>NC_139149.1:109631723-110838723 GCF_964270905.1 Leucopleurus acutus
TAGGATGCTGAAGGAACTTTGCTTACTGCCTGCGTGCTTGGGAGGGCTACATGGAGCACGCTGGGTGAGCAGCAAAGCAGTCTACCAGCTCCTCTGTCTCACCATCTGGCTTCTCCAGTCCTCAAATAACACCTGCCCTGACCACCCTATTGAAAATGGAACCCCCATCTGCCACCCAACACTCCCTATTTTCTTTTCCTTGTTTACTTTTCTTCACAGCATTTATCACGTTCTAATACACTATGAAATATATTTACTTGTTTTGTTTATCGGCATCTCCCTTCCCCCGGCCAGTAGAAAGTAATCTCCATGGGGGCAGGGGTTTGTCTGTTTTGCCTAGAACAATGCAATGCCACTAGTCCTTGTGAAATGTGGAATGAATGTAATGCCATGACTTCTTAGCACATCAGTCACACCCCCATCAAATGTAAGTTAAAAACCCATCCATGGGCTTCCCTGGTGGCGCAGTGGTTGAGAGTCTGCTTGCCGATGCAGGGGACATGGGTTCGTGCCCCGGTCTGGGAGGATCCCACGTGCCGTGGAGCGGCTGGGCCCGTGAGCCATGGCTGCTGAGCCTGCGCGTCTGGAGCCTGTGCTCCGCAGCGGGAGAGGCCACAACAGTGAGAGGCCCGCGTACTGCAAAAAAAACAAAGAAAAACAAAAAAAAAAACCTCATCCAGTGCCAAATATTAATTCATGGATCAGCACCATTTGGATTATAAATGTTACTCTTCCCTCCGGGATTATGGACATTGAAGAGCTGAGGCTTTTGGTCATTCCAATAAGGCAACAGGTTGAACGGATTTAGAGGCTTTGGGGTCAGATAGACCTGGATTCAGATTCTCCTAAGCAGTGAGTGAGTTAGGGCAAGCTTTTCTAAACTTCCTTGAGTCTTAGTTTATTCATCTATAAAATGTACAGTGATACTAACCTCCTAGGGTTGCTGTAAAGACTGGATGGGATAAAGCACAAAGCCCCCTACATGTGGTACAGGGTATGTACTCGATGAGATCTGTTATTATTTTCTCATTATCATTTTGGGAGCTGTATTAGTCTTCTGGGGCTGTCATAATAAAATACCACAAATTGGGTGGCTTTAACAACAGAAATTTATTTTCACGTAGTTTTGGAAACTGGGAAGTCCCAGATCAAGGTGTTGGCAAGTTTGGTTTCTCTTGAGGCCTCTCTCGTTGGCTTGCAGATGGCCACCCTGCACTGTGTCCTCACATGGCCCTTCCTGTGTGCATGTGCATCCCTGGTGTTTCTTCCTCTTCTTAGGAGGACATCAGTCCTGATGGATTAGGGCCCCTCCCTTATGACCTCATTTAACCCTAATTACCTGTTGAAAGGCCCTATCCCCAAATATAGTCACAGTGGGGGTTGGGAGTTCAACATAGGAATTTGGGGCGGAACACAGTTCAATCCATAACAGATGCTGAGGAATTTTCAACAAAGTATATCCAATTTTGATATATTTAATAGGAAATATTTAAATCCCAGAAATAAAAATGTTTTATTGGGTTTTATTTGTTTGTTTTTTGACTAGCAGATAGGCACTGAAAAGGGCGTAGATGCAAGTATTTGGTAGCTGGTGTTCATTTTACAAACAAGAAGAAAAAGAAAACCAAGGGAAGAGGGAAACATGTGGAGAGAAACAGAAAGAAGACACAGAAATAAAACTATGAAATGACCCCTTACTGAATGGTAGGGCTGTACGTGAGGATGCATTTGAAGAGAACAGTACCAGGGAACAAGAGGAAATATAACTAGCTCCCACTGCAGAGAAAGGAGAGAGAGAGAGAAAAACTATATTTCTTTCTTTTCTTTTCTTTCTTTTTGGCTGCATGGCATGCAGGACATTAGCTCCCCGACCAGGGATTGAACCCGTGCCCCTGCAGTGGAAGTGTGGAGTCTTTCTGATGGCAAATGTTTATCTAATCAAGAGCGAAACTGTCAGCTTCTTGGTCAGTTGAGTCTGATGTCCCCTCCTTCCCTGCCAGGGAATTCAGCACGTGTAGAGCAGAGCTACTTCTAACTAAAATATTTTATTTATTTATTTACTTGGTTGCGCCGGGTCTTAGTTGCAGCAAGCAAGCTCCTTAGTTGTGGCTTGCCAGCTCCTTAGTTGTGGCATGGTTGTGGGATCTAGTTCCCTGACCAGGGATGGAACCCAGGCCCCTTGAATTGGGAATGCGGAGTCTTAAACCCTACGCCACCAGGAAAGTTCCTGGGGGAGATTTTTAAAATAAGTTTTTTACCAGTAGATTACTATTTTGTACCAAAAGCGAAACCATAGACACCTTCCAATTGTAAATAGTAATTTTATAAAGAAGCAGCTTACAGGCTTAGGGGCAGGTACATCTCTAAATTCACCCTGCAAAGTGGAGCCATAGACACTGGGGCCTTCCTACCTGCTTAGTCACTTTTCCTGCCCATATCCAGGAAGGTTTTGGCGAGAGGGTTCCAGATTGTATTATTTTTTCCAGGCATTGTTCCAGAATGCCTGGAAAAAATAATATTGTACTAATGCAAAAAAAAAAAAGAAAGAAAGAAAAAGAAAGAAAAGGCTCCACTTGCATCTGTGTTCAGAGCTTTTTTTTCTTGGTTTGATCTTATTGTTTTGTAGAGCACTCTGAATTTCTTTGAGATTTGTAGCACACCCATCTGGCAGACACACTTAGTGTGTCAGGCCTCTGCAAAGTGGCCTGGGGTCAGGCCTCTGCAAAGTGTGTGTTAGAAGTGACTGGCGTGGCCTTGACTCACACTGCCTTCCTACACTTGGGAATGGTCCCACCATCTCCAGACTTAGAAAATTGTGGGTTTCATCAAGTTTTTTAACTGGAGCTGCAAGAGTGGATCTGTGCATCTTCTAAACCTAGGGAACTACGTCTGTATTCTTGGCCTGTCATGTTAACAAATTCCAGTAATAATCCGATAGGAAAGAAAAATTAAAACGTATCTGGTACTCTGCTAAGCACATGTACACATAACAGTTCATGTTAATCCTCCCAGAAGATATGAACAAGAGCAGGCAAACAGAGATTATGAGCCCCGCCAAAGCTACCCGCTAGTAAGTCCTCACCTGGAATGTTCCTCTGGGTCCAAAGCACCTGCTCTGATGTGCTTGAAGCCCCATTTGTGCCTTCACCTGTAGGAACTCAGTGACATCCATCCACTTTGGCATGATGTCCGTATTTTATGCTCTCATTACTTACATGACTCTTATCCCCCCTGAATCAAAAGTACTCATGTTGGATATGTATTGGAAAAAATATTTATCATCAGTATGTATAGTTTTCTTATTTATTCTCTTTCCTTTATGCAAAATATTGTACAAGTTTTGCTTTCAGAAAATCTGCATCATAAGAGATTGTGTCTGAGGTGTAAACAGCCAAGTCATGATGCATGGTAAGGAGAAAATGAGAGTAATCGTGAATTCTGTAGGACCTCCAATATGATTTATTGTAATAGAATGTTTTTAAATAAAGAATATTGCTTAAAGTTGCATTTCTGGATCTCATGACCTAGGAGAGGAAGCAAATCTAATAGCTACCACCTCTGTAGTGAATTTTCAAGTCAAAATAATAGCTTCTAATCAGTCACCTCTAGAATGTTGATTCCAAGATTTCAGCCAGAGAATAAGGATGGTACTAAAGCATGCATAATAAGCCTGAGTGTGGTGCTATCCCTCGTTCCTGTGCCACTTTATAAAATAAAAATGGTATTATTATTATTTATTGTTTTTTAAGTAATACTTTTCCCATAAAATCTTGTAGTATTACTTTTTGCATTTATCATAATAGTCCATCTAGATTTTATTTTTGAATGTAGTTGGAGGTAGAAGTTTAAATTTATTTCTTTTAAGTAGATGCCTTATCATATCAACACTATTTATTAATAATTCATCCTTTTCTTCTGAAGTTGAAATAATACCTTTACCATACATTAGTTTCCCATTTACATCTGACGCTACTTCTGAACTTTATTCCAGTCTACCAGTATATTTGTTTATTATATACAAATACCATGCTATTTATTTATAATCGCCTTCTATTACATTCTAATATATTGCAGGACATTATTCTTTCTTCCCAAGATTTTCTTGGCAATTTTCACATATTTATTTTATAATATGAATTTTATAAAATTTTGTCCTCTTACCAAAATAGGAAACTGAATTCTGATTGTTGTTGCATTAGGTTTATATATTAATTTGGGAGAGGGTGAGTTTCTTTTTTTAGAAATTGAAATTTCCAATCTTAGAATATGAAATGTCACTCAATTTGTTCAGGTATTGGCGTTAGGACCATCAGTAACATTGAATAGCGTTTTTTTATTAGGTTCTGTAACCTTTATGTTCGTTATTTTTAGGTATTTTAGTGTTTTAAATTATTGTGTGTGGGGTACATTTTTTCCCATATCCATTTCTAAATGCTTATATTATAAATATTATATATAAATTATTTATTTTAAATAAAGCTATTTTATGTATAATTTTGTATATCCAATCTCCCTATTAAATTTTCATGAATTCTATTCAATAGTAGATTTTTAGCTATCCTATCTATTAAAACACCTTCTCTTCCTTCCATTTATTTTCTTATTTTACTGTATTAGCTAGAGAACCAAAAGTACTATTGAATAAAAGTGGCCTTGTTCCTGATTTATATGTCAAGGCTTCAGTATTTTATCATTCAATATGGTGTTTACCAGGTGTATGGGTTTGTATATATGTGAGTGTGTGTGTGTGAATATATTTTATATTTAAGTAGTTTCATTCTATCACTATTTTTCTTAGGATTTTTTTTTTTTTTTTACTTAGGGTTTACATTAGGAATGGCTACTGAATTTTGTCAGCATTTTGGGACTTTGATTAATCTAATCCTAGGATATTTTCTCTTTGATTTATTAATGCAGTGAATTATATTGATATTAAATATTAGGAATGTAGTTTAGGAAAATATATGAGTAACCTTCAAGTGTGAGAGGCCTTCTTAATATAGGAAACGCAAAAGTCATAAGGGAAAAGATTTCAAGATTTAAGTTTAGAAAACAATGTTGGGAACTTCCCTGGTGGGCCAGTGGTTAAGACTCCGTGCTTCCATTGCAGGGGGCACGGATTCAATCCCTGGTTGGGGAACTAAGATCCCGCTTGCCGCACGGTGCAGCCAAAAAAGAAAAAGAAAAAAACCTTACATTTCTGAAATGGTGCATGCAGCATAAACAATGTCAGTTGACACCCTTATGAAACAAAGAATTATAACCACTACTTAGGATAAAAAGACCTTTTATGAATTGATAAGAAAAGGATTAGCCATAAGGGAAAATAAAAACAACACGATACGATCAGGCAATTCATGAATTCAACAATTTTTTTTTTTTTTTTTAGTTCCTACTACATTACTGACACTCTTCTAGATCCTGAGATAATAGCAATGAGCAAAACGATCAAAGCCTCCCAGCCTCCTGGACCTAATGTTCTAGCGGGGGGATTCATCTCACAATATGTTCTGGAGGTCCCTCCCCGGCAGCACATGGAGATCTTCCTCATTCTTTTTCAGGACAGAGAATGACAAGGACATGCTCCTTCGTATGGTTGTGTGAAAAGTTTATTCAACCAGTCTCCTGCTGCCACACGCAGGTTGCTTCTAATCTTCTTAGCTTTTGCAAATAATACCTCAGTGGAGAACCTCGTTTATTATTAGATCATATGCTAAACTTCCCTCCCTAGCTGTTGTACCATAATCGTGAGATTTCCTGTTTCTCCACAGCCTTGCTAACAGAGCGTTTTCAGTCTTTAGGATTTTGTCAGTCTGGGTAGGTGAGAAACAGAAAACACATACGTCGGTGTGATTTTGATGCGCTCTCTATTATTCTGAGTGAAATTGAGCATCTTTTCATGTTTATGGGCCATGTGAATTTTTTTCCTGTGAACTTGGTTTTCCTGTCTTTTGCTCACTTTTAAAATTAATTTGTTGGTCGTTTCTCTATTTCTACAAACTCTTTAGGGAGATTAACCCTTTGTTGTGATATTAACTGTGAATGTTTTTCCCAGTTTATCGTTTTTCTTTGTTTGCTGTATTTTTTTTAAAATCAGGCTTCTTGCTATGCTTTTAGTACAGTGAAAATTACCCTTTTTAGGTTCCATAAATTTGACAAATGTATAACCACCACCTTATAATAAAGATATAAAATATTTTCACCAACCCCAAAAGTTTTCTCATGTCCGTTTGCAGTGAGTCCCCTTTGCCACCTCCATCCCCTGGTACCACTGACCTGATTTCTGTTTTGCCTTTTTCAACGTGCCCTAAATGGAATCATACAGTATATCTGGTTCTTTTTTATATCTGGCTTCTTTCACTTAGCATAATGCTTTTGAGATTCAACCATGTTTTTGCATGTATGAGCAGTTCTCTTTGCTGAGTAATATTTCTTCGTTTGGATGTATTTATCTATTTACCAGTTGATGGATATTTTGCTTGTTTCCAATTTGGAGGTACAGTGTATTATGAGCAAAGCTGCTTTAAACGTTTCCATACAGGTCTTTGGCGACTTTGCCGTACAGAAGTTTTTTATATTTATATAATCAAATGCATAAATCTTCTCTTTTATGGCTTTTGGATTTTGAGACATAGTTAGAAAGATAATAAGAGGATTCACTATTTTTTTTCCTTCTAGTACTTGTATGGTCTCATTTTTTTTACATGCAGATCTTTGATCTATTTGTAATTTATCCTGATGTGAGGCATAAATCAATTTTCTTTTTCCAACTGGCCACCCAATAGTCCCCAAATTCCTATATAAATCTTTTAAATCTGATTTAAGAAAATCTATTTTACAATTATTTGTAATTACTTATAGTTTATTAGAAACATTTTAAGTTTACTACAATTATTTGTGTTTATCACAAATATTCAATTAAAGTTAGAAGTTAAAAACCTATTTTTCTTTAAACCCTCAAATACAACTTACAAGTCTAGGAAATTCAATTATAAATCAAGTAATTTTGTATTAAAATTAAAACACTCATTTTCATTGTTCTTTGATTAATGTTTAATTAGCTTATACATTTAACAAATTGTAATCCCTTAAACATTTAAGCACAGTTTACAAACTTAATCAAATTACCTTAAAAATTATAAATTAAAGCCACAAAACTTGTAAATCTAATAAATTAAATTCTCTTAAATTTAAATAACACTGACAAACATGATTAAATCCTCTTAAGCATTTCAATCTATCTCGTGAATTTAATATATTTGGTTTTCTCAAGTACTTCTGAAATCTAAAGAGATATAATTACAAATCTAACAAAATCAAACCACATGTTTATAAAACTGTAGAGAAACAAACTTAAAAATGTAGATGATCAAACTCTTTTAAACATTTAAACCTATTAAAATCATTATAAATTTAATAGATATTCCTAAGTTTAAACGTTGACTACCAACTTAATCATTTGCATTAGCCTATGTATTTAAATTAAAATGACAAATATAGTATGTCAGATTCTTGACAGCATTTTAAACATCTTAAGGATACACAAAGTGCAGCTTCTAGTTATAGTACTATTGTATATCTTCCCTGCCTCTAGCAGTGCTGCTAAAACAATAATTATAGGGTTTTTCTAAAGCATAAACCTGCAAAGACAAAAGAGAATGGGAAAGGCGACAAAGGCAACAATTTTGCATGCTGAAAAGCAGATGACTTACTGGTAGCTGATTTAACAGCCCTGAAAAAGCTGAATTCTAAGCTAGTGGTAGGGAAGTCAGGAAGTAATCAGATTTGTGCCCCAGAACCTCAGAGCAGGGTGGCTCAGGAATGGGCGGAAATAGGTTCTTTTTGAATGCTAGAGTAAAAAAGGACCTTCAAACAAGAAGGATGTTTGACATCCTGTTTGTGTGTGTGTGTGTGTGTGTGTGTGTGTGTGTGTGTGTGAGATCCCATTTCCCTGACCAGGGATCGAACCTGGGCCCCAGCAATGATAGCGCCGAGTTCTAACCACTGGACCACCAGGGAATTCCCAACAGCCTGTTTAAAATGTGGTTAGAACCACCTTCATCTTCGTCCCCTACTCTCCTTTGCACAACCAGCAAGAGCTTTGCCTCACCACCTAGGAGAAGACCAGAAGTTTGGTCTCTGGAGGGGTAAACTAGGGATACAATGGACTCAGGACCCCAGGCCACTGGGGACAGAGGAACTCAGGGCTGAATATGGCAAGGGATTAAGTGAAAATCCACATACTGAACTGGGAGACTCACTCTAACTTCCCAGTGACTCACAGAAAGCTGTGGGCAGCCAGGTTTATACCCTCCAGGAAGAAAGCTGGAAGATTCTTCACCAGGCTGAAAAGAGATCTCAAGATATTCATAGTCAGGATCCTCCAACCAAAGAGCTTCAGCAGATCACCCTACAGTGAGGTCCTCCTCTGGCCAAGCCCTGCTCAAATGCCCAGAACTTCCAGTCAGCTTCCTAGCACGCTACCCCTGAATACACATGAATGGTGATGAGTTATATCAGGCTTTTGAGGAACGCCAAAACAAATTAGCAATAACAACAACATACAGGAAATGTAACCTTGGAAAAAACAAAGACAATGAACAAAGGCAGAACAAAATACTCATCAGTAATATCCTCAGAAGGATAAGAAAGTTATTGTATCCATGAAACAAGGACAGTATACAATAAAAAAGAAACACTCAGAAAACTAAAAAGAGCTTTTAGAAAATAGAAATATATAGGAAAAATGAAAAACTGCTTAGAAGGGTTGGAGGATAAAATTGAGAATATCTCCTAGAAAAAAAGAATCAAAAGTAAATGTAGGGATAAAAACGTAATAAAAGTAAATGTAGGGAAAAAAAACGTAATAAAAGAATTAGACCAGGATGTCCAATACCTGGAAAAAAAGAAATTCCAGAAAAAATTATACAAGAAAATGTCCTACACGTGAAGTATTCCCATATTAAAAGCTCTCACCAAGTACCCTGCAAAATAAATGAAAAAATGAGATACCATGCCAGGTATCTCAAGCAAAGTCCATTGAGGAGAGAGAAACCATACTTATTTTACCAGAAACAATTTATTATTAAGGATTGTTAACTAATAGAAGATGGTTAACAACTTAAAGGGTAAAAGAGGGCAAAAACTTGTACACGAATGTTTATAGAACCTTTATTCATAGTAACCAGAAACTGGAGCTAAGCATGAAAACAGTAGTTTGGAAGAAAATCCAGAAGTTGTGAGAGAGCACAGTTTGAATCCAGGATGAAAATGGGAGGGAATAGGGGTGAATCTGAGATGTCTACAGCTTTCCCAAAGTGGGAATCAAAAGGAAGCTAGCTCTAAGTCACTGCAGAGCCAGCTTAAGAGCCCAGCACTTTACTGCTGTTATCACCATGCTCTCCACGCCACAGAGATAATATTCTGAGTAAAACATTAAAGACTCAGACGTTGAATATGGGAAAGTTTTAGGAATACCTTCATCTATTTATTCTACTTATATTTTCCATTTTTAGGTATATACAAGGCTAATGTAAATTTATTATATTAAAATTAATGTAATACATGTATTGTGTAAATATAATTTATAAAATTAATGAAGTACAGTTGACCCTTGAACAACAAGGCGGGGGCAGCCACCGACCCTCCATGCAGTTATAAATCCTTGTATAACTTCAGCGTCTACCCTCCTGTTGAAGGTTTTGCATCTGTTGCAGGAAGGGGGACCCCTTCCAGCGGCTGAGAGTGGGCTCTTGTCTAATACTCGGAAATGAATTGTCCAAGGAAACACATGTGCTGACAAAATGAGAGACTTTATTGGGAAGGGGCCCCCGGGCGGAGAGCAGCAGGGCAAGGGAACCCAGGAGAACCGCTCTGCCGTGTGGCTCGCAGTCTCAGGTTTTATGGTGATGGGGTTAGTTTCTGGGTTGTCTCTGGCCAATCATTCTGACTCAGGGTCCTTCCTGGTGGCACATGCATCGCTCAGCCAAGATGTATTCCATCGAGAAGGATTCTGGGAGTCTGGTAGGATATATGGACTGACGTCTCCTCTCTCCTTTTGACTTTTCCCGAATTCTTCCAGTTGGTGGTAGCTTGTTAGTTCCATGTTCCTTACCAGGACCTCCTGTTGTAAGATAACTCATGCCAGTGGTTACTATCGTGCCTGTCCAGGGCGGGCAGTTTTGGTCAGTGGTTCCCCTAATACATCCGTGGATTCAACCAAATGCAGGGCATGTAGTCCTGCAGTATGTATTTAGTGAAAAAAAACTGCCTAGGGCTTCCCTGGTGGTGCAGTGGTTAAGAAAGAATCCGCCTGCCAATGCAGGGGACACGGGTTCGAGGCCTGGTCCAGGAAGATCCCACATGCCATGGAGCAACTAAGCCCATGTGCCACAGCTACTGAAGCACATGCACCTAGAGCCTGTGCTCCACAACAAGAGAAGCCACTGTAGTGAGAAGCCCGTGTACCACAACAAGGAGCAGCCCCTGCTCGCCGCAACCAGAAGAAAGCCTGAGTGCAGCAACGAAGACCCAACGCAGCCAAAAATAAATAAATAAGTAAAATAAAATAAGTAAGACTCTACCTCCAAATACAGTCATTAAAAAAAAAAAAACAAAAACCTGCCTATACGACCTGTGCAGTGCAAACCTGTGTTAACCAAGGGTCCACTATAATTGCTAAAAATAACATAATAAAATACATGTCTAGTGAAGAATAAAAGAGCTCTTTCAATAACTGTAAAACAAGTGATAGAAACCCATTGTGTTTCAGTTTCCTTAAGAGTGTTATTTCTTTCTATATAATAAATAATGCTATGGCATTCAATGGATGGTGTATTAAATCTGATGGAACATGGCATTATTTCACATAAAAACAAGTTTAAAGGAAAAGAGGTTCCCAACACAGGGACAGTGCTCTGGCTCCTTCTCTCCACAATCTATTGGTTCTGCCTGCTCCAGGAAACATTCTTGTCACCTCAGGCTGGCTCCCCTCATAGTCACAAAATGGCTGCTGCTTCTCCAGTGATCGCATCAAAACACAACAGCCAGTGCCCAAAAAGGGGCTGTGTTTCTCCTGTGAATGAAAAATGTTGCCTGCCATATCAGTAAACAAAGGATGTTGCAGCCATCAAGCCACTACAGCCATCCTGGATGGTGAGCCCTGAGGAAGTTCAGGATGGAGACCAACGGGCTGCCCACTGCCAAGCCCTCAGCCCCTGCAGCCACCCCCAGCGGTGCACCCTGAGGGGACTCAGGATGGGAAAGAAACAGGATACTGGCCCTAGATAGCTAAAGGAAAGATTTCAGTGAGCCCAGATTCTTGCACCTCCCCATACATAGAAAAGTGCTAAATTCATTAACTTGACATATCTGGTTTTCTTTAATTAACAGTAACCTTTTGATGTTCCGACTACCTGCTCTTTGTCACAAAACTCCTATATATCCTGTCTGAGAAGCTGCCTCCCAGGCTTGAAGTCCTCAGAAAGTCTGCCAAATAAAACATGATTCTCAACTTTTAGGTTGTGCATTTTTTTTCAGTCAACACTCCTTATAAGTGATAAAATCTTTCCCAGAAGCTCCTGCAGATTTCTCCTTCTGTCTCATTGGCCAAAATTTTGTCACATGCCCATGCCCATACCAATCATAGGCAAGGGGAACAAACCTACAAGGAATGGCTTAGACCCATCATGTCGCACCCCCTGGAGCTAGAGGTGAGGCCCATTCACTGAGCACAAGCAATGCAGAGGAGAGAGGCTATGGGAAGAATCAGGGTTCATGTGGAGAGAGCAGGTGGGCAAATGAATGCTGGGGAGCAACCAGCAATGTCTGCCACCGATTCCTAATCACACCCACTGTGTTAGAGGTGCACTAATTCGACTCTCGGAGGGCAGCTTCATTTCTGAGTTCTTAAAGGAAGAAACATTTCAGTGTAGTCAGTTTTCCCTTATTAAAAACTTCCATTGATTCCATTTTCATTTCAGCCTCAGACTCATCTTTCCCATATTTAATAATGATGCTTTTATTCCTAATGTATAAAAATTGCTCCTATTCCAGAGGAAAATTTTCAATAGCTGAAAATCTAAGTTTTGCTGTGTTTAGACCAATTGAGCCAAACATAGACACATAGGGGAACACATATTTAAAGTTGTAAATTTGGACCAAAAGCATATCATAATTGTTTATAGTTTAAATATGCAGTGAATGAAAATAATCTTCATAATTCATTTAAAATACAATGTCTTTCTACATTTTGGAATGCCAGTGCTTTGTGAGCTTTTGAGTAGTATCGAAAGGTAAAATTACTCGCAGTTTGCCCTTGCAATTCTTGCTTCTCCATTTCTCAGTAGAATGTTCAGGTAACAAAATCCTTCTTCATCAAATAAAATATCTAATTTCATAAACTCTCTCTGACACAATCTCAACCCCACTCTGTAAAATCCCCAAATTATATATGATTTCCAAAACAGGGAGAAATTTGATCTGATAGAATAACAACAGTCTGCAGGAGAAAGCAGAAACAGTCGTGTGCTAAATTACAATCGCATTTCCTGGACAGATGCTTAGAAAGAGTCAGAATGCCCCATTTGGTATGCGGTTATCTGGCAAGTCACCCTAATCCTTCATGAGCAACTTTGTGTATTGACTGGATAGATGGATGACTATTTAATTATGCTGTTGAGAAAATACTTACTGCAAAGAATGTGCAATTCTTAATGATTATTGATGATTAGAAAAGTCAAATACCAAGTCAGAGTGAAAAGCTGAAATAAAGATCCTTGAAGAATACAACTAAGAAAGCAGAACTTGATGAAGTATGTTTTTGTTTTCTTTTTGACCATGCGGCATCTTAGTTCCCCGACCAGGGATGGAACCCATGCTCCCTGCAGTGGAAGCACGGAGTCTTAACCACTGGACTGCCACAGAAGTCCCAATGAAGTATGGTTGAATATTGTTAGATAGTTGATGAGAACAAAGACAAGGTTCTGATCTGTAGGTATTTGGGGGCTGAGTGTGTTATAAGTATGAAGAGGTGACCAGCAAGGGAACAAGAGGGAGAGAGGGAAGGAAAGAGGCAAGGACCGTCCTCTACGGAGCTCACGGGCTGGCATCATGTGCCTGGCATCGTGCTGGGCACTTTGGATTTATCCCAGGTCATCCCTCCAAATTCAATGAAGTGGGCATCGTGGTTGTTTCCGTTTTGGAGATGAAGAAACTGAGGTCACAAGAGATTAAGACATTTGCCCAAAAGAGACGTTCCTGGTGGTCCAATGGTAAGGAATCTGCCTTCCAATGCAGGGGACGTAGGTTCAATCCCTGTTGGGGGAGCTAAGGTCCCACATGCCGCACGGCAACTAAGCCCACGCACCACAACTAGAGAGCCCGTGTTGCAAACTACAGAGCCCATGTGCTCTGGAGCCCGTGCACCACAACTAGAGAGAGAAAAGCCCATATGCCACTACTAGAGAGAAGCCCATGCGCTGCAACAAAGAGCCCATGCCACAGCGGAAGATCCCACATGCCTCAACAAAGACCTGATGCAGCCAAAAATAATAAATAATAAATATTTTTTGAAAAGACATTTGCCCCAGGTAAATGGCAGAGACCACGGTTTAAACCCAGACCGTTCTAACACCAGAGTCTCTGCTTTTGTCCCAGCAGCAGGATTTTTCAAATGTAGTGATGGGAGTAACACAATCTCCGAACCTGGGGGACTGGGGTGGGGTGTATATTGCCCAAATATACTCAAATGCTGAGATGCCCACTGTGCCCACCTTTTCCCAGTGCCTCCTGAGTTCCTCTCCTGGTGGGCAAAGGACTTAAGCTTTAGGGACCTTCACTGGGTGAATGACAAATACTTCGTCGTCTTGCCATAATAATTCGTGCAGAAGAGACGTTGGGATCAATGAGGAATCTTAGACCTCTCTTTTAAGAGTAGCTCAATTTTCATTTGGAAGGTGAAGAAACTTTTGAAGCTTCAATGTTGGTACAGGAGAGAATTTGTGATGATGAACTGATCTTGATTAAAAACACTAAGGCTCATACCTCTGCGTCATTCATCTTACTTGGGGCAAATGATTTCATGTGTGGCGAGATGGAGCACTCGTTACCTGATGCTCTTTGTGTGGTGAGAGTTTTGGAGTCAAAATCTGTGGGTCCGGGTAGAAGCAGATTGTAGAAGCAGCCCTTTCCGTATACCTTGAAAACTGTGCAACCAGCATGGGCTCCCGGGAACAGCTGGCTCTTGCCGAGTTTGCAAGATCTCTTCTTGTTATTCCTAATGCTCTAGCAGTTAATGCTGCCCAAGACTCCACAGATCGGGCTGCAAAATTGAGAGCTTTTCACAGTGAGGCTCAGAACGCAAAAATCTAAAATGGCTCGGTCTTGACTTGGTCAGTGGTAAACCCTGAGACAACAAACAAGCAGGGGTGTAGGAACCAACCATAGACAAAGTTAAGAGTTTGAAATTTGCAACTGAAGCTGCAATTACCATTCTTCGAATTGATCTTATTAAATTACACCCAGAAGGCAAAGATGATAAGCATGGAGGTTATGAAGCTGCTGTTCACTCTGGAGCCCTTGATGACTGATCTGATTTCTTTTATTTATAACAATGTTAGATGCAATTTTCTTTCTTTTTTTTTTTTTTTGTGGTACACGGGCCTCTCACTGTTGTGGCCTCTCCCGTTGCGGAGCACAGGCTCCAGACGTGTAGGCTCAGCGGCCATGGCTCACGGGCCCAGCCGCTTCACGGCATGTGGGATCTTCCCGGACCGGGGCACGAACCCTTGTCCCCTGCATCGGCAGGCGGACTCCCAACCACTGCGCCACCAGGGAAGCCCCTTAGATGCAGTTTTCTTGTACCTCGGGTATTACACGTCAAAAAATAAATACAAGTAGCTCAATTTTCAAATTTATTAAAATGATTCACTGGAAATATCAGAGAAAATATGCTAAATTAAAATTTTAAGGAATTCTTACAGGTCACATGATTTCTATTGAGATACCAAATGATGGTGTGTGTTGTATAATGAGACTGGCCGCCTGCCCTTCCTGGAGAGGGTATGAGGCAATGAAAGAGAACTAGACTCTTTCTAGGTCAGCCTCTGCCTGGGAGAGGAGCTGGGACAAGTTATTTCACCGTCTGCCGTCGACTTCTTCATCCATGAAAAGACAGTCAGTCTCACACTGCTCACAGGTGATTGGGAGCCTGATGAAACCCATGTTCCAGCCAGATCTAAACCGTCGCAAAACCCCTGGGAAGCTCCTCTGTGGCTTTTCTTGCAGCCAGGATTGTTCATTAACAACACATTCGCAGCTGATAAGATGTTCAAAACAGTATTTACAGATTTTAAGGTTTTCAAAATAGAGATAAATATATAACAATAAATTTCTATGCACTATGACTTAAAATAAGCTAATACCATGAGAGTTAGTAGCCAACTCACAAATATTTGGGGGCTACACTTTAGCTTCCTTCAAACTGTATCTGTGATGTGAAATAATTGCATTTATTTATTGCCAAGCTAATATGCTCCTTCCTCCTGCACATAGAAATATTTTCCTTTAAATATTTGGAGCAGGGGTGTATACACTTCTGAGCCTTTTAACAAGTGATCATTAACATTGATCTATGTTATTAATCATTTCTTCACAGATTGTTTTATTGGCCACAGAGTATTCCATCATCTAAATGGGCCATGATTATTTAACTAGTCCCAACTATTGGACCCTTAGGTCAGCACTGATTTTTCATGATTATAATTAACCCATGACGAACATTCTTATATAAAAAATGTTGTACATGTCTCTGATAAATTCCTTAGGAGTAGAATATCTGGGTCAAAGGGAATGGATGACTTTAAGGTTTTTGGAAGATATTACCAAGCCAATTTACACTCTTCTCAATGAGTATTAAGGGGCTGGGCTCCCTTTTTTTTTTTTTTTTTTTTTTTGTCCTCACCAATATTGGGTTTTGTCACTTAAAAAAAAATCTTTAAAATTTGAGAGACAGTAAGTGTTAGAAAATATCTGTCTCACATCTTTTTCTGTTTTAATAAGTACAGTATGTAGAACATAGGAGTCTTGACTAGGCTCAGTAGTGGTTCTGAGGCGCATATTTCTGTGTACTGCTCTGTGGAGGTGGTCTGATGAGTTATAGTATGCAGGTTGTACGTAAAGAAAGCTTCGTGACTCAGAACAAACCCTGTGTTGAAGAGTTAACAGTGAGGAGGCTTGGGTTCTGGTTTTAACCAGCCGCGTTTCCTTAGGCAAGTGTTATATCCTTGGGCATTTACCTTAAATACCTCAGAGGAGCCAGTAGTATGCTTGTCTGTGTGTGCAAGGTAACTTGAGTCTGTGTCCTGAGGAGTCTCCCTCTAGAGGCCATGACAGCAAGCACTTTGAACATTGCCTTCTCAATCAGTACCAGAGGGGCTAATTCATTAGCAGAAGAAATGTCAGAAATAATTCTTAATTGGTGAAATGGATGATGTGCAAGATATGAAGCTGACAAGTAAGATTGTACAAGTGTCTGTCTGCCTTTTTTTTGAACAATGTAAGAAGTAAGCTCTGTAGCTAAATGTTTCTGGGTTACGCCCTGTCTAGAACTACATGCATTCCAAAATCTTACACTTAACTGACGATTTAGTTGCTTGATCTAGCTAGAGGGGTAGCTGATTAGGTCATTATAATTTAGGTGCTCTTGTCCCAGAGAGAAACTTTCCTGAGAAGGTTCCTGTAGGGTGCCAGAGTGGATGGGAGGGGGCACCGCACTGAGCTTCTAGAAACATGTTTTGGACTCCTGTGGTGTCTGTCTTTCTTATGTCAGAATTTAATTGTAACATAACATCTGGTCGTGTGGTTGTAGGGAGGGACACCTATCACTTCTGACTTAACCTGTTTGAAATATTTTCCTCACATGAGTCACAGGAAAATGGACTTAATTATTTCTGACTTCCCAACTAGTTCTAAAAGTTCTAGATTATGTGTATAAAGAATGTTGCATTAGATTCAGATGACCTGGCATCTTCATCCAATAGCAAGGGAATATTATTTATAATATTTAATGTTAATTAATTATTTATTTTTTGGTTGCATTGGGTCTTCGTTGCTGTAAGCAGGCTTTCTCTAGTTGAGGTGAGCACGGGCTACTCTTCGTTGCAGTACGTGGGCTTCTCACTGCAGTGTCTTCTGTTGTTGCAGACCATGGGGTCTAGATGAGTGGGCTTCAGTAGCTGTGGCATGCAGGCTCAGTAGTTGTGGCTCGCAGGCTCTAGAGCACAGGCTGAGTAGTTGTGGCTCATGGGCTTAGTTGCTCCACGGCATGTGGGATCTTCCCAGACCAGGGCTCGAACCTGTGTCCCCTGCACTGGCAGGTGGATTCTTAACCATTGCACCACCAGGGAAGCCCTTAATATTAATTTTAATAGTACTTAATAGAAGGAGATGAAAAGGAAAATTGAAGTGCAGAGAGATTAAATAGATGAGCCAAGTCCTTCTTTGCTCCAAAATTCATGCTCTTTCTCCTGTAATACCTGATACCCTTTGGTTATAGATCGAATTGTGTTCCCCCCTTTAAAGTCTTATGTTGAAACCCTAACCCTTAATGTAACTGTATTTGTACATAGGGCCTTTCAAGAACTAATTAAGGTTAAATGAGGTCATCAGTGTGGGGCCCTAATCCAATATGACCAGTGTCCTTATAAGAAGAGGAAGAGACACCAGGGATGCACATACCCAGAGGTAAGATCACATGAGGACACAGTGAGAAGGTGGCATCTGCAACCAAGGAGAGAGGCCTCAGGAGACACCAAACTTGCCAACACGTTGATCTTGGACTTGCAGCCTCCAGAACTGTGAGGGAATAAATTTCTGTTGTTCAAGCCACCCAGTCCGTGATATTTTTTTATGGCAGCCCTAGTAGACTGATATACCCTTAACTCTCTGGAGATGGGGCAGAAAGATACTAAAGAGGATGATTTTGGTGAGCCTCATGCTGAGAAAAAAACAAAAGTGTCAGGCGAAGGGATTCTCTGAAAGGAATCAGCGACGACAGTATTCTGAGATTATGGAGTTTTGTAACCTACGTATGTATATATTTTCCCTCTGCTCCCAAGGAGGCTCCCAAGGCAGTAGCCCAAGGAGGTGCACCCAGGACCTGTGAGGACCACGGGGAGTGTTGGGTGGCTGGGGATGGGGGAGAGGAAACTAAATAAAGGGAGGTCTCTTAGCAAGTTTCACCTACTTAACAATTTTGCGTTGGGTAGAGCTGAACTAATTTTTTTGTTCGTTTGTTTGTTTTTGTTTTGCGGTACGCTGGCCTCTCACTGTTGTGGCCTCTCCCGTTGCGGAGCACAGGCTCCGGACGCGCAGGCTCAGCGGCCATGGCTCACGGGCCCAGCCGCTCCGCGGCATGTGGGATCTTCCCGGACCGGGGCACGAACCCGTGTCCCCTGCATCGGCAGGTGGACTCTCAACCACTGCGCCACCAGGGAAGCCCGAGCTGAACAAATTTTAACCTTACATGGTAATGCCAACGAGGAAAGAAACCAGAACTAGGAAGCCAACCAGTTTCTCAGCACTGTCTGTCTCTTTACCCATCTTTTCCCTGGGAGCCCTACAGCAGGAAGAGTTTGGTTGACACTGCTATGAAATCAACATAGAAACTAAGTGCAGTCCATAACCATGGAAATGAGGTTTGCTTCTGAAAAACCAAAATGCTCATAGAAGTGAAATGCACTGTCAGCAGATCCATTACCAAGAAGTGTCTTGGGTAATGACACTCTGATGCATCAGTCAAGGCATGATGGTGCTTTTCCTGGCTCTATCCAAGTGCCTGTCTCTCTCCACGAGAAAAGTATCCACTCCTCATGTCTGCTCTGTAGACAGGGAAGGGAGGAGGAGAACTAAGCAATTACTTTGGAAATGGCTCCCAAAGGTAAAGAATCTCTGTTCTCAGGAGCAGCTAGCCATTTGGCTCTGGGTGATTTAACACCAATTGACTTGAGAGATTTTTAAGATTCCTTCCAGCACTTTGGTTTTGTGCCCCTAATTTCTAAGGAAAATGTTCACTGATGCACAGACCTCACTTCTAATTTGATGTGATGCCAGTTTGTGAAGTTATACCTGCTGTTGGACACACAGCCTTATGTGCCTTCCATGATGGTGATTTTTTTTTAAAACCCCAGACCTAAACACAGCTGTTGGTATTGAAATCAGTTTTAGTTCATCTCGCTTTCTATCTGTTCAATTACAGGTAACCTTTAGATGGTGGAAGATCTCTCTGAGGAGTGAGTATAGATCAACAAAACCTGGAGAAACAAAAGAAACTCATGAAGACTTCCTAAGGAACTCACATCTTCAGGGTAGGAAGGGGACATATTATGTATACTTGCTGCTCTTAAGTTCTCTTTAGTTAGTGACAGATTTTGTCAGTGAAGTATCTAGTATCTCATCATTTGAAATGATATGTAATTATGTACTTAATTGGATATAACAAATATGATAGAACATTGGGATCTTAAAAGGCAGAAAATCGTTAACATATCCTGAAATTTCTTTTGGGAAAAAATCTTTAAGCATTTAAGTTTCCAGGTTAACGTGTAGATTTCATTAATAATCTTAAATCATGTAGTAAATATAAATTTTTAACTCAATATTTAATTAAAACGGGTTTCCTTTAGTTAAAAATAAGTTAAAAGATTATTCAATGATGGCTGTAAAGCAATTACACTCCAATAAAGATGTTAAAAAAAAAGATTATTTAAAAACATAATCAAATTATGAGACTTCCCTGGTGGCACAGTGGTTAAGAATCCACCTGCCAAAGCCTGGGACATGGGTTTGAGCCCTGGTCTGGGAAGATCCCACATGCTGTGGAGCAACTAAGCCCGTGCACCACAACTACTGAGCCTGTGCTCTAGAGCCCGCGAACCACAGCTACTGATCCGGCGTGCCACCACTACTGAAGCCTGTGCTCCGCAACAAGAGAAGCCACCGCAGGGAGAAGCCCACACACCACAACGAAGAATAGTCCGCACTCGCCACAACTAGAGAAAGCCCAGGCACGTAGCAACGACGACCCAACGCAGCCAAATAAATTAATTAATTAATTAAAAAAATTCAAATTATCAATTGTTTGAATTCTTATGCATTTTGGCATTCATTTAAAATCTCTACCATTTCTTTTAATATCAAGGTTTTCATGAGAAGCAGTCTTAATCAAGTAGCATTTGGACTTAATAATAGAAATTGCCCTTCAATTTCCCCTTTGTTTTTTTCTTTCTCAATGTGAAGATTTCAAACATAAAGTGTAGACAGAATGTTTTTTTAAAAAACTCCCATGTACCCATAACCCAGTTCAATAATACTCAAAATGTGGCCAAAAATGTACACAGACCTACTGTTCTCACTGGATTTTGAAGTGAATCTCAGTTGCTACATCACTTCATCCTAAACTATTTCAGTATGTGTCTCTGAAAGGACTCTCTTTAAACTCTTCAATAATTATTCCTTAATAATAAGCTTTTAAAGCTAGAAGGCACTTTAGAGATCCTTATTTTATTATGAGTAATTAACAGTGTTATTACTATTAATATCAGGGCTTCCCTGGTGGCGTAGTGGTTGGGAGTCCGCCTGCCAATGCAGGGGACACGGGTTTGTGCCCCGATCCGGGAGGATCCCGCATGCGGTGGAGCGGCTGGGCCCGTGAGCCATGGCCGCTGAGCCTGCGCGTCCGGAGCCTGTGCTCCGCAACGGGAGAGGCCACAACGGTGAGAGGCCCGCATACCGCAAAAAAAATAATAATAATAATAATATCAAGCACTTTCATATACATGTTCTCATTTTGCTATTATAATATTCTTGTGTAATAAATAGTATTATTCCTTTTTCTCAAATGAGATTCAGAATGGATGTGACTTTCCCAGGTCCCACAGCTAACTACTGACATTGCCAGGCCTAAGCATTGAGAATAGAAAAAAAAAAAAATCTTATTTTAATTTCATTTTATTTATTTATTTTTTGTTTGTTTTTTAAAAATATTTATTTATTTACTTTTGGCTGCGTTGGGTCTTAGTTGCGGCACACGGCATCTTTTGCTGCAGTGTGCAGGCTTCTCTCTAGTTGTGGTGTGTGGGCTCAGTAGTTGCAGCATGGGGGCTTAGTTGCCCCGCAGCATGTGAGATCTTAGTTCCCTGACCAGGGATCAAACCCACATCCCCTTAATTGGAAGGTGGATTCTTAACCACTGGACCACCAGGGAAGTCCTCCCAAAATCTTACTTTTATTTTTTATTTATTTATTTTTAAAATAAATAAATTTATTTATTTATTTTTGGCTGCGTTGGGTCTTCATTGCTGTGCGCGGGCTTTCTCTAGTTGCAGCGAGCGGGGGCTACTCTTTGTTGTGGCACGCGGGCTTCTCATTGTGCTGGCTTCTCTTGTTGCAGAGCACAGGCTCTAGGCACGTGGGCTTCAGTAGTTGTGGCACACGGGCTGAGTAGTTGTGGCTCACGGACTCTAGAGTGCAGGCTCAGTAGTTGTGGCGCATGGGCTTAGTTGCTCCACGGCATGTGGAATCTTCCTGGACCAGGGCTCAAACCCGTGTCCCCTACATTGGCAGGCGGATTCTCAACCACTGCGCCTCCAGGGAAGTCCAACATCTTACTTTTAAAAGGCACGCTCTGGGTGGATCTTTGATAATCAGTGTTGTTAAAGACTTTCTCTTATTTAACACTATAGCATGTAATAGTTGGTTTTTAAGAGAGAGAGTAGGTTTGGTTTGGTTTTACTTCCTTAAATAGTTAAACATCTGGATTGATTGCACTCAGGTTTTGATACTATACACATCTTATTTTGTTAACTCCTTTATAGAAAGTATTTATAAAATTCATTATTGGCTTGAAAAGAACCATGTTGAAGAAAGACTGCCCACTTTTCATTGAATAAAAATCAGTCTAGGCCGGCCTTACTTATTTAATTGTGGGATAGACAGGTTTCTGCCCAGATAACTATAAAGTAAACTTCTATAAAACACATTTTGTTTTCAAGTTAGGTTCCGTTTTATTTTCTAAGCACAACAGTACCTAATCCAGAGCTATATGTCTAGGGAGTGCTGAATATTTGTTGACAGACCATGGGATTTTTCTGATTGACTTCAACAAAAACCTGGAGATGTGGGTTTGGGCCAGAGAGATGGGAGGTGATCGTCTCTTGAGTAGAGGCTTAAGGGCCAACACCTGTCTCTTGCGTCTCTGACACCCTTGCCCCCTAACAAAACACTGACGGTGAGGGTGGGGCAACATCAGCTTCAGGATGACCACTTGTGGGTTTCCTGATCCCGGAAGAATAAACAAGAAAGCGGGAATTTATGAGTCTGACAGAGACCTGGCTTCCTGCTGGCTCCCCACCCGCATGGAGAGAGGAGAGTTGCGGAATTCAGTGGAGGAATACACCCAAACAGGCTTTTAAAATTGCAGTTTTGAGAGCTGCAGTCTCGCGCCAGGAACAGCACAGAGATACCAAATTAAATTGGCCTGGCAAGTTCAAAGGCATCTGCGTCTCACTTTGTAGCCTTCCTACAGCACTGGAGTCTTGGCAGAGGGAAAAACTCCAACCAACACTGTTGTTCTTCCTTCTCTTCCCCCTCAGTTCTTAGGGAATCCCTCAGAAAGCCCAGAAGAGGGGTGCGCTGTGGCACAGAGCGGGGCTCAGGGGTTAGAATTAGGTTTTCATGAGAAGCAGTCTTAATTAAGTAGCATTTGGACTTAATAATAGAAATTGCCCTTCAATTTCCCCTTTGTTTTTTTCTTTCTCAATGTGAAGATTTCAAACATAAAGTGTAGACAGAATGTTTTTTTAAAAAACTCCCATGTACCCATAACCCAGTTCAATAATACTCAAAATGTGGCCAAAAATGTACACAGACCTACTGTTCTCAGGGCCAGGTTAGAATCTCTGCTGCCTCTGCCGGGTTCTGTAACCCCCTCCGTGAGCCCATTTCCTCCTCATATCTGAGGGTCAAATGCTTACTCGATGTGGTCGCTTTGAGCTTTCAATGACCTGACACATGAAAGGTATTTAGAAAGGCGCACAGTAGAGAATCAGCTCTTAATCGCTGTTTGCTGTTATTAAGTTTAGGATGTTTGGATTTATTTTGCCCCACCCCCTACTTACCATATTCCCAAGATCCCCCCAAAGTTTTTTCATCCAAAGTCTTCTCTTGCTAACATCCTAAACACTAGCAGCACGTTTCTAGAAATCCGGGTCAGCCTTGGTGTCAGTCCTGACAGAGGACAAGAACCGTGTTCTCTTGCTTCCTTGGCCTCTCAGCAACACTAATTCAGGGGTGACGTTTTCTTCCCTGGCTTCCGGGAGCACCTCGGTCTTGGTCCTCCTCTTGCCTCACCGGCATCTTCTTGGTCTCCTTGCTGGGTCCTTCTCATATCTCCAGATCTAAATGTTGGGGCCCAGGGTTCAGCTCTAGTGCCTCTTCTTTTGTCAGTCTGTACTTACCCCCTGGGGAATCGGATCCAGTGTCTGGCTTTAAATGCTGCCCATAAGGGGATGAGTCCCAAATTGGTATCTCCAGCCTGCACCTCTCCCCGGAACTCCACACTCAGATATTTATCTAGCTGCCCCCTTGATATCTGCACTAATGTGTCTAACAGGGTCTCAAAGGTAACGTGTCCAAAAATAGCTCCTGATCCTTCCTCTGCCAAAAAATGAGGCCCCAAATCCTAGAGGTATCCTTGGTTCCTTTCTTTCTCTTACATGTTCGATCTAATCCTTCAACAAAACCAGAATCTGAACTGTGTTCCTCTGTGTGCATGCCCCTCCCTGAGGTCTCTCTGTGTGTCCGAATTTCCTCTTCTCATAAGAATACTAGTCATGGGACTTCCCTGGTGGTCCAGCAGCTAAGACTCTACGCTCCAAATGCAGGGGCCCCGGGTTCCATCCCTGGTCAGGGAACTAGATCCCATATGCCACAACTGAGAGTTTGCATGCCAAAACTAAGACCAGGCACAGCCAAATAAATAAATATATATATTTTAAAGAGTACTAGTCAGGGCTTCCCTGGTGGCGCAGTGGTTGAAAGTCCGCCTGCCGATGCAGGGGACATGGGTTCCTGCCCCGGTCCGGGAGGATCCCGCATGCCCCGGAGCGGCTGGGCCAGTGAGCCATGGCCGCTGAGCCTGCGCGTCCGGAGCCTGTGCTCTGCAACGGGAGAGGCCACAACAGTGAGAGGCCCGCATACCGCAAAAAAAAAAAAAAAGTACTTGTCAGATTGGATTAGAGCCCACCTATATGACCTAATTTAACCTAATTACCTCTTTATTTATTTTATTTTATTTTTTTAGTGTTTCCATTAGTCTTTCAAATACTCTTCCTAATTACCTCTTTAAAGGCCCATCTCCCAGGAGAGTCACAGGCAAAGGTACTGGGGTTTAGGACTTACATATATGAATCTGGGGGAGGTGAGGAGGGCACAATTCAGCCGATAACAAAATTTGTACTTTCCAGGTAGCAAAAGTCCTATAATCTGTAAGCAGAGTGTATCTTTATTAAGTTAATAATTAATGATTATATTGGTTTCCTATTGCTGGTGTAACAAATTACCACGAATTTAGTGGCTTAAATGATAAAAATGTATTATCTTACATTTTTGGAGTGCCTAAGTGTCACTGGGCTAAGATCGAAGTGTTGGTAGGACTGTGTTCCCTCTGGGGGCTCTAGGGGAGGGTCCATTTCCTTGCCTTTTCCAGGTTCTAAAGGCTGCCTGTTCCTTGGCTCATGGTCTCTGCCATCATCTTCAAAGCCAGCAATGGGCAGTCCAGTCTTTCTCATCCTGACACTGCTTTTGGGTTCACATCTCTTTCTCTGACTCTGACCCTTCTGCCTCCCTTTTCTCCTTCTAAGAACCCTTATGATTATGTTGGGCCCACCCAGTTCATCCAGGGTTATCTCGCTATCTCAAGATCTTTAATCACATCTGCAAAGTCCCTTTTGCCATGTAAGGTCACAGGTTCTGGAGATTAGGATGTAGGACATCTGAAGGGGTGGGGAAGACTGGCAGCATTATTCTGCCTACCACGATGATATATGTCACAACAACCTAAATTATAAAATCAAAAACATTGCTGATCTTTTTTCTAGATTTGTTTTTTTTGTTTGTTTGTTTGTTTGTTTTTTGGCCACACAGCACGGCATGTGGGATCTTGGTTCCCCGACCAGGGATCAAACCTGCGCCCCCTGCATTGAAAGCGTGGAGTCTTAACCACTGGGCTACCAGGGAAGTCCCAGATTTGTTTTTTTTTTTTTTTTTTTTTTGCGGCTCAGGCTCAGCGGCCATGGCTCACGGGCCCAGCCGCTCCACGGCATGTGAGATCTTCCCGGACCGGGGCACGAACCCGCGTCCCCTGCATCGGCAGGCGGACTCTCAACCACTGCGCCACCAGGGAAGCCCCCAGATTTGTATTTTTAAAAGACAAAAATCATATATTTATTATTTTAAAAGTCATCCCTACACTACGAAGTATAGAGAACTCTTAGCATGGCAATTAACGGTGTTGCTTAATACAGACTACCTCTGTTCAAACTCTGGCTCCAAATCCATTAGGTATGTAACATAGGGCAAATTATTTATTTCTTTCTTTATTTTCTTGGCTGTGTCGGGTCTTAGTTGCGGCACGCAGGGTCTTCATTGAGGCATGCGGAATCTTTCATTGCAGTGAGGGCTCTTCGCTGCGGTGTGCGGGCTTCTCTGTAGTTGTGGCGTGCGGGTTTTTTTCTCTCTCTAGTTGTGGTGCGCAGGCTCCAGAGTGCATGGGCTCTGTAGTTTGCAATACGCGGCTCTCTCATTGAGGTGCACAAGCTCAGTAGTTGTGGTGCATGGGTTTAGTTGCCCCACGCATGTGGGATCTTAGTTCCCTGACCAGGGATTGAACCCGAGTCCCCTGCATTGGAAGGCGGATTCTTTACCACTGGACCACCAGGGAAGTCCCTGGGCAAATTATTTAATCAGTTTGGATCTCAGTTTCCTCAACGGTCGATAATGGAAATAATAATAGCATATACTTCATAGGGTCCTTATGAAGATTAATTGAATGAAGTGCTTAGAATTTGCCTAGCATATGATAAGAACTCAGTAAATTCTAGCTATTACAAGTTTTAAAATTTTTTAAATTTTTTTTATTTTTTGGGCTGTGTTCGGTCTTTGTTGCTGCACGGGCTTTCTCTAGCTGCAGTAAGCGGGGGCTACTCTTCATTGCGGTACGCAGTCTTCTCATTGCGATGGCTTCTCTTGTGGAGCATGGGCTCTAGGCCCCCAGACTTCAGTAGTTGCAGCACGTGGGCTCAGTAGTTGTGGCTCACGGGCTTAGTTGCTCCATGGCATGTGGGATCTTCCCAGACCAGGGCTTGAACCCACGTCCCCTGCATTGGCAGGAAGATTCTTAACCGCTGGGCCACCAGGGAGGTCCCTAATGGGCATTTTCAAAAGCCTTTAGGTACATTCTGGGACGTGTTTATCTTTGCACAATTATGTGAGAATGTCAATATCATAGATTCTTAGTTGTAGAATTGCTAGGTCCAAAGATATTTACATTATAAATTTTGATAGGTACGGAGTATATTATTTGAGGGGTGAATTCTTGAAAACCTTGTGTAAGTCAAGGTTAACTTGACAAAGATGGTATTTCTGTTAACCAGCTTGAGTAGCACTGTCAAGGATGTAGCACAAATGCCATCTACAACTCATTTGACCTCTGTAATTATGCCAACTTTATAATTATGCTATTTTTGAAAGAATTTTAAGTTGAGTGATTTACATTATTTCCATGTTTGTTCATAAAATGAGACTTCATTAATATTTTGATGTCACCATATTTCAATTCTGACTGACAACTTAAATAAGATGCCAGTCACTTCGCTATACTCACAAATTGCTCTCCCAAAAAGTGTGTATTAAATATTAAACTACTGAATATTAATATAACCATCCAACAGGATATAGGAGTTTTCTTACCCCTTTGCCATCATTAATTAGATATTGTTACTCTTTTTAATCTGTTCCAGTCTGATGGTGAAAATAGTATCATGTTTAATTAGCATTTTCCTGAAAACTAGTAAAAATCCCATCATGTTTAATTGCCATTTATATTCTTTTTGTAACTTGCCTGGTTATACTCTTTGCCCATTTGTCTATGAAGTTTGAATTTTTTTCTCTGAGACCTTTAAAAGTCTGAGAAAACATCTATAGATATTTCCCCCCTAAGCTAAATAGATTGGAACAACCAGAAAATTAGCTATAGGAAATATTTTTTAAAATTTAATTTACGGCAAAAATGTGCCTGTATAAACTCAATTGAAAGTGCTCACTCATGGACTGAGGTTGAATCCAACCTAAAAATAAGTTGTTTTCCAACTTGTATCCATTTTATAAGTTGTTGTCCATTTTTAAGTTGGTTGCTTAGATCTTCAATGAGTTATAAGTGGTGGTTAGGTATATAGGCCAATCCACAAAAATCTCTGTGATAAAACCAAATGACCTCAACAACCATATTTCCTGAACCAAATGACAAAGTTTTTTTTTATTTCTGCTATTGCATATGAAAGGAAATGTGGGAGATACAGTTTAGATGTCAAAGAATTGAAATTTCCATGGATGTTTAGATGATTTATTGGGAGAATGGGACAATGTTTGAAATGGGAACTATAATGGAAAATTGATATTATTAATAAATACTAATATCCTGAAATATTGGCCTGAGTTATACATCCTAAGAATATTGGTATGCCAGGAATCAGAAAGTGAGAAAGAATGGTCCTTACCTTCCTCCCAAATTTGGCTGGCCGCATGCCATGGATCCATAATCCATTTTCTCTAGGTCTTTTCTTGAGGCCCATATCTCAACCTTTGACCAGGGATTTCATTTTCTCATGCTTAGCTACCATTTCTTAGTCTATTCTTCTTCTCTTTACTCTCCCTAACCATCTGCTCCTTGTCTTCAGCCTGAATCTCTAGAATTTCTAGAGACCTGGGGTCGGGTTCTATGGGTAAGGGGTTAGGTGGGAGAGGGGCAGAAGCATGGGAGCCTGCTCTGGGCTACAGAGCAGGGAAGACAGATCTAAGTAAGGCTCTCATATTTTATCATTTTTTATTAACTATTGAGATATGAAAAAAAACCCCACAAATAAATGCATGTAGTAAAATAAAAGATGATTCAGTTTAAAAAGGATAGGTATAGACCACCAGAGGGCAGACAGCAGAAGCAAGAAGAACTAAAATCCTGCAGCCTGTGAAACAAAAACCACATTCACAGAAAGACAAGACGAAAAGGCAGAGGGCTGTGTACCAGATGAAGGAACAAGATAAAACCCCAGAAAAACAACTAAATGAAGTGGAGATAGGAAACCTTCCAGAAAAGGAATTCAGAAAAATGATAGTGAAGATGATCCAGGACCTCAGAAAAAGAATGGAGTCAAAGATCGAGAAGATGCAAGAAATGTTTAACAAAGACCTAGAAGAATTAAAAAACAATCACCTAGAAGAATTAAAAAACAAACAAACAGAGATGAACAATACAATAACTGAAATGAAAAATACACTAGAAGGAATCAGTAGCAGAAAAACTGAGGCAGAAGAACGGATAAGTGACCTGGAAGACAGAATGGTGGAATTCACTGCCATAGAACAGAATAAAGAAAAAAGAATGAAAAGAAATGAAGACAGCCTAAGAGACTTCTGGGATAACATTAAACGCAGCAAAATTTGCATTATAGGGGTCCCAGAAGGAGAAGAGAGAGAGAAAGGACCCGAGAAAATATGTGAAGAGATTATAGTCGAAAATTTCCCTGACATGGGAAAGGAAACAGCCACCCAAGTCCAGGAAATGCAGAGAGTCCCAGGCAGGATAAACCCAAGAAGAAACAAGCCAAGACACATAGTAATCAAACTGACAAAAATTAAAGGCAAAGAAAAGTTATTGAAAGCCAAAAGGGAAAAACAACAAATAACATACAAGGGAACTCTCATAAGGTTAACAGCTGATTTTTCAGCAGAAACTCTACAAGCCAGAAGGGAGTGGCATGATATATTTAGAGTGATGAAAGGGAAGAACCTACAACCAAGATTATTCTACCTGGCAAGGATCTCATTCAGATTCAATGGAGAAATCAAAAGGTTTACAGACAAGCAAAAGCTAACAGAATTCAGCACCACCAAACCAGCTCTACAACAAATGCTAAAGGAACTTCTCTAAGTGGGAAACACAAGAGAAGAAAAGGACCTACAAAAACAAACCCATAACAATTAAGAAAATGGCAATAGGAACATATATATCGATAATTACCTTAAACGTGAATGGATTAAATGCTCCAACCAAAAGACACAGGCTCCCTGGATGGACACAAAAACAAGACCCATCTATATGCTGTCTACAGGAGACCCACTTCAGACCTAGGGACACATATAGACTGAAAGTGAGGGGATGGAAAAAGATATTCCATGCAAATGGAAATCAAAAGGAGGCTGGAGTAGCAATACTCATATCAGATAAAATAGACTTTAAAATAAAGACTGTTACAAGGGACAAGGAAGGACACTACATAATGATCAAGGGATCAATCCGAGAAGAAGATATAACAATTATAAATATATATGCACCCAGCATAGGAGCACCTCAATACATAAGGCAACTGCTAACAGCTATAAAAGAGGGAATTGACAGTAACACAATAATAGTGGGGGACTTTAACACCTCACTTACACCAATGGACAGATCATCCAAACAGAAAATTAATAAGGAAACACAAAACACAATAGATGACACAATAGACCAGATAGATTTAATTGATATTTATAGGACATTCCATCCCAAAACAGCAGATTACACTTTCTTCTCAAGTGCATACGGAACATTCTCCAGGATAGATCACATCTTGGCTCACAAATCAAGCCTCAGTAAATTTAAGAAAATTGAAATCATATCAAGCATCTTTTCTAACCACAACGCTATGAGGTTAGAAATCAATTACAGGGATAAAAACATAAAAAACACAAACACATGGAGGCTAAACAATACGTTACTAAATAACCAAGAGATCACTGAAGAAATCAAAGAGGAAATCAAAAACTACCTAGAGACAAATGACAACGAAAACATGATCCAAAACTTATGGGATGCAGCAAAAGCAGTTCTAAGAGGGAAGTTTATAGCAATATAAGCCTACCTCAAGAAACAAGAAAAATCTCAAATAAACAATCTAGCCTTACACCTAAAGGAACTATAGAAAGAAGAACAAACGAAGCCCAAAGTTAGTAGAAGGAAGGAAATCATAAAGATCAGATCAGAAATAAATGAAATAGAAACAAAGAAAACAATAACAAAGATCAATAGAACTAAAAGCTGGTCTTTGAGAAAATAAACACAATTGATAAACCATTAGCCAGACTCCTCAAGAAAAAGAGGGCGAGGACTCAAATCAATAAAATTAGAAATGAAAAAAAAAAAGTATAGGTATAGGATAAAAACAAGTTTCCTTCTGATCCCATGTTCCCATTTCCCATGACAACCATCATTAACAGTTTAATATATATCCTTTGAGAAATGGTCTATGCATATATACAAAATATGTTAACACAAAAAGAAGAATCTTATACATTATGTTCTATACCTTTCCCTTTAAAAGTTTTTAAATTCAGAAGTATCTTAAACCTGCATAAAAGAACAGAAGATAATATTATAAATACCCAAAACCACTAACATAAGATTTTAAAATTTGTCATGTTTACTTCATTTTATTCAAATTATCAAATATGTTGGTGTTGATAATGGTAATTTGTTCTTTCTCTCTTTTTTTTCTTGATCAATCTTGTTAGAGGTTTATTTATTTTTTATTTAGTTTTTGAAAGAACTAAATTTTAGCTCTGTTGATTTTCTCTGTTTTTATTATTGGTCTGTGTTCATACCTATATTATTTCCTTCTTCCTACTTTTCTTAGGTCTGATTCGTTGTTCTTTTCCTAGCTGCTTGAGATGAAAGCTTATTGTTCTGAGCCATTTTTTGCCCTAAATTTCCCATAAGTGCTACTGTAGCTATATTAGATAAGTTTTGATAAGTTGTGTCTTTATTCTCATTCAGTTTAAAATATTTTCTAAGTTCCCTTTTGATTTCTTCTTTGATCCATTGATTATTTAGAAACATTTTACTTGAGTTCCAAGTAGCTGGGAATTTTTTAGTTATATTTTTTTCTTGATGTCTAGCTTAATTGCATGTGATCAGAAAATCTACTCTGAATGGTTTTAATTTTTTTGAATTGTTTTAATTTTTGTCATCCTTTCTCAGGGCCATAAGAATCTTCTTTTTATTATCCCAGTTTTAATATACATGCTGTTGAACTGAGCACCATATTTACTTAATGTCTTTTAAAAGCATTTAAAAATTACATACAATATATACTCAAATTTCTGCCCCTCACCTATTTTTCCTCTATTCCCTTCTACTAACTGTTCTGAAATTGGTATCATTGCCAAGCACGTTTTATTTTACAGAGTCACAAATACATAAATAACATATACTGGGGAGTGCGGGCTGCACTTGGGCTCGGGGGCAGGCCTGACTGCACGGCCGGGCCGGGGACCTGTATCCGCCAGCGAGCAGGGCTGACTTCTTCGGCTTCGTGAGACCCCAGGCTTCGTGAGACCCCAGGCGGGACGCCAGTCCCCTCCTGAATGAAGGTCTAACTGCCGGTCCTGCTGGCTGCCCTCCTGGGTGTGGAGCGAGCCCACTCCCTGGTGTGTTTCTCTTGCGTGAATAAGAACAGCAACTGGTACTGCCTGAGGCCCACCGACTGCTCCGATACGGACAGCTACTGTGTGACTACCTCTGCATCCGCTGGCATCGGGAACGTGGTGGACTTTGGCTACACCCTGAGCAAGGGCTGCTCCCGGATCTGCCCCATCCCAGCGTCAACCTCTGCGTGGCGTCCGTGGGCACCCACTGCTGCCAGAGCTCGCTGCGCAACATCAGTGCGCCGACGGTGGACTGCAGGCCAGTGCCACCCACCGTGCTGCTCAGCCTGCTGTCGGCTCTGCTGCGATTTGGCCTCTGACCGCCGGCACCCTGTGCCCGGCCCAGACTCCCAAAGCTCAGGAAGGAAAGTCCAGCCCCTCCCAGACCCAAGAGGATCTCGAAGCCCCCTCCTCTGATTCCTCACCCTGCTGATCCCACCTTCTAGGCCCTGTAGGTGCCCCCTGCACCCACACACCTGCCAGCTACCCTTGCTTCCCGGTCAGCCTTCTAGGGGGAACCTGGGAACGGAGCCCAAGGGTCCCGGAGTCATAACCGCGTCCTAGGGACATGCTGCGAGGGCCACCTGGTCCCAGGCCTGCCCCTGTCCAGGCCCTGTCCGCCCGCAGGTGCAGAAGATGTGCTGTGTGGACAGGTGTGTGGTCCGTGTGCCCTGCTGGGCGTGGTGAGTGTGTGGCCGGGTCTCGGCCTGTGTCGGGGGGCGGGGATGGGAGTAAGCGTCAGGATCCCGGCATCCACAGCCCCTAGAGCCCCGAGCGCCAGCACAGAACCCCTTTCCCCTGGCATCTCTGCACACCACATTTCACTCACTTCAAGGGTAGCCTTTTGGAAGACAGGCCTTCCACTGTTTCTAGGTCTAGGCTGCTGACCCAGAAATCGCTCCCACCCTGAAATCCAGCTGCTCTCGGGCCCCCTCCCTCCACCGCCACACTGGAGCCCTCCTGTTGCTTCCGTGCCTCAAATTAACACAGATGTTCCCACACCCCCCAAAAATAACAATAATATATTTTACTTTTATATATTTTACATAAATGGTATACTGTATTGTTTTTCAAGTTTGTTTTATTATTGAACACTGTTTTTGAGATTTATCCATGTTGATATATGTATATCAAGTTCATTCATTTCAATGGCTTATGGTATTTTATATTACAAACCATAGTTCAATCATCTCCCCTACTGAGAGTAGTTAGGTGGTTTCCACTTTTTTGCAATAATAAATCTTCACTTATCCTTGTGCAATGTGTGAGCATTTCTCTAAGTTAGGCATGTAGCGGTGTTTGTTGAGTTGTAGGATATGTGCCTCTTCAAGTTTACTAGGTATTGACAGTCTGCTCTCCAAATGAGTTAAATCCATTTATATTCCCATTGGCATTTTATGAGGGAGTTGCTATTTTCCCACATTCTCACCAACATTTACTGTAATCAAAGATACATGTTATTCTTTGCCAAACTGGGTGTGTAAATTCCCTGATTAGTAATGAGGTTGAATACCCTTTCTTATATTTATTGACCAGTTTTCTTCTGAGAATTGCTAATTCATCTTCTTTGCCTATTTCTTGTATTTGGTTGTTTACCTTCTTTGTGTTGTTTGTAGAAACTTTTTCTTATTTTGAGTACCAATTCTTTGGTTTGGTTATATGTGCTACAGATATTTCACCAAGTTTGGGGTTTATCTTTTTACCTTGTTGATGAGTTTTTACCCATATAGAAGTTTATAATTTTAATGGCGTTCAAACTTGTCACTCTTTTAATATATGGCTTGTACTTTTGTGTTTTGTTTAAGAAATCTTTCCCTACCCTGATTTCATAAGAATGTACTCCTATGTTTTTAATTCTAAATATTTTATGACTTGTTTGTCATCTTTGGTCTTTAACTTATCTCAAGTTTGTTTTTGGTTATGATGAGATGAAATATTATAATTTTTTTTCCTGTATGGTCTGTCAATATTCCCAGCACCATTTATAGGATAGTTTAGTTACCCTACACTGTTTTGTAATCCCATCCTTACATATTGCAGGTTCCAAGGTACATCTATCATTTCCAGGAATATTTAGTTCTATTGGTTGATTGTCTTACACCAACATTACACTGCTTTATTTTTAAATTTTTTTAAACCTTTTATTTTATATTGGAGTATAGTTGATTAACAATGTTATGTTAGTTTCAGGTGTACAGTAAAATGATTCAGGTATACATATACATGTATGTATTCTTTTTCAAATTCTTTTCCCATTTAGGTTGATCAGCATCATTTTTCAGTAAAATTTCTTAACTTTTGTATGTTGATATTTAGATCATCTGCAGTTGCAGTAATGGCAGTTTTTCCTTGCCTTCTAACCCTGATACTTTTTTTTTTTTTTTTTTTTTTTTTTTTTGCGGTACATGGGCCTCTCACTGTTGCGGCCTCTCCCGTTGCGGAGCACAGGCTCCGGACACACAGGCTCAGCGTCCATGGCTCACGGGCCCAGCCGCTCCGTGGCATGTGGGATCTTCCCGGACCGGAGCACGAACCCATGTCCCCTGCATCGGCAGGCGGACTCTCAACCACTGCGCCACCAGGGAAGCCTCCTGATATATCTTTGTGTCTTCTTTTTTTTTTTTCTCCACCTCCAAAACAATGTTGAATAGAAATGGTGAGAGTAGACATTCTAGTCTTAGGCCTGACATTAAAGGCCACATAAAATCACCATTAGGAGGTGCACTATGGAGAAAACCGCTTGCTTCAATCCTAGTTCTCACTGTGTGACATTGAGCAAAAGCCACTTAAACTCTCTGTTCCTCATCTTTGTCTTTATAAGAGGGAAATCGTAATAGTACCTATCTCACAGAGTTACTGTGAGGATCGAATGATGGTATGTATGTATGATACACACACTGTATACATACAAATTAGAGCAGTACATGGCGAATATTGAATAGTAAACAAATCCATGTGTTATTATCATTGATACTATTATTAGGTTTTTGGTAACTAGCCTGTGTCAGGTTTATCAGGTTAAAGACATTCCCTTTTATTATAGTTTTCTAGGAGTTTTTCTTCATAAATAGATGTTAGAACTATATGAAATAATTTTTAAAATTTATTTATTTTTATTTATTTATTTTTGGCTGCGTTGGGTCTTTGTTGCTGTGCGCGGGCTTTCTCTAGTTGTGGTGAGCTGGGGCTACTCTTTGTTGCGGTGCGCAGGCTTCTCATTGAGGTAGCTTCTCTTGTTGCAGAGCATGGTCTCTAGGCACGGGGGCTTCAGTAGTTGTGGCACGGGGACTCAGTAATTGTGGCTTGTGGGCTCTAGAGCACAGACTCAATAGTTGTGGCGCACGGGCTTAGTTGCTCCACGGCATGTGGGATCTTCCAGGACCAGGGCTCAAACCCATGTCCCCTGCATTGGCAGGCGGATTCTTAACCACTGCACCACCAGAGAAGTCCCCGAAATAATTTTTCTACATTTTTGAGATTATCATTTTTTCCTGTTATTTGTGTTTTTTTCCATTTAAAGAAAATATTTAATTTTCAAAAGTGTGTAAAACTCCTTACATAGTCAAATGGTTTTTTTTAATTGGAGTATAATTGCTTTACAATGTTGTGTTAGTTTCTGCTGTACAATGAAGTGAATCAGCTATATGCATACCTGTATCCCCTCCCTCTTGGACCTCCCTCACCCTGCCATCCCATCCATCTAGGTCGTCACAGGGCACCAACCTGAGATCTCTGTGCTGTACAGCAGGTTCCCACTAGCTATCTATTTTACACATGGGAGTGTATTTATGTCAAACTTAATCTCCCAATTCGTCCCACCCTCCCCTTCCCCTCCGTGTCCACATGTCCATTCTCTACATCTGCATCTCTATTCCTGCTCTACAAATAGGTTCGTCTGTACCATTTTTCTAGATTCCACATATATGTGTTAATATACAATATTTGTTTTTTTCTTTCTGGCTTACTTCACTCTGTATGACAGACTCTGGGTCCATCCACATCTCTGAAAATGACCCAATTTCGTTCCTTTTTATGGCTGAGTAATACTACAACACGGTGAATAATATTAATATATCTTCCAAAGTTATTCCATCCTTGGACGCCAGGATTAACTCTACTGCTCACAATTTATTTTTTTAAATGTGTTGATAGATTCAATTTCCTAATACTTTATTTATAGTTTTTGCCATGTGTGTTCCTAAATGATGTTTCGTATGCAGTTTTCCTTTTGCCTACCATCATTGCTAGTTAGAGCAACCTCCTGATTTGAACTGGGAGTTTCATTCTATTTCTGTTTTTTGGAACAAATGATATAAGATCTGGATTGTCTGTTCTTTGAGAGTTTATAAAGCCAACCTGTAAATCAGTGTGGACCTGAAGTTTTACTTGAGGTGTTTTTTTTTTTCAAATCAAACAGTGGATTCAATTTATTTACTAGTTATAGTCTCTCAGGTTTTCTATTTCTTCTTGAGTCAGAATTAGTAAATTATATATTTCTGGAGGATTGCCCATTTGTCTGATTTTGTGTTAATTGGTGTCATGTGTTTCTAAGTCCCTGTTGTAGTTAATCTTTTCATTTCTCATAGGACTGAGTTATGCTTTTGTCCTTTTTTCTTGTTTATCCTTGAAAGTTTATCCATTTTATTAATCTTTTGAAAAATTAATTTTTTGGCTTCCTTGATCATCTATAATGTTTGTTTTCTACTTTATTAATTTTAGCTCTTATCTTTGTATTTTCTTCTAATTTGGGGAAGTAATCAATTTTTTTATTTGAACGCATAGCTCATTAATATTTGATCTTTGTTTTTCTATAGAAATGTCAATTGATAAGTCTTATTAATAGTGTTATTCAAATATTCTGTAACTTCACTTCTGTTTGGTATATCAAGTATTGATAGGTGTTATAAAATCTTCCAGTGCAATGGAGGATTTATCATTTTTTCATCATAATTCCATCAGTGTTTGCTCTGTGTATTTTGTTAGGGGCATACTATTTTAGAAGTATTAAATCTTCCTGGTGAATTATTCCTTTTATCAATAAGTAATGGTCCTCCTTATTACCAATAGTGAGTTTTGCTTTAAAGTATACTTAGTCTGGTATTACTGTAATTATACCAGCTTTCTTTTGGTTTGTATTGGTCTAGCTTTTTCCATTCTATTACTTTCACTTTTCTGTATCTTTTTTTTAAGCATGTATGTATTATTTATCTGAGTGTCTTTTAGCTGGCATGATTAGTTCATTTATATTTACTGTGATTACTAATATGTCTATAATTTCCATCATCTTATTTTGTGCTTTCATCTTATCACGCTTTTTCTTTGCTTTTTGTTTTGTTTCCATGTCTTCCTTTCTCTTTTGTGTTTCCTTTATTCCATTTTTTTCCCCTTAAGACAGAGACTACATTTCCCTCCCTACCTTGCAGATGTGGCCATGTGACCCAGTTTTGCTGGGTAAGACGAAGTTGTTTCATAGAGCATCCCAGAAGGTGCCTTCAGAGACGGGTGGACTCAGCTTCCATGTCCATTTTTGTTCCTTGTCCTACCCCTTTTACTTACTGGACCATGGTTGTGATGCCTTGAAAACAGGAAGGGTGAGAGCCACATCTTAAGAATGTGAAACAGAAAGATAAAAGGATCTGGGACATTAGTGACATAATGGAACTTCTTCAACAGCCTTTCTGGTCTACCTCCAGACTCTGAGAAAAAAATAAACTTCTATTTGTTAAGTCACCTTAAATTGAGTTTTCCATTTTGTTCAGCTGTGAACCAATCTCCAAGTGATTACAGACCAACTATTTTGGGAGTTACCCTTATATATATATATATATTTTTTCTCTCCTTTCTTTCTCTCTTCCCTCCTTCCCTCCCTCCCTCCCTCCCTCCCTCCCTCCCTTCCTTCCTTCCTTCCTCCCTCTCTGTCTCTCCTTCTCTCTCTCTCTGGTGGTGTCCCTTAAAAGTTTAGCAAGTTTACTTTAACTTAACTTATAAAAATCTAACATATGTCACTATTTCTATCTGCCTCTTGAACGTAAGGACCTTAGAATGTTTACATTCTAAGCCTCTACCTCATATGTAATTGTTGACTGCTGTTTTGATTTGCCTTGTTTTGACACCTCCTCTAAAGTTTGTTATTTAAAACATGTTTTAAACAGTAGTAGTTGTTTATATTTGCCTATGTTTACTACCATTTCTTTCATCTTCATTGCTTCTGAAATCCTAGTCTTTCCTTCTGGGCAAATTTCTTTCTTCTTGAAGTATACCTTTAAGTATTTCAGGATCTCATCATGTAAATCGGGTCCATATGTGGCTAGGGCTCCTCAGGTGTAATGCCTTAAGTATAGCTCCTCAAGGATGGTTCCTTTAGATCTGAAGCTAGTGACAGGTTTTCTGTCCCCTCTCCCCCAACATATCACGGTGGGACAGGCATGAGAGAATCACTGTATACAATACTCTTGAAACAGTGGGGAAATGATAGCTCCATGGGAGTCATTGGTCCATAGAAATTCTGAAATCCAGCAGGGCACAGGTTATTAGTTCTTGATTAGAGCTCAAAACCTATCACTAGACTCTTTATGGCTTTTGGCCTCCCCTCTGGACTCTTGACTCCCTCATCTGATTCATCTTTCCTTTTTGGCAAAAGGGAGCCCATGTTTGCAGGTGTAGTTTTCTCGGCCTACCTCCCGCCTGTAGGAGTTTGGGAGTCCAGAGTCATCTTTTCCTTTTGTACTACCTCTGAACCCTTGCAGTTCAAGCTGGCAGTCAGTGTTTCTGCTGGTATAATTCTCTTAAAAACTTTATGTGTTGTCTATTATTCTTATTGGGGTTCACTCCATTAGACAAAACCACACCTACACATCTTTTTGCAATAAGCCCTTCTTTACTTTGGGTTTCTGTCCTTGACTCCTGAGTGACCATACCCTTATGCTTCTTGGAAGTGCTACAGTATCACTGAATGGTTCTTAACAAAGCATTTTCCAGCCACACTCTCAGCGTCATCTTTATACCATGTTTTCCTGACACTGCTCTGGATTTGATCTTTGCCTGGGAGTCATTTCTTTAGCGTTGCTTGCCATCCGAAGAGGCAGAGAAGGTTCCAGCAAATCCTGGCTGCTTTTTAAGAGACCTGCCTTCGGCTTATCTCTTTCTGTTCACATTTTACTTCAAGCAGCAAGAAGAAATCAGGCCACATGTTCAACAACACTCTGCTTGGAAATCTTAGCCAAGTCACACACCCACCAGGAATATTTCCTACTTTCCATATTACAGCAGGCAATAATATTGCTAAACTTTCTGCCACTACATAGCAAGGATTCCCTTTCCTCCAGTTTTCTTCCCCCTTTCTCCAGTTTTTTAATAATATTTTCTTCACTTTTCTTTAAGCCCTCACATGTAAAGCCTCCTCAGAGTCCATCAGGCTTTTATTAACAGATATTATTTACTTATTATACTACTTATTGAAAGCTTTTCAGACTTTCACTAACAATCTCCTCAAGCTCATTCAAATCTCCACATACGGACTTCCCTGGTGGCGCAGTGGTTGGGAGTCCGCCTGCTGATGCAGGGGACCTGGGTTCGTGCCCCGGTCCGGGAAGATCCCACATGACGCGGAGTGGCCGGGCCCGTGAGCCACGGCCGCTGAGCCTGCGCGTCCGGAGCCTGTGCTCCGCAACGGGAGAGGCCACAACAGTGAGAGAGGCCTGCGTACCGCCAAAAAAAAAAAAAAAAAAAAAGAAAATCTCCACGTACTTTCCAATTTCAACGCCATTCCCACATTCTGGGTTTCCACCGTGGTACCACAACACTTGCAGGTACCTAAATCTTTATTGTCTATCGTTGTGTAACAAATTACCCCCAAACCCAATGGCTTCAAACAATAATAAATGTTTATTAACTCAGAGAGTTGGGTCAGGAGTTTGGGAGCAGCTTACCCCAGCTGTTCTTATCCAGGGTCTCACATGATGTTGCCTGGGACCCCAGTCAACTGAAGGCTTGGTTGGAGCTGGAGAATCCAGTTCCATGATGGCTTACACACCTGGCTGATTCAGTTTCCTTCCCCATGGACCTCTCCATGGTGCTGCAGAGTAGTGTTAGGACATGGCAGTTGGCTTCTCCCAGAGTGAGTGATCCAAGACAGCAAGACAGAAGCCCCAAAGTCTTGTGACCTAGTACTGGGGTATTTTTGCAATATCCTATTGGTTACACAGGTCAGCCCTAATTCAGTGTGGGCTGGGAACACACAGGGGCTTGAATCCAAGAGGAGAGAATCAGGAGCTCTCTTGGAGGCTGGCTGCCACATAATCCAACACAAAAGAGCTGATTTTACTTTTCAAAATGGAGTTTGTTTTAACACTGTTTTCCTTATTTTATTTATTTATTTAATTTATTTATTTTTGGCTGCTTTGAGTCTTCATTGCTGCGCATGGGCCCTTCCTAGTTGTGGCAAGCGGGGGCCACTCTTCCCCGAGGTGCGGGTGCCTCTCATTGCGGTGGCCTCTCCTGCTGCAGAGCACAGGCTGTAGGCGCGGGCTCAGTAGTTGTGGCGCAGTGGCTCAGCCGCTCTGCAGCATGCAGGATCCTCCCAGACCAGGGATCGAACCTGTGTCTCCTGCATTGGCAGGCGGATTCTTAACCACTGCACCACCAGGGAAGTCCCTGTTTTCCTTATTTTAAAAGAAACAGATGTGGGAATTCCCTGGTGGTCCAGCGGTTAGGACTTGGGGCTCTCACTGCTGGGGCCCCGGGTTCCATCCCTGGTCTGGGATGTAGATGTTGGTTACATAAAAAACACAAAGAAGCAAAAAAATTTTTTCTAAGGACCCCAATACCTATACACTTTGAAACGATCATGTTACATACTTAGGTGTATATGTCCTTTTATAATTTAAAATTTAAAATTTAAAAGACTTTATTGTAGAGACTTTTTTTTTTTTGTCTGCGCGGCTTGTGGGATCTTAGTTCCCCAGCCAGGGATTGAACCTGGGCCCTCAGCAGTGAAAGCACAGAGTCCTAACTGGACCGCCAGGGACTTTCTAAAGTACATCTGAACATGCTTTGAGTATGCTTTCCTGGAATTTAAAATGTTGAAACATCTACAATTATTTTAAGGAAATTTTATTGTACAAAGGGTTTTGTTTTGTTTTTCCAATAAACAAGCGCTGCTTTTTCCTCTTATCCTGCTGGTGAGTCAAGGGTTCTTCATAATATCTACCCTTTTAGGTTGAGTTTTTGAAGGGCTATTTCCCCCACCCCCACCCCTCCAAGAAAACCTTTGGACTTTAGAAGTGCTTTGAATTGGAAGCACTTGGAATTTAGAAGCAAGTAAAACCCTTAGTGCCTCTAGAAAGCTGGACTAACCAGTTTTGGAGAGAAATCTTATACGGCCGGCTCTTCCACGTTAGCACAATTAGAGCTTTTACATAAACGTAGCCCACACCTTACATCCATTTTGAGATTGGAGATCCATCTGCCTTTAGGATCACCGATCTGCCTGCTTCTGCAGGGAGCTGGGTATTCTTGACAGCTCCATCCCACTTGCCCCAGAAGGAGTGTTCCAGGTTGGGAAGGAAGGTGGCGCCCAAATCTTGGACAGTTAGTTCGCTGTAGAGAGTGCACTCTCTCTGTTCTAAGAGAAGTTCTCCGGAAAAGCTAGATATAGTGGTGCTTTCAGAGGCAGAAGTGGAAAAATGAGCTTCAAGAGACTAAGAAAGTCCCCAGCTTTGGGACCACTGGAATCCACATGCATACTCTATTATAACCCCATTTTCCTTTCTCATAAAAAGAGGGAGCCTTCCTCCCTTCTTTCTTTCCTTCCTTCCTTTCATCCATTTATCCTAGATTTTAAAAAATTACATGGTAATTATTACGGAAAGATTACAAAATACAGATAAGCAAAAGGAAGAAAGTAAAAACCACCACCTGGATTTAATCAGTGTTATAATTTGAATCTGTATCCTTCCAAACATGTTTTATTATTTATTAGCCATTTCTTAGTTATTCAGAGAGCTGGGGTAAAAAAAAGCAAACAAAAACCCAACCCTGTTTTCTCCTACATTAAACACGTTTGGGTAGATCATAGTGTTGGTTGATTCTTTGTGAACTGTTTCCTATTTTGGAAATAACTGAAAAGATAGGAAAAACAATAGGCAAAAGTTGACACAATTTCCACGAAATATGCCTCTATTTTTTTCTTTGCCTCTTTCTATTTTTTTTTTATTATGTAAAGATGGGAATGAAAGAAGGTAAAGAAGAAGGAAGGAAGTTTCATAGAGAAACAATGTATAACAATAAGAGAACCAAAGTCAATTAAAATCAAGAGATATTAATGTTTCACACCAATTTAGGGAAGTGGGGGAGGGGTAGGAAAAAAATGACATGGACCAGCATCTTTGCCCAGTCATGGAGATTGGGAGGATGAAGATGAAGATGACACTGAGACTAGTTAAGTCAGTTGTCTGGACTGGAATTTGATGCAGTCCATCACTGTGTTGAACAGTGAGTATACCTAAAAGATTGTGATCTCAGGGCAAGGACAGCTGTTGGAAATACATGCCTCGTAAATACATGCCATTGGTCCCAAAGGCAGCTTGGTGAAAGCAGGAATGACTCAGCAAAATCTAACATCACTCTCAGGGGGAAAATGCCCCAAAGCTTGTCTTACTGTTAATGACCATAGTTTTTATGTGACTACACATGATGACTGTGTTGTTTTGTTGGCTTGTTTGAATTACAGTTCAAATTGCCTTAATATTTGGTGCAAGAATATTAGACTATGTCCTCAATTTATGCGAAGGTAAATTTGACTTCCTTGAACGGCTCTCAGATGATTTGCTCCTGAGAATCCTTTCTTATCTGGATCTTGAAGACATTGCCAGGCTTTCTCAAACATCACGCAGGTTTGCAAAGGTAACAGTCAAATTATTTTGGGTCTGTACAGGATTTTCCTTGTGCTTCCTCAAAGTTGTTTAATTTTGTTTCAAGTTTTTTTTTTTTAATATAGAAGTGGTTTATTATTTGCATTTATTTCAGCAAGCTTTTGTTGAATACTTATTTTATGACAGGTACTGTCCTAGGCACAGAGGCAACAGAGTTGAAAAGACATTATTCTTGCCCTCAAGGAAATTATAGTCTAATAGGAGAGAGCCATACAGGTACAAATCATCACAATGTAGTGTGAGCAATTGAACAAGGGAAGTGTGAACAAGGTACTAAGACAGTACAAGGTGATTTGCTCTGCCTGGCTTCACAGAAGTGGGTTATTTTTTCTGTGTTTTGGGGGGAAAATACGAGTTCATCAGGTGGCCTGGCTAGCTAGGGGCATTCCAGGTCAAAGGGGCATTCCAAGTCCAGGCAGAAACTCAGGCAGAGGCATGATGGCATAAAAGAAGGAGGAAGGAGGTGATTACTCCCCAGCCATTTCCATTTCTTCCAGTAAAAGCCCTTTTCTGAATTACCTATCTCCCACTGTTCGTTGTAGTGCCCTGGTTTTCCCCATGCCCCAAACTCACCAAATAGACTCTCTCACTTTGAATCCTCAGCAGAAGGACACAGGAATGGAAAACACAGTTAGTGCTGATTTCAACCAATGTTAGGGCCTTGATGCAACTATTATTAGTTCCTCTCCTAGATCCTGGAAGGTGCCTTGGTTCCTGCCCCTTCAGCTATTCCTTCAATTCTAGAGCCCTGTCATGTCCTAAACACACACATACTATCCTTCCGTTTAATCCTTTTTGGCTTAAGTTAATCAGAGTTGGAGTTTGTTGCTTGCAACTGAAGAACCCTAACTCAGTATTTCGCTGTAATGTACCAGTGTTACCAACCAGGTGGTGTGAGCAATTCAACAAGGAAAGTGTGGACAAGGTACAAAGACTTGGTGGAAGGTACAGGGGTACAAGGTAGAAGGTCTTGGCCTTCCCCAAGCAATAGAAATCGACTAGAGGCCAGACAAGAAATTCAGTCAAGGCTCTATTGGGGCCCCTGCTGCAGCAGGGGGGAGTGAGAACAAACAACAGTTTCCCCTGTTTGCTTGCTCCCTGAGTTGGGGGCAAGTTTGTTCCTTACATGGGGTGAGGGTAGGGGTGTGTCCAGGGGTTGGGCTGGAGGGGTGGCTTAGGTGTTTTGCCCACCCCCTAGGTAGTGTTGTGTGCAGGGGGCATGAGCAGTACCCTGGTTTTGCTCCAGGCCCTTCAAAAGTGGCAGTTGGGTTTTTTTTGGTCTCTTTGTATTTTTTGTCCACAATTTGTCCCAGCTGCACATGCATGCAGTTATTTTTAGTCCCACACCGTTTCTTTGTATTGGGTTGCTCAAGGAGAGGTGTGTCCAGGTGTAAACATTGCAGCACTGTAGCAAAGGGTCCCAGCTCCAGCAAGGGGTCCCAGGTCCCAGCCTGTCTCACCAGGGCAACGTCCATTTATACAAGAACCTGCAGCATCTCCCAAGATGATTCAGATCATAATCTTATTATCTAAAAAGTCAACATTTTTTTCACAGTAATGCAAAAAAATTCCTTGATTTTTTTTTTTGTTTTTTTTTTTTTTGCGGTACGCGGGCCTCTCACTGTTGTGGCCTCTCCCGTTGCGGAGCACAGGCTCCGGACGCGCAGGCTCAGCGGCCATGGCTCACGGGCCCAGCCTCTCCGCGGCATGTGGGATCTTCCCGGACCGGGGCACGAACCCGCGTCCCCTGCATCGGCAGGCAGACTCTCAACCACTGCGCCGCCAGGGAAGCCCTCCTTGATTTTTATATATTAATTTTAAGTTTACAATCTGTATTACTTAATATACCCCTTTTGAGTATAAAAACATGTATACTTGATTTTTCCCCCTAGAATGGAGGGCCAGAACCAAGTATTATGTATATCATTGTACTGTATTTCTTTTGCCCTTTTAAAAAAAGTATTAAAGTTAAGATTTTGTACTTGCTGCTGCTAAGAAGCTGATTATTCATGCTTTAAATGAAGGAAGATTTTTGTTTGTTTGCTGTTTGGTTTTTTGTTTTTTAATTGATGTGTAATTGATCAACAATACTCTGTTAGTTCCAGGTGCGTAGTATGATGATTTGCTATTTCTATACGTTACAAAAGGATCATCACTGAAGGAGAGTTTTAAGTGATTAAAATATAGTAGTGGGAATGTATTAAAAGCTTCTGCCAGGGCCTGGGTTTGTCCTGAGAATAAATGGAAGAATTCCATAGGAAATGGCGGAGACCGCAGTGTCTTGTGAAATTGATTCCTTACTTGTAGATTCCTTACTTGGAGCAACTGGCTTCCCTCCGGGTTTTGCTCATTTCCACTTTCTATTCCTCTCCCTCCCAATGCCCTGCCATTATGTTAGCGCAATCTTGAAAATAGCCTCCATAATTTACCCCGCACTCTAGAGTAAGGCTTTTCTAGGTTGCTGGTTTCAGCCCTCAGAATCCTTGCAGAGCAGAATTATTCAAAGATGGAATAGGATCCAAGGCTGCTTTTTTCTTTCTGTGTAATATTAACCATTCACTTCTGTTGTTAGTCCGAATATTATATGTTCCATTTACATATTTTTCCCTTCATTTATAAACCACTTTCATTTACTGTTTTGCCCCCTCAGTTATTAAATTATTTTATTAAGGAAGAGTCTTCTATTTCAAACTTTTGGGGGCACATTTATTAGCAAATTAATTGTATCCCTGTCCCACTTTTTCCTGTGGTCCCAGGGAGGGAGGTTTCCTTCCTGTTCAAGACCAGTGCCACCTGCCACCCAGCTCCAAGTTCCAACCCAAAGGATTTCAGGTTGTCACTTACCTCCTTTCTCTTCTGTGTGGTTGTTGTTATGTATTTTTTACTTTTTATTTATAAATAATTTTAGATTTATAAAAGTGTTGTAAAGATAATACAGAGAGTTTGCCCTTCCCCTAATTAGCATCCCCTAATGCTGACATCTTACATACCCTGGGGCATTTTTTTTTTTTTTTTTGCGGTACACAGGCCTCTCACTGTTGTGGCCTCTCCTGTTGCGGAGCACAGGCTCCGGATGCGCAGGCTTAGCGGCCATGGCTCACGGGCCCAGCCGCTCCGGGGCATGTGGGATCCTCCTGGACCGGGGCACGAACCCGCGTCCCCTGCATCCGCAGGCGGACTCTCAACCACTGCGCCACCAGGGAAGCCCAGCCTGGGACATTTTATCAAAACTCAACAGTTAATGTTGCTACAATAATATTAACTAAACCACAGACTTGATTTGTATTTCATCAGTTTTTCCACTAACATCCTTTTGGTGTTTCAGGAGCCAATCTGGGAAACTATGTTACATTTAGTGCTTATTTCTAAAGGTCTCTTTCAATTGGTTTTTCCTCTCTGTACATTGACTTTTCTTAAATCAGTCTCATCCTTCAAAGAACAAAAACTCTCAACTCTATTCTTATTCAATCTCTTTCCTTCCCTGTTTGTGAAAATAAGGGTTTACATAGCAGTTCACACTCAGCAAACCAGCACCATTCATCCTACTGAGATTTTATAATCTGTGATAAAATGGGAACAGTATGGGTGATGTGAAGAGTTTGTCATCAAGCTAAATTCATTCCATTTAAATGACCATTCTTCAACAGAGGTTAGGCCTTCCTATTTGGGGGAGATTTAAAATGTCCCTTCTTTTATAAAATAGTGGTATTAAAATGTGATAATTTTAACAAATTATCCTTACTTGGCAAATTAAAAAGTCAGCAATCTTATTTTGGTTCTTAATTGTTGTTTTGTTTGATATCTAAAAATTTTGCTGGTCTTACACCATCCAAAATTCTGGGAGCCACTGGCCTTTTGTCTGTTTACCCTTCATCTCTCATTTCCCCTCTCTCCATGCCTCCTAAATATCTCTGGCCTCATTCACAGTAACCTCTTGGTTGTCACATCCAAAGGGCAAGAGGCCTTCCATGTCCTGACCCATCTCTGCTTCCAGAATTCTCTGGCGGGTCCCTTCATGGCTGCCCTTTCACTGCTTCATTGGTAGCTCTTCCATGCGGGCTGAGCGTGGCCTTTCTAAAATGCACTCTGGTCATATCACTGCCCTGCTCAGTGACACTTAGTGATGTCCCATCATTTTCAGAATGAGATCCAAAGTCTTAGCTGGCACTTCAGGCCGTGGTGCCCTGGCCCCATCTCCTGCCCCCAGCCCCAGCCAAGTAGACTGCGTGCAGCTGTCCCATGTGCTGGGCTCTCTGGGCCCCTTGGCCTTTGCTTATGCTGTTCCCTTTCGGAGGAATGGCTTCCCTTGTGACCCATCACTCTTAACTCCTGAACGCTTCTCATTTGGGCTTTGTGCTATATCCATTTTGTTTATATTTTTGAAAAAGAAAATCGATTTGCATTACAATAACCAGGTTGAAAATTGAAAAAAATTATATGTCTTTTAATGTGTAGTAAAAAGTAATTCTCCCTCCCATTCTTTTTATTATTATTATTTATTTATTTATTTTGGCTGCACCAGGTCTTAGTTGCAGCATGCGGGATCTTTAGTTGTTGCGGCACGCGAACTCTTAGTTGCAGCATGCATGTGGGATCTAGTTCCCTGACCAGGGATCAAATCCAGGCCCCCTGCATTGGGAGCACGGTGTCTTAGCCACTGGACCACCAGGGAAGTCCCTCCCTCTCATTCTTGATCCTCATTCCTCTAATTCTCATCTCCAGCAGCAATTATATTACCAGTGTCTCCTATGTCCTTCCAGAGAGAGTCTGTGCACATATAAGTGTGTGTGTGATGTGTGAGCATATATACATGTACACATACCCTTTTAAAAAGCATATGGTAGGGCTTCCCTGGTGGCGCAGTGGTTGAGAGTCCGCCTGCCGATGCAGGGGATGCGGGTTCGTGCCCCGGTCCGGGAAGATCCCACGTGCCGCGGAGTGGCTGGGCCCATGAGCCATGGCCGCTGGGCCTGCGCGTCCGGAGCCTGTGCTCCGCAACGGGAGAGGCCACAGCAGTGAGAGGCCCGCATACCGCAAAAAAAAAAAAAAAAAAAAAAAAAAAAAGCATATGGTAGCATATTATATATTGTTCTTTGTCGGTTTTTTCCTACGTCGCAACATTTTAGACACTCTTTTATGTCAGTACGTATAAATCTTCAGTTTAGAAAAGTGCCCTAAGTTGTTATTATATGGACAAATCATAATTTTTTAAAGTAGATCCTTACTGATAGACATTTAGGTTGTTTCCACTCTGCTATTTGTAAATAACGCCCCACACTATGGCTAGACTGGACTCTGCAGAAGTGGGTCTGCCCTGGAAGCATAAAGACACATGAGAGACACAGAGGGTGTAGGGACTCTGGGTGGACGGGGGCCTGAGCCTGGGAGAGCCCATGGTGCTGGCCCACACCCAAGGATGGAAGTTTCCACGTATCAAACTTAATGCCACCAGCAATCAGGGCCATCTGGCTGCCTGCCCTTGCTCTGATTCCGTGTTGACCAAGCCGTGGAGCCTCCAGGGATGAGCATCTGAAGGTCTCGTGGGTGGATGGTTATATTTCTCAGGGTAAAGAGGCAGCCTCTGGGAGCTTGGCTAATATAAGCACACCCCTGAAAGGTGGGTCCCACGTCACAGTATACCAGAAAGTCACACTGAGGGCCAGCCCTGGGCTTGCAGTGAGCTCACTAAGGTAAGGCTGCCACGTAGACCCTTCCTGGGGAATGCTGAGGTCCAGAAGGGGAAGGGACGATCATGACTAGCAAATAAACATATTCATCTTGGTACTGACTCAGGAACAGGCCCACGGAGGAAGAAAATCTCTCCTCTGTCACATTCTGGCCTACAGAGAAACAAATTTTTCCTTATGTTCCCAAATTCCCTATGACTGTGATCCCCAAGTCTGGCCACGTAGGTATGGCACCCAGGGAGCAGGTGAAAACAGGCCAGGCCCCAAGTCGGATTGGGTAGGTCTTGGTGGACCCAGCGTCTGCATTGTCTTGCAACCCAATTCTAAGCATCCAGGCCAAGAATTTGACCATTTGTACAGACAAAATATCTCATGAGACTCTGAAAGGCTGGAAGCTTGGGATGGGGGCGGGGCTGTTGTTTTTCCAACTCCACTTGTGTACAGGCAGTGTGGATGTTTAAGTCAGCTTGAGACCAGAGACCTGGGTTCTGTTCTTTGCTCAGCTACTCTGCACCATGAACCTTGGGCAGTCACACCCTTATCCCCTCTAAGCCTTAATTTCCACATTTATAAAAGGAAAGTTTTTAACTAGATAAACCCTAGGATCCCTTTCAACTTGAATGTAGTTTATGTGTGTTAAGTTCATGCACCACCTCCAGGGGGAGCTAAATCCACGATTGGCTATGTTTGGATCAAAGCAGCTGGAACCATAGTCAGGATGGGTACTTTGTGTTTTGCAACCTGGCATCTATCAAGCAAAAGAGCCCCAGGGTTTGGGAGTCCTAGATGGGGGTATTTTGTAAACCAACTTATAATACAAAACAAAACTGAATATTTTCATTGTAAAATATAATAGGTCATAAATGAAGTTACACTGGTAGAAATTTCAGCTCTCTTGTAAGAATTCCTTCCTTTCCTCCAAAACCTCATCATTTTCTTCCATAATCTCTGTTATATAAGATACACTGATATCCTGAAATGTATTGTGCTGGGAAAGGGGTAGTCACCTATACTAGTGTTACAGAGTTCAGAGTTTTAAAAGGAGGTTCAGATCTGTTTTATTTTTACTTACTTATTTATTTTTCATTATTTTATTTTATTTTATTGCTTTCTTGGCCGTGTGGCATGGCATGCCGGATCTTAGTTCCCCGACAACGGATCGAACCCATGCCCCCTGCATTGGGAGCATGGAGTCTTAACACTGGACCGCTAAGGAAGTCCTGTTTTATTTTTTAATATTAAGATATTTTCTAAGAGTTTTCCTTTCTTGTTTATATTTAGAATATGTTGTAATCCGAGTAGAGAAACTGGACCTTGAAGAACTGTTGAAGATGGGATAAGATAATGAAGGACCTGCCTAACATCAAAATGTTTGGGGGGCTGTCATTATCAGAAGATTCAGCATTGCTGTTTAACTGTAACCTTCATGATGTGAATATAATAGTTTTTGCTTTTGATATTTACGCAGAAAGGATCTTAAACGATTATGCTTGATTATACTATTAATTTCTGTTTGAAATTCACTCTTTTCCCTTATTGGAATACATTTAGAGTAACATGAAGTATGAAAGTAACCACCACGGGCTGCTTTCTGCTCGAAAGTGAGTGTAATGGTGTCATGAAATAGAGATAACGCTTACATGTTTTTCACCTCCCCCAGAAAGAAGTCAGAACACGTGGGAGCAAAGTAGGACAGTGCCAAGGCCAGGCCAGGGGTGGTGGGAATGGGATGCTTGGCTGTCTGGAATTGTGGGCAGGGTGGATAGTGGGCAGCTGGGTGTGGTCTGGGGGGCTGAAGTGATGGTCCACGGTGGGGGACATCAGTTAGGGGCACAGTCAGGTCACTTTTAGACAGCTGTCGCATGGTGGCGGGGTTGTCCCAATCCTGGCACTGCGGGGTGCTCCCTAGACTCCCAACTATGGCAACTGAACTGGCCCCCCAGTGGCTAAGTGCCTATGGGGACTTTGTTTCCGGTGTCTCCTCAGAAATGGCTGAGGTAGCATCTATTCTGTCTCCCCTTCCCGCCCGTTGATTACATCTTTTCCATGTGCTTTATATATGTTATTCCTAATCCTCACAGCACTAAAAGTTTAGTATCATTTCCATATAATCATAATAAGTTCCATTTATTGAATATCTACTACGTGCTAAGCGCTGAATGTATGTCATCCAGTGCAATCCTCAAACAGTGCCGTAAGATGGATGAGTAGAGACTCTCTTGTCCTGATTTTCAAGGAGGGAACAGAAGCTCAGGTAAAGCACACAGATAATGAACATGGAGCCAGGTGCTGTGCCCGGGCAGCCTTACTCTATGGCTGGTGTGCTTGAATCAGTTTATTCTCCTCCTCAGATGACCAAATGCAAGATCAGACGTGGAGACCAGGCTCGGAGCAATAAGTAGAATGTCCAGGATGACTTAATTACTAAGTGGCAGGGCCAGCGTTCAAATCAGCTCGTCCCTGAAGAACATGAGGAACAGGTTCTGTGTTTCATAAGATGGAGTTAAGTATGGGAATGTGTTTTTTCCCTCAGGTAGACTGCAGCTACAGCAGGTAGGTCCCACAATGATACTTTCAAAGCCATGAAAGTATTTTCTTCCTCAGGCCACATGGAAGCATCCCATGAGCAGTAAGGCAGAAAAGGTCCTGCCCCCTCAGGACATGTCACAGTCTTCATTATCCTTATCTATATAATTGTGGTAGCTCAGATTCCTTTTTCATATATCTTTTAAATATTTGTCTATGAGTCATTTCTTTTTTTTTTTTTTTTACAAATTTATTTATTTATGTATTTTTGGCTGCATTGGGTCTTCGTTGCTGCGCGCGGGGTTTTCTCTAGTTGTGGCTAGCAGGGGCTGCTCTTCATTGTGGTGCGCGGGCGTCTCATTGCAGTGGCTTCTCTTGTTGCAGAGCACGGCTCTAGGCGCGCAGGCTTCAGTAGTTGGGGCTCCAGGGCTCTAGAGTGCAGGCTCAGTAGTTGTGGCACACGGCCTTAGTTGCTCCACGGCATGTGGGATCTTCCCGGCCCAGGGCTCGAACCCATGTCCCCTGCATGGGCAGGTGGATTCTCAACCACTGCACCACCAGGGAAGCCTATGAGTCACTTCTAATGAACCAAGTTTGCAACCATGAAATTTAACAGAAGGAATAAAGTCAGAAGATGGCTTGAGTCTATACCAGCTTATCATTTCACTGATGGAATTCCATAAAGGTGATTTTATTCTGAACGAGTTGCACTACAAGAAGGACCCCATCATTATCTTGTGGAGGATTCAAAGGTTGTAGTCATCCTTAAGTTGCAATTACATATCAAATACTAGAAAAATTCAAAAGCTTTCCATAATAACTATATTAGGATAGACCAAGTTAGAAATTGTGACTTGGGATCACAAACCACCCTAAAACAACAGTGGCTTAAGACAATAATATCTGTTTGTTTCATTCATGATTCATACTCATTGTGGGCTGACGGGAGGCTCTGCTCCACAATGTCTTGCAGCAACTCAGGCTATTAGAGACTCCACCGTCTTGTAACTGAACCATCTGAAGCACGTGGTGTCCTTAGTCACTGCGGCAGGGAAGAGACAGCTGAGGTTCATGCACTCTGTTTTGATACAGCATTTCCACTCATAGTCCTTTGGCCAGAACGAATTACACGGCCCCACGTAACTGTGTGGCACAGGGAGATGTGGGAGAAGAGAGGGAATACTTGGTTAGCGTCACGGTCTCTGCCACAAACTGGAAATCCCGAACAAAGCAGTGTGTACGTTAAGATTCATATAATGAAGATAGTATCATAATAGTATTTTTTCTCAAATACAGTTACCTGCTTTAACATCTTCCATACTAGAAAAAAGAGACCTTAATTTTTCATTTCTCCTCTTTTCTGTGTTTCTTGGGACTGTGTTTTCTGAACATGTGTCTGGCTTTAGAAACCAACTCAGAACCAAAGACTACACTATGCCTATAAAATACTTTTCCTGTAAAGAACTGAGTTTCTTTCTCTCTTTCACCCTCTGAGATGTCTATTTTACACCCTCTTCTCCCTCCCCAAGTCTCTGTATCCCACCTTCTTCCTCACTCTTAACTGATGTTGAGTCTTCTTATTTCAATGAGAAACTAGAAGCAGTCATAAGAGAATGGCCTCCCAGGCCACTCGCCAGTTCTGCTGGTGCCTCGTTCTGCTTTACTTCCTGTTGCAGGTGATAAATTCTCCCTGTTATCATCCATGGCCACACCTCCACTTGTGGATTTCACTCCCCTCACCTATTCAACAACTTGGCTCATCAGTTACCCCTCTTCACCATGCATCACTGCATCATTAATTTTACCCCTCCACTGGATCATTTCCATCAGCACATAAACATACATTTAAAAAAAAATTGCCTTGACCTCACTCCCCATTCTTTTCTTAAAGCAAAATTCCTCAAGCATCCTCTGTACTTGCTCTTTCTACTTCCTCTCCTATTCTTTCTTGGACTCACTCTAGCCAGGCATCCATCCCCACTAAGCCACTGACACTTCTCTTGTCGAGGTTGCTATTGTCCATCACCTTGTAAAATACACCAGTTTTTTCTTTTGAAAGATTTTTTTTTTGATGTGGACCACTTTTAAAGTCTTTATTGAATTTGTTATAACATTGCTTCTGTTTTTTATGTTTTGGTTTTTTGGTTGCGAGGCGTGTGGGATCTTAGCTCCCTGACCAGGCATCGAACTTGCACCCCCTGCATTGGAAGGTGAAGTTTTAACCAATGGACCACCAGGGAAGTCCCACCAGTCAGTTTTTAATCCCCATCTTATTTCACTTTTCAGCAGCATTTACACATTTCATTATTCTCCAGGTTTTCTTTGCTCTTCTCAGTCTCCCTGGCTGAAAACTTTATGCCCTGACTGCTTAATGCTGGAATGTCCTAGAGCACTTCCTTGGGCCATTTTCTCTATCTACAGTCACACTGAGATGATAGCTTTAAATATTATTTACATGCAGCTAATTTTCAAACATACGTTTCCAGCCCTGAGTTGCCCTCTTGAACTCCTAACTTTTATATCTCATTGCATGCTCAATGCTTCCTCCTAGATCTAGCAGTATAGACATCTCAAATTTAACACATCCAAACCAGACCTCTGAATTTCCCCACACACATACTTATTTACAAATTCTAATTCTCCCACAGTCTTATTTTTCTGTCCTTGGCAACATTCACGCAGCTGCTCAAGCCAAAAACTCGTCCTTAATTCTTCTTTTTCCTCTTCCTTCTCATCTAATTCATTATCAAGTGGTATGAGCTCTACCTTCAAAATATATCTATCATCTGACTCTGTCTCGCCTCCTGCCTGGCCACCATCCTCATATCTTCCTGGATTTTCTAGAAAGAACTCCACAGTAGATTTGCTTTCACCTCATGGGAATAGCAGCGTACTTTCATCATTTTGCCTCAGGACTATGTCAGTTCTCCAGCTGAGTCATACTTACATCACAGAGATATTGATACTGTCACCTTCCTACATGCTGGTCTGCATTGGTGACATCATGCTGATGAGCAGGAGTAGCAGATACCTTGGATGCCTTGGTGAGATCGTAGATGTCAGGGAGCTGGCGCAGTGGTTGGGAGTCTGCCTGCCGATGCAGGGGACGCGGGTTCGTGCCCCGGTCCGGGAAGATCCCATATGCCGCGGAGCGGCTGGGCCCGTGAGCCATGGCCGCTGAGCCTGCGCATCCGGAGCCTGTGCTCCGCAACGGGAGAGGCCACAACAGTGAGAGGCCCATGTACCACACACACAAAAAAAGAAGTACAAACTACTCAGGCTTCCCTGGTGGCGCAGTGGTTGAGAGTCTGCCTGCCGATGCAGGGGACGCGGGTTCATGCCCCTGTCTGGGAGGATCCCACATGCCGCGGAGCGGCTGGGCCCGTGAGCCACGGCCGCTGAGCCTGCGCGTCCGGAGCCTGTGCTCCGCAACAGGAGAGGCCGCAGCAGTGAGAGCCCCGCGTACAACAACAACAACAAAATAATACTTTAAGGGGCTTCCCTGGTGGCACAGTGGTTGAGAGTCCACCTGCCGATGCAGGGGACGCGGGTTCGTGCCCCGGTCCGGGAAGATCCCACATGCCGCAGAGCGGCTGGGCCCGTGAGCCATGGCCGCTAGGCCTGCGCGTCCGGAGCCTGTGCTCCGCAACGGGAGAGGCCTCAACAGTGAGAGGCCCGCGTACCGCAAAAAAAAGGAAAAAAAAAAATTGAGAGGCCTGCCATCTCAATGCGTTATCTAGAATCCGTTGCCTTATTGTAACTTCCTATCCTAAGAAAACAGCACAGCTCTTTGTGGCTATTTTTAGTTTTAAGGTAACATACAGCACATTTGAGTTTGCTTCTCTGATTCATTTACCAAATAGCCCATAAAGCTGCCAGTTTTAAATGGGGCCCAGCTTGCAGTGTAAGCAGCTGAGTCACTGGCTCCTTGTGATCCAGCAGATTTCATGGTGCTCAGAGCGCCTGTGGCCTGTATGGCCATGGTCTGTCTGGATCCTTGCTGAAAGTTATGGCATGCGCCGCCAGGAAAATTACACCTCGCACCTCCAGGGTTTTAGAGTGAAGGCATGATGCTCTTACAGATAACTGCTCTGCTGTTGAGAAACAGCTCTTGGATTTCTGTGGGGCAAAGGCTAATGTTTTGCCTAGATGGTCAAAGTCTTGAAAAGAACAAGATTTGGAGATTAATGAGGAGTTTTGGGGAAGAGGTATTTGGGTGGACTTTTCAGAATAAGCCAAAGAATCAAGGTATTTGTGTCCCATGTGACTGCTCACCAAAGAGCACTCAGTGCCGAGGATGCTTCCAGTAATGAGATGATAAGGTGGTTTGCTCTATGGGTGTCAGTCAGCTCCTTTCCCCAGCTGGGCGCATAAACCAAATACCCAGGTGGCAAGGATGGAAATTGTGCACGGACTCAACCACATGAGTCTCTTATTTTCAAGATTAACCTGCCCACTGTCACAGGAGAGGCAATGCCGAGTCCCCAGGAAGGCGCCATGCTCCAGGGGGTCCAATCAGTAACGAGGCGGTAGGTCAGTTACACTGGACGCTTGTCACCAAGGAGAAAGCAGCGATGTGTCCTCCCCGATGGGTTACCTCTTCTGGGTGTGGCTCGGCTTTGTGGCACGCCATGCTCCTTCAGCAGCATTGTGTGCAAACTGACCAAATGCCTTATTTTTCCATCGTCATAGCCCGTACAAGATTGCTTCAGATTATTTTGCTGAAATAAATTCATTTATTAAACAAGTAGACATAAATAAATACGGTAATGAGTACACAATTTCCTGCTCTTAGCTTGCATACTCCACTGTCTAGAAATACTTGTCCTCACGGCTTCTTGGAGGCGCTTAATCCCGCATCAGCTAACGGACAACCCTTTACAACGTTGGAGCGCGGTCTTACAGGATGTATTATATGGTCTCGGTCACTGGCCAGAATGTGGTCCTGTTTCTTCTGTAGCTACAATCAAAGGACGGAAGTGGGAGTATCATCTCAGAATCATACATAGTCACCCATGTGAAAAAGTGTTGTTTCCTTCTCCACAACTTAGGCTTCTAGTAGGTAAGGGATCTTGATAGTCAAAGAATGAATAGTTTCGCCTAAAGAACAACAATGACTCCATTGAACTAGAAATTAAAAGAATGAAGAGTGCTCCCAGGCTATCTGGGGCTCCTAATGCCACTGAACAAACAGGCAAAAAAAAAAAAATCCCTAAATGGGCATTACTGTGTTGGCTCTGGTGATTAATCATGTTTATTAGAGAAAAATAGAGTTGCTTGTTCACAGTGGAATTACAGAGAAGTATTTCTGGAACCCGGACCATCCCTGCAAGTGCTTTTTTTTTTCTTTTTCTTTTCTTGGGGGTGGCTGCACTGCGTAGCTTGCAGGATCTTAGTTCCCCAAGCAGGGAGGAATCCCCTGGGATGGAACCCCTGGCCCCTGCGATGGAAGTGCAGAGTCCTGACCACTGGACAGCCAGGGATTTCCCTCTGTGAGTGCCTTCTAATACTGGCCTGTTCAATGGCAAAACTTATTTAAAGAAGACTAAAGCATCTTCTACCTGAGAGATCAAGAAGTACTCACACCCAGCAGGAACCGGAGACGGTTTGGATCACCTCAGCAGGTATAGCAGCTTGACCAGTTGAGGTGCTGGCTGAGAACAAAAGGATGGTGGAAAGGGTAGTAGAATGAGAAAATTACAAACACAACTCCTGCTTGTGACCAGTTGCAGAACCTAGGACTATAGCAGCTCCCTATATTTTCTTCCTCACCCAGTGATATGTACATGTTTAAAAAATTTATTTATTTTTGGCTGCGTTGGGTCTTCGTTGCCGCGCGCGGGCTTTTCTCTAGTTGCAGCGAGTGGGGGCTACCCTTCGTTGCGGTGTGCGGGCTTCTCATTGCGGTGGCTTCTCTTGTTGTGGAGCACGGGCTCTAGGCGCGTGGGCTTCAGTAGTTGTGGCACGCAGGCTCAGTAGTTGTGGCGCATGGACTTAGTTGCTCCACGGCATGCGGTATCTTCCTGGACCAGGGCTCGACCCCGTGTCCCCTGCATTGGCAGACGGATTCCTAACCACTGCACCACCAGGGAAGCCCTGATATGTACATTTATATGTAAACCAATATTTTCCTCTTTCCCTTTCTTCTATTATTTTATACAGGGCAAGTCGGTACTGGTTAACTTTATAATTCTAGGATACAAAGATGAACTGGGATTAACTAGAGGTAACAAACACTACCCAGAGCTTTGTAGTGACTGCTGGGATTTGGCGGGAGTGGGGTGGAGGTGAAGGCAGAGAATAAACGCATTGTCACCGTATGAGGGGCAGTTGCTTTGCGTTAGGTGGAGCATTGCTACTGCCGTCATTGGGAAGTTTACGTGTGAGAGGAAGGGTCTGTATGTGTGAGAAGAAGGGTCTGTATGGATAAGAACAGCCAGGAGGTCAGACAGAGGAGACATGCAGTGGGCTGGCTGGCTTCACGCCCGTTTGAGCTCCCTCACACTACACGGAGTTGCCTTTGTGTGCTGTGAAGGTAAGAAAGATAAAAGCTACATTTCATGGATGCCTTTGCAAGTAGTGTCTTGGGCGTAGCCTGGGCTCTGTCAAGTAGACCCACGTGCAAGAGTCTTGCAAGGAAGATGTGAGCCAGGTGGGGCAGCCTCCGTGCTTTTCCTGCCAGCATGGTGCTGAGGCCTGTAGGGGAGGTTCTAGGGTCCGGTCCAAGGCGTTAGCACATCTTTAGGTGCTGAGTGTTGGGGAGCAGAAGCAGTGAGATTTCCACTAGAACAGTCTGGGTTTACTGATTTTTTTTTTTTTTTTTTTTTTTTTGCTGTATGCGGGCCTCTCACTGTTGTGGCCTCTCCCGCTGCAGAGCACAGGCTCCGGATGCGCAGGCTCAGCAGCCATGGCTCACGGGCCCAGCCGCTCCGCGGCATGTGGGATCTTCCCAGACTGGGGCACAAACCTATGTCCCCTGCATCGGCAGGTGGACTCTCAACCACTGTGTCACCAGGGAAGCCCTGATTTTTTTTTAAATTAATTTTTATTGGAGTATAGTTGCTTTACAATGTTGTGTTAGTTTCTGCTGTACAGCAAAGTGAATCAGCTACATGTATACATACATCCACTCTTTTTTGGATTTCCTTCCCATTTAGGTCACCACAGAGCACTGAGTAGAGTTCCTGTGCTATACAGTAGGTTCTCATTAGTTATCTATTATATATTTTTTAATTTTTTAAAAATGATTTTGGAATAGACAAAGTCTTTATAGGTGTATAAACAAAGGCAGAAACCATATATAAAAGACTATTAGGGCTTCCCTCGTGGTGCAGTGGTTAAGAATCCACCTGCCAGTACCGGGGGTACGGGTTTGAGCCCTGGTCCAGGAAGATCCCACATGCCGTGGAGCAACTAAGCTCATGCGTCGCAACTACTGAGCCTGCGCTTTAGAGCCCGCGAGCCACAACTACTGAGCCCGTGTGCCACAACTCCTGAAGCCCACACGCCTAGAGCCCGTGCTCCGCAACAAGAGAAGCCACCACAATGAGAAGCCCGTGCACCGCAACAAAGAGTAGCCCCTGCTTGCTGCAACTAGAGAAAGCCTGCACACAGTAATGAAGACCCAGCGTAGCCAAAAATATAAATAAATAAATTAATTAATTTTGAAAAAGACTATTAGATTTGATTCTATCCCCGTAAACAAAATTAAAAAAAATTTTAATTTGCACATGTAAAAGTAATAACCCTTGACCACCTGGAGGGGTGGGATAGGGAGGGTGGGAGGGAGGGAGACGCAAGAGGGAAGAGATATGGAAACATATGTATATATATAACTGATTCATTTTGTTGTAAAGCAGAAACTAACACACCATTGTAAAGCAATTATACTCCAATAAAGATGTTACCAAAAAAAAAAAAGTAATAACCCAAACTGTAGAAAGAAAATAAGCAACATATGATTAACTTTGCAGAATTATTATAAATTGGTAAGTAAAAGACTAATAATACCATAATACAAAAATGAACAGAGATTATGAACAATTAGCAAAAGAGGAAATACAGAAATCAACAACGTTCGACAAAGCAATCTCATAAGTAAACAAAGAAATGTAAATTAAAAGAAGACACCTTTATAGCCAACGAAGTCTGAGGATTTATTTTGCATGGTGATGCTCTGTTCACACTACTCTAGGAATTATAAGTCAGGAAACACTTTCTACAGGATACTTTAATGGTATATATTCAATTCTTTTGAAAAGTTAAATTTTTAAGAATGTACTTTAAAGAAAATCATGTGTTAATAAACATATATGTAACAAGGGTATTTATAGTAGAATTATTTTTAATCAGTAATTATCTATTTTATACATCTAGCTGCTGTTATTCCTGGCTGTAGAGCATTGAACGTTTCCCTCTGGTTTTACTAGATATTCTGTGAGCTTCCTATTGCCTGTACTGAATCCCTCTCAGCTTAAACAACATAGAATATGTTCTGTGGTCTGAAACAAGGGGCCCTGTCCAGTACCATAGGTGTTCCATACAGTTTGGATGGATGGATGAATGGAGGAATGAATAGGCTATTGAAAATTGTGGGGCAGCTTATCTCCACACTAAATGGACCAAACTATAGTCACTTTAGTTTGTATTTCTCTTTTCTATTTCTTCCCTTATTGTTAGTTTCGCAACCTGTTGTTCTCTGCTTTCACTACTCTGCCTCTGATGGCATCAACCAGCCTTCTAATTGCTGTGTCTAGACTGCTGAGGGCTAAAGGCTGTACACGAAACTAAAACAAATTCTAAGGAAAGGAAGAATGATGAGTGTAGGCCTTTTCTGCAGACCCCCCCCACCCCGCCTTTCTAAATAGAGCCCAACTGGATTCAGTATTCTGGAGTTGGAGGGACTTTACCATGCCTGTCTGCTTCTCCTATTTAAGTGTTAAAGTTGCCCTCTAATTTTAAATAGTGAAATAATTAGTTCAACCTAATTTTTGTCAGTCAGATCAACTCTCTTTATTATTCACAGACACAGGGTCTGCACAGATCATTATCCATAGATAATCTTGTTTGCCACCATTATTGACCTTCCAGCGGCCCATCTGCTTCTTGTGTTTCTTTGCCTCCTTGTAAGAGGAGTCTTTGTGAGTTGCTCCAGGGGGCCGTGTCTGGGAGGGTCTGAGCAGGAAGCAGGAGCCTCAGCCCACAAGCTCTGCGCCGCTCCCCGCCCCCCACCAGTTTAAAGGAACTGTGGGCTCCTTAATGATCCTCTGTCATGCCTATTCTTTCCACTGCTGGATTTTCACATGTGACAGGAGAATCAGGTTGGTGATGAACTTCCCTGAGCCCACAATTGGCACAGGAAGGATGGAGCCAGGAAGTGTTCTGGGGCCCACGTGAGACCCTTCTTTGAGCACATTTCATATTACCGGAGTTATCACTACGCAGCGTCAAATATCCAAGCACCTTTCAATATTCCTAGTATTGTATTCCTTGCATACAGGTACCAAAAAGTTACGGCTATCTCTAAGGTCGGAAATAATGCATGTAATGGAAGCTTTAACTTTAGGAAAGATTTGGGGGCATGGAAGCAAGGGATTAGGAAATCTCCTGTTAAGAGTGCTTAGTAGCAGAAGACTGATGGGACTTCCCTGGTGGTCCAGTGGTTAAGACTCCACGCTTCCATTGCCGGGGATGTGGGTTAGATCCCTGGCTGGAGAACTAAGATCCCACATGCCCAGCAGTGCGGCCAAAAAAAAAAAAAAAAAAAAAAGTAGCGGGAGACTGATGAACACAGTTGCCGTAAATGATAGTGACGATTGAAAAAGTCCTAGTAGGAAATCTTGGGTAAATGGAAGCTGAACTCTGGCAGCTTTGAACTTGGAGGGAGGGCAAAGTGGTCTTGTGCAGATATTGGGCCAGAGGGGTCTTGTCTGTCCTTAACTTCATGGCCCTCAGGTAAAGGCCCAGACTGCAGAAGAACATCCCTGGGAAGATTATTCCCAGAGAACGGCTCCCTTTGCCATGTGTCTGGCAGGCTTGGGGAGCGACTGCATCTTGCAGGCCACTCTGTTGCATGGTGTGATGTCATGCATGCAAAGGACTCCGAATAAAACATGAGGACAGGACCCTGGCACCAGGAATGTGTAAATTTTAGGTGTGCTGGTTGGCAGTCTCCGAGGGCTGCTTGTCCGCTTCAATGCGGTTCGCTACTGAGTAGCCCGCAGTGACCTACGGTGTCCGCTGTACAAGCCCGGGGAGAGGTGACTCAAGCAAGGGTTAAACATGAAGCTGAGCAGGAGTTAGCAACGCTTTTCCTCGAGAAACTGCTGCAGCCCTCGGTGAAGACCAGTTGACCACACCATTATCAGCCTGTTACGTGGCTAACTGGAAGTTCACCACATAATGTTGCGTGTGTAAACTTAACCATATCATGTTGTATGTGTACTGTTTATAACTGTGTCACATTTTGCATCTTTTCTTTTAAACTTTTTATTTTATATTGTAGTATAGTTGATTAACAATGTTGTGTTCGTTTCGGGTGTACACCAAAGTGACTCAGTTATACATATACATGTATCTATTCTTTTTCAAATTTTGCATCTTAAATGAGATCAGGACTTGATTTATTCCATTAATCGAATATTGCTTCATCCTTTAGATACTTGTGCACTTGCCTCTCCTCAAAGAGGAAGTTTCTGGAGTCAGAACTGTGTCTGTCACACCCTTGTGCACCCGTGGTGTTTCCTCCGTTGTCTCACAGGCAGCAGGGGTTGGACAGTGATGTTGTGAGTGAGTGAACTTTTCCTTAACCCATGTATGATGTCACCCACCTCTGACTTTTTCCACCCACAGTTGTGCACGTCAGGCAAACTGTGGGAGCAGATCGTCCAGTCTGCCTGTGACCACATCACCCCAGAAATGAGAGCCTTGGCTCAGGAAATGGGCTGGAGACAGATGTTCTTCACCAACAAGCTGCAGCTCCAGCGGCACCTCCGCAAGAGGATACAACAACAAGGAAGCCAGAGGAGCAGTGAGCTCTAGGGTCACACATTCCTACCTGCAGGAGAGTTGAGGCACGGCTGTGTTTTCCATCTGTGTCCAAACCTCTTCTGCTGCCTTTGATTAAGAACTAAGGTTTTGTTGATTCAAGAAGCCATAGAGTACTTGCACACAAATGCAGCACACCGCCTCTGCTGGGCTTTGCCCGAACCACGGTCCCTGCCACAGGGAGGGTCAGCTCATGGCCCCAGCACAGGGGCAGCGGGACAGGAGGCGCCCATGCCCTGCCACCCATCAGAAAAGAGGCTTCTGCTGTATGGTAACAAACAATAAATGATTATTAGCAGGTTTTTATTACGTATGTATTTTATCTAGGCGTTGGAAAGGGGAACACGGCTTTTGAATTATTTCCTGGTGTCTGTCATCTGAATCCATCCATGAGTAGGTGGCTGCGTGTCCCCATAGGGAACTGTGAGGGGACAGGGGCAGCGGGAGACACTCCTGCTGAGTGCAGCTGCCTTCCTGACTCTGCTCCGCTAAGATGGTATTCAGGTCCCCCACCCTCGGGACCCGAGATGCCAGGCTCCATCCCCCCACGTGAACAGCCTCTGATCTGGCCCTGGGACATGGCCGGAGAGAATTCTAGACATTCTGCTTGCAGACCTCGTGCAGAGTCCAACTTCCCAGGACTTTACGTTGTCAAATAAACCCATAAATATTTCTAAGAGAGGTGCGGCTTCCCCAAAGAAATGTGGACAGTTACCGCTATTATAACAGGGATTTTTGGGGGGGAGGGTGTTTGATTTTTATTTTATAAAAATTTTATATAAAATTTTATTGTATAAAAATTTTAATACAATTTTTAAAGGTTACTTTCCACTTACAGTTATTACAAAATATTAGCTATATTCCCTGTGTTGTACAATACATCCTTGAGCCTGTCTTATACCTGATAGTTTGTACCTCCTTCTTCCCCACCCCTGTATTGCCCCTCCCCCTCCCCATCCCCACTGGTAACCACTAGTTTGTTCTCTAGATCTGTGAGTCTGCTTCTTTTTTGGTTATATTCACCAGTTTGTTGTGTTTTTTAGATTCCACATGTGAGTATAACAGGGAATTTTTAAAACACAGGCTGTGGGTAACTGAGTGAAAACCCAAGTACATTTTGTATTCTGTTAAGTTGGCAGAGGGGCAAAAGTGGTACAGTTTTAGGGGAGAAAATTCTACCTCCCTGAGATGGGTTATTTAACAACTGTTTTCTTCCTACTTTCTCATGGCAATTAAGTACCCAGACAAGGCACTCACAGCAGCAAATAGTCTCGTGACTCCTTTTAGGCCACAGAGCAAAGTAGCTCTCAACCTCCCATCACCTTATCAACGCCATGAGCTCGTCCTGCCTGCAATCTCCACTTCGCTACATAGAAAAATAATGCCCTCCCAACCCCGCGCTTGCCTCCCGCTAGAGGAACTTCCTGTGATGCCCTGGAATCTCCCAAATGGTGGGGAAGAAGGGGACTTTGGCTGTCCTCCCCCCCTCACTCCTTCTGGAACAGCTCCATAGCCATAGCTTAATGACAGATTCTTTCTTTTCTGTTTTACTAAACCTGAATTCATATCAGATCAGACTTTAACCCCCATCCACACACCCTTAACACTCAGTCTAGGATTTCCAGGGACATCGGTGAAATCAAATGCAGTCTCCTTCCTGCAGATGAAGAGCCTGTCAAAGTTGTGTCTGGTGGCTGGCAGGCAGGCAGAGGGCCCATGCTTCTGTGCGGCTCCCGCTGCCTCGTTTCGCCCGGAAGTTACAGACTTCACTCCGGGCCAGGTTTTCAGTGACAGGTTAATACCACGTGTATACGGCAGCTGTGTGTGTGCACAGCATAACTGCGTAGATACCAAATTACAACCCATTTGTAACATCGATGCAAAATGCCAACAGCTTAAAAAATTTCATGTGTAATGTTTTATCAACTGAGTTCTGAAAGCTTATGGGCATGTATAATAATCTAGATTCAACATGAATCAGTAAGAACACATATATGGCCATTTGAAAACTTACTATCTATATAAAAGATAAGATAAATATAGATGCTAAAAGCTAAATAATTAAAAATGAGTTGTTAATATGTTGGCTACTTTAAAGTAATAGTTAAATAGCATAGGTTATTAGATTATTTCAATAATTATTTGTCCTCATAATTTGAGTGCCTTATTATAATTATTTTTACTAAAATATGAGCGTATCATCAACCTAAAATCCTGCGCGGCACCAGCACTCCCAGTGGTCTATCATTTTGCCTCTCTCTCCCGCCTCAATAGGGAGGCGGTGATGGTTTGCCTCTCTGCCTCTGTTGACAGCTTTCATGTGGACGGATAAATCTGCTTCGTTCATGACATATTTCAGAGTAAAATGTCACAGCATTTTATACTTTTGCCTTTTCTCATCTCTTCACTCAAAAGCGTTTCTACTCGGCTCTCATTCACCATTGTAATTGTAAAAGTAAAATACTGATATTTTCTGATGATTTATATATTTAGTGTTATAAGAACAATCTATTTTTTTTAAAATTAATTAATTAATTTATTTTTGGCTGCGCTGGGTCTTCATTGCTGCGTGCGGGCTCTCTCTAGTTGAGGCGAGCGGGGGCTACTCTTCCTCGCGATGCACGGGCTTCTCATTGTGGTGGTTTCTCTTGTTGCAGAGCACGGGCTCTAGGCACACGGGCTTCAGTAGCTGTGGCACGCGGGCTCAGTAGTTGTGGCTCACAGGCTCTAGAACGCAGGCTCAGTAGCTGTGGCACGTGGGGTTAGTTGCTCCATGGCATGTGGGATCTTCCTGGACCAGGGCTTGAATCCGCATTGGCAGGCGGATTCTTAACCACTGTGCCACCAGGGAAGTCCAAGAACAATTTATTAACAATAGCAAATGTGAATATTTAATTTATAAACTAAAAAATAAATACATTATACTCAATGTCAACTTCTATTGCTGCTTTTTTTCCTGAACAGGTTGGCATAGTACATGCATTAAACCTCAATTATATGGAATCCACAATGTTTTGTTTTATTGAGTAGGGCCAAGAATTTAGGCTGTGATTATATTTGGGGGAGGGGTGGGAAGCAGGGGTCGGGTCAAATCACTAGTTACCACTTGTTGCTGTTTTCTGAGCTGCTTGTGTACAAGATGGTCATTAGCCCTCATTTATTACCCAAACCAACTGCCCAGCTGCTGAAGAATAATATCAAAAGACCTTACATAAAACATCTGTGCATCATAGTTTTTTGCTCTGAGCTTTAGTGTAATGACCTCTATCTTCAGTTTGTGTTGTGATATGATACAGTGTGAGAGAGAATCCAAGCTTTTCGACTCTGAACAGTTGGCTTCCACTTGAAATGGATGCCTTTGGCTGGATGTTAAATAGTATGGTTGGACCATACTAAAGAAAGGTGTGCACCTGCAGTTAAAAGCATTCTATTACGTAGCAGGTCATTTTACAAAGTAAAATTAACATCTTAGCTTTACATGTTTATTGTTTTGAAATGAGATCGTCCGTACACTGGGATAGCATTCTTTCGCCCTGGCAACATGGAACCCTCAGGGATGGGAGCTACGAAGGACTTGCTGTTTCCTGCTTATCACGTTCCCTCAAACAGAGATCTTCATTCAGAAAAGCTATTTTCCATTGGGAAATCTGTTCTGCCCATCCAGAAAGTCTGAGAGCCATAGATCATGGTCACGGACTGAGTTGGAATAACCTTAGGAACAATAATAATAATAGCAACTTCCATTGTTTGTCTACTGGTTACCAAGAAATAAACAGGTAGTAACTGATTTAATTCTTACGGCAACCCTTGAAGGTAAGTGATGATATTTCTGTCTTATAGACCAGGGGTCTATAAACTATGGCATACATCTAATCTAACCAGCCACCTGTTTCTGTATATGAAGTTTTATTGTGCCACGGTTTATGACACACAGTGACAGAGTTAGATAGCCACAATATAGACTGTATGGCCGGCAAAGCCTAAATTATTCTCAGGGAGGGCAAGTTAATTTTCCAAAGGTTTTATGACTAATAAGTGGTAAAGCTGAGATTCAACTCTATGCCTACTGAGTCTATGTTCTTAACCACAAATGCCACACCACCTCTCCTTTCAGAGCCAAAACCACGTTTGGCCAGTGCAACTTGAAAAGGTGATGGAATTTGCCCAAGGTCATATTTGAAATTATAAAGGGGAGGACCTTGAGTGTACTATGAGAGACCATAATAATTTAGCTGGCCAGAGAATGTTCCAAGCTTTTGATGAACTAAATTATTGCCCATTTTTCTATAAATAAATATTGTAAACTTATGTAAATACTAATAAATAAATTCTTCTTCAAGGCCCTTACATGCTCTTAGGGAAAACCAGGGAAAGGACTGAATAACAGAGTGGAACATGGCTCACTGGGACCTTCCCAAACTCAGTCCTCTCTTCTTCCTGATACTTTCCTCCACTGGGGACCAGGCCTTCCCAAGGAACTCGCACCTCTTTCCACTTCACCTGACAATGGAAGAGGCTACCCAGTGCCAATTTGAGACCTTCAGCCCGACTCTCTCTGTTTTCATTGTCAGAAGTCCACACAGTTCATCTGTAGCATCTTTAATGCATTGCCAGTGATCTGCTCTCTGCCCTGACTCAGTTTCCCTTTCTTAGACGCTGATGGCTCATTAGCTTTAAAAAAGGGAGATTAGAAATCTCGTTCTTAGCTCACAGCTGCACCATCTAAGCCTAAACATGAAGAAAAAGATGAATCAGAAATCTACTAAAAAAGTGTAAATATGAAACAAAATATGACTCAAAAGCTATCTATTCCACGGCTTTATCATGTTAAAATTTTACCTTTTTGGTACCTTCTAAGTTGTGGCATCATTTTAAGAGACATCATTCAGAGTCTAAAGAAAGAGGCATTGAATATTTTAAATGTAAATGTGATGAGTTCATTAAAAGCCAAAAATTGATTGTTATAGCTTTTCAACCGAGAGAGGCAAAGCCATTGAAGTACCCTGCAGGGTAGGTGACTGTGCAGGGTACTTCATCACAGGAAGTGCCTCTGGCACCCAGAGAAAGACATGTAAGCCTTACAGCTGACACTGCTGAATGCTGGCTGGATGGAGAGTCCGCAGAAGAAATTACAGCAGCGCCACTTTGTAATGATACAGTAGCTTGTCAGATCAAAGATTTAGCTGCAAACGGGAAGGCTGAGTTAATATCTTCTCTGCAGAATCGTACTTCTGTCTCACAAATGGACAAATCAATAGATGTGGCTGGACTCGCTGTTTTGCTTGTGTTCATCTAGTATCACACCAACTAGACAAAGATCTTTTATGTGAATGCTTGGAAGGAAACACAAGGGGTGCTGAACCATTCAAAATACTGAATAACTTGATTCACTCTCGTGGTTGATCCTGGAGCAGCTGTGTTGAGGTTTGCACTGATGGTGCAGCAGCAGTGGTGGGTGCTGCTAATGTCTCGGCATGAGTCAAAGCCATGCCACCAAAACGCACCAGAGGTCATTGTGTTTTTCATTGCTATGCTTGCGGTCAAATAATGGCCAGATTCACTTAAGGACATTCTTGAGGAAACAGTAAAAATGACCACCTTTTATGAAGTCTTTACTCTTGACTGCACATCTTTTTAATATCCTGCGTGACAAAATTGTTACCAAGCCAAACTTGGGTCCACTTGAGCGGCAAAGCCAATCTACTGACAACCCGGTTGTGGTGAAGGAAAGTGCAGTGTTTATTGCAGGGTACCACGCAAGGAGAACAGGCAGCTCATGCTTAAAAAACCCCAATTCTGATAGCTTTCGGGGAAGGGTTTTTAAAGACAGTGTAAGGGAAGGGGTCACAGGGTGTGTGGTCAGCTCACGCACAGTTCTCTGATTGGTCGATGGTGATGTAATAGGATGAAGTTTTGGGAATCTCAGTCATCAACCTTCTGGTTCCAACTCGTCTGGGGTCTACACTGCTGGTGGTCAGCATGCAGTTAACTTCTTCCACCTGGTGGGGGTTTTAGTATCTGCAAAACAACTCAAGGATATGGCTTGGGAAATTATCTATAGCCCTTGTTGAAGAACTAAAGGTCCTTGACTTTGTTTTATGGCTAACCCATTATTATTTTTGACTTGCTTGACTGCTTTCCTTTCTTTCTGCATTTTCTCAGTTCTCTGATTAAATTTGCTCTTTGGAACGCAGGGAAGGCCTAGCAGGCTAGAGCTTTTTTACAAATAAGAGGTGAGGGATGTGGGGTGGGGGTGGGGGGGGTGTCCCTGGGAAGGCCCTGCAGGATCCTGCTTGGTTTCGAAATGGAAAATATGCACAAGGCACATCAGCTGCAAATCGAAGTCCATCGGTTGTCTTGAGGAAAAGCACTTGTGTAACTGAGTTGCAAACTCAACTATGGATTTTTCGTGAAATACCATGTTTATGTTTGGCAGATACATTATTGAAAATGAGACTGTCACTTCAAGAAAAATAACTGCAGTATTTGTTGCCAATGATAATATTTAAGCTTTCCAAAGGAAATAAGAATTCTGGAAAACTTATATCAACCTCCATGAGCTTGTCCACTTCCCAGTTGAGATATAATTCACATACCATAAAATTCACCCTTTTAAAGTATATAATTCAATGGTTTTTATATATTCAAAAATTTGTGAAACTATCACCATTATCTAGTTTTGTCACCCCCAAAAGATACCACGTGCCAATTCCTCTCTCCTCCTAGCCTCTGGCAACCACTAATACACTTTCTGTCTATGGATTTGCATATTCTGGACATTTCATATAAATGGAACCACACAATTATCATATGATTTTAAAAAATATTGTTTGAGATATGAAAACATTTGGAAGATCTACAAAACTCAGTAGATTAGTATTTTCCAAATTACTAAAGCATTATGTTACAAAATCCTAAATGGGCAAAAGAGTCATTCACAGTGCAAAACAGGCTTTTAATATAACGTTTTACAAAAAGTTATATGATATGGTGTCAGATTACACAGTGCAAATAACCTTTAAGAAATACCACTTGTTGAGTTTTGTTGTGGTATCAAAAAAAAACAACCACACTACAATTATCTGAAAAGACTATTAAAATAAATACTCCTCTCTTTCCAACTACATATAGGTATGAGGCTGAATTTCCTTCATATATGTCAATCAAAACCATATATCAAAACAGATTGAATGTAGAAGCAAACATAAGAACACAGCTGTCTTCTATTGTGCCAGATATTAAAGAAATTGGCAAAAATGTAAAAAAATGCTGCTATTCTTACTAAAAAAAATTTTGGGAAATATGGTTACTTTTCAAAAAAATGTTATTTGTACTAACATAGTAGGCTCTTTATTATTTTAAAATGAAGCAATACTAAATAATTTTAAAAATTTCTCAGTTTCACTTTCTAATATGGTAAATATCAATAAGATACAGCCTACAAAAACAAAAGATCTTTGGGACTTCATTGGTTTTCAGGACTGTAGCATGGACCTGAGACCCAAGAGTTTGAGAACTGTAAGTTTAGCACTTGTCTGCATCTTTCATTTGACAAACAGACATACCTTAGGGATAGTTCTGCATTCGTTTTATTGAACCTCTCTGTGTCTTTTATATTATTAATTACAGTTTCATTTAAACAGGTTACAAGTCTCATCTCCCTTAGCTTTGTTATTGCATCATCACTTCCAGCAATAGCAGCTTCCTCTGCACGCGGGCCACTCGAGGGCAAGCACTTGGCATCAGCCTGCCTTGTTCTAATAGGAGCCCAGTTTACATCTGTTGAATGGAAAGAGACTAGGGAGACAGACAGTGGAATAAAAATACTATACACTAGGAGTGCTCCATGGATAGTAATTAATCAGAATGTCATATGCATAAAAGGAGATAATCAATGTGAGGGAGTCAGGAAAAGCATTTGAAATTGATTGGAGGTGGGGAGGAGTGTTTATCACAATATTACACACTATGGGCAAAAATTAGAAGCAACCTAAATGGCTAACAATTGGGAATTTGTTTTTAAAACATTATAGTTTATACAATCATTAAAAATGATGTTGCAGATAGGTATTTGCCATCTGGAGTTTTTTTGACTTAAACTGACCGTTTTTCCTCCCTCCTCTCTGCCTCATCTCCTCACCCCTTAAAAAAAGAGTTGACAGAATAACATTATCAAAACTGTGTTTAATGCCTCAGTTGTGCTGGAGTGAAAAAAATGGTTGAGACCACTGTACTGAAGATGCACATCTACTGATACGGAAAGATGTCCTTGATAGAGTGTTCATGCAAAGAACAAATTATAATTTGCTTTATAATTTATAATAAAATTTAATTATAAATTATACTTTAAAAGTATAAAATTGTTTTTGAGAAACACATGCACAAACAGTAAAAGGGTATTAAAGATATTGCAATGATTATATCTGGGTATTGGAAGTACATTTAAATTTTTTCTTCTTATTTTTACACTCACTTCAATATACTAATATATACTTATTTGCTTACCAAATTCAGTGTATTAATAAACATGTAACATAATACTTTTGTAACAGGAAAACAAATTATTTTTAATTTGTTAAAATATAACAGTAGCTCTCAAGCTTCTCTTTATCAAGGTGTTACACTAGTAGTCATTTATCAAAAGAAAAAAACAATGCTAATAAACTCACTTTTGCTTTTTCAAAAAAGAGAAAGAAATTGATTGGAATGTTTTACACTTAAATATGCTGAGAGCTGGTCTCCAGTTTTAGTGAGCATAAAAATCAACTGATAAGCTTATTTATTGGGTTGGCCAAAAAGTTCTTTTGGGTGTTTCTGTGACATGCAAAACCCGAACGAACTTTTTGGCCAGTCCAATACAAGGCAGATATCTTGGTCCCATCCTCCAAGATTCCAATTCATTAGGTTTTAAATAGCCCCAGGAATCTGTATTTAAAATAATTTTGGATACAAGTTTTAAATTGAAAAATCATCATGTGCATAAGGGAAAAAGTCAGGCCCACCCCAGAGCCCAAACTTCCCTCCCCAGAGCTGAACACTGTTAATGTTCCCTTCTGTTTCCTTCCAGAAATGTTCTATATATATATATACAAGCCATATGAATAACCTTTTTTGTAGTTAGCAAAAATGTAATTGGGGGTACATTAAACATGTCTTGCTTTTTTTCTCTTAGCAATATATCTTGGATACTGTTGTCTAATTTTACATATGAATCATATGAATCGGTCTTTTTTTTTTTTAACAGTTGCATAAATACCATACTCTAACAGTTCCCATTGATGGACATTTAAATTATTTCCAGTCTTTTATATAACAAACAATAAATCAAAAAATCCTTGTTCATTTGTCTTTGTTCATATGTAGGAAAAAATTTTAGAAATGCAGTTGCTGGATTATAGGGTGTGTGCATTTTAAATTTTGTAGCTGAACTTGGCCCTTCTAACAATCACGCTCAGTGATTCTCTCTCGGTGGTTTTATAACCATACCTAGAGAAAAATTCTTCCAGGGTAAAGAACCAAACAGATAATTATCACTTATATTTTAGAAGTTTTCCTCTTAAAGATAAGAAAATAAAGATTTTGTACAAAAACTCACTGACCATCTTTAAAGAGGACAAAATTTATTTAGTTGTATGTAAATAAAAAGTATTTGGATATGTGAGGGGAAACCTATAAAGCACATAACAAATATACAATCAACCCTATATACCATCAGGATACATTTAAACAGGAAATAATGTATTTGCTGTAATTCTTTATAAGCATTCTCTTTTTTTTCTGTTGGCAACATGAATATTGCAAGTAGGTTTTACTTTTGTCTTTGTAAAACAGGGACTTGATTTGGTAGAGATCACCACTTCTAAAAATATGGTAAATCAACAAACAACTGGACAGACTGAACATAAGCAGGTCTCACTTGGATATTTAACTAAAGCTGGGTCATTGGATAAAAAGTTCGTATTTGTGATGCACAAATAGTAGTGCAAGCATCAAAATGCATCAGCTGTATAGCACCATTCCCAGTATTTAACACCGCCTCTTGTTAATTTGGTATTGTCAGTAAATGAAAGTAAGGGAGTAATGTAGTCAGTTTTAAAACACACAACATGTTTTTCAATCTATCATCCTAATTTAATGGTAAATATATATAGAGAAAAACGTTGCCTCAGCATTTAAGATTACCTTTATCAAAAACAGAGAGCTGGGTTCTTTCACAGCAGCCAAAGATGTCATGATAACAAACGGGTCATTGTGTTGGACCAAATGGAGTACGACATGCAATTTATTATCTATAATAATTTACAGGCAATTCTTGAATCATTGGAGGTAATATTGCATATGTTAGCCATGCTTTTGTTTCTCCTTTCCATTAGCCGCCTTTTATGATTATTGTTATTTTGGTGGTCCCTTTCATTACCCAACCCCTCCCACTAGACATTAGAGCAGGAAATAGTGGAGATGAAACGAAAAGGAATCGTGTCCATGTAATCACTTGTTAACAGCTCTAAAGGGTTTGGTGGAGTAAAAGACTGAAATGGATGGCTAAAATTAGGCTGGGGTAACATTCTGTGACTCCAATTACTAGTACCATTCCTGCCTCTAATTACCAAGGATAACTGAGAATGGTCTGTACTCACTTTAGATAAATTTGACCCAAGACACTGGCCATGATATTAAAGCATTTTTGTGTGTGTGTGATGAGCAAATTGTAAGTGGAAATTTAAATAGTTCTAAAATATGTGTAAACAAGTAAGGCAGCCAGAAATTTCAGAATGATTCTGGGAAGAACATTCTGCAGTGTGAAACATGTTTGGCTTAGAAAAATAGAGATCTCCGATAAAGGAAGAGCATTACGTGATATCACGGATCACAGTTATCTTCTGTTTGAAATCAATCAAGAGAACTATTTTAAAAACTGTGCTGAGCTCAGGCAGATGAACTGTCCATAGAACAGCAAGACACTGGAGAAGGGCTATTTGTTACCACTACTGCAATGTCAAGTGCACAGACATTTGGACCAAGGGCATTTTATTATCCTCACAACCTGATAGTCTCATATTTGGGATTAGTAACATGCTTGACAGATGATTTAACCACCAACTTTACATGTTAACCAGCAATTAGTTTTCTATTTTATTTACTGGGCAGGAGAAACTCAGAAAAATTTTTTTCTATAGGCCTCAGATCGTGCTCATAAACTAAGAGGCCAATGAAATGAATAAAAGTGCTTGAATCGTAGCCCTTGATTCAGTGGTTGTATGCATGAATATGACTTTCACTAAGGAGATTATTAATATTTATTTGTTAAGGTTTTGTCTCAAGGTTCAGTTTATAACTGGATAATATTGAATTAGGAGTAACGGCAAATGCTTTTCTTAGAGTAAGATTTAGAAATTGTATGCCCTAGCTGCAGAATTCTTTAATAAAAATATAAGCTGTGTTTCTTTAATTGTACCAAATATATTACCTTTGAAGTTAGAGCCTGCTTTTGTTTTACACTGGTAGATCAACAGCTCCCTGTAACAATTTCTGAAATCCAGCATAGTCTTCTGCTTAAAACCCATTTACAGGTTTTCCCCACTATCTGAAAGCAGAGTGTTCTGTGAAACCTTAACTGAAATGGCATAAAGCAAAGAAGCCATGACCTTAGGTCACATCTTGCTCATGGATGCACAAAATAAATCGAGATCAAGTACAGATGCTCACAGACACAGTTCAAAGCTATGGTGACTTGAGGCTGAATTGCAGAATGTGGTTCCCCGGAAGGAGGCTGACGGCGCCACTCTTGCTGCTCCGGCCGAGCTGCCTCTATAAAGGTTCACAGCAAAACAAACGCTGAACGTGGTTCCCCTTTTCTTTTTGTAAAAGCGAAAATCCTCCTTGGGTTTCTTCTGGTGAGTGAAAACAGGTACTAACGTAGGTCTTTCATAAAAGCAAAGCAGTGGAAAGCGCTTTCAAAAAGCGGGGGAGACCTGTATCTGTAAGATTTCCAGAAGCACTTAGATACCTTATTTTCATCTTAAAAAGAAGTAGTTGGGTTGAAAAGCTTTAATTCTTTGTTTTAAAAACTGTTTCTAAAACCCTAGTCTTAGTGGATGATGAGATACTCTTTAGGAGGGCGTTTCTACCAATGATTTAATAGGCTGTCTTTGCAGGACACGGTCATCTCTAAGATGCATGTAGTCCTTAATGCCTCTCCCTGCACAGGAAGGCAGTGCTGCTTTCAAACGAAGCCATGACAATGGCATTTACAAACAACTGTGCCAGTTATGGGACAACGTACTTTCCCATGATATGTCACAGGCTCCTCACAGCAACCATGTGAGGTAGGCATGAGTATAGCAAAGAAATCTTACATGGGACATAACAGGACACTACACATTTGCGCCATCTATGTATTTTTTTCTGGACTGTCCTATAATTTGAATACACGGTTGAATGAGTAAAAAGAGTATTCCTACCATGTAGAGTAAACCACATATATAAAAGGAAAAATCATATTTTTGTGTGATGTCGTAGATCCACCCTACAAAACAAAAAAGAATATATTCAGTGTAAGGAAGTTGAGAAAATAAAGTCAAGAACTCAAAGCAAGCACTTATTGCTACTATAAATAATTCTCTAATGATTTATTATATGTCATTTAATGCCCCAACCGTTCGTTTAGCCATTTTTAAGTCTGGGCTGTTGAAACCAGAGTTCTTGGTGTGTGGGGACGGCTGCATTTATCTTTGAAGTCACTGGGGTACTTTTAAAGGCACTGAAACAGTAGCTGGCCGATCTATAGGGAGAATCTTCTGGCCCACAGCCCTTGGGGTAACTCTCAGGCCGGCACAAAGCCAGCAGCAGAAAGTGAATCTAATGATTTTCTTTTTACACAAATATAAACACAAATCTTTTCTAAAACCTCAAAACTCTTCTGAAGAAGATTCTCGTGTATATACAAAGAGGCTGGGCAGAAGACATTTGAACTTTCATTCATTCTGAAGTAGAAGGGTAAATATCTGTTCTAGAAAGAATCAAGATTTCCAGGTTTTATAAAATTCACATTTACAGCTATAAACCTTTAATATATATATTTAAATTTGTGAAAGTTTAAATTGCCAAAGACATAGCTTTAAATGCTAACTAAATTATCAGTTCTTTAAAAAAAAAATACTTTACTATTATAGTCTAATACTTTCGTATAATGATCTTACCAGGGCCTGTGAGATACTACCGTATTTCACGGACTCTAAGGCACCGTGAATTACGTGATGCATCATTATCTTATGTATCGATAAAAAAGAAATAGATCATCAATTAAAATATGACTTGATATTTTCTTAGAACTTTGTACAAGGTATTCTGATTTCAGAGATGTTAAAATGTGACAAAAGAGTCTCAGAAACTATGAAGCATGATGTTTCATTCACTTCAGTTATAAGGATCAGTCACATGTCATGGTCCCCACATAGCCAGCTATGCAAACGGAGAGGATGAAGCTATATACAGAGGATTATGGTAAAAATGCAAATATAAGCATTCACTTTTTCCATTTCAACAAGTGCACTAATTAGCAAAGGCATAAGAAAAATATAAATGATTTCATGATCAAACACAGCATTCCATGGTCACTTTAAGAAAATGATCTTTTAAAAAGTATCTAATTGGCAAATGAACGCATAAATACAACTTATAACCTTCTCGACCAACAAACAGCTACACAAAAGCAACTGCTAAATGTGTAAACTACTATCTCTGACTTCCTGCGGCTTATCTGTATCTCTTGTTTATTGTATCTAGCGCTTAACGCACCTGGATGAGTCAAGGCTGTCATAAAGAAAAGCAAACAACAGCATCGAAAATGTATACTTTTAAAAAACCCCTCAAGAGCTATGAATCCTGGATATACTTTAAAAGTAAACCAAGTTTTTGTGTTTGTTATTTGATATATAAAAGAAGAGAATACCAGAGTCCTTAGATATGGCTTAGTAAATGTTCTATCATCTTTTCTTAATTTCCAGTTTGAGACTAGAAGGACAGATAAGATTAAACATATAATCCAGAAACAGTGATTCAGCTTCAGCATTGAATCAGAAAGACACAGTGACATATGAACAAAAACACACCCAACTTTTGCTCGGTGCCACCATTTGTCAGCTGTGGACCACTGTGAATTATGATGAAGTGAATAATTCACTTGCAGATAACGCTGAGTGGTGTGTCTCTATAAGCAGAGTACATGACAGCACTATCTTCAGCTACAATTTCTAAAAAATCAATACATATAAATGAGGTTCTCATACCCCACTCATCCCATATGAAAGCTGATCTTGTCAGCTTAACAGTTAAATCCTCCCTTTTCATGTGATCAAGTGACTGAGAGTAGGAAATGATGCCTCTAAATAACCAACAGCTGAAACAAGTTGATTTCCCATCACTGCCTAACACGGACTCAGGACAAAATCCGCATTGGAGAATTAATCTGTACTTAGTTCAGACTATTTATGTACTTTTTGGTTACAAGTGTTTGAGTACAAGCTCCAGGGCTCTGTGATATGGCCCCTGTCCGCCTCTCTTGCTGCCCAGAGCTTAACCACAAGCACAAGCCATTCTGAATATTCTGGAGTTTCAAACATATTTGTCTTGACACTTTGTCTGTACATGTACTATTCCCCCTTCTGGGGGGACAGTAATAAACCCATCACCCTTAGAACACCCTACCATCTCCGTCCCACCGCTCCATCCTCCCTCTTGTCTCCGCAGACTACAGAAAATGTGTGCTGTGTGTTACACATTGTTACAGCCTTATGTTGAATTAATTATATTTTAAGATCTTGCATCTTTCCCCTAAAAGTATAAACTTTTGTAAAAGCATCTTCACACACCCCATTCTTTTAAAGTAACTCACAAGTCAATTTCTCAAAAAGTGCACTCAACTTTACCAAACAAGTTTGGTACAAATTGGAGTAGTCCTAAATTTTATGTTAAATTAATCCCATAGGTTTTTCCAATCTACCTTTATCTGAAACGATTCCAGATCCTGCCATCTCCACTAGTCTGAACTCAACCCAGTCCCAAGTCAGATGCAAAGCAGGTCAGGAGACAGTACTTTACCATGTGCTTTGGCCCAACACATGGGGACGATAACTCTTTAGAAACAAGATGTTTCAGACAAGATGCCCGCCTCCTTCATCCTTTACCATCTCTCCCTGTAGGTGTGAACTCATCAGTCCCTTGGTTTGGAGCTTGGATCCTTGGCAGTCCTGATCCAACCATCCACTGAAATCAACAGCTTCAAAGTAAAATCTGGTTCCCTATTAAACTGCATTTCCTTTTCATTTGAGTCTGTCAAATGAGGAGTGACAGCTATTTTTCTTACTTATTAAATAAGTGTTCCCAGCTCGTGATGAAAAAACATTACAAATTATTGTTAGGGTGTTATACTTTATGCAAATATTGGAGATATGTGTAGGTTCTTGGTCAGTCAAATCTGGTGGCTGAGTTTTGCTATACTTTACCCTGGAAACATCTAGAAAAGTACTATTATTATATCTTTAAAAGTGATGAACTGAATGCCCAGTAACATTATAAATGAATTACATCATGAAGTTCAGGTTGCTGAGTGACATGGTTGAAATGTCTGTTCAATATCTTTGATTGCACGTTCTTCTCCTAAATGGAAATGTGTGATTGTCTAACATGCTACTAAATTGTACCAGACTTTTTAGTGCCAGTAGGAACCGCTTTGAAAAATGGAAAACACATTCATTTCTAAACCCATTAAAAATGAAAAAGCTAATGTGAACAGTAATTTTCCTTCTAGCACATCAAGGTAAGTAATAATTTCTAGTCAACCTGGAATTTCTAGCAAGAATTTAATGTGGTTATTTAGTCACTCATATTGCCAGGCACTTCGGCACTATCACGCATAAAGGCTGGCCTTGCATCTCTTGCAATATTGGCTCCTCGGCCTGGAAAGTCAATGAATTAAACACAATACAGTTAGCTAATCATGTTGTTCAGCACTCTTCAGTGCATGAATTCAGTGGAAGGAGAAGAAACAAACAAAAAGAAGGAGAGGTCCCTTTAGGTTGCTGGCCTGGAGATGTACATCAGAACATTGATTTTAGAGTCCCCATGGCAGCATTTGACACATATTCATGTCAGGTTTGTAATACAATGGTTTCTACCATCTATGGTGTATCAAATTCAGCTACAGACTCCACTTCTAGGGAGGAATGTTGAAGCAAGCAGAGATCAGACCTGGTAACTGAGGGTTGGGTATAACTCCATGTCTTCTAGTTATAATTCCTTTCTCTTCTGCTCAAGAAAGTGCACTAGAATCCAAGTGTGTGAAAAGGAAATGACCATAGGGATGGGATAAGGAAACCATGCTGGCAAACCTTGGTGCTTTAATTAACATTGATCATGAATTACTTCGGCTGCACCTCACGGCTGTGTTGTGATACTGCTATTGCAATCTGATGGATCAGCATAAAATAATCGCAGACTGACCATTAGAAGCAGAAAGTACCCCTTGGATCCTGCAAAGAAACATCAACGGCAGATTCTATTTCCACATACAATATATCTGAAGGACTTCCAACAAGAGGGTGGATGAGCCACTGATAATGTCCCCATCCCCTTAATGGATATTAAACTCCTTTGGAAGTTACCATTGGTTGACTGATCCAACCCCCCAATCCCAGTTCTTTTCTCCTTTCCTTCCTCTAGTACAGAGGCTGGAAAGTAAAATTCTCCAATTCTCAGTTCCCCTTGAAGTTTGGACTAGCTGCGCGACACAGTTCTGGTCAATCAGATATAAGTGGAAGTCTTCTGGGACCGAGTCTTTTGTTCCTTCCTCTTTCTTGTTATAAATGAGGATGTAGTGGCTGGAGCTACTGCAGGCATTGTGTGACCATGAGGCCACTAGCATGAGGAAAAGGCCAAGAGGATCTTGAGACACTGCCCCAATATCATCTAGTCTCTGAATTCTAGATTTCTGGTTATGTGACACAAATCTCTGTTTAAGCTACCATTGTCAGGGTGTTCTCTTATAACCAAATGCATCCCTAACTGATAGAGAATTCTATACTATGAGATCACTGAGCAGTACTGACTCTTCCACTGCCGATATAATAGTCTGCTGCACTGCTGTAGATATTCACTGGCACCTAGAAATGCTGGCCTGCATCTCTGTATAGGAGCAGCTTGATCCAGGAGGGGCCCCATATGTAGCCTCTGGGTTCCTAAAGCAATTCTTGGGCCTTAAACCTTTTGTCAGCCAGCTGCCAGTGTTGTCAGCTGAATAGGTAAAAATCTATGATTTCTTGAGCTTCAGTCCTGAGGGGGACTTAAAAATGGTTGTGTTAGCATAAGCCCTCTGCCAGCGTAGTTCTAGGACAGGTGACTGTAGGCTCTGTAGACAGACTGGGAAGCAAGGGGTGGGGAGGGCTTTGTCCTGCACGTATGAGGTTCCCCTATCCACTGGGAAGAAGTATTTCTGCAGAGGATATGAGGATAAAGGGCCTGGATCAGCCAGATAGGCAGAGGATGGGGCACCTGAATAGGTGAGATTCTACCAGGTTAGCTTAAAACCCTGCACAGAACTTCTGGCAGCTCTGACAACTGTCACCAGTCCTGCCTGGCCTGGCTGCCCTAAGAGCCACCTCCACAGAGCACCTTTGTTTTGACATTTGGCCCCAGCCCCTGCCATACTTTGTGGGCTCCTGCCTCCAATCCCTGGACAGTGGGTAGACTTTGTCACCTTTGCCCAGTACCTGGCCTCTTGGGGACTGGGTCTACCTACCACAAAGCTTAAAACCTGCCCAGAATGACAGGCTCAGAGAGGTACCTGGCCCAGACACAGGACTCCTTGGTGGTGCCTATGGCTTCTGGTATGCCCGATGCAAGAAGCAAAATCTCCATTGAACTGAGGTGAATACAGGTGAGAGATCTCACCCTAGACGTGGCCAACTAGTGGCCTCTGGGCCAGAGGTAGGCAGAATGTCTCAACTCTCCCCAGATGCCCACATCCTAATCCCTGGAAACTGTAAATGTTCCCTTATGTGGCAAAAGGGACTTTGTAGATGTGATTAAGTTAAGGACCTTGAGATGGGGGTTATCCTGGATTATCCGGTGGACCCAATGTCACCAGCATCTTAAAAGTGAAAGGAGAAGGCAGGAGAGTCAGAATTAGAGAGATGAGAAAATGCTATGATATTGGCTTAGAGGATGCAGGAAGGGGCCGGGAGCCCAAAAGCAGGAAGCCTCCAGAAACTGCACAAGACGAGGAAATGGATTCGCCCTGAGAGCCTCCAGAAGGAATGCAGTTCCACCAACACCTTGATTGTGGCCCATTGTGACCCATTTAAGCCTTCTGACCTCTAGAAGTGTAAAATAATACATCTGTATTGTTTTAGGCTACTAGGTTTGTAGCAATTTATTACAGCACCAGTAGGAAACGACTACAGGGCTACATCCACGGAAGTGCTCTGCTGGACCTACACACAGTGTTTCGAACATTTGGAGATGTTACCTAAGAGTGCAGAGTCCTAGCTTCTCTTGGACAGTGGGGGGAGGGGGCTAACCATAGAAGAGCTAGTAATGGTTTTCTGTATTTCTTGGTGATGGAAATCAGCTGGAGCAGGGTAGAGGCTGTCTCTCTCGGACGGGGCAGGGGCTCTGCACTATTCCACCGTGCACTTTACCAGCCTAGCCGTTGATCTCACAGGTTAGGGATCAAAAGTTCATCTACATTCTATATGAAAGAATGACCTTTAACTTGCTAAAATTTATAACAGAAATTGGGGGCAGGAATGGGAAAAAAAAAAGGACCATGTACACAAATGGAAACTTCCTTCTTATTCATCCTGGACTTTTAACACAAATGAGAACACGACTTTCTACATGCACTCTAAGCTCTTAAAGCCTTGAACGGTTTACCTGCAAAAGGTGGTCCCAGCAACGCAGAGATGCCGTTAGCACAGATGATGATGCCGTACGCGTTGGCTAAGTGCTCAATCCCCACCAAGTCTTCAGTCACCACCGGCATCAGGGAGAAATAACCGCTGGAAAACCCTATCAGTGCACAGATGACTGCCAGGCCAGCGTACGTGTGCATCAAGGGCAGAATAAAAATGCTGAGGACTAGGGTGAAGTTGGTCATCAGGAAGACATTCCAAACGCTGATGCAAGGTAAGTCGGCCACAACGCCGAGGGTCACTTTTCCGAAGATATGAACTATTGCTATGATCGAAGTCAGAGGGAAAACATCGTTTTGCTCTGATAAATTATACAAATTGACTATTTCTGGGAGGTGAATGAAAGGGATGACAAAGCTGCTGTATGCAAACAGAGCCCAGAAAATAAAGGCAACAAACATCCGATTAGTAAAGAGCGAGGCTGTCCCAAAATAGCCCAAGTACCAATCCCGGAAGCCCTTCCTGACCCTCATGGTCAGCCGGCTCACGGTCTTCAGAACCCGAAAGGCGCACATGTCCTTTCTGTGTGCAGCCTTCTCGTGGCACGCCTGGGCTGGCATGTCCCCGAGGGAGTCCTCGGTGCCGGGGCCGCCCCCCTTCTCTTCCGCTCCGCCCAGCTGTCCACTGGACCGAACAGATTCGGTGGAGTGAGCCGGGAGGACGTGTGGCTCTTTCCCTTCTGGGTCGTCTCCATCCGTCCCAGGAGAGAGGGGCCTCATGAGCGCCCCGCAAACACACAGGTTCAGGGACACCGCGCCTTGGATGAACATGGCATTCCGCCATCCGTACTCTGCGCACAGGTACTTGAGCAAAACCGTCATGAGGAATGTGCCAAACCCGGTCCCGGTGGTGCTGAGGCCCTGGGCGAGCGCGCGCCTCTTCTGGAAGTACCTGCCCACCATGACCACGGCCGGCAAGTAGGCCATCCCGCTGCCAAAGCCTGCGCACCCGAGAGGGAAGAAAAGGCACACGGCACAGCGTAAATGGCCACAGCCCGAATCTGCAGCCTTTAAAGAGCATCTGCATTTCATTATGTTAGTTTCTATAACTTTTCTTTCAAACAAAGAAATAATCATGATTGTAAAAAAGGAGCTCGAGGGGTAAGTACCAATATTCACCCAAAGAAGCCCACTTCTAGTCCATCATTTCCCCCAACAGGCTTTTCAGCATAGGTCACTCCAATAATAATAATAATAATAAACTATTATATTAAATAAATAAATAACAAATATATATAAAAGAATTAAATAAATAAAATAAGTCTGCATTCTCACATCAGAATATAAGCTCCATCAGGGCAGGACTGTGTCTGTATTATCGCCCCTGGTATGCTGGGCACTGCTCAGAACATGCAGTGTGTGCTTAGTGATTTGTTGAAAGAATGAATGGATTCTGAGGGCTCTGCTGCTAATTGCACTTAATACACAGGAAAGTACTCATGTACAAGGGGATAAAGAGTGACTCCAGGCAATTTACAGAAGCCTCAGGAATGGGCCAATGTGTTCCCGAATGAATTAGAAGAATAAAAGGAATTAAAATGTACCTATAAGGATACGTAGCTACTAGATGCCAAAATCACCTAATACGCATTTGCATCTCTGGTTTTTAATTGTATCTTTCTTAGAAAATAGGAACGGTTTGTGATTTACGGGCACAAAATTAAAATGCTGGTGGGGAAGATTGTGTCTATTGGGGGCAGGGTGTACTGGGAGGGCTTTGTGCTTTCTGCCCAATTTTGCTGAACCTAAAACTGCTCTATAAATGAAGCCTATTTAAATTTAAAAATAAAATAAATATGAAATAAAATAAAATGCTAGCCAAGAGGTTGAGGGTTGTGTTCTTAACTTCTAGGTACACACAGAGGGAAACCGTAAGCCCCGCTTCAGGTGGTCATGGGGCCACACACGGTTCTAATGCTCACAACCTCCTGACATTAGGATAGCAGCTTGATAGGAGAAAAGAGACTTGGAACAATAGCACTCCCCAAAGCCGAGAAGCTTCCCTAGTTTCGCATCATTTAATAGTTTCAGAATTACTTGAATCTGGAAGGAGAGCAGAGCGGTCATACGTGCAAACATAATGACAATTACCACTAACTGAGTGGTGAGGATGTGCCAGTTGCTTTTCAGGCTTTATCTGATTTACTTTTCACAATAATCCAAAAGCTACCTGTGGTTATACCCATGTTATAAAAGGGGGCATTGAACCTCACGGAGATTCAGACATTTTCACCAGACCCTGCAGCAGGTAACTGGAGAATCCGGGTTGGAATTCAGACCCAACTGCAGAAGTCTGGTCCCTTTCCACTGCCTGCACGGCCTCTCATCCTAAACTGCTCATCTGCCCAGCTGCCAGCACATTGCTGCAGAAGGATTTTGCTTCAGTTTCTAAAATAAGCTCCAAGAAGCAACCTGCCTCCTTTATTTACCTTAGAGCAGTGATAATCTACAGCAACTGTCAGGGGCCAGTGATCCTCAACCAACTGCTCCTCGGATGGACACCCTTGTTTTAAGAACAATTAAGCCAGCTTCTAAGTAATTCCCAGCGAAAGCAGGGCGGGTCCCCAAGCCACCTGCCAAGCCTCAGCGAGGGCAGCAACATAGCAATCATTTGCGTGACGGGGTAGAGGAGGATGAAGAAAACGGCCACCCTTAATTTTGAACCAAACTCTGAATTAACTTCTATGAGTTTGAAGTCCGCAAAAGGCAGAAATCTCTAATTTCCTAATATTTAGAAATGAAGCCCAATGGCTTCTTTTTTTTTTTTTTTGTGGTACGCGGGCCTCTCACTGTTGTGGCCTCTCCCGTTGCGGAGCACAGGCTCCGGACGCGCAGGCTCAGCGGCCATGGCTCACGGGCCCAGCCACTCCGCGGCATGTGGGACCTTCCCGGACCGGTGCACGAACCCGTGTCCCCTGCATCGGCAGGCAGACTCTCAACCACTGCGCCACCAGGGAAGCCCATGACCATCCTACTTTAAAATGCAAGCCTCTCTTGCCCCCCACTTCCATTCCCAATCTCTCTTACCCTACTTTTCTTTTTTCCTATAGTAAGTACTTGACAGTATAATTTACTTTGTATTGTGTGTGTTGTTTATGATCTGACCCCTTCTCCCCTACAACTACCACTATAAGCTCCATGAGGGCAGGATTTTCTTCTGTTGTGTTTTCCGATACATCTCTTCCAAGCACCTAGGACTGTGCCTGGCACATAACAAAGGAATGGAATGAATAAAAGAAAGTTCTCTGGGAAAGTAAAGTGATCATATTTTGAAATAATAGCTACCTTTTTCATACCGGTTAAATTGATACTTCCACAGTTAAGGTACAAAATACTCAGCTGAAAAATTAGTGTATCAGTGGTTATTTTGAAAAAATAATTATTTGTTAAAGAACCAAGAAATTCTTTGATATTAACTATTGTGGCACAGTATTATTGTCCTTATGGTTGTACTGGGGAGATGTGTAGTGGAAAGAACCTAGCTGGCCTTGGGTTTAAATCCTGGCTCCACTCCCCATAAGTAACCATGTGACCTTGACCAAGTCAGTTAAACGTGCAGCTCATTGGTGTTGTGTTCCTGATGTGTAAGTAAGTGCAATACACCTATGTGATAGCACACTGTCAATTAATGTTACCCTCTTACCACTTATAACGGGCTATTGGTTAATGAAACAGTTTGAATCAGATTCAGAGTAAGCTTTTAAAAACCAGGTGGTTTAATGAACTCCCACATACCCATCACCCAGCTTCAACTGTTATCAACTCCTGGCAATTCTTGCCTCAATCCCGCCTCTACCCCAACACACACACACACACTCCTTCCTCCATATTATTTTGAAACAAATCCCAAATATATCATTTCATGTGCAAATATTTTAGTATAAATCTCTAAATAGAAGAATTCTTTAAACTGCATAATCATATCAGTATCTTATCTGAAAAAAATGAATAATTCTTTGATATCATAAAATATCCAAAGGTGTTCAAATTTCCAATTCTCTCATAAATGACCACATTTTTAAAAAATTTGTTTAAATCAGGATCCAAGTAAGGCCCACACATTGCTATTTGTTGATACATATTTTAAGTCTTAATTTCTCTTTTTTTTTTCTCTCGCGATTTACTTGTTGAGGAAACTGGATCATTTGTCTGTTAAATTTGTCCATTCTGCATTTTGCTGATGGTACAAAAGTTTACTTTTTAAAATTTGATTTGTCACTGACAATAACCAGCAACCTAAATTTAATGTGGTTACGGATCTCTAAACAGCAGCAGAATGAAATAACTAATAGGAACTGAATTGAGGGGCAAAGCATAAGAGTAGGACCAATTATAACTTTGTTTTAATAATAAACACTCCCATGTGTGAGAAAAAAAATCCGTTCCTAATGCTACAAGCATCTACTACCCTCTCCATGTCCTTAACAGCATCTCCCCTTCCTAATGTGACTTTGTGATTCGTAATCAGCACAATTATTCTATGAGCATATAGAACAGGCCTTGGGTATACTGAGGCTCAAGCCCAGTGGTCAAGCAGGGTCCTGGAACAATTCTTCACCACACTCAGGTTTAGAGGCCGGGCCTGTACCCAGATAAGCCAGGCAGAAGGCGGCCCAGAGGGAGAGAGAAGATCCTGTGGTTCTGAGTAAAAAGCATGCATAGCAGGAAAAAGCTGTCTCCAGAAGCCAAGTTTAAGAGAATGGATCTCTTAAATGGCAAAGCTGAAGAAATTTGTCCAGATCTCCTGGCTAAGTAAGATCGCTCAAACAGATGTTAGTTTTCTGCTTAATAGGAGGACATCCATGCAATTTTAATTGCCTAGATGGTAAAAAACAAATACAAACAAATCTGCCTCAAATGCTTTTTGTAATGAAGAAAGATGTCAACAAAGTCTCTTTCACACATACATTATTGTACAGTGATATACATATATATATCAATCAGTTGCTTTTTAAAAATTTTTGTTTTTTATTTTAAAATCTCTTTAATTTATTTTTTTGTTGTTTCAATCACTTGCTTTTTGCAGATCTTTGCTTCTAACTTTCTTTCTTTTATACTAAATAGGGGTCAATCAGCTTCACCATGCCTCACTAACAACAGCCCAACGGTATATAAGCTAACTGATTTAGCTGGATTTTCCACTTAAACATAATTATATATATATATTTGTGGAGGAGGTGAATACACTTATTTTCAGAGACTTTCTTTGGGTGTTTCCTGTATTAAAAAGAGGGAGCAATAAAGTGTCTCAAGAAACACTTTCCTTTCACTGGCCTCCTGATTTTTTTTCCGAATTCCTTGTATCCCTAAATATTTGTTGATTAAATAAGTGAATGAATAAACAAATGAATGAATATGGAGATCATATTATTTGAGAACCAATAAGCAACTAACTGCAAGAAATAAAATTCCATTTAAACAAAGAGTCTAACCATAGACATCTCTAGATGATGGGAATAAATTTCAAGTCCCAGTTATGGGGACCAAGTCATAATCCATGTAACCAAACACCACGGATCAAGTTCCTAGGGGCTCCCACATGTCTGCCCAGAGACCCCAGTGTGGCTCCTTAGTCCCAGGGGAAGGAGTTTATTTCCTCACCTATAATATAAAAATCCCCGTGCCAGCTCTATTCATTGGACTGTTATGGGGCAAAGTTTCTAAAATGCCTCAGGGAAAACATCTTGAGTTGTTCTTTAAGAGCTGTTATCAAGTCCTTCAGATCAATGGTTTCCAAACTCAGCCTCACAGGATACGGAAGTGCTTTAGGTGTATATGTGGATAGATGTACATTACAGAGAACCAACTTGTCAACTTATACGGACAGTGAGTTTTTATGTTCACTGTCTCCTGCTACCATAAAAGCATATACTTAAGCTTATAATATAATAAACATGTTATATACAATAACAATTATATATTAGCTAACATTTGCTCAAAACTTTATTATGTGCCAAGCATTGTGCTAAGTGCTTCATACAGATGACCTCATGTAATCATTTCAACAACCCTGTAAACCAAGCACTCAATCATCCCATTTTGCAGATAAGGAGACTGAGGCATAAGTAAGTTAAGTAACTTTCCCAAAGTCACACAGATAGCAAGTGGAAGAAAAAAAGCAAGAACTCCAAACTCTAACTTTGAACTCTTATGCAAACACTGCCATCAGTGTGCCACTTATTAAGATTATAGCTCTGTACTCAAAAAAGTCAGGCTGGCTCTGGTTCACTGAAATACAATTGTATGAGTAACAAACTACTTACCTGTGTGCATTCTGCTACCTGTTGATAAAGGAAATTATGGCCGGGAATACATTTTGCAGAACAGATATGCAAACTGTGCTGCGTGGCGGCCAATTTTTATATATCTCCTGGGGACTGACACTTTGCTCTGGATTTGATTCTTAGAGTCTCTACATCTATGTGGGTTTTGCTGCTATTCCATTAATTTGAACAGGGGTGAAGGAGAAAATGATTTTTCTCTGATTCACGCTGGATTCTGCAGTTATTAAATGAGAGAATGTTATTAATATGTCCGTTTTGTTACAAGAGAAGGGACTAGCACTTAGAACCAGGTATAGAAAATTTAATTAAAATCTGTTAGGAAGGCCAAGTACAGCTGTTAGGCCGTTTCCTCACCCTTAAGGCATATTTTCTTTCTTTTTTTTTTTTTTTTTTGGCGGTACGCGGGCCTCTCACTGTTGCGGCCTCTCCCGTTGCGGAGCACAGGCTCCGGATGTGCAGGCTCAGCGGCCATGGCTCACGGGCCCAGCCGCTCTGCAGCATGTGGGGTCTTCCCGGACCGGGGCACGAACCCGCGTCCCCTGCACTGGCAGGCGGATTCCCACCACTGCGCCACCAGGGAAGTCCCTTTAAGGCATATTTAATATCTTATATTAAAAAGTATTTCCTGGAGGATAGGATATGGTTGGGTTGGGGTGGAGGAGACAAAGGGACAAAATATTTAATGGGTCTCTTTTCTCTACAGTGAAATTCATTGCCAAATGCCCAATAGAAACATATAAAGTCAAGTTTAAGGGAATTCCCTGGTGGTCCAGTGGTTAGGGGTCCACGCTTCCGCTGCAGCGGGCATAGGTTCGATCCTTGGTCGGGGAACTAAGATCCCGCGTGGTGTGGCCAAAAATATAAATAAATAAAGGCAAGTTTAAGAAAATCACTACGCTTACCGGCTGCCACTCCGAAGGTAATGAAGAGATAATGCACGTTTGCAGCGTAGGCACTCAACACCCAGCCCAGCGAGTTCAGCAGCCCTCCGATGATGGCGGTCTGGCGGCACCCACAGGTGTTAATGAACAAGCCAATGAAAGGTCCTGTCACAGAACATTGAAAAAAGAATGACTAAAATGACTAATGGCATTTTATTTCCCTACTTTCTTAGGGAGTCCTCATACGAAGACAAAGAATACAATATTACTAGAGCTCTCAAGTAAAACAAACCAAAACCACACCCCTGCTTTATGTGCAGAAAGCTTTTGGCGTGCAAAGATAGGTTTCAGTAACTTCACTGGAGAGCACAAGGTTCTAGATTTTCAAGGAAGACAGAACTGAAATAAACAGACCAGTTGATTTCATTCTCTTGTCTACAGCAGAGGTCCTAAATTAGTGGTCTAGGTGCTCCATCCAGCCTGTGGGTGCATTTTGTTTATCCAGAACAAAGTTTAAAAACGTTTTGAATCAGTTGCCAACATTTAAAAATTAAGATTATTCACAAAAATCCAGTGGCCACACAAAATACCTTCCCACACAGTCCAGAGCAGCTGGACCCGTGCAGCAGCTGGTCCTGTTTTGCTGTGGCACGCCCTCTCTAGTTTGCTGCAGTCTCCACCCTTCCCTGCAGCCTCGTATTTGACATCCTGCCCTCATTTACGTTACTTGTTTGGCCTCTGTATACATTTTAGTTTTTTACTGTAGATCTAAAGGGAGTACAGAAAGGGGGGCTCTCAGGACCTCCATGCTTCAAGAAAGGAACCTATAGCCTGTTTTCATGAGGATATCCAGATGCAAACCAAGCTGGAAAGAACTCCATTGCTTCATACATACTTCAGCCTCTGCTGACTCTCAGTCCCTGACTGGACCCATCAGGCTATGCATTTATGACACTGTGTGGACATTCAGGTCTACCCCTGGTTGTACAATATTTACCAATACTCACAGCAGTGCAGTACATGATACACTTTCTCATTGCTTACTTTATATGACGCTCTAGTTTTTGTCAACCTCTTTGTTTCCTTCCTGATTTTGTGGCAGCTTCTGATGTCATTGAAGCTTAATGCTTGCCTTCGGGTCAGTGATTCCTTATCCAAATAGCAATCCGTATTTTAGTAATACAGTTCAAGGCTGTACTCAGCATTGCATTTTAAACATCATCTTATTTTTTGATCATTATTACTTTATATAGTTATCAAACCCTATGTTCAGGTGGGACTATTTCAGGTTAAAAACTTGTTGAAGTCTAAGGAGCTTCCTCTTGTAGTCCAAACTGAAATAAAACTGTCCTTTACAATTCTAACAATATTCACGTACATAGTTGGGTACAGTCTGCTAATAAATTTTTTTTTTTGTCTAGTGATTTTGAGAGGATCCAATCCTGAAAACTAAGAAGATAAAGACTTACTAATTTAATTAACCCTGCTGTATTACAGAAAATAACTCAGTAGATAAACCTCTTAGAATAGACTTAATACAGTAAACATCTTATACAAATATACTGTATTATGTATATTATAAAATAAGCACATGATATAAACAATATATAAGCTAAGCACATGGATATAAACATCTGAGGAAATTACTGGGGGGAACTGAAATTCAGAAACCATAAGTTGAAGAGTGTCTTTTATTTCTCTATAAATATTTTTATTTTCCTAAACCCACGGTCACTTCACCACTTCAAATCTCAGATGAGTGGGTTAAAAAAAGAGAAAAATGCATAATTCATTGGTTTGCTGTTAATAGGTCTTTTAAGACATGAAGGGTCAATGCATGACAGTTCAGTGGAATGATATTTCCCACATTACAGAAAGGACCCAGAAGCAAGCTTTTCTGTGATGCTGCATGATTATGAAACACTGCATTAAGAAGCATTTGGGGGAACAAAGGGGGAAAATTCCCAAATAAGTACAGATATTCGTATCTGGAGGAATTCTATATATCAAAAAGAAAGTATTGCTTGCTTTACTGAGAAGAACATTAAGATGATAACGGTGTCTGGCTTTTAGTTTATGATTCTGGCACCCTGTGTGCTGCAGCTACAGTCATTTATGATGTGCAGATGGGCAAAGTCAGCCCCAGAAATGCTCTGAGTCCTCCATGGTTACATAATGTAGATTTATCAAAAAAAAAACGAAGTCAGACCCAAAGTTTCGGATCCTTAGTTTCATTTTCTAAGCATTGTTTACTGATGGTCAGTTGGCATCTCCATGATGGAATTGCCATTCAACAAAATGAAAAGAACTCCACACCCAGTCTAAGGAGAGGGGAAAATAAGATTGAGATGCAGTCCTTTGGCTAAGATTCCCACTTGTTTAGAGGAATCCATTGTTTTGGAATGAGATTATACACCTTTTCAGACTTTCTCCTCTTCAGAAGGAATCTGAATCTTGGCCCATTTCCCACATAATAAAGTCTCGCATTGCTGCAGGAACACGCTGAGGAAGTCATGACTTCTTGCCCATCCCAGCATCTCATAGGTTGGAAAAAAGCTCAGGTGAGGAGAGAAACAATCTGAGGTGAGCCTTGGCATACAATCATGGATGAAAGTAGCTAGTTCATTGGATACGTGGTCTCTTGGTGTAACCCTTCCCCGCAATAAATCAATGGCTCTCTGCCTTGGCTGACTGTTGGAGTCACTTAGGAGCTTTAAAAAAATCATTAAAGAAAAGCCCAGTCTCGGTCCCATCCCTAGAGATTCTGATTTAATGCTCCAGGTGCAGCCCGAGAGGCATGGTTTTTAAAAGCTCCCAGGTGGATCTGACGTGTAGCCAAGACAGACAACCACTGCTCTAAATCTACTTAGCAAGTAAATGACCTTTTGCAGCCTATAGCTACCCCTAACTACATGGCTTCTACCAAGAATTATTCCAAGAGCTATCACAAAGGCTGCTGTAGATACCGCCAAGGTGATTACATTTTTTTAACAATTGGGACCTTCTGCAGGAACTGGCGAAATCCATGCTAGCAAAGAATGAAACAAGAATGAATTGAATTCCCCATGTGCAAGTCACTGCCCAACAGAGTGCTTTTAACTCTGTAACATAATTCATGGAATTTTTAAATTTGAAAGAGGTAACTCAATGTCCTTACAATGATTAGAAAATGAAAACAATTTATATTTATTCACTTCAAACATATTTTCAGTTCTCATTTAACGTCATGGCAGGCAGTGTGGTATAGCGGACACCATTTCAGAGTCCAGTGGACCAGGTTTGAAGCCTGTCCCACACTTACTGGCTACAAGTTAACTTCAGTAATTTACTTAATGATTCTGAGCGTTGCATGTTCTCCTCTGTGAGATCAAGATGATGGTCTGGCCTCCAGGGCTGCTGTAGGATCAAATGAGATCATGTACATTACACGCACTTGGCATGTAGTAAGTGCTAAATAAAGGAGAGCTCCTTTTTGCTTTTCCAAGCAAACAACATATCTGCTGCCACCTGTACCAGCAGCTTAGATAATGAATAGCAATTTAGGGTCATGATAAACAGAATAAAAGACGTTTCATTTACATAACTATGAGCCTTGCTGTGCTATAATTTGTGAGCTGCAAGACAAAAGATGTCTATCTGGCAGACACCTTTCCTGAAGAAAGGTTAGTCTACAATCTAAAGTTCCACTGTCTGGAAATCAAGGACTCTCAAACAGAATTCAAAATCCACAGTTACCTCCTAATTAAAGATGACAATCACATTTCATCCCCACTATGAGTTAGGTGTTCTTATTTGGGGGATCATCCTCAGAACCACATCCAATTATTTCAGCACTGATTTCCATTGCTTATTCCTGTAGAACTTGTGAAACACAAAGCAATACCGAAGACAACCTTCTTAGATGGTTTGGAAAATATTGGGACAAATACCCTAGTCTTTGGCTGAATCTTCTTTTTTGCTGTATGCGCACACTTTCTAGATTGAATCTGTGAGTATCTTGTTCTACCCTCTAAACATTTATTTTTAAAAAGGTAAGAAAACTGGATTTTTAGTATTTGGGCTGGCCAAAAAGTTCATTAGGGTTTTTACGGCCAAACCCAAACGAATTTTTTGGTCAACCTATATTTTAGAAGCACAGTTTTCCTTTACTGACTTATTGAGAAGGTAGAATTATATCCAACACAAAACTAGCAAATTCCCTGCACTGAGGTTAACCTACCTGCACTTCTCATATGATAAACAGTCCTGGTTTGAACAAGGCCAAGGCAGGGTTGAGGAGTCAGTTCATTACAGTTATATGCAAAAGTGATGTATCAACAATTCTCTCTCACACACATAATGATGCCCTTATTTAATTTAAAAACTAGATCAGTAATAATTCCTTGTGATAAACACATACCCCCTGTACACATCTTGAGAAATAACATTCTGTCCTTGTTTTCTATCATTAGCACTGACACTGTTATTAATGTCGCTGGTATTATCCAAAATAACATTGGCTGCATACCAGCCAAGATCAACAAATCTCTGAATTGAATTCAAGCAATTAATTACCAATGTGGAAATCACTGACAAGGCACAGACTCTCGTCAAACACACATCTGCCTGTCATCCGCATACTCCCACAATACTAGGAAGAGATTTGAGGCCTATTATGTTTCTAGTATAAAATATATCATGAACCCTTTAAATTAAAAAAAAATTATACGTAAAAATATGGCTTTTACTTTCAAGTAAAGGAATTGAACAGCTTTATGGTATAGTGGGAATTACCTCGTACGACTGTTGAGAGAATTAAAGTTAAATGAGATGATGTAAGGGAAAACACCTGGTATATAATAGGTGCTTATTAAATAGCAGTTGGCAGTAAAAGCTGTTTAGTTCTCAAACTGAAACACATTAGCCATAGCAACGTATCATATTTATAATAATTTCCTTGTTTAGTATCTCCAACTAGATAAGAATTGCTTTCATAGATTGCTAGGTGGTTAAACTACAAAATACAAGAATATGTTATTATTCCCTCCTGTTAGCTATATCAGTAACCTTTCTAAAAACAGTTTAATAGATTTTTCAATAACATAGGATCAATACTTCAAATTTAAAACATTAAAGCTCTGAAATAAGATTATTTACTTTTACTGTGTTTTCTCTAAAATTTTTATCTTTTAAAAATATTCATGTGTTAAACAGATTTGTAATGATAGGTAATGAATTATAACAGTTAAGAAAACAGAGTTAGGGGCAAAAATTCTAATGCTCAATTTTTAAAATACTCCAAATGTTTACCATACTCGAATAGGAATATCCCACAAAAGGACAAATCTTGTGTGATCCCACTTATAGGAGGTATTTAGAACAGTCAAATTCATAGAGACAGAGAATAGAATGGTAGTGGCCAGGGATAGGGGGCTGGGAGGAGAGGTGGCAATGAGGAGTCATTGTTTAATGTGTGCAGGTTTATTTTGGGAAGATGGGAAAAGTTCTGGAGATGGATGGTGGTGATGAATGTGCGCAACGGCATTGAACTGTACACCTGGTTAAAATGGTAAACTTTATGTTATGTACATTTGACCACAATAAAAACAACAGCAACATCTACTAAAATGTAATATCTAACGTTTCAACAATATAAAACATTACTTACAGTGAGGAACTGTCATTTTATAATTATTCAGTTTTACAACAGGTCACATGTGAACATACCCACAATCAAGGTGACGCCCATGCTGAGGGAGCTGACCCATGCCGTCAGGCCACGGCTCTGATGGAATTCTTCAAGCCACTCCACATTGAGGACTCCCAGGGCCATCTGGGAGCCCATGATGAGGATGTGCACAAAGAAAGAGGAAAGGACCATCATCCAAGCCCATCCGCCATCAATGTCTGGGTGGGGTTTAAGTGTCTTCTTATCCTTGGGGCCATCTTCAAAATCATACCCAATGTCTTCATGACTTGTATACATTTTCCAAGATGTTCTGAAATACATATGATAAATAATTTCATTGAACATCAAAACAAAAATATCTCCATCTTTCTGGAAAGCTCTACCTACCCATCAGAACCAAAGTGGCCCCACCATCATATTAGACCTTTAGATTAATCTTGTCCTTATGCAGATTTGGGAACACTCCTCACTTTTTCATAGGACCAAATGCTTTTATGAAACCTGTTTCATCTTTACAGTCATCCTATATGTAAGTATTATCATGGCTATTTTAAAGAAATGGAAATAGACTCAGGGAAGTGAAGTACCTTTCCCAAGTTCTCATGGCCAGGAGGTAGTATATATAATAGCTAGACAGGAAGCCAGGAATTGAACCCAGCTCTTCCTGACTCCAAAGCCCATGCCTTGTGTCCCTTATTGAGATGGAAACTGACAAGATGTTAGAGAAGGAAGATGCCTGGCCTTAGACAGGGTAGCTTGGCCTTGGGGGTGGGTGAGTGGGCGCCTGGCAGAGGCTATGGTTCTCAGTTTTGTGGGTCCAAGTGTTCAATTTGTTCAATGCAGCTAGAGTGGGTTAGCCTCAGGGGGACTGACTCACATGATCCCAACTCAGGAGAGATTGGTAAAGGAGAAGGCCAATTTATGATCTTACAACGGGAGACAGCGTCTTCTGAAAATGGTGATATTTATGTCTGATATACAAGACACACTTTCACCCCCTCCATCCACCCGCATTCCCAGCATTTACCTGGGAAGCTAGAAAATTGCTTAGAAAATTGGAAATCAGATTACAGAAATTTGGGTACCACAACGGCATACAGGTTACCAGGGAGCCAGGGGCTAGATCTTGAAGAGCCTTATGTGCCAGATAAGGATTTTGGAGTTTATCCTGTACATAATGAATAGCTGGTGGCTGCATTTGCACAAGGAAGAGGTAAGATGGGACCTGTGCTTTGCGTAGATCTATCTCTCAAGTTGTTCAAACAAGAGGAGGGGGTTGGATGGAGCTAGAGGTGAGACGATGCCAGGTCAGGGGAAGTCTCTGGTTTTGTTTTATTTTTTAGGATGAGAATGGAGTGTATGCATAAAAACTGAGGATAAGGAGAGAGAGAATGACTAATCCCAGAGGTGGTGGGACAGGGTTGGTCTTGATCAGGAAGACTGACCCATCCTCTGAGACTAGAGGAAGCAGGCGGTAGATGGAGAAAAGATGGTAAGTAGTGGGATTTTTGATGATGGCCATTCTGATCAGTGTGAGGTGAGATACTTCATTGTAGTTTTGATTCTCATTTCTCTAATTATCAGCGATGTTGAACATCTTTTCATGTGCCTTTTGGCCATCTGAATGCACATATCTGTTTTGAGAGTAAGTTCCTAAGAGTTCAGAACTGCTGGTCCACACCTTGGCTCAGTTTGGGTCTGCAGTGCCTGCAGTGTCACACATCACTGCCTTTAGCAGGACATTCAAGATGGACTGTGACAGCACAGTGATGGTGGAGACGAAGACCAGGACGCCAGCTACTCAACTTTTGTCACTCTATGTGCCCACCTGCAGACTTTAGTTTTGTTTAAAATTTAAAAGAGCAAAACAGAGTGCCAAAACTGCAAGGTGAAAAACTTTGGTTTGGAAAGTGAAATTTGTAGTCGATACATGAATTTGAATAATGACTTTAAAATGGAAATCTATTCTTTGTTTCAAGTAATTATTTTAAAACAGAGGAGCAAATCAGAAAATAATGATTATTACTGACCATGACATGTGATTATTACTGAAAATCATTTGAGGAAAGTGGTGTAAAAAACGGTCCCAAATACACTCGGAACACCTCCAACCATGCGGCTTTTCTCCGCAGTGTTGTGATGTGGACAAAATGACAGAGAAGCAAATTGTGGCCCAAGTGCCCAGCTCTCAGCCTCTTTTAGGGAAGCACACTGTGCCATCTGCACAGACTCTTTCTGTACACCCCTGAGCTAAGAATTTTTTTTACCTTTTCAAAGGCTATGTGACCTGCAGAACTTCGTATACTTACTCTCTGACCCTTTATAAGAAAAGTTCGCTAATCCCCAGATTAAGAGTTTGTTGGGAAGAAACGGGTGCTAAGGAACTAAGGATGCCAGTGGAAGAGCAATTTAATGGATCTGTCCTGGGCTCATCTTGACTTTTCATTTCTCTCATACCCGTTATTTTCATCTTTTAAATTATTATGTCTCTTAAACAGATATCCAGTGCTCAGTCACCACACTTCCTGCCCATGTTGCTGCTCTCTGCTGGGTTCTTCCCTTCACCTCTCCATTACCGAGGATGCTGGGAATGGGAAAATGCTATCGTACCATGTAACTTCCCCACCCGGTCGAGTTATCTTTAGGATTAAGTCCAAACTGCCCTGTCTGCTTCCAGGCTCTCCCCTCGCGTTATCTGCCACTCTGCCAGGTCCCTTCTCCTGTTCCTCAGCTTTGCACTCCGCTCTCCAGCCCCATGGAAGCACCTGCAGCTCCCTGAACCTGGTACAATCTCTCAAGCTTTTGTGCATGACCTTCTCTTCTTTCGGGAACATACTTCTCTCCTTCTAATCTCCTGGTCCTCTTCTGCTCATCCTTCAAGATTCAACTAAATTCTAATAGTGAAACCTTGAAATAATGAGGGAAAAAAAAACCCTGCAAACATCTCTAATATCCAACATTAGAGTACATGTTAAATCAGTCAATCATGGTATAGCCATGCAATGCAAGTGCACCATCAAAGATAAAACTGTACGGGCTCTTTGAAGACAGAGAAAGAAGGTCACGCTAAGGTTGAATTATACTAGGTGGTCACAAAATGGGGCACATGAAATAATTCCTTTTTGGTTGTTGTTGTTGTTAAAAATATGTATCTGTAGGAAAAAAAGACTGGAGTGAAACTAAAACGTTGATGGAGATTATTCTTGGGACGATTGTCTTCCAAGTAATTTCCTCTTCTTTATCTCTTTGGTAAAAAATTCTAAATAAACTTATATTAACTTTATTATAAGAAAGTCAAGGCCCCTCTCTCTACCTCTTAAACATCATCTGGTTCAGCTACTTGCCTACAGTAGATTAGTGGCAATTCAGAGCCACTTCCCTTGGGAAGTCTAGTCTACATTGGGCTGTAGGCTTGTGTGTGTGTTTCCCACCACCCTCCTCTCCCCCCGTGAGAGGACAGTCTGCCTGGCGATAGAAAGGGATGGGATAGCCCTTGCTCTCCAAAGCTCACAGCCCATAACCGAGCTGCCCTGTCAAAAGTTCCAGGAGGATGAAGCTAGAAAGGGTTCAAGTGGAGTCTGATGGTTGTCTTCCCTTCGCCCCTGGTAGTTGTACACAGAATCCCAAGGAGTCAGAAAGGAGCCAGAAAGAGGAGAACCAGGCAGCTTGATAAGGGGTGTGACTGGCTTAGATGAATAATAATAACATTGTTTTACAATCTGTGTTTAATGAGATAAAACACACAACTTGGCATTTTCCTAAAGTCCACCTACATGTAAGAAAGACTTTGAAATAATAATAATACAAAAGTCATATTTTTTTCAACTTATGAGTTGAAATAGTAAGCACTTTGCTAAGCAATGTTAAGAACTTTATATGTTCACTGAATTATTTATCTTATGGGTTAAGAGATGCAGTTGCCATTGAGTTGCTCTTGACGTTTCCAGTTTATCTGTTCATAAAGAAATGACGTTAAATGGCGTTTAATGGAAAAGTTTTCTTCAAGAGGCACAACTGTAAAAAACAAAGAAACAAACAAACAAAAAGAGGCACAACTGTGCCTGTAGAAAATAGTATCAGATGGAGCCTATGGGTGGGTAAAACAAAATTCCATCAGATCCGCAGGAGGTCCCTGAAGATCTTCCCGGCAATGGGGTTGTCTGCATTTCACACCCAAATCTCTCTAAAAGTCATTCCTGTTTTGACTAATCAGAGTTATCTGACTGTACAGCCAGATTAACTAAAACAAACAAAAGGCAACAGAAGAATAAACGTCTGTCCCCTCACCCCCAAGTTTGCTTTAGCATTTCAGCATTTACATAATAAGATACAAAATAATCATTTGAGCATTAGGACCCTCCCCTGCACCTGGAGAGAGAGGGAGAATCAGGAAGGGTTTCTGGGCCACCTCTCGCCAGGCTCCAAGTCTTTCTCCACCATACGGTCTTCAAGCTCCCCCATCTTTTCCACACACTGACACACATGCAAAATGACAACACGTGTGGGACACTGGGGGAAGTGGAGCAGTGAGCGTGGGGTTTCTGCTAAGGACTGATGTGTAAAATGTAACCCATTCTGGGCTCACCTAGAATGGAAGCTCTGCACATAACGTTAGGGCCTTGCACTGAGGAAGCTGAAGGAAGGAAATGGGAAGATTATGGAAGATTATGGGATCAACAGTCAACTCCCCATTCTTCCCTAAAGTGAGTTTACTACCGGTGAAAGAGAAACCATTCATGGGGGAAATGAAGTAACACACGCAGGCTATGACATGGAGGTCAGCTACGTATTTACCTGGTAACTGGCAGAAGTGAAAATACTATATAGCCTGTTCGAGTGTTTCAGAGATTAAAACGAAATTAAATTTTCCACAACTCTGTTAGGGGAGCAAGTTTTATAAGCAAGTCATTGATTTTTTTTTTTTTTTTTTTTTTTTTTTTTTTTTGCGGTACGCGGGCCTCTCACTGCTGTGGCCTCTCCCGTTGCGGAGCACAGGCTCCGGACGCGCAGGCTCAGCGGCCATGGCTCACGGGCCCAGCCGCTCCGCGGCATGTGGGATCTTCCCGGACCGGGGCACGAACCCATGTCCCCTGCACCGACAGGCGGACTCTCAACCACTGCGCCACCTGGGAAGCCCAATTCATTGCTTTTTAATTTGGCTACTGTTGATTATGTTACAATGTGGTGAGCTCACTGTAAATAAGCGGTAAAGGGGAAAGCGCCCAATTAAAATTAAAAATACAATCTTCCCCAAAGGTGACAGAGTATGTTGGTAGCAGGTTCTTCGTTAGACGTGGGCGTGGGGCGGGCACATCTGTAATTTGGCTCTGTCGATATCTGCCCTCTAGACCGGGTGCGCACTGGACATCTTGAGCCTTTAGAGGGCGCACTTGAGGCCAACAGGCTGAAGAGGCTGGAGCAGCCAAGGCTGGGGAGCTGAGCTGTGCAGAGACCACAGAGCAAGAGAAACGGGGAACCCTATCTAGGTTCACGCTGTATCAGGGGGAACTAAAAATATAAATGCCTTCTATGGGTCAGGAACTGTGCTTAACGGCTTCTCCACAACGATGCTGTCCAGTTGTATTAATGCCCCATTTTACAGATGAGGAAATTGAGGCTATTTGTAGAATGGGGGCAATGCAGCTTAGAGAGGTTAAACTACCCGGTGGTGGAGGCCAAATTTGAACTCGGGGCTGAGGGATTCCAAAGCCTATTTTATCTCTCTCTCTCTCTCTCTCTCTCTCTCACACACACACACACACACACACACACACACACACACACACACACACACACGCCAGGCAAGGCGAAAAGGAATTTTTCTAATGCCCAATAATAACCCTTACTCATCCTTGCTAATGAGAGCCTGGATCAACTTTTCCGCAGAAGGAAAACGGCTCAATTAATTGGTAAGCAGAATTGAGCTCCTAAAACACCGTCAGTGGCCTTGGCGGCGTCTAGCCCCGAAATGGCCGCCCCGGGTCCCTAGCCCCATTTCAGTCTCTCCTTTCCTCCCCAAGGGGCCTTGATCAGAACCGCTCTGGGGTACAAGCGTCCGCACGCCCTGGGCTGGCCCACGGCGATCCGGCCTCCGCGCCAACCCTCATCTCTCGAGCGCCGCCTCCGCCGCCCCGGGGCCCCCTCCCGGGCGCTGTGTGCTCCCCCTTCCCCGGCACCCCGAGACCCCTGGCCCCCATCCCGGGCATCCCGCGTGTCTCCGCGCGCCCGGAACTCGCCAGCTCCGCGGGGAAGCGAGGCCGATCGCAGTCCCGGCGGCCTGCGCGGGGAGGCATCCTGCACCCCCAGAAGTCCCGCAGCCGCCCCGCCCCCGCCCGGGTCTCCCCCTCTCCGCCCCAGCACTGCTAGTTCGAGTGGCTAACGCGGGCCGGGAGAGGAGGCGGGAGCAAGGCTGGACGCGGGAACCAGCGCGCCTCTGGGGTCGGGCGGGGATTCCGAGGGGCGCCGTGCGCCCTGGACGACGCGCGCGGGGCCCTGGCCGCAGTGGGAGCGCTGCGCGTGCCCACGTTCCGCCCCGGCGCGCCCGCCCGCCCCGAGGTGGCCTCGTCAGCGGTTCCGTAGCACCCCGGCGGGCGGCCTGGGCGGGACCACCGCCCAGCCCTGCCCTCGACCCTCTGGACGCCTTCCCCTACCAGGCCCCGGGCCCGCACCGCCGCTTCCCGGGTGGCTGGGGCGCAGCGGCCACCGCAGCTCAAGATGCCCCCGGCGCCGCTCCATCCCCGGGCCCGCGATGCAGCGCGGCCCGGGATACTCACTGTCCGCAGCCCTCGGGGCGGCGGCCTCACTGGGCTCCCCGCCCCGATCCCCGAACTTGCTGTTTCCCTCGGAGCCCCCTGAGCGGCTGGGCGGAGAGATTTGTGGCAACGTCGCCTATCATTCTGGAGGTGCCGGTGCCCGCGGCTCTGCGCTCCGCCCGGTTCGGCGCGCTGTGCGGGCTCCCGGCGCCTCTGCCGCTCGCTGCCGGGCCAGCTCCGTTTTGTGGAGCTTGGAGCTCGAGGCCTCAGTCCGTGTGGTTTTAAAAAGGGTGCGTTTGGAGGTGCCCGAACCTAACCTGAGCTTCCTTCCAATCCGTGCAATTTCAAATCTCCATGCTCGTTCATTCCTATACCGGCTAATTCTGGTTTGGCAGGAAAAAAAAAAAAATTGCAGTCACCTCACGTGCACACTCTCGTGGCCGGCTGTAGTTTCCAGCTTTGGCTGAGGTTCGCTAATGCTCTCGGCACGTTTATAGCTGGAGGAAAGGGCCCGAAACCTAAGATGCAGGTGGGAATGGAAGTATCTTCCGTTTCTCTGAGATAGGGGAGAAGTGATGAAAAAAGCCCTCACCCAAGGCTGGACCGCAAAATACGACAGTTTGTGAGGGAAGAATCGGGCGGGCCCTGCAAGTGTTCTCAGCTAAAGGGGACCGAAAATCCCTTATTCTTTGTCCCATCTTGGGTGGTACCTCTCCCTGCGCTTTCCCCGGTATCTAACTGTTGCCTGACTCTTGCATTCGTGGGTACCAGGTACAGATTTCATTTCCACGTATACCTACTCTGTTCCCAACACAATGCTTTGCCCAGGGAAAGTTTTCAATATTTGTTAAATGACTGTGTGAGTAAATGAAGCCAGTGCTATTTTTACTTCTCTTGAAGGAATCTGTAGTAGTTCTCTATTGCTATCGTAATGTAGTACCACAAACTTAGTGACTGAAAACGATACAGGTTTATTATCTCATAGTTCTGGGGGCCAAAAGTCCGAAATGGATTTTACTGGGTTAAAATCAAGGAGTTGGCAGGGTTGTGTTCCTTCTGGCAGCTCTAGGGAGCGCTCATGCTTCTAGAGGGTGCCCACATCCCCCGGCTCCCGGCCATGTCCTCTGTCTTCAAAGCCAGCAATTCTGTGCACCATTCTGTGCCTTTCTGCATACTCACATCTGTCTCCTGCTTCCACTGTTGTTGTGTTTTTTTTAATAAATTTATTTATTTGGCTGCGTTGGGTCTTTGTTGCTGTGCACGGGCTTTCTCTAGTTGTGACGAGAGGGGGCTACTCTTCGTTGCGGTGCTTGGGCTTCTCATTGTGGTGGCTTCTCTTGTTGCGGAACACGGGCTCTAGGTGCGCACGCTTCAGTAGTTGTGGCACATGGGCTCAGTACTTGTGGCTCGCAGACTCTAGAGCACAGGCTCAGTAGTGTGGTGCACCGGCACAGTTGCTCCGCGGCATGTGGGATCTTCCCGGACTAGGGCCCGAACTTGTGTCCCCTGCTTTGGCAGATTCTTAACCACTGCACCACCAGGGAAGTCCCGCCTGCTTCCACTTTTAAGGGCTCTTGGGATTACATTTGGCCTAGCAGTGGTAATTGGATTGTTGGATAATCCAAATAATCTGCCTGTTTTAAGGTCAGCTGATCAACAATCTTAATGCCATCTGCAACCTTAATTCCCCTTTGCCATGTAAGGTAACATATTCACAGGGTCCAGAGATTAGGATGTGGGCATCTTTGAAGGACCATTATTCTAGCTATCATAAATTTCCTTCTTTCTTCCTTTTCCCCTTCCTTTCTTGTTTCTGTTTTATTTTTTTTGCAAAAAAATAATATTCACATTATCAAATTTTGACTAAAAATAATTGAGAACATTATGAGAAAGTGAGGACATATCGATGAAGCACCAGGCTTATGTAGTCCAAACGTTTTACTTTTGCTGATCGGAACATGAGCAAATGGATGGTTAGTATTCCCTTGGCCTGACCTTCTCAGATATCACCCATTTCAACCAGGCTTTTGACAGTAAGTCAAGATGGGGTTCCTGGCAAATACCTTAAGTGCAGATGATCCATCTTGTTTGAAAAGAGGTCTGTAAGATTTTTAAGTCTTTTTTCCCCCTCTGAAATCTTTTAGATTTATTGAGGTTTGATTGATGAAGTATGGACTGTATATATTTAAATGTTACAACTTGATGAGTTTCAGATAAGTCTGTGGAACCATCACCTCCATCAAATAACTCCAGAATTTTCCTGCTCCCTTTGTTTTATTTTTGTTTTTTGCTTTACGCGGGCCTCTCACTGTTGTGGCCTCTCCCGTTGTGGAGCACAGGCTCCGGATGCGCAGGCTCAGTGGCCGTGGCTCACGAGCACAGCCGCACGGCGGCGTGTGGGATCTTCCCGGACCGGGGCACGAACCCGTGTCCCCTGCGTTGGCAGGTGGACTCTCAACTACTGCGCCACCAGGGAAGCCCTTTCCTGTGCCCTTTGAAAGCCAGTCCTCACCCCACTGCACACCACCCCAGGACACCTCTCATCTGCTCTCTGTGAAGCTTCTCCTCTGGACCATGGGTACTTCACAACTAGAATGCCCACAAAAAGGCTTTTCTTTTTTTCCCTTCCAGCTTTACTGAGGTATAATCGACAAATAAAATTGTATATATCTAAAGTGTGCTATGTGATGATACACAGGTACATTGTGAAATGACTATCACATCACAATCAAGTTAATGAACACATCACTTCATGTAGTTACCTTTTCTTTATCTTTTCTTTTTTCTTTTTCTTTTTTTTTTTTGGTGGTGAGAACACTTAAGATCTACTGTCTCAGCAGATTTCAAGTATACCTTACAATATTGTTAACTGTAGTCACCATGCTGCTGTACATTAGGTCTCCAGAACTTACTCATCTCGTAACTGAAAGTTTGTACCCTTTGACCAACATCTCCCCATTTCTCCCACCCCCTAGACCCTGACAACCACCATTCTACTCTGTTTCAATGAGTTCAACTTTTTTTTTTTTTTTTTAGATTCTACATATGAGTGAGATCATACAGTATTTGTCTTTCTCTGCCTGGCTTCCTTCACTTACCATAATGTCCTCCACGTTCATCTGCATCATCACAAGTGGCAGAATTTCTTTCTTTTTTTATAGCTGAATAATGTTCCATTGTGTATATATCACATTTTCTTCATCCATTCATCCATCAGTGGATACTTGGGCTGTTTTCCTATTTTGGCTTTTGTAAATAATGCTGCAATGAACACGGGAGTGCAGATGTCTCTTCAAGACACTGATTTCATTTCCCATAGAAGGCTTTTCTAAGAGATCATTTTGTCTTCACAAGTTTCATTGCTCTTAACTGCCTGGCAGTCTCTTGTTGACACTGGTAGGTTGAGAGCGGAGCCTCCTATCTGTGAGTCACCGGTTGGTGTGCCTGGGTTAAATGAATAGAAAGCCATTGTACATTAAAATGTAAAAGACAAGCACTGAACATTTTTCAGGTATCTGAGGTACAAGACCCTGACATCATCTCTTGATTTCTAGGCAAATTACATATTGTTCCACAATAGGAATCTCACTTTTAACTTAATTGTATCAGGTAATAACCTTGTCCCTTAAGAAGATAAAATGATTCAAGTGATGCTTCTAAAATCCTTTCCTCTTAGTTTTTTTATCATGCATTCAACTGATTTCATAACGCCACGCTGGAGTTGGGGTGCAACTAAGGATGTGGACAATCTTTGCCTTAAATTTGTTGCCTTAATGGTGTGGATTAAGCAGAGAATGGGAGAAAATCAGCTTTTGAGGAAGTCCTAGCACAGAATATTGAAGGTGTTAGAGTCATACCCTAAAGTGCCACCTTGACTGTCCCATTTTTACAGCCAATTCAGATACGAACATGACCTAGAACCACATGGTTACCCCAGACCATCATTCCACCCATCTCTCAGTATAGAAGGCAGCCGACCCACACCCCTGCAAGCTTAGTGCAGTAGACTGTGATGGTTAATGTTATGTGTCAACTTGACCAATATGTGCTGGTGAGGATGCGGGGAAACTGGAACCCTCATATACTTTGCTTTGGAAAACAGTTTGGCAATTCCTCAAAAGTTTAAACATAGAATTACCATATGGCACAGCGTTTCCATTCCAAGGTAAATGCCCAAGAGTCATGAAAACATACGTCCACTCAAAATCTTGTACATGAATGTTCACAGCAGCATTCTTCATAATAGTCAAAAAATGGAAACAACCCAAATGTCTGGCAACTAATGAATGGATAAATAAAATGAGATATATCCGGCTTCCCTGGTGGCGCACTGGTTGAGAGTCCGCCTGCTGATGCAGGGGACATGGGCTTGTGCCCCGGCATGGGAAGATCCCACATGCCGCGGAGTGGCTGGGCCCGTGAGCCATGGCCGCTGAGCCTGCGTGTCCGGAGCCTGTGCTCCGCAACGGGAGAGGCCACAACAGTGACAGGCCCGCGTACCACAAAAAAAAAAAAAAAAAAAAAAGAGATATATCCATATAATAGAACTTTATTCAGCAATAAAAATAAATGCAGTACTGATACATGCTACAACACGGATGAGTCTTGAAAACATTATGCTAAGTAAACGAGGTGAGTCACAAAATACCACATACTGTATGATTCAGTTATACAAAATGTCCAGAATAGGTACAAACAGACAGAAAGTGGGTTACTGGTACCTAGGCTGGGGATGTAGGGGAGGAAATAGGCAGTGACTGCTAATGGGTACAGGGCTTGTTTGGGGTGATGGAATGTTCTAGAAGTGATTTTGGTGATGGTTGTGCAAATCTATGAAAAATCATTGAATTGCAAAAAATAAAAAATGAAAAGTCCCCCTACCCCACCTTTACCAAAATTACTGGAGTGGACTATATATGAACCAGTACTGAGAATGGGTTATAATCTAAGCATAACGAATCCACTTCTATGTACCTGAAGTCCAAGATACAATGAATTAATTAACTCTGTTCTTTAGGTACCTTCTACTTAATTAAACTTAAAAGCTTTTGCACAGCAAAGGAAACCATGGACAAAATGAAAAGACAACCTACTGAATGGGAGAAAATATTTGCAAATTATATGATTGATAAGGGATTAATATCAGTATATTAACAGCTAATATCAGTATATTAATATATAAACAGCTCATACAACTCAATATCAAAAAACGAACAACTCAAAAAATGAGCAGAAGACATGAATAGATATATTTCCAAAGAAGACATATGGATGGCCAACAGACACATGAAAAGATGCTCAACATCATTAATCATCAGAGAAATGCAAATCAAAACCCAATGAGATGCCACTTCACACCTGTCAGAATGGCTATCATCAAAAAGACCACAAACAACAGATGTTGGCAAGGATGTGGAGAAAGGGGAATCCTTGTACACTGTTGGGGAGAATGCAAATTGGGGAAACCACTGTGGAAAACAGCATGAAGTCTCCTCAAAAAACTAGAAATAGAATTACCATATGATCCAGCAATTCCACTCCCAGTTATATATCCGAAGAAAATGAAAACCCCAATTCTAAAAGATACATGCACCCCAATGTTCATAGCAGCGTTATTTAAAAAAGCCAAGATATGGAAACAACCTAAGTGTCTATCAACAGATGAATGGATAAAGAAGATGTGGTATATATATATACAATGGAATACTACTCAGGCATAAAAATGAATGAGATTTTGCCATTTGCGACAAAATGGTTGAATCTGGAGAGTATTATGCTTAGTAAAATAAGTCAGACAGAGAAAGACAAATACTGTATGTTATCACTTATATGTGAAATCTAAAAAATAAAACGAATGCACATAGCAAAAGAGAAACAGACTCATAGATATAGAGAACAAACTAGTGATTACTAGTGGGGGGTGGAGGGGCAAAAGAGGGGCAGGGGATTAAGAGGTATAAACTACTATGTATAAAATAAGCTACAAAGATATATTGTACAGCACAGGGAATATAGCCAATATTTTATAATAAATAAATAAATACCTTCCTCATCTTAAGCAATATTGTCCATAAAATCGTAGTTGTGATGTTCCAGTTATACATTTGTCTAATGCATATCAATAGAAAAGCGTATTAGTTTTAAGTTCATCAGCCTATGTTCTGCTTCGGGTTCCTGCAGCCTCACCCTTGGTCTCGCTGCCCGCACATACCTGTCTGATGGACAAGCTGCAACAGAGCCCTTGTGGTTCCTGCAGGTCTATTTCATGAGATTACGTGAGGAGCCCATTTGCTTTTCTAAAGGGGTGTTTATAACAAGCAGGATGTAAGAGAAATCTCAGGCACCTCAGGATTTTCTTCCTGGTCTAAGACTTCCCCAGACTTCATCCCAAAGCACCTACAAAACTTCTCCTGCTTGCAGGGGTGGTTACAAGCTTACATTTACCTTGGCTTCAAATTCAAAGAGCCCATCAAGGGTGAAGCGATACACAGCAAGATTAGCAACACGTTCCTGTCCTTACATTAGTCTTCCACGTTTGTTACATTTTTCTTTCTGATAAAAGTAACCAATATCCTCCTGTAGTAGCATATACTTTCATAAAAGTACAAGGTCTAAAACTCCAGTTCTGCCTCTAACTTGGAAATTAAGCATTTTCTCACACTTGTCCTAAAAGAAGTAATGCTTGGTTCATGGGGGTTGTATTATAGTTTTGTTGGCTAATATTATAAATTATTTTTAAATTTTTTTATGAAATCAGTGATACTAGCAAATGATTATGGCTTTTTCTTGAACCTATAGGTTTTTCTTCTTTTATTTAATACCCATTTTCCTCAAAAGTGTCATGTAGATCACATCTAATTTTAAATGCTGTCAGAGTATTCACTAATGGAAAGGCAGTGAATCCTTCTGGGGCTAGAAGAATCCTCGTCTACTGAAATGTTTTTATATCAGTATATAAACAGGAGTTGAATTTTATTTCCCATGAAACAGAGCACACTTGCAACTTATATTATTTTAAAAATATTTTGAGTGTTCAAAAATAGATCATTGGCATTAAACAAGCATATGCTTAACATTCAGAAGTCAACTCCACATCATAATCTTTGAGAAGGTCATCAATAAATAGGACTGAGTCTGGATGAGAAACACCAAACATTTTTTCTTGTCAGTCACGACCTCACTGTACCTTTACTTGCAGGAGCAAATGGTTGTGATGGAAGCAGTTGAAGGCATGAGATGTGAATGCCCTAAACTTAAGAGGAAAGGAGTTTGGGAGAAGGACTTGAACCACGTCTCATTCGTGAGACAAACGTGTTATCTAGTAAAATTAGCACAAGCTATTGAAGAACAATGTACGGATAGTTTAAGGGAGAATCAGTAAAGCAGGCTCTTCTATTTTACATGGGAGGAAGGTGGTTCTCTTTTCTATGATCATTTTTGGTGGATTTCTTATACGTTTACCCTGTACCTTTAAGCTCGACAGATACACCTAGGAAACCTATTAGCCAGAGATGAATCAGAATGGGCTGCAGCTATTGTAGCAATGTTCTTGGACCTCTTTGCTCTGTCTTGCCCTTGACTTGGGCTTTCCTCCTGACTCTTGCTCGTGTTGACCTGGCCTTGTGTCTCAAGTCTCCAGTTTTCTCTTCACCTTGAGAACAAATTGAACTTCCGGGGCTCTTTCGGAGACACTGGTGGATCTTCCAGCCCCAGACCAGTCCCCCAGCCGGACCTATCCTGGCTCCTCTGCCAGAGAAGATCAGATGATTTCACTGTATTGTGAAGACCGAAGGCCAGTGTTAGGAAACTCTTAGGATTGTGTAACCAGTGGTTATGAAAACCCAGGAGCTGTCCTCTTCCTGGTTGCAAAGCAGCAGAGCATGCGTGGCAGAAGCTAAGAGCATCCAGAACTTGGCCATCCAGGTGGTGAGGTCAGACCCGAGCTGGAAGCCCCGCTTCTCCCCTCTGTTCTGTGGAGCCTGTGCGTTCACCCTCGAGTGGGTGTGCTGGCAGAACTACATCAAAGGGATACTGAAAGCATTAAATAAGACGATACGTGTAAAGCACCGTGTTGGCACAGTGCTTGGCATATAATTAGGAGACTTGTTTCTAACGTTGTGTTAATGGTGTCATTGAAACCCATGCCACCTCTGAGAGAAAACTCGGCAGAGGCCTTTGGAGAGGCAGCATAAATCAGTGGTTCAGAGCATACACCCTGGAGCCTCATTGCCTGGATTCAAATCCCAACTTGCATCACTTATTTCACCTTTAATGAGGTTACTTAGCATCTCTACATCTCAGTGTGATCTTCTGTAAAATGGGAACAAAAAGAGAAAGAGGAGGAGGAGATTAACCCTTTGGATTGTGGTGAGGTATTAAATGACTTAGACCGTATGAAGTCAATCACCATGGCTCCCAGCGTGATGCACTAAGCACACAGCATCCCTTCTGTGAGACTCTTGACAAAAAAAATACATAACCTACATCTGATTGTGAGGATGCATCAGCCAAACCTGAATTAAGGGATATTCTAAAACATAACAGGGCCTGTACTCTCCAAGAAGGTCAGCGTCATGAAAGATAAATGAAGATTCAGGAACGGTCCAGGGTAAAAGAGACGAGAGAGACCATGACAACTTAACGCAGCGTGTGATTGCTTTTACCAATTGGAGTGGGACAGCGGGCCAGATTTGATTCAGGGCCAGAGATTAGGTAACCGTATTATAACTTTGTTAGACTTTTTATTTTGAAAAATTTACTGTGGTAATGTAAGAGAATGTCCTTGTTTTTAGGAAATGCTCCCTGAAGTATTTAGGAGTAAAGAAGAATTTAGAAAGTATGTAAAGTCCTTAGAACAATGCCTGGCACGAAGCATGTTATTTTCTAACTGAATTTTTTTGGTGCTGAATTCCATGTAGTATCAAACAGTGCTCTTGTGACCTTCATTAACAGTATTGCAGGAAACTGTGGCTAATCTCACTGCTTTTTCTTTTCCTGTTTCCCAGCCTTTGGTTTCAGATCTTAGGCAGTCCTGGAAAATACAGGAAAGCTACGAGGAGTTTCCTTTGCTCAGATGTAATATCTCTCAGTTCCCCTGGGTTCCTCTTGCCCTGTCTACCTCTCTCATGCCTCTTTTACGAGCCTCATTGTGCATTCAGATTGTGGAAGGTGAGCCCACCTGTGCCCCTGGAGCAGGATGGGGTGAATCAGAGCAGGAGGGCAACCTGCTCAGCGGAGAGGAGTGAACATTTGCAGAGAAGAGCGTCCCTCAGAATTGTTCTTTAAGTACTTTACTGTGGTCCCCTCTCCCCTTGTGGGGTGAGATAATCAGGTGGAATATGGGAGAGGGTGTTTAAATAAAGATGTCGACCTAAGCCATGTGCTTGTTTCCAATTCGTTGTGTGAATAGCTCCACGGGGACGAAGATGGCCAGACGGGGGAGCTGTCTTTCAAAAATCTTGTCATGAATGGTTGGTTCAATCCCGAGCCCAGCTCCTAATGGCTTTTGCCTTGGTGTGAGTGGACTGAATGATGGGGGTTACCTTGGTTACTTAGCTGCTCTTACATGAAACATGGTTAGCCGGGTTTCACTGTAGTTGAGGTCAGCGTCGTATTGGATGTGTAACTAGCCTGGGGTTGTACTCACTTGAATGACAGTGGGGTCTTTAGGATACATGGGGTTAAAAAAAAAAAAGAAAAAAAAAAAACCCTACACCATCAAATGCGCTTCATGTGGTTTCAAACCTCCACGTGTTACCAAAAGTGGGGTCCGGCTGCTTACCATTCAAAAGCCAATACTCAGGAGAAGAGGTTGGTGGAAAGGAAAGTTTGCTTCATTTCGGAGGCCGACAACTGGGGGAGTCGGCCTTTGGACATGAGTCCACCCTCTCCCCTAGTTACCAGCCTCTGAAATAAAGCAAACTTTCCTTTCCACCAGCCTTGCCTCGCGAGTATTGGCTTTTGAGTGGTGAGGAGCCAGACCCCATTTTCGGTAACACATGGAGAGAGGTTTGTCAATGTGAAGGATGAAACAATGGTCTGGCCCACCTCAATTTGGATATACCTGAGAGGAGTGAGGGGGACATTATTCCTAGAGGTTGTGTTGGCTGCAAAAATAGGAGGATGTGCTTCCTGGGTATCAGGACTGTCTGTCAGGATGACTTGAGGCAATACCTTCCAGAGATTGAGATGGGAAGGCTGGTGATTTTCAGCTGTGCAGTGACTAGCAATGGCTAACACTGCGTCTCTTTCATGCATTACAAAATATTATTGAGCTCCTATAAGGTGCCTGACACTGTTTCTAGGTGCTGACAAATCAATAATAAACACATGCATGTCCAATTCTTGTTTAGTCCTTTGAATAGTCAAGGAGAAAGTCTCAGTTAGGAGTAGAAAGGTCTTTAACACCTCTGTCTAATTTATTAAGGGCGAGAGCAGGCTGCAGGCTTAGTAATCATCCTGCAGTAGCTCTATCTAGCTGGAATTAATAACCTTGCTTGTTTTCATTTATTTATTTATGGCTTCCTTTATTTATGTCCTTATTTAACAAGAGTTACCGAGAGCTTACACTGTGCCAGTTTAGTTTCAGGTGATGCAGAATGCTACCCTGGGCAAAGCCAACAGGAGCCTCTGTGCTCACGGAGCCTATATTCTAGGGGAGAATAAAATATGCAATATTTCAGGTGGTGACAAGTGTTATAACGTAAAACAAAGGAGGCTGAGGGAAGCGAGGAGAGGGTTGCATTGTTCTTTTATACGTTTAGGTTGGTCTTGGCAAGGGGTAGACTAGTTTTCCATTTACACTAATGATACGACACTTCCTTTGAAAATAAAATTTAAGTTAAAAGACAAATTCATTTAAAGAAAATTGTAAGTAGATCATCGTTCAGCAAGATGGTAGGCAAATAACTGGCATTTGGAACGTGTTACTTTAAGGCAGTGGTTTCAAGCATTGACTGAATGTTAGAATCACCTGGGAGTTTTAAAAAATTCCAGATGGTCAAACCACACTCCAGGCTAATTGGATCAGACAATTAGCCAGGGAACTGCCCATCTCCCAACCCACAGTGAGGTTATTTCCTGGAGAAATTGAACTAGATGTGGGCGCAGGCAGGACAGAAAGTGGGGCTGTGGCAGAGAGCGGGAAGGGGTGCATTCTGCTCACCGAATGGTGAGATCCCCCAGCACCTTTCACCTGCTCTGCCCCCCAGACACCAGCGGTCTGGAGCATATTTCTCAAACCGGAGACAGGACGAAACTTCCTTTGGAGACACTGAATGGGCCCAAGAAGAATAATTTGCAAATAATGATGTTTTGGGGGTACCCGATGAAGAAGTTGGCTTTCCACCCAATCATGACGGGTAAAACACACCCTTTGGCACATCCTTTCCTGCCCACGACTGCAGAGCTTCTAATCAGCTTTCCGACAAAGGGCTACAGGAAGGAAGTGAAATCTACGCACACTAAGTTAACTGAGTTTGAAGAAGTTGGTTACAGCAGTGGAACTGGAGGGATGGTCCCATCATGAATCAAGTAGTTCACACAGCAGTGTGGCTGGTGGGTGGTACCACTCAACTGGTCGACCACTGGTGTGTGCTGGCTAGTAAGAGTAAACACCGTGCTACGTCTTCTGTTACTCAATCCTCACAACACCTCTGTAATCGAGATGCTTTTATTCCCCCAATTAGAGGTGAGTAAACAGGGGCACGAACAAGTTAAGGAACTTGCCAGTACACACAGCTTGGGATTTGGATCAAGGGAGTTTGGCTCCGGAGTCCCTGCACTTCACCACTACATCGCACAGCCTCCAGTTGGGTATATATTTCTAGACAAAAACAAAACGAAACAAAACTCAGGGACGCACCCCCTGGTCCCTGCAGGCTACAGCTGCCATGAAGAACAGGCATTCCCAACTCCCTAACTGGCTGTTTAAAGAGCTTGATCTGAGCCCAGCTCCCTTTTCTGGTGTCATCTCCTACTACATCTCTGTGCCACCAGTGATCCAGGCAAAGTGGATTCTCCTCAGTTCATGCCTCCGTGTTTCCATGTGCTTTTTCCTTCCTTAGACTGGAATCGCGGGCCTCTCACTGTTGTGGCCTCTCCCGCTGCAGAGCACAGGCTCCGGATGCGCAGGCTCAGCGGCCATGGCTCACGGGCCCAGCCGCTCCGTGGCATGTGGGATCCTCCCAGACCAGGGCATGAACCCGTGTCCCCTGCAACGGCAGGCGGACTCTCAGCCACTGCGCCACCAGGGAAACCCTAATCCTTTACTCTTTTTCCTGACTACACTCAACCTAGTTCCTTCAGATCCAAATGACCAGGACCTGTTCTGTGTGCCCACGGGTTTGTACACCTCTGGTCCTCTGCAGGGCACCTCTGCCGTTGCCACCTGCCCAGCGTCTGTTCTTCCTTCTCCTGCCATCAGCAGCCTGGTGTTCCCTTGGGGAGCTGTTGCTGGTGAGAGTTCTGCTGCACTTCCAGGATCCAGGCCCAGCCTATTGGGGCATTCTTGCTCTCTGACCATAGAAATTGGTCTAGGAATGAACTTGTGACCCAAACCAAGCCAATCACCCCCAATCCCAGCACTTTGTTTAGAAAGAGGTGGTCTCTGCTGGACTCGCGGAGCTGGTAGGACCCAAGCCTCACACTACTCGGGGAAACTCTTCCTACCTCGTGAAATTATTGGGGAATGCGTGTGTATACGATTTAAGGTTAAAGTCCGCACAAAGAGAACAGAGTCAAGAGTTGAGAAACAAAGAAAAGATGCCCTCATTTGAGAAGCTGGGCCCAGCCATGCTTTCCAGAATCGTCTGTGTTTTTCTATTACGTGAACCACGTGTGCTCTTGAGCCAGTTTGAGCTGAGATCCATCCCTTGCTAGTTCGAAGATCCTGACTCACACGTGGCCTGTGCACCTTGTTGCGACTGATTCCGTGGCTCTCCTGTGTGGTGGATTCCAGGCAGCCCCAGGCACAGAGCGGGCCTTTCTAAGGCACGAGGAAAGCTTAGATGAGTCAGAAGTCCTCCTCTCTTTGCAGATCTTGTCCTGCTCCTTCTGTGGAAGTCAAACTTTCTCTAATTGCCGACAGCAAAACAGTTGCTGTGGGAAAACATTTTTTGCTTGTTCATTCCAGAATCATGGCTTCTCTGCTCCCCTTTTCTTTGAAAAACTCTGTCTTGGGGATTAGAAGGGTGTGCGCCTGTCAGGAAGTTTGCCTCAGGGCATTTTAAACAGCATCACAGATCAGCAAAAGGTCCTCTCTATGTTCTGTTTAAATTTAACAGAGAACCCAAAGGTGTGAGAAGCGTGGAGGGGATGAGACTTGCAGGGAAAGTTTCTTGAACTGCGGAGAAGAAGAAAGGAAAGGAAGTCCCAGCACCAAGACCTGAGGTTCAGAATTTAAATGACACCTGTGAACAGGGACGGTCCAGGGCAAAGTTACCAAGCAAATGTCTTTGGAGCCCACCAGGGGCCCAGCTTCCCCTTCCCACTCTTCCCCTCCAGAGCAGAGAACTGAGGGGATGAGGCCCAGGGCAGGTGTTTTGATATCAGATGAGTGTATCAGGAGCATGGAATGCTGCTGGGAGCCATGGAGGACCCACAGCTAGGGAAGCCGCAAGGCCAGGAAAGCATGAGCTGCAGGGAGTGGGTGAGATAAAGGGGCTGCTGAGATGGGAACACTCAGCCTGAGGTTCCTGCGATCAGAAGCTCCAGAGTGAGCCAGGTCCTGAGACTGAGAACTTGGTACCGTTTGCCCTTCTGAAGCAGTTCTTCATACATTGGGAAGATAATACTAAATTATGAGTCTCAAGGGCACATCTGTCCCAGACTGCCTTCTAGTTCATTTTGGGGACCGCAAGGCTATAGTATTCAGCTAATAATCCCACTATGGCCATATAGGGAATTAAAATGCTGGCATATTCCTATCATGGTTGACAGATAGGAAAACAGCTGCCTCCTGGCCCTTCACTACAACATTCCTCCCCCCAACCCCCCTCAAGGCGGGTAACCTTGTCTTATCAGATATGACATATCTTGAAAAGCCTTCCTGGGATACCTAAGCTTGCTACACAAATTAGCTATTATTCATTATCCTGCATTTAGACATTTAAAAGTACTGAGTTAAACCGTTTGCTACAAATCCACAAGTTTTGAGCATCTGCTGTGTGTTAAGGTCCTGGTGAGACCTGCATGCTGGACTAGACAAGGCAGGAGAGGCCCATGTACCCTCACGTGGACACACTGCACCCCACAAAAGCCCGGCTGCTTGCATGCCTCAGTCTTCCGCATCCCACAGTGAGGACAAACAAGAAAGGGGAGGCAAAAAAGCGAATGTGATGATAACCAAGCCCAGACAAGCTCTCTTCTGCGCCCCTTCCTCTCGGGGACCCACGCAGGGCCCTGGTCTCGCAGGGCCACAAGGCAGGGAGCTGGGGGGCAGATGCTGGGCAGTTCCCCTGTGTGGAGATCTGGAGGTCCGGAGCCACTGCAGTGGAAGAATAAAACCATCAAAGGCGGGAACCCATGGGAGAGGGCACTGGGACTGATTTCGCGGGGTCTGAGTGATGACGGAGCCTTTGGTGGGTGGGTGGCTGCGTGGCCAAGCCTTTGCGATGCGTGTTAGCATCTTCAGGTGGCGCCTGAAGCGGCAGCAGAAAAGGGGCCAGCACGACTCAGAAGGAGCCTCCCGACACCTGGGCATCCGGGAACAGGGTTTTGCCTCTAATTTCTAACAGGTGAATAATACCCTTGTAGTTATCCTGAACGCTCAGTTTTTCTTAAAAGGCACAAGTTCTCCTTGGATCATTTCAGTTCAGAATGGTGTAAAATGAAGGCAGTAGATGGAAAGAATTAAAAAAGCAAAGGAAAAAATTCTGAAAGTCTCTTCATGTTTTTCCTTGTTGTTAAGGCTTTGAGGGCTTGTTTTACTCTTCCATCTCGGTTCCTCTTAGAGAGCAGGTTCTCTTGGTTGAGTGGAGGCCCAACTCTAGGGACTGGGTTTTGGCTTTCAACCTGGCTCCCCTCCGGAGTGATGAAATTGGCCTTTTTTCCACTCCTGCTATGAGCATGCATCAATATCATCCATTTCAACATGTGAGTGATTAAAGCAAGTAGCCCCCTCCTTGTCCCTGATCTCCATCTGCTGGCGGGGGTGAGGTTGTGGGCAGACGGGCTCCACAGAAGCTGGCCATGTAGGGACCCTCTCTGATTTTACGTCATCTGTACTCTGAAGGTCAAGCAGGACCAGAGTTTTCTTTGCCCTTTCCCCTCCTCTGCATACTGACCTCTCCCCGACCATCCCTGGGGCCCACCTGTGTCCATTCTCATGGGCCTAGATCAAGAACTAATTCCAGGGTCAAGTTCAGACTGTTAAGAGACCACTACTGGGGGTGTTGGCATTTTGAAAGTTAATGTATCAGAGACTCTCAGGGTTGAAAAAGATGTTGGAGATTAATCTAAGCCAGGGGTCAGGACTTCCCTGGCAATGGTTATGACTCCACGCTTCCAATGCAGGGGGTGTGGGTTCAATCCCTGGTCAGGGAACATGCTGTGTGGCATGGCCCAAAAATGAAAAAAAAACCCCAGGGGTCAGCCAACGGGGCAAAATCCAGCTTGACACCCATTTTTGGGAAATCAAGTTTTGTTAGACTACAACACCCATTCGTTTGTACATTGTGTATGTATGTGCGTGTGTGTGTGTGCGCGCGCTACAGAAAAGCAAGAACGGCAGAGCTGACCAGTTGTGACAGAGACCATAGGACCCACAAAACCAAAAATATTTACTATTTACTCCTTTACAGATGAAGCTTGCCAATTCCTGATCCAACCTAACCGTGTTTATGTCCCCTGTAGGTGACCAGTTCTTGAGCATTTTGTATGACAGAGAGCTCACTTCCTAATACTCACCTGCTCTTTAATTCTAGAATGTTCCTTTTTATGTTAAGCTGCATTCGCTTTCTTGGTTTTCTTTTTTCTACCACTTTATCGGAAAACTAAAAATTCAGATAACCCCAAGGACCTAATTTCTGATGGTAGAATCCCACACACTTTTATAGTTTGGTGGAAGAGATAGTTGGTGTGAAGGTAAAGGGCTTTAGAGGTAATTACCTTTCAAATCACATGACCTGGGTACTTGCCTCTCTTCTGCTCACTTATGAGGTCCACCCTCGAAAATCAGGGCATTCAGTCTCATTGCAGGCTGAGCCAATTCAGCCTTTGGAGGTGGAGTTCCCGCCAATGTTCCCTTTTCAGCCTCCTGAGGGCGGCCAGCTCATGACATTGTGGTCTGTCATCCACACACACAGCGTATGAAATAGCAGAAGAGAAATAATTATGCCAAGGATGAAAAGTCTGAGATTGTGCAACTTGAGGATTTCACTTGCATACATGTATATTCTCTTTACTATCACTGTGTAATAATCACCCCTAAACTTAGCCGCTTAAAATAGTCCTTTAATTTTGCCCACGATTTAGTGGATCAGGAACTCGGAAAGGGCTCAGTTGAGCAGTTCTGGTTTGAGGCGTCTCATGTGGACACAGTCAGACGTCGGCCGGGCTGGACGTGCCCTGTGGCTCAGTCCCACTGCTGACACCTGAGCTGTCACGGTGCGGATAGCTGGCACTCAGCTGGGACGTGGACTGGAGGGCCTGCGTGTGGCTTCTCCAGCATGGCAGCCTTGGCCTAATTGGACGATGTACGAGGTGGCTCAGGGCTCCGAGTACCAGTGTTCCAGAACACTCAGAAGTTTATTTCTCGGTTGACACAGTCACAAGCCCACCCTGATTTGAGGGGGGGGGGAGGGGACAGGGACCCCGCCTCTCAAGGGCAGAAGTGGCAAAGTTACATTGTAGAGGAGCAGGGCGGGTGGAAGATATTGCCATAACTATCCTTGGAAAATGTAATCTGCCAGGGATATTGTCCTGAACTTGTATCCCCTGCTTTTCCAGGAGCCACATCCAAAAGATGCCCCATGTGGGAGGAGCTTTAAGAAGAGGTTTTCTCCACTTTTGACTCCGTAGCTCCGCCCCTCTCAGTTGCTTCCTGGCCTCTGCACAGCAATGGTGCAGGTGAACTCTCTGGCACACCCTGGATGGATATCAGTTTGGACATCGATGGCCGTGTCATTTGGTTCCTCTGTGCTTTGACACTAAATTTATGGCTCTGCACAGTCATTTTCTCTATCGCATGGTGCTGAATAGCTTTGCTTTCCTGATACTGAATCAGGGTTGGATGACAATAGAGGATACTTGATCTTTTCTGGAAGGTCTTTTGGAAAATTTCCAGCAGGGTGAGAGGATCCATTTTCTACCTCTGTCCTCACTACCCTTCTGTAGGAGCTTGTCCATCTGCCTCAGGAAGGCCATCTGACCCTGGGAATCAGGAGAGCACAGCCATGGCCTCTTGCTCTGCATGGCCCCTGATACGGGCCATGAGCCCTACACCTGCCTTTCCACCTCCCTCTTGCTTTTCCCTGACCAATAAATATCCTATTGGCTCTGAGAGTTGTTCAGTATTTGCTTTGGGAATAAAAAACTTATTACGTGAAATATATAAACATGGGAACCATCACTTTTAAATATTCCTAACTAGTACCAGCAGTTTGAGTGCTCGGCAAGCTGTTTAGGAGAAGAAGGTAAGAACTCGTGGGAGAAAAAGTGGATTATTTACTAAGTGTCTTATTTATCACTTGTATATGACTGAGCCATTTTATAACTTGACATAATTCAAGTCTGTATCAAAGGGAGAACTTATCAAAGAGAAATAAAATTCGCGGTATTGGGACTTCCTGGTGGTCCAGTGGTTAAGACTCCACGCGTCCACTGCAGGGGGCACGGGTTCGATCCCTGGTCGGGGAACTGTGATCCTGCATGCCACGCCACATGGCCAAAAGAAAAATTTGCTGTATTTAACAAAGGTATTAGTCAAGTGTGTGTGTGTGTGTGTGTGTGTGTGACTGACACTGAACGGTTTCCATCCCCCTTGCTGTCGGGAACTCATTGTGAGCTATCATGTGTGTTGCTATGTCACCGAGTCCACCTCTATTTGGTTTTCATATGGTGGGACCACTTCCTTCGCAGCTGTGCGCTAGTCCTGGCCGGTCCTTGTTCTTCAGACAATCTGGGCAGCAGGTGGAAGATGTAACTGGGGACCTGTCATGCCCAATATCTAATTTTTCCATCCTAGAGTTGGAGGCATTTTCTTATGCTACAAAGGCACCCAAACTTTATTTGCATTAAAATCACTGCAGGTGTTAAAACACAGCTTCCCCAGCCTCGCCCCTGAAGAGTCTGGTCTGGTAGGTCTGTGGTGGGGCAGGGATCACTCACCATCAACTGCAAACCCCACTTTGCCAAGCATTTTGCCCATTTCAGCTTCTGTACCTTCTGCTACAGTGACCCTCAAGTGAACTTCTGCTTTCTGCTGGGTTATGTCCCAAAAGTTTTAAAGAAAGCTTGAGGGAACTTCCCTTGTGGTCCAGGAACTTCCCTGGTGGTCCCCTTCCAATGCAGGGGGTGTGGGTTCGATCCCTGGTTGGGGAGCTAAGATCCCACATGGTTCGGGGCCAAAAAACCAAAACATGAAACAGAAGCAATATTGTAACAAATTCAGTAAAAGACTTTGAAAATGGTCCACATCAAAAAAAAAAACTTTAATAAAAATTAAAAAGAAAGCTTGAGGGAGACAGAGACAGACAGAGACACCTGAGGGGCAAAGATATAAACCCTTCTGCCTTCATGTAGTTGAGCATAAACCTGACTTCTTAGCCTGAAGGGCATCTGGCCAAGGGTGCAAAGAGGTTCAAATAAGCACATATTTGCACTCAGTGAATATTTGTTGAATGAAATGAAGGGGAGAAATAAGTGTTCTAGGAGTAGTTTGGAAGAGTGTCAGGGGAGCACAGAAGAGAGGACTTTTTTTTAGCCTCATAACCTTGACACCTTATCATTGCTTCGTGGAGCTGTCATATGGACTAGATTGATGAATAGCTCTATGTACTCTGTGACGTGGTCTAACAAAGTAATCTCCTGACAGAGGCTAAAGGCACACCAGTCTGCCCGCCAGCAACTGTCCGTTGCTAGGTGCCACCAGAATCCTTCTTAAAATTTTTGAAATGGTCTGCAATGCACCTTGGCTCCCTGCTGTCAGACACAGCTGAACCCTGTACAGCCTCACCCGTGTGTGCATGGCCCCAGCTCCCCTTGCCCGCAGCTCAAAGACATCTTGCAGATCATTGCCTATCAGTAGTTGCAGGGAGGAGGCAGGAATTTCGTAAGCTTTTCCGCCCACGAATATACCTTCGTCTCAAGAACCTCACTCAATTCCTAAATCCTGGGGTGCTTTGGAAACTTCTGGAGATGATTCTCCTATAGCCTGCCTGTGGAACCACATGTTATCCATGTCATCCACATTTTGTCCCTGGGTATTTATTACTCTTACTCAAGTAGACCAAGTCGTCAAGACACCTGTCATCTTTGGCTAGATCCTGTAGGGAGCTCTGAAAAGAGACCCTTGCTGCCTAAAGTGGAAGCCATTGGAGGGCAGCCTTGGCATCGCCTGGGAGCTTATGAGAACTGGAGACTCAAAGACCTCCTGCATCAGAATCTGCACGTGATTCAATCCCCAGCCAATTCAGCTGAGCCTAACAGTGTGAGAAGAACTGGTATAAAATATACATTGGCGTTGTCCTCACCAGGTGCAAAGGAGTTCCTGTAATCTGACAGTCAAGGGGAGTGAATTCTTTCCAGGAGCATCTGGTTTACAAAGTGCAGCAGGCAGGTGGACTTGGGCAGCCTGAGGGTGGTCCTCCAACAAAGAAGCAGATGCTGGTTGCTGGGAAGGAAAGCATATAACCAGGGGAAATAAAAAAAAGGATCTAAGAGAGTGTGGGCAGAGCATGGATTTTGTTTGCCACACCTCTCATAGGAGCAGATTGGATCCAATTTTATCTCTCCTGACTCTATCCACTATTGCCCACAGTTACCTCCTCTGAGAGGAAGTGAAAACACTTGAAAGAAAACATCCTCCCAACTAACAGCCAGGCTTCCAGCCTTAAAACAAGTGTGACAAGTTTGGAGGAACAGGGAGAGGCAGTCTTAGCAAAGCTCATTTCTTTCTCAAAAAAGTAAGTTGTCTACTGCTAAAAATTTTAACAAAGCTGGTGATGTATGAATGATCACTGTGCTTAACTGTGTCTTAGAAAATGAAGAATGTAAGCTTTTGAGAAAGTAAAACTACCTGACATTCCTTCTTATTCATGGGACTCTCCCTACGTTAAAAAAAAATAAATTTCAAAATAGTTTTTTTAGACAGAGGAGGTGGATTAAGATGATATACTTAGTGTTTTTAAAAAAATGGATTTATTGAGGTATAATTTACATTAGTAAAAGAAATCACCATTTGAAACATACAGTTCTCTGAATTTCAACAAATGTTTACAATTTTATAATCACCAGCACAAAGAATAATACAATTTCATCAAAACCAAAAAGTTCTTTTCTGTCCCTTTGTAGCCATCCTTTTCTTCACCCCTAACTCTTGGCAACCGCTGATCTGATTTCTGTCTCTACAGTTTTGGCTTCTCCAGAATATCACAGAAATGGAATTATGCACTCGGTAGCTTTTTTTTTTTTTTGCGGTACACGGGCCTCTCACTGTTGTGGCCTCTCCCGTTGCGGAGCCCAGGCACCGGACGCACAGGCTCAGCAGCCACAGCTCACGGGCCCAGCCGCTCCGCGGCATGTGGGATCTTCCCGGACCGGGGCACGAACCCGCGTCCCCTGCATCGGCAGGCGGACTCTCAACTACTGCGCCACCAGGGAAGCCCCCTCGGTAGCTTTTTTTGTCTTGTTTCTTTCACTTGGCATAATGCTTTTGAGATTTGCCCACATAGTGTGTGTCAGTGTGTATATAACTTAACTATTCCTTTTCACTGCTGAGTTGTATTTTTGGTATGAATGTACCAAGGCTTGTTTATCCATTCACCAGTCAATGGACATCTGTATTGTTTCCATTTTTTGGCTATTAGGCAAATTCTATGAACACTTGTGTATAGGTTTTTGTGTGAACACATGTTTTCATTTCTCATGGGTAAATATCTAGGAGTAAAAAGGCTGGGCTGTATGGTAACTGCATGAACTTTTAAAGAAACGAAGAAACTGCCCAACTGTTTTCCAAACAGATTGTCCTACATCACATTGCCACCAGCAGAGGGTGAAAGTTTCAGGTGATTCACATATTTTCTAGTTTGGGGTATTGTCAGTTTCCCGCTGCAACTTTAGACATTCTAATAGGTGTGTAGAGGTCTCTCATGGTAGTTTTATTTATGGCTTCCTAATGACTAATGGTGTTGGGCATCTTTTAATATGCTCATTGGCCTTTCCTCTATCTTTTTGGTAAAGTATTCAAATGATTTTTAAAATAGAGTACTGGGACTTCCCTGGTGGCGCAGTGGTTAAGAATCCGCCTGCCAATGTGGGGGACACGGTTTCGATCCCTCGTCTGGCAAGATCCCACATGCCGCAGAGCAACTAAGCCCAGGTGCCACAACTACTGGGCCCGCATGCCACAATTACTGAAGCTCCCACACCTAGAGTCCATGCTTCGCAACAAGAGAAGCCACCACAATGAGAAACCCGTGCACCACAACGAAGAGTAGCCCCCGCTCACTTCAACTAGAGAAAGCCCGCGTGCAGCAACGAAGACCTAATGCAGCCAAAAATAAATAAATAAATAAAATTTTAAAAAATAAAATAAAGATGGAATTGTTTGTTTTCTTATTATATTCTGAACTCTGAGAGATCTTTTATATTCTGATTACTTTTCTTTTATCAGATCTATGTTTTTAAATTTTTATTGGAATACAGTTGATTTACAAATATAAGATCTATGTTTTGAAAATATTTTCTTCCAGTCTCTGGATTGTCTTTCCATTTTCTTAATTGTCTTTCTTTGAAAAGGGAGAACATTTTTTCTTTAATCTGTTTCTTTTTTTAAAAAATGGAGCTTTAGTTGCTATAGTTCACATACTACAAAATTCCCTTTTTAAAGTATACCATTCAGTTGTTTTTAGTATATAAACAAAATCATGCAACCACCACCACTATCTAACCAGGACATTTTCATCCAAAAAGAAACCTCACACCCACTAGCAGTCACTCTTCATGCCCTCCTCCCCCTAGATCCTGGCAACCACTGATCTACTTTCTGTCTCTATAGATTTGCCTATTCCAGTTATTTCATGTAAACGGAATCACACTATATGTGGCCTTTGGTTTCTGGCTTCTTTTACTTAGCATAATGTGCTCAAGATTCATACATGTTGTAGCATGTATCATTCCTTTTACAGCTGAATAATACTCTGTTGTATGGTTATACCTCACTTTGTTTATTTGTTCACCAGTTGATGGACACTTGCGTTGTTTTCACTTTTTGGCTATTATGCATAATGGTGCTGTGAACATTTGTGTCCAGGTTTTTGTGTGGGCATATGTTTTCATTTCTCTTGGGTTATACCTTTGAAAGAAATTGCTAGGTCATATGGTAATTCTATGTTTAACCTTTTGAGGAACTGCCACATTGTCTTCTAAAGCAGCTGCATCATTTTACACCAACATTTGCACCAACGTTGTATGAGGGTTCCAGTTTCGTCACATCATCTCAACACTAGTTATTGTCTGCCTTTTGACTCTAGCTCTTCTAGTGGGTATGAAGTGGTATTTGATTGTGGTTTTAATTTATGTTTCCCTAATGACTAGTGACAATGAGCATCTTTTTATGTCTTCTTTGGAGAAATGTCTATTCAAATCCTGTGCCCTTAAAAAAACTTGTCTTGGGCTTCCCTGGTGGCGCAGTGGTTAAGAATCCGCCTGCCAATGCAGGGGACAAGGGTTCAAGCCCTGGTCCGGGAAGATCCCACATGCCACGGAACAATGAAGCCCGTGCGCCACAACTATTGAAGCCTGCACACCTAGAGCCTGTGCTCCACAACAGGAGAAGCCACCGCAACAAGACACTCTTGCACCACAACAAAGAGTAGCCCCCGCTCGCTGCAACTAGAGAAAGCCTGTGCACAGCAACGAAGACCCAACGCAGCCAAAAATAAATAAACAAAAATATAAATAAATTTATTTAAAAAAACTTGTCTTTTTACTGTTAAGTTGTGAGAATTCAAAGAGCAGAAGTTTTCGATATTGAAAAAAATTATGCACTTTTTATTTTATGGCTTAAGTTTTTGTGTTCTATATAAGCAATAATTGCCTAACCTAAGGTTGCAAAGATTTTTTTCTCCTATGTTTTTTTCTAGAAGTTGTGAAGTTGTTGCTTTTACATTCAGGTTTATGATCCGTTCAAGTTGAATGTTGTTTACGATTAAGGGTACAGGTCAAGGTTCATTATTTTTATAAATAAAATAAATAAGTAAATAAATATTACAGCACTATTGAAAATACTCTCCATTTACCTTTTTTTTTTTTTTTTTTTTTTTTTTGCGGTACGCGGGTCTCTCACTGTTGTGGCTTCTCCCGTGGCTGAGCACAGGCTCCGGACGCGCAGGCTCAGCGGCCACGGGTCACGGGCCCAGCCGCTCCGCGGCATGTGGGATCTTCCCAGACCGGGGCACGAACCCGTGTCCCCTGCATCGGCAGGCGGACTCTCAACCACTGCGCCACCAGGGAAGCCCTCTCCATTTACTTTTGATTTGCCTTGACATCTTTGTCCATAATCAATTGCCAGTACATGTATGAGTCTTTTTCTGAGCTCTGCTCTGCTCCACTGATGTATAGGTCTATTTGTGCACCAATATCACACTGTCTTAATTATTGTAGCTCTTTTAGTAAATCTTAAAATTCAGTAGTGTTATTCCTCCAACTTTGTTCTCTTTTTCCAAAGTTGTTCTGTGTATTCTAGGTCCTTTGTTTTTCCATATAAACTTTAGAATCAACTTGTGAATTTCTATTTTTAAAAAGCCTGTTAAGGTTTTTTTTGGAATTGCATTGAATATATGGATCAATTGGAGGAGAATTTAACAATATTGAGTTTTCTGATCTATGAAGATACCTATGAACAGAGTTTTTCTTTTTTTGGCCATGTCACGCGGCTTGCGGGAATGAATAGATAATTCTTAGGAAGACTCGTTGCTTTACTTGGTTCCTGTGTGTTTATCACTTATGGTTGACGATCAGTCAGTCAAAGTGGCAGTTCCCCTCCTCTTGCAAAGGTGGGTTCAGAAAAAGGCTTGTGACTCAGTTCTGGCCAGTGAGGCTGGAGGGAACTTGGCTCTGGGAGTTCTGGAAACAGTGTCTCTGTCCTAAGAAGACACGGGTAGAGAGGCCCCTTTCTTTCTCCGGATGTTGTAATGTCTAGATGTGATGCCTGGAATTGCTGTGGTCATCTTGTGAGGGGAATCAGAATGACGGCAAGCAGCCAACATGCGGAGGATGATGAAGCAAAAAGACAGACAGAGCCTGGATCCTGACCTCCATGCTGAGCCAGGCTCCAACCAACCTTGGATCTGACACGTCGCTTCCTTGTTAGATGAAAAAAAGATCTTCAGGACTCTCAGGTCTATTTGCATTGGAGTTTTCTGTTATATGCAGTGGAAATCATCTAATCTAATAGCTTATCAACAGCTAAAACACATTCCTGGAAAATCATAAGCTATAGATTTTTCATTTAAAGAATATTTTTTTGTTTATTTTTCCTACTCTTTAAAATTTTGTGTTGTTTTCCAAATTTATGAACTCAATATATGAATTCAGCCTCACTGTAAAAGTACAAACATTACAAACCTAATTAATACAAAAAGTCAGGGAACCCTCCTACACTGTTGGTGGGAATGCAAATTAGTGCAGTCACTGTGGAAAACAGTATGGAAGTTCCTTAAAAACTAAAAATAAATCTACCATATAAACCATCAATTCCACTCCTGGGTATATATCTGGAAAAGAAAACTGTAATTCTAAAAGATACATGCACCCCAATGTTCACAGCAGTACCACTTACACCAGCCAAGACACAGAAGCAACCTAAGTGTCCACTGACAGATGAATGGGTAAAGAAGGTGTGATATATACACACACACACACACACACACACACACACACACACACAATGGAATATTACTCAGCCATAAAAGAGTGAAATAATGCCATTTGCAGCAACATGGATGGGCCTAGAGATTATCATACTAGGTGAAATAAGTCAGACAGAGAAAGACAAATATCATATTAGGTTGCTTATGTGTGGAATATGAAAAAATGATACAAATGAACTTATTTTCAAATAGAAACAGACCCATAGACATAGAAAACCAATTTATGGTTACCAAAGGGGGAAGGGGTGGGATAAATTAGGAGTTTGGGATTAATACATACTACTATATATAAAATAGATGAACAAAAAGGTCCTACTGTATAGCACAGGGAACTCTTTTCAATATCTTCTAACAACCTATAATGGAAAAGAATCTGAAAAAGAATAAATAAATAAATAAATAAATAAATAAATAAATAAATAAATAAATATATATATATATATGTAGAACTGAATCACTTTGCTGTACACCAGAAACTAACACAACTTTGTAAATCAACTATACCTCAATAAAAAAAAATGTTGAAATGTCTTCTAGGTTTCCCTCCCCCCAGAGCTAACCTGATACCCTTCCTAGAGAATAACCATTATTATCAATTTGCTGTGCATCCTTCTAGATCTTTTTCTATGAGTGAAAGTGACAAATATACATATATTTTAAAAACATAGCTTATTTAAATATTTATAGGCACAGATGAATGAAAAATTAAAATTTACAAGGAATTTTTAAAAATATAAGAGCTTTTGTCATATGAGTATTGACATGATTTAAAATATTTTTCCTTTTACAGGAAAAACATTATGTATTGAGATACATATTATATGCTATATCTCAGAATCCAGTAGAAAGTGCTGGTAACTTTTAAAAAAGATAAAAATGTATATCTAAAAAGAAATATAATGATGTCATTGAATACTGGTACAGGGTAGTTATAGAACACACATTCCCAGTTCTGTTAGAACTAGATTATTCCACCTGTCGTATTTTTGTACCCTTTCCTCAATTACACATTTCTTCTAGCCCATAGTGTCTGGGTCTGTGAATTTACGTGAAAAGGGGCTGTTAAAAGAAAGTGCTTGGGGACTTCCCTGGTGGCACAGTGGTTAAGAATCTGCCTGCCAATGCAGGGGACACGGGTTCGAGCCTGGTCTTGTAAGATCCCACAAGCCACGGAGCAATGAAGCCCGTGCGCCACAACTACTGAGTCTGCATGCACAACTACTGAAGCCCGTGTGCCTAGAGCCCGTGCTTCACAATAATAGAAGCCACCGCAATGAGAAGCCCGTGCACCACAACGAGGAGTATCCCCTGCTCCCTGCAACTAGAGAAAGCCCGCGAGCAGCAACAAAGACCCAATGCAGCTAAAAATAAATAAATAAATTTTAAAAAAAGAAAGTGTTTAATGACCTCGGGTAATGTAAGTTATTGAGTCAAAGCAACCTGGATTAAAAAAAACTTTTTAATCAATATTAAAAGAAAAATTCATTTCTCCCCAAATTCCTACAATCCCATTCCCTGAATTAACGTTAACAATTTGGTATGTAATTTTCTTTGTCTTTTCTTATGCTGGGTTGTGTGTGTGTGTAAAATGGGGTCATGTATTATCATTTAACTTAGGATATGGGTTTGACTGTAATAAAGACCCCAAATAACAGTGGCTCACACACGAGAGAAGTTCACTTCTCGTTTGCAAAACAGTCCAGTTTTAAGTAGTCTTGGAGATATGGACATTCCACAGTGTCAGGGACCCCAGAGCCTTCTAGCTTGTGCTGTCTGTCCTCCCTAGGTATCGTTCTCATCTGTAAGATTACCACCACTTCTTCACTCCAACCCAAGGAAAGAGTGAAAATCTAAGGTGAAGGAATTTCCCCTTCTAAAGAGAACAACCTGGAAGCTGCATCACACCTGCTCTTATCCTGTGGGCCATAATTTAATCACAGACCACACCTCACTCCGAGGGAGGCAGGGAAAAGCAGTCAGGGTTGGAGGGTTCAGACAGCTCCTGGGCTGCCTCCCAAGTGGTCAGAATCTCAGGCACCCCGAACATCAGTGTTTTCATGCCATATCATTTGTATGAGCAGAGGCTGAATCCTGATGACTGCAAATTCTCTGATTAGAGAATGACACAGAAGGGCAGAAACAATAAAGGGGAGGATTGATGAGCTAAAATTTAAAACTTCAGAACTGTCAAAAATACCATATTCAAGTTAAAAGGCACGTGGTGTACAGTGAAAACTATTTGTAACATATATAATAGGAAAATGCTTAATAATCTCAATATATTAATGGCTCTTACACATCTGTATGAAATAAACAAATGCTCCAATTGAAAATGGGCAAAGAATGTCAGTGGCAACTCAGAAAAGGAGAAATATAATAAGCAAATAAATACATGGAAAAAACCTCCAAACACTGTATATGGTTTTTAAAAATGCAAATTGAATCAGCAATGGGTTACCATTTATGAAATAGAGACTTTGTGTTGAAACTTTATATATGTTGAGGGTTCTGGACTGGGAGGAATGAGGGAGTTTTCTGGCATTCTCATGCTCTGTTGGTTGAAATATAATTGAAATAACCTTTTGGGAGAGCCATCTGGCAATATGAATCAAAAATCTCTTAAAAAGGACATATTTCGACTCAGAAATTCTACATTAGAAATGTGTTTGAAGGAAATAAGTGTGTTCTCTGATATATAGGGGACTCAGCCCAGAATTGTTTATATTGCTACGGTATGGAAAAATCTGGAAGTGATGTGAACGCCTCACAATAGGGGATTAGATGTATAACTTAAAATCTGCTCATAACAATATGTTACTCTGAAGCGATTCATAATTTTGTAAAAGTATATTTATCTTGAAAAGGAATGATAATTATGATGTATTTTTAAACAGGAAGTTATAAACAGTATGCTCAATATGGCCCCATTTTAATGAAAATATCGAGATGAGTTGTTTAGGATACACTCAGTTACAAGTCACAGACATTCAATTTAAACTGATTTCAACAGGCAAATTTATTGGCTCATCTAACTAGCAACTCCAGAAGTAAGTCAGATTTTGGTGTTAGCTTAATTTAGCATCTCAGAAAACCCTTTGAAAACCTGATTTCTTTTCGTATCTCTATTTTGCCTCTGAAGCGTCTGCTTCACCTGAGAGATGGTTTGTCTTGTGGAGGCAAATGGCTACCAATAGCTCCCAGGTCTCTGAGTCCAAACCCAGAGAAGGAGTGAGTGAGTGAGTGAGTGAGTGTCGTCCTCCACCCCGCCCCTCGGCAGGAGTCCTAGGCTTTCCTCTGACTGGATCATCTTGATCACATGACTTTCCTGGTGGCCAGGGAAGTGCTTTGCATTGGTTGGCTTAGGTCTGGATTAGGTGCTGGTCCCTAAAACACTGTGGCAAGAGCATGAGTTTATTTTAATTTAGTTTAGCCAAATCAGGATCTACACAGGGGCTCAGCGTGGGTAAATACCAACAAAACTGCGTGGATGTTCCACAATGGTGTGGGATGGAATGGCTGTTGAGAAGCTCATCCTAAGATCCACCTAAACACAGAAAAAAGGCTGGAAGGATGTACACCAAAGTGCCAACAGCGGTTATATTCAAGTGGCGGAAATATGGGGAATTGAAAATTTTCCTTATGTTTGCCTGCACTTTTCATTTTTGACAACAAACATGTACGACTTGAATAACTTTTTAAAATGAAAGCTATAAATATGAGGAAAAGCTGGTGTGTAACGCTTGCGATGTAATTAACTGCCTGAGAGATTTAAAGCAGACATGTTGGCAAACAGGAAATATGAGTTTTCAGAGTGGTACCACCTGTGCTTTGCAGAAGTTTCTAACTGCCTTTCTTTTGCCTCTGTTATGAAATTGTGATCATTTCTAAAGATGTAATTGGAGATCTTTGAAGGCTAGTCTGATTTAAAACCAGTGGTTCCAGTGGCTAGAGTTTTCCCCAAATGTTAGTGTGGGAAACATTTTAGCTTTCTCTAAGATGTTTTTCCTTGTCACCTTTAAACACCATGAAGTGGGCCCCAAATCCCACAAGAGGTGCAGAGAGCATGCGTCTCTTTGCAGAAGGACCTCTGTGTGCAGAAGGGGAGGCGCTGGCCCCCCGTTGTCCCACTTCCTTCTTGGACAGATAGCCCTGAGTGTTCTTTCAGGAAGTGGTCACCCTAGAGAGTCCCTGGCTCTCTCTGCACTGTGAGTCACGGTGCAACACGGGCTGCAGGCACCACGGAAAGGGCCCCAGGTCTGAAGACTCAGGGTCCTGGGAGAAATTGAAGTCCCTGGGTTCACTCCTGTTAGATGCTGGATGTTGGGAATTCTTCCTACAATTCATGAAGAAGCTCCGGCTGCTCTTCTGCATACTTTTTCCTGGAAAAGAGAACTTGTTGTTCTACTGGCAGAAAAGACCTCCACTGGTAAAGGAAGGTAAGGAGTTCTCATGGCAGAGTCTGGGCGTCCCGCGTCTCAATTTTATTTCTGCTTGAAATTGATGCTTAGCTCTGCATTTTCAGGAACCTGATTTTATCTGATCCTGCAGTTCTGAAATTATCCCATTGTGATGGTAAGCAATGAACTGGCAATTCTGTTTCACAATGAGAGCTGTACTTACGAAAAGATCAAACTGCTCCCATTTGAGAGCTCGAGGCACTCTGCTCTCAGGAAAATACACGTGGGAGAGGAAATGAGGCCAGAGGGTGGATACTGGATGGTCTGAAGGAACCATTCTGAGTTTCTCCCGGTAATGTCATCCACTTCCCCCATCAGAATGTAAACGTCATGCAGGGAGGGACTTCGTCTTGTTCAATGTTGTATGCACAGCATCTAGAACAATCAGAGGTACTCAACACATAAGTGATGAATGAATGAATGGAAGGCCGGCTAGCTGGAGGGATGAACCCTTGTTAATTTCTAGAGACACCGTCCATGAGAAGTTTTCCCTGACCCTTCTGGGAAGATTAGACTCCCTCCTCTGGGTTTCCATGACACTTTGAATTAAAGCACTTAACTCATAGTATTGAAACTATTTGCTTACATATCTGTCTTCCCTAAAAGACTGTCAGCTCTGCAAATGTAGGAATTCTGCCTTATTTTTCCATTTAACTAACTGCAGACACTTTTCACAGTACTCTGGCACATGGTAGACACTCACTGAATACAAAAATACTGTGGCAGCCTCGTGAATATCTCTCAGCTTGTGGGAGGTCCCTGTTAAGTGGATCAGGACATTACATTAATCAAGGCCCCTTTGCTTCCTGGGTGTTGGTCTTTGCTTTTCATTGCTTCCCAGGGAATAAGCATCCTTCTATTTTCAACTGTTATTACAATATCCTCTCTGTTGAACCTACAAATACACTGAATGGATTACATTTCCAGGATCAAATTAGTCACCTCCTGGTGTTATACAAAGAGGCACCTTAATCTTATCAGCAAACCATCTGCATGTCTTGGGATAGGAGGTATTATTTCTGGGAGGAGGAGGACCATCTGGAGACAGTGTACCCCTCCTGGGTCATGTGGATTCTCTGGTCACACAAACTGAAGCCTCCAGTCTCGTCCCCACTCATTTTTGGCTCATCTCTTTTATCACCTATGACCCTCTGGTCTGGAGACCGCACTTCCTCTAATTAGTATACTTGCCTTCTGACCAGGTCACATTTCCTTGGGGTCCAGGTGGGGATTTGCTTGACGCCCCTCTGACGACTCTGAAGAAAGCAAATGGACGCATGCGGCCCCCAGTCCTGGATCATCCAGAAATAATATTCAGTGTTTTGAGACCAGGAATTTAGAAAGTCAAGACCTAAACTAAGTGGCAAACACACATTTGAGATCAGGGCAGGCTGACAGTTGGAAACGAGGTAGATACTCAAGTTAGGTACAATTGGCAATAACCAGGGAATGGTGAGGTGAACCTGATTCTAGAGTTTGCTACAGCTCAGGAACCCATAGATAGATCTGTGGAGCCCATGGATGTGGACGGTTTAGAGTTCTCTTGGAAGGTTCTTTGACTGCTGGTGCAAGCCTCACTCGACCAGAGTGGCACAGCTGTGCTTTTGCTGGGAACCACCACTGGGATTTATTCATCTCAGCCATTGTTTCCTTATCGAAGGCCCACCCTCACCTCCCAGGAGGCCTTGCGTCATGCACTTGGATTCATCCAGCTGTGTTGTACACGGAGAATCCCTGTGATGACGGCTCCTTTGTTCTTTGATGAGGTAGCTACTCCGCGTCAGCATCCTGATGGCTTTGAAAGACTCTTAGGCATTTGAGCCAAACCCCGAAGTTGGCCAGTATCTGGATCTAGCTAACTGTACCCTTCAAACACTTGTTTCCTTAAATTAGATAATTTCTTGACTGCTTCTCCTGCTATAGGCACCATCTATAAATTTGTCTTGATCAGATTTGCCCTCAGCTCCTCTCCACAGGGCCAGCCTTTTTTGCGCAGTTGTGGTTCCTAGAGGGCTTCTTTACCACCTTCTGTCTTTCTCAGACAGCCTTATTAAGGTTTTTGATGGCCTTACTTCTTCTAGGAGGCTTCTCCTGCTAGCCCCATGTCTGTACTACCCTGATCGCAACATCTCCTGCCCTGCCCTGATTTTTTTTTTTAATTTTATTTATTTATGGCTGTGTTGGTTTTCGTTTCTGTGCGAGGGCTTTCTCTAGTTGTGGCAAGCGGGGGCCACTCTTCATCGTGGTGCGCGGGCCTCTCACTGTCGCGGCCTCTCTTGTTGCAGAGCACAGGCTCCAGATGCGCAGGCTCAGTAATTGTGGCTCACGGGCCCAGTTGCTCTGCGGCATGTGGGATCCTCCCAGACCAGGGCTCGAACCCGTGTCCCCTGCATTGGCAGGCAGATTCTCAACCACTGTGCCACCAGGGAAGCCCTGCCCTGAATTTTCATGTAAGAGAAGGAAGAATGCCTTCCCCAGATCCTCTTCTTGGGAGAAGGAGAAAGGAACTCACCTTTCTTTATTCTAAAGCTTTGTGACTTTCATATATATTCTCCAATTTAAAATATTTGAAACTCCTCTCTCTTTTTGCCGTCTCTCTCATAAATGATACCAGTGTATGAACAGTCATACCTGCTCCTACTTGCAAATCAACAAAGTAAATTTCTTGATGACAGAGGCCGTATCTCACTCACCTTTGCATACTCACCCATGTGGTAGGTACCCAATTCATGTTTATTGAATGAACGAATGAATAAATGTGTAAATGGAGAAACTGGGATATCAGCATGAATTTTAAAATTCTGACTGTAAATTTTTTGATCGGGGTTTTCAAAGTCAATAATTTTCTTTGTCACCAATACTTAGAATGTAAGTTCTTTGAAAAATACAAAATACAGTTACAAATAATGTTTGCAAAGGTAACATTAATGACAATAATATATTTTCTGCTTGGGAATAAGTCCCTTAAATAAAAAGATAAATATATGGTCATATTTTAAGATAATTACAAGGATACATATTGAAATAGCCATTTGCTCTATAAATGTGATTCAAAATTCTATGCCAATTCTAAGAGGCAAATATAAATGCTAATGAAAATAACCATGAATTTAATAACTTGGTATAAGTGCACTTTGCTATGGACAAATGCAAGTCCATTCAGATGGTAATAGAAACTTTGCTGTGATAGATGGGCTTATATCCCTGCAAAAGGGACTTTATAAATATATAGGTTCTGACAATTTAGAGAAATCAATTATACAATAATTGAGTAAAAATTCAAGTTAATAATCAATGATGTGCTAAGTACAAGTTCTCAGAGCAGTCAGAAGGTTAAGGTGTTCCATGAATTTTCACTTTCACTTATAAGATTTGTTTAAAATCATAGTTTTTAGGCCTAGAGAGTTGATTTTGTGTGACATGTATAACATGAATGGTGCAGATACCTAATAAAGGTAGGGATACTTAACCAAGCAATGTATGTTATATGTAGATTCCAAAATTTGGGGAGTTCTTTTTCATCAATAAAACCAGTCACATCATATAAAAAAGGTTAGTAAGAATAGCTATAATTAAATTGTACTTTAATTTGGGGAAGTGAAATTCAACCTGATAGAAAGTTTATGGTAATCCTAATGCTGAGTCAGAGAGAAAACCAAAGCGCTTCATGGAATCTGCTGATTTCAACTTTGCCAAGATTGTGCTGATAAAGCATCCAGTGTACTGCTAAAGCCAGGCGTGGTCGACTGAGACAGAAAGGGTGTGTCTTGCCCCTTAGGATAGGATGGGGCAACTATTTTAACTGTGCATGCAAGGGAACCACTGACTATGGAGTAGAGGATTGCATAGTAGCAAAGCACAAAACTCACCATCTTGGCTGTTTTGTGTTATTTTGTAAGCTGTAATAATGCTAAAATCATATACAGGTAAATTAACTTTCAGCTAGCTTAATAATTGCAACAACGTAATATTAAAATAGCTTTAGCACGTTTCAAAAGTAAATGCTACAAAGTGAACTTTTGTTAGAAACTAATAGACCAAAGACAAAATCCTCTCAGATTCTGAGAAATAATATTGAGAATCATTTTCTCAGCAACATATAGATTGCTGTTTGCTTTTTGTGGTTTATAGACATCATACTGATCTTTGGCATCTGGAGAAATAGGGCAGGAAGGGAGAAAGGCCATCTGTTTACTACCTGCCAGGTAACTGTCAGAAGATTCAGGATTGTGTAAGCTCTTTTTTTTTTTTTCCTGCGGTATGCAGGCCTCTCACTGCTGTGGCCTCTCCCGTTGCGGAGCACAGGCTCCGGATGTGCAGGTTCAGCGGCCATGGCTCACGGGCCCAGCTGCTCCGCGGCATGTGAGATCTTCCCGGACCGGGGCACGAACCCGCGTCCCCTGCATCGGCAGGCAGACTCTTAACCACTGCGCCACCAGGGAAGCCCGACTGTGTAAGCTCTTTGACACCAGAGCCTTGGCCTGTGTTGGTTAATGAGTATCCCCAGCTCATGGATTTAAGAGCTTGGTAACCATAAGTTTGGTTTCTACATCGTTTGCAAATATTTTCTCCCATTTTGAGAGTTGTCTTTTGTTCTGTTGATGGTTTCTTTTGCTGTGCAAAAGCTTATAAGTTTGCTTAGGTCCCATTTGTTTAACTTTGCTTTTATTTCTTTTGCCTTGGGAGACTGACTTAAGACAGTATTGCTATGATTTCTGTCAGAGATTGTTTGCCTATGTTCTCTTCTAGGAGTTTTATGGTGTCATGACTTATATTTAAGTCTTTAAGCCATTTTGAGTTTATTTTTGTGTATGGTGTGAGGGAGTGCTCTAACTTCACTGATTTACATGCAGCTGTCCAGCTTTCCAAATGCTACTTGCTGAAGAAACTGTCTTTTCTCCATCATATGTTCTTTCCTGTTTGTCGAAGATTAATTAACCATAGGTGTGTGGTGCACATTGTTTTTTAAGAAGTGTTTCTGAGCGTTAAGAAAGGGCCATGTTTCATTAAAGCAAGGTAGTGTGTCTTTAGATTAAGGAATCCTAAGAGTGCTTAGAAGAATGTCTGTAGATCAAAGTTTTGATCAGAAAAAAATTGGGGAAGGAAGCTTGACGGTTTCCCCTTTTTATAAAAAAGAGCAGGTTAACTGCCTGGGAAAGCACTCACTAGCAAAATATGTAATTTCTCTGTCTTCAGAAGTCACAGGATATACCTTCAGAGGATTTTACCCGGTTCTCCGCATCACCCCTGGGAGCTCTTTCCAGATGGTTAACACTCACAGCTAATATTTAGTAAGTGCTCATTCTTGATGTCAAGTGCCTGGCGTTCAGTAAACACCAGTTCCCTCCCTTCCTTCCTGCCCACTTGGAGGAGAATAACAGAGGTGATCACAGAAGCTTCACAGACTGGAGTGATTTTTAAAGTGCTAAAGAAGTAAGGCCACAATTAGACATGTTTAAAGAGAAGGTGGCATGTTTATTGTGAGAGAGGAGAGGGTCTGATCAATTGGGAAGGGTTCTAGGGGCCATTCTGGAAGTATCCACTTTTCTCACTGGCCTTCTGCCAGCAACCACTTGGCAGATGGTGGGCCTCTTGCTGCTTCTTTACATGGTCTTTCCTCTGAACGTACACACATCTAGGGTCTCTCTCTCTCTCTGTGTGTCCTAATCTCCTCTGTTACAAGGACACAGGGCACCAGTCAGATTGGATAAGGGCCTCCCTAATGTTCTCATTTTAACTTAATTGCCTCTTTCAAGACCCTGTCTCCAAATACAGTCACATTTTGAGGTTCTGGGGGTTAAGGCTTCAACATCTGAATTTGGTGGTGGAGGGGACACAAACGCAGACCCTAACACCCGCTCAGCCTTTAAAATAGTTTTTCCTTTTTTTAAAAAAAGAATTCAATTCGGGGCTTCTCTGGTGGCACAGTGGTTGAGAGTCCGCCTGCCGATGCAGGGGACACGGGTTCGTGCCCTGGTCCGGGAAGATCCCACATGCCGCGGAGCAACTGGGCCCGTGAGCCATGGCCGCTGAGCCTGCGCGTCCGGAGCCTGTGCTCTGCAACGGGAGAGGCCCGTGTACTGCAAAAAAAAAAAAAAAAAAGAATTCAATTCATAGGCATCAATATGGTACTCTAATATGGCTACAATATAATCGAGTTTTTTCCTAACTCAACAAATAACAATAACAAAATGTTATCTCAGAAATCATAACAACTGAGTTATGATTCAGACTTCACCGTTAACCAGCAACTCCCTGAGAAGAAGTGTGAGGACCCCTTTAAAACCTTTAAATATCAACCTTCACTGACTGAGGGTCCTGGCCCAGTGGTTTAGGGAGTGAGCCCTGGAGTTGGACTGCATTGTCCAAATTCCAGCATCACTATCATGGGCTAATTAACCCTGAGAGTTACTTCCTTCCTCTACCCCTCAGTTTTCTTTACTGAAAAGTGGGAATAATGATAGTGTCTACTTAATAGACTCGTTGTGCAGATGAAAGCAGTCGGCCTCATTCACAGTGAACCATCAACACATGTTATCTGTCGTAACAAAATATCATTTTCTAATGCTCCCTTCCAGGCCCGTCACTCACATTGTACACATCCAGTGCTCCTTTGATTTTCTCCTCAAGTGTGGTGTCCGTTTAGGAATGGTTATCTTGGGGACCCTCAGAGGTGAGAGAAGGGAGAAATACCCCCAGCTCAGTGACCCAGAGCTCACAATGAGGCCAAGGCAGCAGCTGCCCCTCCATGAAGGGATCTGTCTCACTTGGCCCAAGCTGCCCACCATGCCCCTGCTGCTGACCGGAAGGGGCAGAGGAGAGAGAGGAAGCATGGGCTGCCCCAAGTTCATTAGCTTCCTGGAGAAACGTCTCCAAGTGCATGTCCTGTTTCAGGGCCACTAGGACTATCTTTTCAGACCCATGTGGAGATAAACAAAGACCAACCACAGGAGAAAAGCAAAGGCCATCTATTCAGAACTTGCTAGAACAAGGGAATCAGCCAACATCACTTGCAGTTTGGAGGAAACTCACTGGCAGGGGAGCGGGAAAGCTTTCTGATGGAAAAAAAGGAGGGTTTCAGGTAAGCTTAGATGGGGGACTGTGGGCCTGGGGAAGCTGGAGGTGGCCAATAGGAAGTGGGGTGGCCTATGATCGGTTAGGGGTACATATTTGATTCTTCTGGTTGGTCCTAAGTTGGAAGCAGGGGCACAAATTGGGGAAGTTGTCAGCTATTCATCATGTCCTGGCTGTTTTGGTTGTTACAGGTGTTGTTTGCCTTCCTGCATTGTCAGTAGAGACAGTAATCCGACTTCCCCCAGGTCTGACGTAGCGCAGGCTGCCTTCCGGGGCTGGTTACCATAGCTAAGGGCTTGGTTTCCTGGGCACGTTGCTGCAGGTTGTAGGTGAGAGCTCTATTTTTATATAAGGTCTGGCCAAATCCTTTTGTAGCTTCAGTCTCTCACTGTGGGCAGCCTGCTGGTTGGTCCCCAGCAGGGCACTTAGGACAAGACCCAGGTGCTTCGCTGTCTTGTATGTACCCGTTCCAGCCTCCCACACCTCTGCTTCTTACAAGCTTTGTGTAGAGAGTGGCTGATTCTGATTTTTTTTTCAGGGAAATTGTGGGTATAATGTAATTCTTTGCATAAATCTCTAAAGCTTCAAGATTTTACTTCGAAACTGAAGCCAGGGCTTCCCTGGTGGCGCAGTGGTTGAGAGTCCGCCTGCCGATGCAGGGGACGCGGGTTCGTGACCCGGTCCGGGAAGATCCCACCTGCCGCGGAGCGGCTGGGCCCATGAGCCATGGCCGCTGAGCCTGCGCGTCTGGAGCCTGTGCTCCGCAACGGGAGAAGCCACAACAGTGAGAGGCCCGCGTACCAGAAAAAAAAAACAAAAAAAAAATCCTGAAGCCAAGGTAACATTTTGGGCTAGAAGGAAACATTATTCCCCATTTTAGAATTCCAGAAGGAAAAGACTCTAAGTGGAGGTAATATGTATAGATGAGGGCTTATTATATGGGTTTGGTTGCCATGAGCTCTTGATATGCAAATATATGTCCACGAAGGAATATGAATTTGGAGACTGGGATGTTCTTTCTGGCTGCACGATCCAGAATAAATGACTGATTTTCTTGAGGTCTCATAAATTAATGAAAGGCAACACTACTTGCCCTCACTGATTTTGCAGAGTTGCAACCCTCCTGGAGATTTCAGATGTACAGAAAGTGTTCTAAGTATTTGCTATGGTTGCAATGTCTTCATTGTGCAAATTTCTCCTTTGTGGGCTGCCGGCTCTGCAGAGTTCCTATCAAATACTGCGACGCAAGGCAGGCCCTGTCCTGGAGAGCCAGGAGTTCTATTCACGTTAGTCAGATGGGGAATAGATGAGAACGTTCTGGGGCAGGAGTGGGGTGATCTTGTTCTCAAGAATCAGGTAGAAGCCCAGATATTCCAGGCCTGAGTTAAAGGAGGGATAAGGAGTTTGGCAAGGCTGCATGGGCGTGACGTAAGGAAACAAGGAGCAGAGAAGCAAAGTGATTTAAGTACCCGAAATCATATTCCTCTCTGGCAGCAAATCTAGGCTTAGAGCCCAGTTCATGTGATTCTCCAGTCCAGAGGCAGAGTGATTGTTCCCGCTTATCAGGGTCTTCATGCAGTCCCTATGGGAGCCCTCCATTTCTAGGGTGGCACCCTGAGGGCAGTTACAGCCGTGTGCTCTGGGAGCAACAGGTTAAGGAGGAGGCGTGTAATGCCGGCAGATGTGCCTTTTCCTGTTTATTACTGAGGGGTTCTAGTAAGAGTTTGACTGAAAACTCTGCAGCTAAAAGAAAGCCTGACAATGACAGTGACATTACAATTTCTATTCCTCTCTGAAGAGCTGGAGAGTAGAGAGAATAAAAGCCTGGAGTTCAACAGCGTGACCATGCACAAAAATCCATCAGAACAGGGAAAATTCTCCACAAAGGGTGACAACACAATATGTAGGGAAAAAACTGTGCTTTCAGGAAGGGATTTCATAAGGAGTTTCGGCGTTTTCAGTTCTCAGGGCGTGGCATCGTCGTACCTCCATTGTGGTTTGCCCTTTAGGAAAGCAGTAGCACTTAGTGTGCTTCTTCAGGGTCCATTTTATATACTTTCATCTCTAGGAGCCAGAATAAACGAATAGAAACCTGTTTAAGCTAGCTCAAATAGTAGAGGAGGGTGTGGTATTTGTAGAACCCAAGGACAGAAAATGCAGGGCATCTTGGTGGAATCAGAAGTCCAGGAACCCAGGTTGCTCTCTGTCTTGCAAGGGCTTCCGTGGTCCCTGCTTCTCTTTGCTCCTCTCCAGCCACTCTCTGTCTCTTTCTTCCTCTCATCTACACTCCGACGTGGCTGACAGGTCGATTATATGCCATCACGCTGGGACTACGTTCTCTGAGAATCCCACGGTTGGATTTTTTAAGAGACACACACTGATGGACGCAGCACAGCCCGCAGAATGATTTTCCACGAGGCAGACTTCTCCCAGCCCAGGCAACTTTGATGGAGGAGGAGGTCGTAAGGAAACAAGGAAGCGAGGCGATGGTGGGGTCCACCCCTGGAGAGCACTGCAGGCGGGGAGGCAACAGTCGGTACCTCTACAGCAGACTGGCCCAGAGACAGCAATGACGGTGTAATCAGCGGCTCCCCAGGCTGCCACACAGCGTGCCATTCCCCGTGCACGTCTTACCATTTCAGTGGACCCCGTCCCTCAGCAATCCCGAGATCCCAGCAACTTCCTGGGCTGTCCGTCTTCCAGCTCCTTACCAACAGAAACAATTTTCCTACCAATGGGGTCCAGTTGGTCAGACAAACGATACTGGTTAAAGAAGAGCTGGGAGAACGCATCCATTTGGCCTTGCATTTCCTCCTCGTAGTTGTTGAGAGAGCGGGCTCTGGCGCTGTCCGCCTAAATCCAAATCCTGGTCCCACTGGGCAATGATCGTACGGCCTTGAGCGGGCTATGACTCATCCTCTCTAAGTCTCGGGTTCCCCATTTGTGAAAAGTGCATAACAAACCCCGTGGTGGAAAATAAAACATACTCCAGGCTTAGTGAGGAGTATGCTCTGAGCACAGTTTTTGATCCCTGGGAAGTACTTGGTAATGTCAACGTCGATTGCCGTCGTTATTGTTAGTCTCCCTTTCATGTCTTAGGGACCCAGATGAATTCAAGTCTTTGCGTCAACGAGTTCCCCCCACTCCTCACAGCTTTGGCCCTAACTTCCCCCTCAGAGCTCTGCGTGCGTTAAGTGTTCGCACGGGTTTGGCGGCTAATCAATTGACTTTTACCGTGCTGTGCTTTGTGCACCGAATTGAGCAGAAGTTCTCACAATCAGAGACAGAAAAGGATGCCTAAGGAGTAAAACTTTGACCTGCTTTTGAGCAATTTGCTGAGTACTGAGAGTATATCTTTCAAACCCTCCTTTGAAACGATCTGAGCATACGTCTAAAGTTCTGATTCCAATTCTGGCGGGGGGGGAGTCCGCCCACCACAACCAAAGCAATGCTCCAACACCAGCTGGGTGTCCTACAATTCAACTCGGTTCTGATACTATATGTCTAGAGATAGTGTCAAATCCCACAGGTTAAGGGCTCAGTCCTACAAGACTATCCCCCTGCCGCCACACCAGACCCCAACTGCAAGTACATGTGGTCATCTGTGTTTCTGACCTGCACCCTCTTTGGGTTTGAGTAATTTGCTAGAGGGGCTCACAGAATTCATAGAAACATTTTACTTACTAAGTTCCCAGTTTATTATAAAAGGATATAACTCAGAAATGCATAGGGCAGGGCTTCCCTGGTGGTGCAGCTGTTGAGAGTCCAACTGTCGATGCAGGGGACACGGGTTCGTGCCCTGGTCGGGAAGATCCCACATGCCGCGGAGCGGCTGGGCCCGTGAGCCATGGCCGCTGAGCCTGCGTATCCGGAGCCTGTGCTCCGCAATGGGAGAGGCCACAGCAGTGAGAGGACTGCGTACCGCAAAAAAAAAAAAAAAGAAAGAAATGCATAGGGCAAGGTACGGGGAGGGGCCACGAAGCTTCCATGCCCTCTCCAGGCGAGCCACTACCCCTAAATCTCCACGTGTTCACCAACCTGGACGCTCTCCCAACCTTGTCCTTTGGGTTTTTATGGAGGCTTCATCACACAGCCATGGCTGATTAAATCATTAGCCATTAATGACTGGTTCAACCTCCAGCCCCTCTTCCCTCCCTGGAGGCTCAAGGAGGGGGATGGGACTGAAAGTTCCAACCATCTAATCACAAGGCTGGGGCCCCTGACAACCAGTTCCCATCCTTAGGTGACCGAGGGGCTTTCCAAAAGTCACCTCATTAACATAACAAAAGACGGTTGTCACTCTCCTCACTTAGGAAGTTCCAAGAGTTTTAGCTTTGTGCCAGAAATGGAGCAAAGACCATATATATCTCTTATTATAAATCTTAATATCACAATGTCCCTCCCCTGAAGTGAAGAGAGAACTCCAGATGATTCCTCCAGTTTCCCTGATCCATGTCAACACTCTCTAAAAGGTGTCATCGTCTATACCGAAAAACGTGCAATCTGTTCCTTGAGACTGTACACAAGGTCAGAGGGTCAGAAAGCCACACAAGAAGCTTGGGGCTTTCACACAGATTCATCCTTTCTCATTCTTTTCTCCTGCAGGATCCAAGTTTCCCCAAAGATCATGAACTTGTCTTCCGAGCACTGCAGCACATCAGATTGGCTGAGGCTGGAAGCAACAGTGAAGGCTTCTGTATGTGTGGTGGATTTCTCCTTTGCTACATGTCATCATTATCACAATCGTGTCACAGAATTCAAAACTGAGGAAAGAGGTCCGATACATCCTCCTTTGCCACCATCTGCTGTGCATGTCATCCTGTGGTCTGGGGGTGGTTTTCCAAGGGACGCGGGCCCTCCTGGCCAACAGCCCCGTGCTGGGTGGTGTTTGGGGCACAGCGAAGTGTTGGAGAAGGAATTCTCTTCACTCTGGGCTTGCTGGCTGTCAACACCTACCTAGCAATTTGCTGGCCCTTGATACCTCTGTCTTTTGTAGATTCAGTTAAGTATAGGATTCTGGCTTGGGCTTGGATAACTATTACAGTGAAGAATGCTTCCTTATTGCTCATAGAGGGCACTAGCTCTACTCAGGGGGCTGTTTTAAAATCTGAACCCCTTTGCCCAGTGGTCTTGAATGGCATTCCTGCCAGAGCCACTGGCATGGTTTTCCTTTTCTTTCTTCTGTCTATCATTCTAAGTTACTCTCTGATATACAAAGAAGGGAAACTGGCTGGCCATTTTAATAGGTCAAATATGAAAGCAAGGAAAACTGTCCTTATTCATTTAGTGCAGTTTGGCTTACATGTGATATCAACCTTGTTATTCGTAGGTTTGGGAAAGATGTGTGCAGTGTTTTTCTTTGCTTTAAATCTGGTGCTTTTTGGAGTCTTTGCATTTGCCCAGTGTTTTAACCCTCTGATCTATGGGCTCTGGAATAGAGAGTTGCAAAGCAGATTATACCATTGGATGTGCTATCAACTGTGGTGTGGTCACACAGTGATCAGCAGAGGGCCAGTTTAAACAAAAACTCAGCCATTTTGAATCAATAACGCTAGTCCTAATAGACCATCAGCTAGGGATGGGGATTTGCTGTTTACTCAAGCTAATATTGATGCCTTGATTTGATTTTGAAAATAATATGAGTAAATCAAAGTTATCCATCTGGCTTACAAACTTTGCTACTGTGTACACTGAATTTGCCTCAGTGAAATCATTTTATGTCTTTAATTCTAAACCCAGATTAGCATTTTGGGCAGCATGCCTTACTGTGCTTCAGGAGTTGGGCAGCTTTTGAGAATGCACTTGTTTTTAGAAGCTGAGAAATAGTCCATGGCTGATAGAAAAAGAAGTTTGGCTGTTCCCCTTTATTAATTAGGGGTAGGTTTGTCTAATGTAATAACAACTCAGCAAATAACAGTGACTTTAAAAAGGTAGAGATTTTTTTTCTTATGTAAAAGAAATCTGGAGGTACACAATCCAGGCCTATGTGGCAACTCTGTAGGCCACAGGCTCATTTTCTTCTACTCTGCCATGAGTACTGTACTACCTCATGACCCAAGATGGCTGTTAGTGCTCCTGCCATCACAGTCACACTCCAGCCAACAGGAGGAAGAGAGGGGGAAAGAAGCCTCTGCACCATCCTTCTAAAGACACTTTCTAGAAGTTACAAAACACTTTTTCTTATATCTAACTGGCCAAAATTTAGTCGTGTAGCTATGACCTAGCTTTAAGGGAGAGTAGCAGGGTAGCAATGTCTCAGTTAAAAACTGGGGTTCTTAACACTAAGAAAGTAAAGAAGACTGGATATTGGGAGACAAAATTATTTCAGGAACTGATTTCCTCTCAACCAAATAAAATACAAAGAAACACAATGGATGGGTTATGGTCATCACAAAAATATAGTCTACCTTTTAATTTGATATATAAATACAGAGTTATCTGGATCCCAGAAAACTTTAATTGTGTTATGTCAAAGAGAATGGCATCAATAAAGAGATCACTGAACTGCTTTAAACATAGGAACTATGGATTTTAAAAATAATTATTAAATAGCAGCCTGAATGGACTAAGACAACGTGCTTTGCTTTGAATATGAAGACTTTCTACTGATGTTCTCTTTTTATCTCCAAACCCACCACCTCAGATCTCCCAGATAAAGGCAAATAACTACAACACAGGCAGAAATAAGAGAGCATGTGACTGAAAACACAGTGATATGCCATTTCCATTAATTCCAAGATGCTTATTCTTTTGCACTTTAATATTTCTGAAATCTGGACGTTTTTCAGCAATGGCATTTAAACATTTCTAATGTGTTATTGCTGCACATGTATGAACTTGGATATTATTCCTGGTGGTACCTTGGGACAGGAGCAAGCCCTTGATTTTTCAGATGACAACTATCTATGAACCATCAAAGGGAGGAGTGTGAGTCCTGGTTTTTTTCTGAAAACTGCTCACTGATAAGTTCTTCCAGTAAGATCAGGACACTTGCCTATAACTAGCTTCTCCCATCTCTAGGCCAGTGGGACCCTTAGATTTCCCCATGCTCTTGAGATTAGGTGAAGCCACGTGTATTAGAGTTCTAATGCTGCATAACAAACCACCCCCAAAACTTAGAGGCTTAAAACAACAGTAAGCATTTATCATCTCACGGTTTCTGTGGATCAGGAATTCAGACAGGACATGGGAGTGAGGGAGGATCTAGACAGGACACAGCCCTACGATCGATGTCTGGAGCCTCAGCTGGAAGACTTGCAGGTTTGGGGGCTGGAATCACCTGAAGGCTTGATTGAGGCTGGAGGATCCACTCACATGGCCAGCAAGTTGGTGCTGGTGCATTGGTTCCTGTCCACATGGACTTGGCCACGTGTGGACCTCTCAAAGGGCTGATTGTGTGTCCTCATGACATGGTGGCTGGCCTTCACCAGACTGAGCTATCCAAGAGAGAAAGAGAGAGTGCACCAGGTGAAGATATCCTTTTTATGATCTAGTGCTATGGTCTGAATATTTGTGAGCCCCTACAATTCAAATGTTGAAATACTAATGCCTGCTGTGATAGTATTAGTGGGGGGGAGCTTAAGCCATGGAATTAGTGCCTTATAAAAGAGACTCCAGCAAGGTCCCTAGGCCCATCCTCCATGTGAGGATATAACAAGAAATTTCAGAACAAACAGAACCATGACTTATGTTTCACAACTGTCATAGCTGATTTCATGGACAGTCCTATCATGTTTTTGGCATTTACAAACATTTTTTTTCTCTGGGAATTCTTAGGAGTGGGAGCATATGAAACCCCATTTCTCTCCTCACCTTCTATACACACTCAGCATTTCCGATGGCTGTGGAATTCGTGGCTCGTGGGCTCGGGCGTCCTTGACAGTTCTGAACTTGAAGGAAGCTGTAAAAAGACCCCCCTGGCTCCTCCTTCTTGCTTCTTTGGGGTGGGGTAGGCATTTCCTTGGGAACATTTAAGAAGAAGGCATATTAAGGAGGGGAAGTAATCCTTGGGCTGATGGGGTAAAGGTCAGAAATTGAAGGCAGGACTGGACATAGCAGGTCAATTCTAGACAGATGCGATACAGGGGTAGAGGGTGTGGGGTTAGGGCCCAGACAGGACTGGGATCTGACTGGTAGACAGGAAAGGAATAAGCTAAAACCGTGGAACCTCAGGCTGCTCACAGCACATGGCACTTAACCTAGGAATCTGCCTATTTGTAGCCTATGCCCCCCATGTGGCTCTCTCAGTGGGGCCGTTATCAGAAGAGACCCGTTAAGAAGTGGGACCTAATGTGAAAATATCCAGCTTGGCTCATAGACCAGCCCCGTCTTTGGAATGAATCAGAGGGCAGAGACAGATCAACAGATGAGATGGAGTCTTGAATTCTTAATCCATTTCTTTCCTAAATAAAAATGAGAGTTGCAGCAGCTAAGCTTACTGAGTTTAAAGCCTCTTTTTATTATTTTACATCTTTATTGGAGTATAATTGCTTTACAATGGTGTGTTAGTTTTTGCTTTATAACAAAGTGAATCTGTTATACATATACATATATCCCCATATCTCTTCCCTCTTGCGTCTCCCTCCCTCCCACCCTCCCTATCCCACCCCTCCAGGCGGTCACAAAGCACTGAGCTGATCTCCCTGTGCTATGCGGCTGCTTCCCACTAGCTATCTGCCTTACGTTTGGTAGTGTATATATGTCCATGCCTCTCTCTCGCTTTGTCACAGCTTACCCTCCGCCCTCCCCATACCCTCAAGTCCATTCTCTAGTAGGTCTGTGTCTTTATTCCTGTCTTACCCCTAGGTTCTTCATGACATTTTTTTTCCTTAGATTCCATATATATGTGTTAGCATACGGTATTTGTCTTTCTCTTTCTGACTTACTTCACTCTGTATGACAGACTCTAGGTCTATCCACCTCATTACAAATAGCTCAATTTCGTTTCTTTTTATGGCTGAGTAATATTCCATTGTATATATGTGCCACATCTTCTTTATCCATTCATCCGATGATGGACATTTAGGTTGTTTCCATCTCCGGGCTAAAAGCCTCTTGTTCCTTCCTCACAATCTGTGGGCAAAACAGCCTGAGGTAGTTGTCTCCAAGCCGGGATCAGAACTGAAGGTGGCCACAGGGGCTGGGGACCTGAGGTGGCCCCTGGGATTTCAGCTGGGGCCACGAAGAACTGGCAAGTCTCCCAGTGATTGAGTGTTTCTCGAGGCACCTGGGCTTGCCCTGGGCTGGCATTCTGGCTCCCCAGCAGTTGGGCTCTGCTCTGTCCCACCCCGTCACCCACAGCGTTATGTGGAGGCTGTGGGAAGTGGACAGCTAGGGATGGGTGGAAGCAAGGTCCTCACGCCTGCAGGCTGTTCTTGCCGTGTCTTGACTGGTCTGGGCTGTTAAAGGCAGGGCAGTAGGCGTGGACCAGGCCCTGCAGCCGGATCACATAACGTAGGTGTGAGCGGTGCCAGCAGAGGGTTCTGCTCCCCGAGGTGGGGATGGAGCCCCTCCCATTGGCCAAACCACAGTCAGGCTCCTCTAAGCCTTCTTCTCAACTAGGCTTTGATCTTGGACTTCAGTATCCATCCTTGGTGGGCCTGTGTTGCTCAGTTTCAGCGGGAATCCTGCTAAGTCAACTTAGAGAGAACCCCCCATCATTGGTACCTGACCACCCTTGATATGCGATCACCTCGACAGCTGGCCACATCCTTCATCCCCCATTTTTGGTATCTGATCACCCTGCTTGCCTTCAGCAAGAATCCTGTTCTGCTTAACCAGAGTCCACTCTCCACCCCCTGACCATTGTTGTTTCCTGTTAGTAATTTTCCATCCACGGAACCCCCGACCTGCTCCTCCGCTATAAATCCCCACTTGTTCTTTTTTTTTTATTCATTCATTTATTATTTATTTTGGCCGCGCTGGGTCTTAGTTGCAGCATGCGGGATCTTTTTTTTTTTCCTTCTTGTTTTTTTAGTTGTGGCAATGCGGACTTCTTAGTTGAGGCATGCAGGCTTCTTGGTTGTGGCATGCATGTGGGATCTAGTTCCCCGAGCAGGGATCGAACCTGGGCCCCCTGCGCTGGGAGTGCGGAGTCTTACCCTCTGGCCACCAGGGAAGGTTCCCCACCCCCCGTCCTGCAACTTGTTCTTGTTAGATTCAGACCTGAGCTCCGCTCTATACTGAGGTCTCTTTCCCCCTAATGCAATAATTTCTGAATAAATTCTGTTTTCCCTTCACTAGCCACTGCTAGCCTCTGGTTTGCTCTAATATTGGGAATACCTCTCAGCCGGAGCTCAGGTATCAGGGAGGACAGGGAGAAGTAGCACAGGCTCTCATGGCCGCCCAGAGCCCAGCGGGAACCCACGGCAGGACAGGGGGAGATGAATCCATCGAGTGAAGCAAGGCTCTGGGCGGGGAGGGAACTGGCCCCAGACAAGACGGGTATGGGCAGAAGGGGGTCTAGGGCAGAACCGGTGGAGAAGCCCAGCTTACGACATGAGGGTTTGGCCTGGGTGCTGGGGAGTGAGACCGTCACTAACTAATGGTGGGGAGCACAGGAAGGCAGGATACTGCTCAGAGAAGCTGTGGACCCCACAGCCCAGCTGGCTCAGACTAACTGGGAGGACAGAGGCATCCATTCAACAAATATTTATGAAACGCCTAAGAGCTCGAGAGGGATATACTGGCAAACAAAATAGACAGAATACTGTCCTCGAGGAACTTACATTATAGTGGCAAGAGGCAGACACCGAACACAATAAACAGACAACATGGAGTGCTGGAACATGATCAAAGGGGCCCTATGGAAAGCAAGCCACAGGTGAGAGGGAGTGGTAGAGAGATGAGAGGCTTGCAAGCTTGGCCTCCCCAAAAGGTGACATTTGAGCGAAAACCTTAAGGATGGGAGCGTGAACCACGGACAATTCCAGGAGGAGGAACCTTCTAGACACAGGGACGTGCTGGTGCCAAGGCCTTGAGCAGGGGCTGAGGGGGCTGGAGGAAGATTGAGAACGGGAAAGCCCACCAGGGGTAGAAGATGAGAGGAGGGCCCCCCGTGAGGACCCTGGGGCTTTCACCCTGCGGGCGGAGTAGATAAGAGCAGACTGGCTGCTGCCTGGGAAAAGGTTCTGGGATTGGGGTCGGGCAGTGTAGAAGCAGGGAGACAAGGAAGGCTGCTGCACACACAGGCAATGGTGGCTTCCAGCGAGGTGGGGACGTGCGGGCCGCAATCCGTGAGTGTCACCTAAAGGCAGAGCCAGCAATTCAGGGGCCAGCCCTTTGGGGGCTGTGGCTGTCGGCCGTCTTCCGGCTTCTGGTCTGGAATGTCACCGGGCCTGGACCTCGGGATAGATCAGGAATTTCCACCCTGGGGGGTTGGGGGAGAGATGGGGTCGGAAGCCAGCAGGGATGATGCCTGGCTGTGAATGTCTCTGAGAAAAACTTCCCCTTTCGCCCCTTTAAAAAAAGGTTTAAAGGAAAACGAAGAACAAGAGACAGCCAATCTCAGGAATTGCACCCTTGCAGCTTCCCTCAGTCCCTAGTCCCCTGGGCTGGGGTCCCTGTTCTCTTTGGAGGTGCCCCTGCCTGAGCTCAGCGGGGGTTGTGGATTCTGGCCAGCATGACAGAAGCTGGTCACTCGTGCTGTGCCTGGGCCAAAGCGTGATGGGACCTCAGCTCCATGGGCCACTGATGGGCAGGGTGGTGGGGGAGGCCCTGGGACACACAGGTCAAGGGCAAGGAGCTCCGGCGGATCTCCAGGATGGCAATGACTTGGCTGTAGTGAGCGGCCACTGCGTGCCAGGCACTTGGCGTACAGGGTTGGATTGGATGATGTTTCTCCCCTTCTGAGAAACTGGGATGATTAATTTGGGGCTGGGCAGCCTCCATTATCTGTCAGTGAAGGAAAACTTGACATACTCCAGCGCTGGAGGCAGTGCTGTTCTTAGCAGAATAAAGCCCAAGCCAGGCGTACTAGTTCTCAAAAAATGACTTCCGTAAAGAGAAGAAACTTAAGTAGAAGGACTCTGCCAGTTCGATAGAACTATGAATCTTGCCTGGGGGTCAGGAGTGGGGGTCAGAAGGAAATGAGTTCTTCAGGGTAAGGTGTGCTTTGATTTTAGGACAGAAGCTGAAGCCTAGAGTAGCCCCCCCCATACATCCCCTCCCACTCCCCTCTCACGCTACAGTATTCCTTCTCTCCCATCCCCACTTCACCCCCTGAAAAGCCCAGACAGTGGAGCTTGATCCTCTGAAGCACTGAAGAGGTGGTTATACTAGTGCAACCCCCAGCTCCTGTCTTCCCTCCTCACCTGGTCCCTAGAGGGCGGGTGTCACCAGAGCTTCTGTCAAGACGTCGCTGCTTCAGTGCCTCCTTGGAGCCTCTGGTCCTTGGCTCTCGGCCCCTCCTGTCTTTACTTCTTCCTTCCCTGTGCGGTCACTGCAGTAAAACATTTCTACCCCGGGACCTGTCAGTATTCTGAATTCCTTGTTTTTCATAACTGCCTGTAGCCCACAGATAACGGGGGTGCCTGGCGGCCACCTCAGGGTGATTTCACATGCAAGTATGATACCAGCCCAACATCCAAAAAAAGCCTCAGAATGAATGTAAACATCTCAAGTCTCTTGAGATTGACCCACAGTAAAACATCGTAAAGTTCCATCTTTCTGAAGTCCTGTTGACAACTGCTCACGAATGATCTGTTTTTCCTCTCTCGTGCGCTTCTGCCCCTCCCCCCTCCCCCATTCTGGCCCACTGGGCTGCCTTTTCTTCTAGTTCTCCCTTCCCCCTTACTCTCAGCTGCTTTCTCTTCCTGGCTTAGTTTTTTCTTCTGCAAATGGCTTCATTCTTCTCTTCTTACTAACTCTGAAAACCAATTATACTGAAATAAATGCTTAAGTAAACTACAAAACATTAAAGTTAGACAAAATAACCACAAAACCAACCAAACCACAAACAGAGGGCTGAGCCAGCTCTCACTATGAAGTTGCAGGTTCCACCGCTACTGCTGGCACCATGGATACGTGGGTTAGATTTGTTTCTTTGTCAAAAGATAAAGACCAGTCTTATCTTAGGAAAATGGTCGCCAAACTCAATTGGGGCAGAAAAGGGTCACTTAGAAAACTTGCTGAAAACACTACTTCCTGGTGCTCAATCATAGACATTCTCCTCCAGGACCAGGGACCTTGGAATCTGCATCCTCAGGAGCTCCTTGGTGATTCTGAAGCGGTGGTCCATGGACCCTTCCAACGGGAAACAGTCAGATGGGCAGCCATCTCAGGGGACCCCTCTTCAAACACCATCTGGTCAAATTCACTTTATTGGGACCAAAGACCACTTTATCGGTGAGGCTTCCTCATCAGATCCCCACCTTTCAGCCTCCTGGAGAGCAGGTCTCATGGGACATTCTTAAAAATGAGAGCTTCTAGAATCCACGTCTGAGGATGCCACTGGCCGTCTTCAGGGTGGGCCTGCCACCAGACCCCAACCCATTTACAAGAAAAAGTAGACTGCACGGCCGTCTCTCCAGCCACGTTGCTTATCACACCTCCGTTGTTACATTTTGCTAGCTGTGAGGTTGGAAGCTTGTGGTAAAGGACAGAAGGGCCCTCCTGTCACCGTCAGGAAACCTCCACTGAAATGTCAGAGGCCCAAGCGTGTGCCTAACCGTGACAGTCCAGCTGGCGTTCTTAGCTCACCTAATCTGAGGACGACCTGGCACACGTCCTTGTGGCTTTCCTGCTACTGGATGCTCAATGACAGAGCCTCTCAGAGCACCTCTGCCCCCTTAAAAGCCCTCACCACTTCTTCTAGTTCCTAGTTCCTGCAGGAGCTTTACTACCTAGTGCCTCTGGAGAGGGTTCAGACTGCCCTCTGGTGGTCGGGCAGCCTCGTACCATCGCCCGCAGAAGTCCAGAGAGCCTGCTGGGTTCTGAGAGGGAGGAGGAAAACCTCTCTGCGTTCTGCGCTGTCCGAGTTCTCCAAAGAGCTCAGAACCAGGGCTAGAGGGTCCAGGGAAAACTGCTTTGAGCAACTGGAAACTGAGATGGCGTTGATATCAGGCACTGGCTACGCAAAAAAAAACAGGGTCACGGTGCAGATACAGAAATAGCCAGATCTGCCCTTTAGCTGCGTCCGGGAAAATTTAGGCTGCATTGGCACCTGTAGGTGCCGAGGGGCGGCCCGCCTGCTTCATGTGAGGACCAATCCTCTACCTCACTTTTTAAGAGGATGTGCTTCTCACACTGGAATACTCCTACCCTCAGGATGCGCCGGAGCATCTCGGCATCTCTTACTTCCGGTAAGGACTAACATGTGCCCACGAACCTGAAGGCCCTTTCACTGGCCGCCAGAGCCCACCTGCTTGAGGGCGGAGAGACTGGGCTCCCCTGCTCCCCAGGGCACTTTCATGGGCCCATGAATCAGTCCAGAACCTATTCATAGGGCCAGCTGAGGCAGCCCCTCCATCCGCACCTCGACAGCTGGGCACAGTTGAGCCCTGGACCTGAACAAGGCAACCGCAGTGCCTGGCTGCTCTGCCTCTGCCCCAGGGCTGTGGAGCCTGGAGAACCTCACTGTTGCCCTTGTGAAATAAGGATGTTTCTGCCTTATCCCCCCCACTAAATGCTACAGCATTTGGCGTGTCAAACAGTCACTCCACATTAAACGGACACTGTCCCAGGGCGGCGGGACAGATGAGTTCTGGTATCAGCTGACATTCTGGACATGCAGCCACTCCTTCCTGCTGATCCTCAAGCCCTGTGTCCAGGTCTGGGTCACTGTCCTCGCCACTGAGTTCTTGCTCGAGGCCCTGTGCTGTCTTCTGGAAAATTGGCCTCCGTGTGACATCCGGGTGATGGAGGAGAGAGTTCCTGTGGCGTCTCTGCTCAACCTCTCTGTACATAATCAGATGCCAGTGGCTGCTCGTGGGGCTAGGTGTCTCCAGTGCCAATGTGTCCTAGCTCTAGTTTTATCTAGCTAGGATGGCCGTTGGCATGTGGCCCGAGGAGTCCAGTCTGGGAGGGCCTCACTGAGTGGTACTCCCTTTTCTAGATGGCTCCTGAGATGCAACAGACCACTGAACCAGGGAAAAGTGTGTAAGACAATGGCTTCCTTGGATTTCATTATCTCAAGTGTCACTCCACAGTGGCAAAGTGAATAGTGTTTGTGCTTTTCTTTTTTTCTTTTTTTTAGAACAAGAGCAAGGGAGCTCGATTTTTATTTAATTAATTAATTAATTTATTAAAATTTTTGGCTGCGTTGGGTCTTCATTGCTGTGCCCGGGCTTTCTCTATTTGTGGAGAGCAGGGGCTACTCTTCATTGCGGTGTGCAGGCTACCCTTCATTGTGGTGTGCAGGCTTCTCACAGTGGTGGTTTCTCTTCTTGCAGACCACAGGCTCTAGGCTCTCAGGCTTCAGTAGTTGCAGCACGCGGGCGCAGTAGTTGAAGTACGCAGGCCCTAGAGCACACGGGCTTAAGTGGTTGTGGTGCACGGGCTGAGTTGCTCCACGGCATGTGGGATTTTCCTGGACCAGGGCTCGAACCCGTGCCCCCTGCATTGGCAGGCAGATTCTTAACCACTGCACCACCAGGGAAGCCCACAATTAGCACTGTTAAAATGCTAAAAGATTGTTAGGTTTAAAATATTGACCATGGAATTGCAATTGTTTTAATTTAGTATATTTAAGTCTCATACTAATGGCCTAAGAGGAAGAGTGCTTTCTGAAATACCTTCTCCTTTTTAAAATGATAAATAGGGAGGACAGAGCATGGATAAAGATATTCTTGAAAGTAAGCCCAGAACAAATGGATCAGAAAGATTTAATGGAGCTGAAAACAGAACCAGATATGTATACTGAAAAGGCTCAGTGTGCCAGGCAATATCAGTGGTAAGAATATTACACTGAATCCTATTCTGTCAAAAATAACTAAACACATAATTACAAAGATAAAGGGGGAACTTCATACGTTTTCACACACTAGCAAAGAAACAGAATTCTGACTTAACTCAGACATTAGAGTTGTAGAACAAAATGCTCAAAGACAGTGGAACAAAGTCTAAATCAATTTTGAAGATGAGAAGTTGTGATAAAATATATATTGTAGTGCACTATGTTGTTAGTTAATGAAAACAACAGAAGACGTTCTGAGATATGCAAAGACTCAGAAAACACACCAACCATGTACTCTTCTTTTAAAATTACTTAAAGATATACTTCAGTCAACAGAAAGATGGATCAAAAAAGGGAGTATGGAGATATCATGGCAAGAAAAGACCAGCGGGGAAACTTAAATAGTAAGAACAGAAAACATTAATATTGTTCTCATGAATATGGATTACCATAACACAAATTTTTAATTTTTGCTTTTGAATTATGTTATATGATATTTGACATGATTATAATTTATATATAATATAAAAATAGCAAAACAATGACATAAATAATTGAATAAAATTAAAATAATTAATATAGAGTAAAAGACAGAAAAATTAATAATGAATATCCATATTATTATACAGTAGATAGACCGGAATTAGGGAGCTGGTGGGTATAAAAGTGACACACCTTGGCTTAAATATGTGACACATTAAAATATTTTAGTTTTGGCTATGACGTTTGAAGAATAAATTAAAAATACATTTGGAAAACTTGCAGGTAAATAGAAGAATTACTGTTACAATGCTTTCCAGAAAAGAAGATGAAAACAAAGAAAATGTAGACAAAAAATACAAACATATTCAAAAGAGAAAGAATAAAATGATAGAAATAAGACCAACTATAAACAATAAATTCAGTAGATGACTTTTAGAAAAATATAAAAGTGGAACTGATTCAAAAAGCAGTAGAGTGTTTTTCCTATGTTTCCTCTAACAGTTTTATAGTGTCTCGTCTTACATTTAGATCTTTAATCCATTTGGCTTTTATTTTTGTGTATGGTGTTAGGGATACATTTCATTCTTTTACATGCAGCTGTCCAGTTTTCCCAGCACCACTTATTGAAGAGGCTGTCTTTTCTCCATTGTATGTTCTTGCCTCCTTTGTCGTAAATTAGGTGACCATACGTGCGTGGGTTTATCTCTGGGCATTCTATCCTGTACCATTGATCTATATTTCTGTTTTTGTGCCAGTACCATACTGTCTTGATTACTGTAGCTTTGTGGTATAGTTTGAAGTCGGGGAGCCTGATTCCTCCAACTCCATTTTTCTTTCTCAAGATTGCTTTGGGTATTTGGGGTCTTTTGTGTTTCCACACAAATTGTAAAATTTTTTGTTCTAATTCTGTGAAGAATGCCATTGGTAGTTTGATAGGGATTGCATTGTATCTGTAGATTGCTTTGGGTAGTATAGTCATTTTCACAATATTGATTCTTCCAATCCAAGAACGTGGTATATTTCTCCATCTGTTTATGTCATCTTTGATTTCTTTCATCAGTGTTTTATAGTTTTCTGAGTATGAGTCTCTAGTCCCCTTAGGCGGTTTATTCCTAGGTATTTTATTCTTTTTGTTGTGATGGTAAATGGATTGTTTCCTTAATTTCTGTTCTGAATTTTCGTTGCTGGTGTATAGGAATGCCAGAGATTTCTGTGCATTAATTTTGTATCCTGCAACCTTACCAAATTCATTGATTAGTTCTAGTAGTTTTCTGGTGGCATCTTTAGGGTTTTCTATGTATTGTATTATGTCATCTGCAAAGAGTGACAGTTTTACTTCTTCATTTCCAATTTGTATGCGTTTTATTTCTTTTTCTTCTCTGATTGCCATGGCTAGGACTTCCAAAACTATGTTGAATAAGAGTGGCGAGAGTGGACATCCTTGTCTTGTTCCTGATCTTAGTGGAAATGCTTTCAGTTTTTCACCATTGAGTATGATGCTTGCTAACACTCTTTGACATAAACCACAGCAAGATCTTTTTTGACCCACCTCCTAGAGTGACAGAAATAAAAACAAGAATAAACAAATGGGACTTAATTAAACTTAAAAGCTTTTGCACAGCAAAGGAAACCATAAATAAGACCAAAAGACAACCCTTAGAATGGGAGAAAATACTTGCAAATGAAACAACGGACAAAGGATTAATCTCCAAAGTATACTAACAGTTCATGGAGCTCAATATCAAAAAAACAAACAATCTAATTAAAAAATGGGCAGAAGACCTAAATAGACATTTCACCAAGGAAGACATACAGATGGCCAAGAGGCACATGAAAAGATGCTCAACATCACTAATTATTAGAGAAATGCAAATCAAAACTGCAATGAGGTATCACCTCATACTGGTCAGAATGGCCATAATCAAAAAATCTACAAACAATAAATGCTGGAGAGGGTGTGGTGAAAAGGGGACCCTCCTGCACTGTTGGTGGGAATGTAAATTGATACAACCACTATGGAAAACAGTATGGAGATTCCTTAAAAAACTGAAAATAGAACTACCATATGACCCAGCAATCCCACTGCTGGGCATATACCCTGAGAAAACCGTAATTCAAAAAGAGAGATGTACCACAATGTTCATTGCAGCAGTATTTACAATAGCCAGGACATGGAACCAACCTAAATGTCCATCGACAGATGAATGGATAAAGAAGATGTGGTACATATATATAATGGAATATTACTCAGCCATAAAAGAAATGTAATTGAGTTATTTGTAGTGAGGTGGATGGACCTAGAGTATGTCAGAAAGAGAAAAACAAATACCATATGCTAACACATATATATGGAATCTAAAAAAAAAAAATGGTACTGATGAACCTAGTTGCAGGGCAGGAATAAAGATGTAGACATAGAGAATGGACTTGAGGGCATGAGGTGGGAGGGGGAAGCTGGGGCAAAGTGAGAGAAGCATCAACATATATACACTACCAAATGTAAAATAGTTAGCTAGTGGGAAGCAGCCACATAGCACAGGGAGATCAGCTCGGTGCTTTGCAATGACCTAGACGGGTGGGATAGGGAGGGCGGGCAGGAAACGCAAGAGGGAGGGGATGTGGGGACATATGTATGCATATGGCTGATTCACTTTGGTGTACAACAGAAACTAACACAGTATTGTGAAGCAATTATACTCCAATAAAGGTCTATTTTTAAAAAAAGAGCAGTAGAATATCTGAATAGTCTAATCACCATGGGAAGACAGAGAATGTGGTCAATATTATCTCCCCAAAGTACTCTAGCCTATATCATTTTAAGAGTTGGTTAATTTAAAATGCTGTAAACTATTTCAGAACATATAAAAAGGTATAAAGTTTCATGAGTTATTTTACCAAGCTAGGCTAACTCTAAATCTGACTATGGCAATATATGAAAACTTACAGAACTATTTCATTTATAAATACAAACGCAAAATCCTGAAAAAATACTCTCTGCAATAGTATATTGAATATATAACAGAAACAAAAATAAATTCCACTCAAATTTAGAATTCAGCTTAGTTTTGTTTTCATAGTGGTATGAGTATAGAAATTCTGAAACTATTATTGTTGTAGTTTAGATTTGGGCAAATGAGTAAACATACTACTGGAGAAGAGAGACACAGATATTGCCTGGAGGAAAATATGGAAGAAGCCTGTGGTGTTGGATGGGAATTAGAGGGATATAATATTTATAACTCATGGGATTATCAAGGAATGTTCTCTGTCCTGGATTGGGGGACCTGGCAACATGCACCTCACTTGACTTCTGAATTGCTGTGGACCAGTGACTGCTATGTGCTACCCATTTCCCACTGTTTGAATGCAAGTGTCTGCAGTGGTTATTCTATATCATCATTATATTTGGAAAGTGGGGGAGACTAACTTGTCCGTCAATTCACAGGTCTTTGGTTCCAGAGGAGGTGCACCTGAGGGGACACATCCAATGAACCACATCTAAGGAAACTTATCTCATCTGAACCTGATTTAGATGCTGAGGTCCTGGACTTTGATCCAGTGCTGCAATGAGTGAGACTTCTTGGGGTGGGAGGTGGGCAGTGAGTGTCCTTTGCATGTGGGAAGGATGTGAATGGCTGTGGTCAGAGGGTGGGCTATGGTAGGGTGTTTCTGAAGACGGTGGCAACATTTCTTCCCAAGCAACATTCCCTTTGTAATGTGACTTTGACATTCATCTCATCAAGAGGTACAGCCTATTTCCCCTCCTTTCGAATTTGGCCCAGTGATCTGCTTAGACCGATGGGATGTGGCAGAGGTGATACTGTGCAAGCATGAAAGGGCTTAATCAATAAGATGTGGAGCAAAGATAAGGCATCCACATGGAGGACTGCCTGAATTGCTGACCCACAGAATAGTGAGCCATAAAATGATTGTTCCTTGAAGCCACTAAACTTTGGGGTCATTTGTTACACAGAAATAGGTAGCTAATACACTATATCAAAGAGTGCTGGGGTCATTTCAAAACTCAGGAACTAACTTGAAGAGATTCTCACTCCCTGAAGATAAGCAATTTGAGCAGCAATAAAGACGTTAACTGCAATGGTCTAGAGCATATTAAATATATTTAAATCCAAGAGCTCAAGATACGTTAAAGGAAAAAACCTCCTTGCCTATCTTTAGAGGCTATTAGGAAAACAGTTCATTAATCTGAACACTTTAAATAAAGATCCATCATTTATCTCGCATTTCCTATACAAACTGTATTTCAAGCTAACCAAATATTATCGAAGGGAAGCTCTTTGCAGAAGAATTCTGACTAATAAATATAGAATGAATAACAGAATCTAAATATCATCATTTTGGGGACTTCCCTGGTGGTGCAGTGGTTGAGAATCCACCTGCCAATGCAGGGGACATGGGTTCGATCCCTGGTCCAGGAAGATCCCACATGCCGTGGAACAACTAAGTCCGTGTGCCACAACTACTGAGCCTGCGACCTAGAGCCTGCGAGCCACAGCTACTGAGCCCATGAGCCACAACTACCGAAACCCACGCACTCTAGTGGCTGCGTGCCGCAACTACTGAGCCCGCACACCTAGATCCCATGCTCTGCAACAAGAGAAGCCACCGCAATGAGAAGCCCGCACACCGCAACGAAGAGTAACCCCCGCTTGCAGCAACTAGAGAAAACCCGCGCACGGCAACAAAGACCCAACGCGGCCAAAAAAAATAATCATTTTGCAAACCCTAGTGAAATGTGTTTAGGCAATGAGCATCAGTGGCTGCTAAAATCATTAGGGGAAAGGGTGATGGGTCTGGCTGGTAACACCTGAACCTGCTGGACGATCTTAACATTACAAATGAATACACAGCTCCCCTTGCGAAGTCTCTTTACTAAAAAGCCAAATCGAAGTACCCCTCCACCCCCCGCCCACCCAAACCTGAATCTAAGCAAGACTCTAGATCTAACTTCTACTTTACAGAAAACGCCAGGGAGAAAAAACATGCCACTAAGGGGATGTAGAAAAATCCAGACTATGAAAAATGTTATTGGACAAAGACCCCAGGTTATCCAAAGAGTAGACAGCAAGGAAAAAAGGCAGTGGGGAATTTACAGAAGAAAAGAGCCTTAAGAGGTAGATTAGCCAAATTCAGTGTGTGGAAGCTGTTTGGATCCCAATTCAAACAACAATTGTAAAAAGATTTATGAGACAATGGGGAGACTATGAACTGTGATGGGGTATTTAATAGTATTAAGCAAATATTTAATTTTTTTGAGGTGCGAAATATAAAAAGAAACAATAAAAGGCGGTGGAGGGTGTGACAGTGCTCTGAAGGGTCTGGATTTGAGTCAAGAGGCAGCCAATAACATTCCAGACTCGTTGGCAATCTAAGGAGGGCCAGGGCCACATCATCTGGATCCTGAAGTTGGGATGCCTTAGTTCGTCCAGAACAGGATCAAGGAGGAACCTGGAAGCTGTTCTCACTGGCTTCATGAAAAAGAAGCACTTCTTTGAGGTCCTTTTCAAATTCTGCCTCTAAATCCAGTCCTACCTGAGCAAAGTCGGAGGCCTGAAAGAGAAAAAAAGCAAACACACAGAGGTCTAAGGACGAAGGATTAGGGCCAGCAAATCACTCGTGCTTTTTTGGAGCCCTGTCCTCCCTTTCCCGAACGCTGTGTTTCCCCCGCCGTCAGGCAGAATAGGTGGGAAGACGCTGCCTGCCGCTCAAATGTTCAAATGCATGAGACTCTGCCTGGTTGTTAACTTAGACCTGACAGGCGATCTTGACCGATGAGCTGATTTTGACCCCTGCAAAGCCTGAGTCTGGTGCAAAACAGAGAAAGATAAAGCTTTTCTTGAAAGCCCACTCTTTGAAGAAAGGTTGACCCTTCTGTCCTCCAAGGCTAAGACTGTGCCAGGCATCAAGGGGCTCCCTGGGTTGACTCTTTCCCCTCCAGCTCCGTGGATGGACACCAGCTTACAGTGAACATGCCAACTTGTGGCACGCAGGAGAGGAAGGAGGCTGGGTGGAGATGAGAATCTACCTAGATGTGTCCCGAGAAATACCTGTATAAGTGAGAGTAAAAATCAGGGAAAACTCAATAAACTAAAGCTAAGAATGCCTTGGTTTGCAAGGTAGCTCAACTCGTTGACTCTCCCTACTAACGAAGGACGGAGGCAACGCCAGCTGGAGGCAAATCCGGATGTTCGAGTCCACTGGGAAGTTCAAGAGTAAAAATCCAAGCATGAGCATCCTGAATGTTTAATTTATTTCATTTAAGTTAATTAATTCATTTATTTCTGTGTTTCTGAGGCAGGAAGGACCATGGAAGCATGAACTGCCTTCCCCCTAGTTTGAACAGGGAGGCAGGATGAAATTGACTCCTCGGTGGGAGGAGCGTATCTTTCTGAAACTGAGGATGGATTTTTTTCCAGGCACCGTTTACAAGGACCCTTCCCTGTCCTGCTTGCTGTTCTTCCGGACATCCTCCTCTCCGCCCCTGGGGTTAGGAGGCAGTTTCCTTCTACAGTCCTTGTCTTTTTGAGCTCTCCCCGGGACAAGACTGGGTAAGCTTCTTGCAAGGCTCTGCTGCGCCAGAAATGAAGGGAAAGCAGAAAGCATGCGAAACGGAGGCAGGAAATGCCCTTTACCTTGTAAAATGTTTTATGGTTGCGAAATATCAGGCGTATGTCCCGTAGAAACCAGGCCACTGTGTACACTTTCTCAGCCAGCCTTTCCTTAACCAGGTCCAACCATATAGCTTCCCTAAAGGGCTCACCATAATCTCGAATCTAGCGGCAAAGCCATCAGAGAGGTGATGTTAGCATAGCCGTCATCGCTGAAATGGATCCAACACAAGCCTTTATTTCCAGGGTAATACTGATAATAACGTCCGACATCTATGTGCCAGGCATTGTTCTAAGCTTTGCCACTATATTAACATAGGATCTCCACAACAACCCTAAGAGATTGGTACTATAATGACCCCTGTTGTATTGATGAGAAACCAAGGGATGGAGAAGTTAAGTGACCTACCCAAGATTTCACAGCTAAAAACTGGTAGAGCTACACTGAACCCACAGTTCAAGTCTCCTGAGTCTGTACCCTCAACGCTATGCTCTCTCTAAGAAAGACATTCCCACAGAAGAGAAGGAGAAACTGAGATACAGGGCAGGAGAAGCAACTCGTCTGTGTCCCAGAGCTGGGATGCGATGGGATGGAGTTTGAACCCCATTCAACTGTGGCAGTGCCACTCCAGGGTCTGCAGCGAAACCTTCTGTTCTCTGCAAACAGAGGTACCTGCAGGACGCACGCTCCACGTTTCCAGAATGAGTTTAACGTCAGAGAGATGCCCAGAGGATGAGAAACATCTAATAGGACTTACATTACATGGGGCCTCCGTGAAGAAAGAGCTTTGTGGATGACAGTAGGCTTTCAAGAGGAGAAACTCACATTTCTGTAAAGTGCGAAGAGGGATTTAAAGGGAAATGTTATTTGGAGAAAGTGAAGCCAAGCTTTTGCCCAGGTACCACAAACAGGGGCAGCCAAGCACAGCGGACTTCCGACCCCGTTTACCAATATGCACCATGATGGGGGCGGGGGGTTGAATTCTGTTTGTCCTCCATGTTTGGGCACTGAAGCTCCATCTTCTGAAGTGAGACACTGAAGGCTTCCTTTGGGTGCCCTTTCCTGGACCCTTTGCCTCTTTGAGGGGAAAGGGGTAGGCTTGGGGTTCCCATCCGACTCACCAACTGCTCCTCGGGCTGCATCTGCCTTGCCAGGACCCCAGATTCCCCAAGACACTGCTGGCTTCCAGAAGACTCCTTCATCCTGCAGAAGGTGCAACTCCACGTGCTCCTGAGGGGCCGGACATAAGTGAGCAAGGGCAAGGTCCCTGGAAACAGGCACCGCTTTCCTTTCGGGAATGGCTGATGGGCGCGGCCGGGGATGAAGGGGACACCTCCTAAGGGGGGGTCTCCCATCAAGGCAGCGACAAAGGGGTCAGTGTGGTGTCAGGGTAAGTGGTGGGCTCTCCTTCCCCCCTCAGAGCTGCTGGGAGAACAGGGAGCCCTGCCCACCAGTCCCAAGTATTGGAAACTGGGTCTTAAGCCCCTGGGGGACCCAGGCTCCATCAGCCTGTCAAGACCCTGGGGAAATGGGAGAAGCAGGCCACGTTTCCTGCCTTTTCTGAATACTCACGGAACACAGACAACTGGTGTTTTTCATCCCTTACCCTCCTTGGACAGGAGTCTGGGTTACGAAACTAGGAAAGGCCATCTCCCGGAGGCAGTGGCAGTCAGGGTGGCCCAGCCACGGACTCAGACACTGATACCAGAGGGAACACAGGCTGCAGCCCCACTGGGCTGCGCTGGGCCACCCGAGCCCAGGATGCTCTTCCACGTGGAGAGGAGCGACCAGAGGCAGAGCCTGGGCGAAGTGTACGCGCACGAGGCGGACTGCGTCTCACTAACCTCTTGGCCTCCGCAGATGGGATGTGACAGTCCTCATGAAAGGCCCTTGGACAAGTGTCACAGCAGAGCAGTGGCCCCCCTCTACAGCATACCTCACATTCCCTGGAGTTTTCCTGCTAGAAAGGGAGATAATGCGGGCACCGCTGGGGTCAGAAGGAACCGCGGACACTGACACTGCGGGAATCTGGAACACGGCGTTCGGGTCCCACTAGACACTTCGGCCTGACCCAGCGGGGCGCGCACTGGGAACGCCCACAGACGAAGGACCAGCCCGGCCTTGCAATCGCGGAAGAGCAGGCGGCAAGAACTGCCACATCACTGCGTGAAGCACAGATTGTCAGAGGTGGAAGGGGCTGGAAGGTCGTTTAAGTCCTTACTGCACCAAGTGTGGTCTAAGGACCAGCGGCATCGCGTTATCTGGGAGCTGGTTAGAATCGCAGACCTACTGAATCGAAATTTGCCTTTTAACAGGAACCCGGGGAGGGTTTGTAAGTACACGAAATTGGAGAAAACACAGCTTTGGGCAACTGTCTCATCTGACAAGCCTTGGAAAGGAGGAATGCTTTTTCTCTGCAGTCAAAGTAAATTAGTACCTGAGTTAGGTTGGCCCCGAGGCTGCCCGTGCCTGGGTCAGAGCTGTCCTCATCCGCTGTGCGCCGTGCCAGGCAAACGTGTTGGCAGCTCAGAGGACAGTCTCTGACGTTATGCTGACACACAGAAAGAAAGATATACAAAGACAGAGAGTTTCTGTGTAAATGTGTTGTTTTGGGGGCCTGAGGAACCATAGGGGTCTTTCTCATGGCCTTAAAATGTAGTAAATTCTACAAGTGATTTATGTGAGGAACACGGTCTTTACGGCTGGATATTCACAGGCAGGAACCCCGGTTCCGCTCCCAGCCCCACAAGATAGACAGTGCTGGGCTCCACGCGCCCAAGGGAACATTTTCTCTGCACTAAAGGTGGGAGTCAGGAAGAGGGGTCCTTCTGCCTTTGCCCGACTGTGATACTATCCCCACCAGAAGGATGGAAGGTGGTCAGGAAATAGACCATCAAGAGCTGGAGCAAAGTCTCAAAGGGCCTGGGAATCAGTTACACCCAAGGAGAGAAACCCTGCCACTACCCTCAACCGTCCATAATACAAATAATGAGGACCTGGGCAAGGGCATAAGGGATGGACATGTTTTGTCCATTCGCAAAACTAGCCACTCAGCCAGAGTGAAAAATCTTCTTGATCTGGGACTCTGTTCACCTCTCTTAACTGGGGGGGCTTCCTGCTCACCCTCTCCACTTACTAGGCCCCAGGGCCTCATAAGGAGGACTCCCTGATCCTGAATTTCAGGGAATCTTTCTGGCCTTCCCGTCCTGAACTTGTCAGTCTGCCTTTCTCTGTTCTTGGGGTTGACACTCTACGGCCATTCTTGCCTCTGACTGGACACGTGGCCTGCCCTGGTCCAGAGTACAGATGCCAGTTCCCAGATAGCCCAGACCGGCCCAATCCTCCTGGCTGAGACCCCGGTTGGGTCCAGAGCCTTGAGCACCATTGCTCAAGGAGTGAAAGTTTCCAGCACACATGATATGATAAAGAAATGGTAGAGAAAGGACATACAACCCCACAATCACATTCTGTAATAAAGAGTTTGACTCCGGTTTTCATGTTTGACTGTTGATGGCTTCAAGCCCAACTTCCCCTCTTGGCACATCTGGGCAAGGTGATGGGAAAGCACATGCCCTCCCTCCCTCGACCACAGTGAGAAGTTCAAGCCAGACACACCCGCCCCAGCAAGGGAGTCCTCACCTTGCCCCACTGGAATAAAACGTCGGGCTACACCCTCTCTTAGCTCAAGTCATTTTCAGATCAGCTTGGGTGGCCTACCTTGCCTCTTCCCAGAAAGACTCTGTATGTGGGTAATAAATCTTTCATTCTCTCTTAGTACATGTGTTGCATCATTGGTTTCACTATCTGAACCCACTTGGGTTAGCAAGCAGGAGTCTGGGTGACCACGCCCCCTGCCCAGTGGCTTTTCTTCTTTTGCTGTGGATTGCTAACTGGCTCTGCTCCCTCCTGGCTTACGCTTTGAGCTGTGTGGCTGGCTGCTGGGCCACGGCACTGAGGTTGCGGGCATCCACCATGAGGCACCATTCCCTCTTTCCAAGTTTAAGAACAGGCCAAATTGGGCAGTTAAATGGAGAAAAAGTAGAGATCATCACTCTTGCTCTAAATATATAGATCTTGTATTATAAGTTTCTAACCTCGAAGGCCTTGTTTTAATTTATACTGAGTTCTATTAACTATTTTAACAGAGAGGAAGGTCCATTTTATAAAGCTGATTGTGTCAAAGATTTAATTTTATTTTACTTTATTATTTGTTGGATCAGAGCATCAATGCCCACTATAGGATATTTTAGGGCAATGAGTGTTATGACCTTGGGGCATTTAGGTAAGGCAACAGTTTTGATGGTTAAGGTAAGGTATACCAGTTTGTCCTCTGTTATATGTTTGGTAAATACCCTAAGAGGATAGCGGGTACCTTGTTTAAATTTAGTGGCATACCGTTACTCACAAAGGCGCCCCACCCATTAAGGTCCCTATACCCAATATTATTGCAATTACTGATGCCATCCACTTAGCGAGTGGTAAATGCTTTACTGTCACACATTTGGCTAATATGTTCTGTTCAGTGCTTATTTCAATAGCATCTCAGCTGCAGCTGGCCTCCACCTTTGCAGGGATACAACACGCCTTTACCTGGCTACCATGGGGTACCTCTACAGCTTTGCCATCACACACAGTCTCTGCAGGCAAAATTGTGACTGCATCCGACTTCCCCCGGGAGCACAGGTACGACACCACACTGATGACATCCTTCTCCTTTGACATACTCATTCAGAATATACAACTACTCAGAAAGGAACTCAGGGAAAGGGAAGGGTCATCACCCCACACGCAGTACAAGTACAAGTACAAGCTGGTAGTACAAGTACTACAAGCTCAGCAAATCTCTGGGCTTTGTTTGGTCAGTTGAGGGCTGCTCTATTCCTGACACTGTCAAGAAACGATAACTGACCCTCTGAATACTCAATCCCACAACAACTGCCCCACATTTTTACCCCTTTTGAGCTCTGAGGGTAACATAGTCCTCATTCACAGGTTTTACTTGTACCCATTTAAGCTGTTATTTGCACCTCAGCCCACTTTGAATGGGGACTCCTCAACAAAAGGCTCTAGAATTTGTCCAAAACAACCCCCCCCAAAACAAAAGCAAAAACTATCAGTCCCCCACTACACGCCATTAGGGTAGCAACTTTTGGCTGCATACTGGGCCCTTCTGGAAGTAGAGGCTCTCACAGGCCCTGAGCTGCCCATTTTGCCTTGGGTCCAGGGAGCAGCGCCTGCAGGGCAGCCACAAAACACACGCTTATAGTATTAGCATCAGATCTCTTGCTGGTGCACATGAACAGAGCTAGACACCAGTGGAGCCTGGGTATACTGCAGAGTGACAGTGACATGCGGAAAAATGTTGCTGGGGGAAAGGCCTGCACTGGTCCATTCATGATCAGAACTAAACTTTGTTTTCTTTACCTCAACGTGGCTCCTGATGGAGGGACTGAATGGTCAGGTCAAGTGTGCCCCTGGCTGTCATTTGCTGACTTGTAGCATTATGAGTAAGAAGGAACTATAATATTGGGGCCATTAAGGATCTGGATTTTAAATATCTTTATTTTGTTTCTGGTTACAAAAGTAATTAATGATCATTATAAAAATTCCACCTGTACATAAATATATCATATGGAAGTCAAATGTACCCTGTAATCCCATCCCAGAATAACTGATTCTTTCAGATATTTTTTTAGTCATAGCCTTACATATTCACGTAAGCAATGTCTTTCCATACACGTTCTTTCCAGTTTAAGCTTCCTGAAGCTTTCTTGACCTTAAAACCCTTGGGTGGTTTTCCACTGACTGAAGGATGGGTCTATACCTGCAAACCATCCATTTTTAAAAAGTATTATTCTGTTGATGTATCAGTTTATTTTACAATACTGATGGACATCCGTATTCTTCCCTACTTTTTGCCATTACCAGGAGCCTCCCTAAACATACCAAGATATTTCAAATCAGCATGGAAAAGATGGTTTATACAATAAACAGCTTTGGGGGATCATTGCCTTATAAACTTTGAATGAATCCAGCCAAGTGTCAGGCTAACCTCCAGGGCAAGATGGGAGAGGCACCACTGCCTCTGCTGGAGGTTCATATCTAACGTGACTGGAAGTTGTATTTACGGAAGTAAAGACAGGTGGGGAGGGGCAGCGGGTAAAGCCAATGGATGACTGCCATTTTCACCTGGAGGCAGGCTGTGCAGAGACAAAGCTCAGTTCAAACACATTATTCCATTCTGGTGCTACCAGTAATGAGCATGTTGAACTGAGGAATACTTGGAGTTCAATCAGCGATGATCTTCTTATTCTTTCTTATACTGTTCTTGTCTATTTCAATACCGTATCTACTTTTCAAACTAGGGCACTCTATTTCTGACGTCTTTTGTTGGTAATCATCCAAATATACAGATCTTTTCCTGAAACACACGCTTTTGTCCTAATCTTTAAAGAGTTATTTGCTTCCCCTTCTTAAAATTAACTTTGAAAATAATGGTGGCATGTACATGTACCAGTGTGCTAAAGCAGTTGTCATGAAGATGCAGTGCTGAAACGGGAAGGTGACTTGAGGCTGGGAAAGTCGAGAACTCCCAGGCAAGCCTTGGGACACAGAAAGTCGGCAACATGACGACTGAGAATGTGGTAGAAGTTCACTTGCTATTTACCTCTCTCTTGAGACTTTTTCTCGGAGGACAGAGCAGAAGTCCTTTCTGAAAGAGAGGGTGGGTCAATGAATGGGGTTGTTCTCGAGGTTCTTCTTTGGTAAATATCCAAGTTTCCACTTCCTAATGAAACAAGACAGGTGTCTCTGTCTCCATCTAGTTTCCTTCCAGCCCACCCCCTCTGATACCACCAGGCTAAGCTTCTTGAATCCCTCCTTGCATTTAAAGTTCCCCACCATTAGCACCAATCTATGTTCCTAAATTTCTCACTCACAATGTTTTTCTATGATCGTTTAGCTTTTTCTCAGTCAGGCTGTGGAAGCCTAATGGGAATTTCTTCACCCTTCTGATATTGAAATTCCACTCATCCTTCAAGGAATTAAACTCATCACCTATGTGTCCCTTGTTATTCCAATACCTCCAGCAGCTGTTCTAGGGTCTTTCCTCTACAAAGCACACTCCGCTTCCAGTTCTTTGATTGTTTCCGTTTTCCTTCAATTTCAAATTCTCTTGGTGTGAACCAAAGTCCCTTCTTGTTCTGAATACACTTCTCTGAGGAGCCTGTAAGGTAAAGACAGCCCATTCCTGGATCCACTTCCGTCCTCTTTGAATTCACCCTAAACCTCCAACCCCCTACTTGTGATGCTCTACCTTTCTGGGTCCAGAGACTCCCTGTGAGGTGGAAGCAGTAGCAGGGGAGTCTGATTCCTCCTCTCTCAGATTGAAGGAAGCCCTAAAACCTGCCCTACTGGTGAAGGATTGGGACAGAATTTGCCTTTTATGTGGCTAGGACATGTGTCACAGGGTCCATGGATGACTTCCATGTGGGAGGGGAGTGGCCTGGTCGTCAGATGTACCATGACATTGAAAAGGTTGAAAATTCCTTCTTAAAAAGCATTGCTTTTTCTGCAGCCTAGCCTGCAGGGTCCATGTCCTGAACAATGACACACGTGGATATTTCCTTCCCTTCTAGTGATTCCTTCATCTAGGGTTTCCAAAGAGCAGAAGATCGAGGAACTCACCTTGTTTCATTTTCTCCTTATATAAAATCCCCTTTGCCTTACCACAGGTCACAGGAAGTTTAGGAGAGTGAAAATCCAGAGTTTCATCTTCGGGTTTTTCTGAAAGTAGAAAAGAACAGATTAGCGTTCCTCAGTCTTCATTCTGTCTCCCTCATGAATTTTTCATGAATTCTAATAATAATAGTAATGATATATTACTATTATTACTAATAATAGTAATAATAATAACATGAGTGGCAGTAGGGAGCGTCCTCTGGTTAATTCACAGGAAGTCTTCCATTTTGAGTAGCAGATGAGATATGTGAACAGAGGGGTCTCTAATAAACAAAACTACCCCTGCCAACACTACATCAAATAAAATAATTTAATAAAACATACTGTGCTTCTTCAGTGAATGTGTTTAAATTCACAAATTCATTGACTATCACCTAAAGGTCCTTTATTGCATAAGCATTCTGTTTATCCCTCTGTGCTGATGGGAGTTGCCTACCCAAAATATTTCTTTGCATTCACGTAGCTGGAGAAAATTTCTCTGTCTATGATTTTATTGCCTGATTCAAACCAAGATGGGGGTGAGTGAGGCAGTTATCACTGAAGGGATAGTGTAAGTCTTCATCGTTTGATCGTTCCCCTGCTTCTTCCTCTATGAGTAAAAGAAAACCCTGGAGAGCTCTAGACTAGTTTGCACATTGCCTATGGAGGGATTTGGCAACTCACAGCCCCTGAGTAGGGATCTGGGGTTCTGATTCAGGAGAAGGAATTGTAAAAGGGTTAACACAAACATCAGCAATTCCTGCTTCCCCTCCCCGCAGCCTCGTTGTGGGTGAATTCATTAGAGACAGACCACAGGAGCTGCTTCTTTTTTTTTGGATTTTTTTTTTAAACATCTTTATTGGAGTATAATTGCTTTACAATGGTGTGTTAGTTTCTGCTTTATAACAAAGTGAATCAGTTATACATATACATATGTTCCCATATCTCTTCGCTCTTGCGTCTCCCTCCCTCCCACCCTCCCTATCCCACCCCTCTAGGTGGTCACAAAGCACCGAGCTGATCTCCCTGTGCTATGCAGCTGCTTCCCACTAGCTATCTATTTTATGTTTGGTAGTTTATATATGTCCATGCCACTCTCTCACTTTGTCCCAGCTTACCCTTTCCCCTCCCCATATCCTCAAGTCCATTCTCTAGTAGGTCTGCATCTTTATCCCCGTCTTGCCCATAGGTTCTTCATGACCATTTTTTTTTCTTAGATTCCATATACATGTGTTAGCATATGGTATTTGTTTTTCTCTTCTGACTTACTTCACTCTGTATGACAGACTCTAGGTCCATCCACCTCACTACAAATAGCTCAATTTTGTTTCTTTTTATGGCTAATATTCCATTTATATATGTGCCACATCTCCTTTATCCATTCATCTGATGATGGACACTTAGGTTGTTTCCATGTCCTGGCTATTGTAAATAGAGCTGCAATGAACATTGTGGTACATGACTCTTTTTGAATGATGGTTTTCTCAGGGTATATGGCCAGTAGTGGGATTGCTGGGTTGTATGGTAGTTCTACTGTTAGGTTTTTTTGTTTGTTTGTTTTGTTTTTTTTGCGGTACTCGGGCCTCTCACTGTTGTGGCCTCTCCCGTTGCAGAGCACAGGCTCCGGACGTGCAGGCTCTGCGGCCATGGATCACGGGGCCAGCTGCTCTGTGGCATGTGGGATCTTCCTGGACCGGGGCACGAACCCGTGTCCCCTGCATTGGCAGGCGGACTCTCAACCACTGCACCACCAGGGAAGCCCCTACTCTTAGTTTCTTAAGGAACCTCCATACTGTTCTCCATAGTGGCTGTATCAATCTACATTCCCACCAAAAGTGCAAAAGGGTTCCCTTTTCTCCACATTTATTGTTTGTAGATTTTTTGATGATGGCCATTCTGACTGGTGTGAGATTATATCTCATTGTAGTTTTGATTTGCATTTCTCTAATGATTAATGATGTTGACCATCCTTTCATGTGTTTGTTGGCAATCTGTATATCTTCTTTGGAGAAATGTCTATTTAGGTCTTCAGCCCATTATTGGATTGTGTTGTTTATTTTTTTGATATTGAGCTGCATGAGCTGCTTGTAAATTTTGGAGATTAATCCTTTGTCATTTGTTTCATTTGCAAACATTTTCTCCCATTCTGAGGGTTGTCTTTTCATCTTGTTTATGGTTTCCTTTGCTGTGCAAAAGCTTTTAAGTTTCATTAGGTCCCATTTGTTTATTTTTGTTTTTATTTCCATTTCTCTAGGAGGTGGGTCAAAAAGGATCTTGCTGTGATTTATGTCATGGAGTGTTCTGCCTATGTTTCCTCTAAGAGTTTGATGGTGTCTGGCCTTACATTTAGGTCTTTAATCCATTTTGAGTTTATTTTTGTGTATGGTGTTAGGGAGTGTTCTAGTTTCATTCTTTTACAGGAAGCTGTCCCGTTTTCTTAGCACCACTTATTGAAGAGGCTGTCTTTTCTCCATTATACATTCTTGCCTCCTTTATCAAAGATAAGGTGACCATATGTGTGTGGGTTTATCTCTGGGCTTCTATCCTGTACCATTGATCTATATTTCTGTTTTTGTGCCAGTACCATACTGTCTTGATTACTGTAGCTTTGTAGTATAGTCTGAAGTCAGGGAGTCTGATTCCTCCAGCTCCGTTTTTATTTCTCAAGATTGTTTTGGCTATTCAGGGTCTTTTGTGTTTCCATACAAAGTGTGAGATTTTTTGTTCTAGTTCTGTGAAAAATGCCAGTGGTAGTTTGATAGGGATTGCAGTGAATCTGTAGATTGCTTTGGGTAATAGAGTCATTTTCACAATGTTGATTCTTCCAATCCAAGGACATGGTATATCTCTCCATCTATTTGTATCATCTTTAATTTCTTTCATCAGTGTCTTATCATTTTCTGCATATGGGTCTTTTGTCTCCTTAGGTAGGTTTATTCCTACGTATTTTCTTCTTTTTGTTGCAGTGGTAAACGGGAGTGTTTTCTTAATTTCACTTTCAGATTTTTCATCATTAGTGTATAGGAATGCCAGAGATTTCTGTTCATCAGTTTTGTATCCTGCTACTTTACCAAATTAATTGATTAGATCTAGTAGTTTTCTGGTAGCATCTTTAGGATTCTCTATGTATAGTAACATGTCATCTGCAAACAGTGACAGCTTTACTTCTTCTTTTCCGAGTTGGATTCCTTTATTTCTTTTTCTTCTCTTATTGCTGTGGCTAAAACTTCCAAAACTATGTTGAATAATAGTGGTGAGAGTGGGCAACCTTGTCTTGTTCGTGATCTTAGTGGAAATGGTTTCAGTTTTTCACCATTGTGGATGATGTTGGCTGTGGGTTTGTCATAAATGGCCTTTATTATGTTGAGGCAAGTTCCCTCTATGCCTACTTTCTGGAGGGTTTTTATCCTAAATGGGTGTTGAATTTTTTTGAAAGCTTTCTCTGCATCTATTTAGATGATCATATGGTGTTTCTCCTTCAATTTGTTAATATGGTGTATCACATTGATTGATTTGCACATATTGAAGAATCCTTGCATTCCTGGGATAAACCCCACTTGATCATGGTGTATGATCCTTTTAATGTGCTGTTGGATTCTGTTTGCTAGTATTTTGTTGAGGATTTTTGCATCTATGTTCATCAGTGATATTGGCAAAAACCCCCGAAAGTTAGCAGAAGGAAAGAAATCATAAAGATCAGATCAGAAATAAATGAAAAAGAAATGAAGCAAATAAGAGCAAAGGTCAATAAAACTAAAAGCTGGTTCTTTGAGAAGATAAACAAAATTGATAAACCATTAGCCAGACTTATCAAGAACAAAAGGGAGAAGACTCAAATCAATAGAATTAGAAATGAAAAAGAAGTAACAACTGACACTGCAGAAATACAAAGGGTCATGAGAGATTACTACAAGCAACTCTATGCCAGTAAAATGGACAACCTGGAAGAAATGGACAAATTCTTAGAAAAGCACAACCTTCTGAGACTGAACAAGGAAGAAATAGAAAATATAAACAGACCAATCACAAGCACTGAAATTGAAACTGTGATTAAAAATCTTCCAACACACAAAAGCCCAGGACCAGATGGCTTCACAGGCGAATTCTATCAAACATTTAGAGAAGAGCTAACACCTACCTTTCTCAAACTCTTCCAAAATATAGCAGAGGGAGGAACACTCCCAAACTCATTGTACGAGGCCACCATCACCCTGATACCAAAAGCAGACAAAGATGTCGCAAAGGAAGGGAGACAGCTTTCCGATGTGGTCCTGATGATCCTGCATTTGGCTCCATCTCACCCCTCATCTCAGTAAACAAGCCTCTAAGGATGGAAGCCTGAGGGCGAGGCCTGTGTGGAGCTCTCCCGCATCTATTAGGTCACTTCTAGTAAATGTGAGCAAACGTGGCAAGTCTGCTAGAAGTCAGCAATTAAAGAACAAAGGGAGGGACTTCCCTGGCGGTCCAGTGGTTAAGGCTTGGCGCTTCCGATGCATGGGGCCCAGGTGCGATCCCTGGTGGGGGAACTAAGATCCCACATGCTGCACGGCGGGGGCGGGGGAAGAACAAAGGGAGTTCATAGAGATGAAAAGCCTGGTGGAGGAAATGAAAAGAACAAGGAAAAGCAGAATGGAAAAAAACCTAGTGAGTGATTGGGAAGACTAAGTACAGGGGTTCTTACAGAACATAGAGAAAAGGCACAGGGTGAAACTATGCCTGCAAAGACATGGCCTGGGGAGAAGGCCGGAGCTCTATGATTTGTACACAAGGGGCCTGGCGGGGGATGCAGTGGCTGGAGGAGAAGCGCTAGTTACGGGAATAGTGAAAGCAGCACGCACATTCTATTGTTTATTTTCACTACAACCTGTAACAAAAGAAAGGCAATGGCAATGATCCTCGTGTTATAGATGGGGGACTCAGGCGCAGATTTGGAGAGAGAATTGCTGGCGGTCACCACACTGTGTGAGACGGAGGTAGCACTGGAATCCGGACGTGCCGGCCCCTAGTCTCGTGCTCTTTCCATGGCATCAGAAACACCGCAACAAGACTCCACATCATATGATGGATAACAGCACAGAGACACGACGTTAAATCAGAAGTCACAGCCAGGGTGGAGGTGCTAAGGAGACAGGAAAAGCTGAAGCAGATGCAGAGCTCTCAGCCTTTGCCTGGACTCTTTGCTTCCTACTTGTGTTTCCTAAAAACACCAGGAGTTTTTTTTTTTTTTTTTTTTTTAGTGTAAAGGACAAAGGACTTGGGATTAAAACACGTAGGTTGATTTTAGCTCCTGCAAGTCTTTTATGCTCTAATTGAATCTGGAAAATGGACCGAAAAATACCTCTTTGAGGATTAAATGGCAAAATGTGGAACAAAGTGCTTTGCCAACTGTAAAGTGCTGTACACGCTTATATATTGTTGGCAGGGCCTCTGCATATGGTAGTGTGGGATGTGCACTGAATAAGGATTTCCCCTTTACGGTGGGAGGGTGGGGAGCTCCTAGTCACATCAGAGCTGTAATCCATTTGCACACTTCCTACATTCTTCCAGCAGAGGGCAGCAAAGGGCCTGGTCTCAAGAATCAGCTCTGACAGACGTAGGTCAAGTGTATGGTGGAAGGGGCACTTTTTCAATTTCATGAAGTTCACTGTATGCGTCACTGGAGGCCCTGATATTGGTATTCATACTTGATGAGAAAGAATGAATAATGTATTGATTTGACAGCTATTTAAGCACAAACCGCAAGGCACAGAGGAGACATCAAGCAACGAGCAAGATGGACCCATGTTCTGACCTCATTTGAGTTTCGCTCAGTGAACAGGATGTACACAGACAGTTAATTACACTTGTGATAAAACAGAAACAGACTCACAGTCTTAGAGAACGAACTTATGGTTACCAGGGGGGAAGGGTCCGGGGGAGGGATAGTTTGGGAGTTTGGGATTGACATTAACACGCTGCTATATTTAAAATGGATAACCTAGAGACTGTCATACAGAGTGAAGTAAGTCAGAAAGAGAAAAACAAATACCGTATGCTAACACATATGTATGGAATCTAAAAAAAAGGTTCTGAGGAACCTAGGGGCAGGACAGGAATAAAGACGCAGACTTAGAGAATGGATCTGAGGACGGGGGGTGGGGAAGGGTAAGCTGGGACGAAGCGAGAGAGTGGCATGGACATAAATACACTACCAAACGTAAGGTAGATAGCTAGTGGGAAGCAGCCGCATAGCACAGGGAGAGCAGCTCGGTGCTTTGTGACCACTTAGGGGGGTGGGATGGGGGGGTGGGAGGGAGACACAAAAAGGAGGACATATGGGGATACATGTATATGTATAGCTGATTCACTTTGTTATAAAGCAGAAACTAACACACCATTGTAAAGCAATTATACTCCAATAAAGATGTTAAAATAAGTAAATAGAAAAACATAAAATGGATAACCAACAAGAACCTACTGTCTAGAACAGGGAACTCTGCTCAATATTATCTAACAACCTAAATGAGAAAAAAATTTGAAAAAGAATAGATACATGTATACCTAACTGAATCACTTTGCTGTACAGTAGAAATTAACACAACATTGTAAGCCAACTATACTTCAATAAAATAAATTTTTTAAAAAAGAGGTCTGATACTATCAGAAACAAATGATACCTGTGACAAGTGCAACCAAGAGAAAATACCCTCTGCCTGCTGGGTCAGAGAAGGCTTTGTTCAAGGTGACCTGGAGGCTGTGTAACAAAGGAGGAAGGAGGGTGAGGGGGTTGGCTTTGGGGACGGAGCGTGTGAAGGAGGGAGGAGACATACTGAGCAGGCCCTGAGAAGGATGGAGGGTGAAGCGTTCATGTCAAAGTGACGATGCTCAGAGAAATCAGGCTGCTGGCGACCCTTGGGGCTCTGGGTAGGGATTGGAATATGGGTGTGGATTATGTTCTATTTCTTGACCTGGGTGCTGGGTATGTGTGGCCTTTCCCTTTGTGTTCATTCCTGAAGCTGTACAGTAGGTACCTGCATTTTTCCACAAGCACGGTGCATCAGTGCTCCTCAAGATGCCGGCCTGCGATGAGACAGGAATCTGACCAGAATAAAAATCAATGCGCTGCTGTTTCCACTGGGGTCTTGCTAGGAAACCAGTGTGCTCAGAGTCACAGCTGATTTACAAGCTCCTGATTTTTGCAGACCTGCGGCGAGCAGGCTTGTAGATGTCACCAGTCTGTGGACCCCAGATTGGGTAGCACCTGTTATACTTCAGTAATAAGTTAACGGAGAAAAAAGACCAGTGTGGCTGGTGTCTAAAGAGGGAAGGGAGAGTGACCAGAGATAATGCCCAAGAAGTATGTTATAAAAGCAGAGGGAGGGACGTCCCCGTTGGCACAGTGGATAAGACTCCACGCTCCCAATGCAGGGGGCCCGCGTTCGATCCCTGATCAGGGAACTAGATCCCACTTTCATGCCGCAACTAGTAGTTCTCGTGCCACAACTAAGGAGCCCGCAAGCTGCAACTAAGGAACCTGCCTGCCGCAACTAACACCCAGCGCAACCAAATAAATGAATAAATAAATATTTAAAAAATATGGCAATGCTTTAAGAAAAAAAACGAGAGGGAAAATGAATTCAAGGAGCGGAGGAAGAGGGGAAGGAGAAGGAGGGAGAGGAGGACTGTGTCCCCAAGAGACACACCAGAGCGCAGGGGGGCAGAAGCAACGGGGTGCTCACCCCCAGAGACCAGGCGTGCAGCCCTGACCAGCACAGCAGGCCAGGGCCCTGGGGAGCCTGAGGGCGAGGCCCTGCCTCTCACTTACTTACCCTTTATGGGAATATTTCTGTGACAACTTGTTGTTGCACTTGAACAGACATCTTTTATCCTTCCCTTTCCTAAAAAGAAAACAATTAATAGTCATTTATAACTGGAAACATAGATTAACGTGCTTTATGTGTCACTATCTCAAAGTAATTTTTTCTGTCTTTCTACCAGTTTGGAGAGCAAGAGAGACAGGAGTCCTTATGAAAGAAAAATTATAGCATTGACCAAAAAAAATATAGCAAGCTCCAGGTAATAGATGGGAAGGTTAAACGTATTACAGAAGGCAAATTTTCACAAATTAATATATATTAATATAACATATAACAATATTACATATATATATATATACTTAATACAAATACTAGAAGTAAATAAAGGATGTAGCCTTATAAATATTACATAGAAAGGGCTTTTTAAGGCAGAAGTACAGGGCATAAAGCAGTGATTCTCAATGATGCGTGATTTTGCCCCCAGAGGATATCTGGAAATGTTAGGAAATCTTTCTGCCAGATTGGGAGGCGGGCGCTGCTGCCGTCTGATGGGTGGACGCCAGGGATGCTGCTGATGTGTCACAACGCATAGCACAGCCTCTGCAACCAGAATTAACTGGCCCCAAATAACAACAGTGCAAAAGCTGAGAAACTCTGACATAAACCATACCGGAAAAAATAAACTGATGTGCCTAAGACTCTCGGGAATTCCCTGGCGGTCCAGTGGTTAGGACTCCACGCTTTCACTGCCATGGGCCCAGGTTCAATCCCTGGTCCGGGAACTAAGCTCCCACAAGCCACACAGCATGGCCAAAAAAACCCCAAAACCAAACCAAACCAAAAGAATCGAAACCCTCCACAGCCAAAAACTTCTCAAGTAAAAGACAAAAACAAAATAAGAAAATTGCAGCAACCAGGGGTTAATCTCCCAAATTGATGAAACAACAAAAAAAGAAGAGACATATATAAAAATAGGCAAACATGAATAGGGGACCTTCAAAAGAAAACATTCTGAAGAAAAATTTGTTTAAAAAACAGGCATCTTAGTAAACACAGGCTAGAGAACGCTGTAGTCATTTATCATCCTCCTAAATCCCAGTGGTTTATTACAGGTGTTGGCAAACTACGGCCCAAGGGCCAAGTCAGCCCAATGCCTGTCTTTTTCTTTTTTAATAAATTTATTTATTATTTATTTTTGGCTGCTTTGGGTCTTTGTTGCTGTGCGCGGGCTTCCTCTGGTTGCGGTGAGCAGGGGCTACTCTTCGTTGCGGTGCGCGGGCTTCTCATTGTGGTGGCTTCTCTTGCTGTGGAGCGCGGGCTTCAGTGGTTGCGGCACGTGGGCTCAGTAGTTGTGGCTCGTGGGCTCTAGAACGCAGGCTCAGTAGTTGGGGTGCACGGGCTTAGCTGCTCTGCGGCATGTGGGTTCTTCCCAGGCCAGGGCTCGAACCTGTGTCCCCTGCATTGGCAGGCAGATTCTTAACCACTGTGCCACCAGGGGGGCCCCCAATGCCTGTTTTGGTATTAACGTTTTATTAGAGCACAGCCAGGCCCACTTGTTTATATTTTTGTCTCTGCTGCTTTCACGCTACAATGGCAGCGTTGAATAGTTGCAGTAGAGACTTTATGGCCGGCAAAGCCTAAATTATTCACTCTCTGGCCCTTTTTAGAAAAAGTTCTTCAAGCTTTGGCTTGAAAGTAGCCCTCTCACTTCCACCCACATTTCTTTGGCCAAGTCACGAGGCCATTCCTGAGTCCACAGGGCAGGGGTGTGTGACCTTCTGAGATGCTGGTGAGCAGTACTGTGACCTTCCAAAGCGTATTTAACCACTCATAGAGCACAAAGAAATTCCAAGGAAAACACTGGTGGACTATCATTCTTGGCCTTTACGTTCGACAAACAGAAAAGTCTTGTTATTTCTGGTGTTCGTGAAGATGTAGGGAAGAGGGTGTCCACACTGCATTCATGGGAGTCTAAACTGGCAACAATTTGATCATCAGTATGGGATTAGTTTATTTTATTATTTTAGTTTAGTTTAGTTTTTGGCCTTGACGCTTGTGGGATTTTATTTCCCCAACCAGGGACTGAACCCAGGCCCTTTGGAGTGAGAGCACAGAGTCGGACCGCCAGGGAATTCCCAGTATGGGATAATTTTAAATATGCAGACCCACCCACCAATCTACTTCACTTCCAGAAATAAAACAGAGAATGTGTCCACTTCGAAGTCTGATGCCACTCCCGTCACTGGATCGGCCCGAATCAGAGAGGAGCCCCCAGACTCTGTGGAGCAGAGGTGGCTCTGCTGATAGAAATGTAAACAGTAGACCCAGGGGAGTGGGGATGGGGTTCTGCAGGGCACAGCTGAGGCGACCTGCACCCTGAGAACACGGTTACCTCTCCCAACAGCCACCCCCAGACCAAGAGACTCTTGCTCTGTCTTCACGCCCATTCGTCTGCCCCCTCCTTCCTTCTATTAGTAACTTCATGCATCTGCGTCACCCTGTGCCTGCTCCACGGGAGCCCCACCCACACGGAGCATCCAGGTGACAAATTCCATCGCCAGCCTTACCCTCTGGTGCAGGCTTTGGGGCACGTTCAGCCCTTGCTTTCTGGGCCCGTGTCATGACCTTCGAACTCCTGGTTGAGTCGTCCTTCCTTTCAGTCACCTGCTCCACCACTTGGAGCACCTCTTGGGTTCTGCGTCCAGGTGAGGCTGACCCTGGGCCAAAGAGCGATTTGTGAAGAGTTTTCATTGGGGTCCCAGTGGCCCTCCCCCTCCCCGAAGCTTCTCGTACTCCCAGTTCCCTCACTTTGAGATCTCTGTACCCACTGCCTCACTTTTATCGTGCTATTTCTCCATAATTACTCCTCTCTTCTCTTGTGGGTATCTTTCTTTCTCCCCCAAACTCCTGTTTCTCTTTTCCCCCTTCAACTTCTCTTTCTGACTATTAATTACATGTGTATCAACGAGAATCTAAGCTCCATGAGGGCAGGGAGTTTTCTGTTTTGCTCACTGCTGAGTCCTCAGAACCTAGGACATGTGCCAGCACCCCCCTCAACTCAATTCATCTCTGCGGAATGAATGTGTAACAGGCAGCATGTTTTAGAAAATATTCAAATTATGTATTTTTCACCCTTATACATTGTAATGTCCAGGGTTCCCTAATTATTAAATCAATAAATTTCAGGGAAGGGGCAGATGCTGGCTAGATCTGAGAAGAAACTGCTCAGCTGAGGCCGTTTTGGAGATGCTACACTAAATCTTGAAACACAAATTTGTTGAGAGTGAAAGAGATTTCTTTGTTTCAAAAATTACCTTTATATACCCACAGGAGAAGCTTAGAGGTCTGAGTGTCAAGTTTTCCTAGAAGTCGTTGGTGGAGAGAACTCAGCATATGACAAGGAGAGAGCGGCGCTGGGGACTGAGAGAAAGTGACAAGAGGAGGAGAAGGGTGACCAAGGAGGTCCTAGCCCCCACCCAGGTCAAACCCCAAGATTAAGGGGTGTTGGAAACAAACAGAAAAATTCGGGGAATGTCCAAAGCAGTGGAACACATGTCATGATTCATGTTTGGGGCTGACAGGAGATTCCCTCTCAGGGTGCTGCATTCAAGGTCTGGAAATCCAAGGGAATCCCCACCAACCGGCACACCTTGAACTAAAGCAAAAAGAAGGAGAAAGGAGAGGGGAAGGGGAAGAGGGAGAGAATGCAGAGGAGAAGGAGAAAAGGTGATGAGCACAAAAAGGAATAAAGCAGAGGATCCAGAAAAATGCAGAGCTATGTACATTTCTGTTTCTTATACTGCAAATCACATGATTGTCATGCATGGAGTCAATGCAAGCTAAGCATCGCTTCAGGTGGTTCTGAACACTCAGTGACAACAAATCTACCTCCAGTTTGGGATTGGGAGTCTGAATCCTGCCGGCACGTTCAGGTTTGCTTTGTCTATTCTTCCTGGCTCTGAACTTGCACTGGACACAGTCCTAATCTCAAAATTGACTGATGCGTTCTGCCCACCTCCACCCCATTCCTTCCCAGTGATAAGAGAAAAGAAACCTGTTGGAATCAACATGGTTCTCCTTTTGTGAGGAGGGGCCTTTGATGGGATGACCTAGGGGTCGAGATGGGGCTGGCCGTGCTCTAGTGACACCCGGGTGGGTGACCATGTGGCTGGAGAGAAGAACCCTGACGAACATTAAGGGAATGACGACTTCACCCTTCTTGCTTACCTCTTGGGAGACTTTTTTTCTGTCTTTGTTTTGAACTTGACCAGCTATGTATTTTTCTCTTCCTTCCTAAAACAGAAAAGAAAATCATCTCTTATAGCTATAGATATTGATCTACAAGCTTGAAATGTCAATACGTTTTAAGTAAAATTTTTTTCTATCTTCCCATCACTTTGGGGAGGCAAGAAAACCAGGAGACCTATGCGAAGAAAGTACTCGGAAATGAAAAAGGATTGAATAAAGAAGTAATAGAGATATACTAAATTATTAACATTAAAATATATCATTTTCTAATTAATAACCAGTTTTTTCAAGACTAGAAGAAAATATAGAGAGAGATTGTTATAAGCCATAGATATAAAAGATCTTCTTAGCCAAAGAAGGAAGGTCCTTAGCCAAGGACCCAAATTGTAAAGGCAAAAGATGAACAAATTTGACGGCTTAAAAATTTTAAATGCCCATACTTCAAAAATCATCCACACAGTGTTAAAACGAAAAAGGGGAAAATCGCAATATATGTAACGTTAGGGGGTTACTGTCCTTAATAGATAAAGCAAAAGATAAATAGTATGCTGGGAAAGTGGGCAAAAAGCATAAATTGGAAGTGCTAAAAGAGGAAACACAAATGACACATTTATTTTAAAAGTGTCTTTTTTTTAAAGTTTTTTTTTTGATGTGGACCATTTTTTTAACATCTTTGTTCAATATGTTACAATATTGCTTCTGTTTTATGTTTTAGGGTTTTTTTGGCTCCGAGGCATGTGGGATCTTAGCTCCCCGACAAGGGATCGAACCTGCACCCCCTGCACTGGAAAGCGAAGTCTTAACCACTGGACTGCCAGGGACGTCCCTAAAAAGCATCTTTAGATCACCAATAATCCCCTGAAAATGCATTGTTTAGTTTTAATTATACCCAAACTTTTAAAAAGTTTTATCATGTCTGGGTTGATGAGGATGTAGTTAATGAACACTTGTGTGTTATTAAAGGAAATGTAAACAAATACATTTTCTGGAGAACAGTTTGGTAACAAATATGAAATTTAAGATATATAGACTCTAACCAAGTAATCTCGCATTTAGAAATTAATCCTGAGGAAATTATTGGACAAGTGTGCAAAGATACCAACACACACAATATGATTTCTATTTTCAGATAACAATTGGATATAGCCTAACTTACTACCAATAGATTATTATTGAAACAAATTGTTAATCACACAACAACGAAAAAGGTGTTTTAAAGTGTTTATAGGATGGACTAGGTAGTATGAGCATGTATATATATACATAAAGAATGTATACATTCTTTATAGCCACTATTTTGGAGGGGATGATGTGGTTTTCTGTCACACACAGCAAGCTAATTTCAAAGGCTACAGCATATTGCTTTTATAGTATGAAAACATTTCTATGTTGAGAAAAGCACACATCTGTAAAACAGCACACATCTTTTTCTGGCTTAGATGTCTTTTGTAGCCCGAAGGGCATAAAAACCAGTAAAAATAATATCAAACCCACCCTAATAGAGACCAAATAAGTTCTTTACACTTACGTTTTCCCCCAGGAGATTCTCCCAAAGGCAGTTTGCTTCCCTTATCCATGGGATCTAGAAGGTATGAGAAAGAAAGTGATTTTTAAATAAGCAATCTTTATGTTTTGTGACCACATTCATTTCAGACAATACTGAGTTGGTAAAGCTTTGACAGTATTATTTCTATCCCTTTCATTATAAAGGAGGATGATGGTTCCTGAAGAGGGTTCTAGGGACCAAGATGCTAGTCCTGTGCCAGCCAGCCTTTATCCACAGGATCTTGGGAAAACCCATTAATCCTTTACATCTCAAATTTGAATAAATCGTTCAACTTTCTCCAAAGGTGGTTGTGAAAATAAAATATATTATTCAGGATAAAATTAGAAATATACATTGTATGAGTCAGTGTAATGCAGGAAAAACTTGCTAAAAATGATAGTTTGTATTTTAATACGGTCAAATATAATTCATTCTTTCTGACAATAATTAGATATTTGTCATTTGAAAGTCACATTTGTTGTGTGGGAGTTCTGTGAAGATGTGACACAGTGACTGAATTACCAGCAAACAGAAGAATGCTCTGCTTTTTTTTCCCCTCCAAGGATAACAGTAACAATGTGAGTAACAGTGGCCACGGTGAGGAGTGAATTAACGTGCACCATTTTTCCAGCGTATGTCCACAACAATGTCAGACGCTCGTGCTCCGTCATAGTATTACATTTGTGTTTATGATGAGCTGTTCTCATCTCAATTTTCACAGAAAGGTCATGTGAGAAACATGGAGATTGGGATCTTAGGAAAAACCTGGATGGCTTGGCACTGCAATAAAGTACCATGAATATACTTAGAGCATGAATACTTGGCAGTGGTAAGTTGCCCCAAAATTGGTTCCTGGGGGTGAAAAAAACTCTTTTTATGTATAAAGCACAAATAAATATATCCAGTACAGAAATGGATATATAATATACTTGTAGTATTGAAATATCCTGGGGGGTAGGGTTCATGATTAGAAAAAAAATCTAAATGGGCAGTGATAATGAAAAAATGGCTGAGAAACTCTGACTCAGAGTAAAACAGCTCTAAGTTTGGGCTCCTGATGACCATACTGAGAGACTTGCAATCCCTCACCTTTACCGTGGGTGAGTCTTGGTGGTGTGCTGGGTAGCTCCTGGGGTCTCTTTCTTTCATCCATCTCTGAAGTGTCATCACTGACCTCTGAAAAAAGAAACAACATTCATCTTATATCTCAGTAAATGCCCTCTAGAAAGTCCACGCGGAATCTCCCAGAGACCCAGGAAGGACCTCGCACACTCTGGAGCTGAAGGCTGGAGGTTCCAGTCCTGATGAGACCCTGCGACTACCTCCTGAGAATAATTCTACCGCTGGTCCTGTCTGCCACTCAGGGGAGGAGCAGAGCAAGGCTGGTCAGCAGTGGTTCCTCCACTAATGGAATGTCCAGTGGGGGGCAGTCATCTGAGCCCCTGGACCAGAGGTTTCGGGGAGCCCCGGCAATACTTTCAGGAGACCTTCAAGGTCAGAATTGTTTTTATAATTAGATGTTCTTTGCCTTTTTTTGCTATGTTGACTTTTGCACAGATGAAGCAACAGCCAAGCAGGTGAAAATTCTGGTGCCTCAGTACAAATCAAAGCGATGTCCCCAAACCTTAGAAGGTAGCATTGCCTTCTTCACTACCACTTACTCAACATGGAAAAAAAAAGCCAGTTTCATTTAAGAATGTTCTTGATGAAACAGTTAAAATTATTAATTTAATTAAATGTCTACCCTTAAGGACACATCTTTTTAATAGTATATGTAAAAAACTGGGTAGAACATGTAAAGAAGCAGTTTGCTGCATCTTGAAGTACCACGTTGTCTCAAGACTAATAATCAAGTGATTGTTTGAGTTGCAAGCTCACTATAAAATTAAGTGAACCAAAATTTTCTAATTGTTTATGATATTATAAAATCATGAGTAGAAGATACACTCAAAACACAAGACAGCATAAGACATTTTATTACAACAGAGTATATGGTCTCAGACTCTACGTTACAACTCACCTTTAAGAAACTATCCCTTGTTGAGTTTTGGTGTAGTATCAAAAGTGAATATCCACAGATATCTCAAAAGACTGTTAAAATACTCCACCTTTTTCAGCTACAGATCTGTGTGAGGCTGGATTTTCTTCCTACGCTTCAACCAAAGCAACAAATCACAATTGACTGAATACAGAAGCAGGGATAAGAGCCCAGCTGTCCCTGATGGTGGAGGTGGGGGAGCAGGGAATAGGTAAAGGAGATTAAGAGGTATTGGGCTGGCCAAAAAGTTTGTTTGGGTTTCCTGTAAGATGTTAAGGAAATACCTGCACAAACTTTTTGGCCAACCCCAAACAAACATCCAATTATAAAATAAATAAGCTATGGGGATATAATATCCAGCATAAGAAATAAGGTCAATAATATTGTAATAACTTTGTATGGGGACAGATTCTTACTACACTTATTATGATGATCATTTCACGGTGTATGCAAATGTCAAACCACTATATAGTGTACCTGAAATTAACATAATACTGTACATCAAACATATTTCAATTAAGAAAAAAGAAAAAAAATTCGAAAGAACCTTTAAAAATAGAAAGCAATTGTTAACAAGATATAGACTGATGCTATTAAAAATGTTCCCTCTCAGCTTTCAATATAATACAATGAAGATATACACAAAAATATTAAGAAAGCACATGGAAAAGATAGTGAAAAAATGTTTTTCTTTTTTAAGAATCCAGCCACCTTTGATAAAGGTAGACATTAAAGAGATTTGCAAAAATGTACAATGATACCACTCACCTAATTTTTTAATTTGAAAAATATATTTATTTTTCATAAAAATATGTTATTTATGGTAATAGGTAATTGGTTTCTTGTGGGCTGCAGGAGAGACCCTCCAACGCTGAGCATTCAGATGACAAATTCCATCACCAGCCTTACCCTCTGGTGCAGGCGTTTGGGCACATTCTGTCCTTCTCTTTTTTGCTCTTGTCATGACCTTTGTGTTCCTGGTTGAGTCGTCCTCCCTGTGAGTCACCTGCTCCGCCACGTGGAGCATCGTTTGGATTCCATGCCCAGGTAAGGCTGCTCCTGGTGAAACAGTGATTTGTGAATAGTTTTTACTGGGGTCCCAGTGGCGCTCCTCCTCCCCCTGACAGTGACCTCCTTCTCACACTCCCAGTCCCCTCACTTTAAGATCTCTATACCCCTGTGCCTCGCTTTTCTCCTGCTATTTGTCCGTAATTATATATTTTTTCTTGTGTACACCTTTCTTTCCCCCTCCCCCGCCCCCAAACTCATCACCTGCTCTCACTCTCTGTGCAACTTTTTGAAATCAATCAGATAAATCTGGGGGAATCCCAGAGCACTGGGGCTGATTTCCTGTTTCCTGGCTTGAGACCCCTGCTGCCAGAAAGTGCCACATCCTAGTAAACATGGCCGGATGCTCTGTTTTAGCAGAGGAGGAGTCTTGTGAAGCACTTTTCCAGGTTCCCTAGGGCCTGTGTGTGATACAGGAGACAGGAGAGATCCAGGGGTCCCTGGGTGCCTCTAGCAGGGAAAGTGAAAGGTATCAGAGAATTGAGAGGCAGGGGCCCTGCAATGGGGAATGAGGCTGGGACCTAGAGGATTTGCAATGCCAGGTGAGGGGTGGTGGTGTTAGCGTTAGGGTTCTCTTCTCCCTCTGTTTTGCCAATGAATTTTATATCTGTGTCTTTGGACCAGGGTTTATTGAGTGTGCCAACTTGGCACACTGTGGGGAAATTAGGTTTCCTTGAGTGCTCAGTGCTTCTGTAAAAAGCCCGAGCCTCCTGAGACACAAAAGTGTATACAGTATAAAGATAGGGGAAAGCAGCAAAAAAAATGTTTTCTCTTTTCAGGAGGAGAGGATAGCTGTCCTAGTCCTGTATATAAACAGGGCAGAAAATCCATCATGCTTTCTCCTGTGTCTGTAGGGTATAACCTGCCACTCACACAGAAAGATTTCATCAGCTCTCTTCTCAAGCCTGTGGGTCTGCGTGTGGGGGAAAAATGCTGCTGTGTCGAGCTGCTTGTGAACAACAATAAAGAATTCTTTTCCCTGATCCAGGGCCTTTGTGTTTCTGCAATATTCATATACATAAAGAACATCACTCTGCAGGAGGGGGTAATATCGCAGAGCCTCACAGTACTTGACGAAGCACATACCTGGCACACGTGCATAGAAGGTTAGCACAAATCTAGAAACGAGCAGGTCAAAAATTGACTTCTAAAAATTTCCTCCCAATATATTTGCATCCTTTCTCAGCAACGGCATCACCACTCACCCAGCCATTTAAGCCAGAACTTGAAGAGCAAGGCTTGCTTTCTCTCTCTCATCCCCAGCTTCCAATTTACCAAGGCTTATCAACTCTACCTTCAACTGACCTTGAATAGACCCTCTTCTTCTATCTCCACGGCCAGATCTGAATCCAGGCTACTATCAACTCCCACGGCACCTGCCCTCACAAGGGGTTGCCCTCTTTCCATTCTTTTCTATTTCCAATTCATTCTCTATGTAACACCAATATTGGTCTCGTCGTTTAAAATTGGATCATGTCACTTCACTGATTAGATCTCTTCAATGGCTCCCCATTGCATTTAGAATAAAATCCCACCTCCCACATCATGGCTGATAAGGATGAGCTGTCTCTAGCCTCCAGCCCCCTCTTGTGCTCTCATCTTACCTCTCGGGAGGCTTTTCTTCTGGTGTCTCTTCCTTGAGGTTAACCAGATACTTCTTTTTCTCTTCTTTCCTAAAAAGAAAAGACACAGATCATCTTTTATAGCTACAAACATTGATCTACTAACCTCATATGTCAACAATTTTTAGCTTTTACTTTGGGTCCTCAAACCACAGTGGCCAGGAGGTCATTGGTGACCTTAGGTGATGCTGAAATTCTAAAGTGGCAGAGGAGAGAGAGAAGTGAAGAAATGGAGACAATAAGTTTAGGTAACTCATTTCTAGAAGTTTGGTTGTGAAACGGAGGGGAGAGCTATGGAGGCTACTGAAGTGAGATGAAGATCAAGAGAAAGTTCCTTTTATGAACTGTGATAGGCTTGGGCATTGGTTGAATGAATGTCCTTGTGAGAGGGAGATGCTGAATTCTCAGGGAAGAGAAGGGACCATGGATACTGTCAGAAGAGGTGGAAGGACTGCCTTGGAGAAGAAGAAGGAGCTGGAAAGGAGAGGAAAGAAGCAGTTGGGGTTTGCAGGGTGGGAGCAGGAAGTGACAGAATTCCCATCTGATTTTTTCTATGAAACAGGAGTAAAGGTCATCTGTCATGCAAAAAAGGAGGCAGTGAGGCATCAGAGGTTTAGAAAAAATTGCTCAAGGTTTGAAAGGATTGTCACAGGAAGTGGAGCTGTGACACAGTGTAGAGGGATCATTTGTGCTGGAATTATGAAGACACAGTGGGTACGCACTGCTCAGCTGTGTGCCTGTCCCCAGCAGTGCCTGATTTCAAATGCAGTGTGCAGGAAGGAGACAACAGTTTCCTCGAACATCTGCCAGAGAGTTCTAGAAAAAGACAGAGAGACAAGGCAGGTGAAGATAGCAGAAGGTTACTGAAACGATGGGTCTTCAACTCTGAACTGGTAAGAAGGGTCATGAAAGAAATGCAGATGATGGATTGGAGAAGCAAAAGGCCAGTGGACTGGTCACCCAAATGAGGTTGAAGGACAGCTGCAGAGGAAACAAATTGTAAGGAAGAAATCGGGGGGGGATTTTTTGAATTCATTTTTATAGATTGGGCTGAGAAGGAGAGATCAGAAGTTGAGCAATAGTTATAGAAGGAGCAAATTTCAAGCATTAAATGTCAAAAAAAAAAAAGGAAATCTCAAATTATCTATTGGGAAGTTGAGCCAGGTTTAAATGATGAAAAGGCCTGTGGATCACCTTTGGGTTCAGGAGGGCAAGAATGGGTGGGGAGAAAAGGTCACTGGAAAGAAGCAGAAGAAGGATTTGAGAGGTCAGGATATTGGATGGGTCTGTTATCCACGTGTACCTTGAAGATGTCCAGGATGATGGCAGGACTTGAAGTGACAGAAAGACTCTAAGTCAGCCTTGAGTTCTTCCAGGGAGCAGTGGGAAAGTCAAGAGATGATAGTGATGAAAAGGGAGTGAGCATTTCACTTGAATGGCTAAGCCTCAAAGGAGGGGACGGGGAGCAAGGGGCCGGGTGGGGCAGCGTGTAGCAAGGGGTGGCATCCAACCTGCCTTCAGCCATGGGGTGAGTGGTAGCAGAAAATATGCAGCCTTGTCTTAAGAGGAAGCAGAGTCCTCTTGGGGAACAAACTTTCAGTTAAAGAGGGAAGTGAGACTAACCCTATAAGAAGCCGTGTGTGTAGGAGACCTTGATGATTTCAGAACAAACAATTCCGATGGGTGCATATTTCAATGGCCACAAATGCCTTCTCGTTTCCCTATAATATTCATGAAGGCCTTAGAGGAAGACGCAGTGAATGGGAAACAAACTGTATTGGGCATGATGACTATAACCACCTAGTGGGTGCTCATGATAAGATGCAGCTCCAAATTCACCCTCCTGAGATCTTCAAGAGAAAGGCAATCCTTACCTTCCTTGCTGGGAGGTGCCCTGGATGCCTCTTGGAGCTCCTTGGGGTCACTTTGTCCAGGAGCATCATCTCTTATCACTGACAAAAAATATATAATTCACTTTAGAACTGAGAACAGGCTGACGAGAAAGTGCTGAGGGAGATTGGTGGGAGAACCAGAGGGTGGAGAGCACCTGCAGCACAGGTCTGGGGACTCGCCAGGGTTCCCTGGCTCTGCCTTGGTTTGATCAACTTGTGATTACTGCTACCTGTGTGATTATCACAGTGAACCAGGGAACAACTGCTCCGCAGAGGAGGGCTCAGTTGGAGCCCTTTAGAAAGGTTTCCCTTTCTAAGACCCTCAGCAGCTAGTGTGCGTGGTGATCTTGAATTCTGACGGCCACAATGAGGATGAATGCTTTTGCCACATGAAAAGTACATGCTATTGCTTAGACGTCTGTGATGTGATCTTTCTAAACTGCTGTATCTGTGATTATTTCATCTTGAGAAATAGTGAAGGAGGTTAAGTGCCTTATGTATTTCCACCTATTTGCTGTCGAAGAAAGCAGGGGTCAGCTTGTGCTTGCCAGCACTTGTTAGCAGCAAGAACATACAAAGTTCCTCTAGCTTTTGCTGCACGAAGAAAGACAGAAGGACTTGAAGCCATGACAGATAAAGACCCATCTCACAAAAGGCAGTCACTTCCTTGTTCACACAAGGCTGTGAGATCTGTCTCAAATTCCATCTTACATAGGAATAGCTAACTGAGGCAGCTAGCAAGCAGTCGTTAGACTTTAAAAATGATTTGTTTCATTTCAAATTATTTAAATATCTTAAAAATCCAAATGATGGACAAATGACGAGGGTTGAATGTGAAAGTTCCCCCAGTCAGGGTGAGGGCTGGGAGTGAGGACCGTCCACGTCTGAGCACCAATTCAGTGTCTCTGTTTGCTTTGCATTTTGATGCAGCAGTTTGGACATTTGCCTTCTTGAAGTGGCCTCAGAGAGTGGCTGAGTCAAATAGTCCTGCCATGACTCAGCCCCTTGTCCTTTCCCCAGGGTTCCCCCCACATTGCCTCCTGGCAGATGAATGTTCTCCCTCTGTAGACCCCTTAGTGGTGTTTGGAGTCCAGGTCATGATACTGAGCAGGACACTGTGGGGCTCGTGGGCACAAAAGCCTTTCTGTGTCCCCCCATTTCTCATTTCTTGAGTATAGGAAATAGGCTTCATTCAGCCTCCATGACCTTCCCTGAGTTCCAAGCAGCAGGTTCAAACAGATGCTAATTAGGGAAGGGAGGGAATGTGGAGACAAGGGAGGACCCGGTGAAAGAAACAATAGTGCAGCCTTGGGGCAGGGTCCTGGTTCCCCCTCAAGGGATACGCATAAGGGCAGCTTTGAGCTGTTTTGCAGATACTGAAACCCCCACCAGGTGGAAGAAGTTAACAGGATGCTGCCCACAACCACGTAGACCCCAGACCGGTTGAAGCCAGAAGGTTGATGATGCTGACTCCCACTTACCACCAACCAATCAGAAGAATGTCCACGAGCTGATCACGCCCCCTTTGAACTATTACTATGAAACTTCTCACTACCCCCTCCAAGTTGGGACACACAGTTTTGAGGGCACTAACGTGCTGTGGCCCCCTTTGCCTGGCAAAGCAATAAAACTATTCTTTTCTGCTTCACCCCAAACTCTGTCTCTGAGATATAATTCCATGTCTGGGTATAGAGGCTGGATTTGGCTTCACTTGGGCAAGTACTAATGGGGCTCCTGTCCGTTGCCCTCAGTGCCGCCTCCCAGTCCACCTTTCCCAGACCTGTCTCCCTCACCCTTCCCAGGGACTCTCTCTCCCTCTCCAAGCTCCTGAAGACGGGGTGAGCAGCATGAGCTGGGTCAAGATGGTGATGGAGAGCGGAGAGGAGAGCCCCGTGTGCGGATGACCCAAATGGCTTCTCTTCGTGGTAGATGTGAAAGCTAACATGAGCCTAAGTTGTCCACATCAAGATTACCTGGCACGGGGCCTGAAGGAGCGCAGGACATCTCTTGAGTGTCTTCTTTATCTTTTATTTGGGGGATCAGGTTGTCACTGGACACTGAGCAGAGGAAGAAAAGGAATTTCAGATCCGAGGACCCAAGAGCAGGAACCAGAAGTGGGAGGAACAAGAACAATCTATTCCAGCAGGTAACAATGATGGGCCAACCAAACACCAAGGTCCCTTGAGGGTGGGGTAGAGGGGACAGGGAACAATTATTTCCTTCCTTTCTTTCTTTCTTTTTCTTTTTTTCTTTTTTGGCTGTGTTGTGTGGCTTGCGGAATCTTAGTTCCCCCAAAAGGCATCGAACCTGGGCCCATTGCAGTGAAAGTGCCAAGTCTTAACCACTGGACGGCCAGGGAATTCCCCAATCATTTCCTTTCAATCAGTCACTTACTAATTTAATAACACAGACACTTTTCTTTTTCCTTTGAAAATCTAGAGGATGGACTCTTTCATTATTACTGGCTTCTGGTTATGCTAACCTTATTTGGATGGTACTTTTTAGATGGGTGGAGAAAACATCCGGACCAAACAGGGCCCTTTATTCTCGGTATTGGAGAGCTCAGAACCCATGATACCATTTTTGACAGCGGCCAATAATATTCCACATTTACATTTAATGTAATCAAAGTCCTTTATCCTGATGGTTGGGGGAGATAAATGACACAATTTTAGAAGCTAATCAGGTCCAGCAACCTTTAAACATTTTATCATCTTTTCTAATAATTTTGATAACCTCCAAACCATATAAAAACGAATATGGTTGAAACTGAAAGGTCCCTGTAATCAGAGGGTGAGCAGTCAGTAAGCACTGAGGGTGGGTGTGTTGCACAAGTTACTTTCCAGTTCAGAACAGTGTGTTTTGAGTGTTGGTTTGACAGGGCTCTTGGACGTGATAGCATCAAAGTGGCTGTGATGGCATCCCTGACAAGAGGTCCTGAGCCGTGCGTCGGCCCCCGTCTCGTTTTTTTCCTTGTCACTCCCAGTTCTTTTTCCTGGGGCTCCTGCCACAGCCCTCTTGGCTTGTAGGTGTGTGTCCTCCCTTCACAGCCACCTTGAGCTGGGCAAGTCGGCCCCAGGCAACACTGCCTGAACAGGAATGGGGTAGCTTGGGCGTCTCTTGTGAATTTTCATCACTTATTTGGGATATCAAGTTGTCATTGAAGACAAGAAGAAAAATCACAGGTTACAGGGACAGGGTGTCAGGGAGGAGAGTGGAAAAAATGTCAGGGGCAGGCAGAGTACCAAGGGCCAAAGGGCAGAGGGTTGGGCTGTTCAAGGGGTGAGAAGCAGGTGTTCTGGGTTCTGGGGCTTACCCAGGCCCCTGGCAGTGCCCACATCCTTCTTGGAAAGAGCTGTGTATGGTGGTGCGTGCATGGGAAGGAGTAGATCAAAAAGACAGGACCCTGAGGTTCTAGGGCCACAGGCACCCCAGGCTGGGGCTGCACAGGTGTTGGACAGGGTCTGTTTCTCACCTGGAGTGAGCCTTCCTTCCTGGATGATTCCGGGGAGAGCCACGGTGAGGTCAGCAGGGCTGGGATGCTCGTGCAGGATCTCAGCGCTGGGCTGGGCAGGTGCTCCGGGCTCGCTGACACTGGGTGAGCAGGGTGGGCGGCTCGATGGCGGGTGTTGGCAGGTGGGCGGCAGCAGCAGTGCCCTGACGGAGCTCCTTCCTGCTGGGTTGGCTGCGGCTTCGAGAGGAATCGTTGTGATTCTGCCCCACCCTCCGTTGGAAGTGACAACTGGGATTGGTGAAGGATCACACATTAGTACCTCGGAATTATTTGGAGAAGGGGATATCTTTATACTTGACATTCAATAGGACAAGGGCGTGGAGTCTTTCACTCTCTCACAGGTGCGCAGAACTGAGTCATCATCATCATCGACCATTTGTGGTCCCTTTAGATTTTCTTTCTTCAATTTGAACATTTAGTGCTATAACACCTGCTTCTAACCTCTGATCTCATACCAAAGTGGTTTCACACATGAAGTTGAGATTGACTTTGTACCCAGGGATTTATTTTCTTTAGTTTTGGCTTCAGAATTTAGACAATTACGTACAATGCTATAATGTTAAATGTCATCCTTGTTTTAAGAAATAAATATCTCACACCTCCCTGGAGCAAATAAGAGACAATATAAATTCCTTCGCACAGTGTTTTAGGACCTCTATATTCTGGTTTCTGCTCATTTCTGCAGACTCAGTTTCCATGTCTTCTCACCTTGCACCCTGTGATCTGGCCACACCAAACTTCTCTCCCATCCCCAATACCCCAGGCCCTAGGCTTTCTGCATGCCATTCCCCTGCAAGGCCAGGGTCGGGTTTCTTTTATGATTCTACTCTATTTATTTCAGAAGTAAAGTTGTCTCAACCAGTGAACAAAAAGAGGAAAGTAAGGCCAGATTTTGGAGAGGGTCCCACAGCAAAATCGCAGAATTGGATCCAGAAAGATGCTTGAGCTCACCCAGGCCAGGGCTGTGGGGTGGGTTGGAGGTACATATCAGTGTGTGGGTCCCTCTGACTCTTAGATTTACTTAGCCTGGCCTTTGAGCACATATTTCTCCCAGCACTGCCCTGATCCTGCCAAGAGCTCAGGCCCACGTGCAGCTGTGCCTGCCTGGGGGAGGACTCTTCTCTTTTGCTGCTCCTTTAGCTCAAGGAATCATTTCTCCCTTTGAGGAGGAGCCTCTTAATGGGAAAATATCAAAGACCAGATGAAGAGCCGTCAACAGTGGTGACTCCACTAATAAGAATGTCACAATTCAGTGTGATCTCCTGGTCCTTCCCTTGTTGTTCTCAGATAAATGAACCACGTACTTTGACTCAACTAAGTGATATTACTGCCGGCTCCTCTTACTCTTGCTACTTTCTTCCCAGCAATGTCACTGCTCTTTTTATACTCCTTTACTTATTCAGCTCTTTCTCTTTCCTCAAGGAACTTCATTCTCTACTTCTTTCTCATACTCTGTCTTTCTATCTCTGTGTCCACAGTTCCCCTTCCTTCCTCTTTAGCTACGTTTCTTCCCTCCTCTAGCTTTACAATCTGTCCTCCAGCTGTCCTAGTTTAAAATAGTGGCCATAATCTTGGAACCTGGTATTAGGAGACCCAAGCAGGACTCTTGGCTCTGCACTTAACAGACAAGTAACTTTGGGAAAGTTCTTCTGAGCTTTAATTTCCTTATGTGTTGTATGGGGATAATAATGACTTCATAGGATTGTTCTAAAGATGACATAAGATAATCATATAAAGTGCCTGGGATAATGCCTGGCACATAGTAAGCCCTCAGAAAACAAACAAAACCCAAACCAAACCAAAACAAAACAAACCAACAAGGACCTACTGTGTAGCACAGGGAACTATACTCAATATCTTACAACAATCTATAATGGAAAAGAATCTGAAAAAGAATATATATCTATATATATATATATCTGAGTCACTTTGCTGTACACCTGAGGCTAACACAACATTGTATATCAACCATACTTCAAAAAAAAAGATACTTATTATTATCCATCCCCATCCATTTCTCTTCCTCTCTAGCTCTCCTTGTCCTTCTGCCAGACTTGGTCCCTGTCACTTTATGCATTCCCTTCCCTAGAGACTGTCCAGTATGCTAAATTGTACAATTTCCCCCCAGCTCATAGAACAGGTAAGACAGAAATGTTTGTGTCCTCTAGAAATTCATCTTAAAGAACCAGGGCCAGGGGCTGCTTTTCCTGTCCCACTCGTGAGAGAGAACGGTCCATCTCTTCCCAAAGAGAAAGTGGGCAGTTCAAGTGCATGTTCCACAAGGCAGAAAACCAGCCCAAACTTTTAGCGTAGCAACTTCTATCATGTTTCTATAGCCCCAAAGTTATTCAAGAAGCCTCATACCCCTTTTGAAACTCTTGAGGGTCGTCATCAAGTTGGGGTATTCACTCAGGTTTATTTGGCTGAACAACGTCTCCAGAAATGACAGACTAAACGTATTCTCCAGTTGAGTGAGGATGTTGTACACGACCCTGGATAAAGGGACCATATTTCTACAGGCTTCCAGAGATTCCTTTAAAAGCGAAGTAAAGGATTATTATAAATGATTATAACATGGAATGGAGATTTAGTACACACTTGTGGTTTTCTAAGCTGTAAGAAAGTGATTCTGCTCTCTTAAGAAGGAATTTAGTGTAAAATGTCAATAGTAAAATTCTCTGACATAGAGAAATCACAGTTCCACAGGTTTACTTTTGGAGCTTCATATATATATGGATGGTCACAGGAATTCAGCATTCTTGAAAATAAGGCTCTTGTGAACCTTATTTTAGGTATATTTGAGGGAAGAGAGAAACGTTAAGGAAGGAAAGTGGAGTCAAAGGCTGCTACTGTGTAATTCTCCAAGGCTTTGGGCAGGACTCTTCAGCAATGGACCTAAGAGTTGGTCACAGGTGGCAATTCTGTGGATTGCTTGTTAGCCTCTGCTCTCTCTTTCCTTCTCTCTTGGACTTGAAATGGCCTAAATGGGAAATCAGAGAAGTCCTCCTGATGAGAGGTTGGCCAAAAGGAGAAACATGGCAGGAGAGAACCAACTACAAAATACTTATTGAGAAATGACTAGGCTCCGTGAGCTCATCCTAGGGTACCTAGCAACAGATAAGACCAGCATGGTGCTACCCATGTTGGGGGAGAGGCACTGTCAGATGGAGAAGATGGGCATTAAATAATAAACACAAATTTAAAAAATACTCAATTCCTATTGATAGCAGTGTTATGAAGGGAAAGCATGGATTGTTATGGGGAAGAATAATGAGGGGGTTTTAATTAGATGAGTGGGCCAAGGACCCTCTCTGAGGAGTGACATCTGAGTTATGATATGAAAAAGGGTTGGATCCAAACAGGCCAAGACTGGGGGAAGATTGTTCTACCAGTGCTAGCACTTTTCTGGGCTTGGGGCTCAGGAAACGCTTTAAACAACCAAAATTATATGAAAAGAGTGCCATTTTTGTCCACATAGCCATATCTCCCACTGCCTGTCTTGCTTCCCATCAGAATGGACTGTGGGTCACAAGCTCTTAAGCGTTGAGATGGTACCCTTAGTGGGTTGAATGGTGCCTCCTCATATCCAAAGATATGTCCGCTTGAAACCTGTGAAAGTGACCTTATTTGGAAAAAGGGTCTTTGCAGATGTAATTAAGGATCTTGAGATGAGACCATCCTGGATTACGGTGGGCCCTAAATCACAGTGACGAGTGTCCTTGTAAGGGAAGAGAAAGGGAGAAGACACAGAGAGGAGAAGGCAGTGTAGAGATGGAAACAGCGAGTTAAGTGACGTTTCTGTGAGCCAGGTTTACCACGGATTGCTGGTACCACCAGAACACAGGAGAAAGTCTCGAGAAGGAATCAACCCAGTCAACACCTTGAGTTTGGACTTCTAGCCTCCAGAACTGTGAGAGAACACATTTCCTTGTTTTAAGCCATCTGGTGTGAGGTCACCTACCCTGGACACCTTCTTTCCCTGGTAATGACCATTTTTGTCTGGAACTTCCAAATTCTAAAAGCCCCGGGGTCTTGTGGTTTGAGACCTCAATGATCCGGCATTCTTGGTGGGGGCTGGGTTGCCATGGCAAAGCGGTCAATGTGACTTACCTGGTACAGTCTCTCGGTGATGAAGAAGTTGTCTCGGAGACCTTCGAAGAAGGGAAATGGCTTGTTTATGGCATAAGCAATCTCCAGCTTCTGATGTATAAAGTGCTGTAGAAGAACCTCCTTCAAGGTCCTGGTCATGGTGAATCTCCTACGGAAGAGGCACAAGAGGAAAAGAGAAGCAAAGACTGAGGAGTTAGGGGAGCCGCTCTCCGTGTTGTACAGCATCTCGAGACAGGCATCCTGGTCCCAACGGCATCCCTTAGCAGTCTGAAAAGCCACATCTGCCAAAAAGACTCATGGGTATAGGAAGCAGTGACAATGCCCAGCAACAACAGAAGCTGAAAGTGACCCACAGTGTGACACTGAAATCCCAAAGGGGCTGCTGGTACTAAATAGAGCTACTATTTACCGTGAGCTTCCTGCATGCCAGACTGTGTACTGAGGGTTTCACATGCAGTAACTTATTTGATCTTCACAAAACCCTTTCAGTCTGGATTGCACCTATTTATATTGTCAAGGACGCTGAGACAGAGAGAGGTTTAATAACTCGCCCTAACTTGCAAAACTTGGAAGTGGTAGAGAGGGACGAATTCTAATTTTCTGGCTCCAGGTGTGTAGTCTTAAATACTATGGTCTGTGGCTACATTGAGCTGAGTTAACCAAGATTGCCGGGACTCAGTTTAAGTATACACTAGCAATGCTCACACAAAAGGGAACGCTCAAAGACGAGTAGGAAGATGGAAACCTGATAATATTTAGAAACTTTATTAAACCGCCTACAATCTCTGACACGCAAACAGGCCTGACGTAAATAAGAACACGAAGGATGTGAAAGGCATGATTAGCAAAGGTGACTTGACTGATTTATTTTATGTGTCAATTTCACATCTCAGAACAGACATGTCTTTTCCCGTGCCCATGCGACATTACAATATTTGACCATTGGTAGGCCATGAGAAAATATTGATAAGTTATAATAGGGAGAAAATGTACCTATGATATTCTTGACAAATTGTCAAGAAAAGGGAGTCACTGACAAAAACTTCGATCACCTAGAGATTTCTTTAAAAACAAAACAAACATGGATTCCATTTTTCCAACTTCACCTTGTGTCGAAGAAAAAGTTGAACTGTTAATTAATGACTATTTCTAGGGATTTAATCCCAGTGGCAGATTGAGCGACCCTGTCTCTTTCTCCTCATTCCCAAGTAGTTAAGGTTAACAGGAAAAAATATACATTGTATGAAACAATCATCCACAACAGTACTAGAAAACAAGAGACGATGCCACAGGGGATCTAGAATTGTGATGAAATCCTAGAAGATAGAGAACAGATGGGAAAGAAATCTACCGTTCACCATCTGCATAGGGGAAGGATATTGCAAAGATCAGCACAGAGCCAGAAAACACCAGAATGATCACATGCTAAGAAGAGGAAGGGGCCCTGGATGACTATACTACAGCATTCAGAATAGAACATCCTCCATAACCCTCATTCTTCATCTGTTATGATTGCCAAGGATGAACATGAAGCACAGAGAGGTTAGGCAACTAGCCCAAGGTATTTGGTGGCAAGGCAGAGCTCATCTGACCAAAGTCCCATTTCTCACTAGTGCATTTTACCGTGTCTCATATATGAGCATTCAGGTTTGTATTACGTAAAAGGGTCTGAAAAATGAATAGGCAAAGACAAACATTCAGTGCAAAAGACATAAACAGGCAATTGAGTCAAATGCACAATTAATATGTAAAAAACATGGTAACTCACTAGTAGTCGGAACGGTGCAAACAAAAATAATTTAATAACGTTTGCCTATCAAATTAGTCAGGATAAAAATAATAGCAATAATCATAGACAGTCCTGGTGAAGATGTAAATAGGACCAAACTTTCTGGAGGTTAACTTAGTAATCGGTACCAAATACCCTAAAATATGTATTCCCTTGAGTTCTAAATTCCACTTCTGGGAATTTATTTCAAGAAAATTATCATGAATGTGCTTAAAGAAAAGATATTAAAAAGTTAATACACTCTAGAGGAAATTAAATGTACTCTCCTTATTTTCTCTGTTCCACTAGCTTCCCAACTACCTCTAGTCACTTGTACAATGAATAATGGATGAGTTGCCCTTTGGGGGCAGAGTGCAGGATCACTCTGCATGGACAAGGAAGGCACAGAGCAAATCTCAAGTTCCATCCACAATAACAGGCTAGAGTTTAGGGAAAAAAGAACTGAACTGTGTGTTTGCTCCCCCTCTTCATCCGTCTTCTTTTTAAGTCTCCTATTAAATCCCATATCCCCTCTCTACCTCTTTGGAAACCATTATTTTACAAAGAAAGAGCCTCACAGTTTAAACTGTTGAGTTTCACCCTGCAGTTGCTGCCAAGGTCTTAACTGTAAAAGCCAGTCACCAAAAGTGAATAAAGCAGCCGAGACGAAAACCCACCTGGACGCTGAGATTGCTACCTGTTCCTGTCCCCTGCTGGGTCCAGGGGCTGGCCGGGGATGGCTCCTGGGAGACTGAGAGAAGGGCAGGGAGATACCAGTGGACGAAACAGGAAGTCTGTACTTTTCCACACACGGTGAGGGCCGGGCTTCTGAGGAAAGGAAAGTGAAAGTAATTTGGCAGAGCGAGCAGAGCTAAAGACAAGGCCGCCCGCAGTGCCTGCAGCCTCCCTCCACCTCCGGAAACTCGTGAGATTCTCAGGGCATTTGGGGATCGGGGGCGGGGGTTGCTGCCTATCGGGCCCATCCTGGGGAGGTGGGTACAAAGGAGAGGAGGCATAGGGTCCAGCCCCAGGGTCCCCGGGAACTGGGAATCCACCATCTATTGGCCTCCTTACCCACTTTTATTTCCCCAGGACCCATCCTCCTTCTATACTTTTTGGGGTGATGAAAATGAACCTAAACTGAATTGTGGTGATGGTGATTGTTACACAACTGAATAAATTTACTAGAAATCATCAAACTTAAAAAAACAAACAAAAAGACAAAGGGGAGGTTTGGTGACTCAGAAATGCCTGTACTTTGTCAGGATAAAATGATTACCAAAGAAAATTGAAATCAAAGGAAACCTGAATATAAACTGATATCATGCAGTGGTAGGCAGCAGAACTCCAGGCAGGAAGGTGTGTCGGAGCCAGGCTGGCAGTTGGGAGCTGGAAGTGTGTGGAAACTGGATCTAGGGCAGAACCAGGGCCAGGAGAAGACCCTAGGGCAACCACTCCAGGGAAGCAGGGCATGCCCCCTCTATACATCCGATTGAAGATTTCTAATGTGTGTTGGCATGTAGGGTCTGTGAGAAACCCTTTAATGTAGAAATCTGTTTAACTTTATTTAAATCAATGACTCTCAAATGTATTCGATCCATGCGTTCCCCCTCCAGGACACCTATAAGGTATCCTATCCCTCAGAAAAAAAGATGGGAAACAACAGTTCTAGGGTCCAAGAATCCTTGAAACTAAAGCTAACCTACATTGGGCAAGAGCTCAATTTTATTGAAGTATAAAATGCGTTCAACTTAAGTGTGCATGTTGATGAATTTTAACAAATGTATTGGGTTGTCCAAAGTGTTCATTCAGGTTTTTTCATAAAATCTTAAGGAAAAAGCCAAACGAGGTTTTCGGCTAACCTGATAATTACAACCACAATTAAGATATAGACCATTTCCATCACCCGAAAGTTCCCTTGTGCCCTTTGCAGATAGCTTCCTCCCCAAGCCAGCGTCAGGCACTCACTGATCTATGATGTCTATGATATCTATGACTATCACTTTTCTATGACTACAGATTTGTTTTGCCTGTATTCAAGTTTTACATAAATGAAAACACACGGCATGCACTTTCTGATGTATGGCTTCTTTTGCTCATCATAATGTCTGATCACCAGGATGTCACCGACATAGCCGATCCATGGGATGTTCTTTGAGAGGTCCAGGTGATACAGATCTCTTGGGACTAGGGTACCACAAAGGGTGGGTGAGTTCATATAACCGCAAGACAAAACTGTAAATGAATAATCTTATCTGTCAAGCGAGAAGGAAAATGGTTTCTGATCCTCCTTTTTAATCAGAATGGAAAAAAACACATTTGTCAAATCGATGGCCACATACCATGACCTGGGCTGAGGACCTTTCTGCCTGGACTGCCTATTTTCTGATCTCAGTCCTCCAGCCTTCTTATAAATTCTTTGAGCTACCCAATATACTTCTAAGAAATTGATTTTCTGTCTGAGTTAGTCTGAGTCAGTTTTGGTTACGTGTACCTCCAAATCCCAACTGATTAAAAAGTTGGTAGCAGAGAGTGAATTGTGGGCAACAGATCTTCACAGAAATGTGATCCATCTGGGATGGGTTATGTGACCTGGTAGTGAGCATCCCACTAGCACTCGAAGATGGGAGTTTGGTCGACTATGGCGAATTAATAGCAAATGAACTAATAGCACTGGACTGTGATCAAGACTCTGCAATTCACACCTATATTCCAAGTGTCAGATCTCAGCACACTTAACGAAGTGGAAAGAAATTTTTCAGGTGGAAAGAAAGCACTGACTCGCCTTCAGAGATTATCACCTACTTGACCTAAATCTGGGTGGGAGAACAGAGCAAGGAGGCAGGTCAGAATCTTCTCATCCCTCAGGTCTTACGGAACAAAAAGGAGACAACTCCCCCCCCTCCATTAGGAGCCAGGGATCAACTGATGGTTCATCAGTGGGCTTGGTCCAGGCATCCCTGATCTTATCCCAGAGAGAATGATTCTCTAGTGAACACAGAGAAAAAAAGACAGTGGAAAACAGAAGCTACAGTTCCTATTGTTATCTGGGCTAATGCAGGATATTGCCAAGTAAGATTTTCTTGTAAATTTGACAGGAATACCCTGTAAGTCCTAGTCTTACCACCATCAGCTGAGGAACACCAAAGGCCTTGTGCTCATAAGCAAAGAAGCTGGCATATTTATGTCAGCTGGTCTAGTCTGTGTCAGGGCTTGTCAGGGACATTGTGCCCAACGGAGGCCCAAAGCTGGGAACAGTGGTGTCCAACGGAGACATAGCTTACTAGCCTCTTTGCCCACCAAAGTGAGGGAGAGAGAGAGGCAGGCAGTCCCACGTGTGTGTAGCAGCTGGTAGGCACACGAACGCTGCCCACTGGCCTCATCACGTGCTGGAATTTGGAATCTGTCCCAGCCAGATGTGTGTTCACTTTTTTGGGGGAAAGAGAACAGACATGGGCAGAAGGGTAGAAATCTTTTGTCCCCTCCACTTGGCAAACATATTTATGCAAATTTTCTAGCGCATCTATAATGAGCCAGAAGAAGACAGATTCAGTGGAACATACTTCCGAAACATACTACTTTGAGGCTTCCCAGCTCTCACCTACTTTGGCCCACGGCCCTGACCAAGACCTTGGATTCTACAGATACCTTGACTCCCGTTCCTCTCTGATTTGACCCATTGTCCTGCCTGGCTTTCTAGTCTTCCGGTTTTGTTTATTTATTTTATTTGTGCTTTGCTCCTAGTTCTTTATCTTTCAACTTGATGCTGATGTAGTGTGTTTTTCTCAGTTGCTTCAAATCCTTTACAAAATGAGGGTTGGGTGTAAGTGAAAAACTTATGTACAAACATAAATGTAACACACTTGTTAGCTACATTGTTCTTTAAGGTGTAGGTAGTCTCAGTTCCAAACTTTTCCCCATCTAATGAGAAGCCCGTCACTTTCTTTGAGATTTCAGTGACTATTTGGAGCTCAGTTTTTTCCCAAGCACTCCTGGCTACATTTGTAAAATGCCCACATATTCAAGAAAACTTAGACTGGCACATCAGGCTTCTCTGCCCAAACTTAGCACTTCCTTCTGGTTGTAGGAATTGGGAGGGTTCTTTCTGGCCTCTGGTTGCTTTCCAGAAATTTGAAGAATATTTTCCCCAGCATTTCGGCTCTCTCCAGTCCTGCGTCTGAACACTGGGTCTAACTCGTCCAGTCCAGGCTCACTACTGTGCTTGGCCAGCCCATGGGCCTAAGAGAGGATCTGAAATGTCTGCCTTTTTTATTTTTCGTCTCACAGTCACCTTGGCAAGACGCAGGAGCAAACGTGGCATTTTCTTCCTCCCCGTCGCCACTATGCCATGTCACCTCAAAGCAAATTTGATCTGTTTGAGTTCAAGAGACTTTCCTGCCCCCTTTCCTTTGCGGGAACAAGTGGTCCCCTCTCTTCCGTGGATGCCAGGAAATGGCCCTGCTCCTCCCCCCACCCCACCCCCCGGGGCTGAGAGTGGGCGGAGAGAAGACCAGCGTGTTGGTGCAGGCACGTCACACAGTTCAGCTATTTTACTTTCCTTTTACCCTTTAGGAGCCGCACCGGAAGGATCCATCAGTGGGCAAACTTTCTTGTCAGAGCTCCTGGAAAGGACAGAGGCAGTGAAAATCTAATCAAGAGTGATCTTAGGCCAGCTCTGTGGCCTAAGGAGAAGACGGCAAGTACAGGTACCCCCATCAGCGGCAGGTTAGTCCTGGCCTCCTGTGTCCAGCATCTCTCCTAAGGCTGGCATCTACACTCATTATTTCTGTCTTCCCAGCCTCATTCTATAGATATAAACAGAATGGATGACAAATCAATAAACAGTGAGGAAGTAGATTTCAAAAATTGCAGTGGATTAGCCAGCCGTTGCAGTGGAAACTTAAGGACACCCTGACTCACATCACCTTCTTTTCTTATAACTGCCATGCAGCTGGGTGGGCACTGCTGGAATTCCCTGGTCCCTCTGGGGCTTGCTACAAGGCTGGATGATTCCTTGTGGCCTCTGAGCCCTCTCATTTCCCCCATAACCTTCTTGATCCCTACCTCCAAAGACAGGTCTGTAGGTAAGAGTCTTTTCAGAAAAATTTACATCCAAATCGAACTCCCAACTGTTGTAAAACCTTTTTCTAGTTTCTGGGTAGTGGGGGGACCAGTTTTGTCAGAGCCCATCTGTGTGGCCCTGAGTCTGAGAGTCAACTCAGGACCTCTGAACACCCAATAGGAGGAACTGAAAGTAGATGGGGCTCAACATGCATGAATGCAAACAGGCAGGGAGGGAGAAGGTGCTTTTTTCTATTCTGGGATGTATTACACATCTGGTTAGAGAAGGAGGGAAATTTGACTTTTAAAAAGAGAAGATGTTATTGTCAATCATCAGTCATTACTGTTGGTAACAATTAAAACAATATTAAAATGTGTGAAAACTCCTCTAAGCTGGGGCTATTTCTGGTGCTGGCTGGGCCCCAAGAAGGCAGTGGCATTGCTACTGGCAGCGGTGCAGCCTTGCAGGTCCTTAGCGCCCAGCACCCTTTCTGTTGGAGGCTGACAGTGCATCCCGCCTCTGCTACCCACCTGTACCTGAGAGATGGGAAGATGAGTCAGTGGAGCTCAAAGTCCAGCCAATCTTTGGCCTCCAGGCAGGAAAAGAAAGGCACTGAGAGGTGAGGGTGGGGTGATGCTGACCTCATAGAATGACTTAGGAGGTGTTACTTCTGCTTATATTTTCTGGAAGAGATTATAGTTGAAATGGTTTGGTAGAATTCACTTGTGATACCATCTGGGCCTGGTACTTTCGTTTTTGGAGAGCTGTTAAGTTTTGATTCAATTCCTTTAATAGATATAGGCCTATTCAGATCATCTATCTCTCTGATCTATCTCTCTGTGTGAGTTTCGGCAGTTTGTTTCTTTTAAGGAATTTTATCAAATTTTTTCTTTTATCAAATTTGTAGGGATAGAGTAGTCCATAGTATTATTTCTTTATTATTTTTTAATGTTGGTGGGACTAATAGTGATTGAATATTCGTGGGACCAATAGGGACTAAATTGGCGATTTCTGTCTTCTCTTTGTTTCTTTGTTAGCCTGGCTAGAAGTTTATCAATTTTATTGATTAAAAAAAATCAGCTTTGGGTTTCATTAATTTTTTTCCTAATGTTTTCCTGTTTTCAATTTTATTGATTATTACTCTAATTTTTATTATTTCCTTTCTTCTGCTTGAATTAGGCTTAAACTTCTTCTTCTCTAGTTTCTTCAGAGGGAAGCTTAAATTATTGATTTAGATCTTTCTTCTGGTACATACATTTGAATGCTACACATTTCTCTCTAAGCACTTTTGTGCTGCATTCCATAAATTTTGTTAAGCTGTGTTTTCATTTTAATTTAGTCCAAGTTATTTTTAGATTTCTCTTGAGACTTCTTCTCAAGTATGCTTGAGAAGAGTATGCTGTTTAGTCTCTAAGTATTTTGGAATTTTCCAACTCTATTTGTTATTTCTACTTTAATTCCATTGTGGTCTGAGAACATAGTTTTTCTGATTTCTTTTCTTTTTAATTTGTTAAGATGAGTTTTACAGCTGAGAATGTGGTATATTTTGGTAAATATTCCACATGAACTTGAGTGGTGTGTATATTTTGTCATTGTTGAATAGAATAATCTATAAGTGTCAGTTAAATCAGATTAATTGATGGTGCTGTTCAGATCACTGTGTTCTTACTGACTTTCTGCCTGCTTGTTCTACCAATTACTAAAAAAGGCGTATTGAATTCTCCAACAACAAGAATGGATTTGTCTGTTTCGTCTTGTAGTTCTATCAATTCTTATCTCATGTACTTTGATGCTATTTCGTTAGTTGCCTACACTTTGAGGATTGCTGAATCTTCTTGGAGAAATTGACCCTTTATTTTTATACAATGCCCCTCTTTGTCTCTGACAATTTTCCTTGCTCTGAAGTCTTTCTCTGAAATTAATATAGCTACCACAACTTTCTTTTGATTAACGTTGTCATGGCATATCTTCAGCCCTTCACTTTTAACCTATCTGTGTTTTATATTTACAGTGGCTTTCTTAAAGACAACATATAGTTGGGTGTTATTTTTTTTCACTCTGTCAATTTCTGTCTTTTAATTGGTGTATTTAGACCATTCACATTTAAAGTGATTATTCATATGGTGAATTAAAATCTACCATATTTGTAACTGTTTTTTGTATTTTATAACTGTTTGTAACTGTTTTTTTATTTGTAACTTTTTTATTCATTGTACTTGTATTTGCTTCTATTTTTTCTTCCTTTCTTTTCCTGCCTTTTGGTTTTAATTGAGCATTTTGTGACTCCATTTTCTCATCTCTCTTAGTATATTGATTATACTTCTTTTAAAGCATTTTATTGGTTTCCCCAGAGCTGGCAATATATATTTACAACTAGCCGTGTCCACTCTAAATTACAATATACTGCTTCATGGTCAGTGCATGCATCTTACAACAAAATGTCACCAGTTCCTTCCTCCTGTCCTTTTTAACACTGCTGTCTATCATTTCACTTATCCATTTACTATCAATCACATAGTTGTTCTTATCACTTTGAACAAACAGCTATTTCTTAGATCAACTTAGAATAGGAAAAATTTTTTTTAATTATTTATTCCTATTCCTTTATTCCATTTATTCCTTCTCAGATGCTCTTCCTTTCTTCATGTAGATATGAGTTTCTGACCCATATCATTTTTCTTCTGCCTGAAGAACTTCTTTTAACATTTCTTTCGTGGTAAATCTTCTGGCAATAAATTACCTCAGTTTTTGTTTGTTTGAGAAAACAGTGAACATGGTTAACCAGGTGCTGGCTCTGAATTCTCAATTTCAAAGGATATAAGAGTCCAGGTTGGAGGGTTTTTTTTTTTTTTTTAACATCTTTATTGGGGTATAATTGCTTTACAATGGTGTGTTAGTTTCTGCTTTATAACAAAGTGAATCAGTCATACATAAACATATGTTCCCATATGTCTTCCCTGTTGCGTCTCCCTCCCTCCCACCCTCCCTATCCCACCCCTCCAGGCTGTCACAAAGCACCGAGCCAATATCCCTGTGCCATGCGGCTGCTTCCCACTAGCTATCTACCTTACTACGTTTGTTAGTGTGTATATGCCCATGACTCTCTCTCGCCCTGTCACAGCTCACACTTCCCCCTCCCCATAACCTCAAGTCCGTTCTCTAGGAGGTCTGCGTCTTTATTCCTGCTTTACCCATAGGTTCTTCATGACATTTTTTTTTCTTAAATTCCATATATATGTGTTAGCATACGGTATTTGTCTTTTTCTTTCTGACTTACTTCACTCTGTATGACAGACTCTAGGTCTATCCACCTCATTACAAATAGCTCAATTTCGTTTCTTTTTATGGCTGAGTAATATTCCATTGTATATATGTGCCACATCTTCTTTATCCATTCATCCGATGACGGGCACTTAGGTTGTTTCCATCTCCGGGCTATTGTAAATAGAGCTGCAATGAACATTTTGGTACATGACTCTTTTTGAATTTTGGTTTTCTCAGGGTATATGCCCAGTAGTGGGATTGCTGGGTCATATGGTAGTTCTATTTGTAGTTTTTTAAGGAACCTCCATACTGTTCTCCATAGTGGCTGAACCAATTCACATTCCCACCAGCAGTGCAAGAGTGTTCCCTTTTCTCCACACCCTCTCCAGCATTTATTGTTTCTAGATTTTTTGATGATGGCCATTCTGACTGGTGTGAGATGATATCTCATTGTAGTTTTGATTTGCATTTCTCTAATGATTAATGATGTTGAGCATTCTTTCATATGTTTGTTGGCAGTCTGTATATCTTCTTTGGAGAAATGTCTATTTAGGTCTTCTGCCCATTTGTGGATTGGGTTGTTTGTTTTCTTGTTATTGAGCTCCATGAGCTGCTTGTAAATTTTGGAGATTAATCCTTTGTCGGTTGCTTCATTTGCAAATATTTTCTCCCATTCTGAGGGTTGTCTTTTGGTCCTGTTTATGGTTTCCTTTGCTGTGCAAAAGCTTTGAAGTTTCATTAGGTCCCATTTGTTTATTTTTGTTTTTATTTCCATTACTCTAGGAGGTGGGTCAGAAAGGATCTTGCTGTGATTTATGTCATAGAGTGTTCTGCCTATGTTTTCCTCTAAGAGTTTGATAGTTTCTGGCCTTACATTTAGGTCTTTAATCCATTTTGAGCTTATTTTTGTGTATGGTGTTAGGGAGCGATCTAATCTCATACTTTTACATGTACCTGTCCAGTTTTCCCAGCACCACTTATTGAAGAGGCTGTCCTTTCTCCATTGTACATTACTGCCACCTTTATCAAAGATAAGGTGTCCATATGTGCATGGGTTTATCTTTGGGCTTTCTATCCTGTTCCATTGATCTATCTTTCTGTTTTTGTGCCAGTACCATACCGTCTTGATAACTGTAGCTTTGTAGTATAGTCTGAAGTCAGGGAGCCTGATTCCTCCAGTTCCTTCTTTCGTTCTCAAGATTGCTTTGGCTATTCGGGGTCTTTTGTGTTTCCATACAAATTGTGAAATTTTTTGTTCTAGTTCTGTGAAAAATGCCAGTGGTAGTTTGATAGGGATTGCATTGAATCTATAGATTGCTTTCGGTAGTAGAGTCATTTTCACAATGTTGATTCTTCCAATCCAAGAACATGGTATATCTCTCCATCTATTTGTATCATCTTTAATTTCTTTCATCAGTGTCTTATAATTTTCTGCATACAGGTCTTTTGTCTCCTTAGGTAGGTTTATTCCTAGATATTTTATTCTTTTTGTTGCAATGGTAAATGGGAGTGTTTTCTTGATTTCACTTTCAGATTTTTCATCATTAGTATATAGGAATGCCAGAGATTTCTGTGCATTAATTTTGTATCCTGCCACTTTACCAAATTCATTGATTAGCTCTAGTAGTTTTCTGGTAGCATCTTTAGGGTTCTCTATGTATAGGATCATGTCATCTGCAAACAGTGACAGCTTTACTTCTTCTTTTCCGATTTGGATTCCTTTTATTTCCTTTTCTTCTCTGATTGCTGTGGCTAAAACTTCCAAAACTATGTTGAATAATAGTGGTGAGAGTGGGCAACCTTGTCTTGTTCCTGATCTTAGTGGAAATGCTTTCAGTTTTTCACCATTGAGGATGATGTTTGCTGTGGGCTTGTCATATATGGCCTTTATTATGTTGAGGAAAGTTCCCTCTATGCCTACTTTCTGCAGGGTTTTTATCATAAATGGGTGTTGAATTTTGTCAAAAGCTTTCTCTGCATCTATTGAGATGATCATATGGTTTTTTTCCTTCAATTTGTTAATATGGTTTATCACATTGATAGATTTGCGTATATTGAAGAATCCTTGCATTCCTGGAATAAACCCCACTTGATCATGGTGTATGATCCTTTTAATGTGCTGTTGGATTCTGTTTGCTAGTATTTTGTTGAGGATTTTTGCATCTATGTTCATCAGTGATATTGGCCTGTAGTTTTCTTTCTTTGTGACATCCTTGTCTGGTTTTGGTATCAAGGTGATGGTGGCCTCGTAGAAGGAGTTTGGGAGTGGTCTTCCCTCTGCTATATTTTGGAAGAGTTTGAGAAGGATAGGTGTTAGCTCTTCTCTAAATGTTTGATAGAATTCGCCTGTAAAGCCATCTGGTCCTGGGCTTTTCTTTGTTGGAAGGTTTTTAATCACAGTTTCAATTTCAGTGCTTGTGATTGGTCTGTTCATATTTTCTATTTCTTCCTGATTCAGTCTTGGCAGGTTGTGCATTTCTAAGAATTTGTCCATTTCTTCCAGATTGTCCATTTTATTGGCATAGAGTTGCTTGTAGTAATCTCTCATGATCTCTTTTATCTCTGCAGTGTCAGTTGTTACCTCTCCTTTTTCATTTCTAATTCTATTGATTTGAGTCTTCTCCCTTTTTTTCTTGATGAGTCTGGCTAGTGGTTTATCTATTTTGTTTATCTTCTCAAAGAACCAGCTTTTAGTTTTATTGATCTTTGCTATTGTTTCCTTCATTTCTTTTTCATTTATTTCTGATCTGATTTTTATGATTTCTTTCCTTCTGCTAGCTTTGGGGTTTTTTTGTTCTTCTTTCTCTAATTGCTTGAGGTGCAAGGTTAGGTTGTTTATTCGAGATGTTTCCTGCTTCTTAAGGTGGGCTTGTATTGCTATAAACTTCCCCCTTAGAACTGCTTTTGCTGCATCCCACAGGTTTTGGGTCGTTGTGTCTCCATTGTCATTTGTTTCTAGGTATTTTTTGATTTCCTCTTTGATTTCTTCAGTGATATCTTCATTATTAAGTAGTGTATTGTTTAGCCTCCATGTGTTTGTATTTTTTACAGATCTTTTCCTGTAATTGATATCTAGTCTCATGGCGTTGTGGTCAGAAAAGATACTTGATACAATTTCAATTTTCTTAAATTTACCAAGGCTTGATTTGTGACCCAAGATATGATCTATCCTGGAGAATGTTCCATGAGCACTTGAGAAAAATGTGTATTCTGTTGTTTTTGGATGGAATGTCCTATAAATATCAATTAAGTCCATCTTGTTTAATGTATCATTTAAAGCTTGTGTTTCCTTATTTATTTTCATTTTGGATGATCTGTCCATGGGTGAAAGTGGGGTGTTAAAGTCCCCTACTATGAATGTGTTACTGTCGATTTCCCCTTTTATGGCTGTTAGTATTTGCCTTATGTATTGAGGTGCTCCTATGTTGGGTGCATAAATATTTACAATTGTTATATCTTCTTCTTGGATCGATCCCTTGATCATTATGTAGTGTCCTTCTTTGTCTCTTTTAATAGTCCTTATTTTAAAGTCTATTTTGTCTGATACGAGAATTGCTACTCCAGCTTTCTTTTGATTTCCATTTGCATGGAATATCTTTTTCCATCCCCTTACTTTCAGTCTGTATGTGTCTCTAGGTCTGAAGTGGGTCTCTTGTAGACAGCATATATAAGGGTCTTGTTTTTGTATCCATTCAGCTAATCTGTGTCTTTTGGTGGGAGCATTTAGTCCATTTACATTTAAGGTAATTATCGATATGTATGTTCCTATTCCCATTTTCTAAATTGTTTTGGGTTCGTTATTATAGGTCTTTTCCTTCTCTTGTGTTTCCTGCCTAGAAAAGATCCTTTAGCATTTGTTGTAAAGCTGGTTTGGTGGTGCTGAACTCTCTCAGCTTTTGCTTGTCTGTAAAGGTTTTAATTTCTCCATCAAATCTGAATGAGATCCTTGCTGGGTAGAGTAGTCTTGGCTGCAGGTTTTTCTCCTTCATCACTTTCAGTATGTCCTGCCACTCCCTTCTGGCTTGTAGGGTTTCTGCTGAGAGATCAGCTGTTAACCTTATGGGGATTCCCTTATGTGTTATTTGTTGTTTTTCCCTTGCTGCTTTTAATATGCTTTCTTTGTATTTAATTTTTGACAGTTTGATTAATATGTGTCTTGGCGTATTTCTCCTTGTATTTATCTTGTATGGGACTCTCTGTGCTTCCTGGACTTGATTAACTATTTCCTTTCCCATGTTAGGGAAGTTTTCAACTATAATCTCTTCAAATATTTTCTCAGTCCCTTTCTTTTTCTCTTCTTCTTCTGGAACCCCTATAATTCGAATGTTGGTGCGTTTAATGTTGTCCCAGAGGTCTCTGAGACTGTCCTCAATTCTTTTCATTCTTTTTTCTTTATTCTGCTCTGCAGTAGTTATTTCCACTATTTTATCTTCCAGGTCACTTATCCGTTCTTCTGCCTCAGTTATTCTGCTATTGATCCCATCTAGAGTACTTTTAATTTCATTTATTGTGTTGTTCATCGTTGCTTGTTTCATCTTTAGTTCTTCTAGGTCCTTGTTAACTGATTCTTGCATTTTGTCCAATCTATTGTCCATTCTATCTCCAAGATTTCGGATCAACCTTACTATCATTATTCTGAATTCTCTTTCAGGTAGACTGCCTATTTCCTCTTCATTTGTTAGGTCTGGTGCATTTTTATCTTGCTCCTTTATCTGCTGTGTGTTTTTCTGTCTTCTCATTTTGCTTATCTTACTGTGTTTGGGGTCTCCTTTTTGCAGGCTGCAGGTTCGTAGTTCCTCCTGTTTTTGATGTCTGTCTCCAGTGGCTAAGGTTGGTTCAGTGGGTTGTGTAGGCTTCCTGGTGGAGGGGACTAGTGCCTGTGTTGTGGTGGATGAGGCTGGATCTTGTCTCTCTAGTGGGCAGGTTCACGTCTGGTGGTGTGTTTGGGGGTGTCTGTGGCCTTATTATGATTTTAGGCAGCCTCTCTGCTAATGGGTGAGGTTGTGTTCCTGTTTTGCTAGTTGTTTGGCATAGGTTTTCCAGCACTGTGGCTTGCTGGTCGTTGAGTGAAGCTGGGTGCTGGTGTTAAGATGGAGGTCTCTGGGAGATTTTCGCTGTTTGATATTATGTGGAGCTGGGAGGTCTCTTGTTGATCAGTGTCCTGAAGTTGGCTCTCCTACCTCAGAGGCAGAGCCCTGCCTCCTGGCTGGAGCACCAAAAGCTTTTCATCCACACGGCTCAGGATAAAAGGGAGAAAAAGTAGAGGGAATTAGTAGAAGTATGAGGAAAGAAAGAAGGAAAGGAGGGTAGGAAGGAAGGAAGAAAGAAAGAAAGAAGCAAAGAAGGAAAGAAGGCAAGAAGGAAAGAAAGGAGGGAGGGAGGGAGGGAGGAAGGAAGGAAGGAGGGAAAGAAGGAAAAAAGACAGAAAGAAAGAAGATACAGTAAAAATAAAATAAAGTATAATAAAGTTATTGAATTAAAAAATTCTTATTTAGAAAAAAAAAAAAAAAAGGACGGAAAGAACCTTAGGACAAATGTTGGAAGCAAAGCTATACAGACAAAATCTTACACAGAAGCATACACATACACCCTCACTAAAAGAGGTAAATGGGGAAAAATCCTAAATCTTGCTGTCAGAGACCACCTCCTCAATTTGGGATGATTCGTTGTCTAAAGGAGGGAAGGAAGGACGGAAAGAAAGAAAGAACGAAGGTAAAGTATAATATTGTTATTAAAATTAATTATTAAGAAAAAAAAATTAAAAAAAAAAACATGGACGGATAGAACCCTAGGACAAATGGTGGAAGCAAGACTATACAGACAAGATCTCACACAGAAGCACACACACACACATTCACAAAAAGAGGAAAAGGGAAAAAATCATAGATCTTGCTCCTAAAGTCCACTTCCTTAATTTGGGATGATTGGTTGTCTATTCATGTATTCCACAGATGCAGGGTACATCAAGTTGATTGTGGAGCTTTAATCCGCTGCTTCTGAGGCTGCTGGAGAGATTTCCCTTTCTCTTCTTTGTTCTCACAGCTCCCAGGGCTAAGCTTTGGATTTGGCCCTGCCACTGCGTGTAGATCGCTGGAGGGCGTCTGTTTTTTGCTCAGACAGGATGGGGTTAAAAGAGCCGCTGATTGGGGGCTCTGGCGCACTCAGGCCGGCGGGGACGGAGGGGCACAGAGTGCGGGGCGGGCCTGCGGTGGCAAAGGCCGGCGTGACTTTGCACCAGCCTGAGGCGCGCTGTGCGCTGTCCCGGGGAAGTTGTCCCTGGATCCCGGGAACCTGGCAGTGGCGGGCTGCACAGGCTCCGCGGAAGAGGGGTGTGGAGAGTGACCTGTGCTCGCACACAGGCCCCTCGGTGGCAGCAGCAGCAGCCTTAACGTCTCCCGCCCGTCTCTGGATTCCGCGCTTTCAGCCGCGGCTCGCGCCCGTCTCTGGAGTTCCTTTAAGCAGCGTTCTTAAACCCCTCTCCTCACGCCCCAGGAAACAAAGAGGGAAGGAAAAGTCTCCTGCCTCTTCGGCAGGTGCAGGCTTTTCCCCGGACTCCCTCCCGGCTAGCTGTGGTGCACTAACCCCTTCAGGCTATGTTCAAGCCGCCAACCCCAGTCCTCTCCCTGCGCTCCGGCCTCAGCTTGCAGCCCCGCCCGCCCCGGCGGGTGAGCAGACAAGCCTCTCGGGCTGGTGAGTGCCGGTCAGCACCGATCCTCTGTGCGGGAATCTCCCCGCTTTGCCCTCCGCACCCGTTGCTGTGCAGTCCTCCGCAGCTTCGAAGCTCCCCCCTCCGCCTCCCGCAGTCTCCGCCCGCGAAGGGGCTTCCTAGTGTGTGGAAACTTTTCCTCCTTCACAGCTCCCTCCCACTGGTGCAGGTGCCATCCCTATTCTTTTGTCTCTGTTTTTTCTTTTGCCCTACCCATGTACGTGGGGAGTTTCTTGCCTTTTGGGAGGTCTGAGGTCTTCTGCCAGCCTTCAGTAGGTGTTCTGTAGGAGTTGTTCCACGTGTATATGTATTTCTGGTGTATCTGTGGGGAGGAAGGTGATCTCCGCGTCTTACTCTTCCGCCATCTTCCGCCTTCTCTCTGGAGGGTTTTTTTTATTTTATCACTTCAAATTTTTATCTACATTTTCTCTTGCATGGTTTCTGATGAGAAATCTGATGTAATTGTTATCCTTGTTTCTCCAAGGGTAAGGCTCCCTGACCCCTCTCCCCCTCTCTTCCTTGGGGGAGACATTTCCTCTTTGACTTTGGTTTTCTTCAGTTTGAATAGGAAATGACTCATAGATACTTGGTATTTATCTAGTTTGGTGTTTGCTGAGGTTTTTCAATCTGTGGTTTGTTGTCTGTTATTAATTTTGGAAAATTTTTGGCCATTACTACTTCCAATATTTCCTCTGTTCTCTTTTCTCTTTCTTCTCCTTCTGGTATTCCACTTATGTATATCTGTTCTTTTTGGTATTCTTGGATATTGTGTTCTGTTGTGTTTTTTTCTCCTTATACTTTTTCTCTTTGTATTTTAAGTAATTTCTGTTGACATATCTTCAACTCATTGATTCTACCTTCAGCCGTGTCTAATCTACTGATAAGCCCATCAAAGGCATTCTCCATTTCTGTTGTAGTGTTTTTGATTTCTAGCATTTCCCTTTTCATTATTTCTTTGAGCTTCCATCTTTTTCCTTACTTAGCCATATGTTCTTGCATGTTCTGCTTTTGCCATTAGAGCCCTTAACATATTAATTAATCATAGTTATTCTAAATTCCTGTCTGATAATTTGAAAACCTGTCATATCTGAGTCTGGTTTTGATGACTGCTTTGTCTCTCAGACTGTTTTTTGTCTTTTGGTATGCCTTGTAATTTTTTTGAAAGCCAGATGTGATGTATCAGATAATAGAAACTGAGGCAAATGAATGTTTACTGTGAAGTTTTATGTTAACCTGGCTAGGAGATGGGCCATTTTAATGTTTTTTTCTGGCTTTAGGTGACAGAGGCTTCAAATTCCTCTAGTGTTCTCATTTTGTGTCCCCTATTTTCTTTGGATTTCCCTAAGAGCTCATTAAATAGAGCCTTGCAGCTCTTTCAGCTGTAATCCTCAATTATTATAGTGGAGCCCTATTGATGTAGTGGTAGGGTACTGGGGAGAGAAAGCATGCTTTAATCTTATGATTAAATCTCAATCTTGTAGTGGAACTGTGTTCCTGGACTGTAAATTTTAGAATGATTTCTTAGCTATTTCCCCTTCCCTCACCCCATTAAATGAGACAGAGCCTAGAAGGAGCTGGATTTTGGTAACTGACCTTCCCCTAGGTCAGATAAGGCTTGGGCAAAGTGCTTTCCTCTAGAGAGTAGACCGTTGTTATGGAGAATGCTCTGGGCTGTTTAAAAAAGTTTTCCCCTCTCCCTCTGCCAGAGCAGAGGATTTTTCTTGGCTCTTCACCATGAGTACCTGGTGGGGTTCCTGGAAGTAAAACCCACAAAAGATTGGGGGCTTTCCTAAGCCAGTGGTCCCTAGGAGTTTCTCATTCTCATGTAAGTCCACACTCAGCCTCCAGCAAGTCATCAAACTTACCATTTAAGGGTTCCTATGGTCTATGGCTCTAGTGGCTTCCATTCCAGGTAGCTGATCTCATCTGTGATTCTCTGGACTTGTCTATCAATCCAGTTTTTAGGGTGACAGTTTGACTTATGGCCTCAATTTTCCTGTACATGCCTGAAATTCATTGATTTTCAGTTTTTTCAGCTTTTTTATTTTTGTAAGGATAGGAGTGATGACTTCCAAGGTCTTTGCAATGTTAGAGCTGAAGCCAAAAATGAACTTTTTAAACCACTGCAAGTTAGATTTGTTTCTTAAAACAAAATTTTTGTTTTAAAATTTTGATTTATAGTAATATCATCTTATAGCTAGAACATGTACCTATTCAATTTTTCTTTATTATTTAGATCAATTCAGGGTATGTTCTTGTGTTTAAGACCGAGTTATTAATACATATTTTTGCAATTTTTAAAACTTATATCCCATATATCTTTTTAAATATACTTGAGGAGTTAAAAATTGAAAGTGAAATTTTGTAACGACCATGAAAGATTTGTCTATTAGCAGTCTTAAATGTTGTTATTAAAATACATATATTGTGAATTTTGCTTTCTATCTTGTTTGCCTTTGTCTAACGTCACTTGCCCATTTTTTGACTTTTAACATTTTTAATGTCACTTTGTTTTTTGTGTGTCTTTGGTAGTTAGACTCTATTTGTACTTTATTTCATTCATACTCTAAGATAGTAATTTAATCTTTTTTTTTTTTTGCGGTACGCGGGCCTCCCACTGTTGTGGCCTCTCCCGTTGCGGAGCACAGCCTCCGGACGTGCAGGCTCAGCGGCCGTGGCTCATGGGCCCAGCCGCTCTGCAGCATGTGGGATCCTCCCGGACCGGGGCACGAACTCGTGCCCCCTGCATCGGCAGGCGGACACCCAACCACTGCGCCACCAGGGAAGCGTTAATCTGTTTTAAATGACATATATCTTTTGCTTATAAATTTTGGGGGCACTTTTAATATCTAATGTCTCTTTGTTTTCTCTGTTTAAGAAAAACAGTATGTTTTCTTTACTTTTATTCTTTTGTAAGATTTATAGTCTCATTTTGACTCTGTTACCCTTATGATTTCTAATTAATTCTCAAATATATATTGGGTTGGCCAAAAATTTTATTCAGGTTTTTCCATGAGATGTTATAGAAAAACCCAAATGAACTTTTTGGCCAACCCAATATTTCTCTGATTGATAGCATCAAATGTGAAACCATGCCATTTGAGTTTAGCATCTTTGAAATAAATCATTTAACTCAATTTTTCAACTTGCCCAGATTGTTAAGATTTTTAATATACTCTGAAGTGTTAGATTAAGATTACTATACTTTTACTACTGCATACAGTATATATCCTCTTTCTAGAACAAGGCTTCTCAAATTTTTGATTATAGGACCCCTCTACATTTTTGAATATTATTGAGAATCCAAAGAGCTAGTTTTTGTTAATGTAGGTTATACCTATTACTATCTACCATATTAGAAAGTTGAACTTTGAACACTTAAATATATTTATTTAATCATTTTAAAATAATACTAATAATGAACTCACTACCTGCTAACATAAATGACCTATTTTATGAAAAATAACTGTCTTCTAAAATAAACTAAATTAGTGAGATTAGCCACCCTTCATATTTTTGCAAATCTCTTTAATAGCTAGTTCTGTAGAAGACAGCTGGTTTCTCCTATCTGCTTCTGCATTCAATCTACTGTGATACCACAGGCCGTGTATTCTCTGGAAAAATCCACTATACATTTGTGAGAGTATGAGAGAGAAAAAGGGTAAATAACATCTTAGTATTATATGAAAACAGTTTTGACTTTGAGGACACCTGAAAGGGTCTTGCACAAAATCCCAGGGTCCCCAGACCCTACTTTCAGAATCACTGTTCTAAAATAATTTTTGAGATGTACTTTTTTTTCTCAAATGAAATTTACAATTTTTAGATGTCAATATTTTTTAATAGACCTTTATTGGAGTGTAATTGCTTTACAATACTGTGTTAGCTTCTGTTGTACAACAAAGTGAATCAGCCATATGCATACACATGTCCTCATATCCCCTCCCTCTTGAGCCTCCCTTCCACCCTCCTTATCCCACCCCTCTAGGTCATCGCAAAGCACCGAGCTGATCTCCCTGCTATGCTGCTGCTTCCTACTAGCTATCTATTTTACATTCGGTAGTGTATATATGTCGATGCTACTCTCACTTCCCCCCAGCTTCCCCCTCCGCCCCCACCCCCCGTGTCCTCAAGTCCATTCTCTATGTCTAAGACGTCAGTATGTTAACTGGTTTTAGTGGTGCCTTCCTCTTCTTTCATTGATATAACAGAACTTTGCTCGTATTGATTTCCTGATTCTCTTATTATAGGGTATCAGCAAATAATTTGTTCCAGACAGTGTGTCAGTAAGAATGGGGTAGATTATTCTATTGGAACAAACATTTCTAAAATCTCAGTGGGTCACCGGCTGCTTAAGGGAACCTTCATCTTGGACTGTCTCTAGCTGATGAACAGCCACCATCTGAAATGACAGCCACTGTAGCAGAGAAACAGTGGGCATGGCTCACAGGTGCTGGCTCCAAATTCTTCTGCCAAAGCTACACCCATCAGCCCAAGGAGGCAGGAAGGTGCAACCCTACCTTTGTCCAGAAGTAAAGAAAATAGAGCATTGAAAACCGTGTGACCAACACAGAGGGTGCATGAGTAAAATGTTTTCTGAGCCTCTGCACAGCTATTTTGCCTTCACACATGAATGATTGAACAGGGGGTGTATTTGTTAGGCATTTCCTTTTACTTCTGAATCTACATACACACTTGAATGACTGCTTTAGACATTTAGATGTTTCAAATTTACTTTTCATTTTTCCTTTGGATTTTTTCTTTTTTTCCAGCTATGTGCCGGGGAAATTCCCTTGTCTTTATCTTATGACCATTTTAGTTAAACTTTTGTTTGTTTGTTTGTTTTGTTTTGTTTTTTTGTGGTACGCAGGCCTCTCACCGTTGTGGCCTCTCCTGTTGCGGAGCACAGGCTCCGGACGCGCAGGCTCAGCGGCCATGGCTCACGGACCCAGCCGCTCCGCGGCATGTGGGATCCTCCCGGACCAGGGCACGAACCCGTGTCCCCTGCATCGGCAGGCGGACTCTCAACCACTGCACCACCAGGGGAGCCCTAGTTAAACTTAAAAAAAAAAATTTTCAGCAATCACTTTAAATTTCCAGGCCCATTATCTTATTTTCCTGTTTTTTCTTCATGGCATCCTGGACATAATATCTTCTCCACTGTGTATGAAAATTGTTTTTTAGAAACTCTCTTCTGTTCCCTGTAGTATTTCTATTTGTTCTGGAGTCATTTTTGCTCTCTGCTCATCTTGGTTCTGCCCCTTTGTGCTGTTAGTTTCCACAGATATCTGTGGCCTGTTATTGTTTGTTCATTCTTAAGGGTGAGGCACTGATAAGCTAGCTTGGAACTGCATTTAATGAGATGGGCTTGAAAACCTGTGGCTTTGCTGGGTAAATCCCAAATGCCCAAAGGTGAAGACCTTTCTTCTGTGTCGTTTACATTTTTCTTAAGAGGAAACCTCTAGTTTCTTGCCTGGATGCAGGAGTTCTGTATGGTGGGGTCAGGAAAGAGTTGGGGAGCACATTGTTTTGTATTTTCTCCTTTCAAACAATCCCTCTCTTTTCATTCTTGCATCTTCTTCCCCACCTCCACTACCTCCCCAGGGGCCTGTAAGACACACTGGGCCCCTCTGTGACCTCTAGGAGCATCCTCCACCAGCAGTAATGATGAATGCTCTGACCACTTTTTCTTTTTCAGACTTTGGTTTAAGTTTTTCATCCAATCCCCTTGTCTTTGTCATTGTGACTCTAATTTCTTTACTATCATTTTAGAGCACTCTCCAATGAGAGAGGGGGAAGGCACTTGTTTTCAATCAGCTATCTTTAAGCAAAAACATTTTTTTTCTTTTTTTTTTTTTCTCACACATTACACTTCCCCCTCACCACATCCTCAAGTCCATTCTCTAGTAGGTCTGTGTCTTTATTCCTGTCTTACCCCTAGGTTCTTCATGACATTTTTTTTTCTTAGGTTCCACATATATGTGTTAGCATACAGTATTTGTCTTTCTCTTTCTGACCCACTTCACTCTGCACGACAGACTCTAGGTCCATCCACCTCACTACAAATAACCCAACTTCGCTTCTTTTTATGGCTGAGTAATATTCCACTGTATACATGCACCACATCTTCCCCACCCATTCATCCAACGATGGACACCCGGGTTGCCCCCATCTCCTGGCCACTGTAAATAGAGCTGCAATGAATATTTTGGTACATGACTTTTTCCGAACTATGGCCTTCCCAGGGCACATGCCCAGTAGTGGGCAAAAACATTTTTTTAAGGAATTCAGTGAAGGAATGGATTTTATTCTATCCTGATGCATATTTGGAGAATGGGAAGTTCCAATGACCCTTTTATGGTGGGATAAAAAAATCCTGAGTCTTTACAACTTTTAGAAATACAGAGAAGTTTATTAAGACATTATCAGAAGGGGGAACAATTTATCAAGTAAGAATCAGAATTATAAAGCTTTTTGAGTCTCTAAATTACTTCTCACAGGTGTGGTTATGTTTGAAATCCAGAGGTCTTCTATTTCTTCATGTATATAACACTTCCACAGGCAGGTTTAGATATAGAGCAACCTGTCCTAGTTTTGAATATTCACACAAGTCTCTATATTAGACCAAAGAAAAAGACATATTCTCAATATTAATTGAAACTTTATCAGAGGAGTGTCTTTGACCTAATTTTATGATGTGGAATGCCATTCCTGCCCCTGCAGTTACAGATGGGAGAGGTCTAGCTCCTTTACACCTTCCTGAGATTTATTCTACTTGTTATTAACTAAGAAGACTTGCAGTTCAGTGGTAGGTTCTGTAGTATTGTCTCAGTTTGTTTTTTTATTTCTTTGTCTGTAACTTATTTTTTTGTAATATGTATTCATCAGGGTTCTTCAGAGAAACAGAACCAATAGGCTGTGTGTGTGTGTGTGTGTGTGTGTGTGTGTGTGTGTGTGTGCATATATATATAGAGAAAGAGATATTTATTGTAAGGAATTGGCTCACACATTAAGGGAGGCCAGCAGGTCCAAAGTCTGCTATGCACCAGCAGGCTAGAGACCCAGCAGAGTCTCTGAAAGCACTCAGCTGTAGAATTCCTTTTTACTCAGGGAGGCTGGTCTTTTTGTTTTATTCAGGCCTTCAGCTGATTGGATGAGACCCACCTACATTATGGAAGGCAAACTGCTTACTCAAAGTTCACCAATTTAAAATAAAATGTTAGTCTTATCCCCCAAACCCTCCATGTTGAGACATAAAATTAACCATCTGAGTATCATATAAATTCCTGTAAAGCTTTTACAATTTTAAAATTCAATGTTTTCCAAAGAGAGTTTGGGTGAAAGTCTTTTTACAGTAGTTTTGATTAGCACAGGGTAAACTCTTTCACTTCTATGTACAAACCTTCCTTAAGCCCAGTGTATTCTTCTATTGCACCCTTGATTATTCTCTAAGTAAATAAATTCCATCTATTCTGGTCCTTGCACAAGAACATCATTTTACACATGTTGGCCCTCCATTGAGTGCCTATCATCGAAAAGAATGCAAATAACAAATGTTGGCTAGGATGTGGAGAAACGGGAACCCTCCTGCACAGTTGATGGGAATATAAATTGGTGCAACCACAGTGGAAAACAGCATGGAGGTTTCTCAAGAAACTAAAAATAGAACTACCATATGACCTTGCAATTCTACTCTTGGGTATATATCTGAAAAAAACAAAAACACCAATTCAAAAAGATACATGCACCCCAATGTTCCTATAAGTATTATTTACAATTGCCAATACAAGGAAGCAACCTAAGTGTCCATCAACAGATGAACAGATAAAGAAGATGTAGTGTATATGTATACAATGGAATACTACTCAGCCATAAAAAATGAATGAAATTTTGCCAGTTGCCACAACACGGATGGACTTGGAGGGCACTATACTAAGTGAAATAAGTCAGATAGAGAAAGACAAACACTGGATGATATCACTTATATGTGGAATGTAAAAAAATACAACCAACTAATGAATGTAACAAAAAAGAGGCAGACTCACAGATATAGAGAACAAACTAGTGGTTACCAGTGGGGAGAGAGGGGGAAGGGGGAATTTAGGGGTGACCGACTGGGAGATATAAACTATTGGGTGTAACATAGGCTACAAGGATATATTGTATAACACGGGGAATTATAGACAATATTTTGTCATAACTGTAAATGGAGTATAACCTTTAAAAATTGTATAAAAATATATGTAGTAAATATTCATGTAGAAAAAAGAACAGTCATTATAATATATAATTTTGCATATAAAAACATTCAGAAGCTGTAAAAAATAAATAAATAAAATAAAATCTTTTGACCTCCATGGGCCTCTCAGAAACTCAACGTCTACTTTCATATTGTGTCTTTGTTTCTCAGAATGATCACAGGGGACCAGAACCCAGAGGAGCAGAACCCAGAGGAGCAGTTTTTCTATGAGTTCATATTCAGGCTTTTCAAAGAAAATAAGGTGGAGATTGCAAGTGCAATAACAAAGCCGTTTCCTTTCTTCATGGGCCTCCGAGATCGGGGCTTCATCCCTGAGCAGATGTATGAGGTAAGTGAGGAGAATTCCCTCATGATAACCTTCCAAATTTAGGATGCAATGAGCAGGCTAAAGATCCTCCTATGAACAGGGACGTTCGCCATCCTATAAGTTAGGAGGTGAGAGGAGAAGCAGCATCACAGACAACATCCCTTCTTCTGTAGTAAACAGGGGAGGCGCATGGCGATAGAGATGTGGCAACATTGGAATGGCGAGTAGGTAGGGAGCATCTTAGATATTTTGATACAATATGATAACAATAACAAAATTAAAGCAAATAAGTGAGTTGGGCAACATTTCATTACAAAGCCCTCTTATTTTACGCACTCGAACCTGAAGTGATTGAACTCATAGGGAAGTCGTGTCACGGTAGGATAAATTTGGAAGCAGACGCTTGCTGCTCACTCTCCAAATCGTTTCTTGCACTTTAGACATTTCCAGATACAGAATACAAGTAAAGGTTAACAATGGACCTTCCTGGGGATACTGAGGACAAGTCTTCTTTTTGTCTTTGTGAATTTTATTTGCCCTTTGGCAACGTTCACAGAAGGGGAGAGTGGTTACATGGTTTCCTGGAGGGAAGGGCAGTGGTTATTGTCTGGTCAACTAAATGGCCTCTCAGTACCAGTAAGGGCCACTCCTGAAGCATCCTGTCCAGGCTCTTAAAGCCCTCACACAACATTCTACTTTGAACCTACTTTTATTCTTCAAAATTGCTCTCTTAAGTGACCATCAATGTCAGAGAGGCAGGTTAACAAAATAAGAGTCTATTTTTATGATGGAGAATATTTTAGAAGTCATCCAAATATGTGTAACATTCTAATATTTCACCAGAGAACAATTAGTCTATTTATAATCCGAGTCTCCTATAACCCATACACTCAAAGCTACATAATTCACCATTCAATATTTTTAAGCATTTTCAAGAAGCTTGTGCAAATCTGGTCCCAGTGGATAGAGTGGTGTATGATGCTCTCAGTGAACTGGAGAAGAAATTTGACAAGACAATTCTGGATGCCCTGTTCAGCAGAGTTAACCTGAAGGCCTATCCTGATTTACTTCATGTTTGCAGAAACTTCCAAAATGGTAATTACAACTTTCAACAACTTTTGGGGGTTCAAGTCCACTTCATTCACTGATTCATTCATTCACTCTTCATTATATTTGACAGTTATTATATTGAGTGACTACTACATGACAGGCAGAGAGAGAATACAATAGAGAAGAAAACACACATGACTTGTGTTCTCATGGAGCTTACGCATAGTGGGGGTGACACCTTAGCCAAGTAATCCCACAAATGATTGCTCAGCCAGGACCTGAATTTGGTGCTGAGAAACATAGGATTTGAGTCTCTACTTTTCTGGAGGAAGGCATGAATTATGCCTTTTGTAGGAAAGGAGGTAGCCCTATCCGATACTTGCAGACATGTTCAAAGATGGAAAGATTTTCTTTGTATGAAAAGATTTGTCATTCAATGCAGTCCTGTGCCCGAACAAAGAATGGAGAATTCACAAGGGAAGGCCAGCACATACCCATGCATTGGGGAGGGGGCAGAATGTGAAAGCTACAAAGTAGGAAAGGAACAGTGGACCTGCAGAACCATGTGGTTGAAAAACGGAGCATGGGTGGGAGGGCTTGGAAGCTCGTTCTGGAAAGGGGAGTTGGAGGTGATTTTCGAGGGTCTAACACCCTATGCCAAGGAATTTGAAGTTTATTATTTGGGAAATAAAGATGTAATAAAGGATTTTTAAACAGAGAAAAAGTAAAAGAAGTCAGTATAAAGAATGAGATGTGTTTATTTGTGAAAATTATATCTTGTAAAATAAGAGCTATCTCATTTCTCCAGTGTGATATCTAAGTCAGAAAAGGGAATAAAGGAAATGAAATACCTAGCCACAAATTTCGAGTCAATATTATATTTGTAGCCAGAACATCCCCAGGCCATGGGTAGGAAGGGAATGGCAGTTACCTTTACTGCCCACATCTCAGGGGCTCTGATCCTCTCCCTGTACTGTAGGGATCCCCCTCCCTGGACCCCAGGACCCACATCACATGTGTTAGTTTCCGGGGCTTCCTGTGCTGAGATCTCCTACACGTGAGGCTTGCTGCTGCCCTCAAGCTGCACTGCCCACTGCCTGGCTCAGCACAGCTGCCCACCTGCCCCCAGGGGAGGCTGCCGCTGGTGCCTCCCAGACCCTTTTGTCAGTGGCCCAGAGCCAAGATGCTGGTAAGAGGGGTCAGAGAAGCCTCCTGTCCCCCATCATTGAAATGCCTGCAACTGTAATGCAAATGTACCTCCTGGAGGCAATACCCACTGAGGGGTCAGGGCAGTAGGGAGATGCTTTTTCCATCCCCAGGACATGTTGACTTCATGCCTAGGCCTCCTTATGTTCTCTAAACCTCTCACCCACATAACATTTACCCCCATGTCTTCTTCCAAAGTTGGCCTGGGCATGAAGTCAACATGTCTTGGGGACAGAAAAAGCATCTCCCTACTGCCCTGACCCCTCAGTGAGTATTGCCCCCAGGAGGTACAGTTGTGTTAGTATTCAATTCCCATCTGTGCCTTTCAGAAAATTTTCATTTCCTGTCTGTGTCTTTCACAACGTGTCTTTCCTTGTTTTCTGGATTTCTCCCCACCCATCCTACCCCAGGGAAGTACTAGTTCCTCTTCACTGTATGTCTCTTTATAACAGGTCTTCTTCCCTGACCCAAGGTCTTTTCTCCTTCCTTCTTTCCTCCCTTCCTTCCTTCCTCCCTTCCTTCCTTCCTTCCTTCCTTCCTTCCTTCCTTCCTTCCTTCCTTCCTTCCTTCCTTCCTTCCTTCTTCTCTCTCTCCTTTCCTTCCTTCCTTCTAAATCTCCATCTTCGAAAGATGTTAGGGCTTTTCTTCTATAATGTAGGTGTATTTCTCTAGAAATATTAGCTTTCTCCTGAAGAAATCCCTCTGCTTCTTCCCTGGTCTTAGTTGCACATAGAATTTACAAAACACATTCCACGTGTATTATTTATTTTAAATTGGCTTTCACTGTTTTTTGATCATTTTGAAGGGGGTTGACCACTACTTACAACTTTTCCACTGTCCATTCTTTTTTGTTTGTTTTTTAACATCTTTGTTAGAGTATAATTGCTTTACAATGGTGTGTTAGTTTCTGCTTTATAACAAAGTGAATCAGTTATGCATATACAGATGTCCCCATATCTCTTCCCTCTTGCATCTCCCTCCCTCACACCCTCCCTATCCCACCCCTCTAGGTGGTCACAAAGCACCAAGCTGATCTCCATGTGCTATGCGGCTGCTTCCCACTAGCTATCTACCTTACGTTTGGTAGTGTATATATGTCCATGCCACTCTCTCACTTTGTCACAGCTTACCCTTCCCCCTCCCCATATCCGCAAGTCCATTCTTTAGTAGGTCTGCATCTTTACTCCCATCTTGCCCCTGGGTTCTTCTGATCATTTTTTTTTCTTTTTTTAGATTCCATATATATGTGTTAGCATACGGTATTTGTTTTTCTCTTTCTGACTTACTTCACTCTGTATGACAGTCTCTAGGTCCATCCACCTCACTACAAATAACTCAGTTTCGTTCCGTTTTATGGCTGAGTAATATTCCATTGTATATATGTGCCACATCTTCTTTATCCATTCATCTGTTGATGGACACTTAGGTTGCTTACATGTCCTGGCTATTGTAAATAGAGCTGCAATGAACATTTTGGTACATGACTCTTTTTGAATGATGGTTTTCTCAGGTTATATGCCCAGTAGTGGGATTGCTGGGTCATATAGTAGTTCTATTGTTAGTTTTTTAAGGAACCTCCATAGTGGCTGTATCAATTTACATTTCCACCAACAGTGCAAGAGGGTTCCCTTTTCTCCACACCCTCTCCAGCATTTATTCTTTGTAGATTTTTTGATGATGGCCATTCTGACTGGTGTGAGATTATATCTCATTGTAGTTTTGATTTGCATTTCTCTAATGATTAATGATGTTGAGCATCCTTTCATGTGTTTGTTGGCAATCTGTATATCTTCTTTGAAGCAATGTCTATTTAGGTCTTCTGCCCATTTTTGGATTGAGTTGTTTGTTTTTTTAATATTGAGCTGCATGAATTGCTTGTATGTTTTGGAGATTAATCCTTTGTCAGTTGCTTCATTTGCAAATATTTTCTCCCATTCTGAGGGTTATCTTTTCATCTTGTTTATGGTTTCCTTTGCTGGGCAAAAGCTTTTAAGTTTCATTAGGTCCCATTTGTTTATTTTTGTTTTTATTTCCATTTCTCTAGGAGGTGAGTCAAAAAGAATCGTGCTGTGATTTATGTCATAGAGTGTTCTGCCTATGTTTTCCTCTAAGAGTTTGATGGTGTCTGGCCTTACATTTAGGTCTTTAATCCATTTTGAGTTTATTTTTGTGCATGGTGTTAGGGAGTGTTCTAATTTCATTCTTTTACAGGTAGCTGTCCAGTTTTCCTAGCACCACTTACTGAAGAGACTGTCTTTTCTCCATTATATATTCTTGCCTCCTTTATCAAAGATAAGGTGACCATATGTGCGTGGGTTTTTCTCTGGGCTTTCTATCCTGTTCCATTGATCTATCTTTCTGTTTTTGTGCCAGTACCATACTGTCTTGATTACTGTAGCTTTGTAGTATAGTCTGAAGTCAGGGAGCCTGATTCTTCCAGCTCCGTTTTCCTTTCTCAAGATTGCTTTGGCTATTCGGGGTCTTTTGTGTTTCCATACAAATTGTGAGATTTTCTGTTCTAGTTCTGTGAAAAATGCCAGTGGTAGTTTGATAGGGATTGCATTGAATCTGTAGATTGCTTTGGGTAGTAGAGTCATTTTCACAATGTTGATTCTTCCAATCCAAGGACATGGTATATCTCTCCATCTATTTGTATCATCTTTAATTTCTTTCATCAGTGTCTTATAAATTTATGCATATGGGTCTTTTGTCTCCTTAGGTAGGTTTATTCCTAGATATTTTATTCTTTTTGTTGCAGTGGTAAATGGGAGTGTTTTCTTAATTTCACTTTCAGATTTTTCATCATTAGTGTATAGGAATGCAAGAGATTTCTGTGCATCAGTTTTGTATCCTGCTATTTTACCAAATTCATTGATTAGCTCTAGTAATTTTCTGATAGCATCTTTAGGATTCTCTATGTATAGTATCATGTCATCTGCAAACAGTGACAGCTTTACTTCTTCTTTTCCAATTTGGATTCCTTTATTTCTTTTTCTTCTCTGATTACTGTGGCTAAAACTTCCAAAACTATGATGAATAATAGTGGTGAGAGTGGGCAGTCTTGTCTTGTTCCTGATCTTAGTGGAAATGATTTCAGTTTTTCACCGTTGAGGACAATGTTGGCTGTGGGTTTGTCATATATGGCCTTTATTATGTTGAGGTAAGTTCCCTCTATGCCTACTTTCTGGAGGGTTTTTATCCTAAATGGGTGTTGAATTTTGTCGAATGCTTTCTCTACTATTGCGATGATCATATGGTTTTCCTCCTTCATATGTCCATTCTTTTTTAAAACTTGAGAAGTATATTCAATGTGGAACAGCTGTTAGATTCCAGGAGCAATGTCAAGCCACAGGTCACATGAGACCCACTGAAGTCCAGGGTTCCCTGAGGGCTGGATGGTTCCAGCCTTCCTGGATGTGTAACTATGAGATGCAACTCTTGGTCACTGTCTGGGATCTCTAATTGCCTTTCCTTTCTCTTCTCAGTGATTCGTGAAAACTTCCATTACCAAACTGTTGGTGAAGGAGAGACAAAGGAGACACTCAACTTACAATTAAACCATGAACAAGGTAATTCTGACTTGATAGAAGCTTGCTGTCTCATCTACTAAGAGGAAAGGAGATCATGGATCAGAGGACTGAGCTCCTGGGTGGAGAGTGCACCCTGGAGAAGGAATGCAGCAGGAGATGGGGAAGCCAGAGCAGTGGTGTGTTGTTTGGGCTCCCAATTAACCAGCCAGATCTGGAATTCAAGAATATTGCTAGGCAGATGTGATAACTAATAAGATGGAACATGAACCCAAGAGAGAAGATCTCACTGCAACCATGAGGCAGAATTAAGGGGGAGGACTCACAGCAGTAATTGTGAGCCAGGAATTCAGTAGATCTGGGAAGGAGTAAGGGTTTGTGACAAGTCCAAAGAGGAAGCCTTTGATGTGTCAAAGGGAGGAACAGTTGTAAACAGTACTCATAATAAAAGAAAAGAGAGGAAGAGAGTAAGCAGTAATTGTGTGGAGGGTGTGGAAGAGATGGTGTTCTGTAGAAAAGAAGGAAAGGAGAAGGGAAGGAGTAAAAGAAAGAAAGGAGAAGCGAAGGAGTAAAAAGGGGTGAAGAGAACAAAGGGCAGTAATAACTCTGACTATGACAATAGTCACAATGCATAACATTCACAGACCACTAGGCGTAAGGTCAGTGCTTCCAGTGCATCAACATGTTTAATGCTCACATATGCCTCATTTACTTTTGTAACCAGGATGCACTGTTTCTAGCTTTTAATCATCTTTTCATTCATATTATTACTAATAATTAATCATTAAATTCTAACACATAAGACATTAATTGAAAATTATGATTTCTTGCTAAGTTACTGTACCCAGGTATCACTTTACCAGTAGCATCTCATTTAATTCTCATAACAATCCTGTCATAAGGGTTTTGTTATTCCCATTTTTCAGGAGAAAAAACTGAGGTGTGAAGATAGTTAGTGATTCAGTGAGTGAAACAGCCTTCAAGCCCAAGAAAATGTCTCCATCCTTAAGCCAAATGGTCTACAATAAATTTAGTTATTTGTTAACTGTTGATTTTTTTTCTTGGAAATGACAAATGTAAGAAAAAGCCATAAGAATGGCCTTGCAGAATGTCATTAATATGTATCCTTAATTTGGATTTATACGTCAGATATTGTATATTTTAGAGATGTATTAATACATTTATGTAACATTCAGATGTATTTTAATAATAATACTTATTCTTTTTAATAAAGACAAATAGCTAAAAGTATAAAATGTATATTAGAAAGTACAAAGTGTATCAAAAATATATTTAGAGATTCATCTACCACTGACAATAGTGGGAATGAGAATGAGGTGGTGGAAGGATTCGTAATAGTTATTTGTAAAGAATAGAGGTTCATTATGAAAGGAAGGGGAAACAAATCCTTCAACATTCCTAATGTGATCTAGGTGACACCCTACCTAGAGCATATCAGTGATGGATGCAGATGAGTATAAGGGAAGAAGATTTATCTCGTGACCCAAATGGTACAATAAAAATCCAGGAAATGATGAATGAATGTGCCCGAGAATCTGAACAAGCAGTAAGGTTGACTGACAGTCCAATATTTGCCTGGATGACTGACTCTGAGTATGGTAGCACATACAGGGAAGGAGGAAGGGGGATGTGATGTGTTTATAATTCAGAAAGGAGGCCCCAGGGAGCTCCAAGGAACCCTGCTCCTCTCCCCAAGGGGCAGAGGAGTAGATCAGAGTTTAGGGTGAGGAGTCATTTACTTACCAAGAAAGCATATCTGGTTTTTGTGGTAAATGGGAGAGTTAAAAATCCACAAAGAGACAGAGAGGGTAGGACACTGGAATAGCATAGGTATAAAGGGTATAAAGAGTTGGAAGAGAAAAACTAGAGAGACAAAGGGGGAAGAGCCAGAAGCCTCACTGGGGAAGAGAGAGGCAGAAATACAAGGTGACAGGAGTGGCCAAGGAGAGAGACGCCATCAGAAACAAGAATGCACAATCCTTCATCGGGGATACACAGCGTTGGGAAGAGGACTGTAAGTACAAATGTGAGAAATGAAGAGAAGTAGAATGGATTGTAAAAAGATGGAAAATAAGGCAGAGCAAACATAGAAAAAATTAACCTCCCCTCCTGCTTCACACTATCCACAAAATATAATTCAAGTTGGATCACAAATCTAAAAGTTAAGGCTAAAATGATAAAGCTTCTAAAAGAAAACACAGGAGCGTATCCTTGCAAATTTAGGGTTGACAAAAATTTGTTACATAGGACAGGAAAAGCATAGACCATAAAAGAAAAACTTGGTAAATTGCACTTCATCAAAATTAAAAACTACTAATCCAAAGACACCATTAAGAAAAGGAAAAGGCGAGTCATAGACTGGGAGAAAATATTTGCAATACATATATCTGACAAAGGATTGTACCTGTAATATATTAAGAACTCCTACAAAAGAATAATAAAAAGACACACCACTAATTTAAAAAATGGACAAAAGACTTGAACAGACACTTCACTCAGAAGATATAAAATGACCAATAAGAACATAAACAAAGTATATATCATCATTAGTGATTGGGGAAATGCAAATTTCATTAGTCATTGGGGAAAAGCCACAATGAGCTACCATTCGGTTACCAGAATTGCTAAAATTAAAAATACTGACAACACCAAATGCTGATGAGACTATGGAACAATTAGAACTCCTTTATATACATTGCTAGTTGGACTATAAAGTGATAGATATAACCACTTTGGAAAACTAGCAGTTTCCTATAAAGTTAAATATAACCCACGACCCAGCAGTCCTACTCCTAAGTATCTTCTCATAAGGAATGAAAACATATGTTCACACAAATATTTGTATAACAATGTTTATAGTAGCTTTATTCCAAATAGCTGAAATCTGGAACCAATTCAAATTCTCATCAATAAGAGAAAATAAACGGTGATATATTTATAGAATGGAATACTATTCAGCAATATAACGAATGAACTACTGGTATATGTAACCACATGGATGAATCTCAGAAACATTATGTTGAGAAAAAGAAGCCAGTCACAGGAGTATGTACTATGTGATCCTATTGATGTGAGCATCAGTACAGACAAGTATAGTACCAGAAAGGAAGGACTTGTTAATGGTGATAGAAATCAAAACAGTGGTTGCTTATAGTGGTTGGAAACTGAATGGCATGGTGGAAATGTTCCAAATCTTGACTGTGATGTTGGTCACAGAGCTGTTTTACACTTAAGATATGTGCATCTCAATGAAAAAGAGGCAAGCAAGGCTCTGCTGGGCCTCAGATAGGGTCCTTGGAACTTGAACATCATCAGAGTTCATCTTGAGCACACAGAGGTCTCTTCTCTGGATACTGTCTGAGTTCTGTCTTTTTCTTATTGCTCTCTTTAGTGTCCTTGGAACAGTCACGTCTCCAAATGAACAATGTAATAAGATTAGAAGATGTACCCAGCTTACTGCCATATAACAAACAAGGTAACAATCATTTAATTTATCAATTCCATATTAAACCTTTGTTTTCTTGTCTTCATGGAAGCAAAGCCTACCTTTGGTCTCCTATCCTAGGCCTCTGATAGCCCCCACTTCTCCTACCCGCCCCCTTCTTCTCCTACCTGCTCACATATGCAACAGAGACAGTGAGAAAAGGAATCTGAACTCCTGAGTAGATGGAGCATCCATTGATGGGGAATATAAAAAAAGAAAATTGAAAAGGTAGATAGGGTGTAATATGTGACAAATTACATGAATGGATCCAGTTTTCTAAAATCCCCCTCTTCCAGGTTGAGATAGGGGATAATTTTCAATTAATTTCACAGAACAACTAAGAGGAACTTGGAAACATCATGGCATATCAGGTTCACGCGGGAGAACTGGCCAGTTGGAGGTCCCTGGTACTGTAGTCAGAGTCCAAGAGGAGAGTTTTGGAGATGATGAGAGGGGAGAACCTGGAGGATGAAATCACACAGAGAGACAAAAGTTGAATAGTGTTGGGAGACAGAGGTCAAAATAAAGTGGGAGAAACAGATGGAATGGGAGCAAGTGTAAGACACTGCAGAGAATAGATAAACTGAAAAAGTTCTCAGAAACAGAGATAAAAGTTGAAAGCAAAAAGTATGGAAAGGGCAAGACCGAGAGGAAAATAAATACTAAGAATTGGGAAAAGTCAGGGAGACGTACAAAGGCAACTATGAGGAGAAAGAGTTGAAGGAGAATGGATGGAAAACAGGTTGAGAGTGAAAAGACAATAAAAGAGAGAGGAGCAGATCGGGACATTGTAGGCTTGAGGTAAGAGCACTGTATATAAGCAACTTTGGGCACAAGTGTTGGCAACATTAGCTGTGAGTTTTCAGATTAAACTGTCCTTAACCATCAAAGTGGCACTTGTAAAATACTCACATTGCAATAGTCCTCTCCCTGAATATTCCAGAGACTGCTATGACCAAATCACCACCCTAGATTGCCTTCAGAGTACCTTTATCCGTGGACTCAAAGACCATGGTCTGCTAGATATCTACACGTGAATTCTTTCAAGAACTTTTAACTTGGCATTTCAGAACTAAAAGTAGCGTCTTCATCACTCAAGCTAGATCTAAACTCCTCTTCAGCATTCATGTTTCAGTGATGGATCCTTATTATCTCATAGGTTTTCAAGTTGGAAGTCTAGGCGTCACCGTGACTGCTCTTGCCCTCAAATAAATGCCTGTTACTCATCCAGTATAGTCATTTCTCTTCCAGAATATCTCCAAGCTGTCCATCTGTCACACCCCAAAGTCTTCAGACCTCTGCCATGGTTCTCAAAGCAACAGTCTTCTGTTCATGACCTTCCTCTAATCTTGCTTCCAACGAATGTGTTATTTGCACTTCAACTACATGGGACATTTGAAAATGAAAATTAGATTGTGTTATGTTCCAACATACTTTCTTAATACACTAAGGATTAAATAAATGTTTCTCTGAGTGGCATCCAAGATTACCCATGATAAGCCCCGTATTGATTTTCCCAGCCTCCTCACCTGCCTCCTGCACTATTAATTCAATATAGTATAAACTTTTTTCCCCCAATAATTTTATTTTTAAAATTTGTATTTTATTTTATTTTTTAAAATTTTACTGTAATATAATTGATTTACAAGGTTGTGTTAGTTTCAAGCATACAGCAAAGTGATTCAGTTATACATATATGTTCATATATATGTATATATATTCTTTTTTTACATTCTCTTCCATTATACATTATTACAAGATATTACATATAGTTCCCTGTACTATATAGTAGGTCCTTGTTGGTTATCTTTTTTTATATATAGTAGTGTGTATATGTTAATCCTAAACTCCTAATTTATCCCTCCCCCACCTCTCCTTTGGTAACCATGTTTGTTTTCTATGTCTGTGAGTCTGTTTCTGTTTTTTAAGTAAGTTCATTTGTATCATTTTTTAAAATTCCACATACATATAAGCAATATCATATGATATTTGTTTTTCTCTGTCTCATTTACTCCCCCAATAATTTTAATTGTTAAATCTTTCATATTTGAGCATTTTCATACATTTTCTGCCTTATTCAACACTGTTTTCACATTCTACTACTCTCCACTTAACCTCCTCACTCTGGTAAATCCTATTTAAAACATACTATTGCAGGGAGGCCTTTCTTTAGAGAAAGCTAGAAAGAAACAGTTGAAAGACAAAGGATAGGAGAGAAGGAGCAACATAAGAGAAACAAGACAAAAGTTGCAGAAACAGAGAAAGAGACAGTCCAGGAGACACCAGCAGAAAGAAACAGAGGCAGAGATGGATAAAATGTAAAGATTCAAACGGAAAGGGAAGAAGTAGAAAGAGAATGTGGTATAAAAAAAGGAAACCACTAAGATCAGAAACTACCACTAAGATCAGGAACAAGACAAGGTTGCCCACTCTCACCACTATTATTCAACATAGTTGGCCACAGTAATCAGAGAAGAAAAAGAGATAAAAGGAATCCAGATTGGAAAAGAAGAAGTAAAGCTGTCACTGTTTTCGGATGACATGATACTATACATAGAGAATCCTAAAGATGCTACCAGAAAACAACTAGAGCTAATCAATGAATTTGGTAAAATAGCAGGATACAAAACTGATGAACAGAAATCTCTTGCATTCCTATACATTAATGATGAAAAATCTGAAAGTGAAATTAAGAAAACACTCCCATTTACCACTGCAACAAAAAGAATAAAATATCTAGGAATAAACCTACCTAAGGAGACAAAAGACCCATATGCAGAAATTTATAAGACACTGATGAAAGAAATTAAAGATGATACAGATAGATGGAGAGATATACCATGTCCTTGGATTGGAAGAATCAACATTGTGAAAATGACTCTACTACCCAAAGCAATCTACAGATTCAATGCAATCCCTATCAAACTACCACTGGCATTTTTCACAGAACTAGAACAAAAAATCTCACAATTTGTATGGAAACACAAAAGACCCCGAATAGCCAAAGCAATCTTGAGAAAGAAAAATGGAGCTGGAGGAATCAGGCTCCCTGACTTCAGACTATACTACAAAGCTACAGTAATCAAGACAGTATGGTACTGGCACAAAAACAGAAAGATAGATCAATGGAACAGGATAGAAAGCCCAGAGATAAACCCATGCACATATGGTCACCTTATCTTTGATAAAGAAGGCAAGAATATACAGTGGAGAAAAGACAGCCTCTTCAATAAGTGGTGCTAGGAAAACTGGACAGCTACATGTAAAAGAATGAAATTAGAACACTCCCTAACACCATGCACAAAAATAAACTCAAAATGGATTAAAGACCTAAATGTAAGGCCAGACACCATCAAACTCTTAGAGGAAAACATAGGCAGAACACTCTATGACATAAATCACAGCAAGATCTTTTTTGATCCGCCTCCTAGAGAAATGGAAATAAAATAAAAATAAACAAATGGACCTAATGAAACTTAAAAGCTTTTGCCCAGCAAAGGAAATCATAAACAAGATGAAAAGACAACCCTCAGAATGGGAGAAAATATTTGCAAATGAAGCAACTGACAAAGGATTAATCTCCAAAACATACAAGCAATTCATGCAGCTCAATATTAAAAAAACAAGCAACCCAATCCAAAAATGGGCAGAAGACCTAAATAGACATTTCTCCAAAGAAGATATACAGATTGCCAACAAACACATGAAAGGATGCTCAACATCATTAATCATTAGAGAAATGCAAATCAAAACTACAATGAGATATAATCTCACACCAGTCAGAATGGCCATCATCAAAAAATCTACAAACAGGGATTCCCTGGTGGCACAGTGGTCGAGAGTCCGCCGGCTGACGCAGGGGACACGGGTTCGTGCCCCGGTCTGGGAAGATCCCACATGCCGCAGAGCAGCTGGGCCCGTGAGCCATGGCCACTGACCCTGCACGTCTGGAGCCTGTGCTCCGCAACGGGAGAGGCCACAATAGTGAGAGGCCCACGTAGTGCAAAAAAAAAAAAAAAATCTGCAAACAATAAATGCTGGAGAGGGTGTGGAGAAAAGGGAACCCTCTTACACTGTTGGTGGGAATGTAAATTGATACAGCCACCTTGGAGAACAGTATGGAGGTTCCTTAAAAAACTAACAATAGAACTACCATATGACCCAGCAATCCCACTACTGGGCATATACCCTGAGAAAACCATCATTCAAAAAGAGTCATGTACCAAAATGTTCATTTCAGCTCTATTTACAATAGCCAGGACATGTAAGCATCCTAAGTGTCCATCAACAGATGAATGGATAAAGAAGATGTGGCACATATATACAATGGAATATTACTCAGCCATAAAATGGAATAAAACTGAGTTATTTGTAGTGAGGTGGATGGACCTAGAGACTGTCATACAGAGTGAAGTAAGTCAGAAAGAGAAAAACAAATACCGTATGCTAACACATATATATGGAATCTAAAAAAAAAAAGAAAAAAAAGTTGGTCAGAAGAACCTAGGGACAAGATGTGAATAAAGATGCAGACCTACTAGGGAATGGACTTGAGGATACGGGGAGGAGGAAGGGTAAGCTTGGACAAAGTGAGAGAGTGACATGGATATATATACACTACCAAATGTAAAATAGAAAGCTAGTGGGAAGCAGCCGCATAGCGCAGGGAGATCAGCTCGGTGCTTTGTGACGACTTAGAGGGGTGGGATAGGGAGGGTGTGAGGGTGGAAGATGCAAGAGTGAAGAGATATGGGGACATATGTATATGTATAACTGAATCACTTTGTTATAAAGCAGAAACTAACACACCATTGTAAAGCAATTATACTCCAATAAAGATGTTAAAAAAAAAATAACGGAAAGGGAGATTTTTCCACAATGGATGAATTCCTCAGCCCCTAGTGAAAGCTGCTGGTGCAAAGTTAACCTTCAGGTCAGGTTATTTTGGGGAGTGGGTCCTTCCAGTTTCTCAGGATTTCTTGATTTTCTAGTTATTTTCTTGCTGTGATTCCTCCTTGGTCATAAATTGAGATGTCTGTGCGATTTCATTCTTTACTGCAGGGAACAACAATGCCTGTTGGGAGGCCTGTGATGGAGAAGAGCCCCAGGGAGCCTGGAACTTCCCACCAAGATGTGAGCTGGGTAAGGATGGGGAGGGATTGCCAGCCGAGGGTGTCAGGTGGCTGAATTCAGAGCTGTTGTTTATTGATGCTTTTTACCCTGAGCACACTCCACAGTCAAAAGATCTAGTGTGTCTTGGAATCCCATGAGTCCATAATAACATAAGTAACATAACAAATAACATAAATATTCCTAAGTGCATTCTAGTAGCAATATGCTGGAGAAAAGTGTTGTCTCTCATAGCTATTAATAGTAAAGACTTGAATTTATACCGACCTGCCCTTTATCTTCTCTAAAGAATAAAAACTAAGTATTATTCTATTTGGCTATAATGCTATTATTTTGTGCCTAACCTTGGAAAACCCCCAAAAGAAACATGGTCCTTCAGATCAATTGCTCCCAAATCTAAAGTACAATTTTTGTCAACTATTATTTATTATGTGACTGATTTTTCAAAGAATTTTGGCAAACAAGATGTCATTCTTCTCTCCACAAAGTTATGGATGTAACAGATAAAATGTTACTTATTCCTGTTTTATAGGTAAAGAAATAGAATCACTGAAGTGTGTAAGGGTCTTTTAGCAGTCAAAGCAGTTAAACAAGCAAGGGTACCAGCATCCTCGATGACTTACTATGGTGACTATCGTGTGGGGCTGCAGAAGGTCAGGGCAGCCAAGACTTAGGTACATATATATGATGGAATATTACTCAGCCATAAAAAGGAACGAAACTGGGTCATTTGTAGAGATGCGGTTGGACCTAGAGTTTGTCATACAGAGTGAAGTAAGTCAGAAAGAGAAAAACAAATATCGTATATTAACGCATATATGTGGAATCTAGAAAAATACAGGTGAACCTATTTGCAGGACAGGAATAGAGATGCAGACGTAGAGAATGGACATGTGGACACAGGGGAGAGGAGAGGTGGGATGAATTGGGAGATTAGGATTGACATATATACACTACCATGTGTAAAATAGATAGCTAATATGAAGCTGCCGTATTGCACAGGGAGCTCAGCTTGGTGCTCTATTATGACCTACATGGGTGGGATGGGGTGGGAGGGAGGGAGGTCCAAGAGGGAGGGGATATATATCAGTATACATATACATGTATATCACTATACATATAGCTGATTCACTTTGTTGTACAGCAGAAACTAACACAACAGTGTAAAGTAACTATACCCCAATTAAAAAAAAAAAAAGAAAACTGACTCATGAGTAGGAAAACTGTCAAAGAACACTAAAGGGCAGAGAAGAAGAAGACGACTGGGAGGGAAGCTCAGAGTAAAGGAGGTGTGTGATCTTTCATGGCACAAAAACAACCATGTGTGGGGACAGAAAAATGAGGAGAAAGGTGACTGAGGGATAACGGGAAGGAAAAGAGGCAGAGCAAGGCTCTGGTGGGTCTAAAGTGAGGTGTGTGGAGCAACAGTATCTTTTTCCCAAGGAGAAGTTCACCTGACCATTGAACACCAGAATTCAGCATGAGCACCCTGAGGTCTGTACCTCATCACCATGTCTGGTTGGTCTTTTCTGTTTTTCTTTAGTTTCCTGTGAGCCCAAAGCTCTTCAAGGGACAAACGAAGGCAATTCTGAAGAGATTCCCAAACTGCAAGCAGGTAACGGGGGAGCTAATATTGATTTAAGTGACCAATTATCTCATTAATTTGTTTGCATGTCTGTATGCAAGGGACATTTCCCTTCATTCCCCCAAACACAAACACACACTTTTCCTTAGGCTCTGGTTGCTTTCTTCAGGTATATGGGAGGCAAGGGGGAAAGAGGGGCTAAGGACCTTAATGGAGGAGCTTCTGGGTAGAGAATTTAAGGGCACAGAATAAAAAAAATGTAGATTGGGGCCACCACATGCAGTTGCCTAAGTAGTTTCAATTTTATTTAAAAGTATATGGAATCCATATACAACCAGATTGGGGTTTGGAGGAGAGAGATCATTTTAAACTTATGTCCCAGGGTTGCATAGGTTTAATGAAATACTATGTATAGGAGAGACAAACAGGAAGTGAGTTAAAAGAAAAAATAAGGATGGATTAAAGACCTAAATTTAAGGCCAGATACTATAAAACCCTTAGAGTAAAACTTAGGCAGAACACTCTTTGACATAAATCGCAGCAAGATCCTTTTTGACCCACCTCCTAGAGTAATGAAAATAAAAACAAAAATAAACAAATGGGACCTAATTAAACTTAAAAGCTTTTGCACAGCAAAGGAAACCATAAAACAAAAAGTCAGTCCTCAGAATGGGAGAAAATATTTGCAACCAAGTAACTGGCAAGGGATTAACCTCCAAAATATACAAACAGCTCATGCAGCTCAATATCAAAAAAACAAACAACCCAATCAAAAAATGGGCAGAAGATCTAAATAGACATTTCTCCAAGATCAAAAGAAGACATACAGATGACCAAAAAGCACATGAAGAGATGCTCAACATCACTAAGTATTAGAGAAATGCAAGTCAAAACTACAATGAGGCATCACCCCACACCGGTCAGAATGGCCATCATCAAAAAGCCTACAAACAATAAATGCTGGAGAGGGTGTGGAGAGAAGGGGACCCTCCTACACTGTTGGTGGGAATGTAAACTGGTACAGCCACTATGGAGAACAGTATGGAGTTTCCTTAAAAGAACTAAAAATAGAGCTACCATATGATCCAGCAATCCCACTCCTGGGCATATATCTGGAGAAAACCATAATTCGAAGAGATACATGAGCTACAGTGTTCATTGCAGCACTGTTTACAATAGCCAGGACATGGAAGCAACCTAAATGTCCATTGATAGATGAATGGATAAAGAAGATGGTACATATATACAATGGAATATTACTCAACCATAAAAAGAACGAAATAATGCCATTTGCAGCAACATAGATGGACCTAGAGATTGTCATACTGAGTGAAGTAAGTCAGACAGAGAAAGACAAATATCATATGATATCATTTATATGTGGGATCCAAAAAAATGGTACAAATGAACTTATTTATAAAACAGAGTCACAGATGTAGAAAACAAACTGATGGTTACCAAGGGGGAAAGTGGGGGTAAGGATAATTTGGGACAGGAGTCCCCAACCCCTGGGATGCAGACCAGTACCGGTCCATGGCCTGTTAGGAACTGGGTCACACAGCAGGAGGTGAGCAGTGGGCGAGCCAGTGAAGCTTCATCTGCCGCTCCCCATCACTTGTATCACCGCCTAAACCATCCCCCACCCCCCACACCACGTCTGTGGAAAAATTGTCTTCCACAAAACTGATCCCTGGTGCCAAAAAGGTTGGGAACTGCTGATTTAGGAGATTGGGATTGACATATACTCACTACTATATATTAAATAAATAACTAATAAGAACCTACTGTGTAGCACAGGGAACCCTACTCAGCACTCTGTAATGACCTATATGGAAAAAGAGTCTAAAAAAGAGTGGATATATATATATATATATATAACTGATTCACTTTGCTGTACAGCAGAAACTAACACAACATTATACCTCAACTATACTCCAATAAAAATTAATTTAAAGGGGTGAGATAGGGAGGGTGGGTGGAAGACACAAGAGGGAGGAGATATGGGGATATATGTATATGTATAGCTGATTCACTTTGTTATACAGCAGAAACTAACACACCATTGTCAAGTAATTATACTCCAATAAAGATATTAAAAATTAATTTAAAAAATTAAAAATATAATAAAATAGAGAACTAACGATGACCTACTGTGTAGCACAGGGAACTCTACTTAATACTCTGTAATGACCTATATGGGAAAAGAATCTAAAAGAGTGGATATATGTATATGTATAACTGATTCACTGTGCTGTACAGCAGAAACTAATACAACATTGTAAATCAACTATACTCTAATAAAAATTTAAAAAGATAAATAGACGTGGAATCGAAATAGAACCAGGTTAGAATGTGGTGTCAGGGAGGGGAAATAATTTTCAACCTGCTTTCCTCGAGATTGTGTAAGGAACATGGGCATAGTGGGTATAATCGCAAAATAGAAAACTCATGTCAAAGACATTTGAAATGAGCCTGCCAAGGGGAAGGAAGGATCCCTACTCGTTTGTCAGTGGCAAAAGATGAGAACTTTGATGATTTGCGGAAGGAATGTGTGAGATGGAAAAAATATACAGAAAGGCTGAAATTTTAATTTTTAGATTTAAATTTTAAGTTGAAACATTACAAACAGGAAGTTAAGAACTAAAGAGAACAGATAGAAGCAGGGAAATGAGCACCATAGAAGAAAGGAGCTCAACTCAATAATCAAACAAGGTACAGAGTTTAAAAGGTAGAGAATGTGACATTAGAGAAAGACCCAGAAAGGGAAAGTGCTAAGAAATAGAAAGACTGGAGGAAAGTATAACAGTTATACATAGAGAAAAAGATAAAGGAGAAGAGTAAAACATCTGTAGAGAGGGAACACCATGTACAAGGATGGAGAAGATGGTTTGGGACATTGTAGGGACTGAAAGAAGAGTTGCTGCATGGAAGCAACTTCTAACGCTAGGAGTTGAACATGTTAGCCATGAGTTTTCAGATTATGGTTCCTCCAATTATCAAAGTGGCACCTGTAATACACTCAGAGGCAATGGGCCTCCCCTCAGCCATTCTTGTATACTCTATCTATAACTTAATGATCCCCAAATTCCTAACTCTGGCCCCAACTTGCCTTGTAAGCTCATTCATCTAAGTGCCTGACTATATTTGTACAGGGATCTGAGAGACATCTCCATTTGGATGGTTTTCGGGAACTTCAATACAAGTTACTTCCATAGTTGCATGTACCATCTTTCTTGATGCCAGATCTGCCTCTTTCCCCGTGTTCCCTATCTCAGTATGGAACGCTATTGTTACATTCTTTAGGTAGACACCTAGGGGTCACCAATGACTCTTTTCCCTCCCTCAACTCACACACCCCATCAATCACCCAGTTTACTTAACTATACCTTTAACTTGTCTCTTACTAATCCATTTGTTGCCACACCTGACACGGAAGCCCTAGTCAGATGTCTCTTCTCTCTGGAACTAGAGCCAGGGCAACAGACTCTATATGGTCTCATACCTTCCCCCAGTCATCCTCCCACCATATCCATTCTCTCCAACTCAACTAGATGACCCTTTGAAAATGCAGGTTGGCTTATCTCACTTTCCTACCTTAAATCGATAACTTTTTGTTGTCAAAAGGTTGAAATCCTTCCCTATTTTCCTTCCCATGGCTCCAGCCTCATGTCTGTCTCTCCTGCAACGACTTCTAAAGTTTGTTTAAAACTTTGCAGTAATTTTAATTTTGATTACTTTTTCTCATCTGAGCCTTTGCACACACTTAACCCTGTGCTTGGAACAATTTTCTTGGTCCACTCCACTCTCCATTCTGCTCACTAATCTGATGAAATCACATGGAAGTTATAGACCACCTCAGAGATACCTTTTCTAATTCCTAGTTCTAGAAAAAAACAGCATGAGAGACGGGGAGAAGACAGAAAGCTCAGCATCAGAAAAGGAAGAGGGAGAAAAGGCAGGTGGGAACAGACATGGGAAAAGAAACAAATCAGGACAAAGAGAAGTACCAAGAGATTCCAATAGCAAGATACCGAGATAGAAATAGAAGAAGCAGAGATGTGTGGAAAGGGTAAGAATGAGAAAGAGAACTGGGTTGGGAGACAATGTGTACAGTCTCCATCAGATTATTGGATTGTGCAAGCCCCCTCTTACCTTCATGAAACCCTAAGACACAGGTATGCAAACTGTTGTAACTTCTATTTTATGGTTGGGGAAATGAAACAGAAGGGCATGGAGGTTATTTTTGCAAGGGCAAGGTAGAAAAGGAAGAGTGGGCACCAGCATCCTGGGTGTGTCACTGAGGGTGACAGTTGTGTGAAGCCAGCTGACAGTCAGCATGGGGTCATGTGGTCAGAAAAGGAAGAGGAAACCCAAGGAGTTCTGCAGGTTCCCAGGGGAGAGAACCAGGGTCCAAGAGAAGATTTAGTTAAGGAAAAATTAATGTTGGTGGGGAGGGAAAGGAAACCACTGAGAGACAGGAAGTATAGAAGTGGACCCAACCACTTAGGCTTGAAGAGATCTAGAATAAGAAAGCTAGAAAGGATAACAGGAGAAAAGGGATACACTATGACTGAAAAACAAACAAACCCCAAGACCTGAAGACAAGAGATGAGGAGAGAAACACAGACAATCAAAGAGATGCACAGCTAGGAAACAGAGCTGTGTGGAGGTGAACTGTGGGTAGGATGCTGAGAAGGAGAGAGAAGAGGTGCAGATGGCAAAGAAGCAGAAGGAGATGGTGTGGCTCTCAGAAGCAGTGCTTGGAGCAGACATATGGTTTTTCCATCATGTTTGACATGAGCCAATCGAGATCTGTTTCTGATCACCCTCCATGGTCCATCTTGTCTTGTCTGCAGTGACCTGTTATCCCAAAACTCCCCAAATGACTCACGAAGGAGAACCCAAGGAAGTGCTCTGCCTACTACCAGTAGAGGGAGAAGGTAATTATGATTTAAACTCCTCAATAAATAGGAAAAAAAATCCCCCCTTCTCTCATCTTGCCATTCTCTTCTTCATATTCACATACATACACATGGAATTGTGTCGATTTTCTGTTTTGTTTTTTCCAAAACTGTGAGAGAGACTAAGGAGAAAGGTGAGCTGAGCTGAGTGGGGAGAGCACCCCTGCATGGAGAACATAGGGAAACAGGATGTGCCAAAGGTAGGCTGGGGTCCCAAAGCAGAAGTACCTGGGTGACTTTATTAAATGCATATAAAATCCAAATGTCAACAGGTTATGGCAGTTGAGGCAAGGAGATCATTTTCAGCTTACTTCGGAAGTACAAGGAACAAGGAAGTACGTTTTGTGAATGACTGATAAGCTTGCAATTTAGAAAGGTCATGTGGGAGACTTAGAATAGAGCTAATAAGGGAAGGCTCTCCAGCACTGTGGTCCATGTGAAAATGGAAGGACTTTTGTCAGTTTGAGAGAAGGGATCTGTGAGCATGAGGAAAATATATAAAATAAGGAAATTTTACAGGCATCTAGAAAGAGAAGACCCAGAGAAAAAGAGAAAAGGAGAAAATGGAAGACAAGGTAGAAAGGAAATTACCTCAATAAGAAATGAAATACAAAGATAAAAATTAGAGAAACTATATAGAGAGGCAAATAAATACCAAAAAACAATGTGCAAGGAAGTGCAGAGAAACTATGTCGAGAAAGAGTTTTATCAGATCAATAAAGAGTGAAAACAGCTGTACAGGGAAGAGAGGAGAGAAGTTAGGATCCTGGAATGCTGAAGTATGCATATCAGACAGGAGCATCTTCCATCCCAGTAGTGAGTTTCCAAGTTAGGTTTGCCCCATTGAGAGAGTGGTGTCCATAACATAGAGTAATAATTCCCTCCCTGGCAGCCTCAGCTACTCTCAGGTAACAGAATGTGTCTCAAGCACATGCCTGCTAGGCAGACCCATCTTCCAAGGTCATCCATCTATGTATTTACCTGAAGACATTTATCCCAGGGCCCTCTCCATTTGGATGTCTTTCAGGAACTGACACTTCCAAAATTGAAACCAACATCTTCTTCCATGAAACTGGAATGTCCTTTTCTTACAGGGTTTTCTCTCTCAGTAAATGGAACTTGAATGTCCCATTTTCTCTTGCTCCCATCTTGCCCATTTTCTCCACTTTAGCACAATTTTTATTTGCAAGATGGAAATCAGATCATATTACTTTCCCACTTAAACCTGGTGACCTTTGTTGTCCAAAGATTAGATCAGTTATCCTTCCTGTCTTTCTGTGCCTTCCATTCATCATGCGACCCTTGCCAATTTCTTCTTCCTCGTCTCACTTGTGGTCTGAGCATCCTGGCTCAGCTCATTTTCTTGTTTCTCTTTAGTGTCCTGTGATCCTGAAGCTTCCCAAATGACCAACAAAAAAGAACCAGAGGAGCTGCCTAGTCAACCACTATGTGCTGGAGAAGGTAATTGTGATTTCAACTCCCAAATTGAATCTTTGTTTTTCTGTCTGCAGAGAGGAAAATCTCCATCTTTCTTCTCTCTCCTACCCTGCTCCCCTTCACATACCCATACAGAAGAAATATGTAGAGCCAACTGGAAAGGATGAAAAAGACAGAGAAAATTAGTGTATAAGAAGGGAGTGAGATGGGTAGACTGTTTTCAGCCTCTGATGATAATGACGGGAGCCATGTTAACCTCTAGGTCAGGTGAGCTCAAAGGCAGGAGGGTCTAAGGGCAAGGACATTCCCATCTTGGAGATACTCTGGAGATACTCTGGTCTTCCTGGTTGTCTCTGGGAGGGTTTTCCTACTACGGTTTCCATTGGTCATACACTGGGGTTCCAAGAGATTTCACTCTATTTATCAGAAGGAAGCAGTACCTGTTCAGAAGTGTGTGATGAAGAAGAACCCCAGGAATCCTTGAGCTCACTACCAAAACGTGGAGCAGGTGAGAGAGATAAGGACTGTCTGGGCTGCAGGGTGTCAGGAGAATGGTGTTTCCTGATGGATTTTACTCTAGGAATACTCCACAATGAAAGCTCCAGTTAATTCTCAAATATCATTCTTCACATTTACCTTGGCTCTTTGGCCCTTGTACCTTGCAAGGGACAAGAAACCTTAAGCAACTCCATAATTAGGAGATCATGTTGTTTGATTGTAGGTATCCATATATTCAGTTGTAGTAGATAGAATTCCACATAGGAGAAAGAACACAGAAGTTGTACAAAAATTTGATTAACTTTAGTGGAACTGTTAGTACATTATTCTCTAGCTATTTATTATCTCCCAAGAATATTTATATTCACCTCTTCCAGCATAGAAACATAATCTTTCATTTGTGTATTATCTACAGAGAGTTGATTTATTGGTTAAGTTGGTGTAATATACTTTAAATCATCATAAACTGTTTCTTTGCCCAAATGTTTGAACTTTTGATCTTATTATAGGAATAACTCATGACTTCAAATGTTTGAGGTTCTTTGGGGGTTTTAGTTGTTTCTTATTCCATGGACAACACTCAAAGATGAAGTACAGTTGGGTTTAAGCTGATTTTGATGATTAGGTGGAGTCATGGTCTTTATATAAATAATTTGTAGCATCCTTGCCCTGAATGCCCATCAGTAGCTGTCAGCCTGATATTTCTTAATGCAATTTATCCTCAATTAAAATTTATTTTAGAAGCATAATTACAAGTAAAGCCATTATTTTTTTCCAGGAGTTGGCTTGGGACGATGACATATACAAAAATTCTTCAAATTGGCTCTACTAGAAATATTTTAGAAGAACTGAATTATAAAGTTAGGGTGGTGATCGTCCTAAGTGAAGTCAGTCTTGGAATGTTATTATTAGTAGTAACATTATAGGGAAGTCAGAGGCTTCAGACACTAAACCAGTAAATAGAAAAACTAAAGTTGTAAGGATAAAGGATAAAAATATGAAGGAGAATGTGACAATCAGTGTGACAATCTAGGCATCCAGGAAAACTTTATTCTGATTGATCTTGAGTGGAAGCAGTTCTACTTCGTGGAATTATCTGCATGTTCTGGGGATCTTTGGGTAGTAAAAAGACATTAAATAATCCACTTGATATTTGTTTTTATATGGGCACCTGAAGAGATTGAAAATCTGTTTGTTTCCACAGCATTCAGAAGTTATGATCTACTCCAAATGCATAATGGCTTTCAGTTTAACAATTTGACATGTCCTAGAGAAGGCTCTATGTTCAGTTACTTGAGACAATTTTGCTTTCTGTAAGGGAATGAACTCTACAAGGGAGTCTGGAACAGTCATTGCATAACCAGCCTGGTATTTCATTTTACTTTATTTTCTTTTGTCTCATTTAATTTTATTTTTATTTTAGAGATAAAACTTATCACCAAACAATATTAAGTCAGGATTTAGTAAGGAAGTATCTAAACTATCTCTTCTGGAAGTGGACATTAGAAACTAAATCCTAGGATTCTCCTTCCTTGAGTAAGAATATTACTCTATAACACACACACACACACACACACACACACACACACACGACATTTTCTTTATCTATTTATCTATTGATGAACACTTAGGTTGTTCCCATGTCTTTGGCTATTGTTTAAATAATGCTGCAGTGAACATTAGGGTGCAGATTTTGTTTCCTTTGGATTACATATCCAGGAGTGGAATTGCTGGAACATAAGGTAGTTCTATTTTTAGTTTTTTGAGGAAACTCCATGCTGTTTTCCACAGTGGCTGCACCAATTTACATCCCACCAACAGTGCTCAAGGGTTCCCTTTGCTCCGCATTCTCACCAACATTTGTTATTGCTTGTGTTGACAATCTCCTTTTCTTAAACATCAACTCTGCCATACAACGTAACCTAAAAATGGGGGTAATGTCTTATGATATTCACGGTCCCTGGGGTTTAGGAACAAATCTTGGGAGGTCATTTTAGAATTCTACCTATGACAATGAAGCTTGAGTAAATCTCCAGAAAATAACTATCCAGATGAGACATTGATTTTCCCAAGCAAATAATATAGGCTACCAAACAAATTACAACACCAAAGAAAGCTGAGTGTAAGTGTGTTAAAGAAAAGAATTTGACTTTAGAAAAGACTATAGTAATTGGCTTAGGCACTACAGGGAAGTGAGGTATACCTATTTTGTTTATTTCCTGCATATCTTGAATATGCATAGTATAGGCATACTGATGTTCAGATTAACTATAAAGTGATCATGTGTAGGAGAATTTTCCAGGAATTCTAAGGTTAGCCCTTCTTAGTACACTTAATATGTAGTTTCATTTGCAGAATAGAGCCTTACCTATTAAATTTTTAGGAGTTTCTTGGAGAAAAGAAAGGACAGTTTGTTACATAATGGTCTGAATATAGCAGTTATTGGTTGGCACAGGGAACTACTCTTGGTCATTTTTTTCAGTCCTTTTAGAGAAATATTATCAAATGAGTCATTTACTTTTGACATTCCAAAAGTTCCCCACTGAAATCTAAAGACATCTTTTGTGAAAATTTACCATTTATTAAATGAAAGTTAGAATCACACTGAGAGTACAGAGAGGAAGTGAAAGTTCTGCCAGTGGGAGATTGTGACTTTGGCAAAGACAAGCCCATGACATAGAGTCCTAAGTATGAATGGTGTCCTGAAAATGGAGTATTGTGCTCATCAATCAAGCAGAAACTAAAAAGAAGACATATGATCAATTACATGATAACAGTTATGTACTGAACAAAAGGATTTTCTTTCAAAAATTAATATGATGTCAAGTATCCTCATGAAAGTTTTGGTGAGGGACCCAAGACAAAATGTGACAAACTATATTTGCACAAATTACCAACTTTCTAATGGACCCCCATCCATTAATTAGTCTTTGGGGCTAGCTTGGATTGGGGATTTATCAAATCTATGCCTCTATCTATTTGGATCACCATCTTCTAATAATGAAGAAGCACAGGAAAATCAGGAACAGACAAACACACGAGACAAGACTTTTAAAAAAATAGACAAAAGAAAAGTGAGAATAAATGGAGTAGTGGAAGAATAAGCACATTAATAGAACATTTGCTAAATGCTGTCCCGCCAAACCAAAATGTCTGCTTACTTTGTATGTAATTGCATACACATCTTTAAATAATAAAATAAATTCAGAAATAAAACTTCAATGAAACAAGTCAGAGCTCAAGTTGTTCTTGAGATGGATTCACTTGGCAGTGGATCAGGAAGACAATCTGAGTTGTGCACAAGAAGCTGGGGTTTTGGACCAACATCTGTTGGTCCAAGGGTCCCACAAGACACCCCTAAGCAAGAGTCCTCAAGACGATCTTGGTGGGAACACCATTTGTGAAGGAAGAGTGGCCACCGTGCAATATTTGAAGCTAAAGCTGGATTTGTAGCTTGCTAAGCAAGACACATGGTGGGAGGAAGCACTGTACACAGTTTTTTTTAATAAAGGAAACTGCTGATTTTACTTATTTTTAATTAATTTTTATTGGAGTATAGTTGATTTACAATGTTGTGTTTTTACTTACACTTTTGGGACGCATGTAGTTCAGGGACTGCAGACTTTCAGAAACAGGAGTGTTTATAAATCGGTTAGCATTTAGCCATACACATAGGCTTTCTGAAGTGTATCTGGCTGATTTTCATAAGTGTAAGGCTGCAACTGATTAGCTGACTTTAGATGTGGTTAGTGATGCAAGCAGTCATTGGCCAATTGGGATGAATTTAAAACTGGTTCTGTCAATTACATTTTGCAACTTTCAAAGGACAGTCAGTTTTTCCTAGAAGGATAAGATCTTTTTATTTTATTCTTAGGGATAAAAGTAGAAAAATGAAAGTAGAGAAAGCAGAATGAGGTTCAAAAGATGGGAAAAACATGGCTCTGTCGGATCTCAGGTGTGATTATTGGAGCTGATATTCTTTTTCCCAGAAGGCAGTTCATTGTTTTTTTTCTTTTTGGTTTTTCTTTTCTTTTCTTTTCTTTTTTACATCTTTATTGGAGTATAATTGCTTTACAATGTTGTGTTAGTTTCTGCTGTATAACAAAGTGAATCAGCTATATGTATACATATATCCCCATATACCATCCCTCTTGCATCTCTCTCCCACCCTCCCTATCCCACTCCTCTAGGTGGTCAAAGAGCACCGAGCTGATCTCCCTATGCTATATGGCTGCTTCCCACTACCTATCTATTTTACATTTGGTAGTGTATATATGTCAATGAAACTCTATCACTTTGTCTCATATTACCTGTCCTCCTCCCTGTGTCCTCAAGTCCATTCTCTGCGTCTGCATCTTTATTACTGTCCTGCAGCTAGGTTCATCAGAACCATTTTTTTTTTTTTTTAGATTCCATATATATGTGTTAGCATACGGTATTTGTTTTTCTCTTTCTTACTTACTTCATTCTGTGTGACAGTCTCTAGGTCCATCCACCTCACTACAAATAACTCAATTTTGTTTCTTTTTATAGCTAATATTCCACTGTATATATGTGCCACAACTTCTTTATCCATTCATCTGTCAATGGACACTTACGTTGCTTCCATGTCCTGGCTATTGTAAATAGTGCTGCAATGAACATTGTGGTACATGTCTCTTTTTGAATTATGGTTTTCTCAGGGTATATGCCCAGTAGTGGGATTGCTGGGTCGTATGGTAGTTCTATTTTTAGTTTTGTTAGGAACCTCCATAGTAGCTGTATCAATTTACATTCCCACCAACAGTGCAAGAGGGTTCCCTTTTCTCCACACTCTCTCCAATGTTTATTGTTTGTAGATTTTTAAAATTATGGCCATTCTCACCAGTGTGAGGTGATACCTCATTGTGGTTTTGATTTGCATTTCTCTAATGATTAGTGATGTTGAGCATCCTTTCATGTGTTTGTTGGCAATCCGTATATCTTCTTTGGAGAAATGTCTATTTAGTTCTTCTGCCCATTTTTGGATTGGGTTGTTTGTTTTTTTAATACTGAGCTGCATGAACTGCTTGTATACTTTGGAGATAAATCCTTTGTCATTTGCTTCATTTGCAAATAATTTCTCCTATTCTGAGGGCTGTCTTTCTTCTTATTTGTAGTTTCCTTGTAAGTTTCATTAGGTCCCATGTATTTATTTTTGTCTTTATTTCCATTTCTCTAGGAGGTGGGTCAAAAAGGATCACCCTGTGATTTATGTCAAAGAGTGTTCTTCCTATGTTTTCCTCTAAGGGTTTTATAGCGTCTGGCCTTACATTTAGGTCTTTAATCCATTTTGAGTTTATTTTTGTATATGGTATTAGGAAGTGTTCTAATTTCATTCTTTTACAGTTTTCCCAGCACCACTTATTGAAGAGGCTGTCTTCTCTCCATTGTATATTCTTGCCTCCTTTATCAAAAATAAGGTGACCATATGTGCATGGGTTTATCTCTGGGCTTTCTATCCTGTTCCATTGATCTGGATTTCTGTTTTTGTGCCAGTACCATACTGTCTTGATTATTGTGGCTTTGTAGTATAGTCTGAAGTCAGGGAGCCTGATTCCTCCAGCTCTGTTTTTCTTTCTCAAGATTGCCTATTCGAGGTCTTTTGTGTTTCCATACAAATTGTGAAATTTTTTGTTCTAGTTCTGTGAAAAATGCCATTGGTAGTTTGATAGGGATTGCATTGAATCTGTAGATTGCTTTGGGTTGTATTGTCATTTTCACAATGTTGATTCTTTCAATCCAAGAACGTGGTATACCTCTCTATCTATTTGTATCATCTTTAATTTCTTTCATCAGTGTCTTATAGTTTTCTGCATACAGGTCTTTCGTCTCCTTAGGTAGATTTATTCCTACGTATTTTCTTCTTTTTGTCACAGTGGTAAATGGGAGTGTTTCCTCAATTTCTCTTTCAGGTTTTTCATCATTAGTGTATAGGAATGCAAGAGATTTCTGTGCATTAATTTTGTATCCTGCAACTTTACCAAATACATTGATTAGCTCTAGTAGTTTTCTGATAGCATCTTTAGGATTCTCTATGTATAGTATCATGTCATCTGCAAACAGTGAGAGTTTTACTTCTTCTTTTCTGATTTGGATTCCTTTTATTTCTTTTTCTTCTGTGATTACTGTGGCTAAAACTTCCAAAACTATGTTGAATAGTAATGGTGATAGTGGGCACCCTTGTCTTGTTCCTGATCTTAGAGGAGATGGCTTCAGTTTTTCACCATTGAGAACGATGTTGGCTGTGGGTTTGTCATATATGGCCTTTATTATGTTGAGGTAAGTTCCCTCTATGCCTACTTTCTGGTCGGTTTTTTATCATAAATGGGTGTTGAAATTTTTCAAAAGCTTTTTCTGCATCTATTAAGATTATCATGTGGTTTTTATCCTTCAATTTGTTAATATGGTGTATCACATTGATTGTTTTGCATATATTGAAGAATCCTTGCATTCCTGGGATAAACCCCACTTGATCATGATGTATGATCCTTTTAATGTGCTGTTGGATTCTGTTTGCTAGTATTTTGTTGAGGATTTTTGCATCTGTGTTCATCAGTAATATTGGCCTCTAGTTTTCTATCCTTGTGACATCTTTGTCTGGTTTTGGTATCAGGGTGGTGGTGGCCTCGTGCAATGAGTTTGGGAGTATTCCTCCCTCTGCTATATTTTGGGAGAGTTTGAGAAAGATGGGTGTTAGCTCTTCTCTAAATGTTTGATAAAACTTGCCTGTGAAACCATCTGGTCCTGGGCTTTTGTTTGTTGGAAGATTTTTAATCACAATTTCAATTTCAGTACTTGTGATTGGTCTGTTTATATTTTCTATTTCTTCCTTGTTCAGTCTCAGAAGGTAGTGCTTTTCTAAAAATTTGTCCCTTTCTTCCAGGTTTTCCATTTTATTGGCATATAGTTGCTTGTAGTAATCTCTCATGATCCTTTGTATTTCTGCAGTGTCAGTTGTTACTTCTCGTTTTTCATTTCTAATTCTGTTGATTTGAGTCTTCTCCCTTTTTTTCTAGATGAGTCTGGCTAATGGTTTATCAATTGTGTTTATCTTCTCAAAGAGCCATCTTTTAGTTTTATTGATCTTTGCTATTGTTTCCTTCATTTCTTTTTCATTTATTTCTGATCTGATTTTTATGATTTCTTTCCTTCTGCTAACTTTGGGTGTTTTTTTGTTCTTCTTTCTCTAATTGCTTTAGGTGTATGGTTAGGTTGTTTATTTGAGATTTTCCTTATTTCTTGGGGTAGGATAGTACTGCTATAAACTTCCCTCTTAGAAGTGCTTTTGCTGCATCCCATAGGTTTTGGATCATCGTGTTTTCATTGTCATTTGTTTCTAGGTATTTTTTGATTTCCTCTTTGATTTCTTCAGTGATCTCTTGGTTATTTAGTAGTATATTGTTTAGCCTCCATGTGTCTGGTTTTTTTACAGTTTTTTTCCTGTAATTGATATCTAGTCTCATAGCGCTGTGGTCATAAAAGATACTTGATACGATTTCAATTTTCTAAAATTTACCAAGGCTTGACTTGTGTCCCAGGATATGATCTATCCTGGAGAATGTCCCACGAGCACTTGAGAAGTAAGTGTATTCTGTTGTTTTTGGATGAAATTTCCTATAAATATCAATTAAGTCCATCTTGTTTAATGTGTCATGTAAAGCTTGTGTTTCCTTATTTATTTTCACTTTGGATGATCTGTCCATTGGTGAAAGTGGGCTGTTAAAGTCCCCTGCTATTATTGTGTTACTGTTGATTTCCCCTTTTATGGCTGTTAGCATTTTCCTTATCTATTGCAGTGCTCCTATGTTGGGTGTGTAAATATTTACAATTGTTATATCTTCTTCTTGGATTGATCCCTTGATCATTATATAGTGTCCTTCTTTGTCTCTTGTAATAGTCTTTATCTTAAAGTCTATTTTGTCTGATATGAGAATTGCTACACCAGCTTTCTTTTGATTTCCATTTGCATGGAATATCTTTTTCCATCCCCTCACTTTCAGTCTGTATGTGTCCCTAGGTCTGAAGTGGGCCTCTTGTAGACAGCATATATATGGGTCTTGTTTTTGTATCCATTCAGCCAGTCTATGTCTTTTGGTTGGAGCATTTAATCCATTTACATTTAAGGTAATTATCGATATGTATGTTCCTATTACCATTTTCTTCATTGTTTTGGGTTTGTTTTTGTAGGTCTTTTCCTTCTCTTGTGTTTCCTGCCTAGAGAAGTTCCTTTAGCATTTGTTGTAAAGCTGGTTTGGTGGTGCTGAATTCTCTTAGCTTTTGCTTGTCTGTAAAGGTTTTAATTTCTCCATTGAATCTGAATGAGACCCTTGCTGAGTAGAGTAATCTTGGTTGTAGGTTTTTCTCCTTCATCACTTTAAATATGTCCTGCCACTCCCTTCTGGCTTGCAGAGTTTCTGCTGAAAGATCAGCTGTCAACCTTATGGGGATTCCCTTGTATGTTATTTGTTGTTTTTCCCTTTCTGCTTTTAATATTTTTTCTTTGTATTTAATTTTTGATTGTTTGATTAATATGTGTCTTGGCATGTTTCTCCTTGGATTTATGCTGTATGGGACTCTCTGTGCTTCCTGGACATGATTGACTCTTTCCTTTCCCATGTTAGGGAAGTTTTCAACTATAATCTCTTCAAATACTTTCTCAGTCCCTTTCTTTTTCTCTTCTTCTTCTGAGACCCCTATAATTCAAATGTTGGCATGTTTAACATTGTCCCAGAGGTCTCTGAGACTGTCCTCAGTTCTTTTCATTCTTTTGTCTTTATTCCGCTCTGTGGTAGTTATTTCCACTGTTTTATCTTCCAGGTCACTTATCCATTCTTCTGCCTCAGTTATTCTATTGATTGCTTCTAGAGAATTTTAAATTTCATTTATTTTGTTGTTCATCATTGTTTGTTTGCTCTTTAGTTCTTCTTGGTCCTTGTTAAGTGTATCTTGTATTTCCTCCATTCTATTTCCAAGGTTTTGGATCATCTTTTCCAAGATTTTGGATCATCTTTAGTTCCAAGATTTTGGATCATTCATTACTATGAATTCTTTTTCAGGTAGATTGCCTATTTCCTCTTCATTTTTTTGGTCTGGTGGGTTTTTACCTTGCTCCTTCATCTGCTGTGTGTTTCTCTGTCTTCTCATTTTGTTTAACTTACTGTGCTTGGGGTCTCCTTTTCACAGGCTGCAGGTTCGTAGTTCCCATTGTTTTTGGTGTCTGTCCCCAGTGGGGACAGGTTGGTTCAGGGGTCTGTGTAGGCTTCCTGGTGGAGGGGACTTGTGCCTGTGTTCTAGTGGGTGGGGCTGCATCTTGTCTTTCTGGTGGGCAGAGCCGTGTCTGGTGGTGTGTTTTGGGATGTCTGTGAACTTAGTAAGATTTTAGGCAGCCTCTCTGCTAGTCAGTGGGGTTGTGTTCCTGTCTTGCTAGTTGTTTGGCATGGGGTGTCCAGCACTGGAGCTAGAAAGCAGTTCATTATAGTTCAGAATATTAGTGTGCATTATGAGAGCCCCAGGAACTCTTCCCTAATCACTTTCTCAGGATCTGTGGATGGTAATTTTCCTGTGTCTCTTTAGTATCTGGCAAACTAGAAGCTCTTCAGATGAATACAGAAGGAGATTCTGAGGAGCTAACTTCTAGCCCACCATCTTATAATGGACAAGGTAACTATGCATTAAGAAAAAAAGCAGAAACTAAGTTCTGGTAAAGAGAAAAGGATGAGAAAGGGGAAAGTGGAGACTTAAAGGAAGAGTCAGGTGTAGGGAGGATAAATGAAAGATTTCAGAGCAAGAGGTAGAAAAAGTGGGATCAACAAGGGTTCAGAAAAGAGGATCACTAGGGACATGAAAAGTCTTCATAATTCACAATTTTGCCCCAGGAGCAGAGCCACCAACATTTGGAAATGAGAAGTGTTCCTGTGTTATATGTTTCTCAAAAGATGTGCCAGGAGGTCCAGAAGGAAGTACTGAAAGTAAAGAAGCTAGTGACATGATGGGTAAGGACACCTGAGTGTGGTGAGATGGGGGTGGCTCCACTGGTAACACAGACGCAGGTTGGGTGGTGGCAGGTGATCCAATCCATCCCAGTATCCTGATCTCTGCATTTGCTTGACCTGATCCTTTTGGGAATAGCAGGGAAGCAAGAGATCATTATAAAATTGTGTCTAAGGGATGGCCCATGTTGATTATATATGGATGATGTAGTAGAAATACACTTTTCAAAATGGCAGTATATTGTTTATTACATCAGTATATTACTAATAAAGCCTTGTGATTTACAATGTTTTCTATCCCTGTCACCCAAGAAAGTCAAGTGTATGTCCACTAGTATATAATAGTGTCATTTTGTCACAACCTTAGAAAGTTCTCAAAAGATAACTAGTCCTGTCACTTAATTGTCAGGAGAAGAGACTTCAGATCAACTATTCTTAACCCAGCACATATTTTTGATAGATGTTCTCCAGCATGTCACTTGTTTATATAGTGATCCTATTAAGTCTTAAGAACTAGACAGATATCCCTGAGTAAACTGAAGTACATAGGTATTGAAGAACGTTTTTCAAAGTCCCATTAAGAAATAAAGGAAGACCCAGGACTCATCCTGGACTCTCACTTCTCAATTCAGTAGGTTTAGTTCCTTTAGAAGGAAGAGACAGATGATAACCCAAACATCTTTATAAATTCAAGCCTTTTGCAGTATGAATCATCCTAAGATTTATAACTTTTATTTATTCATTTTTGTTTCCTCACCACCTGTTTTTTCTAGATACTGTGGATCTTGGAAACAACTCTACTTTGGGAAAACCCAAGAGGAAAAGAAGTAAGAGTATATACAATTTTACTTGCTTTTGGTATTAAAATGAGTTTTTAAGGCCAGTTTCATTATTATAATTTATAATAATAAATATTAATAATATGACAGCCCCATAAAGATGTCTATATCCTAATCTCTGGAACCTGTAATCTGTTCTCTTACATGGCAAAAGGGATTTTACAGATATAATTAAGATAGGGACCTTGAAAGGGGCGATTATCCTGGATTATTGTGGTGCATCCAATATCATCAAATGGGCCTTAAAAAATGAAGAAGTGTGTCTGGCTGCGAAGAGAGGTAGAAGCAATTATGGAAGATAGTCACAGAGAGATGCAATATTGCTGGCTTTGCAGATGAAGGGGAGGAAAAAGGAATATGGGTGGCTCCTAGACGCTGGGAAAGTAAAAGAAATAGATTTTCCTCTATAGCCTCCAGACAGGAATGAAGGCCTACTGAAACCTTGATTTTAGCCCAGAGAGACCCTTGTCAGACTTCTAACCGACACAAGTGTAAGACAATAAAGTGTTTTAAGTCACTAAATTTGAGGTCATTTGTTATGGCAGCAATAAAAGAGTAATACAGAATTTTTGGTCATTGGAAGTGGGGTGCAGCTATAATGCATTCCTGAAAATGTGGAAGTGGCTTTGGAATTGGGCAATGGCCGGAGGGAAATTGGGTTATAAGAAGAACTTTAAGTAGAATGATAGAGAATGTCTAGATTGCCTTGAGCAGTTTGTTAGTAGAAAGGTGGTGCTGAAGACTCTGCTTGTGAGGACTTAGAAGTGAAGAACATGGTAGAGAAAACCTATATCATATTAGAGAATGTGTAAATTGTCATGAAACCACTGTTAGTTTAAAGGTGTCACTGAAGGAAATAAGGAACATGTGTTTGGAAATTAAAGGAAAGGGGATCCTTATTATATAGTGGCAGAAAGCTCAGTGAAATTCTATCCTGCAGTTATGCAGAAAGCAGAATTTTCTGGATATATAGCTAAGGAGATTTCTAAGTACTATGATAAAGGTGCAGCTGGTTTCGTGTTGCTGCTTAGAGTAAACTGTGAGATGAAAGAGATAAGTCAAGGGAAGAACTGCTAAATAAAAGGAATAAGAACTTGATGATTTGGAAAATTCTTAGCCTATTCAGATTGCAAAAGATGCTCATATCAGGAGCGTCATTGTCAGGAAAATGTGCTCTGCAGTGACAACCCAGAGTGTGGCTGTATAACTTTTTGCTAATGCCCCAGAAGTAGTGAAAATTCAGGGTATTCAGTCATATAAAATGTTCTTTGAAGAGGTTAAGTTTGTGACCCATAGATACCTTCAACCATCTCAGCAGAAGTGAAAAATAGATATGTGAGTATACAGGAAAGATCTGTAGAAGAGACTGTTGTCTAATGGAGGAGATCCCCATGACATACATCAGAGATTGATAAGATTCTTGAAAACTTTATACCAACAGAAACAGAGATGTCCTTTTTCTAGTCCCTGGAACCTGTAATCTGTTACTTCACCTGGCAAAAGAGACTTTGATGGTGTGATTAAGTTAAGGGTTTTGAGATTTGCAGGTTTTTCTAGATTATCTGGGTGGCCCCCATCAAATCACAGGGGTCCTTAAAATCAGAAAACCTTTCCTTCTATGGAGAGAGGGATATGTGACTATAGAATAATGATCAGAGAGAGACAATGTGGCTGGCTTTGAAGATGAAGGCAGGGAGCAATGAGCCAAGAAATGTGGGCAGCCTTCAGAAGCTGGAAAAGGTAAAGAAATGAATTATCCCCTACGGCTTCCAGAAAGGAACAGAGCTCTCTGGATTCTTTGATTTTAGCTCAGTGAGACTTATATTTTTTCAAAAATTTTGTTGTTTTTAAAATTTTAAAATATATGCTCTTTGTAAATTTTGATTGATGTATATCTTTCTAGATTTTTCTATGCATGTATTAACACATGTACATCATATACTAACACATTATATCATAAATCTATTCTTATTGTTACATTTCCCTTAGTTTAAAGCAGTATATCATGCACAGACATTATAAACATTTAACATTTTGCCAAACTTAATTGTAAAAAGTTTCATTTCATTCTGCTTTAATTTGCATTGCTCTCATTTTTGTTGTGGTCAAGCACTTTTCATTTGTTATTGGTTGTTTGTGTTCCTTTTTCTAAAAATGGCTGATGAAAATAAATAAATAAATAAAAATGGCTGGCGTGTAAGCCTTGCCCAGTATTGCTATCTTTTTTTTTTTAACCATGCTGAAGAAGCATCAGAATATATACATATATATATATATATATATATATATATATAAAATTTTGCCTATGTATGTGGTTACTATTTTGTCTCATTTGATGTTATTCTCTTAGGCTTGTTTATAGCATATTTTGTTCTAGAGAAATTTGAAAATTTTATGTAGTAAGATCTATCAAGGTTTTCCTTTATGGCTTCTAGGTTTTGTTTATAATGTACAAAGATATTTTCCATCTCAAGATTTTTAAAATATTTATATTTGCTTCTAGAATATTTGAAGTACTTAGTGCTTTTAAATGCTTAAAGCTATTATTCACATAGGATTCACTTCTTTGTGTATGATGTGAGATAGTAATTACAAGGAATAACACCAACACTTTTTTTTAAATTGAAGTATAGTTGATGTACAATATTATATGTTACAGGTGTACAATATAGTGATTCAGTTTTTAAAGGTTATATTCCATTCATAGTTATTATAAAATATTTGCTATATTCCCCATGATGTACAATATATTCTTGTAGCTTGTTTTATACCTAATAGTTTGTACCTCTTAATTCCCATCCCTATATTCCCCTCCCCTCTTCCTTCTCCCCACTAGTAACCACTAGTTTGTTCTCTATATCTGTGTCTGCTTCTTTTTGTTATATTCAACTACTTTGTTGTGTTTTTTTAGGTTCCAAATATAAGTTATATAATACAGTATTTGCCTTTCTCTGTCTGACTTATTTCACTTAGCATAATTCCCTCCAAATCCATCCATATTGCTGCAAATACATTCTTTTTATGGCTGAGTAGTATTCCATAGTATATATATACACCACATCTTCTTTTTCCATTCATCTGTTGAAGGACACTTAGGTTGCTTCCATATCTTGGCAGTGTAAATAATGCTGCTGTGAATATTGGGATACATGTATCTTTTCAAATTAGTGTTTTTGTGTTCTATGGCTATATGCCCAGGAGTGGGATTGCTGGGCCATATGATAATTCTATTTTTAGTTTTTTTAGAAACCCCCAAACTTTTTTCCACAGTGGCTGCATCAACTTACATTCCCACCAACAGGGTAGGAGGGTTCCCTTTTCTCTACGTTCTTTCCAATTTTGCTGTTTGTATTCTTTTTGATGATAGTCATTCTGACAGATGTGAGGTGATATCTCATTGTGGTTTTGATTTTCATTTCCCTGATGATTAGCGATGTTGAACATCTTTTCATGTGCCTATGAACACCAACATTTTTTTCTTCATGATTTTAATGCCCTCTTGTGCCTTTTCCTGTATTCACAGATCTGTGTCTGACTCTACTCTGAAATGCTGGTCAGTTTATTTTATTTTTTTAAATAGATCTTTGTTGGAATATAATTGCTTCACAATACCATGTTATCAAGTCGGTTTAACTACAGTGCTTTAAAGTAAAATTTTCTATTCCCACTTGATATACTTTTTTTTTAACAAAGAAACAAAGTAAAAAAATATAATGAGAAGCAAGAGAAAAGGAGGTTTCAGAATTTCAGTAATTCTGGCTCCCTCACTGTGCATGAATTTTAGAATCAATCAAGATTTCCTCTTAATAGCTCCCCAACTGCACTGGAACTTTGAAAATACATTCAATTTGGAGATAAATTTGGGTAGAAATGAGGGTTTTACATGGAGAATGAACTACTCATTTATTCAGATCACATTTTACGTTCTTCAACAAAGTTTTAGTTTTTTAAATAGATCTTGCACATTTTTACTTTCCTTGTCAGCTTTATTGAGCTATAATTTTCTATAATAGCACTCATCACTGTTAAGGTATGATTGGATGAGTTTTAACAAACTGACCTCGTCAGTTCTTTAAAATTTGTTGAAAGTTCCTTTGCATCCTAATTTACGTCAGTATTTGTGAATGTTCTGTGCCACTTAAAAATAGTGTGCATTGAACTACTTCTTGGGATCTGGCCTCTCCCCATAAACAGTCTTTATCAAGCACAACTTTGTTGTTTGGTTCTTCTAAATCTTCTAAAGTAGCTTATATTCTTTCTATCAGGTTTCTATTTAGATGTGGTAAGTTCTCCCACATGGTTGTGTATTTGCCTCCTCACTACTCTGTTGTGTTACTTTAAATACGTTGAGGCTATTCATGACGGTATAACTGAGTGGATTTTTCCCTTTTATTATTATGCAGTGTTCCTCTTTATCCCTATGAATGCTTTTGATCTTACATCTCTTTTTCAGGGTGCTGATAGTGTTCCGTGAACTTTTATGTTTTTGAGGGTTTTGACTCCCTTTGCATTAAGCCCTCTTTTGCAGCTTTGTTTTAGGCCTCATGTAACAACACTTAGCTTTTTCTAAACTTCTCTGATAATCCTCATCTTTTAATAGTTAAATTTTATTTGTTTACATTTATTCTGATTCCTAATATATGTGGACTTATAGATTCTATATCACTGTTCATCTTTATTTTTCTGTGTTTTTGTGTCCTTTCCTACTTTCAAATGGGCTGAGATAGAATTCTGTATTCTACCTTTTTTCCCTGCTGGTTTGGCGATTAGAGATAAATTTCTGTAATCTTTTGAACCATGCCCCAATCCCCAAAGATGATAAGGATCTTAGCATGGATTCACTACAGGTTGACCATCCATCTCTACCATTTAGCTATTGTTTAACATTTTATTTTCTTTTAATTACAATTTTGAAACTATTAATATTATGATTTTTGCAGTTGATATTTACTTAAATTAAAATTTTTAAAAATCATTTTATGTACTCATCATTGTTTCTTTTCTTTGATTTTGCTTTTTGTCTAGCTGAATTAAATCCTTTGGTTCTTTTATTGAGTGGTCTCTAAGTGGTAAATTTTTCAAGTGTTGTATGTGCAAATTTGTCTTTTTTTTGATAGACCCAAGGTTAAAATTTCTAGGTTGACTTTTATTTTTCATTAGTAAAGTGTTTACTACATTGTCTTCTAGAATCTGTTTTGTGACTGACTGATGCAAATTCCTCTTTTATTGTGATTGTCATTTCTTGGTAAATAATCTGTCCTTTCTCTCTAAAAGCTCTTTCTCCAACACTGAATCATGGAAAATTTAAATTTAGAGAAAACTGGGGAGAATTTTACAGTAAACACCAGAATACTTTAACATAGTTTCACAATTAACATTGTACTATTCTTGCTTTATCAGATTTCTTTCCATCTATCCATTTCTCTATATATCCACTAACCCATCTTCAAGTTTGAAACATTTCAAAGTTGCAGACGTCAGTATACTTCTCCCCAAATACTTCAGCCATGTACATCATTAACTAGAGTTCAATACTTGTTTGCAAGATAAAGTTTATAATGAAATGTACAAATACTAAGTGTACCATTGATGAGTTTTAATAAATGTATTCTCCCATGTAATCCAAATCCTTATCAGGATACAGAACATGACCATCATCGTGGAAGCACTTATGCCCTTTCTGGTATATCCTTATCCCTCACTCATCAGTGGCAACCACTATTCTTATTTTTTTTCATGATAACTTAATTTGGCTTGGTATAAAACTTTATATATGATTTTAGAGCATGTTCTCTTTTGGTGTAAGGTTTATTCCACTCAGCATAATGTTTTTGATATTTATCCATATTTTTGAATATATCAGTAGTTTGTACTATTTTGTTACAAAATAGGTTACGTTGTATGGACTATACCATATTTTGTGTATACTTTCTTCTATTTATTGACACCGCAAGTGTTTCCAGTTTTGGGCTAATATGAAAAAGCTGCAATGAACATTCTTGTAGAAACTTTTCTGTGGCTCTATGCCTTTATACCTCTTGTATAAATTCCTATAAATGAAATTGCTGAGATATAGGCTAGGTGCATCAGTTTTTTTGTCTCCTTAAACCCACATAGGGGTTAGTAATATGGCACACACAAGCTGCCCAAGTTGAGGAACACCCCCAGTCTTAGAAGGGGGTTACTAGCAAACCTGCACAAAACTTATCCATGAGGGAGGCATTAGCTGGAATTTAAGAAAATTTTACTATTCTGGAATATTTCTAAGGAGGGAGACATTCTCTATTTTATATTGGTCATGAAACAAATCTGCCCTCTGACCTGGAAGGTGACACTATCTCTAGCTTCCAAAGCTGTTAGCTTTTCAAACATCCTTGAAAAGATACTCTTAGCCATGTGGAAATGCCACAGAACCACCCTCCCCCCCCCAACAAATTCACATCACACATCAGATTCTGGCAAATTTCCCCATGAAGATACCGTTCCACCAGCCACCCTGATTAATCCAACCAATGTAGGCTAGGCCAAAGTCCATTCAATTTATTTCCTGCTGCATTTAACGAATTTCATAAACCATAAATGCCTTAGGTCTCTAATGACCACCCCTAAGGTGTAATTCTCCACGTTTGCATGAGAGAGGCAGGTGAATGCCTGGCTTTCACACAAGAAGTACAATCCCAAGGGCATACATGGTGCCTCTGGAAGGGAAACATTTACAGTGGTTGAGGTACCCTAATGGGACATACATCGGCCAGGGGGAAGGTGGACAGTATCTCCAGGGTGGGCCCCTGGCCAACTGTAAGCCTTAAAGTTCCCAGTTCTGTTCATTGCGTCTAGTCCTTGATTTGGAGGGCAGACACTTCCTGAGGACAGTCCATCTGATCTGTCCTCTTTGTCCATGACACCAACCAGATGGTGTTCATTCTTCACCCCCCACCATAGAATGGCTGAGAATGGGGGTGGGGGTGATGTCTGGAGGGACTCTGCATGGGATATGCAGACGCTGGGACCAGCTCCTTTTCTTGTATCTGGTGAATAGTAGATTCCACATCTTTGTAGTGGGAGAGCTGTACCAAGCATTTTCCTTCTGGAAGAAGGATTCAGAGAAGTTCTGAAAGATAGATATTATTAATGTACCTCCATCCCCTGTACCTTCTAGAGCTTATGGGATTCCCTCCTCAGATGCCTGGAGTTTTCTTCTTCCTTCACTGCTGCAAAATATGTGTATAACATGCCAGTGGCTGGGACTTCATATTTCTTTCCCAATCATTTCTTATTCCCACTCAGACCTTTCATTCAGAATAGTCAGATACAAGTGGGGCAAAGGCACTTTCATAAAATAACCAGAATTAAATCTGAATCCCTTAGGCCCTCCAAGGCTGTGCCTTCCAGGCTGGTTGGGGAAAGAATGAGGCATCATTCCCAGGAATGTTCAAACAGAATCCTGGATTTTCAGAATTGGCCTATGTAATACTATTAACCCCTCACCGCTTTTGTCCTGATCATTATCCGGGAAGGAGCTGATCCCTTTCTGGAGACAGCTGCCTTCAGTAACCAAAGAGCCTTACAGAGGTGTATGGACAGGAGATGAGGGTTGTGGGCCAGATAGTCAGTGCATTGTGAAGAGCTCTTTTGTTAAAGGGCACATCACTGTCAGACTGTGGTGGTCTGGGCAGCCAGGCTCAAGATACCTGTGACTTTCTAGGGTCACGATGGTATGGCCAGAGTCAGCTGGTCTGTAAGCAGAAGTATAGACCATGTTGCGGCACCGCCCAGAACCCCAAGAGCATCTTGAAGCCTGGTCAGGCAGGAGCAGGTAGAGGCAAAGCCCCTTGCAGTGTGGCTCCCCCCACGTGGGACAAATGGGCCAGCTTCTAGCAGGAGTCATGAGCCTGGCGATCAGCCATAACCCCTGCGTCAGAATCATGATGTCAGCCTCCGTCAGTAAAGACCAGGCACCTGGGCATTCCCATGAGGGGCCCAGACTGGTCAATCAGCACCACGGTTCATTTCCACAATCACTGCCCCATAGATCAGTGTCCCTACTCTGCCAGTCTGTAGTTTTCCACATGAACGACCAAGCATGTAGCTTATGTGCAAAAGCCCAGTCATCTGACTTCCGCCAACCAGAGGAGTGACCACATCGGCTTTGGTTCTGCCAAGCTGGCTCTGAGGCCAAACAGCCACAGTGGCCCAGTGGACTTTGGCTGTCAGCTTAGCCAAGCATCAGTGCACCAGGCCCAGGCCTCTGGGGAATCTTGGTGAATTGAAGACCTCAGTGAGGCTGACATTTGCTTCAGGCTGTGAAGTAGAATAGAAAGCCAAGGTGCCACTGGGGCAGTCGCTGCATTCTCTTTTTTTCTTTTCTTTTTAAATTGAATTAATTAATTTACAATATAGTATTAGTTTCAGGTGTACAGCAAAGTGATTCAGTTATATATTTTTTTCAGATTCTTTTCTATTATAGGTTATTACAAGATATTGAGTATAGTTCCCTGTGCTATACAGTGAATATAACTTGTTATTTATCTATTTTGTATATAGTAGTAACTGTTAATCCCATACTCCTAGTTTGTCCCTCCGTACTCCTTTTCCCTCTGGTAACCGTAAGTTTGTTTTCTATGTCTGTGAGTCTAGTTCTGTGTTGTAAATAAGTTCATTTGTATCATTTTTTTAGATTCCACATATAAGTGATATCACATGATATCTGTGTTTCTCTGACTTACTTCACTTAATATGATAATCTCTAGGTCCATCCATGTTGCTGCCAAATGTCATTTTGTTCTTTTTCATGTATGAGTAATATTCCATTGTATACATATACCACATCTTTATCTAGATGCACACTTAGGTTGCTTTCATGTCTTGACTACTGTAAACAGTGCTGCTATGAACCCTGGGGTGCATGTATCTTTTTGAATTAGAGTCTTCATCTTTTCTGGGTATATGCCCAGGAGCGGGGTTGCTGGATCATATGGTAGATCCAGCATTCTTGAATATAGCATTTCCATTTGAAGAGCAAGGCTTTTTGACCCTTCCTGCCTTGTAAGTCAGCACTGAGCTACTTACCCAGCACCAGTGGTCTTCGCACATTCACACATCTTCATATCACACACAAGAAAGCAAAACACAACACAAAATCCACTCTGTTTCCTTAAGTCCTCTGGGAATTTCAGGCACTATATTAAACATAAGTGAGAAGATTTGTGTTACAACTGCAAGAATACAGAGATTATTTAATGGCAGTTCTCCATATTAAAGTTGAGAATGCCTCCCAAATTCAGAACATTTGAATTTACATAAGAACACTTGAAAAGGGAACAAATTGATATTTGTTCAAGAGAAAGTCATCTCCTATAGTCTCCAAATCTACGCAGGGTAAAATATAGCTCAAAATCAACCTCACACTGCTACACTGGTAGTTAAGAAATTTGCCCCATTCTTGTGAACTAAGGTCTGAAAAAAATACTTGAAAACTACTGATATATAAGGCTTTGAGAATTATATTTACAGCTCTAAGTAATTAACTTTATTATGTTTTTTTTAAGAAAAAAAGAAAGGGCATTCCTGGTCAAGAGTAAAAATGAAACATCAGAGAAAAATACCTCAAAAAGGTAAGCAGCAAAGTGAAGTAGTCACACCTGTTCAGTTTATAAGGCACTGCTTATTGTCTTCTTGCAGCCTGCAGTCTCTTGAGGACAATAATAGTTTCCTAGCTACTATGTCAGTCAGGATATAGGCCAAGACACTTTAATAAAGAAGCCCAAAAATACAGTGGCTTCAACAAAATGGTTTATATCTCACGTGTGTAATAGTCCAGAGCTAAATGCTAACAAGACACTGCCATCCTCAATATGTGGCTTCTTTCCTAGGTCAGGAAACATTGATTTGGAGAGATGTTCTAAAGGCTAAATGAATAAAGCAGACTGTATGTGTATGTGTGTGCGTGTATGTGTGTGTTAAAGAAAATATATATATAAGCATTATTTGTTTTTATATCTCTATAAATCCTTATTTATACATATTTATCAATCTATATATAGAGGGAGACATAGATACAGATATATAGGAAAATCAATGTCAGTACATCCATAAAACTATATGCAGTAGTTGAATTTGGTCATTGGAATATAGGTGATGTTTACATTTTTATTTGTGTTTTTTAAAGGTATGTGTATATACTCAAAATATTAAACATGTTCAACTATTGTAATGGAAAAGTGTCATTTAAACAGTAAAATATGCAAAAGAAAAGTCTGACAAGTTAATTGTGGCTATCTCCAGATGGTGATGTTTCATGCAATTTTTATTTTCTGAGTTTCCAATAACGTGTATATATTACTTCTAATCAGACCCCTGAAATCTTGTTCATTTTAGTAGTGGTTTAAGGAACAACTTTTCTCTAGACAATGAGGGCTAGACTTCATTTTCCACATGATTTCCGATTTTGAATCACTAGATCTATACAAGATTTTAGAGTCCAATTAAAATTTATTAATTTTCACTAATCTATATATCTTACATTCTTGCCAATTTACATGGCTGCGCTATTAGTGAATGTGTATAATATTGTTCAGGAAGAAAGAAAAAAGTGGTTGCATCCATTTTAAGAATGCTTATTTTCAAAACACTAAATATTTGTATTTAATCATTATGACATTTTCATTTAGGTCTGTGTGTCCATACATAAATTCTAAACTACTTTTTTCCAAAGTATAATGAAATTTTGTATGTACTTTAAAAGTGGTCCCTCGTAAGTAGAGAATGCTCTGGACACCTGCTTGAGATCCCTTGCCATAACTTTCTTTCTTGTCTAGGTGTATAGTGCAGGGGGGGGTTCAGAATTCAAACCCATATTCCCTCACTTGCTTTTTTTTTTTTTTTGATACTTCTGAATTGAACTCTTTTCAACACATGTTCAGAGGTAGATTGATACATTTCTTATGTATTTTTACAATTAAACAGCCATAAATTATGGTATTGTCCTTTGTAATACACAGCTTATAAAGCACTTTCAAAAAACTTTAACACTTGATGTTCTGTGATAATATAGAACAACAATAGTAGGTCTATGTTATGGAGGAAGAGACAGGGACAGAGGTTTAAGTGGATTTTCCTGGGTTTCTGGCTCGTAGTTGATGTTTTATTTCCACTATATTATACTCTCTCATAAAATTCCTCGCTTGCTTTTCGTTTCACATGTCAGCTGCTGTTTGCATAACTCTATCTTTTCCCCTGCCTACCCCTAGACAACAGCAACGCTGCTGGCCAACTGGCCTCGAGTGGAAAGAAGGTGAAAAGGCATCTGCAGGACCCTGCCAAAATCAGGAGTAAGATTGTTTGTGCCACTTCTATTTTGCCCTGGGGTCAATAGAAATTTTGCTAAAGTTTTGAGGAACACAGATCTTCGTTAATTTTTTACTAGTCAAGCTTACCAGTCAAGTTGAGAGCCATGAAATCTTTAGAAAGCAACCCATTTGGAGCCAGGATTGTAAATTGTTTGCATTTATATCATAGCTCTTAACTGCCCAGGACCTAATTTTTTTTTCCTCTGAGTTTTATCTGTTTTTCATGAAAATTCCTTTACCTTATATTATTGGTTTATTAAAATGGCTAGTTTTTATAAATTGTAAACAGAAAGTAAGTTCATTCTCTCATTCCCCTTTCAAATCTACCTTTTAGGTGAGTTTTTCCTATCTTGGGCAGGTCATAGCATTTTTCTGTTCCCTTTTCACAGGAACAAGAGTCTTTTTCCAGTTATTGGGGTCCTTTCAGGCCTGGTATTAAAACTTAAGTATTTTCTCCAATTCAAAGCACCTCCCTGCCTTCCGCCTGGGCAAGCTTGGTCTGGAACACCTGCAGTGGAGAGGTGGCATAATCGGGGTCTTCTCTCATTCTCTCTTGTCTCTACTCCCACTCAAGAGCTGCTGGCTTGAGCCCATTCAGGATTGGGGAAGTGGATGAGAGAGGAGAGATAAGAGTGTGGAAGTGTCTTACTTGACAGGGACAGCTGTGAGATGACACTGGATAAGGAAAGTGCACAAACACTAGCTCTTTCCTCCACGAGATGCTTTCATTAACTCCGCAGTGAGGGAAGAGGCACCAACTTGACTTTTTTGGAAAGAAATGTAGCCTGGATATGAGTGAAGAGCTAGGGCCGCCATGACCTGTTCCACTAATACTTTGGACGGTCGCATAGGTGGTTCGGTGCACTGCCTTTGGACGTAGGCTGTGAAGTAAGGTGACCAACTCGACCCGGTTTGCCCAGGACTTTCCAAGTTCTGCCACTGAAAGTCCTGCATCCTGGATACCCCTTAGTCCTGAACAGACTGGGGCAGTTGGTCACCCTTTTTGTCACTTAGTGAATTGTTCTCAACGGCTGGGACTTAGTTCTACTAAGATTTTGAGAAAACAGTATTAAATTTAAAATTGTCATATTTACTTCTAGAGGTTAATACCAAACATAACAATTTTTTTTAAAATAACCTTACATTGTAATCTGACTGCCATAGTATTTATTAGGGTTTGTTATGGGGTTTCAGTGTTATTAAATGGGCACTAGAGCCTGGGGACACAGAAATAGTTAAATCCTGCCTTGCTCAGCCAATCTGTTTTGAAAGTAAAATACAATAGCGCTATATTATGAATTAGTGGGTTTTAAGCACCAAACCTCCTTTTACTAGAGGCTCCAAAGACTAGAATGGACTTCAATGTATTTCCTTTTTCTCCCTACAAATATTAGGCCTAACAGATTTGATGAAAGGTAAATCCAACATACCTACTACCCAGGAAAGATATAACCAGAAGCAACAGATAGAGACAGAGAGCAAGAAAGAACTCTGCATTTGCTGGCCTGTCCAAGGTTGTAATCAGAGCTTTAGTGCCAAGCCAAACTGGAATATGGGAGAGGCAAGGAAGAGATGTCTGGATCTCTTCTCACTGGGCTGTGAGCATGGACCTTTAGAAGAGGAGAGAGGAATGAGAAAGAGAACCAGAAATATCCTGGTCTTCTAGAGTATTCCACCACTTTGGCATCTTGGGTGAGAGAGGAGGTGCGGAGAGCCTCAGAAAACCATACCTGGCTGGGTGACCTGCTATTGCCTAGTGAACCCACCTTACAGAGGGAGAAAGTGAGAGGGAGTCAAAAGATTAACCTGCCTCTTTAAGAACTGCAATTCTGTCTTGTTAGTGGTTCTCCTTAGCCCACGGCTATACTATCCAAGTCTTCTACTTTCTTACGTTTAGAAATTTCTTTAAGTTTTAAGATTTCTTAAACTTAAGATTTCTTAAGTTTAGAAATCTCTGTAGGCCTCTTCTCTGAGATTCTATTATCTTGTTAAATAACAACAGGGTGACAACTTGCAAAGTTGTGACTTGTTTGATCTTCTGATAAGGTCTAGTCATCAACATTTGTCCCATGAGGCCATTTTGATCTTGAGGAAATGAAAACCCTCTCAGTAACTGCTTAGTCTAAAGGCCAGAAGATGGGATTATTTTTCCAACCAATGCGTCCGTTTTGGGTTTGACTGAAGGAAAGAGCCTTTTTACTTTGCTGGTCTGATATATGCTCATAATCTGCTTGGAGTTTGCAGCAGTTAGGAAGGAGCAGTCTGGAAAATATTTCTTCCTGGGGTCTGTATTACCCCACTCAGCACCATCAGATGGTGGCCATTTGATGGTAGGCATTGAACACAGAAAACAGGAAATGAATTTATCTTCCTACCTTAGAAAATAAAACACATGTGAATGATAGCAAACATACTGAGATGCATATCCACCGTCAATTAACTTGTAAATGGCAGAACAGCCTCTGCTGCAACATCTACTGAGTCAGTCCTTAATTACTATTTGAAATCAAGGTTTTGGAGGACTCAGTTCTACCCATTCTCTTGATTAGACTTCTTGTTAGTTTCTTCGATTCTAATATCTTTGTCTAAACCCAGGTGGACAAAACTCTTGGCCACATTACTAAAACTGTCAACACAAATGTACAAATAACTTCATTCTAGGTGATGTGCAGGACATGTGTCTCACCTGTGAAGCCCACCATAGGGTTTCCCTTAACTCACTTCCTTTAATTGTACATTAGTAGATGTACAATTGGCATCTATTAAGCACTCAACACATGGCTGCTTGAGACATAAATAAAATGCTGATTTCTATTATTTGTTTGTTTTACTAATGTGGGACAATGAAAGGTAAAATATAAGATGAGTCTAAGATTTGCCATCTAATTCTTGGTGCTTAAGGACTAGGCATTATATATTTTTCTTTGTGCGTTAGACAGACTTATGGGAAGTTACATTTCAATGGAAATTCTGTAAAGCACTAATATACACAATGCAACTGCATGTCTGTGACTGTGATTCTATTTTTCTATTTTCTCAGGGAGAAAGAGAGGCAGAGGGAGACTCCACTTAACTCATAGTGACAGAGCCCCACAGAAAAAAGTTAAGTCAAGAGGTAAAGAAGAAAAGGGGAATACACTCTCAATAATTATGCAGCTAATTTCCTGTGCTTTACTCTGTGTTTTTACTGATAAATCCATTTCCCTAATTGCTTTATGTAGTTTTACTAACTGTTGGAAAACGTCTATGATTTGGTCCATTTTCCAAATGTGTATGAAAGAAAAAGAAGATAATTCCACAAACAAGTAACTTGGTGACAGATCTAAACCAGACCCAATGGGTCCAGGGGCTACCACAGTGATGCTGTCTTCACTGAACTGAAATAGTCTGGAAATAGTCTGCTTTCATATAAAGGGCACATATACAACCCACATATTATTTAGCAGACCCTTTTCCTGCTGCGCAGAGAGTCAGAGGTTGCACACCATGGGTGGCCTGGAGTGGTAGTCAGAAGTCTGTCATTCTCTTCTTCTGACTGTGTGGGCTTGGACCTGTCACTTGACAGCTTTTGCTTCAATTTCTTCATCTGTAAAGCAAGAGAGTGAATTAGGCCCACACCATCCTTCTCAGTTCATCCCAGTTCTACTAGCCTACTACCTCAAAACTGGACCACGGACAGCTCCCCCTCTTCCCGTCATAGCTCTAAAACGTTGGCTGGAGAGTCAGCATCAGTTACACATCCTCCTTGAGCTAGTTTGAAGACCTTTCACCCCTGCTGCTGTGGAATCAGGTCTCTAGCAGCCCTCCCCACCATGCAACTTGCAGATTATCCTAGAGCTTCCTGAACTCCTCTTTCAGCTAAGGAGAAAGCCGATGTGAGGGAGAAGTGAAGCAAAGCAGAGAACACAAAGAGAAGACAGACGTCACCTCCATTAGGTTCCCCCATCATTACTCTCTCTCTCTGCTCACTAACCAGCGCTCAAATAGAGAGGTGCAAGTACAGTCTCTCGCTTTGTTCCAGCTACCTAACTGCAGTGAAATAGTATAACTGGAGGTTCCCTTCAGAACATGATGCAGCTGTATGTTTCATTGTCACGTAAGAATCAGTGGGGCTGACTGGACTGGGAGCTAAGACAGTTTTACTGAAGCCCAATTTCTCTGTTAACACATTCTGTTTTGTGTGAGATTTGAGGGATGAGGTAGAGGTAGACATTCTGTAGTTATGTATCAAAAATGCCACTTGGAAGAAAGACTTTGACTCTAGAGATTTATGGAATAAAGCTTTCTAAGTTCCTCCATACCTTTATAGGAACAAACTCAGCATGGGAGAAGCAGTACGTGCGCAATTGAAAATGAGACAATGAAGGAATCTTCTCTTTCAGGGCAAAGAAATCGCAGATATCAAAAAGTGGATTTTCACTCTCAGATACTTCCTGTGACCTGTGGTAAGGTGAAGGGGATGTTACATAAGAAGAAATTGAAAGAAGGTGGGTTTTATGGTCTATTTGCAATTCCTATCTGAAGGGATCACGAGAAGTAATGGAATTATCCATGTGAATTACACATAGTTGAAGGAATTGGGACAATGGTTTGGCTTGAGAGGAGGAAGGGATCCCTAAGTTGCTATTTTCACACTTTAAGAAATCATACATTTTAGGTGCTTACTCCCACCTGAAAGTGTCCATGGGGAGGCCAAAGAGAAATGAAGCAGAAATAAAAGGGAAGAGGCCCTCAGCCTCCAACTTCATATCCTCTCTCCCTCTGGATGATTTTCACCGGGGCAGGTGCTTGATGTAGTAAGGATAGAACAGAATTCAGAATCAGACAACCTGAGTCCCAGCCTCAGCTATGCCGAGAGGGACTGATTCAGCCGAGTAGAGAATGGGACCTTTCTGACCCTGAAATTCTTTATCTAAAAAAGAAATCATTAAAAACCTGCTTCGTGGTGTAGCTGCGAGGAATTAATGTACATAATTGAGGTAAAATATATAAACAGCTTAACCGAGACACAAGTCACCACTGAGAGTGTACGACTCAATGTTGAGTTTTATTTGTATATTCACAAGATGGTACAGCCATCACCACAATCTAATTTTAGAATATTTTTGTCAGAATATTTTTTCACTAAAGGAAACTCCATGTCTATTAGCAATCAATGCCCATTGCCACCTAACCCCACTCCACCACCCAGCCCTAAACTGGGCTATTTTCTCTCCACTAATCTATTTTCTGCTCCATAAATTGGCCTATTCTAGGTATTTCATTTAAATGGAATCATATAATATGTGCCCTCTTGGGACTGGCTGTCTCACTTAAGATTATGTTTTCAAGCTTCATCCATATAATAGTATGTATTAGTACTTCATTCCTTCTTATTGCCCAATAATACAATATTCCATGGTATGTATATACCATATTTTGTTTATCTTTTCATCAGTTTGGATTGTTTCCACTCTTTCACTATTATGAATAATGCTGTTTTGAACATTCATGTACAAGTTTTTGTGTGAACATATGTTTTTAATTCTTTTGGGTATATACCTAGGAGTGGAATTGCTGGTTCATATGATGATTCCATGTTTAACCTACTGAGGAAACACCAAAATGTTTTCCACAGTGGCTGTACTGTTTTATATTCCCACCAACAGTGTATGGGGGCTCCCATTTCTCTACTTCCTTGCCAACACTTGTTATTGTCTGACTTTTCTATGATGGCCATCTTAGTGGGTGTGAAATGGTATCTCATTGTGGGTTTGACTTGCATTTCTCTAATGACTAGTGATGTTAAGCATATGATTATCTTTTATACATAACTTAAATTTTCCATTGGATAACATTTCACAATTATTTTTAATATCAGCTATCCATGATTTCAGGGATGGGAAAATCTCTGCTCAATAATGCCATTAAACTGGATGAAAAGTGTAATAAAGGGCACAGATGCTGCTGTGGTGCCGTTCTGAGCCGCAGAGCCCCCATTGGAGATCTTAGTCCCAACCCGAGGTTCCCCAAAGTCCATAGGAGATTCTGACTTGTTCTCTATCCCTAGCAAATTGAAATGGTCTCACTCTTCAAAATCACTTCCTTTTCCTTCGTAGGTGATTTTGACATACTTTTAAAAGGTTGATTTTGATGGTAATTATCATTTTGTTGTTGTTGTTGCACATTGGTTAAAGAAATGTTGCCACAAAGCAGTAAATATCCTTTGAGGGGACTTAAAGGCTAGGTTTGGGGATTCTGAAGCCTGAAAGGGGAGGCTAGACTCTCCTGTTTTAGATCTTGAGACCAAATTGGGTAGGTCCAGATCCAGTGTGTTGGGAGCCCACCATCTGAAAACAAAAAGGGCTAAAGATTAACTTACCCTGGTCTTACAGGAGTTTGGGTGAAGTGTATACAGAGTGAGGATGGAGACTGGTTCAGCCCCAGGGAATTTGAAATCAGAGGAGGCCACGAAAGATCCAAGAACTGGAAGATAAGTGTTCGCTGCGGTGGGAGGCCCCTACGTTGGCTGATCGAGGTATTCCAGTGACAGGGATGGGAGACGTGACTTTCCTTGCTGTGCCCCAAGAATAAGGTCACTATTTGCTCACCAAATATTTGTTATGGCTAAAGCCCAGATGAGTTATAGCTAAAGCCCAGATGCCTCTGAGTTTATCCTCTCACCTGGGGAGAGGTGTTCCACATTCCTAACCTCAGTACAATGCAGCACATCACTGTTGTAAAAGGGGCTCCGTCAGGATGGATGCAGGAGCTTGGAGGAAGGAAAGGTCATTCTGACTCAGGTGCGTGAGGACAGCTTTATGCACTGAAAGAAGAAGACAGTTTACAATCAACCAAGTAGGAAGAAGTTACTCCAGACAAAGAATGGCACGAAAACCAGAACCATGGTTGAGGTAGACATATTGTATGTGATAAGGCATAACCCATCAACTAGAGCTGTTTGTGGAGGGATTTAATGCCAGGCTAATATGTTTAAACTCACAATATAGATAATGCAAAATCAGTGAAGTCTTCTGAGGTGTGAAATGACATATTTAAAATAGTGTTTTAGGTGGCCATGGGGCCTTGAAATGACTTCAGTGTCTTTCAGCCGAAGAAACCTACACTCAACATGCAATGCTCAGCTCCAATGCCATTTTCCCCTGACTATTCCCTGCCTGACCTGACCCTGACCATCCCTTCCCTAGGCTTCTTGAGCCCATTACTAAGGCCTTTCTTATACTGATTTATTCTCATCCTTCCATGCATCCCCTTTTTCTCTCTAGACCCCTCTTGGGTTTGTCCATCTTTGTGTGCCCAAGATTGGCCACAATGTCTGGCACCAAATAGGCATGGGATAAGTGTGTGTTGATTGACTAGCCCTGGTAGAGGGACTCAAGCTTGGGTGACACTGGTGGAAATGGAGAGGAGGTGAGAGGTGTCAAAGAGATTATGAAGGAAAACCTCTTAAAGTTAGGGAAAAAGCACAGGAGGAAAAAAAAGTTCTAAAGATGATTTTTAAGCTACCACTGATTGAATTCTAGAAGAAGTACAAGTGAGGAGAGCGAGATGATTTCTCATTTAGACACCTTGGCTTTGGGCTGACAGTGGGACATCCAGTAGAAATATTTGGGAGGAGGTTCAAAATGCGAGACTCACAGGCCAACCATATACTTAGATCCTTTTATCTTTCAGAAAAGATTTCTCCATAACCCTCCAAGGAAATATGGCAGGATGAGAAAGGTGATTATTGCATAACTTTCTACAAGTTCTCATTACGTAACTGATTTTTCATGCACTGTGTATTATTCTGTGGTTTCTCAACTGGGTAATTATTATTAAACTTCCTCCAACCCCACTCCCACCTTTTAAAAACTTTCGGTATGCACCTTCAATGTTGCTACTTTGAACACTATGTTGTATATATGGCAAGATCTTCTTTGAATGGTAAACCATTTGAAATGGACCATCAAAGGAAGGAACCTTTGATAAGGAACCATCAAAATAGACCTCATGGATGTGCTTTAGCTATAGATGCAGATGTAAGGGTGTCAAAGTTGTAAAAGAAGACATGATGCTGGAATACATAAAAATATATCATAATAAGGTGATAGGGTCATCTTCAACTCAAACCCAGATTTTTTAAATCATGTTACTGTTTCCTAACGTTAATGAAATCTGATGGAGCAAAAGTTTATTCACAGTCTAAGTATAGGAGGGGCTGACCTGGAAAATTGTTTACTCTGATGCCACTCTTTCAGCTCCTCAAGGGGGTGCTGTGCAGACCTCCCTTCTATCTATGAAAGTGATTCCTTCCTCTCCGGCGGCAACAAACAAATATGTATGGTGCAGTGTAGATTCAGGACATGGTGATGGTTTTTCCAGGGCTGGGTATGAATGAGAACTTGAGAAGAAGGAGGAGGTGAGAGGTGCCATTCTTATACACTTCATGTAGAAACGGCCATTCAAGACATTCACAGATTTCTAAGACAGGTCAGACGTAGCTGGCCAATGGGACTTCATGTTCCACTGGGAATGTGAGGTCCAGGCCTTTCCATTATCTGATGTTCTGGACAGTTTGAACTCTAAGTCCTTGGGACATTTCACCCACTGGATTTCCTAAAGGGAAACTATCATATTATTTGCACTACTTAGTGAGTATATTAAAGACCGGCATCTGTACCATTCCCCAGGTGCCAAGAGTTACTCAGTTAGATTACCCACACAAGCTGACAATGTCCTACCAACAGATTCTACCCTTATTTGTGGGTGCAGCACTTTTTAGCAACAACCTGCAGTTACCTCTATATTTTGCATCTCCCTGTGAGCGAGAACAGAAGCTCCCCAAGTGGCGGATCTCAGGACCCATTACTACCTCCATGGGTCCTCTGTGCCTCTCAGAACCTCTCTTGCCCCTTGGCTTCTGGAATCTTCAGTGTCACTCTCAGCACCACATGACAGCTTCCTGGCTCCTCACAAAGGTCACTAACACCTTTTGATGACAGCTGCTGTGTTGTAAAATAATCTGATATACACCTTTAGAACAATCTTTTTATTGTAGGCTAATATTTGCTTAGGAGATAGCAAGTAATCTGTTCCTAAGTGAAATGATACTCATTTATTCACTTATCCAACACACAATGATTGAGTACACACTAAATGCCCAATGGTCATTAGAAGATTGAAGCAATATCTCTGACCTCAAGGATTGTTTCAACTTCATTGTCTAACATGGAAGAATAACTAATGGGGATGGGTGGTGAACTTTAGGCCACACAGAAACGTGGGCAGTGACATGGACACCTCTCAGATCACTGTCCCATGGATCACACTTTTCCATGACCACTCTGCCCTGGGCTGCAGATAAAAGCTGAGGCTGCCTGTGTCCTAGAGGGAAGGAGGTCAGGTCATTCTACTGAATATTGGAACGCAATGTAAAGTTAGTGGGTGGTAGTCAGTTACCTCTGAAGAGTCAGCTAGCTGACTTTTTGGGATTCAGAGGGAGGGAAGAGGAGGGTGACCTTCTGGAAGAAGAGTTGCAACCCTGGGAAACTTGGGCACATTTTATCTTTGGGGCTGTGCCCTGGGAGACCTGTGATAGGTGGTGACATTCTTCTCTGGGACACTTGCATGGATGCCAGGCCTCTGGGCCCTGTGGTCACTGGAGCTGTTGACAATGAGTCCTCGGCCTGATACTCTCCCTGCAGCTCCTCCAGTTGGGATGACATTTTCTAATATAGAGAAAAATGCCTAAGGGCCTCTCAAAGCAAGAAAACCAGCAGAGTTTCTCCCACTCCATCTGTGGGAACCAGGGCCAGACTCCCTGCATGGCTTCACAAAACCCCACTTTGCATCTGAGAGCCAGGGAATAGAACTTGCATTGGGCCAAACAGTGGTACTTTGGTACTTTTTATTTTCCAAGTAGATATGTGTATCCATAAAAACAGGTATGAAGTAATGGGTAAACCGTGTCTTGAATCCCTCAACAGATTGCTGTTTAAATAAGTGACGGATGCATACATCACATTCAATATTGTCCTTTAATCTTTCTCTCTTTTATGCAGAAAAGAGTACCGAAGTCTCATGACAATACTTTAGATGACCTTTGTGTAAGTACTAACGCCCGCCTGTGACCCCAGGATAACGCGGGCCTTTTCCCTCGGCACATTCTCTGAGTCATCACTGCATTTCCCTGAAGCACACTCACACTCAGGTGCAGCATGTTGCTATGTGTGATGAGCAGGGAACAGCAGGTGCGTCACCCACATCAGGTACATGGTTCTGGCGTTGGGTGTCTCAGCCTGAAAGCATCCTGCCATTTGTTCAGTGGAAACCTTCCCATTTCCTCATTTCCCCCGAAAGTGAGTCTGGGAGGCAGAGCTTGAGACCACCGGGGTCTCTAGAGCCTGGGCTTGAAGTAGTAATGGGTGCGGCTGGCCTGCAGATGAAGGATAAGGAGGAAATTTGAGGGGAAAACAGCAATTTAAAGAAAGCAATAAGGAAGGAAAGGAAAATCCCAAACATCTATTCCAAGGTACAGGTAGAGCTAGATGGTTTTAAGCGTCAATCAGAAGGAACAGGCCAGGCCAACCTGGCAAGTTAAGGTGTGAACCCTGTTGTGAGTCCCGCAGAGAAATGCACTCAGGGCTAGTGGGTTCTTCACGGAAGCCCCGTATCCAATCTCGAGGGAGCCATCATGGTGCTGAGCTGGTCACCACATAGCAAATCACAGGGCATTTTTACTCAAACTGGTACCATACGGCTGGATGCTTTAAGGTCTGCTAAAATTATGGATGACTCCACTCTCTAAGTTGAATCATATTTTGATTCCCTTCATTGCAACAAGATGGACATTTTAAGCAGAGTCACCTTTGCACAACTCCAGGGGGAAGCACTCACATGGGTTAGTATGCAGTAATACTGATACACAACGTCCAAAAGAGGAGGGATAGTCAAGTAGTTTTACTTACAGTTTACCTCCAAAGCAATCCCCCCAACAATATTTAGATCTTATCCACACTCTTTCTGACCCTTGGACAAATGAAGGATTCTTTAGTCATCTAAACAGTGCTGGAGTCCAGTGTTTGTGTGGCTTGTTTGGGATGGATATAGACACAGAGGGTCAGGTCTCACAGCCCACGGCCAAGAGTCCATGGGGAGGAGATGGCAGCTGTTCCAGCAAGAGTGCCCTCATTGCTGTTAATGATCTTTCCTGGGACTGGTATTGCAGAGCAATTCAGGCCTATAATATCCCCTTTGCTCAGGGTAAGTCTCAACTTAGGCTGAAACTAAGACCTTTGGAAAATAGTATTGCCCGGATCCCACCCTAGAGGAAATTCTGTTCATCAGTCTAGGCTGTGACTTGGACATTGGGATTGTATAAAACTCCCCAGATGATTCTGATACACAAAATTACCCATTCCATGAATTAAAGAAGAACGCCGATGGATCTGCCCTACCCAGACAAATTGATTCAGAATTTCTGGCGTAGGGACCAGGGCATTGGTATTTTATATACTCTGCCCTGAAAGTTCTAATGTGCAGCTGGACTAAGAAACAAAGAGCTAGATAAATCTGCTAAAAAATACACAAATGTGAGGTTCTTAGACATTGGTTATATTTGTTATTCCTTGTTCTTCTGGGAAGAGGGGTCATCACTTTCTAGAGAACGATGATGGTAATCTGTCAGTTCCTACACTGATGAGAAAAAACATGGCCCCGTGACTCCATGTCAGAGCAGTCTCGGTCTCCAATTGGGGGGTGTCCTTGAGGATCCCCAGAACATTGAATGGGAGCTTTTTGGCAAAATGGTCCTTGGAGCTAGCACTTCCTCATATATGACCATTTCAAAAGCAAAAGAAATGGGGGCTTCCCTGGTGGCGCAGTGGTTGAGAGTCCACCTGCCGATGCAGGGGACATGGGTTCTTGACCCGGTCCGAGAAGATCCCACATGCCACGGAGCGGCTGGGCCCGTGAGCCATGGCCGCAGAGCCTGCATGTCCGGAGCCTGTGCTCCGCAACGGGAGAGGCCACAACAGTGAGAGGCCCGCGTACCGCAAAAAAAAGAAAAAGAAGTGGCCAGAATCCCAATTCACCCAACGCAAGTAGTTTCACGCAAAAGCCCAGAACAAGACTCAAAATAATTGTTAAAATAATCTTGTATTACTTTCCACACTAAGTTTAATCCACCTTATTAAATTCTAAATATATCACCCTTCAAGGAGTCAGTTTAGTTATTGTGGTGTAGACAAATGCATTTAACACTTTATTTCAGGAGCTTATTTTATCTGCAAGGTAATAAAGTTATTCAGATTCCTAAAAAATTGTCTTGTTTTGTTGCTAGCCTTTCAGTGTTAGAGTGTCTGTTTTTTTTTTTTTCTTAATTAATTAATTTATTTTTGGCTGTGTTGGGTCTTCGTTTCTGTGTGAGGGCTTTCTCTAGTTGCGGGGAGCGGGGGCCACTCTTCATCGTGGTGCTCAGGCCTCTCACTGTCGCGGCCTCTCTTGTTGCGGATCCCAGGCTCCAGACGCGCAGGCTCAGTAGTTGTGGCTCACGGGCCTAGTTGCTCCGCGGCATGTGGGATTTCCCAGACCAGGGCTCGAACCCATGTCCCCTGCACTGGCAGGCAGATCCTCAACCACTGCGCCACCAGGGAAGCCCGAGTCTCTGGCTTATAGGGAAGACTTTTCTGGTCTGACACACAGGCCCTTCCTCCTGAATTTCATTGCAGACCACAATTTGTGCTTCTGAAATCGCCACGCTATGCTGTTCTTTAATATCTCAGGGAGAAGCATATAAGTGTCCATTCAGATTCACACAAAGGCAATGAGTTCTAGATTCCCCTAGTTCTGGCCTTCTGGGGTCTCACCGGGGATATAGATGTTGTTTTACCTTCTAGCTGGGAAACTCAGATGTGTGTGAGACGTGCAGGGATGGAGGAAAGCTGTTTTGCTGTGATACTTGTTCGAGATCTTTTCATGAGGACTGTCACATCCCACCTGTGGAAACTGAGAGGTTCGTGAGATGCAGCCCCTCCCTTCTTATTAGGGACCCTTCCTCCTGCCATACACACTCTCCCTACAGAGTTCTTACTATGTCTAGATGGGGAAACAGCAGGGCCATAAGTACAGGGTCCAGCAGTATGATCCAGAGAGCTGTTTCAAGATGCTGGCAGTGGCAGGTTAATGCGTTTTGCTCTCCTCTAGGTCAGTAGCCAGGTCCTTTGCCCACATACTGCTACTGTCCTTTCCTAGAAGTTTTCCAGCGTGGACTCCTGTTCATGGGGGTGGAAATGCCACTTGTTTGTGTTCTGCACTTATTCAGAAAAGGCAGGAAACATGGGCTGGTTCCCTCATTTTGCCACGTTCTTAATGGGCTGAGGGAAGCCCGAGGTCCCCCAGGGGTTAAGACCCAGTTTGGACACTCAGGCCTGGCGGGTAGGATTCCTTGTGCTCCCAGAAACAGACAGAGAAAGAAGAGCCCACTACTCATCCTGACACCACTCCATGCCCTGACCCCTTGTTGCTCCTTCGATGGGATGAGGGTCATTGGCTCAGACCCCACGTGGGGTTCTTGGAGACTCTGGAGGTGCTCCTTTCCCCTTCCAGCTGTGTCCATCAACATTCCGGAAAGGAGGACAGTATCAGACATAGGAGTGATGACTGTTTCCAGGGACCTTGCCCTCACTTACTTATGTCTGGTCCCTTAGGGACCTGTGGAGTTGCACCTTCTGCAGGGCAAAGGAGTTTTCAGGAAGCCAGCGATGTCTCGGGGAATCTGAGGTCCTGGCAAGGCAGATGCAGCCCGAGGAGCAGTTGGTGAGTCGGGTGGGAACCCCAATTCTTCCCCCTTCCCCTCACATGTGAGAAGTCAGATAGGCAGGGTCAGGAGAAAGGCAACCAAAGGGTGAGCCATGACTCAGTCACACTGAAATCACACCAGAACTTGTTTGCAGCCATTGCATGTCTGTCTCCAAGAGCCATCCATGTTTGGGGAAACTTCCAGATACTGGTGTGAGTCATGCCTCTGCCTGGGCATGTATATGGGCTCATTGTCTCCAAGCTGCTTTTCACTCACAGCCACCTTCTTTTGCAGAAATGTGAGTTCCTCCTCTTGAAGGTCTATTGTCATTCAGAGAGCACCTTTTTTGCGAAGATTCCATACTACTGTTATGTAAGTAACAATAACAAACTGTGATTACAGGCTGCCATGATGTCACCCCACCTTGAAACAGGTACCCATGGGATTTGTCAGAATCCCCCGGGAGTGAGAGCATGAGCTGCTGTTACCTTTTTGTATTTCTACTGGATTTGATGGGAATCCACAGGAGGTACACATTGAACTCTGCCAGTAATTCTCCCACTGATTTTTGTTTTTCACTAGATTAAAGAGGCTTCTAAAAACCTAAAGGAATCCATGTGGTTGGACAAGATCAAGAAGAAGCTGAACGAGCAGGGTTACTCCCATGTGGAGGGGTTCGTGCAGGACATGCGCCTCATCTTTCAGAACCACAGGGCATCTTACAAGGTAAGTGGTTCGCCCCGCTTCCATTTCATTTTCTGTCCATTGAGCCACTCTGCCCTCATTTTCTGGTGCCTGGGAAATTTTACTTTCCCTCATCCTATGAAACCTGCAAAGCAAGAGTTCCGGAAGTCAGTGACTTTTCCGTTCAAGACTGGAGTTCAGCAAGGCGTAGTAACAGCGAATCAGAAGGTGTCCCTGCAACCAGAACCCCAGGCCTCGAAGAGCTCAGACCCTCCTACAGCTGCCGTTGAGAACAGCAGAGTCCTGCCTGCTCCAAACCCAGGGAGAAGAGACTTGCATCTTAAAGTCACACTGTACTTCTTATCTCTCCCCCAAAACACGCAATCTGACCTCTTCCGAAATCCCAATCTCCAGACTCCACTCCATGTGAATGGATCATATAGTTTAACAGGAGTCACCAGAGGGGAACAGAAGTGTCAGTGAAAAAGGAAGGTCATTGATCTAACTTAAAAGCAATCTGTACTATTTGCACTGTTACAAAGAGCATAGATTACTTTTCTAACTCTCACTGAAATCAATAACCCAACCAAATAAGTGCGAGTCCCCAGGTGTGGTTATGAGTTCCCATTTCTATCTTGTCGCTCCTCGCTGCGTGAGTTTTTTGGCATAACCTGGTTCATATAACTTAGGGTGTCTAAGACCAGAGTCCTGATCATTCTCAGTTACAAGGTGGCAATGACACTGACAATGAGCATCATGATTTTTGTGTTCATTTTATTTTATTTTTTTCCAGTTCAATGACTTTGGCCTAATGGGGCTTAGACTGGAGGCCGAATTTGAGAAGAATTTCAAGGAAGTGTTCACTATTCGGGAGACAAACGAGGACAGCTCACTGGAATAGTGGATGCTGTTAGTGTCCTGGAAAACCCCTTCTGGAGCAGACTTGTCATCCCCCAGCCGCATGGAAGGCTGGCTGCTCGCGCCGCCCCTCCCAGAGCATTGCCTTCAGCCAAATGGAACCAGCTTCACCTAGAGGGTTACCTTCCTTGGCCTGGGGGCCGGCCTCCAGTGCCAAGGTGGACTCAACCTTGTGTTATGATTCATGCTCCTGTGTTCCCCATGAGATCCGGCTGGAGCTAGTCTGTGGCTGTGATCACATCCTTGCTTAGCTTTTCCTATAATCCTGCTTCCCTCCCTCGTTTCTCCCAAAGAAACTCACAATAAATCACTTACTTAAGAGACTTTATCTCAGGCTCTGCTTCTAGGGAACCCAACTTAAGGTAACGATCCCAGCAAGCGGGCTGTAAGGGTGGGTCTGGATTCGGAGCCCAGGCTGGCCAGATGGTGATGGGTGGTATATTGATGGTCCCTGGTGTGCTTTAATAGTGCTGTTGCCAAACTTTCACCTTTGGGAAACTCGATGAGATAAAGAGGATTTCACTAGCTTTTGGAATTGGCATTCACAAAGGGAGAAATGGTAAATGGAATTGTAGATTTTGGTGGCTATTGCTAAGTGCCACTGATATATTGAAAAGAATAAATGACAGCCTTAAATCTATTAGTCAAAGCAAAGACACCCTTACAACTGCAGCTGGAAGGCAGACAAAAGGAAGGCCTGACCCAGGTCCCAGGTTTAAGAATGGCAGAACACAGGAGAAGACTGCAGTCTAAACTGGGATGGTCTTCTGTGCCAAAGGCAGAGCCCTGGTAAAGAAGGAGTGCAGTCCTGAATCAGAATCGGCCTTTCTAGGTAGATGCAAGTGAGAACCTTGAACTCCAGGTCTCCTTCAACACACAGGGCCTGCAAAAGAGTTCCCTAGCCTTTGTTGGAAGACAGACCCCTCCCCTACCCCATCCTAATCTTGCTTGAATGAAGACTGCAGAGTCCTCCCAGCATGACCCCACTGAGAAAGTCCTGGGTTGTCCTGCCAGCTGAAGAGAGCATTTACCCCAGTGGAGCTGCAGGACTGGCCAACATGTACCAGCAGGTACCAGGAGATTGTGTCTGGGGGTGGGTCCTGGACAAAGAAGGGGAATGTGAAACTGGAAAAGGGAAAATTGTCAACACAGAAGCACTCTCCTGTGTCAAGAAGTTTAATTAGCCTGGCGAGGGCCAAAGGGGATGAATCCAGTATGCTCCTGGCTGGCTCTTAAATGCTTATATATATATATTTTTTCTATTCCTTTAATTTTGGAATAAAAATGGCTGGTCACTAAACTTATTGTGGTAATCATTTCATGATGTATATAAGTCAAGTCATTATATATGCCTAAACTTATACAGTGCTGTATGTCACTTATACTGCAATAAAACTGGAAGAAAAACATTTAATTAAAAAATTTAATTTAAAAAAAGCTTGGTATAAACTGTGGTACATACTAGATGAAGTGGAAGCAGAGATGCCAGGGCAGACTGTGGAAAAGAAGATCCAAAAGCCTCAGGATGGGGCTTCCCTGGTGGCGCAGTGGTTGAGAGTCCGCCTGCAGATGCAGGGGACACGGGTTTGTGCCCTGGTCCGGGAAGATCCCACATGCCGCGGAGCAGCTAGGCCCGTGAGCCAAGGCCGCTGAGCCTGCGCGTCCGGAGCCTGTGCTCCGCAACGGGAGAGGCCACAACAGTGAGAGGCCCGCGTACTGCAAAAAAAAAAAAAAAGCCTCAGGATGTTGGCATGGCTCCACTCTCTGCAACTGGAAAACCCATCCACCGGGTTACTGTGCTCTTCAGGAGGCCTCAGAGACATTAACTTAACAAGGTGATAAGGAACACACAGTTGAGGGGCACCAGCATCCTTGAGATACTCAGTGGGGGCTGTCCTCTGTAGGTTGGCATAATGGAGGAATGTTTTACAGAACTGGATTCCCTAGTGACAATGGAAATGATAGGGTTCTAGAATAATGGAAGCCAGGTGGCAGCATTTAACTGTCAGAGCAAGATGAAATAAGTTTTGTAATGTGCAGCAAGGTTAGAATGACGGCTGGAGCCCTGGCCCAAAGCAGTCTATGGAGATAGCTAATCGGACACGGTCACTAAACCTGTTGTGGTAATATTTTAGGATGTACATAAGACAAATCATTATGCTGTACACCTTAAACTTATAGAGAGATGGGCAGCCAACAAGGATATTGCTTCATATATATCATCAAAAAAGATTAAAAATAGATGAACGGATGGCTGAGACCAGCTACCCCAATAAAAAGTCAAGATCCCTTGCCTAGTTTCCAGACCTGAGCCAAAGCTAGGACCTGCTCATGGAAATGAGGGCAGGTCTCATAAGCAAGTGTAAAAGTAGTGATTCCCTGAGTTCTTCACCAAAAGGACCTAAGGTCATTTATTCAAGTAACCATATGCCAGACAAAGGAAAATACACACATCTTTTAACAGTTGTTGATACAGGATCTGAATTGATGCTAATACCTGGGGTCCCAAAACACCATCATGGTCCCTGCTAGAGTGGAGTGTATGGATGTCAGGTAATGTCCATCTAACAGTGAGTCCACTCAATCCATGGGATCACCCAGCAGCCATTACCCCAGTTCCTGAAAGTAAGGATAATGAGAACATACATAGCAGTTGACTGACCTGCATCTTTAACCTGTGAAATAACAATGACTGTCTTAGGAAAGGCCAAGCAGAAGGGCTTGAAACTGAACTTTCCCTTGGTGAAAATGGTAAGTTGAAAGAAAATCACAGTCCTGGAGAATGAGGGAATGACAGAGATTAGTGCCACATGCAAAGATTTAAGGATGCAAGGGTTGTAATCCTCATTACATCTTTGTTTGAACAGCAGTCTGGCTTCTGCAAAAGCTAAGTGGTTCATGGCTGCCAGATGACTACTAGAAACTTAACCAACAGTAGCCCCAGTTGCAGCTGTTGTTGCTTGGTGTGGTATCTCCATTAGAGCAGGTTAGCACGGCCTATGGTATATGTCATGCAACTATTAATATGGAGAAATGTACTTTTAAAACATTCAGTAGGGGCTTCCCTGGTGGCGCAGTGGTTGAGAGTCCGCCTGCCAATGCAGGGGACACGGGTTCGTGACCCGGTCCGGGAAGATCCCACATGCTGCGGAGCGGCTGCGCCCGTGAGCCATGGACGCTGAGCCTGCGCGTCCGGAGCCTGTGCTCTGCAACGGGAGAGACCACAACGGTGAGAGGCCCGCGTACCGCAAAAAAAAAAAAAAAAAAAAAAAATTCAGTAGGAAGTAGGATAAGAATCAATTCATGTTCACATGGACTGGACAACAGTACATGTTTACAGTCTTGCCCCAGGGCTATGTGAATTCTCCTGCTCTCTGTCACAATATAGCCTGAAGGGACAAAGATTGTCTGGCCACCCTGCAGTACATTACATTTGTCCACTATATTGATGACTGTATTAATCAGGGCTCTCTGGAGAAACAGAACTCTGTCTCTCTCTCTCTCTCTCAACCCCAAATTCTGATGGACTTCATTGATGGGATGCACAGTGGCTCACGAAAAGGCAGGAGGCTGGGCTCAGAGCCTGCAAATGGCCCCAGAACCAGGCAGGAAGCAGAGCTGCTCCAGGAACTGAACACCAGGAACATCTCCTCCACCTTGTTACGGAGCTGCCACTGAACAAGTGTTATCCAACTGTGTTTTAACTCCTTAACAAACTTCACGTGAGAGTCCAACTCCCCGAAGAGAGTCTGGCTGGCCTGGCTTGCTCATGGGCCAGTGTCTCGGTTAACATTCCTTCTACTCCTGCACGCAAAGGGGAGAAGTCTTCACCCAAAGGAATCCAGGTCTCTTAGGAAAGGGGTGGAGGAGGCTGGACAGCCAAGGAAAATGAAACTGACTGGCAGAACCCACCCGGGGACCATCAGTGAGCTCTGATGTCTAAGGGGAGGAATGGGGTGGTCCCAGGCCAGTCAGTCTGAGAGGCCACAGAGCCTGGGGGGCACATTCCTGAATCGAATGGAACAGGTTGACTGTAGTTCCATTGCCTGTGCTTTGGAGATTAAGGCTGAGTCTGTCATCATGTTAGAAGGGAGAGCGTCCACTCCACCACCTTGGACAGCCAAGGGCAAGGACGGCCACTAAGCCCATCGCCCCTGTCGGTTCCATTTACCTGGATGCATATGTGGGCTGTTGGCTGTAAAGAAGCCTGGCTGTGGTCTTCCCTGGGGAGAGTGTGCCTGTGTCCCTGGGAACTGCAGTAGGACTGATGCTCCTGAGGTCCTGGGCTCCACCCTTCAGCCTGAACCTCCCAGTGAGGGTTCCAGGGCATCAGCACACACCCTGCTATCTGGCTGGAGAGGACCGGGCCTTCTGTCTGGAGGAGAGAACGGGGTTCTCCAGCTCTCCCTGAGTAAACTGGGTGGAAGACGTCCCTATGAGGACAATATGCAAAGAACAGTTGCCTACGGCTTCTAGAAAGTGAACAAAAGCAGGCTGATGGTAGAAGGAAGTCAAAACTCAAGGGAAGCAGCCAGACAAAATGTTTCCTGTTTATTATTACTCTACTTGACAGCAGCCGCAGCCTTACGTGGGGTGGCCAAAACTTTGGTAGGAAGCCCACCTTCTTTCTGGTCAGCAGAGCCAGGAAGAAGCCCAGGGCAACCAGGCTTTCTGGGGAGAGAGAGGAAAATCCCAGGAAGGTGAAAGTCACAGAGGAGAACCCCAAATTCTGTGTATAAACCCTCCCCACTTGAATTCAAAACCAACTGACAGGCAAAACGGTGAGACAGATGGGGATCAAAATACTAGTTTTCTTCATGATAAAAGCTGGATGGGGCTTAGTGATGTGACTTACCATGTAGCAAAAAAGAGATCCCTAAAACAGACCCTCAGAATTGAGCTTATCCACACAGTCTTACACAGCTCCCATCAGTCACACCCCACCCCCCAGGCCCCTGTCTCTGTGCACTTGACCTTGGAAGGGCTGACAGAGCCCTGGCCCTGCAGGAAGGACAAGCCCAGGGAGACCCGACAAGGAACAAGCAGACTCACCCCTGGTACCCAGAGAGTCTCCTGGGAGGAGAGAGGAGCAGGGGGTCCAGGCCAGTCCCACTGACTACTGTGCTGCCCCTGGAAGGGGACAATGGAGCAGGGCCTGAGTGTAACCACTTGGGTCCCAGCATCCACTCCGCTCCACTTCTACACTCACGGAGGAGCAGAGGGTCTTGATCCTCTGGCCTCAGTGGCCACTCTGGCAGCTGACGCTGCTTCCTTCTGCCCTTTAAGCTCAGATCCCAGGTCCTACTGTCTGGTCTCAAGGACAAGCCTCTGGTCCCCACTGGGGTCTCCCAGCTTAGAGACTCAGCCCCACTGCTGAAGTCTGAGGGGAAGCTGTTCCTGGTGAAGCTCGTGAAGCCCGTCGCCTTAGCGGGTCCTCTGCCCCAGGTCCCTCCTCCCCCACGACCTCCCCTGCCCTCTGGGTTTCCGGGCCCAGTAGCTGGGATCCTCCCGGGACAGCAGAGATGCTCCCCATTGCCAGCGGTCCTCACAGCCATGGAAAATGCCCCAGGTGCCCCCTTATTGCCTTCAATCTCTGCAGCAGGGTTTGTAGGAGGAGTTCAACCTCTTCTTTTTTTTTTTTTAATTGAAATGTGGTTGATTTACAATGTTGTGTTAATTTCTGCTGAACAGCAAAGTGATGCAGTTATACATAGATATATATTCTCTTTTATATATACATATATTTTTTCATTATGGTTTATCCTAGGATCAACCTGCTTCTTAATTTGGTCCTGTCCTTTTCCAAACCCGAGTTCCTGGCTTAAAGAAACTGCATTCTCCACAGAGGCCTGGGGATGCTCCAGAAACTCCCACGGCTCTCACAGAGTGTGGCGCAGGCCCGGCTTTCTCAGACCCACAGGAAGGTCTCTGCCAGGGGCCAGGAGCAGCCCCCATGCGGGAGTGTCCACCCTGTGGATTGCTCGTCCAGCCGCTGCTAGGTGGCCTCTAATTCCAGGTGCTCAACGTGAAGGTCCTAAACAGACAACAGAAAAGTGGGCACATTTATGTCAACAGCCAGCATGGCAGTGGCCTGGGCCACCAGGCCCCAAGAGGGAGAGGGGACACTAGAAACGGCAGGTGTGGTCTGTGCCAGCCTTGTCTGGACCCCATGCCTCATGGAGTCAGGAGCAGAGGACGGTTGCGCCCAACAGAGGCTCGGCTTACTAGTCCTTCTACACCCCCAAAGTGAGGGAGGGAGAGAGGGATCCACACGTGTGCAGGACCTGGTGCCACTGAGACCCTGCCCACTGGAAGAGATGCCCTCATCAGTGTCCTGGGATCTGTCCTAACCACTGAGATATGATGCTCACTTCTTTGGGGGAAAGAAAGAAGTGGGGGGAAGGCAGAAACCTTCCCCCTCATTTTCAAATGCGCTTTGCCTTTGTGCCCACTCAAGTGAGTCTTCTGATCACTTCTCATTCTTCGTGGAATGATGACTCAGTATCTGAGTGAAAAACCTGTGCACAGACACAACTTCAGGGCCAAGGGTCACCCTCTCAGCTGGGGTCACCTGCCTTTTCATTTCTAGGTTATCTGGGTTCCAACCTCCATCTCCATCCAAAGGGAAGCCTTTGCCCCTCAGCATTCCCATGACTGCTTCCCAGGTTTCTCCTCTTCACCCCTGGCTGCAGTTGTGAAGCAACCCCATAGTCGGGGCACCTTGGACCCTTGCACCTAAGATGTAACACTTGTCACCAACTTGGCTCCAGCCTCTGGCCCCAGGGCCTTGGAGATTTTTTCTCCTACCTCTGGCTGATTTCCAGGAATACTAAGAACATTCTCTCCACTTTGTAAAGCTGAGCATTTGGGCTCTCTCCTGGTCCGTGTCCATACGCTACGACCTAAATGCATCGGTCCAGGCTCTCCCACAGCCCGGAGAAAAGATTTGAAGTCTCTGTCTTTCCCTCTCCCCACCATGGTCATCTCGGAAAGGGGAAGGGGCACAGATGGAGTTTACCCCGACCATGTACTAAGCTCTGAACCGCTCTGAGAAGGCAGTAGACTGGCGACAGTTGGGGTCATGCAGAAGTTGTTGCTGTCTTTGCACAAACAGGTGGACCCCTGAGGGCTGGCCCTGCTCCTCCCCTGGCCCTCCAGGCCCCGACTGTCATTCCTTGTCTTTCATCCCTGGGATCACATGTCAGGATGGCTGGAAGCACAGTGGAGTTACGAGAAGAGGGAGGGCATCTGCACAGCACAGCTCACTGATAAATACTTTCACTTCCCTTTTCCCTACTTGGGCGGAGTCATCTCTGGGGGAGTCCCAAGAGCAGACTTCCTGCTCAGGGCTCAGGGCTCCAGCAGCCTCCCGGGACCGGACCGAGGCTGGGGAGCCTGGAGGGGTCGGAGGCCAAGGTCAGGCCCAGGCCAGGCTGGACGGGAAGATGGCTGGTGGGGGCAGCGAGCTCAGCAGCAGGTCAGTCTTTCTCCCCCTTCCTCCCACCTTTCCCTCTGGCCTCGCTGCTGCTTCAGTGCTGTCCTTTGGACTCTGCACTAAACCTCTGCTTTACGCCTGGTGTAGGGGAACAGTCACCTGCAGTGTAATGAAGGGCAGGAATGTATAATGAGGAAGGGATTTTAAACTGCCGCAGGGCGCCTGCTGGTTGAGTCCTGCAGCCACAACACAGGTGACTACTTGTTTTGCAGCTACTGCTCAGCCGGCAGGCCTGTCTGAAGGCAGCAGTCCTTCCTGAGGCTTTGCAGCGAGGATTTATTTCCTTGTGGCCCCAGGTCACTCTCGTTCCCCTCAGGTCAGTTCTACCTTCACACAGGTCATTTCGAAGAAGGTAGTTTCGAAAATAAAAAATTCAGGAGAAACCCCCGATTTATTCTCAAACCCTGGGTGGTGCTGTCGGTCTCGTATCTGTCCTGTGGACGGCACCACTATTCCCAGTTCTAGCTGGGGGCCTGGGTTCTTCCTCCAGAGATCCCGAGCAAAGAAATTAAAGGGAAGAGAAATACCCCAAACTGCAAAGAGCTAGCACAGGCTGAGTAATTTTATGTTTGGTTTCGTTTTCTGTTCTGGAATAGGTTACACCTCTACAAGAAAAAGAGTAGAAATCCTATCTTTTTCTCTAGTAATGGGTCAGAAATACCACTACTTAATATGTTAAATTTTTTGATTTTTTAATACAAAAGAAATACATTATGCATTCTTGCTCATAGAATTTCAAACGATACAGAAGTATATAGAGGGAAAAAGTCCTGTTCACCACTCACCCACTTGCAGCTTCCAATACCAGTCCTGTTAGAGTCGCAGGCATAACCTTCCAGATCCTTTTCTTTGCATTTACATATATAACTCATTTTCTTAAATACAAAATTTGAATCCTGTTTTTTTAAAAAAACGGATTCATATTGTGAATGCCATTTTGCATTTTCACTGACTTTAATAGCCATAGGCTCTTCTCATTCTTTTTAACAGCTATATATTGGGTTGGCCAAAAAGTTCCGTAAGAGGTTACAGAAAAATCCGAACGAACTTGTTGGCCAACCCAATACTATCCCGTAGAATGGATACACCATCGTTTTTATTGTTTGTTTATTTAATTGAAATATAGTTGATTTGCAATATGGTGTTAGTTTCAGGTGTAGAGCAAAGTGATTCAGTTCTATATATATATATATATATATATACACACACACACACACACATATATACATATAAAAATATATATTCTTTTTCAGATTCTTTTCCCATATAGGTTTTACAAAATATTGAGTATAGTTCCCTGTGCTATACAGTAGGTCCTTGTTGTTTGTCTACTTTGTATACTAGTGTGTATATGTTACTCCAAAATTCCTAATTTATCCCTCTCCCCAAGTTTCCCCTTTGGTAACCATAAGTTTGTTTCCTATGTCTGTGAGTCTGTTTCTGTTTTGTAAATAAGTTCATTTGTATCATATTTAGATTCCACAAATAAGTGATATCATATGAGATTTGTCTTTCTCTGTCTGACTTACTTCACCTCTAGGTCCCTCCATGTTGCTGCAAATGGCATTATTTCATTCTTTTTTATGGCTGAGTAATATTCCATTGTATAAATATACCAATCTTCTTTCTCTGTTCATCTGTTGATGGACATTTAGGTTGCTTCCACATCTTGGCTATTGTAAATAGTGCTGCTATGAACATTGGGGTGCGTGTATCTTTTCCAAGTATGGTTTTCTCCAGATATATGCCCAGGAGTGGGATTGCTGGGTCATATGGTAGCTCTATTTTTAGTTTTTTAAGGAATCTCCATACTATTCTCCATAGTAGCTGTACCAATTTACATTCCCACCAGCAGTGCAAGAGTGTTCCCTTTTCTCCACACCCTCTCCAGCATTTATTGTTTCTAGATTTTTTGATGATGGCCATTCTGACTTACACCATAGTTTGTTTTTTTGTTTGTTTTGTTTTTTTATTTTTGGCTGCATTGGGTCTTTGTTGCGGAGTGCAGGCTTATTGCAGTGGCTTCTCTTGTTGCGGAGCATGGGCTCTAGGCATGTGGGCTTCAGTAGTTGCAGCATGTAGGCTTCAGTAGTTGTGGCTCGTGGGATCTAGAGCACAGGCTCACTAGCTGTGGCACACAGGCTTAGTTGCTCCGCAGCATGTGGGATCTTCCCAGACCAGGGCTTAAACCCATGTCGCTTGCATTGGTAGGCAGGTTCCTAACCACTGCGCCACCAGGGAAGCCCCATACACCATGGTTTTTAAAGCATCCCTCCTCCCCACCCTATTGACAGACATTTAGATCATTTTCAATTGTTCACTTTTACGAAGAAGCAGTGATAACAATGATGATGTATTTCTTTATATTTTTGTACATATAAAAGTGTTTGTCTTGTGTCAATAACCAAAAAAATGGAATTGCTGAGGCAAAGGGTACTAATGTTTAATTGTTTATAGATTCTGCAAACGGCCTTTCTAAGTAGCTGAACCAATGTATTCACCTACAAGATTTAGGTGAGCCATCTCCCCACACCCAAACTTTGCAGAGGTGGTGGATCAAGAGTTGCATCTTGTTAACTTTACCCTCCTGATTACATGAGAGGTTGAACAGTCTTTTTGTCTATTGGCCTCTTCTATGAAGTGCTGGTTGATTCATTGCCAGTGTTAGTGAGTTGAGGTGATTGTTCTTTCTTTAACTGTAAGGGAGAATTTGCTAAAATTCTGAAACTTATAAATATGCTTTCCTTGCCCTTTCACTTTGTTGTGGTGACTTTATCTTATTAAAGCTTAAACTTTATAGCCTCATTATTGTATTGATTTTATAAAATAGATGTACCCTTGTTATTATGAATAAATAAAGTGATGCAGAAAGTTATTGATAAATTCTGTGTGCACAGTCTTTAAATATAGCCCTTGTGTTTTTAAGGTGATAGATTCAATTCTACCTTTACTTCAGGGTAAGTTTCTCCTCTAGTATCACCAAAACGATTTTCTATTTCAATTTTGGGGCAAAATTATTCTTCCACTGGAGCAACTTCAGCCTTCACAGCTTTTATCTGTCCCTAATCTTTCATCTCTTTAGCTTTTTACTTTCTGCTTGTGATGGTTGTCTCAAACTTTTCTTCATGACAATTATTTAATTTTTAGTAGTTTTTGGTTTCTTGGGGTTTTTTTTAAGTTGATTTGTTTATTTGGGGGGATCTTAATTTGTTTCTACAGCTCTTCCAACTCCACTTGAAGTCACATATTGTTATTTTATCACCCTATCTTCATGCTCTTGCTTTATTATTTAGATTTTTGTGTGATGTTCAGTGCTTTGGGGATGTTTTCTTCATCCTCTGGGTTATCCTTCCAGATTGATTCTATTTGCAGTTTGGTTTCAAGTGTTGCTTTACTTTCTTGTTCATATGCCTGCCCTGGTTTTACAGCCCATTTCGTTCCAGCATGACCTGGGCAGCTCTCCCACCACCCACAGCCTTACGCTGAGTGAATGTTTTTGTGTTTTTCCCCCCACATTTCCTGTCTTATCTGAGACCATATTACTTCCCGTCTGATCTACGATTAAAGCTTCTACTTTAATTCTTATGAATTTTTGTCTGAGAGTCCTTTAATCTGTTAAACCATCCCTTTCCCCACTGATCTGTAGTGCTCCCTTTCCCATTAGCCAAGGGGTCATATGTGCAGGGTCTGTTTCTGTGCACTCTCTTCTCTGCCATTGACCTATGACAGCCTCTCCTTATGTGTTTCCACACTGTCATGGCGACAACAACTTCACGTGAACTCTTGAAGAGTAAATCTTCCCATGTTCTTTTCTTCTTCCAAAGTGTCTTGGCCCTTTGCATCTCCAAATCAGCTTGTCAAAATCTTGTCGAGATTTTGGTTAGGATTGCGTTGACTCTATAGGTCAATCTGAAGAGAATTGACATCTTTACAATCTTGTCTTCCATCTCATTAATATGGTATATATATATTAATTTAAAAATATTTTCTAATAAAATTTAAACTTTTCTGTCTAGAAGTCTTATACTTCTGCTAGATTTATTTATAGATACTTGAGATCTTTGTGCTATGATATCTATATAATTTAAAAATCAACTGTCTAGCTGCTTGTTACTAAGATATAAAAATAAATTGAAACTGCCAAACTTTAAAAAATTCTAATAAATTGTATGGAGATATATATTTTGTATAGAGATATAAATTTATATAATGTATACATAATGACTATTTTGTTACTTTCAATCTAATTCTTATACTTCCTACTTCTTTTTCTTGCCTTACTGTGTGGGCTAGGACTTTGTACATGGCGAGTATAAGTAGTGATAGTAATCATCTCTGTCTTGATTCCAGTCCCAAAGGGAAGTCCTTTACCATTATACAATTATGAATGATGTTTGCTATAGACTTTCTTTCTTAATAAAAAGACTTACACAGATTAAAGAAGTTTTGTATTTGGCATCTGATACTTTCAATATATGAGGTGTTTGTGACCCTGTTTTCTGTTGTTTCTGCCAGTTCTCACTCACAGATTTCTTTTTTTAAATAAACTTTTTATTTTGGAATAATGTTATATTTACAGAAAAGTTGCAAAGATAGTACAGCAGTCTCTAATACTGTACACCCAGTTTCATTTCCTGTGTTGTTATCCTCTTACATTATTGTGGTACATTTGTTGAAACTAATAAAACCCAATATTAGTTAGTAGGTTACTGCTAACTAAAGCCCGGACTTTTTTCAGTTTCACCAGTTTTTCCACCAATGTCCGTTTTCTTTTGTGGGATTGAATCCAGTATACCACATTGCATTGAGCCATCCCATCACCTCTTCTCTTCTGGTCTGTGACAGTTTCTCAGTCTTTCCTTGTCTTTCACAACCTTGACAGTTTGAAGAGTACTGATCAGGCATTTTGTAGAATCTTTCAATTTTGGTTTGTCTTGATGTCCTTCTCATGATTATAATGGGGTTATAGGTTTTATGAAAGAAAACCACAGAGGTGAAATGCCCTTCTCATCACCTCGTATCAGGGGATATGTCAACCTGACTTATCTCCAGGAATGCTGGCCTTGATCATTTGGTTTAGGTAGTGTTTGCCAGGCTTTTCCACTATAAAGTTACTATTTTTTTCCTTTCCACACTCTATTCACAAAGATTATTTTGCTTATGTAGCTGGTTATCTTTGACTATGTACTAGCATCATATTTAGAAAAATTATTTATGGGTAAAATCTGGGACCACAGTGAAGGTACTAGGCTTTGGAAAGGATTTCTGTTTGCTACAACCAGGTGCCTCGGGACGCACCAGTTTGGGAACTGTTTAGCACATGTTCAGGGGCTGAGAGAACCTGGGGGAACCCAGGTGACTTAACTGGGAATACAATTCAGTAAATTCAGAGATGTCCCTCCACTTATTCTCACCATGAATATGTCAAGGTCAGGGTCTGGACTCCCATTGGACTCTCCACCCTGTGTGGACTCTAGACTTTATTTCTGTCTCTCTCACTCCTTAAGGCTGTCAAACCTGAGGTCCTGATTCTCTGGGGTCAGCAGATGCCCTCAAATCAAAAGTGTCTCTGTGCTTTGCTTACCTCTCTGGTTTCTCCTTCCCCTTTACTTTTGCCTGGCAAATTCTTATGGTGGTTTCATCTCTTCTATGATTAATAACATGTTTAAATGCTTTTTCCAACTCAAGTTTTTTTCAACAGAACTCTGTACTGCTTGTGGGAGTTGGGAGAGATTGAGATGTTTTGAGTCCTGACCTACCACACCGGAAACTTATGGTCATTGACTAAGTGATTGATTGATTGATTGATTAACTGCCATTTTTCAAAGTTTATGGCTTGAGGTTGGATTGTGGCTCTTGAAGTTTTCTCTGACTGCTTCTAGGATTTTCTCTTAGCATTTAAACTGTAGTGAGTCTAGATTTGTTTGTTTGTTTTTTTATTGTTTTTGTTTTGCATTTAACCTGTTGGTGTTTTCACAGTTGCTTGAATTTGTGAGTTGATGCCTTTTATCTGTTTTGGAAAATCCTTAGCCGTTAACTCTTCAAATATTTCTTCTGCCCTCCCCCCAGCTTCCTCCTCTCTCTAGGGCTCAAAAGCAGATTATACTAGACCTTTTGACTGTCTCTCACATATTCCTTTCATGCTTTTCTACATTTTTCCATTTTTTAAATGTCTGTACTTTAGTTGGATGTCTTTTATTGAGGTATCTATCTTCTAGTTGGCCAATCGACAAGTGTTGTCTTTTTAATCCAATCTTCTGCTAAATACTACCAACAAGTTTCATTTTTAAAATTGTATTTTTAGATCTAAATATTCCATTTCATTATTTTTTGTAGATTCCAATTCTCTGGTAGAATTATCTGACTTTCTATTTTCTCCATCATTTCATCCATTTTCTTGACCATGTTAATCACAGATTTTATGTGCTAAGTCCAATCTCTGGATCATCTGTGCACTTGCTTCCATCATCTTTTTTTTTCTTGGTTTGGTCTTATAGTCCTATCTTTTGACATGCCTATTAATTTTTGATTGAATGCCAGACATTGTGTATGCAAGACATGGAGCCCCCAAATATTCTCTTCCACATAAGAGTGATTCCCCTTTCCTCCGCTAAGCAAGTAAAACAATGAGGCAGACTACATTACACATTCAGGGCATGAAATGACTCAAGATTAGTATGCATTTTTTGATAAGATTTAATATACCTCTGGTTTGCCCTGATCACAGATGAGGACATCCAGGGCTTTCAACTGAGAGAGAGCAATCAAGTTTTCTCTGCTTTTCAAAGCTTTTGTCATATTTTCACCCTCTTTCTTCATGCAGCTTTAGAAATGAAAAAAGTTCTTGAGAAAACCAACCAAGTTTTTAATTTCCTTGAAGTCTCTAACTTTGCACTCCAACTCCAAATGACCATCAGAAGTTCTGCTAGTTTCTTTGTCCTCCAGTTACAGACCTTTGCCTGTGCCAAGTCCAGATTCTTAGCTTCTAGCTATGTTCAGAATTTACAAGTGCTCTCATGGGACAAAAAGGCTACAGATTCCAAAGCCACATCATCACTCCCTTCAGAGCTTTCAACTCTCTCCCTTTATGTTCTCTGGACCTCATCATGATTGTCTTTGCCTTTTCTGCATGGTGAGCCTTCAGGTAATTCTGCTTTGCTTTTCAGAGACTTTTTACATTTTTATTCCAGCCTCCTGGCCTTAAAAACTTTACCAAATATCTTGGGAAGAAGAATGGGTTGTGTGTTGAGGCCCCTCAAGTCTCCAGCCCTGTGTGACTGTCACAAGCTCTCTGTGTTCCCTGCTAAGAGTAACACTCTTTGGTCTTGGCCAAGCCCAAATTCTCAGCCTCTGTTCCCAGAATCAGCAAATACCAGCCACCACCCTGAAAAATAACAATTACAGCTTCTCAGCTCCCAAAGGTCTCCAGTCTCTAGAACCTTAGTCTCTGCAGACTCTGTTGCTTCTGTAGCTCTCTAGTCCCTTTAAAATCATTTTCTGGTATTCTACCCAGCTCTTCTAATTGTTCTATACTGGACTTCTGGCCTGCCTCAAACTGTTCGATCCTACGCTCTGATGAATTTTTGTTTACATTATTTTATGTGGATACTAACCAAGGGTTAACCTATAGTCTAGTTTCATTTTCCCATTTTATTCAAAAATCACATACAATTTAAAAAATTTTTTTTATTATTTTTAATTGAAGTAGAGTTGATTTACAATATTACATGAGTTTTAGGTGTACGACACAGGGATTCGATTTTTTTATAGATTGTACTCCATTTAAAGTTATTACAAAATAATGGATATATTTCCATGTGCTATACAATATATGCCTGTTGCTTATTTATTTTATACATAGTAGTTTGTGTCTCTTAATCTCATATGCCTATCTTGACCCTCCCCACTTCCCTCTCCTCACTGGTAACCACTAGCTTGTTCTCTGTATCTGTAAATCTGTTGCTGTTTTGTTATATACATTCATTTGTTTTATATTTTAGATTCCATATATAAGTGATAACACAGAGTATTTGTCTTTTTCTATCTGACTTGTCTCACTAAGCACAATACTCTAGGTCCATTCACATTATTGCAAATAGCAAAATTTTATTTTTTTAATGGCTGAGTAACATTCCAGTGTGTGTGTGTGTGTGTGTGTGTGTGTGTGTGTGTGTGTGTGTGTGTGTGTGTGTGTGTGCATCATGCCTTATTTATACATTCGTCTGTTGATGGGCACTTAAGTTGCTTCCATATCTTGGCAATTTAAATAATGCTGTGATTAACATTGGGGTACATGTATCCATATCCGTTTTTATACTCAAGTTCACCAATGTTATCCTCCTTATGCTTTTTTTAAAATGCCTTTTATATACTCAGAATTCTAACCATATTCTCCTATATATTATACGAATACTTTATTCATTCATTCACAAATATTTCCCGATACCATGTTTTCAGAACTTAATGAGATGCTGGAATATCATGGTGAGCAAAGCAGACCAAGTCCCCGCCCTAATGGAAATGACATTCCAGTGAGAGACAAATAGTAAACAAATGAACAAATAAATGTATAATTTAATGACAGAAAGTGGTAAGAGTATAAAGAAAAAAGCATATGGGGTACATGGATAGAGTGTAATGGGAGTGCAATTTTAGACAGGATGTCCTGGGAGGGCTTTCTGAGAGGTTAGTATTTGATGAGAGTCATGAATGTATTGAGGAAAAGCACCATGCCAATTCCTGAAGAAATGTTCTAAGTAGAGGAAACAGCCAATGAAAAGTCAGGCATAGAAACATGCTTGGAATGTCTGAAGAAGGCTTGGAGGTTAAGGTGCCAAAGGGCAGTGATCTAGAAGAGGAATAGTAGAAAATGAGGTTGGAAGGTCATGTTTCTCATGGGTCATGGTCAAGACTTTATATTTTATTCAAAATAGAGTGGGGAGTCATTGGAGGGTTTTCAATAGAGTGAAGTAATCTGATTCCAGTTTTTAAAAGATCTCTTTTGCTTATGTTTGATGTTTGGAGAACAGCTGCAATATGACATGAGTGGAAACAAGAAGACTAGTTGGTAGCTATGACAGTAGCCAGGCAAGAGATGATGGTGGTTGGGACCAGGTTGGTGCAATGAATATAAAGAAAAAGGGTGGGATACTGGATATATTTCTATGGTAAAGCCAAGAACAGTCAAAGATGGATCAGACATTAAGTATGAGAGGAAGAGAAGTGTCATAGAAGACTGGAAATATTTTAGCCAAAGAAATTAAAGGAGAGCGTTGTCATTTGCCTAGATGGCAACATTGTGTAGTGATTAAAGGGCCTGGACTCTGGTCCAAAGCCTCACTCTGTTCTTCAATAATTATGTGGCCTTGGGGATATTGCTTAACATCTCTGTACCTCTGTTTCTTCATCTGTAAAATGGGATAATAAGAGCATATACCTCATAGGTGCTGTTATATGTATTTACTAAATCCTATATATGGAAAAATTAGAAAATAAGCAGGTTTCAAGAGGTGACTCAGAAGATCAGTGATCAGTTGCTGCCTGCTAATTGTAAAAAGCCTACCTGTGTCATCAAAGTGAAGATGGTTGAATATAAATCTGGAGTCCAGGGGAGAGATATGAGGTAGAGATGCACATTTGGGAATTGTCCATGTGTGGCTGGTATCCAGAGCCATGGGAATAGATATGATTACACAGGGAAGGAGTGCAGATAGAAAAGAGGTAAGAGAACTGTCCTTGAGTAGTTGAATACATGCAAAAGAGTAGGAATAGCCAAGGAGATAGTTGGAAAGCCATAAAGGCATGGCTCTCAGGAGCCAAATGAAGAAAGCATTTCCAGAAGGGAGAAGTTTATCAATGTCCATGAGGTTGAGGGATAAAGTAAGAGGAGGACTGAGAATTGGCCTTTGGGTTTGGCAGTGTGGAGGTCAGGGAAAACATAAACCCAAAATATTATGTATAGGGTATTGGTAGGGGTAAAACTTGAATGTGTGCAAGAGAGACTGAGGTGGAAAAGTGGAGACAGTTAATATGGACAATTTCAAACAAGAAACACAACAGGAGAGGTAATCTGAGTGTAGGGATATTTTTAAATGGGTAATATTGAAGCATGCTGTATGTTGATAGTAATAGTCCAATAGAGAAGGAAAAGTTGTTGAGGCAGAAGTGAGAAAGAATGATTCTGTATTGATTGTGCCTGAGTCAGGGAGAGGTAATGGAAAACAGTGCCCAAGCGGGGGGATTGTCCTTAGGCTGAAGAGAGGCAGTCTGTGCACTGTAACAGGAGGGAAGGCCAACGGGTGCCCATGTAGGTAGGCTGATGTATTCCATGGTGAGAGGATGCAGTTACATTCTTCTGTTTTGCATCTACATTCTCAGTTGAGAGGGAGAGAAAGGGTTGGAAGAGTTTGAGGATAGAAAAGCTGTAAAACAGTCATTCAGGGAAGGAAAAAGTGAAATGAGTAGCATGATGTACGATTACTCAACAGCACCGAGAATCCATTTCAGCTTAATGATTATAAACTTAAAGGGAGAGCACTTAGCATGCTTGTTTTTTTTTTTCTCCAGATAGCTTGGGTGCTGATGAGTGGAAGAGGGGCTAATCTGATTTTATCCAGGGTTATCGATATATTAGATAAATTCACTGGAGGGAGATGTGAACGAGGAAGTTAAAGGTGAATTTAAGAGGCAGATTTTAATAGCAGTCCTAGAACTTGACTGCATGATGGGGAGCTTTGAACTTACTGATCCCCTTCCCAGTTGTATTTGGATATTAGAATGTTTTAAAACTCCTTAGTAGATTCTAATGTATAGCCAAGGTTAAGAACACTGGAATATAACAGTATATCATGAATTTAGGTGGGTAAGAAAAGTGAAGACATAGAAGCAATTATGAAAAATTTTTTAAAAATGTAGCAGAATTGGGAACCTGAGAGTAGGGGATCACAGATTCATTGGAGTGCAGGTGTTAGAAGACATGACCTGCAATAGATGAGGCAGTGGTCATATTTGAGTCTGAGATTTTGGAGCATGCATAAATTGGAGAAATGATGAAGTCTAAAGTATGGCCGTGGAAGAAAGTTACAGAAATCAAGTGGAAGACAAGATTATTAGAGATAAGAAGGTCAGCAAGTTGAAAGATCAGGATATTTAATGGAATCTCTGTGAAAATGGAAATAATCATGAATTTTGTAAGGACTCCTGGTAAGGTATTTGCAAAAATTTTCTTCGAATAAGGGACAGTGGCCAATAGAATGGCAGATAGAAAGGAAAGAAAAAAGGAAAGATAAAATGTTTTATAGTTTGCTTAGTTGTTTTTTTGGTTGGTTTATATTTCTTTCTTAATTCCACGGGAGATTTGTTTTGCAAATGGAATGAGCTACAGAACTACCATTTTTTTCCTTCAAAAAAGGACCATTTATGCAATAACATTAACTTAGTAGTTTAACTACTGATTTGAAAGAACATTTTAAACATATACTAGATTACCTTTTATATATAGGTGATCCTTGTTCTGATCCATGATTCTATTTTTTTATTCCTCTTTCAACACTGAAATATTTTAGTTACTATGGCTTTATAGGTAAAACTCTTTATCATTCCTATTTTCAAAATATTCATAGATATTCTTGAGTTCTTTCTCTTCTAGATAAATGTTGGGACCAATTGTTAATGTTCTGTAGTATAACCCATCTTTCTGGGATTCAGTCAATAGACATTGAATGAATATATAGATTTAAATTAAATTTTAAATTACAATTTAAAAATTAAATTAAAATTTAAAAAATTCTGAATGGTCCCAACTAGAAAGATGGCATGTCTCTTTATTTATTCAAGTACATATTCAAGTTCTACAGTAAAGTTATTGTTTTTTAATGATCCCTATGGTAAGCTTATTGGGTAAATTTAGTGCTAGGCATTTTACAATTATATTTATAAATGGGAACTCATTTTTCTTTTACATTTTCTAAATTTTTATTGCTGGCATAGGGGAAAACTATTGGTTTGAGTTTGTTGATCTTATGGATATAAATCTTACTAAGTGGACTTCTCCTAATATTGTCTTGTATTTTTCCGCAGAAATCTTTGATTTCCTTTATCAATGTTTTATAGTCTCAGCATATAAGTCTTTCACTTCCTTGGTCAGGTTTATTCCTAAGTTTTGGGGGGGTTTTGATGCAACTTTAAAAGTGACTGCTTTTTTTTTTAACTTTCCCTTTCTGATATTTCATTGTCAGTGTAAAGAAATGCAACAGATTTATTGCCTTTAGCTCAGTTTTCATCTCAGCAATTGAGTTGTCTAAATTTGATTGGCTCCTCTTTATAATTTCTAGTTCTGTATTACAGTGATCTGCAATTTCTATCAATAGTGTTTCTTAATTCCTTCAGCAATTTTATTACCTCCTTTTTCAATTCAGGGTCTGACAGACTGGAGAGATCTGTTTCATTGTTTGTTCTTTCAGGAGATTTCTCTTGTTCTTTTAATTGCCTTAGTGTGAGGGTTGGTTTTATTCATTGTTCTGGGTACTCCAGGGCCCTTTTAAATGGAAACCTACTTATTTTAAGTCACACAATTTTGCTTGTAATAGTTCTTCAGTTATTTCCTCCCTTCTGCTTTCTCCTATCTTTTGGAATTCATGTTAGTTGGATATTAGGTCTCCTAGGTTTATCCTCTACAAGCTTCCTGCTTTTCAGGGTCTTGGGGCAGTTCTTTATATTTTTTTTCTTTTGAATCTACCATCTGTAAAATTTTCTCAGCTCATTCATTCATTCTAGTGATTTTTAAATCTCTGCCATCATATTTTTAATTTCCAAAACCTCTTTTTTTTTTTTTAACATCTTTATTGGAGTATAATTGCTTTACAATGGTATGTTAGTTTCAGCTTCACAACAAAATGAATCAGTTATATATATACATATATTCCCATATCTCTTCCCGCTTGCATCTCCCTCCCTCCCACCCCTCCAGGCGGTCACAAAGCACCGAGCTGATCTCCCTGTGCTATGCGGCTGCTTCCCACTAGCTATCTACCTTACGTTTGGTAGTGTATATATGTCCATGCCTCTTTATCGCTTTGTCACCGTTTACCCTTCCCCCTCCCCATAGCCTCAAGTCCATTCTCTAGTAAGTCTGTGTCTTTATTCCTGTTTCACCCCTAGGTTTTTCATGACATTTTTTTTTTTTAAATTCCATATATATGTGTTAGCATACGGTATTTGTCTCTCTCTTTCTGACTTACTTCACTCTGTATGACAGACTCTAGGTCTATCCACCTCATTACAAATAGCTCAATTTCGTCTCTTTTTATGGCTGAGTAATATTCCATTGTATATATGTGCCACATCTTCTTTATCCATTCATCCGATGATGGACACTTAGGTTGTTTCCATCTCTGGGCTATTGTAAATAGAGCTGCAATGAACATTTTGGTACATGACTCTTTTTGAATTATGGTTTTCTCAGGGTATATGCCCAGTAGTGGGATTGCTGGGTCATATGGTAGTTCTGTTTGTAGCTTTTTAAGGAACCTCCATACTGTTCTCCACAGTGGCTGTATCAATTTACATTCCCACCAACAGTGTAAGAGGGTTCCCTTTTCTCCACACCCTCTCCAGCATTTATTGTTTCTAGATTTTTTGATGATGGCCATTCTGACTGGTGTGAGATGATATCTCATTGTAGTTTTGATTTGCATTTCTCTCATGATTAGTGATGTTGAGCATTCTTTCATGTGTTTGTTGGCACTCTGTATATCTTCTTTGGAGAAATGTCTATTTAGGTCTTCTGCCCATTTTTGGATTGGGTTGTTTGTTTTTTTGTTATTAAGCTGCATGAGCTGCTTATAAATTTTGGAGATCAATCCTTTGTCAGTTGCTTCATTTGCAAATATTTTCTCCCATTCTGAGGGTTGTCTTTTGGTCTTCTTTATGGTTTCCTTTGCTGCGCAAAAGCTTTTAAGTTTCATTAGGTCCCATTTGTTTACTCTTCTTTTTATTTCCATTTCTCTAGGAGGTGGGTCAAAAAGGACCTTGCTGTGATTTATGTCATAGAGTGTTCTGCCTATGTATTCCTCTAAGAGTTTGATAGTTTCTGGCCTTACATTTAGGTCTTTAATCCATTTTGAGCTTATTTTTGTGTACGGTGTTAGGGAGTGATCTAATTTCATACTTTTACATGTAGCTGTCCAGTTTTCCCAGCACCACTTATTGAATAGGCTGTCCTTTCTCCACTGTACATTTCTGCCTCCTTTGTCAAAGATAAGGTGACCATATGTGCGTGGGTTTATCTCTGGGCTTTCTATCCTGTTCCATTGATCTATCTTTCTGTTTTTGTGCCAGTACCATACCGTCTTGATAACTGTAGCTTTGTAGTATAGTCTGAAGTCTGGGAGCCTGATTCCTCCAGTTCCTTCTTTCGTTCTCAAGATTGCTTTGGCTATTCGGGGTCTTTTGTGTTTCCATACAAATTGCAAAATTTTTTGTTCTAGTTCTGTGAAAAATGCCAGTGGTAGTTTGATAGGGATTGCATTGAATCTATAGATTGCTTTCGGTAGTAGAGTCATTTTCACAATGTTGATTCTTCCAATCCAAGAACATGGTATATCTCTCCATCTATTTGTATCATCTTTAATTTCTTTCATCAGTGTCTTATAATTTTCTGCATACAGATCTTTTGTCTCCTTAGGTAGGTTTATTCCTAGATATTTTATTCTTTTTGTTGCAATGGTAAATGGGAGTGTTTTCTTGATTTCACTTTCAGATTTTTCATCATTAGTATATAGGAATGCCAGAGATTTCTGTGCATTAATTTTGTATCCTGCCACTTTACCAAATTCATTGATTAGCTCTAGTAGTTTTCTGGTAGCATCTTTAGGGTTCTCTATGTATAGGATCATGTCATCTGCAAACAGTGAGAGTTTTACTTCTTCTTTTCCGATTTGGATTCCTTTTATTTCCTTTTCTTCTCTGATTGCTGTGGCTAAAACTTCCAAAACTATGTTGAATAAGAGTGGTGAGAGTGGGCAACCTTGTCTTGTTCCTGATCTTAGTGGAAATGCTTTCAGTTTTTCACCATTGAGGATGATGTTTGCTGTGGGCTTGTCATATATGGCCTTTATTATGTTGAGGAAAGTTCCCTCTATGCCTACTTTCTGCAGGGTTTTTATCATAAATGGGTGTTGAATTTTGTCAAAAGCTTTCTCTGCATCTATTGAGATGATCATATGGTTTTTCTCCTTCAGTTTGTTAATATGGTTTATCACATTGATAGATTTGCGTATATTGAAGAATCCTTGCATTCCTGGAATAAACCCCACTTGATCATGGTGTATGATCTTTTTAATGTGCTGTTGGATTCTGTTTGCTAGTATTTTGTTGAGGATTTTTGCATCTATGTTCATCAGTGATATTGGCCTGTAGTTTTCTTTCTTTGTGACATCCTTGTCTGGTTTTGGTATCAAGGTGATGGTGGCCTCGTAGAAGCAGTTTGGGAGTGTTCCTCCCTCTGCTATATTTTGGAAGAGTTTGAGAAGGATAGGTGTTAGCTCTTCTCTAAATATTTGATAGAATTCGCCTGTGAAGCCATCTGGTCCTGGGCTTTTCTTTGTTGGAAGATTTTTAATCACAGTTTCAATTTCAGTGCTTGTGATTGGTCTGTTCATATTTTCTATTTCTTCCTGATTCAGTCTTGGCAGGTTGTGCCTCTCTAAGAATTTGTCCATTTCTTCCAGATTGTCCATTTTATTGGCATAGAGTTGCTTGTAGTAATCTCTCATGATCTCTTTTATTTCTGCAGTGTCAGTTGTTACCTCTCCTTTTTCATTTCTAATTCTATTGATTTGGGTCTTCTCCCTTTTTTTCTTGATGAGTCTGGCTAGTGGTTTATCTATTTTGTTTATCTTCTCAAAGAACCAGCTTTTAGTTTTATTGATCTTTGCTATTGTTTCCTTCATTTCTTTTTCATTTATTTCTGATCTGATTTTTATGATTTCTTTCCTTCTGCTAGCTTTGGGGTTTTTTTGTTCTTCTTTCTCTAATTGCTTGAGGTGCAAGGTTAGGTTGTTTATTCGAGATGCTTCCTGCTTCTTAAGGTGGGCTTGTATTGCTATAAACTTCCCCCTTAGAACTGCTTTTGCTGCATCCCACAGGTTTTGGGTCGTTGTGTCTCCATTGTCATTTGTTTCTAGGTATTTTTTGATTTCCTCTTTGATTTCTTCAGTGATATCTTCATTATTAAGTAGTGTATTGTTTAGCCTCCATGTGTTTGTATTTTTTACAGATCTTTTCCTGTAATTGATATCTAGTCTCATGGCGTTGTGGTCAGAAAAGATACGTGATACAATTTCAATTTTCTTAAATTTACCAAGGCTTGATTTGTGACCCAAGATATGATCTATCCTGGAGAATGTTCCATGAGCACTTGAGAAAAATGTGTATTCTGTTGTTTTTGGATGGAATGTCCTATAAATATCAATTAACTCCATCTCGTTTAATGTATCATTTAAAGCTTGTGTTTCCTTATTTATTTTCATTTTGGATGATCTGTCCATTGGTGAAAGTGGGGTGTTAAAGTCCCCTACTATGAATGTGTTACTGTCGATTTCCCCTTTTATGGTTGTCAGTATTTGCCTTATGTATTGAGGTGCACCTATGTTGGGTGCATAAATATTTACAATTGTTATATCTTCCTCTTGGATTGATCCCTTGATCATTATGTAGTGTCCTTCTTTGTCTCTTCTAATAGTCTTTGTTTTAAAGTCTATTTTGTCTGATATGAGAATTGCTACTCCAGCTTTCTTTTGGTTTCCACTTGCATGAAATACCTTTTTCCATCCCCTTACTTTCAGTCTGTATGTGTCTCTAGGTCTGAAGTGGGTCTCTTGTAGACAGCAAATATATGGGTCTTGTTTTTGTATCCATTCAGCCAATCTGTGTCTTTTGGTGGGAGCATTTAGTCCATTTACATTTAAGGTAATTATCGATATGTGTGTTCCTATTCCCATTTTCTTCATTGTTTTGGGTTTGTTATTGTAGGTCCTTTCCTTCTTTTGTGTTTCTTGCCTAGAGAAGTTCCTTTAGCAGTTGTTGTAGAGCTGGTTTGGTGGTGCTGAACTCTCTCAGCTTTTGCTTGTCTGTAAAGGTTTTAATTTCTCCATCAAATCTGAATGAGATCCTTGCTGGGTAGAGTAATCTTGGTTGCAGGTTTTTCTCCTTCAACACTTTCAATATGTCCTGCCACTCCCTTCTGGCTTGCAGAGTTTCTGCTGAAAGATCAGCTGTTAACCTTATGGGGATTCCCTTGTGTGTTATTTGTTGTTTTTCCCTTGCTGCTTTTAATATGTTTTCTTTGTATTTAATTTTTGACAGTTTGATTAATATGTGTCTTGGCGTATTTCTCCTTGGATTTATCCTGTATGGGACTCTCTGTGCTTCCTGGACTTGATTAACTATTTCCTTTCCCATATTAGGGAAGTTTTCAACTATAATCTCTTCAAATATTTTCTCAGTCCCTTTCTTTTTCTCTTCTTCTTCTGGAACCCCTATAATTCGAATGTTGGTGCGTTTAATGTTGTCCCAGAGGTCTCTGAGACTGTCCTCAGTTCTTTTCATTCTTTTTTCTTTATTCTGCTCTGCAGTAGTTATTTCCACTATTTTATCTTCCAGGTCACTTATCCGTTCTTCTGCCTCAGTTATTCTGCTATTGATCCCATCTAGAGTACTTTTAATTTCATTTATTGTGTTGTTCATCGTTGCTTGTTTCATCTTTAGTTCTTCTAGGTCCTTGTTAACTGATTCTTGCAATTTGTCCATTCTATTGTCCATTCTATCTCCAAGATTTCGGATCAACCTTACTATCATTATTCTGAATTCTTTTTCAGGTAGACTGCCTATTTCCTCTTCATTTGTTAGGTCTGGTGGGTTTTTATCTTGCTCCTTCATCTGCTGTGTGTTTTTCTGTCTTCTCATTTTGCTTATCTTACTGTGTTTGGGGTCTCCTTTTTTTTTTTTTGCAGGCTGAAGGTTCGTAGTTCCTGTTGTTTTTTGAGTCTGTCCCCAGTGGCTAAGGTTGGTTCAGTGGGTTGTGTAGGCTTCCTGGTGGAGGGTACTAGTGCCTGTGTTCTGGTGTATGAGGCTGGATCTTGTCTTTCTGGTGGGCAGGTCCACGTCTGGTGGTGTGTTTTGGGGTGTCTGTAGACTTATTATGATTTTGGGCAGCCTCTCTGCTAATGGGTGGGGTTGTGTTCCTGTCTTGCTAGTTGTTTGGCATAGGATGTCCAGCACTGTAGCTTGCTGGTCGTTGAGTGAAGCTGGGTGCTGGCGTTGAGATGGAGATCTCTCGGAGATTTTTGCTGTTTGATATTATGTGCAGCTGGGAGGCCTCTTGTGGACCAGTGTCCTGAAGTTGGCTCTCCCACCTCAGAGGCACAGCACTGAGTCCTGGCTGCAGCACCAAGAGCCTTTCATCCACAGGGCTCCTTAATTTGGGATGATTCGTTGTCTATTCAGGTATTCCACAGATGCAGGGTATATCAAGTTGATTGTGGAGCTTTAATCCGCTGCTTCTGAGGCTGCTGGAAGAGATTTCCCTTTCTCTTCTTTGTTCTCACAGCTCCCAGGGGCTCAGCTTTGGATTTGGCCCCGCCTGTGCGTGTAGGTCGCCGGAGGGCGTCTGTTCTTTGCTCAGACAGGACGGGGTTAAAGGAGCCGCTGATTCGGAGGCTCTGGCTCACCCAGGCCGGGGGGTAGGGAGGGTCACGGAGTGCAGGGCGGGCCTGCAGCGGCAGAGGCCGGCGTGACGCTGCAGCCTGAGGCGCGCCGTGCGCTCTCCCGGGGGAGCCGTCCCCGGATCCCGGGACCCCGGCAGCGGCGGGCTGCACAGGCTCCCCAGAAGGGCGTGTGGCTAGTGACCTGCGCTCGCACACAGGCCTCCTGGCGGCGGCAGCAGCGGCCTTAGCGTCCCATGTCCGTGTCTGGGCTCCGCACTCTTAGCCGCGGCTCGCGCCCGTCTCCGGAGCTCTCCCAAGCAGCGTTCCCAATCCCCCCTCCTCGTGCACGAGGAAACAAAGAGGGACGTAAAAGTCTCTTGCCTCTTCGGCAGGTCCAGACCCCTCCCCAGACTCTCTCCCGGCCAGCCGCGGCGCACCAACGCCCTGCGTTCACGCCCTGTGTTCACGCCGCCAACCTCAGTCCTCTCCCGGCGCTCCAACAAAAGCCGGAGCCTCAGCTCCCAGTCCCGCCCGCCCCGGCGGGCAAGCAGACAAGCCTCTCGGCTGGTGAGTGCCGGTCGGCCCGATCCTCTGCGCTGGAATCTCTCCGCTTTGCCCTCCGCACCCCTGTTGCTGTGCTCTCCTCCGCGGCTCCCAAGCTCCCCCACTCCGCCTCCCGAAGTCTCCACCCGCGAAGGGGCTCCTAGTGTGTGGACACTTTTCCTCCTTCACAGCTCTCTCCCGCTGGTGCAGGACCCGTCCCTATTCTTTTGTCTCTGTTTAGTTTTTTCTTTTGCCCTAACCAGGTACGTGGGGGGTTCCTTGCCTTTTGGGAGGTCTGAGGTCTTCTGCCAGCGTTCAGTAGGTGCTCCGTAGGAGTTGTTCCACGCGTAGATGTATTTCTGGTGTATCTGTGGAGAGGAAGGTGATCTCCGCGTCTTACTCTTCCGCCATCTTCCCGGAACTCCCCCCAAAACCTCTTTTTAAAACTTTCTTTTTTTTATACATCTTTTTTGAAAAATGAATCCGATACTGTTTTTCTACTACTGAAGACAATAGTTTTTTTTTTTAATTCCATTTATTACAAGGTTTTTTTGAGAGTTAGTTACTTTCCATCTCTTTCCCTACTATTTGTTTCTTCTCAAGGATTCCATCAGGTGTCCATTTACATTTAAGAATGAGACATGAAAACTTGATTAGGGCTCTGTGTAAAGGATGCCTCTAGTTGACTGGTGAGTTTCATTGTGCCAGTTTTGACTTTCACCACTCAATCTGTCTTCTGAAGTAATGGTGCCTCTGATTCCTGACCCCATTCACAATTCAGAAGCCTAAATTGGCTTTCCTCTTTCCAGTTTCCCCTTGTGTGAGTAACTATATTTTTTAAAGATTTATTGAAGTATAATTGATATACAAAAAATTGCACATATCTAATGTATAAAATTTGATGAGTTTGGACATGATACCATCACCACAACCAAGGTACTAAACATATTTATCACCTCCAAACCACTTTTTGTATTTGTTAACTATAGGTACTATGTTTTATAGTAGATCTCTAGGACTTATTCATCTTGCATAACTGAAACTTTATACCCATTGAAAAACAATTACCCATTTCCCACCCCCAGCACTGGTAACCACCATTCAATTCCCTACTTCTATGAGTTTGACTATTTTAGATACCTTATGTAAGTGGAATCATGCAGTATTTATCCTTCTGTGACTGCTTTATTTAACTTAGCATAATGAACCTCTAGGTTCATCCATGTTGTCCTAAATGGCAGGATTTCTTTCTTTTTTAAAGAAACAATCCTACTTACCATCGCATCAAAAAGAATAAAATACCTAGGAATAAACCTACCAAGGAGACAAAAGACTTGTACTCTGAAAGCTATGAGAAGCTGATGAAAGAAATCAAAGATGACACAAACTGGAAAGATATACCACGTTATTGGACTGCAAGAATCAATATTGTCAAAATGACTGTACTACCCAAGGTAGTCTATAGAGTCAATGCAATCCTTATCAAATTACCAATGGAATTTTTCACGGAACTAGAATAAAAATTTTTAAAGTTGTATGGAGACACAAAAGACCCTGAATAGAAAGCAATCTTGAGAAAGAAAAATAGAGCTGGAGGAATCAGGCTCCCTGACTTCAGACTATACTACAAAGCTACAGTCATCAAAACAGTATGGTACTGGCACAAAAACAGAAATATAGATCAATGGAACAGGATAGAAAGCCCATAAACCTATGCACCCATGGTCACCTAATCTATGACAAAGGAGGCAAGAATACACAATGGAGAAAAGACAGCCTCTTCAATAAGTGGTTCTGGGAAAACTGGACAGCTACATGTAAAAGAATGAAATTAGAACACTCCCTAACTCCATACACAAAAATTAACTCAAAATGGATTAAAGACCTAAATGTGAGGTACGATACTATAAAACTCTTAGAGGAAAACAGGCTGAACACTCTTTGACATAAATCACAGCAATATCTTTTCTGACCTGCCTCCTAGAGTAATGAAAATTAAAACAAAAATAAACAAATGGGACCTAATTAAACTTCAAAGCTTTTGCACAGCAAAGGAAACCATAAACAAGTTGAAAAGACAACCCTCAGAATGGGAGAAAATTTTTGCAAATGAAGCAACTGACAAAGCATTAATCTCCAAAATATACAAACAATTCATACAACTCAATATCAAAACATAAACAACCCAATCAAAAAATGGGTGGAAGATCTAAACAGACATTTCTCCAAAGAAGATATACATATGGCCAAAAAGCACATAAATAGATGCTCAACATCAAAATTATTAGAGAAATGCAAATCAAAACTACAATGAGATATCACCTCACACCAGTCAGAAGGGCCATCATCAAAAACTCTACAAGCAATAAATGCTGGAGAGGGTGTGGAGAAAAGGGAACCCTCTTGCACTGTTGGCAGGAATGTGAATTGGTACAGCCACTAGGGAGAACAGTACAGAGGTTCCTTTAAAAACTAAAAATAGAACTACCATATGTCCCAGCAATCCCACTCCTGGGCCTATATCTGGAGAAAACAATACTCTGTAATGACCTATATGGGAAAAGAATCTAAAAAAGAGTGGATATATGTATAACTGATTCACTTTGCTGCACAGCAGAAACTAACAACACTGTAAATCAATTATACTCCAATAAAAATTAGTTAAAAAAAAGAAAGTAGGTAGAGGAAGATTTAATAGAATTAATGTAAAAAAACAATACAGACATTAAAAGACAATGTAGAAAAATTTTTCAACACATATAACAAAGGCTTAATATATCTGATATACACAGACCACAGCCCACTGATAAAATATGACAAATAACTCCAAAGAAAATGGACTTGAACAGAAAGCTTAGAGAAGAGAAAATAAAAATGTGCAATAAACATATGAATACATACAAATTAAATGGTAGTGAGAAACCATTTCTCACCCCTTAGATTGGCAAACATAACTTCGTAAATGACACTGCAGTGTGGGAGAAGATTCAGAGAAACAGACATTTATTGCTGGGTTGAGCATGAATTGCTAGAGCCTTTTCAGGAAAGATGTGGCAATATCTACTAAATTTTAAGATACACTACAGCTTAACCCAGCAGTCAGTCCTACTTTTGGAACCTATCCTGTGAAAATAAAAACACCAATATGCATATACAAAAGCTCCAGAACTTTCAGTGACTCCCTATTTCCCCCAAAGTAAAAGCCAAGTCCTTAAGAGTGTTCAGAGGACCTGAAACGATCCAGCCCTTCTCTCCTGTCCTCTACCTCACTTCTCTCTGGCCACACTACTCTTTGCTGTTTCTTGACTACACTAGGCATACTACAGCTCTAGGAACGTGGTGCTGGCTCTCACTTCTGTGTGATATATTCTTTGTCCAGATACCTATTAATGAACTAACTTTCCATCTTCTTAAAATCCTTGCTCCAGGTCACCTTCTCAATGAGGACTGTTTTGACCAACCTACTCAAAATCACAGCCACAGCCCCCCACCCAACCTGCATACTCCCAACCTCCTAATCTGGCTCTATTTTTATTGTCTATGTCCTTATCACTCCCTAACATACTAAATTAATTACTTATTTATTTTATTTAGTGTTTATTGTCTTAATCATTGACTGTCTTCTCCCAAAATGCATATGCCATAGCATAGGAAATTTGTCTATTTTGTCCCTTGATTTTTCTTGAGTACTTGATGCACACAAAGCACGAATAAATTGGTTAGATGCCCGTAAATACAAATGTTTTTATTGAAGCGTTGTTTTTTGATAGCAAAATAGAACAATGACTACATAACACTGACCTCTAAATCTGAAAAAAATCTGATTGTCCATTGAGCTGAATGGTTGAGTAAATTATGGTAAATACATATTGCTAGAGTATTACATACCTATTTATTTCTAATAATTTGGATAGAAGGGCATAGTTTTATTAATGAATAAAAACAAGTTCAGATTAATATATCATGACCCAGGACTTCCCTGGTGGCACAGTGGTTAAGAATCTACCTGCCAATGCAGAGGACACGGGTTCGATCCCTGGTCTGGGAAGATCCCACATGCCGGGGAAAAGCTAAGCCCATGTGCCACTACTATTGAGCCTGTGCTCTAGAGCACACGAGCCACAACTACTGAGCCCACATGCTGCAACTACTGAGCCCATGTGCTGCTACTACTGAAGCCTGTGCACCTAGAGCCTGTGCTCCACAGCAAGAGAAGCCACCACAATGAGAAGCATGCACACCACAATGAAGAGTAGCCCCCACTCGCCACAACTAGAGAAAGCCTGCGGGCAGCAATGAAGACCCAATGTAGCCAAACACACACACACACACACATATATATATATATATATATATATATAATGCCCCTATTTTTATACAAGTCAAAGTAATAAAAATATTTTACTTGTGGTAAAGTTTGGAACAAGTGATGGGAAAGGCATGGAATGCTATGCCCCAGACTGTTAACAATGGCTTAGTGAAGAGTGTCCGGGTTACACCAGGTCCCTTCAGATCCTTCTTTTATCATTTCTTGGTAACATCAGAGGAAATAGAAATAATAGAGCCAACTGAACAAGACTTCAAGACTATATATATAAGTATATTCAATGCTCCCACAGCTTATGAGATAATACTGCTTCTATAAAACAATTAACTATGAAACTTAGAAATTTAAAAGTTGTTTTACAGAAATAAAAGTAGGAAAAATAATAAAATATTTAGGAATAAACGTAACAAATGTAACATAAGACTTGTATGCCCAAACTGCAAAACATTGTAAGAAAAATTAAATATCGAAATAAATAGAAAATTACAGTTCATGGATTGGAGGACTCGGTATTTTTAACATGGCAATTCTTCCCAAATTGATCTGCAGATTCAATGCAAAATCAAAATCCCAGCAGGCCTTTTCGCAGAAATTGAGAAGTTGATCTTAAAATTTGTGTGGAAATGCAAAGGACCCAGAATAGTGAAAATGATCTTAAAAAGGAAAAAGTTGTAAGACTTACAGTTCCTGATTTTAATACTTTTATAAAGCTACATTAATAAAGACAATTAAAGCACTGGCATAAAGATAGATCTAGAATCAATGGAACAGAATTGAGAGTGCAGAAATAAACACTGATGTTTTGGGTCAATTGATTTTCAACAGAAGTGCCAAGGCAACTCAAGGAGGAAAAGATCGTCTCTTCAACAAATGGTGCTAGAACATTTGGATATCCACATGCAAAAAGATTAATTTACACCCTTACCTCACACCATTTGCAAAAATCAACTCAAAATGGATCAAAGACAAAATGTAAGAGCAGGGCCAGATTCAGGGCCATGCATCTTATTGAGATGCACAAGACCTTGCACTTGGTTTACTGCTCTGCTTTCACTGTCCTGAAATTCTTAATGGTTTGTAAACAACGGTCCCCCTAATTTCTTTTTCCCTGGGTCCCACAAATTGTGTAGCTGGGTGTGTGTGAGAGTGAAAATGATAAAACTTGTTTTTAATTTTCATTTTTTTATTGAAGTATAGTTGATTTATAATGGTTCAGATGTACAGCAAAGTGATTCAGTTATATATATATATACACATACATATACATATATATTCTTTTTCAGATTCTTTTCCATTATAGGTTATTACAAGATATTAAATATAGTTCCCTTTGCTATACAGTAGGTCCTTTTTGTTTATCTACTTTATATATAGTAATGTATATCTGTTAATCCCAAACTCCAAATTTAGAAAATGATAAAACTTTTAGAAGAAAATATGGAAGAAAAATCTTTGTGACTTTGGGTTAGACAAAAAGGTAGTTGGAACACAAAAAGCATGATTCATAAAATAATATGTTGATAAATCAGAATTCACAAAACTTAAATCTTTTGTGCTTCAAAAGACACCATTAAGAAAATAAAAGACTAATCCTAGTCTGGAAGAAAATATTAACCAATCATATTTGTAATGAACAACTGCACCTGGATATGTAAAGAATTCTTACAACTCAATAATTAGACAAACAGTCCAATTAAAAGATGGGCCAATGGTTTGAATAGATATTTCTCCATGGAGCCATATGGAAGGTAATAAACATGTGAAATGCTCAACATCATTAGCCATTAGGGAAAAAAGCAAATTAAAATCAAAACAAAATGCCAATGTGTACCCACTGGATTGGCTACAATCAAAGACATAAAGGGTTAGCAAGATAGTGGAAAAACTAGAGCCCTTACATTCCTAGTGGTAGGAATGTAAAATGGTTCTTTGGAAGCACTGTAAAACAGTTTCTTAAAAAGCTAAAATAATGTTATCATATGACCCAATAATTCCACTCCTAGGTAGCTATGTAGAAATAAAAACATATGTCCACAAAAAGACTTGTGTGCAAATATTCATGGCAGCATTTTCCATAATAGCCAAAAGTGGAAACAATCCAAATGTCCATTACTAGTGAATGGATAAATAAAATGTGATAATTCTATTCAGCAATAAAAAGGAATGAAATACTAATACATGAGGCAACATGGATGAAACCTGAAGACATTATGCTCAGTGAAAAAAGTTAGTTGCAAAAGACCATATAATCTTTGCTTTCATCTATATGAAAGGTCCAGAAAAAGGAAATATACAGAGACAGGTAGTAGAGTAGTGGTTGCCTGGAGCTGGGGAATAGGAATCAACAGCAAATAGTCATGAGCAAACTTTCTGGGGTAATAAAAATGTTCTAAGTTTGGATTGTGTTCATGATTGCAGAACTCTGTACATTAACTAAAAATCATTGAATTGTAAACTTAAAACAGCCAAATTTTATGGTATATAAATTATAACTCATTAAAAAATTTTTGTATAAAAACAAAGGTAAGTGTGTTAACTGAATAGACTCAGTTGAAGTAAGGTTAGTTAGAAGAACTGGAAAATGTGAAAAAATTAAGATATACTGCATAATCTGATGTTTCAACATTCTGCCAATGGAATTTCAGAAGAAGAGAAAGAATGAGAATGAGGACATGAAATAAAAAGAGGGAAAAACAATTCTCAGAATGGAAGCTAGAACTTTAGACTTAAAAGTCCCATCATTACAGAGAATGAATTTTTAAATCCCATACCTAGGATTTCACCATTCTAGTGAAAATCTAGAATATCGCAGATAACAAACAAATCATAAAGTTTCCAGAAAGTAAAAGCAATGGACATACAAGGAATGAAAACCTGATGGAAGCTGCAATTTTCATATGTGACACTGAACGCAGGAAGACAATGAAGGAAAATGTCCTAATTTTTAAGTGAAAAATAATTTTGAACCTTAATTCTAAACATACACAAGTACTCATGCATGTATGAAAGTAAAATGAAGATATTTTCAGACCACAAAGACTCAGAAAGTTTATGATGGGAATAGGAAGAGAGAGGAGAGAAATAATATCAAGTTTCAGTTTTTAGCTTGAGAAAAGATACCAAATAACTCCTGACATTGAGAGAATAATATACACCTGTTTGTTTATTAAAAATTCAACTGGGGCTTCCCTGGTGGCGCAGTGGTTGAGAGTCCGCCTGCCAATGCAGGGGACACGGGTTCGTGCCCCGGTCCGGGAGGATCCCACATGCCGCGGAATGGCTGGGCCCATGAGCCAGGGCCGCTGAGCCTGCGCGTCCGGAGCCTGTGCTCCACAACGGGAGAGGCCACAACAGTGAGAGGCCCGCGTACCGCAAAAAAAAAAAAAAAAAACAAAGAATATGTGGAATACACTTATAATGGAATATTATTCAGACTTTTTTTGCTTGTCATTTTATTTTTTTTAATTTTTATTTTATATTGGAGTATAGTTGATTTACAATGTTGTGTTAGTTTTAGGTATACAGCAATGTGATTCAGTTATACATACACATGTATCTATTCTTCTTCAAATTCTTTTCCCATTTATCTTATTATAGAATATTTAGCAGAATTCCCTGTGCTATACAGTAGATCCTTGTTGGTTATCTATTTTAAATACCGGAGTGTGTATATGTCAATCCCAAACTCCCAGTTTATCCCTCCCCCCACCTTGCCCCTTTGGTAACCATAAGTTTGTTTTCTAAGTCTGTGAGTGTGCTTCTGTTTTGTTAATAAGTTCATTTGTATCACATTTTTTAGATTTTGCATATAAGCAATATCATATTTGTTTTTCTCTGTCTGATTTACTTCACTTAGTATGATAATCTCCAGGTCCATCCATGTTGCTGCAAATGGCATTATTTCATTCTTATTAATGGCTGAGTAATATTCCATTGTATATATGTACCACATCTTCTTTATCTATTTTTCTGTTGATGGACATTTAGGTTGCTTCCCTGTCCTGGCTATTGTAAATAGTGCTGCAGTGAACGTTGGGGTGCGTGTATCTTTTTGAATTATGGTTTTCGCAGGATAAATGCCCAGGAGGGGATTGCTGGGTCATATGGTAGTTCTATTTTTAGTTTTTTAAGGAACCTCCATACTGTTCTCCATAGTGGCTGTATCAATATACATTCCCACCAACAGTGCAAGAGGGTTCCCTTTTCTCCACACCCTCTCCATCATTTATTGTTTGTAGAGTTTTTGATGATGGTCGTTCTGACTATCGTGAGGTGATACCTCATTGTAGTTTTGATTTGCATCTCTCTAATAATTACTAATGTTGAACAGATTTTCATCTTCTTGGCCATCTGTATGTTTTCTTTGGAGAAATGTCTACTTAGGTCTTCTGCCCATTTGTGGATTGGGTTGTTTGTTTTTGTAATATTCAGCTGCATGAGTTGTTTGTATATTTTGGAGATTAATTCTTTGTCCATTGATTCTTTTGCAAATACTTTTTCCCACTCTGAGGGTTGTCTTTTCATCTTGTTTGTAGTTTTCTTTGCTTTGCAAAAGCTTTTACGTTTCACTAGGTCATATTTGTTTATTTTTGTTTTTATTTCCATTACTCTAGAGGTGGATCAAAAAAGATCTTGCTGTGATTTATGTCAAAGAGTGTTCTTCCTATGTTTTCCTCTAAAAGTTTTATAGTGTCCAGTCTTACATTAAGTTCTCTAATCCATTTTGAGTTTATTTTTGTTTATGGTGTTAGGGAGTGTTCTAATTTCATTCTTTTATATGTAGCTGTCCAGTTTTCCCAGCATCACTTATTGAAGAGACTGTCTTTTCTCCATAGTATATCCTTGCCTCCTTTGTCATAGGTTAGTTGACCACAGGTGCGTGGGTTTATCTCTGGGCTTTCTATCCTGTTCTATATTTCTGTTTTTGTGCCAGTACCATACTGTCTTGATTACTGTAGCTTTGTAGTATAGTCTGAAGTCAGGGAGTCTGATTCCTCCAGCTCCGTTTTTTTCCCTTCAAGTCTGCTTTGGCTATTCAGCATCTTTTGTGTCTCCATACAAATTTTAAGATTATTTGTTCTAGTTCTGAAAAAAATGCCATTCATAATTTGATAGGGATTTCACTGAAAGTGTAGATTGCTTTGGGTAGTATACTCATTTTCACAATATTGATTCTTTCAATCCAATAGCATGGTATATCTCTCCATCTGTTTGTATCATCTTTAATTTCTTTCATCATTGTCTTATAGTTTTCTGCATACAGGTCTTTTGTCTCCCTAGGTAGGTTTATTCCTAGGTATTTTATTCTTTTTGTTGCAATAGTAAATGGGAGTGTTTCCTTAATTTCTCTTTCAGATTTTTCATCATTAGTGCATAGGAATGCAGGAGATTTCTGTGCATTAATTTTGTATCCTGCAACTTTACCAAATTCATTGATTAGCTCTAGTAGTTTTCTGGTGGCATCTTTAGGATTCTCTATGTATAGTATCATGTCATCTGAAAACAGTGACAGTTTTACTTCTTCTTTTCCAATTTGGATTCCTTTTATTTCTTTTTCTTCTCTGATTGCTGTGGCTAGGACTTCCAAAACTATGTTGAATAATAGTGGTGAGAGTGGACATCCTTATCTTCTTCCTGATCTTAGAGGAAATGCTTTCAGTTTTTCACCATTGAGAATGATGTTTCCTGTGGGTTTGTCATATATGGCCTTTATTATGTTGAGGTAGGTTCCCTCTATGCCCACTTTCTGCAGAGTTTTTATCATAAATGGGTGTTGAATTTTGTCAAGATGCTACCTTGAGTCTGTCATACAGAGTGAAGTAAGTCAGAAAGAAAAAGACAAATACCGTATGCTAACACATATATATGGAATTTAAGGAAAAAAATGTCATGAAGAACCTAGGGGTAAGACAGCAATAAAGACGCAGACCTACTGGAGAATGGACTTGAGGATATGAGGAGGGGGAAGGGTGAGCTGTGACAGGGCGAGAGAGAGTCATGGACATATACACACTAACAAACATAAGGTAGATAGCTAGTGGGAAGCAGCCGCATGGCACAGGGATATTGGCTCGGTGCTTTGTGACAGCCTGGAGGGGTGGGATAGGGAGAGTGGGAGGGAGGGAGACGCAAGAGGGAAGACATATGGGAACATATGTATATGTATAACTGATTCACTTTTTTATAAAGCAGAAACTAACACACCATTGTAAAGCAAGTATACCCCAATAAAGATGTTAAAAAAAAAGGTTTTTCTGCATCTATTGAGATGATCATATGGTTTTTATTCTTCAATTTGTTATTATGGTGTATCACATTGATTGATTTGCATATACTGAAGAATCCTTGCATCCCTCAGATAAATTCCACTTGATCATGGTGTATGATGCTTTTAATGTGTTGCTGGATTCTGTTTGCTAGTATTTTGTTGAGTATTTGTGCATCCATATTCATCAGTGATATTCGTCTGTAATTTTCTTTTTTTGTAGTATCTTTGTCTGGTTTTGGTATCAGGGTGATGGTGGCCTCATAGAATGAGTTTGGGAGTATTCCTTCCTCTGCAGTTTTTTGGAGGAGTTTGAGAAGGATGGGTGTTAGCTGTTCTCTAAATGTTTGATAGAATTCACCTGTGAACCCATCTGGTCCTGGGGTTTTTTTGTTGGAAGATTTTTAATCACTGTTTCAATTTCATTAGTTGTGATTGGTCTGTTCATATTTTCTATTTCTTTGTGGTTCCATCTTGGAAGGTTATACTTTTCTAAAATTTGTTCATTTCTTCCAGGTTGTCCATTTTATTGGCCTAAAGTTGCTTGTAGTAGTCTCTTAGGATGCTTTCTATTTCTGTGGTGTCTGTTGTAACTTCTCCTTTTTCATTTCTAATTTAGTGATTTGAGTCCTCTCCCTCTTTTTCTTGATGAGTCTGGCTAATGGTTTATCAATTTTGTTTATCTTCTCAAAGAACCAGCTTTTAGTTTTATTGATCTTTGCTATTGTTTTCTTTGTTTCTATTTCATTTATTTCTGCTCTGATCTTTATGATTTCTTTCCTTCGGCTAACTTTGGGGTTTTTTGGTTCTTTTTTCTCTAGTTCCTTTAGGTGTAAAGTTAGATTGCTTGAGATTTTTCTTGTTTCTTGAGGTAGGGTTGTATTGCTATAAACTTCCTTCTTAGAACTGCTTTTGCTGCATCCCATAGGTTTTGGGTCATCGTGTTTTCATTGTCATTTGTCTCTAGGCATTTTTTGACTTCTTCAGTGATCTCTTGGTTATTTAGTAACATATTGTTTAGCCTCCATGTGTTTGTGTTTTTTTACATTTTTTTCCCCCGTAATTGATTTCTAATCTCATAGCATTGTGGTCAGAAAAGATGCTTGATATGATTTCAATTTTCTTAAATTTACTGAGGCTTGATGTGACCCAAGATGTGATTTATCCTGGAGAATGCTCCATATGCACTTGAGAAGAAAGTGTAATCTGCTGTTTTTGGATGGAATGTCCTATGAATATCAATTAAATCTATCTGGTCTATTGTGTCATTTAAAGGTTGTGTTTCCTTATTAATTTTCTGTTTGGATGATGTGTCTATTGGTGTAAGTGAGGTGTTAAAGTCCCCCACTATTATTGTGTTACTGATGACTTCCTCTTTTATGGAGTTAGCAGTTGCCTTATGCATTGTGGTGCTCCTATGTTGGGTGCATATATATTTATAATTGTTATATCTTCTTGAATTGATCCCTTGATCATTATGTAGTGTCCTTCCTTGTCTCTTGTAACATTCTTTTTTTTAAGTCTATTTTATTTGATATGAGTATTGCTACTCCAGCTTTCTTTTGATTTCCATTTGCATGGAATATCTTCTTCCATCCCCTCACTTTCAGTCTGTATGTGTCCCTAGGTCTGAAGTGGGTTTCTTGTAGACAGCATGTAGATGGGTCTTGTTTTTGTATCCATCCAACGAACCTGTGTCTTTTGGTTGGAGCATTTAATCCATTCAATTTTAAGGTAATTATTGATATGTATATTCCTATTACCATTGTCTTTATTGTTTTGGGTTTGTTTTTGTAGGTCCTTCTCTTCTCTTGTTTCCCACTAAGAGAATTTCCTTTAGCATTTGCTGTAGAGCTGGTTTGGTCATGCTGAATTCTCTTAGCTTTTGCTTGTCTGTAAAGCTCTTGATTTCTCCATCAGATCTGAATGATATCCTTGCCGCTAGGGTAATCTTGTTTGTAGGTTCTTCCCTTTCATCACTTTAAATATGTCATACCACTCTCTTCTGGCTTGTAGAGTTTCTGCTGAGAAATCAGCTGTTAACCTTATGGGATTTCCCTTGTACCTTTTTTGTCATTTTTCCCTTGCTAATTTCGATAATTTTTTGTGGTGTTTTTTTTTTTTTTTTTTTTGCCAATTTGATTACTATGTGTCTCAGCGTGTTTCTCCTTGGGTTTATCCTGTTAGGGACTCTCTGCACTTCCTGGACTTGGGTGGCTATTTCCTTTCCCATGTTAGGGAAGTTTTCAACTATAATCTCTTCAAATATTTTCTCTGGTCCTTTCTCTCTCTCTTCTCCTTCTGGGCCCCCTATAATGCAAATGTTGTTGCATTTAATGTTGTCCCAGAAGTCTCTTAGGCTGTCTTCATTTCTTTTCATTCTTTTTTCTTTATTCTGTTCCGCAGCAGTGAATTCCACCATTCTATCTTCCAGGTTACTTATCTGTTCTTCTGCCTCAGTTATTTTGCTATGGATTCCTTCTAGCGTATTTTTCCTTTCAGTTATTGTATTGTTCATCTCTGTTTGTTCTTTAATTCTTCTAGGTCTTTGTTAAACATTTCTTGCATCTTCTCGACCTTTGCCTCCATTCTTTTTCCTATGTCCTGGATCATCTTCACTATCATTACTCTGAATTATTTTTCTGGAAGGTTGCCTATCTCCACTTCATTTAGTTGTTTTTCTCGGGTTTTATCTTGTTCCTTCATCTGGTATATAGTCCTCTGCCTTTTCATCTTGTCTATCTTTCTGTGAATGTGGTTTTTGTTCCACAGGCTGCAGGGTTGTTTTTTTTTTTTTTTTTTGCTTCTGCTGTCTGCCCTCTGGTGGATAGGCTGTCTAAGAGGCTTGTGCAAGTTTCCTGATGGGAGGCACTGGTGGTGGGTAGAGCTAGCTGTTGCTCTGCTGGACAGAGCTCAGTAAAACTTTAATCCGCTTGTATGCTGATGGGTAGGGCTGGGTTCCCTCCCTGTTGGTTGTTTGGTCTGAGGCGACCCAACACTGGAGCCTACAGGGGCTCTTTGGTGGGGCTAATGGCGGACTCTGGGAGGGCTCACACCAAGGAGTACTTCCCAGAACTTTTCCTGCCAGTGTACTTGTCCTCGTGGTGAGCCACAGCCACCCCCCGCCTCTGCAGGAGAACCTGCAACACTAGCAGGTAGGTCTGATTCAGTCTCCTATGGGGTCACTGCTCCTTCCCCTGGGCCCTGATGCATACAATACCTTGTGTATGCCCTCCAAGTGTGGAGTCTCTCTTCCCCCCAGTCCTGTCAAAGTCCTGTAATCAAATCCTGCTAGCCTTCAAAGTCTGATTCTCTAGGAATTCTTCCTCCCATTGCCAGACCCCCAGGTTGGGAAGCCTGACGTGGGGCTCAGAACCTTCAGTCCAGTGGGTGGACTTCTGTGGTATAAATGTTCTCTAGTCTGTGAGTCACTCACCCAGCAGTAATGGGGTTTGATTTTACTGTTTTTGCACCCCTCCTACCGTCTCATTGTGGCTTCTCCTTTGTCTTTGGATGTGGAGTATCTTTTTTGGTGAGTTCCAGTATCTTCCTGTTCATGATTGTCCAGCAGGTAGTTGTGATTCTGGTGCTCTCACCACTTACTGACCTGATTTTTTACTCTCTAAAGATGCAAGCTCTATTTCCTTTTTATATAATTTTTTAGTGTTTCATAAGGTTTTATTAGAGTGTGATTTCACTCAACCAGTGGTTATTTTCAAAATAATTTTTAATCTATGTTTCTGTATTTTTTAGTGGTGAATTTGAAACCATATTGTTCGAATTTCATGTTTAAAAGAAATAATTTAATAACAATTTTCCTTTACCACTAAGCTCAACACTGTTTATATAATTTGAAATTTTATATCAAAGTAGTTACTATTATATTATTTTGCAAAATAAAATTCTTCTCTTTCTAGAGTAATTTTCTGCATATACATTCTGTATATATTTTGTTAGATTCATACCTAAGTATTTAATATTTTTGGTGCTATTGTAAATGTTATTGTCTTAATGCATTTCAAATTCCGAGTTTTCAGTGCTGGTATATACAAAAGCAATTGATCTTTGTATGTTAGCCTAGTGTCCAGCAACCTCTCTATACTTAACTATTAGTTCCAGATTTTGTGTGCATGTGAATTTTTGGGATTTTCTACATAAAGAGTCATGTTATCTGCAAACAAAGATAGTTTTATTCCTTCCCAAACTCTGTACATTAAATTTCCTTTTCTCCTTTTTTTGCACTAGCTGTGCCTTCTAGTACAGTGTTGAATAGGAATAGTGAAAGAGGACATCTTTGCCTTGTTTCTGATCCTAGGAGGAAAGTGTGCAGGTTTTCAACAGTAAGTATGATACTAGCTATAGATGTTTTAGTAGATATTCTTTCTCATTTTGAAGATGCTCCTCTCTATTTCTAGTTTTCTAGGGGTTTTTACATGAAAAAGTGAGGGAATTTGTTAAATGACTTTTCCACATCAGTTGATATGATCATCCAAACTTTTTTCTTTTACATGTTGATATGGTGGATTACACTGATTGATTTCAAATATTGAACCAGGCTTGCATATCTGGAATAAGTTTCACTTGGTCATGCTCTATATTTTTTTTACACTTTTGGATGCAATTTACTAATATTTTCTTGAAGATTTTTACATCTATATTCATGAGAGATATTGATCTGTAGTTTGTCTTTACCTGCTTTGGGTATTGCAGTATTGCTGGGCTCATAGAAGGAATTAAGAAGTGTTCTCTCTGCTTCTATTTTCTGGGCAAGAATGTGGAGAATGGGTATCATTTCTTCCTTAAATGTTTGGTAGGATTAACCAGTGGAATCCCCTGGGCCTAGTGCCTATTTTTTTCAAAGTTATTAATTACTAATTCAATTTTGTAATGAATATAGGCCTATTCAAACTATCCGTTTCTCCTTGTGTGAGTTTTGATAGTTTGTATCTCTCTAGGATTTGGTCAATTTTATTTAAGTTATCAAATTTTGGGGAACAGATTTGTTCAGAGTATTCCTTTGTTATCCTTTTAATATTCATAAAATCAGTTGTGATGATCCTACTTTCACTTCTGATATTGGTAATTTGTGACTTCTTTCTCTTTTTTTCTTTAGTTAGCCTGGGTAGAACTTTATCAATTTTATTGATCTTTTCCAAGAACAAGTTTTAGGTTTTGTGGAATTTTCTCTTTCATTGCTTTTTTTTTTGCGGTACGCGGGCCTCTCACTGTTGTGGTCTCTCCCGTTGCGGAGCACAGGCTCCGGATGTGCAGGCTCAGCGGCCATGGCTCATGGGCCCAGCCGCTCCGCAGCACGTTGGATCTTCCCGGACCAGGGCACGAACCTGTGTCCCCTGCATCGGCAGGCAGACTCCCAACCACTGTGCCACCAGGAAAGCCCTCTTTCATTGCTTTTTGCTCTTTTATTTCATTTCTTCTACTGCTTTAAGCTTAAGTTGCTCTTTTTTTTCCACTTTCCAATGGGAGAAACTTATATTATTGATTTTACATCTTTCTTCTTTTCTAATATATACATAATAATATATACATTCAGTGGAATTCATTTCTTTGTAGTCACTACTTTTTCAGGATCCCACAAATTTCAATAAGTTGTAGTTTAGTTTATTTTTGTTCAGTTCAAAATATTTAAAAATTTCTCTTAAGACTTTTTCTTGACCCATGTGTTATTTAAGAGTGTATTTTTAAATCTCCGTGTATTGGGGGGAGTTTCCCACCCCTTTCTGTTATTTATTTGTAGTTTAATTCCTTTTTTCTGAGAACACACTTTTTATGATTTCTATTCTTTTAAATTTAAGATGTGTTTTATGGCCCAGAGTGTATTCTATCTTGGTAAGGGTGATTATTCCATGTGTTCTTGAGGAGTATGTGTATTCTGCTGTGGTCGGATGGAGTATTCTAAAAATGTCAAAAAGATCAAGTTGATTGGTAGTGATGTTCAGGTCAACTATATTCTTATGGTTTCTCTACCTGCTTGATCTATAAATGACTAAAAGAGGGCTGTTCATGTATCCAGCTGGAATACTGGATTTGTCTATTTCTATTACTGTTCTATCAATTTTTCCCTTACACAATTTGATGCTGTGTGTTTATCATGTGTAAATACCTCATTAAGGGTTGTTATGTCTTCTTGGAAAAGTGACCCCTTTATCACATGTAATGCTCTCTTTCTCTTAATTAATATTTTTTCTTGTCCTGAGTCTTTTTTTCTCTGGAAATAATATAGCTACTCTATTTTTCTTTTGATTAGTGTTGACATGGTATCTCCTTCTCCATTCTTAACCCACGTCTTCATATTTGTTTTTTTCTTAATGACAATATAAGGTTGGGTCTTGTTTTCTCAGTCACTTTGACAATCTCTGTTTTTAATTGGAGTATTCAGGCCATTCACACTGAAAGTAATTATTGATATACTGGATTATATTACCATGTTTGTAACTGTTCTTTATTCATTGTATTTGTTCTTTGTCTCTTTTTCCCCCTCTTTTTCTGCCTTCTCTAGCTTTAATTTAGCATTTTATATGAGCCCATCTTAGTCTTCTATTTATACATCAATTATACTTCTTTTTAAATGTTTTTGGTGGTTGTCTAGAGATTGCAATACATATTTTATACCACTTCCCCTGTAGCACAGGTACCCTATAGCAGACTATTCCCAATTCCCTTCTCCCTTCCCTTATGACATTGTTGTCCTTCATTGCACTTATTTATATGCTTTAATCATCACCTGTTCCATCTGAGGTGTTCATGTTCTCCATCTGTTACTGGACTGCCAACTTGCATCCATTACTGAACCCACTGGTTTCTAATTTTCACATCTTCCTCATTACTGGATTACTTCCCTGTTTTTCCGAAATCCATCATATTGTATTTTCCTAAGAGTGGGTGTGTGCTGTTCAATATTATACATTGACAAAATAAATAAATAAACAAGCTAGAACCACACTAGATGACTTAGAGAATATTTTGCAAGGTATTAATGTGAAGACAAATTTGATGCAGAAGGCAATTTGTAATTCAAAGAAAATTATATAATATTATAATATAATATGATGAATAAACCCCCTGCAAGTTATGGGTAGGTTATAGAAATAGGTAGATGGATTTATATGCTTATGGAGAATTTAGGAAAGAATACATGCAAGGTGATTAAAATGGATTATGCAGGAGGAGTGGGCACAGTGATGTGGATGGAAAGGAAAATAATGATTGCATAAAAATTTTAGAGCATGTATAAACTGTATTTTTAAACCTTAAATATACGTATTGACATATGCATAAAGGAAATAAAGAAAATGTTAGGAAAACACTCAAAATGGATGTTTGTAAAGTAAAATTTCTCAGCCCTACATGTCTGAAGTTGTCCTGATTCACTCTGTATTTTGAAGGGCTAGATCTGTTACTGATGAGATGTCTCAAGCTATTCTTGCCATCATTCCTCCACAAGTGACCAGTTTCTTAATTCTTTCTGGAATATTGTAAGCTCTTCTCTGTTTTTTAGATGTTGGCATTTCATAGTGATATGCCTTGGTTTGGTTCTTTTAAAATTCATTTCTCTAAGTCCTTTTAACAAAATCCATGTCCTTCTACTCCCTGGTACATATCCCCTTAAATAATTCTCTTCATGTGGTCCTCCTCTGCATTTCCTTGCTCATCTTTCTTGACTCTAATTAGGTTGCTATTAGACCCCTAAATTAATCTTACTCTCCTATGTTGTCTTTCAAATTTATTCTTTTTTGTTCTTTTAATCTCTTCATTTAATTTTGTGGGAAATTTCCCCAACTTTATTTTACAACCATTTTAGTAAATCTTAGTAAATTTCCAAAAATCAATTTAAAAAAATATCTAATGCCACTATCTCTTTCTCTGATAGTTCTTTTTTCTTTGTAACCAGGGGTGCAATATGTATTCTCAAATCTCTCTAAAAATATTAGAGGTTTTGGAAGTTTCTCCTGTTTCCTACAATATCTCTGTTTCTCCTGGGGCAACTTTTTCTCTTATTTAATGTTGTTCTTTCTTTCTGATATTGGAGACTTTCTTCAAATGTCTGCTGACCTGTGGTTATCTGCTTCTACTTAAGAGGAAGCTCTGGAAATCAATCAACGTGACTCACTAAATTAAAGAATAAAGAAGGAAAACGATATGAATAGCTCAATAGATGTATTTGATAATATTTAACGTCTGTCCATGATAAAACTCTCAGCAAACTAGCAATAAACAGAAACTTCCTCAGGTGTGTGTGTGTGTGTGTGTGTGTGTGTGTGTGTGTGTGTGTGACATCATACTTGATGGCGATACTAAATGCATTTTCTCTAACGTTGGAAACAAGGCAAGGGATTCCATTCTCACCATTTCTCCTCAACATTGTATTTAAACTCTTAACCAGTGCAACAAGAAAGAAAAAAGAGGGCTTCTCTGGTGGTGCAGTGGTTGAGAGTCCGCCTGCCGGTGTAGGGGACATGGGTTCGTGCCCCGGTCCGGGAGGATCCTACATGCCGCGGAGCGGCTGGGCCCGTGAGCCATGGCCGCTGGGCCTGCGCGTCTGGAGCCCGTGCTCCGCAACGGGAGAGGCCACAACGGTGAGAGGCCCACGTATCGCAAAAAAAAAAAAAAAAAAAGAGTTTTATTTGCTGATGACATGATTGTTTTTTTCTATAAAATCCAAAGGAAATCTACAAATATATTACTAGAATACATGAATTTAGGAAGGTCATGAATACATGGTTAATGTTTCTGAAAATCAATTCTATGTTCATACAATTGTTAGAAATAATTTAAAAAGCAATATCATTTAAAGTAGCCCCCTCAAACAATAAAATAACTAAGAATAATTTTAATGAAAGAAGTGTATGACTTCTATACTGAAAGCTGTAAACACTTCTGGCAAGATTAAGGAAAAATAAATAAATGGATTAGAGCTCAATATTGTTAAGATGTCACTTTTCACCAAATTTATCAACAAATTCAATGCAAACCTTATAAAACTCTAAAACGCTTCTCTTGTAGAAATCGACAAATCCAATTTAAAAAATATGTGGAAAAACAAAAGACCTAGAAAACCCAAGACAATATTTTCCTAATTGACTTCAAAACTTACTATAAGTTGTAGTATTCAAATCAATATACTACTGGCACAAGGATAGACAAACAGATAAATAGTACAGCATAGAAAATCCAGAAATAGATCCATGCTTATACTGTAAATTACTTTTTGAATATTTTCATTAACTTGGGGAAGGCAAAGATTTCTTAAATAGTACACTGAAGTTATTAGCCACAGAAGAAAAAAATGATAGCTTAACCATGTCAAAAGACATGGTCAAGAAAATGAAAGGCAAACCACAGAATGGGAAAAAATATTCATAATGCATATATTAAACAAAAGATTTGTTTCCATAATATATACAAACTCCTACACATCAGTAAATAATAAATGACAATCTAATAATATAAATGGGCCAAAGACTTGAAAAGACACTTCACAAAAGGAGATTATGAATTGCCAATAAGCATACAGAAGTGTGCTCAATATTATCAGTCATTAAAGAAATACGAATTAAAACTATATGGGGATATCACATTATACATTATAGACTAAAATGGGTCAAACATAGAATTTGAAATACAGTTTGACAGGTTCTAAAACGATTAAACATATTCCTACACAATGACCCAACAATTCCACTCCTAGTTATTTACACAAGAGAAATTAAAACATCTTGCCACTAAAAAACTTGTACAAGAAGAACAGCTTTATTCAAACTAGTCCCAAACTAGAATCCACCCAAGTGTCCATAAACAGGAAAATGAATAAACAGATTATGGTAGGTCCAATGGAATACCTTCAACAATAAAAAAGAACATATTTCTGTTCATCCAACAACATGGATGATGAGCAAAAGAAGTCAGACACAAAGCACATGTGTTGTATTATTTTCATGTATATGGAATCCAGGAACAGGCAAAATTAACATATGGTGACAGAAAGGACAGCAATGTTTCCCTCTGAGAGGCTGCCTGGGCACAAGTGGTCAGGAGGCAAGTTGAGGGGTGAAGGGTGTGTTGTTCTGTTCTTCATTTGTCAAATAACACAACAGTTTTCAGCACCATGTCTCCCTTGTGATCTCCACTGCTTCTCCAGGTGCTGCAGGGTACACTGGTTGCTTCTTTGACCTCTGGGAGCATCCTCCACCTACAACAGTAATTAGTGATCCTCTGACCAGTTTTTGTCTTATAGATTTCGGTAGCAATCTCTCATCTGCTCATTGCCCCCTGACAATCTCCTTGTCATTGTGAATCCAATCCCTTCATTAGCATTTTAGTGGGGGGGGGGAGATAATAAAAGAAAAGACAAATGATCCTCTTCAATCTGCAGTCTTTAATCAGAAACTTCTTTATGCAGAATTCAACAAAATACTGTGTCATTTCTTTGATGGTTTTGGGTACTGGTAAGTGACAATAATTTTCTTCTGGTTTGACAAAGAATCCTAATGCCTTCATAACTCTTATGAATACAAAATATTGATTAAAACATTATCAGAGCAATAAAATAATCACCTAAGAACCAGAATTAAAGGCTGAGGTTTAAAATTACTATCACAGAAAATAGCAGCAATTTCTGAAATTCAGATGTCTAGAAAGATTCACTATATAAAACAATAACACAGAAAGATTTATATTAACACAAAGTAGAAGTCCCGGAAGAAATGACTGATAGTCTTGTGAATTTCTCAGTTTATCCGTATCATATTCTTAACCACATCTTATCATTTATGAACTAGTTTTATAATACAAGATGGTATTTCTCTTAACAGTTATAGATCAGAGGAGGGGACATCTTGTTTTATTTTCTCTCAGTTATTAATTAAGAAACATTTTTCAAGGTTAGATTTTTTATTCCATTGTTTTCATTCCTCTGTTTATTCCACCTTGATTTTGTACAAATTTAAAATTTTTTTAATTAAAAAATATACCAGATAAGGGGAGATATCTTTACAATGGTTTTAATTGGGACAGACTGGAATGGACTTTTTCAGTCCTGTGCTTCAGTCTTTCTTAACCTCCTCACTTTCTTCAATTATATCATTGTTTGTTGTTTCAATTCCATTTATTCTGGTCTCTACTGAAACCACTTATTTTATATATGTTGGTTCTTTACAACCTATCCTTTATATATAAAATGTTACAGCCTCCACAAGCATCTTGGAATATTGATGACCGTTTTCACATGGTATTCTTCCTCCCTAGGATATCCATAGGAAATCAGAACACAGACGACAGGCTTATCTTTGAGATTGTATTCGGGCAATTCAAAAGACATAAAGTGGAGATTTCAACTGCAATAAAAAAGACATTTCCTTTCTTTGAGGTTCTTCGTGACCGTGAGCTCATCACCAATAAAATGTATGAAGTAAGTGAGGTTTATTATATCACAATCTGGTAAACTAGCCCCATACTAAGTTATGCTTTGATAACCTGAACGCAGAAGTAAGGGCACAAGTAGCTAACTGAGGAGTGTCCTATGAGAAGAAGACCTTTTCAAGTATTTTTGCAATTGTTCAAGTATTGTGGTAAGGTAAAAAAGGAGAGGGAGAGTAGAAACAGGCATTACTGGAGACAGTCCTGCTTCTAACTGAAGGGATGGTGCTCATAGTGACCACTGGCATCAAGGTGAGTAGCACTGGAGACAGGCTGCATCGGAAGCAGGTGTGCTCCACAGATGTTTAATTCCTTGTAGGAATGCACACAGTAGAGCATAAACTAAGAATTAAAAGAATTTTAATGAATTGATGAATAATTTAAATGAGATGATTTAATGAAATAATAATTGACACAGCATTTCTTTTCAATGAACTTCAATTTAAATAGTTAGATCTGAGAACATTAAAATCCACAGGGAATTGATGTCCTGTTAGGACAAATTGGGGGGTATATGCTTGCTATTCTTTCTCCAATGGTTTTTTTTGGGGGGGGAATCTTTTTTTTTCCATTTATTTACTTATTTTATTTATGCCATTTCTCAACTCTTGGAATTTGGGTTAATTTTAGCAATAGGTGTTGCTGGAGCTACAGAGATGCAAGTCTTCTCCTTGCCCTACAAATATGCTTTCCCTGTGGTCAAGTTCACAAAAGGGGAAACTGTCACCTGCCTTCCTTGAGCCCTTCCAGGCCAAGTCAGTCTTGGTGAAGGGGCAGGAGTTGTCCAGTCAACAGAATAGCTGCTCATCACCTGCCAAGTCTCTTCCTAAAACATTTGACGAAGCTCTTAGAAGCCTACATATCCATTAACTTTGAACCCAAATTTATTCTTCAGAATTGCTCCTTCTTACATCTAATATAAATGAGGGTGGGGAGATCAGATTCACAAATGGGGATTTCTAAGGAGAAAGGATTTACTGTTCCACTTAGTAGCCATACAAATACACAGAAATTCTAAACCTTTATGTGAAAAGATACATATGTATGGAAATTGGAATACATTAACCATAAAATCTCTTTCTAGGGCTCTTCTGTAACGTGGAAGTCTGTATTTATATTTTCTCCATTCAATATTTTTTAGGACTGTCAAGATTCTTGTAGAAACCTGGTCCCTGTGTCGAGCGTGGTTTACAATGTTCTCAGTCATCTGGAGAAGACATTTGACTGGCCGCTTCTGGAAGCTGTGTTCAGTGAGGTCAACCGGCAGGAATATCCTGATTTAAATCACATTTATGAAAGCTTTGTAAAAGGTAATTAGCTTATTATCTACCTTTTGATGTTCAAGGCCAATTTTCTTCAACAAGTATATATTGAGCTTATACCACGAGCCATACATGGTGCTGGGTAGTGGGGATATAACAGTTAACAAAACACACACCATGAGCCTAATTGAAGCTCATGTTATAATGGCTACAGTACAACACCAACCTGGAGCTCTGCTTAACTAGGCATTTAGACTCACAGGACAACTCACAGGACAACCAGAGCCACAGTGGCATCCAATTTAGATAGAAGGACAAATGACAGGGCAGCGGTGGTCTACACAGCAGTCCACTGAGTTCACTACCACCCATCTCAAGCTTAGCTGTGGGTGCAGGATCTATCCTGGCTTGGCAACACCAGATCAATGGGAGTCAGTATCCCCAAAACTCCAGAATCATAACTTTTAGGGACCCCTAGAGGGACAAGCTGAGTTACAAGAATCACCGCATTGAAGGAAGACCCGAGAATAGTCCATAGATCCCAATCCACATGTAATTTACCAGTCACAGGTCATTTTAAGCCCTAAACCCAGGGTTGGCTTAGTAACACAGAAGAAAGGCCACTTTCACCAGATTTCCAGAGTAATGAGCAAGAAAGCTGACTCAATATCAAATCTGCCCTTGAAGGAAAAATGGTTTTTCACTTTTTCTCCTCAAATAATCACAAAAGCTCTTCTCTTCCAGGAACTATTTTTGGTACTATACAAAACTAAATCTTGACTTTTTCCTGAGAAGGCATAATTTATGCTTTTTAAATGCTGGGGTGACTCGCACCTACACTGGCTGCCATCCACCTGCCCCTAGAGGAGGTTGCTGCCGCCGCCTCCTGGACTCTGCTGTCCCTGAGAGCTCGAGTCAGTGGCCAAAGCTAGAGGCTGGGGACTGTGACCAGGGCGTGACATCTCTCCTATTGCCAGGTCCCCACCTCCATCTCATGTGCTGAAGCCCCCAAGGCCTGCCCACAGCCCTCCTTCAACTCTTCTGGACTTTGGGCCATTGTTCTCCTCGCACCTTCCGCCTGGTTTTGCTGAGGCTTGAAGCCCGTGTCCTGGGGAAGACAAAGCAGCCATGGCTCTCACAGTCCTGTCCATCTCACCCCCTCGAAGGCACTGTCCCAGGAGGTGCTCCTGCCATCAGCTCTGGGGCAGCCCGGGCTCCACTGCCTCCCCTGGTGTCTCCTCCCTGGACTCCTGGCAGGGACCCACCCCCTAGGCTCCCTGGTTTATTTCCTTCCTCCTACGCTTGCTGGGTCACCTAGCTGCAGGGGCCCTGGGCTGGTGTCCTGGCCTCTCCTCGTTGGGGCAGCCTCCTGGGTCCCTGGTCCTGGAGTCGTGGGGACGTCCTGCAGTGCTGCCACAGGCACTCCCTGCTTGCGGCTTCAGAGTGTCCTTTGTGGGATCTGGACCACTATGGGAACCCTGTCTAGTAACCCCACCACACGTGTCAGCCCCTCTGCTTGGTCTCTTTTGGAACCGCTCATCCTCCCCAGCACAATTAAGCCCAACCCTCGTCTTATCTAGTCCCATCTTTATTTTTATTTCTTTTTAATATTTATTTATTTATTTGGCTGCACCAGATCTTAGTTGCGGCACGCTGGATCTTTGAGGCAGCACGCGGGCTCTTTTAGTTGCAGAATGCAGGTTCTTAGTTGTGGCATGCGGATCTAGTTCCCTGACCGGGGATGGGAACCTGGGCCCCCTGCATTGGGAGCTCAAAGTCTTAACCACTGGACCACCAGGGAAGTCCCTAGTCCCATCTTTATAGCTCTTGAGCTTTCCCTTTTATACACACAGATCTCTCTAGGATCCTACCCCTTCTCCAGAGGAAGTCTCTGTTTCTTCCTTACAGTCTGAACAGTTCAGTAAACACATTTCACTTTCCTTATTTATCTTGACATGTGCTTTCCCCACGATGTGAGGTTTATTTTACATAACTGACAGGATCAGGATGTTTCCACGACTCCTTTATCCTTACATACAAGTGGCTCAGTTCTGGGTGTGGAACATAGCAGTTCCCTTGCTGGGGCTTCTATTCTGTCCAAGGATGATGGGGGAACTTTACCATGAAGATTGGGACCCGCTGAGCTCTGAGTGACCCGAGGGCTAGGAATTTCTAAATTTGTAATTTTGAGATGGTGTTCCTGGTCTCTGGTGGAGATCTCTAATTGTCTTCTTCTCTGTCCCTCTCTTCAGCAAGCCAGGAGAAAATTAATCATGAAGAAAGCAATGAAGAAGAGAGGGAGGAGAGGCCTACTCTCCCACTAAGCCTTGAGCAAGGTGATTGAGACAAATACAAAAGTGATTCTCATCTGCTAAGAGGAAAAGGAGAAGGGGAGGTGGGAGTCCAAGTCCTGAGCAAACACTGAGAATCAGGGAAGAAATATTGAAGGACCATGGAGAAGGTGGCGAGGGGTGTCTATAAGAGCATCAAACGAGAGGCTGAGTCCTGGAGAAGTAGCTGTGACAAGAGATTGTTGTCCCAAATACCAAGACAAAGGAAGAGGAACCCAGGGTGTCAGTAACCAGATTTAAAGAGAATGACTACCTGGAAGTAATTGTGATTTAGAAAGACTCCTGTAGGAGAAGATCAGTGTAAAGGTGTGAAGGGCTAAGGACTATGGGCCCAAGGTCAACGTCAAAGAGGAGACCCTTGATGATGGCAGAAGAAGGGACCGATTTAAACGTGGGGGATATTGTTCAAGAGCAGGAATGTTCAAGGAGAAAGGCAGTCATACAGAGACAGAAGCGAGGAAGTGGTAGAGACGCGGAGGAGAGGATGTGGGTATTTGAGAGGCAGAGAGGAAGAAAAAGAAGAAATGAAAGGAGAAAGGGGTCAGGGACACAACAAAAACAACCAAGTTATTAACAGCTCACTTGATTGAACATTTATTCTGGCAGTTGTGGGATTAGTGCCATTGGATGATGTTATCACTTATGTGCCCATTTTGCAGATAAGGAAGCTGAAATCTAGATAGACCACATAAATAGTCGTCCTGGGGTCAATGAGCAAGGATGGACCCAGGCATTCTGAACCCAGAGCCTGTGTTTGCAACCCTGGATACTACCTGGTAACCTAATGGAAAAGACAGAACCATGAAAAAAAAAAATAGGGAAACATATAAAGAGGGAAAGATACTGAAAAAGAATCCCAAGGGCTGGAGAAAGTGGAGAATCAGACACTGAATCCTCATGGAAAGGCCAACAAGACCTGCACAGGGAGGGAGTGGAGTAAGAGGGAGTGGGGAAGAGGCGGCAGGACTTTGCAGGAAGTAAGGGAAGGCCACCAGTCAGGGGCAGCTCTGGGGACACAGGCAAGTTCACTATGACCGTGGGAGTCAAGATAAGCCATCACTAGTTACTGAATGGCTGGTGGAGGTCACCCAGGGAGATGGCCTGGCCGAGGCGCTCTCATCCAGGGTGCTGCTGACCTGTCTTCCAGTCTATGGACTGGAGTTTGACTACAAGAGTTGGATGAGATCCACCAGGTCCAGATGGTCTCTGTATTGATATCTGCAGGGGCTCTTAAACTTCTTACCTATAAAAAAGGGATTAGGGGAGGTTGGCACAGCCCATACTTCAATATCTGAGATAAACTTTTAATTTTCCCCCCTTGGAACTTGGGAAAACTCCTGTCAAGGCCGGACTTGGTGTTGCAGAGAGTCCTCATCTTATGATGGTCTGTTCTTGACTCTGTTCTATGATGCTTTGCTGCTTGTGTCCCATTCTGGACTGTTCTGGGGGCGGAGTGGCTGCTGCTTTGTATCAAAAAATTGTCAGTCTTTGCATCTGCAATTTCTCCGAGGATTTAGATAACAGAGTCTTCGTACTCTGGGTTGCCTGGAAGGGTGGCTCCTTCCATGCTCCTTAAACGCACTTGCTGCCAGTCCCTGAAGGCTCTGGGCCTGGACCTTTTGCCCAGGTGCCTGGCTTCACAGTTTTCTGCTCTGTCCTGCTTGATCAGGCAGCGACCTCAGTGCTTTGATGTCATGTGCAGCAGTGGTCAGTGCTGCAGCCACAGTGGCGGGGGAGCAGGTGATGAGCGTTCCTCAGGGGACAGGGTACCTCCCCTGCCGGGTCCCTCACCCAGGGCCATGGACACCAGTTGCGTCCCGTGCAAACCCTCTCCCTTCATCCCTGGAGCAGAGGCCAGGAGCTGCCTTCCAAACACCAGGCAGGTGTCCGAAAGCCTTTGGTACTTTAGCAACCAATAACCACTGCTTACAGCGCTTGACCTCCATTAGCCCATAACACTCTTAATAGTGTTATTATTTAAAATATTATTATTTCCCTGAGTCTCAGTGTTCCCATTTGTAATGTAGGGATCATCACACCTATCTGTCATGAGGCTATGAAATGGAACAATGATGCAAATGCATTACCCAGAATGACTGATACTAGGTATTCAGCACGTGTTTGATCCTGAGTAAAAAATACTGGTACAAAAAAATATATTGTTAATCTAAAACATTAATCATAATGATTTGATTTTTCCAATCACAGTATACTGTATATTGGTGCAGCTAATAGTTTATTTAATCTTCCCTCAAACCTGAAAATGAGGTATATATTACCCTTGTTTTTCAGAGGAAAAAGTATCAGCTTAGAGAGTTTGGTTATTTGCACAAGTTCACCCAACTGAGAATTGGGATTGAACTCTGCTGTGAATAGTGTCACAGCAGGAATTCAGGTGCCCATGGCCTAGCTTCAAATTCTACCTCACGATCTCAGGGAAGTGACTACCTCTTTTTGTCCCTCAGTTTCAACATCTTTAAAAAGGACATGATAATAGTACCTACTTCAGAGGGTGCTGGATTTTAAACAAGTCATATCCTGTAAAGCACTTACAATCATGCCTGGGGGTTCATCAGTGTTCCGTGCATTTGTTATTATTACTACATTTAATTAGCATCATTATTTGTATCTGGTGCCAGAGTCTAAGCTTTTAACCATTATAGTAAACTTTGGGATTTTCTTCTCTCACAGATGTCCGTTGGATTTACTGATTCCCCAGGCTGGAAGAGCAGTGATAAAAGCAATACCAACTTCTGGCCCAGGAAGATAAATTGAGGGTCATAGTTTCCCCATGCTTAGAGCACACTAGTCTATAATAAATTATAAATCTTTATTCCATGACTCTCCTTAGGAATTAAGGAACATAGAAGAGGCTCAGGGAACTTCCCACAATATGAAAGGCTCTTATTATGTAGCTTCCAGTCGGGATGTGTTATTTAAGAAAGAATGTTCTAAATTAATAATACATTTTTAGAAAAGAAAAAACTTTCAGAGTGATTTCTGAAAACACAGTTATACTTTTACCAAATCACACTTATTCAGAAAGTTAACATTTTAAAATACCCCAAAATGTATGAATACATATTAGCCATTCATCTATTCGTACAGCTGGTGGGAACAGGAAGGGGTGAGGGGATGGCACTGCGACGAGTAAGGAGCAGAGAGAAGGGATTCTACATGTGTGTGTGTGGCGGGGGATGGGGGGGAGTGGAGGGAGGAGGCAATGAAATTCTTTAAAACTCACAGTGTGGTCTGGGGGCAACCCTGCCAGGAAGTGGAATCCCAGAGCATCTCAGTGATGGCGAGCAATGAATATAAAGAGAGAAACTTCAACCTAGGACCCAAATGATACACAATAGGCCACCAATAAGTGTGTCCAAGAGTGTGACCCAACAAGTACGGCGGGCTGTGACATGCACAGGGACAGGAAGGGCTGTGTCTCATGCCCACCAGGATGTGGCACAAAGCATGCACCAGGACCCACGTTCTGTATTAAAACCTTGGGAAATAATTTTAAATCATGCTTTACGTAAATTACTTTGTTTAGAAAAGCACTAAATGAGAAAAATCCACACTGCACTGAAAAATATGTCTATGTATTCATACATTATTGAGGTCGGTGGGAACAGAGTGGGATGGGTGGATGGAATCAATAATGAGCAGAGAAGGTTTGCCATGGGGGAAGGGCGTGTGTGCCGGTCCTGGGTGGTTTACCCAGGGCCTCATTCCTTACTCTCCCCTGCTCTCTGGCCACTGGCCCCTGCGGACTTGCTTGCCAGCTCCCCTTGCTTCTGGCTCCCCGCTGGGCTCCTAACGTGGGAGACACTAGTAAGAGAGTGGGAATAAGGGAGAAGCCAGGTGTTGCCCCACCACTATCTCCAGTGGCAATTCTAGGAGTGGCTACATCACAGCCTTGACTCCACCTTCCACCAGGCAGGCCAGCCACGGTCCAGCTTCTGCCTACCCAGTGACCTCAGCCCATGAGCCCACCCTCCGTCCCTCCCATAGCTTTCTGTTGACTGTGCTTCAGGTTGCTGCATTCTTCCACTTGATCTTCTCTGCTCTTCCATTCACCAAGTAACCAATCCCTGGATTAAATTTCCTCTGCTTTAAAAGCTTAAAAATGTTTGTATTTTCCTGTTGGACGCTGACTGATGCCAGAGGAAAACAAAGTATGATGAATCAAAACATGATTTAGGTACGACCTCACCTGAAAATGCACTCTCGGATCACCTCTGTGAAACAGAACAGATAAATGCAACGAGGCAAGATACAACCAGTGACCCAATCGATGCACTAGAAAGCCAACAAGCAAATGAACAATGTGCCCAAGAGTCTGAATCAGCAGGTAAGACTGGCTGGGTTTGCGTGAGTGTGGAATGGCCAAGAGGTCCTGACTAGTGGCAGAGAAGGAAGTAATGCACCACTCAAGGAGACATCTATTAACAAAGAAGGGGAAAATCACACAGATACACAGAGGGCAGGAATGGGGCCTGATATATTGATGGGAAAGACCTGGAGGAAGAAAGTGAGAAAGGAAAAACTAAGAGACAGAAGGCAAAGAGTTGCAGAGCCCCACCGGGGAAGAGAGACAGAAACAAAAGTCAAACAAGTCAGGGAGAGATCGGCTCCAGAATCAATGAAACATGGTACTTTCACAGGGTGAAGGTGGCAATATACGCAGACAGCCTGTAAGTAGAAACATAAGAAGGAAAGAAAAGTCGGATGAAATGCAAGAAAATGGAAACAGGGCAAAGCAAGTCTCTGTGGTCTTTTTTATCTTCAGAGTCCTGCGAACAAGTACCTATCCAATCAAATAATGGTGATGCAAGAAAAGAGACACCCAGCCCATTGCCTTATGAGGAAGAAAGTAATTACTTACCAATTTTCTAATTCCATCTTTGTTTTTCTATGAGAGTAAAAGCTCTCCTTTGTTCTCCCATACCAATACACTCCTTCCCAATCCTAACACTGTCCAAGACACACAGCCTTCTCCACAACCTCTGGATGATTTTAGCAGGTGTAAGTTGCGAGGGAGGAGAGCTGAGCTCTTTAGTGGATGGGGTGTCCCTGGGAAGAGAATGCAAAGAGGAAGAATAGGAAAAGGTGGACTGTGGAGCACCAAATAACAAAGTACAAGAGTGAGATAGATTTTAGATAAATTGACATGGAATCAAAATAATGCCATGTTGTGGAGGTGATGAAAAGAAATAAGTTGCAACTTCCTTTTCAGAGGTTATAACAGAAACATGTAAATCATGTAAGATGTTGCAGGTCAGATTTGCAAGTAAGGAAGCCCAGGTGAAGGGCCTTTTAGAAGGAAGTGGCAGGTAGAGGGATGTGGTTTGTTGGACAGTGGCACACAGGGAGAACTTTGGTGATGATCTGAATGCTTAAATGAGGAAAATATATAGAAAGACAAAATTGATATAGAGGAGACATACGCAGGTCATAATAATAATTAAGAAACAGGGATAGAGTAGGAGAAAGTAGGAAACGTAACGGAGAATGGATACATTGAAAAAGCAGGTACGGGACAGCAGGCTCAGGTCTAGGGTGAGACCCTGGGTGAGAATGGATACATTGAGAAAGCAGGTACGGGACAGCAGGCTCAGGTCTAGGGTGAGACCCTGGGGCACATATAAGGATTATCTTACCCTTGGCACATTTGTGTGCCCCAGGCACCTCCTTTGCCTGGTCCTAGACCCTGCTGGACCCTGGGGACAGTGATTACAAATGTAGAGGAAAAGAGATGAATAGAGAAAGATACAGATGAAAAAGAATACCAATAAATAGAAAAATGGGGGTAGGAGAGGCACAAAGAGAATAACTTAAAGGACAATTAATTAAAAATTGGTAGAGAGTGGGCCAAACAGAGAGAGGAGACAAATCAAGACATTGCCCCATTTGAGGAGACAGTCATCAAAAAAGAAGACACAAGGGACTGTTCCTAATACCATTGAGAAGGGTAAGGTATCTGCAATGATCAAAATAGCCCTGTAACCCCCTCAGATAAAAATAGTCCTCTCCTCAGGCATCTCACCCTCCCCATGGTTTCAGTACCATCAATCATCTATTGATTCCTAGATGTACATCTCCAGCCAGACCTATCTCTAGACTCATTCCTCCAAGTGCTTGAAGATCTGTATTCAAAGATCTGATGGACATCTCTATTTGGAAGCTGTATCAGTTATCTATTGCTGTATAAAAAAATAGTCCCAAAACTTAGTGGATTAAGCCAACCATGGTTTTGTCACTTCTGTCAATCCTAACTTTACACATAGCCTATGACTCAGCAATTACATTCCTCAACAGATCAACAGAAATGCATATTATCTTCATCAAAACACATACAAAAGAATGTTCATCATAGCATTATTCATAGTATTCTAGAGCTTGAGCCAGCAAAAATGGATATTTTATGGTTTTATTTTTTAATGGATAATTTCTATAAAGGAATATTATATAGTGGTGAAGATAAATACACGAAATGGATACAGATGACTATCACACACATGTTGACTAAAGAAGCCAAATCCACCCCTGCCCCTGAAAAGTCAGAGGGACACAGAGAGAGAGCAGGAGTGAATGATTCCACTTATATAAATTTGTATAAATTTTGAACTAGTAAAATCAATCATCTATGGTATTAAAAGTGTCAAAGTGGTGGTTAACTTGAGCAAGATGCATCTGGACAGTTAGTGGGGCATCTCTAAGAGGTTTCTGGAGTGTTAGTAATCTCCTATTACTTGACCAAAGTGATGGTTACCCAGATATGCTTGTTCTGTGATAATTCAAAATTTATGATATATGCATTTTTATCTATGGGTTATACTGCAATTGTGATTTTTATTTTTGAAAAGCGAAAAATCATCAAAAGATGAGAAAAGTAAGTGAAAAGAAAGTAAAAACAAACCTGAGAATTGAGAGAGACACAAAGAAAGGGACAGAGTTGAACAGCAGCAAGGAGAAGGGTCGGGGTGAAGCCTCCCTCCTGCAGTGGAATTACAAGAAGGCTGTTAATGCTAATGAACAGTGCTTACTACCTTTTGGAGTACCAAATTAAAATTCTTCATTCATTACAATTTGATCCAGAAGCAACGCTACCCAACCATGGATTTCAAATCAATTCCTGTTCTGTCCTTCTGGTGGATATAAAGAAGGAAAAGCCATTTTTTAACCTCGAAGTTGAATGGCAAACCCAAGCAAGGACTGACTGTAACCAGGCACCTGATGTAATAGGTAAGGCTGACACAGTGTGGAGCAGGAATCACAGGAACAGGGCAAGAGGCTGGGGCAGGTCAGAGGCTGGTGGCCACGGACAGGCAGGAAGGGGAGGGAACCAGTGCCCTGTGCAGTGAGTTTAGCAGAAGAGATTCCCCAGGAACTGGAAAAATATCAAAAGACAAAAGGGGTAAATAATAAGTATTGATGTCCAAGAGACAATTTCTAAGGCAAGAGAGGAAAGTATGGGGGTACAAGATAAAGAAAAGGGAAAAAATCAGAGACCCAAGGTATTTAAGAGAGGAGATGGAAAAGAAACACATGAAGACAAAGCGAGGTATAAAGAGATACCATCCCCAGAAAGAGAGGCATAAGTAGGGAAAATTGGCCAAGCTAAGAGGAAGGTAAAGAAATAAAATAAGAATGAAAGAAAGAGGTAGAATGAAGTAGAGGGTCAGAGGTAGATTGAGGGTGGTGGTAAGAGGTAGAATGAGGGTGAGGGAAGAAGAGTGTTGGCAGAATGGGCAAAGCTGCCCTCTGTGAATATCATCACGTTTTGTGCAGGACCTGGAGAAACCTGCAGGTCACACACATTCAAGCACAGGTCACGGTGCCTTGAGTTAACCTAGCTTCTAGATCTTCCTAGTGCTCTCATTCTGAGGTTTCCTGCTGTGTGGGCTCCACCCTGAGATCCTAAGTGGTTTTGTTCCTCTGTGCAGTGATCAGCAGTGAGGACTCCGCAGAATCCAGTGATGGAGACATGTCCCCAGAACCCTCCACATCAGCACTGAGAAAGGCGTCTGGTAAGGAAGTGGGAGAGCCAGGCCTAGGCTGCAGGAACCTGAACTAGAGTCACTGTTTCCTGAGCATCTTATTCTGAGCCCCTTCTGTAGCATGGTTCCAGTTTACTCTGGAATCCTATTCTCTGTCTTTATTTTACTGGACTTTTATGGGAAATGCAGAGAGATATGAAATCTATATCTAAGGATGAGGCCTATTAACTGTTGGGTCCCATTAATAAATATACGTACCCTGTATTGATTATATAGTAGAAATAGGCCAGCAAAGTAATGAGTGTGTTTAAAACTACTAGCTGTGGGCTTCCCTGGTGGCACAGTGGTTAAGAATCCGCCTGCCAATTCAGGGGACACGGGTTTGAGCCCTGGTCTGGGAAGATCCCACATGCCGCGGAGTAACTAAGCCCGTGCGCCACAGCTGCTGAGCCTGCGCTCTAGAGCCCGCATGCCACAACTACTGAGCCCACGTGCCACAACTACTGATACCGTGTGCCTAGATCCCGTGCTCCACAGCAAGAGAAGCCACCGCGATGAGAGGCCCGTGCACCGCAACAAAGAGTAGCCCCCACTCGTCGCAACTAGAGAAAGCCTGCGCGCAGCCAAAAAAAAAAAACCCTACTAGTTGCTATGCCTATGAAGTGGTGGATTTATGCAGTGATTTCTACAAAGAACAGAAAGCTAAATACGGTTGGCAATGCGTGGGTTAAGGGCACCAACCTCCAGTGCAGTCAAAAATCTGCCTATAACTTAAGAGTCAGCCCTCCATACACGCAGGTGGCATCCATGAATTCCACCAACTGTGGATCGTTTAGTGCTATAGTATTTAATTTCTTTTTCTTTTTTTTTTTTTTTGGCTGTGTTGGGTCTTCGTTGCTGAGCAGGGGCTTTCTCTAGTTGTGGAGCACGGGCTCTAGGTGCGTGGGCTTCACTAGTTGTGGTGCGGAAGGCTCAGTAGTTGTGGCACACGGGCTTAGTTGCTCTGCAGCATGTGGGATCTTCCCAGACCAGGGATCGAACCCTTGTCCCCTGCATCGGCAGGCAGATTCTCCACCACTGCGCCACCAGGGAAGTCCTGCTGTAGTATTTAGTATGGAAAAAATCTGAGTTTAAGTGGACCTGTGCAGTTCAAACCCATATTGTTCAAGGGTGGGCTGTATTCCTTTACTGGAAGGTCATATTATCATCTGATCACAAACTTGAATCATGTCATACCTTGTCCAGCTACCTAGTGTTAGCAGAAATAAAGACTTCATATAAGGCATTCTGAAACCCAAAGGATTGTTTTTGACAGAATTCTTCAACAAGTCATGGCACATACAGTGATTTTTCAAAGGACCTTTGCAAACAATATCTTACGACAACCTTAAGGGCTAAGCAGGATGGACATTGTAACCCTTGCTTTTAGATGAGGAAACACAATCACATAAATGTTTCAAGTTCTCTACAAAGTCTCATGGGAGACTGAAGGGAATAACAAGGCTAGCGTCCTGGATTCTGCATTATTTTCTTGTAAAATTGAATCTCGAAATGATTATCAAAATGTTATTTCCTCAATCCTATGGGTAGCCTGAGTTGCCATAAGATCTGTGTCTCTGTAGTGTACAGTTGGTGAATTTTTGTCCCTTTCTACTTTTCAGACCTAGACAATATCAGAAACATACCTATTTATGGAAACACACTAGGAACAGTCCTAAGAAGAAATAAAATGTTACCTGATCTTGCTGCTACAAAAGAACAATATTTTAAATAATACACTCAATCTAATTGCTCACTAGATCTATCAAAGTAAAATGTAGATTTGTTGCAGTTTTTAGGGAACACTTTTGTCTTAGTACTGGTAGGAAGACTGCTCTAGAAGATAGTCCTAAAACACATCTACGGCTCAGACACATGAGAAAATTATTTCCCAGGCTTGCAAATAGTTCAGGAGGGCACCAGGTTGGCAGGGGGTGGGAGGAGGCGAGGAGAGTAGGCTCACACAAGGTCCTGAACACAAGGTCTCCAAGGTACCCTACATGAGAAACAGCAGATGAAGGAAGCTTGAAAAGACAACAGAAAGGGTCAGAAGTAGAAGAGAGAGAAGGGAAGGAGGGTAAGGTTCAAGCAGAGCAAAGTTGCCCCTTGCATTTGAATTGTCTCTGCTCTGGGAACAGGGAATGGAACATCACTAACCTACACAGCAGATGACTTAGAAAGGCAGCCCAGAGTGGCCTGGGTGCAGGCCATGCCTCGCATGGCTTTTCAAGACTTCTGCAAGTTTTCTCACGAGGGAAATTCCTGCTGAATGGGTTCCTTGGCCACACGTCCAAACCCCTCGAGAATCCTGTTCCTTTGTGCAGTGACCAATAACCTTGACTTTTTAGAACCAAGTGAGGGAGGAGGGGCCAGAGAAGCCACCTGCTCATGATCCCAGATGGCTCATGTAGGAAGATAAGGATTGCAGCCATGGACAGCAAATATCCCGAGTGTAAACCCAGAGCTCTGTTTTCCTGGTGAATCTTATTCTGAGCATTCTCCATATGCCTTGATTTGATTCATTCTAGGATATCATTTTCTACATTTAACTTTTCTGGCCCTGTTGGGAAGTGGAAGGAGGCAAGAAGGCATTGTATATAAACTGTTGTTTAACTGGATGAGCCCAGTCAATTGATATATTGAAGATGTAGCAAAAATATGCTAGTAAAATTATACCTTTTACTACACACTGTCGTATCTATTAATGCTAAAGAGTGGAAATAGTGTACTTCTTCCTCAGCATGCTTTCATTCTATGGAGCATACTAAGCACAGCATTCCTCTATATGTTGTTAATATTGTCATTAGTCCCCACCTTAGAAAGACTTCACAGAATAATTTGTGCTTCTATTAAATTATTGATGGAAAAATAGCTTAAGACCAAATACCCTCAAACCCCAATTATAGCTAAATCATTGGCTTACATGGTGATTTCTCATAGGGTTTTTATAAATAAAGCTTCCCTTTGTTTTTTACAAAAACCTTAACAGGGAGTTAGGGTAAGCAGGTTATCCCAGGTTTATAGATGACGAAACTGGAGTTGGTAATGTTTGAGGGTCTTTTATGAACTCACATGGAGAGTAAAAGGCAGAGCCAGGTAGGAACCCAGCATTACCTGCAACATGACATTGGCATGTATAATGATATTTGAAAACATCTTCACAAATAAGGTATCATTTTATGTTTACAACAACCTAAAAGGTAGGTCAGAAAACTGTTGTTCCCTCATTTCACAGATGAGGAAACTCCAGCACATAAACATTTAAGGATCTTTACACATCACATATGGACAATTATTGGAAGAGTCAGAACTAACAACCTGGACTCTTAGCAAAAATTCATGATCGTTTATTCAAAATCTTTAAAGCCAGATGTAAGATATGATGTTTTATTATTTTAGAAAGACAGTGTGGTGTATATCCTATTTGTTATAAAACACTCCAGTAGGGTCTGGGACAGAATCTCATTCTCAAATATACTGTATTAGTGTTCCTGCAGCAAATTGTGTGAATTCACAACAACTGTGATAAATATTTTATTGGACTCACGGCAGCTGAAGTCCAGATTCATTGCCAAACTAGTTAGTACAAACCTGTGAAAAAATATTGGCTTTCAAAACTTCTTTGACTTTGTAATTAGGGCTAAAGGACTGGGGGGGCCTTTGCTCCATTTGGTAGAGCTCACTTCCTTTAGACAGGAAGAGACAGAAATGATCATCATTGTGTCTTTATAGTCCAAATCCTGTCTACAGTGTGAGTAGTCATAAGATTTACTACCTTTTAGATATAGATTACTGGTTGTATTTTCCTTTCCTTCCTAGATCCTTGGGATATTGAAAACACATCAGTTTGCAGCATAAGCAACAGGAAAAGACGTAAGAACAATCAAAACTCTTGCTGTAACAAATATCTTTCTTTGCTACAAAAGCTTCATTCAAATTTTTGGTAATATCCTTTAAAATCAAATGATAAACTTGTTGGCATTTTAGATGATTCATGTTATACATGTTGAATTAGGTGAGCTGGGCTAAGATGTTACTTGTAGGCCTCGAGAAGTTCAGTGTCACAAGTGCAGTACAGGTTTATTCTTCACTCACATAAAAGGATAAAGTGGTTCCCAGGGTGGAGGGGTGCTCACTGAGGGCCCAGCTGATGGAGGCTCTGACATCTTGAAAATGTTGCTTCCACGGTCCCCCTGGATAAGAAACAAAGTGGAAGCAGAAGTATGTGCAGACAAGAGGAAAGGGTAAAGAAGTGACCAAAGCGAGTGCCTTCCATGGCAAAGTTGTGTCCAGTCCCGGCCTTGGGGGTGGTCCCTGGAGCAACCTTGACCAGGAGGTCAGATGGAGCCATAGGGGGCCTGGTGGTAGGAATATTCCTACCTCTTCTACATAAGCTTCCCCTTTCCAGATTTCCTTTTAAAGAACTCCATGCTGTATAGGTCCTAGGACACAGGCTGAGACTGTAAAGGAATTTTACTTCTTTCTGCAGGGATCAGCAGTGGTGACACTTCAGAATTGAGTAACGAAGATGAGCCTCAGGAAACGTCTAGCTCACTCCTGAGAAATGGGCCAGGTAAAGAAGATTAGGATGCCAAGCCTTGGCCTGCAGAATGTCAGGAATGAAAAGACACTGTTTCCTGGTGCATTTTATTCTGAGACCTTGACTACCTTGTATCCAGTTAATCCTGGGAACTACTTTTCGGATTTTAGAAAATGGAAAGAGGCAGGAAATTATTATAAATTCATGTTTAATAGAATGACTCACATTCACTAAATGTATGTAATTTTATATTCCCATAGCAGAAATAATCACCAAAATGATGGTCTCTTTTTAAACACTTACTGTCATGCCTGCTAACACTAAGATCCTAGATTTCTATAGTGATATACTGGTTGACATTAATGTCATTTGTAATCGTAAAAGCCTCAAAAGACAACTGGTCCTTCTGTGTAATTATAGACAGAAATAAAAGCTTCAGATCCACCATTCTCAAACTTTAGTATAGTCTGTGACAGATATTCATCACATTGTAGTTGGATTGTACCATGATATTTTAAATTCCTTTGGCAAATGAGATCTTACTCTGTTACCACAAAATCTCTAAGTCTTAGGAAGGCTAACTCTTGCTTCCTCATTTTAGGATGAGGAAATAGATGTACAAATGTCTAAGGGTAAAAAAGGGTGACTATTTTATGTAACCGGCAGGAAGATAAGAGCTGTGTCACATGATCAGAGTCCAAAGAGGGGATACGAGGGACCTGGCATATTCACAGGGGAATGTATCAGTGCCTGATGCAAGAAGACTTATTTAGCAACGATAATAAATACACATGTATATGTATATATACATGTGTATATATATTCAGATTGAGAGGGAAAAAGCAAAAACCATAAAGAAACAGAGAGGGTAGGAATGGAACAAGTTGTATGATATACAGAACACCTAGAAGGATAATGCCAAAAAGGATGAACAGAGAAATAAAAAGAACAGATATTAAGAGTATAATTGATGAAATGAGAGAAATCAACACAGAAGTTAAGAGAAATCAGGGACAGAGAAGTTCACAGATGGGTAGAAAATTGAAGAAAAGGAGGAGAAGAAGGTGTGGCTAGATTGAAAGAGACAGAGAAAATCTCTGTTGGATATGAGGTGTAGTCATTGGACAGGTGTATTTTTCTTCAGCCCATCTGAGCTTCGAACATTGATCAGCATGACCACATCAAAGTCTGTTTCCTGGTCGCCATCTACAGTCTGCTGTTTCCTTATTTCCCTTCAATGTCCTGTGGATTCAAAGCTCTAAAATAAATAGAGGAAGAGACTCAGAAGAGATGCCAATCTATTAGCATGTGATAGAAAAGCCAATTGTGATACTAGTTCTCAGTTATCTTTGTTTTACTGTCTGCACAGAGGAAAAGCTCTTCCTTCTTTACCTATCTCTCCCCCAAAACATTGCCATACATGCACACACCAATACACATACTCATATACAGACAGGCCTGTGCACAGATTTGGACTGTTTTCAACAGGTTTGAAGGAGCCAAAAGAGAAAGAAGAGCTCAGCTTCTGGGTGGAGGGAGGTGATGCTAAGTGGATAATGCAAGGAGAAATAATTGAAAAATTAGGCTGAAAAGATATCTGAGTAAGTTTCTTCAAATTAAAAGATATCTGAGTAAGTGTCAAGTTTTTCTAAGTGGACATGAGATCCAAATATCACGAGATTGGGAAGTTTAGTAGAGGAAGATGGATAATTTTCAAGATACCTCTAGGAAGTTCACCAGAAACATGATAATAAAGTCTGTGACTGATGGACAGTCCTGTGATGTAGAAAGCTCATAGAGAACTGGCAGAAGTAATAATAGTCAATAGTGTGGTCAGTGTCAAAAAAGCAGGCAGATGGTGACAATGAAAGTGGTAAACTGTGAGATGAAGCCAAATGTGGTTGAAGAAAATATAGATAAACACAAAGATTGTAATTTTTTTAAGCCAAAAGATCAAGATAAGATTAAGAGAAACAAACTGAAGCAAAGAGAAAACAGAGAGTGATGTGACAATATAAAGTGGAGTACTTCAACGGTAAAACTAGATCCAGAGACAGAAGCATAAAAAACTAGACCAAATGAGATACATACAGGAAGCAATCAATGGAGAGGAATAAAGATGAGACACAGAGATAACTGCATAGATAAAGGGTTAAAAGATGAGAGAAACGTGGTAGAGAGAGAAAAGGGCAGCGCAAAAGAAAGGAAGGAGAGAGATGGAGAAACTGTGGGATCTGAGATGACCATGAGACAAAAGCAACATTGGCACAAGGGGTGGTTCACACTAGCAGTGAGTTTTCAGGGTAAGGTGTCCCCAGGTATCAAAGTGGCTCCTGTAACTCACCCAGATTACAAGGTACCTCACCAAAGGGGTTTCATGTACTCTTAGGGTTTCAATCACCATCTACAATCTAATGGTTCCTAAACACACATTTCCAGCCCAGCTCTGCCTTCTAAGCTTCCAAACTCAATTATCCAAGTGTCAGAAAGGCCTCTGGCTAAGGTCCTGAAGGTTCTAGACTTCTCCACTTAGATGTCTCTCAGACTCAACTCTTTTAAAACTGAGCACATCATCTTGCCCCCTAAAGAAAGCATCTACTCCTCCAGTGTTTGCTATCTCTAAACCACTTATTAACTGACTCATTCTTTCAAGTTGAAATTCTCAGAGTCATCCATGACACAGCCATCTCCTCAGTTGATGTACCCCATCTGTCACCTAACTCTATCAATTATTCCTTTTATATGTCTCCACCCTGTCCATTTATTTCCATCTCCATGCCAGCACTCTCGTCCATATCTATATCACTTCTCACTTGAACTAGGTCTACAGGCTCCTTATTTGTCCTCCTTCTCATACTGTTCCCACCAAACACATTCTAAGTGATTTAGCTAAATTGATCTTTCAAAAATGCAATTATGTTCATGCTGATTTCCTATATAATAGCCAAATATCACTTAATTTTCTTTAGGAATAATTTAATTCTTCTTCATGTGATCTCCAAAGCTCCACACCTGAGGCTCCTGCTTCTTTCTCCATTCTCACCATTCCCTCTCATTCTCTCACTCTATGTTCAGACATACTAAACTCCTTTTGGTTACTTGTATTTGCTGAATCCAGACCTTTGCACGTGCTTCTCCATCCATGTGGGACTATCATCTTAGTCACCTTTCTTCCTAATCTGGTTAACTACTGCTTCCATGATACCTCCTCCTGAAGAGGTCCCTCATCTCAAACTCTGCGAGTTCCTCCTGCCTTCTGCATCCCCAGAGTATCCTGTACAATCTGTGTCCTAACGTTCTCCATGTTTCAATGTACTCACTCATTAAGTGTCAGTCCCCTGGTTGCTCATAAGATTGACAAGCATTCACTCTCCATGCATCATCATCACTCACCTCAGCACCTGGTACATGAAAGATGCTCAGCACACTTGTTGAGTGAATAGAAAAAAAGTCCACTTTCTGTCTTCCAACATTTGGAATTTGTCTGGTAAAAATTAGTTTCTTATAGTATTTATATGAGAATATCTATAAAAATTATTTTAATAATTGAATTATGTATATACATATGAATGTAATAAATAATATTTCTGGAAAAGAATAATGTCACATAAAAGTAAGTACAAATGTATATAAAAACGTCATTAATGGATGGATGGGAAAAGCATATAAAGAAAAAATAGTAAAACAAAGATACATATTTTGGGCAAAGAGGAAAAGAGAAAAGGCAGATTAAAAGGAAGGGACAAGGACAGTGAGAAGCAACAAAAAAGAAAGCGACCTCAGAGGTAGAGTCACCCTGTGATGTAGGAGTCCGTGAAAGGTGGCTGGTCAGAAGTGAGGGGCGGGGTGCAAATGAAAATTCTTTACAAATCGTAACTTAGGAACAGAGCTCCAAGGACTTGAGAAATGTTCCCGTGTCATGTGTTTTTCAAAAAGTGTGTCTAGAAGCCAAGAAGCAAGGACTGAAAGTAGCCAAGCATTGACATGATGGGTAAGGACACCCAAGGTCAGGGTAGAGGTGGTTCAGCAGACACCACAGACCCTGGGGGAACTGTGGTAAGTGATCGGTGTTCAAGGAGAACTCCTACCAGCTCACAACAGGGGGCGGGCCAGTTATGGAAGGTGAAGGTCACAGGGCCTCTGCTGCAGCATTTCAGGAGTCTGAAATCAGAGCTCCAGTTCCTGATGCACTTGACTCTAAACATACTTTGACAAGGAGTACATCCAGTCTATGTCAGAATCCCATTCCCCTCTTCATTTGCTTGAACTGACCCATTGGGGAACTGCAGGGAGAAAAGAATTCTGTTTAACAGAATGGGTCCTGTTGATTATACATGGATGATGTCATTGAAATACACTGGCAAAAATGGCAGTACCGTAGAGCAAAGAAATAAAAGTGCTCTTCTGCTGGTAGATAATAGTGTCACTTTGTCAAAACCTTGGAAAGGCCTCAAAAGACAAATAAACGGTCCTTTGCCCTGACAGGAATAAAAGACCTCAGACAACTATTCATGAACTCACCATATAGTTTTGAAGGATGCTCTCTGGCATGTTACTGATTTATACAGTGATTTCTCATTAGCTTTTGCAACTAAGATCTCATTTAATCTTCATAAGAAATTTAAAACCTGAACAGCATAACTATTGTTATCCCTGTTTCATAAATGAGGAAACTGATGCACATAAGTAGTGAAGAGAGTTTTCAAAGTTTTACAGTTTTTTACAGTTTCAAAATTTTTAGTTTCTGACCAACACCTGTTACTTTCTAGATACCACGGACACTGGAAGCAATTCTACTTTGGGAAAACACAGTGAGAAAAGAAGTAAGAGTGCATAAGAATTTACTCGATTTTCATGTTACAAACCAACTATTTTTTAATGCTAAAGTTTATTATTATTTTCTATACCTTTAATAAGACAAAAAATTAGTGCCTTTTAAAGTAACTATTTTTTCAAAATGCTCATATCTTCACATTGCTTTTTATGCTGATTTTAAAATGTTTCTTATAAACACTGTTATATATTTTTCCAGAATTTTTCTATGCATGTGTTAACACATTTTGCAATGTAGTTTTATTTATCTAAATAGGATAATTCTATGCAAACTTTCCCTCTTAAAATTATTATATCATATCTAGAAAATTGAAATATTTAACATTTTAAATTGAACTACAAATTCTTTTTAAGGGATGCTTTAACATGCACTATTTTCATTTTTAGTGTGGTTGAGTATTTTCCATTTGTTATTGGTCATTGGTTTTTCTTCTTCATAGAACTCTGTCATAGAATGCTCAGTCATGTTGTGGTATTTGTATTTTTCTTACCAAGCTGAATGAATATAGAAATCTTTATATGATATACATGTACATTAAATCTTGATTCTATATGTTCCTAACATTTTGTCCCATTTGTTGTTTTTCTTTTAGGTTTGTTAATAGAATATTTTGTCCTAGAGAAGTTATACATTTTTAGGAATCAAATTTGTTAGCTTTTTTCTCTCTAGTTCTTTGGTTTCCTATCATATTTACAACAGCTTCTAGCTGAAGATTTTAAAAATATTGCTCTATATTTGATTCTAGAATATTTGAAGTACCTTATCATTTTTAATATTTACATCCAAAACCCTGTGAGTTTTGCCTATTTGTGTGTATGTGAGGTGAGAATTTTAAAAATATTCCTTACACTATTACATTATGATTTCAATCACCACTTTGATCACACAGTGTCTTCGCTTGTCTATATATTAGTTTTTCTTTTACAAGAAAATTGCAAAAGATAAAGGAGAGCTCAGAAATAGCACCAGACTGATGATTCACTGGGGGTGAATTTTAAAATTAACTCAAGAAGATTCCTCCACTCCCTTCCCAAGTTCATTGGAAGTTCTAATTAGAAATATGTTGAAGTTGCAGATTACTTTGGGGAGAACAAAGACTTATACCCATTTATTCACATCTTATTTAATGTTCTTCTACTAAGAATTTTCATACATCTTAAAAAAATTTATATGCCGAAGCCATTTGTTTCTCTCTATGAATATCTTTTTTTCCCATTACAAAATAGCTGGAATAAATTTAAGTGAGACAAGACTCTCAAAATCTTTATTTAAATAGGAAATCTATGGTCATTTTATTATCCATTTGCATATGAGGAAATCAGAATGCCAAGGATCTTCTTCTGATTCAATATAAAATCTTACAAGCATCTGTACAGTTTAAGGATCCAAATGTCACTTAAAATATTATGGCCAGGCCCCCAAATGATCAAGACAGTCAGTCAGAATTAAGTTTCTGAAGAAATTGTCTTCATAAGAAGTGGCAATAATTTCAGATGAGGGGGTTATTACAAGACCCCTTCAAATAACTCTTTCAAGGACAAGTTTATATTACAGAGAACAGAACAAATTGGTAATGGTTACAAACAGACACATCTCCATATTTTACAAGACTTATCTTCTTATGAAATTTCTCAATTTAATACTGTCAAATCAATTCTTTATGTTAGTTTTGTGGTACAGACTGCTCTCTCTCCTTCTACAGCTATGGTTTGAGGGGACTTTCCCTCCTTTTTCTGTAATTCTGTTAGTTATGAAGACTTACATTTTAAAAATCTGGTCTCTGGAATTTGATTAGTTAGCCTTGTAAGAAACGCAGGCCCACAGAGTTGGATTGTGTTGGCAGAAATAGAGAAAAAAGGACCTGGAAAGTATTTTAAAAATAGTAAAATAAGATGTATATAAATTTTTCTACTTCAGCCTCCCATCTTGTTGCTAAATCTGAATCAGCTTGTGATCTTTATCATTTTTTTTCAAATTTCCTGTCTTGCCTTCACCTAAATACATAATGTGAATGATTTGTTCAGCATTTACGTGAGGATGTTTACGATATTTTTTTTAAACTATATCTTATATTTAATAAGCATTACTACTTACAGGCTAAATATTATTACCAGTATCATTAAAATACTTTCTACAGTTTTTCTTTGATCTCCAAATACTGAGGACTCTTCTTTATACACGTTCTATTTACCAGACCTCATCCTATGGGCCTCATCCCACTTCAATATTCACGGCTCGATTTACCCATTTCACACTCTCAAACTTCTACAACTTCTCTTTCCTGGAAAATCAGACCACATCTATACTAATGACTGCTAAAACCCAGTCTTCCTTCATGGTACCCATTTTGGGTGAAGATATACAAACAGACTTCAAAACTGAGCATCATTACCGGTGTAGCATGGGAATTTGGCATAATGGAAGGAAAAACCAGATTTGGGATATCCCACAAAACAGAGGTATAGAAGGCTTTAGCAGAGAGGCCAAGATTTTGAAAGACTTTGGCCAAGCTTGTGCTCATGCTAAAGACTGGATAGAATTCTGTTGGCTGCATATGAAGTTCCCATAGCTCGTCCTATAATGTGGCAGGATAATTCACAGTGACCCCTGCTTCCAGAGAAGAAAGAAGTGAACCCAGAGCTTTCCTTTCTTAAAAACTCTGAGTTTCACCCAGAGGCAAAGAGTCAAGGGTCTCATTTGCAACATAGCCCAGGGTCCGGTCACAGCAATGGTTCCCAGTGACACATATACTTGTTGACACAGCCCCACAATCTAGCAACCTTACATGCTAAATGCAACGTGGGAACCTCCGTATTTTTCCACCATGATGAAACAAAAAAGTACTAATTCCACAAGGTTAGACCAATGTCATACCCCAAACACTTGGAATGATTTCCTCCTCCGTCTGTCCTTGCCCCAGGTTAAAGTTCCTAGCATCAAAGGAATTCCTTCCTCCTGCTGTGTGGCAGGTAAGAAGAGAGTCTGCTTTAGAAATAGTTAAGCTTCTGCATATTGATGCATCCAAGAATGTGTTGGATAGTAATTTGAATGAATAAATTAATTCTATCAGTTTGTGAAAAGTTTAATCCAAATATATGATGGTATACTTAAAGCCAAAAAAGACATTAAAATAAAGGGAGGGATAAAGAAGTGTCAGCAAACTACAATTAGAAGGTTGGTAATTTTTCGTAGTTAGTTCTTTGTCATGGATAGTGATGTGGTAATCGGTGTTGTTGGCTAATGAGGATTCTCTGCAGATCTCATTGTGAGGGTGAGGCTGCCTCTACACCACAGGCTCCCAAGAGGGCTATACAGATTGACCATAGATGAGCTGCTCTGCTGACCTCATGGGTGAGGCAGGCGTAGGCAGCAGGTGTGGAGAGCAGTGTGCATGGGGAGGCAAACATCTTCCCAGGAGCCTGGGCATTAGACCTGAAGGGATCTGTCCCTAACAGGCTGGTTTCTCCCGTCAAGAGGATGGAGCTGGTGCAGCTTATCGGAGGGTGGCCTGATCCTGGTCTTTCTGACTGGGAGGTCATTGGTTGCCTCTTGCTTCATAGCACCTGGCAAGCCTTGGCATCACTGTGCTCAGGTGAGTAAGCTGGGAGAACCTGATGCACTCTCTTGTCTTCTGGAGCATCACGGTCTCCTACTTGCTAATAGCTCCTTCCTGGTCATTTGTTGGTGATGTTGATGATAGTTTCAATAGTGGTGGTTCTATTGGTGGTGATGGTCCCTTCATGGCTTCCTGATATCTACATGTTGGCATGTACCAGAGATTTCATCCCTAGGGACTACATCCAGTCTGGTAGCTATAAATTCCATCAATATGTTAATGCCTGCCAGTTATACTTCACCTCCTTTGATGCCTCTATTGAACTGCCAAGTCATAAGTTCAACTTCTTACTCCAAACTTCCACTTGGAGTCTCAAATTTGACACATGAAACAGATTCCTTTATTTCACTTCCAAACCTGTCATCCACCACATCTCACCCGTATCTCAGTAAATGGCACTAATTCTACTCAGTTGCTTGAGCCAAAAGTATAGAAGATGTGTTTGATTCCTCCCTTTTTCCTAACCCCCACCCCACATTCATTCATCAAGTTTCAAAACTATATATATATATTTTTAAAAAGAACCAAATAGAAATTCTGAGATTGAAAAGTATAATAAATGAAATAAAAAACAATGAAAAAAGTGGGTGAACTCTGAAAATAATTGTGTGTGTGTGTGTGTATACATATACAGCCGGTTCTCATTTTTCATGGTATATAGGTTTCATGAATCACCCCAAACACAAAAATAGCTAATCTTGTACCTTTGCTCCCAGGAGAAATACAGGGTTTGGTACCTGTGAGCCTCTGGTCACATTTTTGTAAACCAATAAATATATATCTTTGTTTTCTGAGTGTTTCTGTTTAAAGACACCTAATTTAATATATACGTTGATTCATCAATGTTGAACTCACAGCCGACAGCACTATAACTCATGCCTGATCAGAGCTTATCTAACACACAGATTTTCTCCATAAGTCACATCACTGTCTTAGGAACACTAGACAGCACTTCAGCACTAGGCTTGGGGGCCATTTTAAGCAGCAAAATCACCAACAGAAAACACAAAAGTGAGAAAAACATGGAACTAAATAGTCGGCAAAAGGAAACTTGTTTACAGAATACGCTGAAACAAGGAGACAGAGCATTGCCTTGTTCAACCTCATCTGGGAACAGGTGCGGCCGGCAACTCAGATTTTTCACTGCTCTGTGCATCACCATGAATGACCATGAAAGTGCCCTGAGTACTGATTTGGGGGGTGCAAATAAACTTTAGGGAGTGGGTGACTTCACAAATATGGAATCTGTGAATAATGAAAATTGGCTGTATGTATACATATTTTCATTCTTTCTAGAATTATTTTAAATTAAATAATACATCTGTTCTCATAGGCAACATTTTATTATTGTTGTTTGCCAGATAGCCTGCAATTTGGATTTATATTTACTCTTTGACCCAAGAGTTACTTAAGAGAGGGTGGGAGAAAATGTACGTTCTCTATTTTCTGGGTATGGAGTTGAATATGTATCAATAATATCAACCCTGTTAAAACATATTATTTGAGTCTTTCATAGCCTCCTCATTTTGTCCACTTGATCACCTGTGGACTGCGGGACATAACAATAAAATTGTCTACTAGTAGAGTGTTTTTACCTCTCATGGCATTTCCTGTATTTTCTACTTGCTTAAAACTTTTTGGCCTGAATCACACTTTCTTTGAAATTCAGATCATGACTTCCTGGTTTCTTTTTGTTGATGTATGCTGAATATACCTTTGTCTATACATTTATTTTCAACATTTAAAAATATGTTTTTACTTGAGTGTTTTGTATATGGTTAAAAGTTGGGGTTTACTTTGTAATTTAATCTCAAAATATTTTATTTAAATAAGTGAATTAAGTCCATCTATTTTTATTTTTAGGACCAAAGTGTTTGAACTTTTTCCTGTCATATTAATTTATATTGTTGATTCATCTTGTTCTAGTGTCTTAGATATTAAAAATGCCAACACTCTGCATTCTGTCTTCAATGCATTTATGTGCATGTATGTGCTTGTGATACTTAGGAAGGTTTGCATTTTTGTGGTAGTGGTTACAGCTGGGCATATGACTGCTTAGCTGAGACTAACCCTCCCAGCTTTCCCTGTCCTGCCAAGCGACTATGGCATCTGAGTAGAAAAAATGTGAGCCTCTTTTGGGTCTTTCCCTTAAAAGAAATGAATGGTTGAGCCCCTGCTCATTTCCCATATTTCCATTGGTTAGGAGTATATACTTCTGATACTTACAAAGGTTTGTACTTTTGTTATAGTGATTACTCTTAGAATTACCTTTATGTGATACCTTTGGTCCTCTCTTTAGACAGAACCCATTAATTTCCCACCCAGGAGATTTATAAAATTAGTGTATGTCTTATTTCTCTTTCCCCTCTCACCCAATTTAGGCCATGATGTTCCCTTTATTTTTACCTCTTAGCTATTAAATGTGCTTTATATTTATCCTTTATTTATCCAAATAATACCCTTTGACTCCTAGCTGTAGAACAAACTATGACCTTGCCCTACCACCCATATTTGTCCCTTCCTCCCAATTTTTTTTTTATATTATATCATTTCTATATTGTAAGGACATATACATTTATGCCCTGGCCTGTCACCTCATCTCCATTTTTATTTTAATCCTTTTGCCAAAATTTTTCCAGTCCTGTCTTGGTTTGCTGAAGTGGATCCTCTAGTAGTCTTCTCAAAGGAACAAGTACTCATAGGAACAGTATTTCCAGAATTTCCCTATTCAAAAGTATTTGTTTTTATTCTTTATACCTGAAAATAATTTGCTCACTCTTTACTTCTAGAAGTATTTTTTACTTCTTGTACTTTTTTCTGTGGCATTAAATGTTGCTATGGAAAATTCTATAGCCAACAAGATCCCTCTCCCTTGAAAATGACTTGTTTTGCCCAGGCTGCCCATTCAATTCTTTAAAGTATGGTAAGTTTGCTGGAATATATTTCAGGGTTGACTGGAGCCAATTTTCTCTGCTACAGAGTGAAAATACATGTACTTATGATATGTATATTCATTTTTTTAAATAATTTCAGAAAACTTTTTCTTGAACTTATCTTCAATTATTTCTTCTGTTATTTTGGTTTTCTTCTTCAAGAATTCAAATGATTTGTTTACTGCCTTTTCTTGACAGGGATATCACCCATTTATTTCTTTTAAAGGAAAGACCCAGAGTCTTCTGCTCACATCCTATTGGAGAACCCTTAGTCACATGGCCAGAGCTAGCTGGGAGGTGAGGCTAAGAAATATAATCTCTAGATAGGCAGCCAAGGGTCTGGTTGTAACTCTATCCCTATGGAAGAAAAGAAAGGATGATTATGGGTGACAAATAGCAATCTGCTTACTTGTTCTCCATGTTTTCGTCCAAAGTCACTGATTTCCTCAAATTAAGAGGGAAATTCAGACTCTCCATTGGTTCAAACCCACCCTTGTTGTCGCTTGAGGCCCTTTGGCAATAAAAGGAGCTGGAACTTGGATGCAACACAGAGCTTTGTGGCCACAGACAAGCCATCCCTGAGTGAGAAATAAGAGAGAAAGCGTTAGAAAAGTTTGTTGTAACTGATGAATGCAGCTCTCAACCAAATGAGGAGAAACAGACAAGAGAGAACTTAATCAATTAAGCAGAAGCCAGACTCCTGGTATCACATCAGATCTAAACACAGTTATTTAAACCAAACTAATAGCACATACCACACCATGTTGGTGTAGTAGAGATACGTGACCCTCCATTCTCTGAATTAAGTTCTGTAATTTTCATTTCTATCTCATTCTTTGTTTTCTTCCTCTTCTTCACCTCTCTTCTTTTTCCCACCCTTCTCCCATTCTACTAATGTTTTTCTTGTATACTTTATTTCTTTTGTTCATTCTTTTACATCACATCATATAAAATACTGCTGTTGGGTTTATACAGCACTGTAGAGGTGGCAAGATTTTCCTTCTGGAGTTGAAACATATTCAGATATATTTTGTTTCCATTTCTGCTGATTATTTCTAACACCATATATATATTTAAATATATTATTATTATATGTTATATATATTTTAGAATATAAATAAGTGTAAATAAATATATACTTATATTTTTAGCATCTCTATCATTTTTTTCTCCATACTTATCTTTATCACCTTGTTTATTTCCCAGGTTATATTTACCCAAGTCTAAGACTTTTGTTCTCTGAGATTTTGTGACATCTCACTGCCATACTTGATTTATTATAATAGTTGGCATGGGTAGTCTAAGCACAGTGGGTTCTTTCTCCTACTTACTTCCTTGTCAAACCTGTTCTCTCAAATAATTCTTACTGTGCCCCAGGATGAAGTCTTAGATAAGCCCCAGAGTTGTGCTAATCCTTTTCAGCAGCAGTGATATTCTCATTCAGTATTTAAAAGACTGAGCTGATATAATATTAAAACTGTAAACTTTGTAGTGAGCAAGTTGGATAAGGCCAGCCTCTTCTTTCATCCACACTTCCTCTCTAACACCATTCAGTATGTGCTGCTTTTAGCTAATTCAAATTGAGGAGGAAGGAGAGAAGGAAGTGGTAAGGAGCAGGAATGGCCCTCTTACAATAGATCCTTCATGTCTCCCAGAAATGGCAGATGCATGAGCCATATTTGTGGGTTCTTCAGATATTCACTCTCTTTATGGAGACTTTCTCAACTGAAGGTCCCCTGATGCAGGAAATCTAACTGATGGCTTACCACTTCCTTCTTAGTCTCTCAGCTTCTAGGAGGTCCACACCCCTCCTGGGGTCACCTCTTTCATCCATATGATCCTCCTGGATACAGTATCTCTCTAGAACTAATTGAGCCCCTCCCTTCCCCAGGGAGGCTCATGAGAACCATGCCTCTTCATGGTCCTACGACCAGTGGATGTGGGGTTGGCTCCCAATGCAGCCACCCTCTCTAGACTTTCCAGGCTTGAGTCTTTAAACATCTCTGCCTCCTTCAAGCTCTTAGAGACACAGATTAATCACCTTGAGACTGAAGCCTTCTCACTTGCCTTGAGGGGAGGGGAACACTTAACTTCTATAGCAAGCCTCTGGTGTCAATAAATAGTATTTGGATGGGAAACCCAAGAACAGCCACTCTACTTCCTGTGGGGTATTTGAGTAAGAAAATTCACAAAGAACAATAATTAGCAGGTCTTAAACCCCAAATCTACCAATAAGGAGAACTCTGGTAAGCTGAACTAAACTACTTCTGTATCTTTAATTTATTTGGCCTCAACAGGTTTGATGAAAGGGGAATCAAACAGTGCCAGAGAAAGATAGAGAGGGAAAGAAAATATTTTTTTTTTGTCTAAGATGTCTATGGTTGATATCTATGAACAGGTCCAAATTGTAGTCCAGGCATTGAAAGAAAAGAAAGAAAGAGAGAGAGAGAGAGAAAGGAAGGAAGGAAGGAAGGAAGGAAGGAAGGAAGGAAGGAAGGAAGGAAGGAAGGAAGGAAGGAAGGAATAAAGAAAGAAAGAAAGAGAGAAAGAAAGAAAGAAGAAAGAGGGCTTCCCTGGTGGCGCAGTGGTTGAGAGTCCGCCTGCCGATGCAGGGGACATGGGTTCATGCCCCGGTCCGGGAAGATCCCACATGCCATGGAGTGGCTAGGCCCATGAGCCATGGCTGCTGAGCCTGCCCGTCCAGAGCCTGTGCTCCACAATGGGAGAGGCCACAACAGTGAGAGGCCCACGTACCGCAAAAAAAAAAAGAAACAAAGAAAGAAAGAAAGAAAGGAAAGAAAGAAGAAAGGAAGAAAGGGAGAAAAGGGGGAGGAAGGAAGGAAAGAAAGAAAAACAAAGAAGAGGAGAAGAGAGGAAAGGAAAGGAAAGGGGAAAGGAAATGTGTGCACTTTATGGCCCTGCTTTGGAGATCAACATGTTTGAACATGGCACTCAGGAGATTCACCTGCACAAACCCCACCATCTTTCCACCCACGCCTCCTAAATCTGACAGCATATTCCCCTGACATAGCGTTTCAATCAACCCTTTTTTGATATCTCTAACCCTAAGGTTTTCTAGGACTTGAAGTTCTAGAAGTTCTATTTCTACAAATTCCCCTTGGGCAATATTTTCTTGGTTAGTTCTTTAAATCCTATTTTTTTTGTCCAAACCCATGTGAACAAGGTCTTTGGTCACTTTCATGATATTTTCAGCCTAAAAGCCTTCATTTAGGGCTAAGATGATGGCCTATGTTTTATCTGTGTAGCTCACCATCACATCTCCCTAGACAATCCAAAGTCTTGTGTTACTGCCATTGATTCTGCCTCTCAACCAAAGGAAATCTGCATTGCTTCACTTAATTTTTTAATTTCAGGTTGCTTCAGTTTCTTCATTGGTAGTGGGGATAGTAAAAATCCCTAAAATAAAGTAGTAGAAGTAAGGGTCTTATGTTCATGTCTAGCATATAATAAGCACTTAACAACTGTTAGCTCTCATTATTATTATTCTCACAGTGTTCCTTGAGATATAAGGAATAAAACTCTGTCTTAAATTCTTTTTTATTAATGTGGATATAAATGAATTTTTCTTAATGTGAGGGCAAATAAAATGAAATCTAGGATGAACCCAGGTTAACCATCAAAGGCTTAGTAGGTGCAAGACTATGGGTTAATATTTTTTCTTTATGCAGTAAACTTTTGAAAATTTAAAGTAAAATGGAATTTTTGAAAAGCACGATTATATACCATGCAACTTTTCAGCAGTATCTGTTTTATATTTTTCTCGGAAAGAGGGGTAGACATAGCATTGAAATTCTGAGTAACAGAGCCCCAAAGAAAAGAGGCAAACCAAGAAGAAATAAATACACAAATAAAATTTACTAACTGAACATCTAAATTCTCATGCTTTATTCTATGCTTTTGTTAATAGACCTGTTTCTCTAATTACTTTCTGTAGCTACTAACTGTTGAGAAATATATCAGATTTAGTCAGCTTCTAAAACATGACAGGGAGAGAAATATGATATCTCAAACAAGCAACATGGCGATGAATCCACAGCCAAAACCCAGGACCCAAGGGCCACTGAAGTGCTGCCTCTGATGAACTGGTAACTTTTGAGGCTGGAAATAGTTGTAGCCATAAAACACTGTGTAACTCACAAGTGATAAAGATGTCCTGCCTCATGTCCCACCACCCTGAGGTAGTCCTGTAAACTTGGGTCTGTCACTTCGCCTCTTCTGCCTCAGTTTACTCCTCTGTAAAGTGAAATGATAATAAAGAGACTGACTGCCCATCAAGGCCCATCCCAGCTTCATATACAGCTTCACATTCTGTAGATCTACCACTGGACTTGGTAAGGACCATGGACAGCTCTCTCATCGGCATCAAGAACAGGGAGCCCAAGGAGTGTCTTTAATGGATTCCCCAAATCTTTAATGGATTCCTAACATCACTGGCTGGAAGGGCAGGAACAGCAGCTAATCATTCTCAAGTTCATCTTAAGACTCCTTTCTGTGGAGTCAGACTCTGAGTTCCCCGCCCCCCCCCCACACACACACCCTCTCATGCAGAGGTAGACCCTCCTTCTGCCCTGAGCAATTTTCAGAAGACAGTAGAACTCCCCTGAGCTTCCCTTCCAGCCAAGAGAAAGCTGCTGTGAAGGAGAAGTGAGGCAAACAAATAAGACAGACCCCCATCTCCTGCTAGGCTGCCCCATTGTGATCCTGTTCACGGCTCAGCTAGTCCTTGAATCATACCTACAAATTTGTCAAATTATAGACAAATTACAATCTAAAACTCTTTGTCTGGAAAAACAAATTTGGCTAGAAATTTCCCACTAGAACAGCAGAAGCAATGTATTTTACCACCTGTCAGTAGTGAGTGGTGGCCAACTTGCTTGGGAATGAAGACATTAGATGGTCCTTCTGGAAGGTTAGCACCCTTGCAGCAGCTACCTCGTTGCCCTATGTGGTTCTTTTGGGAAGAGTATCTCTCAAAAATACCCAGTTCAACTCCCATCCACAGGGCCCCCCCACCAGGCCAAGGGAATCATGCTTCTTCATTGATTCCCTTGCTGACTCCTGGCTCAGCCCTTCTCCCACCACAGAACACACTAGCCATGATGTTCACCTTTATATTGGCAAGGATGAGTCTGATAATCTCTCCTTCCCTGATGTCCCAAGGACTGAGGTCCATCTCCTGTGTGGATCCTTTAACATATTTTGTCTTGGCTTGAGGGGAGGTGTCTGACAATTCTCTTGAAAGAAATGTAGCCTCTTTCACAAGACCTGGAGGTGGGGAAGGCCTGTTCTGGCAGAACCAGCCTCACTATCGCTTACCATGGTCTGTGCAACAGGGCTAGACTAACACTTGCTTTAGGATCTAGGCATACTGGGCTCCTATATTCTATTGTTCTTACACACTGCAGACTCTCTGATACTCTGAGGCAACCAAAAGATCACCTAAACATCCTGATATACTATTTTGCCCATAAAGATTAGTTCCAACTATTAAGAAAATTATTTTTAAATGACTTTTAATTTTTCTGACCACATTATTATTTGTAAGAGTTAATGTAGGGTTTTAGTATAGCATTAGTAGTTGTTTATTAAGATGGTAGACCCAAGAATAATTAAATCCTACTTTGTCCAGGCATTTTACTTTCTGGATCTAAGATGATAAAGTGCTGGTTCTCGCTAACACACAAATAACCCCTGTAAAGTTTAGCAGCACTTTGTTCATATGATCTGGTCTCCAGACCAAATTTCTGAGAACTGAGCTGGTGTACAACGAGTTTCTGTTTGTTTGCCATGAAGTTGTTTGTCCTCAACAGGCTTTGATGAAATAGTAGTCTAACTCACCAACTAGTCCCAGAAATATTTAAACAGAGAGAAACTGAGAGCAAGAGAATGCACATTTGCCAATTAGGGCTACTGTTGGACAGACTCAAGTTATAATTAGAGCTGGGATTTCAATTTCATCACTGCATGGGAAAGGAGAGCAAGGAGAAAGCCAAGAGAACACAAGTGTCTTCTTGTGGGACAGTGGGGCTTGATTCTTGCAGGAAAAGAGAGAGAGAGAATCAGAACTGGCCTTTTCCCACTTCAGCATCAGTGCTGAAGAGGACCGGAGAGGACTGTTTCACCAAGACCCACACCTGTGTGGATAACCTTTTATACCTGGCAACTACTAACTACCATATTTGGTACTGTAATGTTCTTTGAAACCAGTCCATCTAGAGCAATTTTTAAAGAAAGCTTCATCTACTTTCAGGTCTACATTGTTCCCCATTCACTTGTTCCTCTTAGGTCTTCAAGATCATAGCCATGCTTATGATTCTCTTATACAGGTTTAGTAATCTCTCCTCAGTGTACCTCCCTAATACTTTGAATAACTTCCTAAGGATAACATTTTGTAAGGTAGAACATGTTGATCTTGGGGTGTGATTTCTCTTGGGATGAAAATAATTAATAAATGTCTCATGGGGCCATTTTTATTTTGGTGAGATTTTTTTTTTTTAAACTTGAGTAATTGTTATGGCAAAGTCCCAGAATATGAGATAACATCATCAACCTGAAGGCTTTTTGTGTTTGGCTGAAGGAAATATTCCTTTCCAGCTGCATCTGGTCATAATCTGCTTAAAGGAAAGATTAGTCATGATTGACTTTCTGGAGGGGATTTTCTCCTGGGACCTGCATTACCCAAATTAACACCCCAGGATTCCAGCCATGGGAACAGAATGATGGGCACAGACCTTTAGCAAGAAAGCATCCCTGACTTCCAACTTTCAGACACATTTGAATGATGGCAGACCTGAACATGAACATGGACATGATCAACCTTTTTGGACAAAATCAACAATTAAATCAGAAACTACATTTTTCTGAAACATCTCTTAAGTCAACCTTTTGTGCCATCTCTAACCCTACAACTTTTGGAACTTGGTCATCAATTTTATAAGCTCCCCTTCATTGAGCCATTGGGCTAGTTTTTAAGTCCTTGCTCATTTTTGAGACCATTTTTGATACAAAAATCTTTCAAGTTTAGGTTTACAGCAGCTATCTGACCTATAGAGTTGAGCATGAAGCCCCCCTTGAGACCTAATATTACTGCCTTTTGTCTCCGCCTCTTTATCAAAGTAAATCTTCGATGCTTTTAGTTAATTTGCATTTATATCTGTGCATATCAATTTCCTCATCTGTAAGATAAGGATAGTATTAGTCCCTATTTGACTAAGTCCCTAATTTGACTAAATTTGCTCTAAAGATAAAGTCAATTAATAGAGGCAAGGTCTAAGGATAGTTCCTGGCACACAACAAGGACTCAAAAGATGTACAATTTCATTACTCTTCTCACCTTGCCGCTCTGTTGCTTGGGAAACACATAAAACACGGTTTCAGTTTTATTTGGAATGACTTGGAGTAAAAGAAATATAGCATATATCTCAGTTAAACATCATCTTTGTAACTAACCAAGTCTAGACCAGAGTTCCGCAAACTATGGCCCACAGGGCAAATTCAACCCATGAATTGTTTTTTTTGCGGTACGCGGGCCTCTCACTGTTGTGGCCTCTCCCGTTGCGGAGCACAGGCTCCGGACGCGCAGGCTCAGCGGCCATGGCTCACGGGCCCAGCCACTCCGCGGCACGTGGGATCTTCCCGGACCGGGGCACGAACCCGTGTACCCTGCATCAGCAGGCGGACTCTCAGCCACTGCGCCACCAGGGAAGCCCCATGAATTGTTTTGTAAATAATTTTTTATCAGAACGTAGCCACAGTCACATCTTTCCATTTATGAATTGTCTATGGATGCTTTTACAATAAAACAGTAGAGTTGAGTAGTCACAAAGGAGATTGTGGTCCACAATACCTTAAATATTTACTATCTGGCCCTTTACAGAGAAAGTTCCTAACTCCTGATCTAAGCATTTGATATTTTTCTTGAAGTACTAGGTAAACTCCTAAAAAGTGACATTTGAATGGTATTTTTGCAAAACACTACTATTTGCAATGCAATGTTATAAAAAGAGACATTTATGTTACTTTTCTACTTCCTCAGGGAGAAAAACAATCAACACTGGGCCTTTGAAAAGAGGCAGAAAAAGAGGCAAAAATAAGTGATTAATGCAATTTTAATAATTAAACATCTAAATTTTTATTTTATAATCCATATTTTTAGTGATCAATACATTTTCTTAATTGGCTTTCAGAGCCGATAGCAAACGTTAGGATAAGTCCTTGGTCTTGGTCAATTTCGACCACATGACAGGATGGTGATAACACGCACTCCATTGATTAGTCAGAAGATCTGCGAGAGACCCCCAGGCCTCCTTGGGCCTCAGCAGGGCTCCTCTCACTGCACTGATAACTCTTGAGGAGGGAAATACAAAGAAAAATATATAAAAGGTATGACTCACATGATATTTCTCTCGCCCTTGTCTTGCCCATGTAGAGAGCCATAGGCTCCCCACCAAGGGGGACTCTGGGTGGTAACACAAGACCTATGTCCTAATTCCTAAAATTCCTTTGACTGTGTAACTTTGGCTTGTCCACTGTTCTTTCTTGCTTCAATTTCCTCCTCTGTAAATTGGTGGCTGGCAGGTGAATTAGACTGAATGGCCCCCTACACCCACCCCAGCTCTAATAGAACTGACGCTGGAAGGGCTCTTGACAGCCTACCCTCCCCATCCAGAGAGAAGCCCCCAGACCTGTCTAAAGGATCCTCCTCAATGTTGGTGAGAAGGGCAAGAGAAGGTGCTCCTGCTACTGACATTCTTTCTAAGACTTTCAACACCTGCTTCAGAGGAATTAGATGCCAGCACCCTCACCCAAGGATGTACAGAAACCCTCTCCCTGAGCAATGTGCAGTTTCTTCTAGAGCAAACTACCTTCTAGCCACAGAGAAAGCTCACATGAGAGAGAAGTGAAACAGAGAGCAAGGTGGGAAGACAGACACTGCCCCTGCTGGGGGTCCCATTGCAATCCTCCTTTTTTCCCCAGGTGAGCCCTCAAATGGGGAGAAAAAATTAAAAGTTGAGGGTTTTTTCTCCATCTGCATAACTTCAAAGCAATAATATGACTATAAATCTTCCTTCAAATCAGCAGGAGGAAAATTATCATGCAATAGGTAGTTGGGGCCAGCAAGCTTGGGAATCAGATCCTTCCACAAGAGGTTTGTATGTAGGATTTTAGAGGATGGTGGTGGAGGGTGACGTTATCTTTATGTACCTAATCTGCCTAGAAATGTACCTAATTCATGGGGGAAATCCTTCCATTACATTTTAAGTTATAAAGAAGGATCTCAAGATGGGTGAGGAGAGACGGTACACAGTTTTAGAGCAAGGTGGAATGAAGAAACCAATGCTTCCTTGCAGGTCCAAGAATTCCCAGAAAAACAAATATGGATTTTCAGCTTCCTGAACCTCCTGTGACTTGTGGTGAGGCGAAGGGGATTTTATACAAGGAGAAAATGGAAAAAGGTGGGCTTCGTGGTCTTCTAAACTTTTCAACTGGAAAGCTCCCATGTGTATAATATATTATACAGGGGGTAGACACCTGTATTGAGGGTCTCTAGGTTTGGTGCCTCACTAGGAGGACTGAAAGGACTCAGCATATAGTTGAACTCATGGCTGTGATTTATTAAATTGAAAGGATACAAAGCAAAATCAGCAAAGGGAAAAGGCCCATGGTACAGGTGTCAGTTTCCAAGAGTCTTCTCCCAGTCGGGTCACCAGGACACACTTAATTCACCAGCAGTGAATTGTAACAACACATGTGAAATGTTGTCTGCCAGGGAAGCTGCCCTGAGCCTGAGAGTCCAGGGTTTTTATCAGGGGTTAGTTACATAAGTACCCTCTGCCTAGCACATGCCAGAATTCCAAACTCCCAGACGGAAGGCAGGTGTTCACATAAACCATACTGTTTGTATAAACAGTTAAGGCACAGTGAGCTACTCTTCAGTTCTGGGAGTGGTGAGACCCCTCCCCAAATCCAAGTTCCCAGGTACCAGCCAGGCGCCAACCTTGCAAGCAGACATTCTCAAGAAAGCAGCCTCAGTTCTGTTCTGTTAGCTCTTTTCCACACAGCATCCCAGATAGGCTGGAGGAAAGATGGCATTCCCACTCTTTTAAAATTAATAAACATTAGCCTACCAGGCCATCTCCACTTTCCCCCAAGGAAAAGGTCCACAGGTGCCCATCCAGCACCCAATACAGGGGCAAGTGCTTCAATAACAGAATGGAAGATGTACACATTTGAGAAATGCAACAGCAACCTTCACAGCCACATTCCCTATAACATCTGTATGGCCTTGTGCTAACTGGGAGAAGCACAAGATTTAGACCCAGAAGACTGGGATTCGAGTTTCAGCTGTACCAAGAGTGTCTATTTTGTATGGGCCAAGTTACTAAGTCTCTCTCATCCTGAACTGTCCTCTACAAAATGGAAATAATAATAAAACTTTCCTCACCATATTATTATGAGAAAAAAACAAGATAACAGATAGAAAAGTTTGCAAATTACAACTGTTAAAGTACAGTACAAATGTTCATCTACCATAATTGATTCCCTCCTCCCAAAATATGGTGCTTTAGGTACCGAGAAGTATAAATGTTTTCCCCATGATTGTATAGCATATATATAATTTAACTTTTCCCACTTGATAACATTTCTACAATTGCTTTTAACAAAAAATAGCTATGAGCCCAAAATATTATTACAATAATTGATTGCCATTCACTGGCTGATCAACTTTTGTACAGGACAAGGCAGACATGGCTGTGGTGACAGTTGCCACACTGCCCCATGTGTGACCTCATCTGCTGCCTCAGAAACTCAGCCTGGCTCTATCCCGGGTCTCAGAGAAGGGAAGGGAAAGAATCTTGCCTATTCTTCAGAGTCCTCCATTTTTTTCTCTTTTGAATATAGTGAAATATTTTTTTAAAGTAAATGTTGGTAGTAATCACTGTCCTTCTCATTGCATGAGGGTCAGAGTATGCACACAGGGCAGGAAGTCTGCTCCTGCCCTCCCCTTTCGGACGGCTGTAGAGCCCCAGAGAGGGGACTCAGCTATCCTGCTGCAGATATGAACCCAAAACGAGTAGCCCAGATTCACGTGGCGGGAGGTCAGGTTCTGGGGTATTCACAGTTGGGGGCACACCCTGGCCACAAAGGGAGCTCAGCTTGTCTTGGTCTCACAGGCACCTCGGAGAAGTGTATACAGGATGCACATGGAAAGTGGTTCACCCTCAGGGAATTTGAAATTGAAGGAAACCACGGAGCGTCCAAGAACTGGAAGCTGAGTGTGCGCTGCGGGGGATGGCCCCTGAAAACCTTGATTGAGGTATTCTACTGACAAAGTGCTACAATCAAGGATTTAGTGTCACAAGTTATCAACTTCCAGCTTTAGCAGAATTTCCAGAAAACCATCATGACGCCCCTTGCCTGGGTCACATGCGCATATTATCACTAACATTCCATGTGGCTGTTATATTTGCTGGCTTACATTACAGCTTAATCCTCTAAGTGCATAAACTCTTACACTTAAAAAATTTTTTTTAATTTTTATACAATTTTTAAAGGCTACTTTCCACTTACAGTTAACAGTTATTACAAAATATTGGCTGTATGTTGTACAATACATCCTTGAGCCTATCCTACACCCAATAGTTTATACCTCCACTCCCCCACCTCTATGTTGCCTCTCCCCCCCTCCGCACTGGTAACCACTAGTTTGTTCTCTATGAGTCAGCTTCTTTTATGTTATATTCACTAGTTTGTTATATTTTTTACATTCCACATATAAGTGATATCGTACAATATTTGTCTTTCTCCATCTGACATATTTCACTTAATGTAATGCCCTCCAAGTCCATCCATGTTGCTGCAAATGACAACATTTTGTTCTTTTTTATGGCTGAATAGTATTCAAACTCTTACACTGTTGAAGGTAGGACAGTAAATTATGGCCTTGGCACTGCCACTAATAATTGCCACTGGGTAATTTGGTCACAGGAAAGTAAACTAAATTTGGCGTGGGAGGGTCTTAGACTTTTGGAGGGGGCCAATGTTGAAAGTAACAATAATAGAACTATGTGTCTGAAAATAATATATCAGAATGAGTGTTTTCTGGATAGCCACCTGAAATTCATTCTTGAAAAATAATATTTTTAAATGAATTTAAAAATATCTCTTTGGGGCTTCCCTGGTGGCGCAGTGGTTGAGAGTCTGCCTGCCGATGCAGGGGCGCGGGTTTGTGCCCCGGTCCGGGAAGATCCCACGTGCCGCGGAACGGCTGGGCCCATGAGCCATGGCCGCTGAGCCTGCGCGTCCGGAGCCTGTGCTCCGCAACGGGAGAGGCCACAACAGTGAGAGGCCCGCGTACCGCAAAAAAAAAAAAAAATATCCCTTTGGTTCTCATCTCGGCCCCCTGATGTGGACAAAACGGGCCGGGTCTCTGTCACAGATGAACCCATGCCTTCTGACTCTGTCATGTGCCCCAGATGGTCCTTCCTTGTGCCACTCTAATGATGAGCAAATATTTATTGAATACATCTAAAGCCACAGGGACTGTAAGGTGTGGCCCCCAGCCCCTAACCAGGAGGAAGGCTGCACGTTTATAAACATAGGATTGCACAGCTCATAGATGCCATAATGAGATTCTCTGGCAGGAAGAGATGCAGAAGCTTAGGGGAGGGAAGTTCATTTCTGTCTTTGAGGTTGAGGACAGTTTCATGGAACAGTTTGCACTGAGCTGGGTCTTAAAAGAAGAATAGTTCTGACAAGCAAAAATGTCATAATGAGGAATTCTATATAGAAAGGATGGCATGAAAATCCTCCCCAGGAGTGTCAAGAAGTTGTGGGTTATAAGACTCAATACATGAGCTGGGCTGATTGTGGAGGTCCTGGGGCCCCAGAAAGGAGGCTGAACCCTTCATTTAATCATGGAGGAATTGTTGGAGGTTTGGGTTAGGGACTGACAAAGTTGAAAGAGTGTTTTAGAGGTATGAATCTGATCAAGGAATGCAAGATGGATAAGAGGGTAGAGTGCTTTAACCCATGGAGACCTCAAATGACCTTCACCACCTTTCTGCCTGATCCACCCCATTCGACCTGCAAGGCCCAGCTCAAACAGCACACTCTGTGCTGAAGTCCTTTAAAATTCACTGAATTTGTTTCCTATTGCTGCTATAAAAAATTCCCACAAACTCAGTGCCTTGAAACCATGTAAATCTATTATCTTACAGTCCTAGAGACCAGAAGTATGAAATCAGTTTCACTGGACTCAAGTCAAGGCGTCGGCAGGGGTGGTTCCTTCTGGAGCCTTCCAGGGAGAATGTGTTCCTCCCCTTTTTCAGCTTCTGGAAGCAGCCTTCATTTCCTGGCTCGTGGCCCCTTCCTCACATCACTCCAACCTCTTCTTCTGTCAACACATCTCCTACTACTCACTCTGACCCTCCTACCCGCTCTTGTATGGACCCTTGCGATTACATTGGCCCTACCCAGATAATCAGAATCATCTTCCATTTCAAGCTCCTTCATTTAATTACATTAGTAAAGTTCCTTTTACCATGTAAGTTGACACATTCATGGGTCGGGGGATTAGAACAAATTCATGGGTCGGGGGAGCATTATTTAGCCTACTATACTCACCCATCTCTGGATCCCAAAATACTCCATGAGAGCACAGTTTACACTTTATCATCCTTACCCCACTATATGCCAGGTTTTCCCACTTGTCTCCCCGAAGGCCTGGATACCTTTGTGTGTCCAAGGCCACTGATGGGGTCTGCCAGCTGTCAATCACTCACCAGGTGTGTGCCAATGGAGCTATAGCACGCAAGGTATAAAGATAAAAGCTAGAGGGGTACTGGGAGAATGGAAAGGAAGTGGTGGGTGTAGACGCGGTTGTAAAGGAAAATCTGGCAAAACTTTCTAAGGAGAGCAAGAGAGAGGATGCAGTTTTTAAAGCTGGCTTTAAAGCTGAGTCTGGATAACAGAGAGCACCATGTTACAGACTTGGAGAGGAAGGTTATTTTCCATGAAGGCCCCTTGAGTTTATGTTGATAATGGGACATGAGGGGAAGGTAGTGGAATTACCGATCTCACAAAGTAGAAACAAGGACCCATCACAGCATGAATCTCATTTTTCTTTCAGGAAGGATTTCTACCAGACCCACCAAGAAAAAGAAAAAAGGTAATTATCACAGGACCTTCTGGCCATGTCTCATCTACCACATTGTTGACTTTCCATCTCTCTGGCTTTATTTTATGGTTTCTAAATTAACCAATTATGTTGAAACTTGATTTTATAATATGGTGCTTTTTACACTTGCTACTTCCAAACATTTCAGCGTGTGCGGCCAGGACTTCTTTGAGCATTAAAACATTTGAGATAGAGGTGCAGGGGTAATCCTTAAAAATATATAATGAGGCAGAACTGACCTTGTACATTTGTTTTAGAAAAATATGTGAATGGCATACGGTAAGTCCCCAACATACGAACCTTCAAGTTGCGAGCTTTCAAAACTGCGAACGTGCGTTCGCACGTCCAATCACGTAAGTTAGTTCCCGTGTCTGGTGTACATTGTAACGTGCGTGCATCCTCTACAAGTGGTTGTGCTTTTGTGTACTTTACTGTACAGGACTGTAGAGAATACAGTAGTACAGTGTCTTTATTTCAAGCTCAGGTTGTCCGAAAGCAAGTGTAAAAGCAGTGGTGATGTAGCTGGTACTGCTAGGAAGACCCAGGAATTGAAGGCCCAGAGGAAGGACAGAGAGAGACAAGAGGAAGAAGTAACTGAAGAACCGAAGAGATTCACAACGTAGGAAATGGCAAGGGGATTTTCTTTATTTGAAGAGGCACTGTTAGTTTTTGAGGTGCAGGCGCGAATGTAGAACGTTACGTGAGCCTGTGCTCCGCAACGGGAGAGGCCACAACAGTGAGAGGCCCGCGTACTGCAAAAAAAAAAAAAAAAAAAAAAAATGTTTTCTTTACTTTTTGTGTTTGTTTTTTATGTATTATTTGTGTGAAAAGTATTATAAACCTATTACAGTACAGTACTGTATAGCCGATTGTGTTAGTTGGGTACCTAGGCTAACTTTGCTGGAATTACAAAGGCACTCTCGGAATGGAACTCTTACTATACTTTTTTTTTTTTTTTTTTTTTTTGGAGTATAGTTGATTTACAATGTTGTGTTAGTTTCAGGTGTACAGCAAAGTTAATCAGTTATACACATGCATATATCCACTCTTTTTTTTAAGATTCTTTTCCCATATAGGCCATTACAGAGGGCATACTATCTTAAAATTAGACATAAAAGATGGAGTTGGAGCTGGAAAAGTATGATTTTGAAAGGCACAAAAAAGTACATTTAATGACTATTGCTTTTGCAACACTGATTTTATTTTCATTGGTTTTTCTGGGTTCTAGCTTTAATGAAATAAGAATTGAGCAAAATGGAAACATCTCATGGTCACTCTAGCTAACCTATTATAGACCTAATGTAGAATCCCCCTTTGGAACGGATATATAGCCATATGTCACCTGGTAAAGCAAAAAAACAAAACCTCTCCTTCACATGCACACACACACTTATGCTAAGTCCTTTTTCAAGGGAAACTTTATTTCCTTTATGGAGATGACCCTTTAGAGAATAGAGTGATTGGGAAGCAGATGTGCCCTGTGGGAGAGGCTGCTGACCTGGAAAGCTCTTTCCTTTGTGTAGAGGCCCTTTGGCCCCAACAGAGGGGCTTTGCAGACTGCAGTTCCATCTATGAAGGCAAATTCTCTCTCCTTCAAAGTAGCATGTGAAGTTCATGGACCAGTGGTTTCTATGCTGTGTGGATTTCAGGGAAGGCAGTCAGATAGTTGATGTCTTCCTCTCCAAGACAGGGTGTGAGAGAGAACATGTGAAGTGAAAAAAGGAAATAGAAAAACTTCCATTTTCCTGACTTCCAACAGCAGTGACCTTGGTCATCTCAGTCAAACCAGGAAGTCGAGGTCTTCACAAAGCTGGTTTCTGGGGCTACCAGCTCAACTGACTTTATGCTAAAGACTCAGTAACTAAGCTCTGCATCCACTGGGTTTTCTGAAGAAAGAGATGCTATTAAGGCCAAATGTTTCTGCCCAGTCCTAGGGAGTCAAGGGTAATTCAGTCTGGGTTAATCAATTGAGTTGGCCGTCTCCCACCCTTTATCACAGGCGCCCTCTCTCTGTTCCTTCTGCGCTTACAGCTATTAAGGTGTGACCACCTCAGTTCTCAGAGGGTCTCTCCAGAGCATCTCTTCCTTTCTCAGCCCCTTGGCTTCTGCCATTTGTGTCCTCTCAGGACCAAATGGCATAAGAAACTCTGAGCCAGTAGCCTAAAAATAGTGGTCAGCATCCATTAGGATGAGAAAAAGGAAAAGCGGTTACATGGCCCCATGCCAGGGCCACTCAAGTCTATGTGGGGATGTCCCCAAGGATGTCCCTAACAGGCCATTCCTCGAGCTCTCCTACTGAAAGGGAGCACATGCACGAGATACAGCTTACGGCCTAGAATTTCCTCCCATGTGTGAGTTTTGTGTCTCTTCTTCTTATATTGAATTTATAGATGAAAAGAATTTACAAATTGAGGCGTGTTCCAATTCACCTCAGCTCACTGGGCTCAGGGATGATATTCTGTTATGATTTGGAAATAGCAGGACATCTTGCTTTGGCTCATAATATTGTATTATAAGTAGGGGCTCTGCATTCTTGTAAGCAATGGACCTCACAGAAGCACTAAGAATGAGATGAGATATTTAAAAATGACAGCAGGACTGGTGATGGGCTGGATGTCTGGGGTGAGGAAAGGGAGGAATCTGTGTTCACTTCCAGGCTCCTGGGTGGATGGTGGGGTGCTTAGTGAGATGAGGGGGGCACTGAAAGAGGAGCAGATTCAAGACAGGAAGTCAAGGACTGTGGTTTGGGGGCAATATGGGTTTTAGACATGATGATAGACATCTAATTGGAGATGATGGAAAGTAGAGTTTGGATGCTCAGGGACTCACAAAGAGACCAGAGACACAGATCTTAAAGCCTAGGGACAAATGTGGTAGGTGTGGTCACGGGAGTAGTCGTGGCCATCTAGGAGAGTAAAATGAGCAGGGAACATGGGGCAGAGCCCTACAGAATTCCAACTTTCCAAGTGAGGAAGCTTAAAAAAAGAAGCAAAGTGCTAGGAAAAAATCTAAGAGAATGGAGTGTCATGGAACGAAGCATAAAGAGTGTTTCTAGAAGGAAGAGGCGGAATGGCACTCCCTGCCACCTCACCACCCACCAAAATCCCAGCTACCCATCACTGGGTGGGCCAGTCCCCAAGTCTATGCATTGTTTTGTATGTAGATTGTCACACAAGGATGTGAATTCCTTCTTCCAGCCCATGGTGTAGAAAGGATAGCTTCATCTATGATGAAGAGCTGCTACCCATTGGATGAAATGTTTCCTCACCACATGGTTCTCTTTCCACTCAGGTGGCCCAGGAGAGGGGCCAGGTGCCCATCCTCTGGCCATTTCTCCAGCACAGACACACGACCCTCATACATAGAAATTGTAGTATATAGGGATTCACATGTTATTGCCACATAGATTAACACCAAAAAGAAAAGGAAAAAATGTAATTCCCCTTGCCCACCAATGGGCTCATTCCTTGAACAATTCTTATTTTGGTCTATAAATTCTGTTGTTTTAACGTGTGTTTGTTACTCCACGATACTTAGATGCAAACACTGTCAAATTTTTAACTTCACAAATGAAATAAAATCTGGCTAAAGGTCCCACATACTGAGATTGATGAAAAATCCAGCACCAATTAATTTTGTGGCCCCATCCATCTTCCTTATACAGGACAAAGCACCAGGTTTCCACGGGCTCAGAAAATTAGGGTAAAGCCTTGGCCTTCAACTCCAGTGGTTGCCATTACCACACTCCCTAGCCATTGAGACATGGCACCTCCACACCTTACTCGCCAAGCTAAGTCATAGGACAGCTTCCCCTAGGCTCCCAGAGTCAAAGAGCTCTGTCATCCCTGGCATCCACCGGGTTATCTGTGCCCATGGTCTTTCCAACCAGAGGCACTGTCACAGGCTCAGGGGCCCTCTAGGCACAAAATCCATAGACCAGAAACTCATCCCCAGGCCCTTCAACTCATGGAGAACTTATGGCCAAGAAAATGGGATGCAGGGATATCTCAGATGTTTATTCTGTCATATTAAATTGTCAGTAAATCACTCTTCAATGAGGCAATTTAGATGATGCATGGTAGACAACTAGATAAGACACTGTATTCCTGAGTTAGGTTTTGCCTGCAGAATATTAAATTTCTCAGATTATCTTTAATTGATCCTATTTTGTTGCTGTTACAAGCCTTCCTGTGTCAGAACCTCTGTCTTTATAAAGAAAACTTTAAAGGTCTAACACACAGCCACTTCCTCCTGAGCTTCACTGCAAACCAGCATGTCTTCTTCTGAAATCTCCACTCAGTATTGTTCCTTACTATTTTGAGGAGAAAGGTTTACAAGTATCACCTTGGTACAAGTAAATGCTGTGTGTTCTAGAGTACCAATGTGTCGACTATCTAGGGTCTCACTGATCCCAGTGATGTCTATATTATCTCCCCTTCTAGCCAGAAAACTCAAATGAATGCGAGGTATGCCGTGGAAAGACCGCGCTGTTCTCCTGTAATACTTGTTCGAGGTTCTTTCATGAGAAATGCCACATCCCACCTAAAGATGCTGACAGGTTAGTGAGACTTGGCCCCCTCCTGCCCTTCCTTCCTGTGGTACAGCTCCTCCCACCATGCACACTCAGCCTGCAATTTTCTCTGGTTGTATGTGTCTTGATTCAGAAGAAGAGTCCTTAAGCATCAGGATCCAGAAATAAGAACAGTGCTGGCAGCAGTAGATTAATGAGAAGAAAACTCTTCAAGTGGTGATTAGGTATAATAGAGAAGTAACCCCCACGTCCCTCAGGTGGTTCCCACACCCATGCATTTTGATGGGGTTATGATGCCATACATTAGCTGCTGGTTTAACACATATACCACCTGCTATGGGAACATCACATAGCTGACAAAGCTGGGACTGTGATGAGCCTTCAGAAGGTGATCACGGCAGTCTATCAAGTCATCTGACCCTGAATCACAGGGTACATGATAAGATCCCTGAATTCTGCGGGTATGAGTCCACTGCTGCATTTCCTTTGTTGTAAAGTGTATCTTCGGTCAGATGTGATGATATGTGAGCTAACACGTAGATTGATAAGGCATTCTAGAAGTGGTAGAATTGCTGTGGCCAAGGATGATCTCTACCAGGATTATGTCTGTTCCTATGAGGATAGAGCACTGTCCCTCCATAATGGGAGGAGTCTAGTGTAATTCATCTGCTCCTATGTAAGTCCCAGGGAATGTGTCACCGCGGGATTCAGCATAAACCTCTGCAGTTGGGCAATCTGCAGAGGCAGAAAGCCCCACGTTTTTTTGAGCTCATGTAGAGTCCCCACCCCTGCACTGTGGACACTGTAATGCTTGCCCCTTGAGCAAGCACTGGGGTGGCCAAGGAGAGAGGTTAAATGACATCTCTAGGATGGATCGCTGTATCCAGGTCTCAGATTATTGAGAATTGAGAGCTCCCCAGCACAGAGAACCTGGTAGTGGAGATCTAGGGGCAAATGGAAGATACCTGTCACTCTATTGGTAGATTTCCTTTCCAAGAAGTTTCTGCATCACAGATGCTAGACACAGAGATGACAATGCCAGAAAAAACGATGCCTATGGCTTATGCTCTGTGCTTATTCAGCAAAGTTGAGAAGAAGGGCTGTTTTCCTGATTTTTACTGAGTTGATGCCTCATTGAGGCCCAAGACTCCAGTACTTAAGGTACCAATTTCCCCTTCTCGTTTCGGGCGGGCAGAATTCATTACCAAACTCACAGTGGCTCAGATGAGAACCTAAGTTTTGAAGTGAATGAGTGTCCTTACGCACCATGGCACCTTACTTAGCCTTCTACAGTTATTGATGGGAGGGCTGTCTTCGGCAGTTGAGTCCAAATGGGGCTCTAGTGCAGAGGGGTGTCAGAGAGAAGTTGAATACAGGTGGAAACTACCAGTCATTCCTGAACAGAGGACTTCAACAGCTATAGAAACAATGGTTGATTCACAGAGAAACTGCCTTTGCTGACCTTATATCCGACCTCTCAGGAACCCATGGAGCTGCACCTTCTGCAAGATAAAGGATCTTCAGGAAAGGTGCCCAGAAAGCCAACCATGTCATCAGCAATCTGAGGTCCTGAAGAAGCTGATGCTGAGTAAAGAGAAGTTAGTGAGTTGAAATGTAAACCTAAGCCTCCTCCTTTCCGTTTACACAAGAGAAGAAGCACCATCTTGCAGGGGGCAGGAGGAATGGTGCCCAAGGCAAACTGCTGTCGCTTGCTGTGCTCTGATCACGTTACCTGACACCAAAATTCGTATGCCACAGAAAATCCCATTCTGTGTTTTTTTCAGGGGTCTGCAGGTTGGAGAGTTGTGCATTTATCTGAGCATATGTAAGAGCTCATTCTTTCCAAGCTGCTCTTCACTTAAAATCTCCTCTATCTTTTGCAGAAGTGTGAGTTCCTCCTCTTAAAGGTCTATTGCTCTCCAAAAAGCTCTTTTTTTGCCTCAGAACCATATTATGTAAGTAACAGCAATAAAACCCCAACCTGGCATTTGTTGAATTTGTGATATGAATCCAATGGGTACACATTGCCATTATCTTTGCCTTGTTGATAAATATCTTAGACAGCTCAATCAGCCCTTAGAAGCTTAGGCGGTTGTAACAAACTACCATAGACTGGGTGGCTTAAACAACAGGAATTTATTTCTCACAGTTCTGGAGGCTGGAAATCCGAGATCAGGGTGCCAACACAGTCAGGTCCTAATGAGGGCTTTCTTCCAGGTTGCAGTCAACCAACTTCTCTTTTTGTCCTCACATGGTGGAAAGGGAGGGAGAGAGGTCTCTGGTGTCCTTTTATTATAAGGGTGCTAATCCTTTCATGAGGGCTCCACCCTCATGACCTAATTATCTTCCAATTGTCCCACCTCCTAAGACCATCACAGTGGGGGTGAGGATTTTAGCATATGAATTTGGGGGACACAAGCACTCAGTCCATAACTGTGGGAATCTGTAGAAGGTAGACTTGGAACCATGCTAATGCCCTTTGGCACTTTTGTCAGCATAATACAAAGACATCTCAAGGCCTGGAGAAGCCCATGTGGTTAAACAAAATCAAGAAAAATCTGACGATGAACATATATCACCGAGTACGGGAGTTTGTGTGGGACATGCGTCTCATCTTCCAGAACCACAGGGCGCTTTACAAGGTAAACAGTTCTCCCTGCTTCTATTTTTCTTTCAATTAAGTCATTTTGCCTTTCATCTTCTTGTATCAGGTCAATGTTACAATTTCCCTTATCATGTGGCAAGCCCACACAGGTAAAAATTCTGGCAGTATTCTCCAAGCCCTGTGGACTATGGTGTGGAAGATAATAACAGACCAGAGGTATCATTGGAAACATTACCCTAGGACCTCAGAATTTACTCCTTCTAGATACTCAATTTGCCCATAGATAACAGTGGATTGCAGACCTAGTCCCTTCCACCGGAAATGGAAGTGCTTTTTATTTTTTTACTAGACCTGGCAGCCCTGTGTGTGGCTCAGAAGTCCCTGCAATTGGCCCAGGCTCAGGTCCTTACTTGGCCCAGACTTGGGGACCATCCTAGGGAGACTGGATGCAGAGGCACAGAGTATGTCCATGTGCAGTTGGTTGCTGTGTAATTGCCCGCCGGCATCCGGGCCCTCAGGAAGGAGTGGACAGGGATCTCCCCACACCTGGGCATCTGCCTATTTCCAGCAGTTCCAGTACTGCACTCTGGACGCAGAGCATGGAAAGTTTCTTATAGGCAGAACCCTCATGGCCTTGATGCTCGTAGAGAAGTGAGGCCAATTCTCTCATCTGCTAGAAGCACATTTAAAGGCTACTCGTGTTTCTCATCTCTAAAGGAAGATACCAAATCACATTTCTCAAATTTCAAAATCTTGGATTTCTTTACATTAGAATTTCCTAGTGTTGGATCAAAAAGTTAACAAGCATCACCTCAAGGGGTGGGGAATGAAGGATAAAGGAAGGCACCACGAACTTGCCTTAGACATTTCTGTACTATTATGGTGTCACAAGGAATATGGGCTGTGTTCAAAATCAAGTAACTTCATGTGGTCCCACAGCTAGCATAAATTTCTGATGAAGAATTAGACTGCAGTATAGCGCCATTTTTGCTCCTCTGTCCTCCAGATAAAGAGAAATGATCCAGCTATCAGGAAACATAAACTATCCTCAACTGGATTAATTCTCACTTAACATTTGGGATGGTCTAAAATAAAACTCTGATTAACCAAAACATTGAGAGTCTAAGCTCATTAGCAATCTATGGCTATCATTGTTTTTGCCTTTGCTTTTTCAGAACAATAAATTCATCAATCTGGGGCTTCAGCTAGAAGCCGAATTTGAGAGTGACTTCAAAAACGTTTTTGGCATCCAGGAAATAAGTACAAACAGCAGTCGGTTTGAGCCGATCTTTTAAATGTAGCCCCTTTCTAGTTCCCCCTTCAGAGCCTCCACTGCTACATGATGTTGTGCCTGTGGCCCCACTGACCAACTTCCTGTTGCTGTGTGAATAACACACTTCTTTTTCAAACTTTTTTTTACTGACATTCCTGCTTATTTACTTTTCTAAATAAAAATCTTAAACTTCAGATTATCTTATTGAGTAATTTGGGGTGAAATTCGCAAAAGAAAATATCAGGTCTTTCTATAAAGGATCATATTATGTGCTTCCGTTTCCTTGAATCTTTTATTAGGTTCTTAAGTAAAGTTTTCTCTTCTTTTCTCCTCCCCACACAGGACTTAGTCATTTCTTATTTTACTCTCAGGTATTTAATACTTTTTTGTCATTTTGAAAGTGACCTTTTTCCCAATGTATTTTATTACTGATTATTGCCTATTATAGAAAGATATAGTGACATACATTCTGGTCACTGATTACCTTACTGAATACTGGATAGCATCCTTTTTGGCCTCACACCCAGTGGCATCAGGAAGCCCATAGTAGATGCACAGCATTTCTAACTTTCAGTTTGTACAATCATAAATGGTACAGCTGATGGGAGCATTCCTCACCTCTGACAATTCTTGGTTCTGTTGGGGAATGACTCTGCCATGGCATCCTGGTGACCTTGCATGTTTCCACATAGGCCACATAGGCAAGACTTGTCTGTAGCTGATCTAAGTCTTGAGAATGCCCTATGATCCTTCAAGAACATGAGAGTCTGGGAAGCTTCTGAGCAGCTGCTACAAGGCCATTTCCTACTCACCACCTTATCTCCCAGAGGTTATCATGACACACTCTCCTCGTGTTCCAAGTTCTGATGAGGTATGAGGCTGTTTGCCTCCTTTTTAGGGCACAAAAAGTTATGTGCCCTAGACAAAGGATTAATCTCCAAAATATATAAACAGCTCATGCAGCTCAATATTAAAGAAACAAACAACCCAATCCAAAATGGGCAGAAGACCTAAACAGACATTTCTCCAAAGAAGACAGACAGATGGCCAAGAAGTACATGAAAAGCTTCTCAACATCACAAGTTATTAGAGAAATGCAAATCAAAACTACAATGAGGCATCACCTCACACCAGTTAGAATGGGCATCGTCAGAAAATCTACAAACAACAAATGCTGGGGAGGGTGTGGAGAAAAGGGAACCCTCTTGCACTGTCGGTGGGGATGTAAATTGATACAGCCACTAAGGAGAACAGTATGGAGGTTCCTTAAAAAACTAAAAATAGAATTACCATATGATCCAGCAATCCCACTACTGGGCATATACCCAGAGAAAACCATAATTCAAAAAGACACATGCACCCCAATGTTCATTGCAGCACTATTTACAATAGCCAGGTCATGGAAGCAACCTAAATGCCCATCGACAGACGAATGGATAAAGAAGAAGTGGTACATATATACAATGGAATATTAGCCATAAAAAGGAACGAAACTGGGTCGTTTGTTGAGACGTGGATGGATCTAGAGACCGTCATACAGAGTGAAGTAAGTCAGAAAGAGAAAAACAAATATAGTATATTAACACATGTATGTGGAACCTAGAAAAATGGTACAGATGAACTGGTTTTCAGGGCAGAAGTTGAGACACAGATGTAGAGAACAAACATATGGACACCAAGGGGGGGAAGCGGCGCGGGGGTAGGGGTGGTGGTGTGATGAATTGGGCGATTGGGATTGACATGTATACACTGATGTGTATAAAACTGATGACTAATAAGAACCTGCTGTATAAAAAAATTAATAAAATAAAATTCAAAAATTTTAAAAACAAAAAAGAAAAGCACTGTCAAATACTCAAAGTTTGGCAAAATGAAAATAGGAAAGAAACATGCTACTGTAAATAACAGCAAGTTCTTACTAGTCCCAGAAGAAATGCCGTCCATATAACGTTTCTGCAGAGGTTATATGGGGACTTGCCAGTATTCAGTGCTACTTACTTTTCATGAACATGCCATATCAGGGTGGCCTGCCCCTGGAAATGTAGCAGAAGTCGAATATAAATGCCCAGGGGCTGTTCCTGGTGCAAGAGCTTGTTTAGTTAATGCAACAATTTTTCCCATAAATATATTTATAACCCTGGTCTGTCAACATCAGTATAGTCTCAATGATATGTCAGTTTTTAGGGAAAATCAAAACATAACTAAAAATTTAAAAAATAAATAAATAAATAAATAAAATTAGAAGAATCAAAGAAAGTGAAAAGACAACCTACAGAATGGGGAAAAATATTTAGAAACCATATATCTGATAAGGGATTAATATTCAGAATGTGTAAAGACTTCCTGAAGGTCTGCAAACAACTCAATTCAAAAATGGGCCAAGTATCAACAGACGATTGGTTTAAGAAGACGTGGTACATATAGACAGTGGAATATTACTCAGCCATAGAAAAGAATGCAGCAACATGGATGGACTTAGAGACTGTCATACGAAGTGAAGTAAGTCAGATAGAGAAAGACAAATATTATATAACTTATATATGGAATCCAAAAAGTAATACAAATGAATCTATATACAAAACAAAAACAGACTCACAGACATAGGAAACAAACTTATGGTTACCAAAGGGGAATGGGAAGACTGGGGTGGGATAAATTAGGAGTTTGGGATTAACAGATACAAACTACTGTACATAAAACAGATAAGCAACAAGGATTTACTGTATAACACAGGGAACTATATTCAATACCTTATAATAACCTATAATGGAAAATAATCTGAAAAAAATATATATATATAATATAACTGAATCACTTTGCTGTACACAATATTGTAAATCACTTCGCTGTAACACAATATTGTAAATCAGCTATACTTCCATCTTTAAAAAATGGGCAAAAGAATTGAGTAGACATTCTCCAAACAAAGAAGATACACAAAAGGCCAATAAGCAAATGAAAAGATGTTCAGCATCATGTCATTATGGAAATGTAAATCAAAACCACAGTGAGATATCACTTCATATTTACTAGAATGGCTATAATAAAAATAATAATTTAGGGCTTCCCTGGTGGCGCAGTGGTTGAGAGTCCACCTGCCGATGCAGGGGACACGGGTTCATGCCCCGGTGCGGAAAGATCCCACATGCCGCGGAGCGGCTGGGCCCGTGAGCCATGGCCGCTGAGCCTGCGCGTCCGGGGCCGGTGCTCCGCAACGGGAGAGGCCACAACAGTGAGAGGCCCACGCACCACAAAATAATAATAATAATTTAAACACACACACAGGAAATAACATTAGTTAGGATGTGGAGAAATTGGAACCATCATGCTTTGCTGGTACGGCCGCTGGGGAAAACAACTGGGCAGCTCCTCAAAAAGTTAAACATGCAACTATCATACAACCTAGCAATTCCACTCCTAGGTATATATCCATAAGAAAGCAGGAAATCAAACAGATATTTGTACACCAATGTTTATAGCAGCATTATTCACAATAGCCAAAAAGTGGAAACAACCCATGTCCACCAACAGGTGAGTGGATAAATAAATGTGGTGTATACATAAAATGGAACATTATTCAGCCATAAAAAAAGAATAACAATTTTAGCATACGCCACTACATGGATGGACCTTGAAAACATTACGCTAATAAGCCAGACACAGGACAAATGCATGATTCTAATTATAGGAGAAACTGAGAATAGGCAAATTCATAGAAACAAAAAGTAGAATACAGGGTACAGGACCGCGTAAGGGGGTGTATGTGCAGGGAATGAGGAAGTTATTTTTTAATGCATACAAAGTTTACGTTGGGGACGACAAAAAAGTTTTGGAAATACATAGTGGTGATGGTTACACAACATTGTGAATGTATTTAATATCACTATTTATCCACTTACAAATGATTGAAATGATAAATATTGTTATATACACTTTACCACAATTTTAAAACTGCTAACTGGAGGGGGCGCATATTATTTGAATCTGGAGCTTTGTGTTAATTATTCCAACTAAGTTGTCACCTGGTGCTCTCTGGAGAGCCAGGACACTGGAGCTGAGCATATTTGGGGACAGAAAAGTAAATGGCGTGGAGGGGAGGCAAATTCTCAGCCTAGTGGAGAATGAGATCTTACAGGTCACTCAGGTCCTGACCAATACCAGAAACTTCTCAGAGCCACATCTGAGCTTCTTATTCTGTTGGTTTCGACTATCTACAAACAAGCAGTGGCAGAAAGCACTGGGTGCCAGCTTTTAAGCAAGCCTTCCAGGAGGTCTACTCCTCTTCTCCCTAAATTCCACGACACCCTGCGGTGAACTAGGTGACCAGGTAACCTTAATGATTTAACAGAAAACAAAAGTGAAGAAATTCAGAATGAGGAAGAATTCCTACCTCTTGCACCTCGTCCTTCCCTAAAGGAAGGAACCCTGTTCGGACCCAGTCCCTTCCTGCGTCACAGGACGAGCCACGGAAGCAGAGCTTGGGTAATAAAAGGTCAGGCAGGAGCGGTTTTCTTCCAGCAAACACCGGATACGGAAAACGGGGCGGGGACTCCTCCGCCAGCCCTGGATTCGCTCTCCTTCTTGCACAAGCTCCCTTACTGGAAGTCAGCTGCTGGGGGCGCAAGTTCAGCCCGGCTGGGAGCCACCCACTCACTTTCCCGAAGCACCCTCCCCCAACCGTCTTCTCCCTAACCCCCGACCCAAGACCTCCGCAATCAGCGACCTGATGTCCTGGGGTCCTCCAGGAATCGGCTGCAGCCTTCGGCCGGTGTCAGTTTTCATCCGGAGCACACAGAGCAGAATGAAAGGAAAGACTCTACTACCGGGTGTTTTTGTTTGTTTGTTTGTTTGTTTTTAATTCTAACTTTACCAGACGAAACTTAACTTTAAATTTGCGTTTTACCGTCCTTTCTCTCGGTACCCCTTTCCTCTCTCCAGACCCTCCAGAACGTCTACACTGCCCTCTGGTGGCTGAGTATTGCTATTGCACAGTCCCCTTTAGAAATGTCTTGAACCTTTTCCTCTCCTAATTCATCCTGTTGTCTCTCCTGAAAAAGTAGAATTCATTTCTTAACCCTCTAAGAAAAGAGCTCAAAATCAAGGTTAGAAGTGGTATTATTTCCTTCTAAATAAAAGGGAGTGAAATAATGGTTTTCTTGTTTGGCAGTTCATAGGCCCATAAGTGATTTATGACCTAGACAGAGAAGTCTTAGTTCAAATAGTGAGGATGCCCTGTGTCTTTGACTCTTTTCCACCCCCTTTCTGAGCTTTCCATCTTCCTAGGTCCCTGAGGCCTTCATTGGGCTTAGGAGTCCTCAAGGACAAGGCATCCCTGTCCTCTGGATTTCCCCTTAGGCTGGGAACACTCTGAAGTGAGCACCCCTCAGAGGACTCACACAGTGAACCAGCGGGTATCTGAAGTCCCAGAGCAGTGAAATGGTGCCTGGATATTCATCAGGACAGCCTCCACCTCGGCACAGAGCCTGCTGACTTCCATTGGCTTGCCCTATGGATTTTCTACTCTGTGAATGCTTCCTGCAAGAGAAATCTCAATGGTGGCGTTCTTCTTGAACAGAGAAGAAAAATCTGGGTATTAAGGTGAGCATAACCACAGCTGACAGTTGTCTTTTCAGGGGAGACGAGAAGTGGATTGTTGTAAGTGGACATCGTCTTGGGGAGGGCTCCATCCCTGCAGCATCGTAAGTACTGTCTAACGCGAGTTAATGTGCAGCATGTGACCATTGTTCAGGAGGTGATGGGTGGTGGAGAAGCGGCTCCGTGCCAGAGGTGATGCTCCAGTGGAAACTCTTTCTGTGAAATGTGCGGTTGGCAGACATGTATGTTCATGAGGAGTCCTACACAGAGAACAGAATGGGTCTTCTCAAACGGACAGCCATAACTAAGGTGGCATCGTGGCTCTGGCCCCAGGAAATTATATCCACATAGAACATCTGCCAGGGGACAAGCAAGCATCTGCAGCAGGAGCAACATGCCTGGAGTTAAGTGTTTCCCAGCCTTGTGAAGAGGAAAACAGCCTCCATAAGCAAAAGAACTTCACGTCACAAATCCTGGAAGTTAAAATCCCAAGTAACAAAGAAATCCTTAATGTGTTTCTCCCCAGCACAAATATTAAGAATGCTTTACAAATGCTCAGTGTTTTAGTGGATAAATACTGTGACCTCTTTCAGATGTTTATCATTACTCTTTCCTTATGACCTTTTTGAAGAGTGCTATTAGTGGTCCACAACGTTCCACTGCCCCATCCCTTGCTAAGTGTCACTAGCTCTCATCTTTCTTACCTGCATGTCATGAGGTTCTTCCTTCCCAGCTGACCCCAAAGCAACCCATGGAAGGGGGAATAGGTTGTATTCATGTTATAATTTTCAAAAGAATTTACAACTCTCATACATATATAAAACAAACACGTGTCAGTGGTTTTTTAAATTCATTTCATGAATGAGAGAACCAGAAAAATATTTAAAACTAGTTCAAAAGAGATTTTGAAGAACTGAGATTTATGTCAAAGAAATGCTGAAATGAATTTGCTAATATATACAAAACTGGTTAATATCCTACTGGGACATAAACTCTCTGAGATCATCTTTTCTACCAGAGAGTCATCAATTGCATCTCTCCCAGACAAAATTCATTTGTATGACTATGGATAAGAATTATTTACAAAGCTTTCAGATAAGAATCATTATTGTTATTATAGGTCTACCTCTTAGAGTTATAAAATATTCAAGGCCATAAAAGGTCAATCAAATTTGCATAGCCAGCACTGCATTAAAAGAATGCCCAGGTAATCTCTTCATTTTTCTTGACAATGTATGAAATAGAATGTGTAAGTCGATGTGTTAAGGAACTGGGGCATGATGGCCCCCAGTCTCTGGTTGTAAGCATTTTCCTCCTCCTTTGTTCAAATAAATGCCAAAGCCTGTTTATAAATTCCGAGCTAATAGGTTGTTTTTCCCCCATAACACTGTTTTTTCGCTCAGGTGTGTTTATGCTAGCTGTGGGACCACATGAAGTCCCCGCAGGCAGGCTGGCATCCTAGAGGGCTCAGCATAGTATAGCACAGAACAGCAACTGGATCTGGCCTTTCTGGAGACACATCAGGGTGGGCAAATGTTTTCTATACAGGACCAAAGAGTAAATATTTTAGGCTATGCCGGTCAGAAGGTCTCTGTAGCAACTACTCAGTTCTGACACAAAAACAGCCAGAGACAACCATAATGAATGGCATGACTGTGTTCTAATAAAACCTTATTTATAAAAACAGGTGGTGTGCTGGATTTGGCACATGGGCCGTCGTTTGTCAACCCAACCTCTGCTGGGGCTGCCGTAACAGAACACCACCAACTAGATGGCTTAAATAACAGACATTTATTTTCTCACAGTCTCAGAGGCTGGAAGTCCATGAGCAAGATGTCAGCAAGTTTGGCTTCTGGTGAGAGCTCTCTTCCTGGCTTGTAGACGGCTACCTTCTCACTGTGTCTTCACATGATCTTCCCTCTGTATAAACGTGGAGAGAAAGCAAGAGAGCTCTCTGGTGTCTCTTCCTCTTCTTATAAGGCCACTAGTCCTGTCAGATTAAGGTCCCACTCTTATGACCTCATTTAACTTTTATTGCCTCCTATCAGCCCTATATCCAAATACAGCCACACTGGGGATTAGGGTTCTAATATTTCAGTTCAGTCCATAACCCCTGGTATAGAGAACATAAGAGTTTCCATTCATTCACTCAGTAAATATTAGTCATGATCCTAAGTGAGCCATCGCTAGACAGACCCAGTCCCTGGCCTCGCCAAGCACTGGTGTGGCAGAGAAGGCATAGTTTAAACAAAGGAATTCTAATAGAGTGCAATGGCAGAGATGGCAGGCCAAAAAAACCTAGTCCAATGAGAAAATGCCACTTAACTTGAAGCATAAATGTTTATTAAGATGTTGAGTTTGAGGTCCCAGTGACATATCCAAATAGAGACATCATGTGGACAGGTAGATATATTGAGCTGAGAGCTCAGAAAGCACATCTTGGTTGAAGATATTTGAAGCCATCAAAGCCTTGTGAGAGGTTGAAGTTGCCTAGGAGAGCAAGTGGGGCAAGATGCTTGTGAGTGTCTACACCAGCGGGCCTCAAACTTGAGGACCAGAGTCACCTGCAGGGCTTCTTAAAACACAGATTGCTGAGCCCCACATCCAGAGGTTCTGACTCAGGAGGTCTGGGGTGGAGGCCAAAGAATTTGCATTTCTACCAAGTTCCCAAAGAAGAAGCTACATCTGGAGTATAGTCCCATTTTACAAAAGGGGCTGTTTTTTTAAATTACAAGCTGAGTATAACCAGTAAAGATAACTCCTTGTACCTTCCAGAGGAAGGAAAACATACTCGAAAAAAAGGCCAAGAACTGACACTTTGGTTTTGGAGTCAAGAAATAAACCCAGACTAAAAAAGAAAATCACCATCATCATCACCTTCATCATCATGGATCCCAAGTACATTTCATTACATTAGTCATTGTGGACCATTTAATGCAGGGCAATAAGTACCGTCCATCTCACAGACATAGGAAGCAAACTTATGGTTACCAAAGGAGATAGCAGGGTGGGGAGTTAAATTAGGAGTTTGGGATTAACAGATACACACTACTATATATAAAATAAACAACAAGGACCTACTGCATAGCACAGGGAACTATATTCAATACCTTGTGATAACCTATATTGGGAAAAAATCTGAAAAAGAATATATATATATATATATATATCTGAATTACTTTGTTGTATACAACACAACACTGTAAATTAACTACACTTCAATTATAAAAATGATTTAAAATAAATAAATAAATACCTTCCATGATGCTGCTATGTCTTAGGCCTCCATGTAAGTAATTTTTAAAGAAGCAACCTCAGTGGCTGCTAATCAATGAAATAAAAGTTGTTACAGAACAAGAGATCTAAAGGTAGAAATTCTCTGTCCACTGGGCAATTCTAGTCCTTGACTGAATTTCTTTACCACTAAGGTGATCATGGCCTTTGTCATTGTCTCTCCAGCCCGGAAAATAATTTGGCTGCAATGGCCCTTGGAAGAGACAGATCTCAAAATTCAGTGAAAAGTGTTAAAAGCAAAGACTTAGGAGTCAGCCAGACCTGGGTTTGTGTTCTAGATCTGTAATTTACTTTCAGTGACCTAGGGCACATTACTTCCTATGTGTTTGTTTCTTTATATAATAATAAGAAGAATTCTAGGGTTGTTCTAAGAATTAAATTTTTAAATATGTGAAAAGAGTAGACTTCCTGGTCTGTGGTATGTACTCAATAAATAATTATTTTTGTCATTATTTCCATTTTCATTGTTTTTTAGAGAAGAAACAAAAAGTTGAAGAGTGTTTAATCAGCTCATAAAGTTGTCAAGGGGTTTTAATAGCTTACTCTAAAATGATAAAACACAAGTTCCCCTAAACTTAAGGGAGGAAGCTTAAGAGAGTTACACAGGAAGTTTAATGGCTTTATACTGCTGTGTAATGAACACCTGTTGCAAGAAAAGAACGCATTTATAAATCCCTTGCCACGGCAACCCAGGCTCACAATTCACAAAACGGGGAAATGCAAAGGCAGCTAGCAGAGAATACTAAAGGCAGGCAGAGAACCATGCAAATAGGAAAAAAAAAAAAATCCAGATCTATAAATAACTGGCAACAGGTCTTTCTGCAGAGAGCACTGGGGCAAAGCACTGTCCCTCACAGTTGAAAAAGAGTTTGATTTCATTTGGAGCAGCTGCAGGTACAGAGACTGAGATGCTCCTGCCATCAGGTAACAGAGTCCCCAGTACAAGGAAGCAGCTACACAGGGCAGAACAGGACAGGACAGTATCCGCATAGGACACACGGAGCAGAATTGAACTGGATCAGGACCAAAGAGAAATCCGGGTGGAACCAGAGAAGGGACAATTCCAGAGCCCTGCTCAGGAGAGTTTTCACTCAAGAAGAAGACTCAGGAGTTCATCTTAGGGCTGTCCATATCCGTTAATTCTTTGGTCGTCTTTCTGAAGTCTTGAGTTAAGAGAACCCTCCAGGTAAGATCTCAGACAGCCATGTTGACCAGAGACCATCAGACATTTGCAGTGAAAACTGTAGAATCAATGTGATCCCCAGGGACTGCTTTTGCAATTGTCTTTCTCTATCCATTCACACTCTTTCTTCTTGTAAAAAAAAAAAAAAAAAAAGCCTTTTAAAGTGAAGAAAAAATAACTTCAAAGAAGCCATTTTTGCCTTCTCAGATGTGCCGGGTTGTTGGAGAGGAGTGCGGGGATGGAAATCAGCGTAGCAACCCTGCCAACAATTTTAACCCTGCCCAGGATAAAAAGAAAAGTCACAGGGTTTCTTTTTGTGCACTGTGATCCTCAAAGATGCTAGAAGATACTGAGTAGAAAGATGTCCTTCAGGATGAGGGGACATATTCATGACGTTTTAACTATGGAAGGATGGGCTCTAAGCTTAGATTGGTGGGCCTGAAGAGAGGTGAAGTGGAGGAAAACATTAACTTTCTAAAGAGGCAGGTGATGGAGAAGAAAGGAACCCAACCTTAACCCTGGAGGCTGGAGCCCTGCGCAGAGGGACACACAGGAAGATGCTCCCAGGGTCAGGACCTGACCAAACTCCTCTCTGCTGCTCAAACCTTCAGTAAATTTTGGTACAAGCAGCATCAGGGGAGGTTTTCAACAAGGCAGTGCAGGAGACATACAGGATGCCCAGGGAAGAGGGAAAAGAGCAAAGACGGAAAATTAAAAGGCAGCAGGAAAAATATAAACCTTCCAAGAATATCCAGAGACCTACCTTTTATGGAATAACTAGCCAATATTTATTGATCACCACCTATGTGCCAGTTGCAGTACAGCTGGCTTGTACCAGCTGGTGAAAGCCAATGTGCGCATCTCTTCCCAACTCCGCATCCCGTGATGTCATGTTGGTAGCTTGAAATTGGCCGTGGTGGGAATATTTGTACCATAGGCAAATGCTGCAAATCAGACTTTTGTTCGTTTTTGTTTTCTGGATTTTTGGGTTTTTTTCAGAGAGTTGGTTTACCAGTATACTATTGGCCAACCACTATTTTGTAGAATACGGCAATGAGCAAAACCGTCAAGGTCATAACCCTTGCAGAGCACATGTTCTAGGTGATGAAAATCAAAGAATTAATTAATCGATTAGCAAGCTATTTTCAGATGGTGAATGAGCACTATGAGGAAAATAAGGTAGAGCGATTTGATAGGCTGTGGGAGTTGAGAAAGCTTCCTTAGGAGGGAGCCCTTGAACTGTGACTTAAGTTTTCACGTGCAAAGTCATCCAGACACACTGGAGTCATCCATGGAGTGAACAGCTCTGATACACCTTTGGTTCCTTTTTGGCACATGTTATAGTGTCTACGTGGACTGTCATATGTAATACTCTATTATCTCGCCTAGAAAATTACCAAGGATGATTCACTTGTGCCCCGGCTAAGGCTACACCTCCCACTGGCACACTGGACCCCATTCCTTCTTACCTATTCAAGGGCATCTCTTCTGCAATTCTACCCTCCACCTGCTGTATCATCAGCTTTTCCACTATACTGGGTCTTTCCCAGCAGCAGAGAAACACACTATTATTTCTCTCATCCTAAAAAACAACTTTTCCTGTCCCATTAGCCTCTCCAGCCACTGCCCAATTTCTCTCTTTGCCCTTACAACAAAATGATCCAAAGAGAGGTGTCTATTCACTTTCTCCAGTTCCTCTTCTCCCTTCTCTCTTGAACCAATGCAGTAGGGCTCTTACTCCCATCACTTGCCAACATGGCTCTTGTCAAGGTCATGAGCCAACTTTACGCTGCTGAATGCAACAGTCAACTTTCATCCCTAATCCTGAAGCGTTTGAAAAAACCAAAAAACCGGCCACTCCCTCCGTCTTACACTTGCTCTTGGCTTCTGGGACTTGACCCTCTCCCGGATTTCCTCCAGGACTGCTTTTTCCAAGGCTCTTGCTGGTTCCTCTCCATCTCCCTGGCCTCTGAAGGAGGACATACCCCAGGGCTCAATTCTTGGACTTGGTCTCTTTCCTAATTATTCCTCAGAGATCTCATCCAGCCTCACAGCTTTTGATACCATCTCTGAGCTAATGATTCTCAAATGTATCACCTAGCCAGATCTCTCACCTGAGCTTGTTTGAATATCCATTGCCTATGTAACATCTCCTCCTGGAGCTAGAATGATCCTTTAGAGGGTGAGTCATATGGTGTCACTCCTTAGCTTAAAATCCTCCAGGCATTGCTACTTTGCTCAGGGTAAAAGCCAGTCATCAAACCAGTCTACAGCGCCCCCTCCCTGTACTTCTGTGGCTGCCCTAGGTTCATTCTAAGACCTGCTTTCGTTGTAAGAGGTTTTGCAGTGAGTAGGGGGACCCATGGTCCTGTACTAGTTCAGGTTACCCCAGAGACAGGTGAAGGAAACCAGACTGTGTCCCCCAAATATGCCTCTTTGCCATAAAAATTAGTTTGAGCTGAAGGCAAACCAACAATCAATTTTATAATCCACTACGTCACTCTTTACATGCATTCCTTTGGCAAGAATTAGGAAGGATGACGACAGCAGAGTGTGAGAAACAACTTGTAAAGTTGAATATTGGCATACCCTTGTTAGAATTCCATGCCTAGGTATATAGACAAAAGGACCTCTTGCACATGTGAACAGTCAATATGTACAATACTATTTTTAGCAACATTGGTCTTAATGGCAAAAGCTATAAACAACACAAATGTCCATGGTCAGAACAGATAAATAAATTAAGGTACACAATGAAATATTACACAGCTGTGAAAATAAATTTTTCATTTACTCATTTAACAAAAAAAGAAGAAGAAGAAGAAGAAGCAAACACAGAAAAAGCTCTCTCCACCCTCCGCTTTTCTGCCTGAAGATGGGATGTAAGTTCTCCCTGTGCTGGAGACATACTCTTATCAGCACCAGAGGAATTTGCAAACAAACCTTACACTCTCAGCTGCCTCCCATATGTTTACCTTTTCAGTTTGCCACCCTGGGAAGCCTGAAACTGCTTTCCTCTGTCCTGTCATTTCTCTGCAGGTTTTTGTTCTTTGTTGAAGATGCAAGTAAGCCAGCATTGTGAGCCTTCACTTTGAGTTCCTTTTCCTGGAGGTTTCTCCCACATATGAGCCACACGCGTTAATAAACCGTTTTTCTCTTGTTAATCTGTCTTTTTATTACAGCCCCCACTGAAAACTTAAGACGAGTAGAGGTAAGGTTTTGTGACCCCTACAAGGACCTGGGGCAGGTCATCTATTTGAGAAGCGGACTAGAACACACAGGTGATGGAGAGGATGAGATGGGGGAGGAAGAGACAGAACAAATGGCTTGTTTTGGAAAGTGTGGACATCAGGGGCTCTGTCCCCCAGGAACTCTCTGAGAAACTGGGGCACACGATTCTGAACTGGCCCATGAAGTGGGGAGGTGGCAGCACCCATGGGCTCATTCCTGTCCCCCACAGGCTGGGGCAGCCCCCGGGGGCAATAACTGCTCAGAATTTCCAAGTCCTGCTGCTTGCGGCCCAGCCAGCTCCCACGGTGCCCCAGAAATCCCTCAGGCAGAGAAGGGAGCAACCAGGCACATGGGGAGGAAGCTGTGAGGTGCTGGAAAGTCTTCCACAGCCTCCGCTGGGGAGGGCGAGGGAGGTCTCAGGTCAGCTACGAGCCCCCTCCAGCCTCTGATGGTTGGGGGCTATGGATAGCAAACATCTGAAAACTTGACTTAAATGCTATTCATACATATATACACTACCAAATGTAAAATAGATAGCTGGTGGGAAGCAGCCGCATAGCACAGGGAGATCAGCTCGGTGCTTTGTGACCGCCTGGAGGGGTGGGATAGGAAGGGTGGGAGGGAGGGAGACGCAAGAGGGAGGAGATATGGGAACATATGTATATGTATAACTGATTCACTTTGCTATAAAGCAGAAACTAACACACCATTGTAAAGCAATTACACTCCAATAAAGATGTAAAAAAAAAAAAGAGTTAAAGCAAATAAAGCTATTAGGACAGGTTTCTTGAAAAAAAATGCTATTCATGGTAATTTCCTTTCAAATATTCCCTTGCCCCATATTTTCCCGACTTTATGTTTCTGTCCCCTTGTTCTTTTACCCTGGCCTTCGTCCCCTGGGTCCACCACTTTCTTCCAATCTTTCTCTCTTTCTCTGGGTGTCTCCTTCCCCCTCTGCTGTGTCTTTACTTCTTTGTCCCACCTGAGCCTTCCTTCCCTCAAGCGGAAGACTGCTGAGTGTGTTAAGATCCTCTTCTTCTGCCTCCTCAGGTTCACCTCCAAGTCAGACCTCTGCATAGCTCCTCACTGAAGGTCCCTGCAGAGCTTCCTGGAGCCCACACCATTTCCAGTTCTTTGTCTGAGGTTTTATGTTTTTCTTATTTGAATTCGTGTTGTAATGTCTTGGCAGGTGGAGCTCAACCCCTTCCCAGTGGCCTCTCGTGTTCCTGTGCAATTGTTTTGTGTCTGCCCAGCCCTGCTCCCAGGATGGGAGCTCCCTGCTGAATTCTCAGCTGTACCCCCAGAGCCTGGAGCTGTGCCTGGGAAATGGTGATACCCAATAAGTATTTGTTGAAAAAATGAGTTAGGTGCCTGTTAGGTAACACTGAGACTGACCCAAAATGTCTCTGCTTCTCTCCTCTTTTTTCTCAGAGACACACTTCAGGCACTCAGAGGCTCTGCCTGTGTGTGAGTGAGTGAGAGAGAGACAGAAAGGATGTAAGCCAGCCAATATGGTGGCCATAACACTTCCAGCCTTGCCTGCCCAGAAGGGCTCAGTAGGCTTTTCCATCCCCTTCTGTTGCTCCTTTGGGAAATCGGCTTCCTCTTCCCGCAGTCCAGTGGAGCTGTCAGTCATGGTGTCTCACTCTGTCTCCTGCAGGGCTGGGCACTTGACCTGAGCTGGACAGTCAGTCCTCCTCAAGACTTTCCTGCTGCAGCCATCCCTCCTCCTTTTGAATCACCCAAGTGTCTTTTTTTTTTTTTTTTTTTTTTTTTTGGCGGTACGAGGGCCTCTCACTGCTGTGTCCTCTCCCGTTGCGGAGCACAGGCTCCGGACACACAGGCCCAGCGGCCATGGCTCACGGGCCCAGCCGCTCCACGGCGTGCGGGATCATCCCAGATCGGGGCATGAACCCGTGTCCCCTGCATCAGCAGGCGGACTCCCAACCACTGCGCCGCCAGGGAAGCCCCAAGTGTCATTTTTAAATGGCCACTAGTGGCCACCCCTGTCTGTCGCAGAAGAAAATGAGGCCAATTCCCAAGGAGAATTGGAGACAGACAGAGCCATGATAGAGACAAAGGGCCTGAGACAGAAAACACAATGGCATCATCCAGGCCCCTGGGTCAGCCACAGCCGTAGCTTCTCACTGTGGGACCTTCTGGGCAGGCTTAAGGTACATATCTTTTCCCTAAGCTTTGAATTGGATTTCTATCGCTTTCATGCAAAAGAATCCTAGCCAGTATCCCCATGTCTTGCTGCCTCAGATCAGACCAAATTACCTGACTCCCTGCAGCCCCTTCCTTCAATGCAGCCAAAGAATGGTTACATGTGATTCCCCTTTTGGGGCACTGGGTGGTGGTCAGGGCCCTTGGTGAGGCAGAGGGCGGGGGGAGGGCAGTGGAGAAGGGAAGAGGTAGGGAACTGTGCTATGTCATCTTATTCTTCAATTTAAAGCCTGACAATTAATGAACAAGGATTTCTATGTGTGGTTCAGCCCGACCTCTCAGATTCTGCTTTGGGGATCGGGGTTTGAGTCCCATCAACAGTAAAGTAGGACTTGGTTTCCTCTCCCATCGTTCCTTGGGCATGGACCCCATGTGAGGATCTCATGAAGGATGAGGGTGTCAGTGGTCTGCGGGCAGGATTTACCTGCTTCTAGGTGCCCCGGGCAAAGACCAAGTTAATGCTATCTAGCAGCACACACCTTAACCACTAAGTGCCATGCAAGTGTTAGCTGGTCATTATTATTATCATGATCGTGAGCATCAAACTCTAATGTCTTAAATTAAGTGAATAACATCTTATGGAAAAATACAGTTTTCCACATTCCTAGTCACTGGGATGCAGCAGCAGACAAAAACAAACACTGTGATGAAAATCACAGAGCTTACCTTCAAGTGGGAAGAGGCAGAAAATGAATAAAAACAATCAGCATGTCAAGTGGTGCTAAGTAGAGAGAAATAAAGGAAAGTAAGGGAAACAGGAAGCGGGAGGAGGTCAAGGAGCTGCGGCTGTTTTACAGAATGTACGGGCCAGCTTTCCTGTTAAGGTAACATCTGAGCGGAACCCAGAGGGAAGCGAGCAAATAAGTGGCGTGAATACGCAGGGCTTCGGTGTAAAGGCCCCGCGGTGAAGACTGATGAGTCTGCTGGGCAGCGGGAAGGGGAGCTGGTGAGATGGCCTCAGATAGGAGGCAGATAGACAGACGGCAGAGGGCCTGGGAGGCTATTTTAGGGCTTTGCTTTAGCATGAAATTGATGGAATTTGTTGGAGGGTTTTGTTTGTTTGTATGTTTGCGGTACGCGGGCCTCTCACTGTTGTGGCCTCTCCCGTTGTGGAGCACAAGCTCTGGACGCGCAGGCTCAGCGGCCATGGCTCACGGGCCCAGCCGCTCCGCGGCACGTGGGATCTTCCCGGACCGGGGCACGAACCCGCGTCCCCTGCATCGGCAGGTGGATTCTCAACCGCTGCGCCACCAGGGAAGCCCTGTTGGAGGGGTTTAAGTTGAAAAGTTTCGTGTTCTGTATCATATTCATGTGAAGCAAATTTTCCTTTCTCCTCCGGAAACTCTTCTACCTCCCCCTCTTGCATTTCTCATTTCCTCTTTCTCTCCAGCTTTTTCTTGGCTTTCACTCCTTCCCTCTGTCCCTCCTTCCCCGGGGGGTTCGCTCTTTCCCAGCTCCTCCATATGCCTCCCTTCAACCTCAGCCTCTCTTGCTCACATCGAACTTTCTTCTGCTAAACACCCCATAAGCCCATCTGCAGGCCTCTACCATCGCCCTTATTGGCTTCTCTGGCTTCTCCCTTGGGCTGGATCTCTCCCAGTCATTCCTGCTCTTTTCCTCTGCCATTGTTTACCACGCAGAGGCTCCAAGCCACGTCCCTCATCGGCTTACACAGCAGTGAAATATGACTCTGTCTCTGACATTTTGGGCAAAAAGGTATCCTACCAGAAAAAAGAATGCCAGGTAGGGCTTCCCTGGTGGCGCAGTGGTTGGGAGTGTGCCTGCTGTTGCAGGGGACGCGAGTTCGTGCCCCGATCTGGGAAGATCCCACATGCCGCGGAGCGGCTGGGCCCGTGAGCCATGGCCGCTGAGCCTGCGCGTCCGGAGCCTGTGCTCCGCAACGGGAGAGGCCACAACAGTGAGAGGCCTGCGTACAGGGAAAAAAAAAAAAAAAAGAATGCCAGGTATAAACTCCTTATGCCAAATGCATTAAGTGTCTCGCGCACTTTGCAAGTTCGAGCCGTGTCGTTAGCATGATCCTAGGGATCACAACACAGGGAAAAGGCAATGGCACCTGCAAGGGGTCCAGGGGGCGTGAGTTCTCTGATGTCGTCACACCCAGCCTGTCCCAGGCCCTGCACCAGGAAGAAGCTTGCTTCTTGCAGAAATTGCTACAAGCAGAGGAAGGACCACAGACTGCAGCCCTTGAGCCCTCCAAGCTGGGAAAATTGTGCATTGAAATTTATAAGCAGTTCTCCGTATCCCAGGAAGTCAGGTCTGAACACACTTTTGGACCAGGCCTGTCCTCTGGTCTGGGAAAACCATCTCCATTGTCATTGAAGTAGGCAGAATTTTGGCCCCCATGACCTTTACGCTCTAGTGTCACAACTGCAATTATTTTGCCTTACAAGGCAAAAGGGAATTTGTAGATGTAATTAAGGCTATTAATCAACTGACCTTAAAATAGGGAGATTATCCAGGTGGACCCAACGTGGTTACATGAGCCCTTGAAAGCAGAAGAGAAAGTCAGAGATATCTGGAACTTGAGAAGGACTCAACACACCACTGTTGGCTTTGAAGATAAAGAAAGAGCCGCAAGGCGAGGAATGCAGTGGCTTCTGGAAGCTGAGAACCACCTCCAGCTCTGCCAGGCGGTGAGGACATGGGGACCTCAGCCTTGCAACGACAACTTGGGCGGGGGTGGGGAGGGCGAGGTTGCACCTCCTCTCCCGTTCACCCATCTTTGTTTCTTCCCACCAAATCGATCCATTGATCAATCGATGTACCAATCAGTCTGTCTATTGATCAGTCTCTTGGGATGAGAACCCTTCTCAGGAGATTGACCCTCTTGACACATTTCGACGTGGACAGGACAGTGTGTGGTGAAAGATACCTACAAGGTTCTACTGCGGACCTCTAGGACTTAGTATTCATCTAAGTAGTCACTGAAACCTTACGCCCCTGGATTAGGAACTCCTGGTTGGCCCCTCTCCACAAGGAGCTGCATTCTGCCCACATCCTAAATGAGGCTGGAAGCAGATTCTTCCCAGAGCCACCCAGTAAGAATGCAGCTGGCCAATACCCTGATTTCAGTCTTATGAGACCCTAAGCAGAGGACCCTGCTGAGCCCAGCTGAGATTTCTGACCAACAGAACTGTGAGATAAAAACTAGTGTTGTTTTAAGCCGTTAAATGTGTGGTGGTTTGTTACAGCAGTGACAGGAGACTAACACAGCCCCTCTGATTAGACCACTGTAAACAGGAGATATTTGCCTCACCTCCGCAGTAATGTTCCTTCCAGAGAGGCCTTTCTTTGCTAACCATAGATTGGGTCGACTCTGCACCAAAGCTCAACAGGAAAATCCTCTCCCACCCTGTTTACTCTTGGAGAATTGACCAAGATATTCTTCTATTTCTCCCTTCCTTAAAATATTATATGTGGGGTGGGGGCAAGGTAATTTAAACTTTCCATCAGTTCTAGTGTTGTTGAGGCCAGAAGCCTGATGTCTTAGGGTTCTCCAGAGAAATAGAACTAACAGAATATGTGTGTGTGTGTGTGTGTGTGTGTGTGTGTGTGTGTGTGTGTGTGTGTACAGAGAGAGAGAGAGAGAGAGAGAGAGAGAGAGATTTATTTCAAGGAATTACTCATGCAATTATGGAGCTGGCAAGTCCAAAATCTGGAGGTGGGCCAGCAGCCTGGAGACTCAGGGAAGAGCCAATGTTGTAGTTCAAGTTCAAAGGCCGTTTTTTGTCAGAATTCCTTCTTCCTTGAGAGAGGTCAGTCTTTTGTGTTATTCAGGCCTTCAACTGTTTGGATGAGGCCCACCCACGTTATACGTAATACTACACAGCAGTATAAAGAATGGGATGCGTCTGTATGTGTGGATATGGAAATTGTCCTAAGATACATTATTATGCAATGAAAGCAGAGTACACAACAGTGTTATTGCACAATCCAATGTGTGGTGTTTAAAGAATTCACATGTACTAAATTGTACATAACCACTATGGAAGAACGTTTTTACTTTACACACTTTTGCAATTCTCATTTTTAACCACGTGAATGTAATACTTTTGTTTTTTAAAAGCTTATTTTTTAATGAGAAAAACGATGTGACAGATATAAAACCCCTGACATGGAATAATATTACTAAGTGAAAAAAGATTACAAAACTATGTATATGATAATCACATTTCTTTCTTCACACATCTGTAATTATTTCCAAATGTATTTTTGTGCATTAAAAAAAAAAGTCTGGAAGAATTTGGCCAAAATGTTAATTGTAGAAATCCCCAGTGGAAATCATTTTTACATTTGTTTCTTCAAAGTTTCTATTTTTCTACAAAGGATGTCTTTACCTTAGCACCACTGACATTCGGGGCCAGACAATTCTTTATTGTGGAGGCTGTCCTGCATCTTATAGGACGTTTAGCAGCACCCCTGGCCTCTACCCACTAGATGCCTGTAGCATCTCCCAATTGTGACAACCAAGATGTCTCCAGACGTTGTCAAAATTCCCCTAGGGAGCAAAAGTACACCCCGACCCACCCACAGACCCTGTTCTACAGTAAATGTGATTTATTTATGTAATGAAAAAGTTAAATGGATTGGACAGAAACATTGATGATGGGTGGATGATAGATAGATAGATAGATAGATAGATAGATAGATAGATGACATGTAGATAGATAGATGATAGATAGATAGATAGATAGTAGATATGGAGAGAAACAGTGGGACATATACAAGATATTCAGAGTAACCACTGGGAAGCAGATCAGTTAAGAAGCTCTTGGGATGTGAGCAGCTGAAGAGATCACTCCACTGAGATTTTCTTCTGACCTTTTTCTAGATTCATCTCAGAGACAAATAAAGACAGTGAATATTCCCTAAACTCACCAGGAGGTACGTATCAAAATGAATCAGGGGCCGCAACACCATTCTTTGGGGGCTCTGCCCATATTCTAATGATATTGACAAGATAAAAATATTTTTGACACTCCTCTTTGGAATGTATCTTCAAGAATAGATAGCATGTGCTTTTGAATAACTTCAGAGAGGGTTAGTATTTCTTCTTTTTTCTTTTTTAAAGTGAAACTGCTTATAAGAAATAGACAAATTTAATTCTGGTTCCAAGTGTGATGAGTAAGTATGATCAAATTAAATAATTTTGTGTAAGAATAAGCTGTGAGAATAGTTTTAAGCAGATATTTGTTGTTATTATGAGTTGGATTGTGTCCCCAAAAAAGATATGTTGAAGCCCTAATCCCCAGTGTCTCAGAAGGTGACCTTACTTGGAAATAGGGTCATTGCAAATTAGTTAAAATGTCACACATTAGGGCTTCCCTGGTGGCGCAGTGGTTAAGAATCCACCTGCCAAGGCAGGGGACATGGGTTCGAGCCCTGGTCCGGGAAGATCCCACATGCCACGGAGCAGCTAAGCCCGTGCAAGACAACTGCTGAGCCTATGGGCTCTAGAGCCCACGAGCCACAACTACTGAGCCTGCACGCCTAGAGCCCATGTTCCACAATAAGAGAAGCCACAGCAGTGAGAAGCCTGCGCACCACAACAAAGAGTAGCCCCCGCTCGCCACGAGTAGAGGAAGCCCGCGTGCAGCAACAAAGACCCAACGCAGCCAAAAATAAACAAATTAATTAATTAATTTTAAAACAATGTCATACATTAGTAGGGTGGGCTTTTAATCCAATCTGACTGGTGTCTTGGTAAGAGAAGAGAACATCTTGTGGCCACAGAAACACACAGAGAGAAAAAAACATGAAGACACAAGGGGAGAAGACAGCCATGTAAGTACAAGCCAAAGAATGCCAAGGGTGCCGGCAAACACCAAAAGCTCGAAGAGGCAAGGAAGGATCTCCCCTACAGCTGTTAGATAGCATGGCTCTGCCAATATCATTTTTTTTTTTTTTTTTGTAGTATGCGGGCCTCTCACTGTTGTGGCCTCTCCCATTGCAGAGCACAGGCTCCGGACACGCAGGCTCAGCGGCCATGGCTCATGGGCCCAGCCGCTCCGCGGCATGCGGGATCTTCCCGGACTGGGGCACGAACCCGTGTCCCCTGCATCGGCAGGCAGACTCTCAACCACTGCGCCACCAGGGAAGCCCTCTGACAACATCTTGATTTCAGACTTCTGGTTTCCAAAACTGTGAGACAATAAATTTCTGTTCTTTTAAGCCACCCAGTTTTGGGTACTTTGTTACAGTAGCCCTAGGAAACTAACACAGTTGTCTACTCAGCATCCATTCCCTTCTTTCTAACAATGCCCAGATTTTCATCTGTGTACTTACCCCTCTGCACACCAACCATGTACTACAGAGGAAGTGGTCTACCTCCAAAACCAGGTTGGACCCTGATAGGCTCAGACAATCAGCATCTCCCATTCCCTCACCCATACGTCACTGGTGCAAGGTTGGACATGTGAAACTGGGTCAATCAGAGTGACCCTAAGGACCCTCACTTAGAATGGTGGACAGAGGGATCTCTGGAGAAGGATGTAAATTGCTAGATGTGAAGCAGAAAACATGAAGCCTAAATTGCATCTGGCAACAGCCATCTTCAGATGCAGCCCACAGGGTGAACAACAGAGCAGAGAACCCAAAGCACCTGAGTCTTTGGAAATATCTTTAAACCACAAGTTCTGTCTACGCTGAAACACTCCAATCTTATAATTTAGAAGCTTTATAGTTTAAGCCAGCGTGACTTGGATTTTGTATTCCTCGCAACCCGAAGCTTCTAGCTGACAAGCTGGCATCACAAGGCAGTATGTGCCACCTCAAGCCAACAAGAGGGTCTTTAAAGAGAAACCTTTGGAAAGCTAGACATGAAAGACACAGGGCTGGAACCACATCCACAAAATCTAAAGATTGGAGGCTGTGGCTGAACTCCTCCTGTGAGTTGTAGGAAACTGGCAGCTTGTAGGAAGAGACCTGACTGTAGTGGGAATGGGAATGCGAACGGCTGCACTTTGAGAGCCTGACAGGACAAGGATGGATGTGCATCTCCCACCGGCCAGCGATGGACTTGCTGAAGGAAGCCGGACCAGGTCTTCTTGAGAGAGAGTCTGCCCGCAAGAACCACATGGGAGTACGGCAGGGGAATGAATCAGAAAGCAGAAGGGGGAGCCTTCCACTGATAATCAGGTGGCCAGCAGGTGGAGCCATTGCCCACTTTAAGGGAACTGCAGGTGCAAGATACCCAGCAAAGGTAGAATCCCTGAAGAGCCCCCCAAAAAAACTTCCTGGGAAAATAATCCAGCAACTGGGCATCTACCCCATGCAGAGAACATCAGAGCCAAATTACAATGGAACTAGTCAAGCAAAGCCTTTCCTGCCCCTTGCCTCTCCTCCCCTATTCACTTCAGCCCTGCAGAAACCAAAAGGAGCAGGTAGTAAAGGAGGAAAAAGATTGAGTCAGAAAGAAAAACAATCAGATCATTTTTGTGCTGGTGTCCAGAGTACAGCAGCCCCCAGCTAATGTCAGGGCAAGGATTTAGGTACAATAAAGTATCGAATATTAGAGCAGATGAGACTTTAAGAGGAGTCTTTTCTTGTGATTAAAAATGCCTGGAGGGCTTCCCTGGTGGCGCAGTGGTTGAGAGTCCGCCTGCCGATGCAGGGGACATGGGTTCGTGCCCCGGTCCGGGAGGATCCCGCATGCCGAGGGAGCGGCTTGGCCCGTGAGCCATGGCTGCTGAGCCTGCGCGTCCGGAGCCTGTGCTCCGCAACGGGAGAGGCCGCAACAGTGAGAGGCCTGCATACCGCAAAAAAAAAAAAACGCCTGGAAAAACTATGGGACCTCCTCGGATTTTAACCAGTTTTAGTGGACTCTGCCATGGCCACATCCCTTGGAATTAACCCTACGCAGGAAGGCTGTGTGTTGCCAATACCTGCTGCTCTGGCTGAGGGCTTTTATCTGACGGGGCAGACATCCAAGCCTTGAGCAAGGCGAACCAGAAGTGCTGCAGAACTCATCTACGGGGAAGCAGTCCGCAGTTAGGGAGGGATAGGAGGCTGCTGGTTAAGTACCACAGCTTCCTGGCACCACAGCTGGGATGGCTCAGTGACACCTGGCCTGAAAACTCACTCCTCATTGGCCCATTCCCTTTCTTATCTCACCTCCTACCTGTGTGTCCTAGGACATTTGATTGCACTCAAATTCTGTCTCAGAGTCTGTTTCTGGGGAGCCGCAAACCAAGACACCAGGAAAAGATCAGATGATTTCAAAGAGCAGGTTTGAGTTGTCATGAGGGGACCAAATTGCAGCTTATCCATTCAACACATCAGTCCCACTGGCGTTCTGCTTTTACTCATAACTCAGTTTCCTGTCTAAAACCTGGGGACAGGAGGCAGTGGGCGTCTTCCATTCTCTTCCGCATGCTCATAACATCTTGAAATGGAATCTGAATAGAGTCAGATACTCATCACACCACTCTTCCGACTTCTTCCTGCCTGCTGAAACTTCTGCTTCCTCTTATGATGACCTCAGAATGGGAGGAATTGTGCATGGGGGGCAGGGCTCACAGGATGTGCAGTTCATCAAGTTGACTGATCTATGTCAGGGATGCTAGCTGTCATCAGCCCAATAGCCTTACTTACTTAGCTTTTTCATTTTCTTATTAAAGTGTAATTTACTCACAGTAAAATGTAATCATTTTCATGTACAGTTTGGACACTTCTTCTTTGCTTTTTCAATAAATTTGATTGTCAACTATAATTCAATGATTAGAAGAGCATAAAACATACAGTTGCTTGAATTGTCCCAAAGTGAACAAACTCGTACAATTGTATACCCCACCACCTAGGTCAACACAGGCCATCACACTTATTTATTTTCAACTTTAACCTTTAGGACTATGATCCATCTCAAATTAATTAATTTATTGTGTGAGGTAAGGGTCAGGATTAATTTTTTCCATATGGATGTTCAATGGACCCACATCATTTATCGAAAAAAAATCTTTCTTTACTGATTTGCTGTGGAGCTTTTGCCATAAATCCAGGAACCACATATGTGAGGACAGTTTCTTGACTCCTTTTCTATTCCGTCAGTCTATTTTTCTATTCTTGTACAATCACAAGACTGTCTTAATTAGTTTAGCTTTATAGTAAATCTTGAAATCAGATAGTATAAGTCTTCCAGCTTTGTTTTTATTCAGAACTGCTTTGGCTATTCTAAATTATTTGGATGTCCATATAAATTTTCAGAATCATCTCTCAATTACCACTAAGTAACCAGCTAGGATTTTTACTGGGATTGTCCTGAATCTATAGGTAGTTTTAGGAAGAACTGACATATTTAGTTTTGAACAACATTTAGTCTTCTAATCCATAACCAAGGTATAGATCTTCACTTATTTTGTCCTTCTTTAAATTCTCTCAGTAATGTTCAGTGTATTTACTCTAGAAATCTTAAATAACTCTCATTAGATTTTCTTCCTGGCTATTTGATATTTTCTGATACTTTCTTAAGGCCAGGACTAGAGTAAGGCAAGAGACGAGAGGAGAATGAATGCTTCCTTAAATTTTTAAAAATTTTTTATTTATTTATTTTATTGAAGAATAGCTGGTTTACAATGTTTCAGGTGTACAACAAAGTGATTTAGTTTTATATATACATATATATATATATTCTTTTTCAGATTATTTTCCATTATAGGTTATTACAAGATATTGAATATAGTTCTCTGTGCTATACAGTAGGTTCTTGTTTATCTATTTTATATATAATAGTGTGTGTATGTTAATCCCCCCCCGCCTCAATGCTTCCATAAATTTTGCACCATAGATCCTGCTCTAACTTTACCATAGTCCCAGCCCTGGCTGTTCTACATGATACTTAATTTGAATTTTTATTTCTACTCAGTTGTTTCTAATATGTTAAAAATTCATTTGAATCTTGGATACAAGACTTTGTGTCTAGCAAGCTTTGTAGCCCCGACTCTTAACTCCCAGAGAGGAGAATAGGGCATCCATGGCTTGACTCGTGTCTATTAAAGCTCAGTGATATGCAAATTCAGAAGGGGCTGCCCCACAGACTGAAAGAGAATGGAGTGTCTGCCTTTTTAGGCATCTGTGGGCTGTCCTCCAAAGCTCTCTATTGCATCCCTCCACTTCAGAGTCACGTACCAGGCTGCATCATGGGCAACTGGGGATCCAGGAAGTAGAACCGGAACTGAGAGCCAGGTAAACAGCTGTGGGAGGGCAAGCACCAGAAGAAGAAGCCCAGCTTCTGGAAGTCCACGAAAGCTAGGAGTCTGTCCCCCATCTCCCTATCGACCACCTCTTTATTTTTCCACACCTAGTGCCCATTACAAATGGGATAAGGGGTGATTCACAAAACTGCCTACAATGTGACCAGATGAAGTTAACATTTAAGGACATTGAAAGGAAAATGGGGACATGGACATAAACTGAAATCAGGGAGGGATGAGTAAAACTGTAGGCAAAAAACCAGGTCAGAATCAGGGGAAGTCAAAGGCAGTGCCAGGGCCAGAACCAGACAGAGACTTTAGAGCAGACCCAAGGCTCTGTCTTACAACTTAGAGAGTCAGAATTTATTTTGATGCCATCATCCCTTACCTGGATGACTACATTAGCCTCCTACCTGTTCTCCCAGCTTCTAACTCTGCCCTCTCCCCACAACCTACTGTCAAAATAGTAACCACAGTGATCTTTTGAAAACACAAGTCAGCCCCATAATGGGGGGAGATATCTACAAGTCATATATGTGATGGGGTCTAGGATCCAGAATATTTAAAGAATTCTTACAACTTATCAATAAAAAGGACAAGTAACCCAATTTTTAAATGGGCAAAGGATTTGAATAGACTTTTCTCCAAAAAAAAAAAAAAATATGCAGGGGCTTCCCTGGTGGCACAGTGGTTGAGAGTCCGCCTGCCGATGCGGGGGACACGGGTTCGTGCCCCGGTCCGGGAGGATCCCACATGCCGCGGAGCGGCTGGGCCCGTGGGCGATGGCCGCTGAGCCTGCGCGTCCGGAGCCTGTGCTCCGCGACGGGAGAGGCCACGACAGTGAGAGGCCCGCGTACCGCAAAAAAAAAAAAAAAAAAAAAAATATGCAAATGGTCAATAAATGCATGAAACGTTGCTCAACATCATTAGCCATCAGGGAAGTGCAAAGGAAAACCACAGTGGAACCCCGCTTCACGCCCATTAGGAGGACTGTAATCAAAAGACACACGATAAGAAGTACTGGTGTGGGTGTAAAGAAACTGGAACACTCATACTTTGCTGGTGGGAACTTAAACGGGTGCAATTGTTCAAAAGTTACCATAGGGCTTCCCTGGTGGCGCAGTGGTTGGGAGTCCACCTGCCGATGCAGGGGACACGGGTTCGTGCCCCGGTCCGGGAAGATCCCACATGCCGCAGAGCGGCTGGGCCCCGTGAGCCGTGGTCGCTGAGCCTGCGCGTCCGGAGCCTGTGCTCCGCAACGGGAGAGGCCACGACAGTGAGAGGCCCGCGAACCACAAAAAAAAAAAAAAAAAAAAAGTTACCATAGAGTTATCACATGGCCCCCAAATCCTGTTCAGAGGTATATACTCAAGATCACTGGAATACTATGAGGCAGTTAAAGTGAAAAATGTTACTGCTATGTGCAACCACGTGGATGAATGCCACCAATGTATCGCTGCATCAAAGAGACGAGGACAAATGGGTACAAATTGTATAATTCCGTTTATACGAAGGTCAAAAACAGGCAAAACTAATTATTTTGGCTCATACCAAAGGTATTAGCCCTTGGGCCTTGGGAATGGCAAGAATCAGAGCCTCCGTCATCACCTGGGCTCTGGAGCTTTCTTTGTCTCTTGTCTCATCCTCTATTGGGGAGTCAGCTTCGGTCTCTCCAAATGTCTTTCTCTACAGTGCAGAAAACATGACCCCCGGTCAACTCTGGACACATGTATTTCCAACTCCCTCACCTGCAACAAGACCTCTCTTCCCTTACTTCCCATTCAAAAAATGCTAGGGAAGACTTCTAATTAGCCAGAGGTTATATTTGCTGACCCCTGGCTAGACCGGCAAACAATAGCATAGGCAGCTCCTACGAGAACCCAGTGGTTGGATTTGGGGAGTGGGAGGAAGTCTCTCTCGAAGGGATTGTGATAGACACACAATTTCCCAAATGTCCATGCCATTCAGGCCTCACCTTACCTGGGATTCACTCAACTGATGACTCTGTCCTTTCCAGACCAATAGTTTATGCCTTGTCCTCTCCTGGATTAGTCCACACACACTAAAATGTCTCAAGTCTTGCAGGCAGCTGGGGAAACACTCCTGGGTGTACCCAAGGTGAACTGCCACTCCTTTCTGTTGCTGGCAGTAAACCCTCTAGGTGCCCAGTGGCATTCTCTACCTTCAAGAAATCTACAAACCGAACCCTAGCCATGCTTGCCTAGTCAATTTGGCAATACCTACTAAATTTTAAATGTTTATATCTTTGATCTAGCATTTCTTTTTCTAGAAATATTACATCCTATACGCATAGAAAGCCTCTCACAGGTATACAAAAACATGTGCAAGGATATCCATTGCAGTATTGTTTATATAAAGGAAAAATTGTGTTGGAAAGGGTTGAATTCCAAATATCCATCAACAGGAAACTCATTAAATAAGTGATTATTCATAGCCATGATGGAACACTGTACAATTGTTTAAAAAATGAGATCCTAATACTGAAAGAAGTTCTATGTTACGTCAAAAAGCAAATTGCAGGGCTTCCCTGGTGGCGCAGTGGTTGACAGTCCGCCTGCCGATGCAGGGGACACGGGTTCGTGCCCCGGTCCGGGAAGATCCCACACGCCACGGAGCGGCTGGGCCCGTGAGCCATGGCTGCTGAGCCTGCGCGTCTGGAGCCTGTGCTCCGCCACGGGAGAGGCCACAACAGTGAGAGGCCTGCATACTGCAAAAAAAAAAGCAAATTGCAAAACAATATCTATGGTACAATGATAAAAAAGAAAAAGAAAAAGGTAATAATAATACTGTGTTAGTAGGTGCAGAGAAGAAAAATCTGGGCAGTATACACCAAAGTATTAACAATAGTTTTCTGGCACTGAGGGGAGGGGGGAAGGGAGGTGAAGATTTATGAGGGACTTTCATATTTCAAAGTATATATCTCGGTAGTAGCTGAATTTTTCAAAGAAACAAACATACAGCAATGATTTGATTTTTAAGAAAGGGTCTGGGAAGTTGGGGAGAGCGTGGCAGACGTTGTTTGACCGCCTTTCAGACGCATGTCCTGCGCTCACAAGGCTGTTTACGAATTCAGACTTACCTCCTTGCTCACTGACCCCTAACACACAGACTAAATGTACGACATGGCAAAATTCTCTGGGACAAAAGACCTTATTCAAGCAGACCTAACAGCCATGAGCTATCTCATAATCGGCAGAGAGACAGACTTCGCTGTGCCTGTGCTGGGCGTGGGGAGAGGCCCGGGTGGGACTGCCACGGGCTGGGAAGGCGACTAACCCTTTTCTCCCAATAGCAGCTCCAGTGGCCTTGGCTTTGCTGTCAACAGTGCTGGGGGTGCCTGGTCTGGTCTGACTGTTGGGGAGACTGGACAGGAGGCCGCAGGAGGAGGGTCAGGAAGCTGCTGCAGGGAGTAAGGAAGCCGTGCACTTCAGAGGGCTTCAGAGCTGGAGCAATCACAGAGAAAATGCAGAGGGGGAGATGCAGCTTTGGACGATGGGGAAATTGCATATCATTGAAAAGCAGGTCTATGTTAGGGCCACCGGTGTAGAATCTGCATCCTGAGCTTTTCCGGCATGGGCAGATCATCTCTGAATCAGATGATAGTAATAAGAAATCCCTGATTTACAAGCCGTCTTCTACTTTTCCAATTACGTTGCCATCTAATCCTTATCTCACTTGATCATCACAGCGTTGGAGGGAGGGAGGCAGAACAACTCTCATCGGTGTGGATGAAGAAAGCAAGGCTCCCACTCATGGTGTCCAGCTCCCTCATCCCTCCCAGAACCCATCTGACTCTACAGGTCCCCATAAGCCCCTTTCGGTCTGAGTCACGGTTTAGACTCAAGTGGACCCTCTACCACGTATTTTATAGCTATTTTCGGGCATGATTTTTTGTTATCGCCTCTCTGTGGAAGTAGCTGGCAAAGAACTATTCCCATATCTCCTTAGATACAGACAGGCATGGCCACTGCCCCCTCCTTCTGGGAGGCAGCTGGGTGGGCTGGCACTGGTTTCCCACCGGTTTTAATTCCATTAATGCTCATCAGAAATTTGCTTCTGCATTTCACCAGGAATGCTGATTTCTTTCCAGAAGGAAATTGCTAATGGAATCACACACAAAAATTTCTGTCCCGGACCAGTTTGGGGACACTTTTTCTTTTACAGATTTTTGGCATCACCCCCAGGTGCTGATGAAAGAGGCAAATGTGTTCGCAGAGGAGGAAGGGGTGCTGACTCCTCCTAACCCCAGGTTTGTCCAAGTGACCCCACTCCTCCAAGGTGACTCCATCCCAGAACTGTCTGCCCAGGGAACACCACTGATCATTTTGCTGGGGTCACATCAGGATTGCAGGCTACGTCCCCCAGGGTCTTCCCAAGGGTGAAAGGGTGGGAGCTTGAACTTGAGATGGGAAGAGCCTCCCTTCAGTTCCCAGGGTGAGCACTCCAATTTGGGTGCAGTCTACTTGATTGGAAGTTTGCGGAGACAGACAGGGCCCACCCCATCACAGGGGCGGAGACAGACAGGGCCCACCCCATCACAGGGACAAAGCACGTGTTCCTATTCTTACAAAGTCCCTTGGCCGCTGTGCCAGCAGTGGCTCTACCCTCCCCACTCACACCCTTGGCCAACCCCTGAACCCCACCCCTAACTCCAACTCCACAAATACTCCTCCCCTCTTTATTATGCTGAGCCATTCTACCACCAAGACCTCCTACCACCAACCTGGGCCCCACAGGGCTCTTTGCATATTCAGAGACTCATTACTGTGCCTTTCCAGATAATGGGGCACCTTCTCCAAGGCTCAGCCTCTCTTCCAGCCTCTCCCCACTTTTGAGGAAGAGCTGGGAGGTGGGTGGAACTTTATTCACATCCACCCCTTCTACTCTAAGGCCCCTCGCAAGGTAGCATCTTGAGGTTTGGGATTTGTAAAGGGAAGGGGCTCTTTGATAGGAATGAGGCCACCAGCCCACACTCAGTGGTTGCCCCCGTCTATCCTCTGCCACATGCTGAGAAGGCATCTCGGCAAAGGCTGGGGAACAGACGCCTACTGCGAGACAGATGCCAGCCAAGCTTCAGCATGGCCTCCAAGGACCCAGCTCTTCCCACCAGTGTCCAGACACTTCAGAGAGGCACCCCAACTTGGATCCTGTTACGGAAGTGAGGAGGAGAAAATAGAATAAAAAGCATAAATTGGACTAGAGGCGGTGTCACAGAAATGGTGGATTTCCTGGGATTGGCTAAAGTGTCCACCATGAGGCAGAAAGAGGGCTCGAGCTAGCAACTGAGTTGCAGAATAATTAAACTCTTCTAAATTTTAATTTTAAAAATTCAGACACTTGGATCTATAGCTTTGAAATAGAAGATGCATTAAAGATATTTTGATTCATATCTTTATTAAGCACCCAACATACTTCAGGAATTGCAGGATGCAGAGAATAAAACACTGAGAAACCAACAGGCATGAACAAGGACAGGTGTAACTACCTGTGTGCACATCAGAGGCACCAGGGAGCCCAGGTGGAAAGCACCCAGATGGGGAGAGAGGAAGGCATCCCAGTGCAGGGACCCTGACCAGAACGACCATGCAAAATAGACAACACAAAACATTGTCTATTTGTTTTGCCAGCAAAAACTATAGACATTTCCACTTAAAAAAAAAAAAAGAACTACAAGGAAGATAGTGACATAAACATTGAAAATGAAATTCAAGGTAACTTGGAGTTAGGGGAGAAAAAAGGCCTGGGGTGGGGAGGTGTTCCAGGCAGAGGGGCCAGGTACAAATATGTACAGGTTGCAAGAAAGCAAGGTCCAGGGGTTTCAGGGGGAGACTTCAGTGGGCCTGGGCCCCCAGGTCTGAGAGGTGGATGGGTCAGAAGGGGAAGGAGAAGCCGACCACAGGAAGGAGGCCTCGTCTGCTAAGGAATTGGGGTTTTAGCTAGAAGGTAAGTGAAGACGACTAAGGGGAACTCTGGCCGTGGGGGCTGCATTTCTAAAAGATTGTTCCTTAGCTCTTTGGAGACCGGCCCCAAAGGAGAGCTCCTGGAGGATAGCCAGGCATTGAGAGGCTAATGTAATAACAGGCAACAGGAGGGAGAAGACGAGGGCCTGGGGGAGACGGGAGGCGGGGAGGAAGGGGAGGGAGAGTCTGGAAGGGTCAGATGAACCGTGGTCACTTGAATATGTGTGGGAGGGGAGTCCCAACGCAGGTGAGGAGATTAACATCTGGGTGGGCCACAGGGCTACATCTCTGGCTAGGGAGCAGATTTTGAGGCAGGGACTGTCATTTGAATGATTCCCTGGCTTCTCTGAGTTGGGATCAGGGTGGGGTTTCCTCATCTGGGTTCTGCAACACTCTCCAAAGTGCCTTGGGTGCCCTTGGAGTAACAGAAAGGACACCCGGTATCCCCCCAACTCCACTCTGGGCAGTGAAGGCATCTCTCCAGGGGCTGAAGCCCCAAGTTTCACAGGAGCTGGTCCCTGACCCTCTCCGGGAATCACCCCCAGTGAAAAGGGCCAGGCAAGGTGAAAAGACACCTTAATACTTTGTGGAATGGGCTCAACGTGGTGGTGTCTGGGATGGGAGCCAGGGCTCACAGGGCAATGGGGCTAACGCAGCTCGGAGAAGACTCACTATAGAGGGCTGGGTCCACCCAGGGTCCAGCCCTGCCCCTGGGGGCAATGAAGGGGTTGCAGGGCAGAAAATGTGCCAAAGGGCACCCGGGTTGGCTCCAAAATTGACTGACACTCAAAACTCAGGCCGCCTTTCACAATTTGCTGGGGGCCCTCCCGGTAGAGATAACAGCGGCCATTTGCCAGGCTTTACCAGCTGCTCGAGTCTGTGCTGGGCCTGAAGCCAGCGCTGCAGAGCCTCTTCCACACCCTTATCCGCTTGAGGTGCAAGTACGAACCCTCATTACTTTAGCTGATGTCATTTTAATTGTGATCCCTCAGACCATTCTCACGCCACCCCTCCCTCTGTGATCCTTGTCCCCTGGTCTCCCAGTCTGTGGCCCACACAGCCCTCAAGGCCTAGCTCAGGGCCACTTGCTCCACGGCCCCAGACCACCTGATGGCCCCACTCTGGAGCCCGCAATTCCGGGTCTGCTTCTTGGGGCACACAGGCCTTTCCGCCTCGTGCTGGGGCTGAGAGCAGGGCTCTGCCGTGTTCACCTTCTCCCACGATGTCCTGCACACATCAGGGTCTTCATGGGCATCTGGAAGCAACTACTTCATGAAGGGAAGTGTCCCGCAAAAGGTAGCAGTGGGCGAGTGGTAACCTCTGCACCCCAGGCTGGGGCAGCTGACCATTGTGTCCAACCCACAGGCTTCTGCCACAGCCCGGCGGTGACCACATGGCAGATACCCTGCAAAGACCCTTTCCTGGACGTGCAGAGCATCCGTCCCCCGGCCACCAGCCCTGCTCTAGGGATAGCGCCCCATCACAGACTCACGGCCCCTGCAGCCACTATGCCTTCTTCAGGCTCTTGCAAAGGAAATTTCCCCACCTGGCAGGTAGAGGCTCAGGCTCCCTGCTTCCTCCCAGGCCTCCAGTGACCCCTCAACCGTCTAGACATGGAGCAAACAGCACCAGCACTGAGCAGGCCCTTCCTAGGCCACACAGGTATGTCCTTGGGCATAGCCCTTGGGCATGTCCTTGGCCACAGCCCTGGTGACCACAAACCCTGAGACAGTCCCTGCCCCACACTCCAGCTCCCACTGAGAATGGCTCTGCCCGGCCTGGTGTGCCCTCAGCACCTTTAGCCAGGCCTCTGCTGCCATCCCCAAACTCCCAGACCCCTCCCACTCCCCCCTGCACAGCCTGCCTGCCCAGCTTTCCCCAAGCATCCCCAGTTGTCTCCGTGACCCCAACCTGCCTCCAGTCTAGTTCAAGCCCTGGATCCTCTCTTTCTACCCTTTTAGCTGTAGGTAGCCAGAGGTGCCCCGTGGAATCCTGAGGGATGTGTTGCCCGCTTCCCAGGGAAGACATAAAGCACCTTTACAGAACGCAGCAGGTTTTAATTTCTAGAACGCAGAATCACCCTGAAAATGAGAAACAGAGTGTTGGGTGTCTGATAAGTGAAGATAGGGGTTTAGCGGATGACAGGTTCCGAAGGAAAGGCAGTTACACTACTTTGTCTAAAGAAGAGCCCAGGAGTCAGCCCGTCAGTAGGGTAAGCGTGGGTAGGAGAGCCCCACCGGGACGCACGGGGACGCCCTCGTTGTGACCCTCCATCAGTCCGCGCCAAGTCCAGCCCTCGCCAAAGGCATCTGCCCAGCGGGGTGGCTGGCGGGCACCTGCAGCCGGGGCCCTGCCACCTCCTCAGACTCAGGCAGGCGGGTGTGGCCTGGGGCAGCCTCGTCATGCCCTCTGGCTTCCCACCAAGGCCATCCAGGCCACCTGCCTCTGCATCCAGCCCCGTGATGCCACTGCCCTCTTCCTATGCCAGGCACCTTCCTGTTGGGGGCAGGGACTGTGCCAGGCAGTCTTGTCAACAGGAACAGGCCATGCTCCCGGGCACAGGGGCTCCATCCCTAGGCCCCCCTGCACATGCAGAGGGCCCAGCAGACACAGAGGGTGTGCCCCCCGCATCAGTCTGCCACACTCATACCGGGGAGAGGTGGCTGGGTCACAGGCAGCTGCCCTCTGGCTCTGGGGACAGGGTGGAGAAGGGCCTTCCCTGGTTCACCTTCACCCAGATGCTGACCTGCAGAGTGTCCAGGGCTGTGAGGCCAGCAGGGGAGGACAGAGGTTCCCAGCCAGACTCCCGAAACCAAGCTTACAAAGTCAGTAGTCAGAAAGTCTCAGAAGGCCCCTCCTTGGTGCGAAGGGAACACCCGCACGAGGAAAGGGCAAGGGCTCTGGAGACCAGAGGGGAGGGCTCCCGAGGGCAGAGTCCAGGCGGGCCTCCACCCAGGCCCCACAGGCCTGGCTTCACACTGTCCCCAGACTGTGATCGTTCCTCCGGGATGCCTTGGACGATCCCCATCCTCTGCTGTGGAGTAACCAGGCCATTCCACAACCAGCTACCGGTGACAGAGAGCTGGTGGCAGGGGCACTTCCACCTCCCCGTGACCCTGGCTGAGATGGGCATGGTGTGGTCTCGGAGGGGGAAGAGGAGACAATCTCAACTCCCAGGAAGAGGCGATCGGGGGGGGGGGGGGGTGGGCAGAGGCAGGAGAGGTTACCGACCACATGTTCAGGAGTTCAGACCTTTGTCCCGCTAGCTGTCAGAGTTTCCGTCCTCTTTCCTAATTCTCTAGAGCAAGGAGTTTGGGGGACAGGCTCGACCAACTGCAGCCTAAGGCAGCACACGGCAAGGTACACAGCCGGTGTCAGTTGACGGTGAAGGGACCTAACACTGAACTCAGACGGGGTCCCAGCCCCACCGATTATTAGTCACTTGAGCTCTCTAAGCTTCTGTGTCCCCACCTGTAAAATGGTGATAGTATCAGTGACCATCTCGCAGGGCTGCTTAGAGGATTAAACGAGAAACTCGACATCGTGCACTGAGGACAAAGCTCGGCACCTGCTGGACCTCAATAAACCCCAACCACGACTGCTGTCCCGACTAGAAGTGGCAGCTGAAGAACAAGTGGGCTGCTTACACCCTAATCTTGGGGGGTCTGCCCCACTGGGCGGGCCTGCAGGTAGTGCCTCAGGACCAACTGCTTCCGGGGACACTGAGGAAATGCTTTCCCCCAAAGCTGGCTTCTCTCTCCTCCTTCCACTGGCTTCAGTGCCTGAAGTTGTACCGTAGAGACTTGTACTGGCACCAGCAACATCTCAGATCACGGGTTTGCACAAAGCTGCTGAGAGAGCGGGTGAGAGGGCGAGGGGTCCAACGTAGACCCATTTAGGGGTGGGGTTGGGAGCGGCACAGATGGAGGACCGGCCTGACCTCCCGCAGAACTCCGGATAAGGAGGGGGGCCTGGTGAGTCAGCAGCTGGGGCTCCCTCCCCCCAGCCCCAGGAGGCCTAATGCACCAAGATGTAGCCTTTCCCTAGCGCCTGCCCCCATCATCACTTCCTGGGCCTCAGTTTCCGCACCTGAGAAGTAAGTACTTATCTCTTAGGATTGTGGTTAAGATCAAATGAGACAACGTGTACAAAGCCGTTCACACAGAGCTAAGCATGGGTGCTGTATTCGCTCACTAGGGCTACATAGCAAAGGACCACAGACTGGGCGGCTTAAACTACAGAAGTTCATTTTCTCATGATTCTGGAAGCTAGAAATCCGCAGTCAGGGTGGCAGCAGGATTGGTTTCTTCTGAAGCCTCTCTGCGTGGTTTGTAGGTGGCCTTCTTCTCTCTGTTGTCTTCACATGGTCTTCCTTCTCTATGTGTCTGTGTCCTAATCTCCCCTTATTATAAGGATAGCAGTCATGTCGGATTAGGGCTCACCCTAATGACCTCATTTTAACTTCATTACCTCTTCAAAGACCTGTCTCCACATATAACCACATTCTCAGGTACTGGGCATTAGGACTTCAGCATATGAATTTTGGGGAGGACACAAGCCCCTAATAGGTGGTGCTCGGGAAACATTGCTATTTAATTCAGTTCAACAAGTACCTTTTTAGGCCAGCATTATTCTAGGCTCTTAGAATGTATTCATAAACAAAGCAAACCAAGACCCCTATTTGTGTGGGGCTTAAACCTGGAGTGGGGAGAGAGGGGACAGACATGTACAGCCAAAATAATAAAAATAAGTTAAATACTGTGCTAGAAGGTGATCTATTCTATTGAAAAAAAAAAATAGAGCAGGGTAATGGAATCAGGAAATAGGGGTTGAAATTTTAAATAGAGTAGTCAGGTTAGGTCTCCCTGAGTCAACATTTGCAAAACCTTCAATGAGGCTTTCATCTATTTATGATGATGATGATGATTCCTAGGAAATCACAGCAGATTCGCTGGTCTGCAAACTCCCACATCCCTGCCCAACCTCACCCACCTTAGTATCGGAGAAGAAACAGTGCCTCTGAGATAGAAGATCTTATCCTGACTCTTCTCTTACTAGCCATGTGATGCAGGAGAAGTTACTTAACCTCTCTGGCCCTGTGGCCCTACACCCCTGCACTCCTCTGGGCCACCACCTCAGGGTGGTGGGGTCAGAGTAGAGGCACGGCCATCCTTGGGTGGGGCTGCTCTAGGGTTGGCTGGGGTAGGTGCTGAGATTTCAGAAGGAGCCACCAGATTTTGTGTAGGAAGGGCTGTGTGTCAGTTAGGACTATGTTTACCTGCAAGTACCTGAAAACTAGAGTAACAGGGGCTTAAACAAAGAAGAGATCTTTTTTAACGTCTTGCAAAAAATAAATTCAGAGTTGGCAGTCAAGGGCCGGTGCTACTACTTAGGGCTGTTAGCCAGATTCCTTCTTTATTTCTCCTCCACCACACTCAGCACCTGGCTTTTGTCCTCATGGTTGAAAGGTGGCTGCTGCACCTCCAGGCCTCCAAACTGTCTTCCAGGAAGGTAGAAAGGGGAAAGGGTGAAGTCAGCAATCAGAGGTAAAGAACTGACGAACATGTCTGCTGAGTCAGTTCCTTTTTCAATATCTACTAGCTGACTTCTCCTCTCATTCCATTGGGCAGAACTGGACCGACATGGCCACCACTAGCTATGAAGGATCCTAGGAAGTATTTTAGCTGGGTACATTGCTACCCCTCTCCCCAACTCAGGGTCCTGCCAGTAGAAAGAAGGGGACAATAGACATTGGGTAGGTGCCTGGCACACTGCTCTCAGCAGAGCTCAGTACAGTGAGGGTGAGTGATGCATTAGACCCCTGGTAAGGTCAGTGTTGTAGCCAAGAGCTTGGCCCAAGACCATTCCCACCAGCAACAATGGCCCCAAGACTGGCAGGAGAGTCCAGAACTGAGAGGGGCAGGGCCTAGGGCTCTGGATCTGGACGGACTGCATGGTATGGGCTGGCCAGTGGTGGGTAGACTTTTTGCTTCTCTAACCATGCACCCTCCTGTCTCATTCACATACGTGCGGCCCCTATGCACCAGCATCCTGCAGCCTCCATTTTTACCGCTTGCCCTGGGGTCTCCCGGACACTGTGAGCCTGGTGCCCATGGCAGCTGGGGGAGGGGGCCTGGGGGAGGAGGGGTTGGCCACTGCCCCTCATCACAGCTTCTTGGAGGTTTCCCCCTCCACTCTGCCAAAGAAGGGATGTGAAGCTGGGGTGTGGAGATTGTGTACCAGTTTTAATATTATTCCTAGGGAATCATAGCCCATTTGCCACCTGCTAAAGTCTAGGCTCCATTAATGTCCAAGGCTGGGACATACAAGCATGGTGCTGTGTTGGAAAGCGGGTGCAGGCAGGTGGAAGGAGGAGCCCCAAGTTAATATTTCAGTGAATTATGCTGCCAGGCACAGCATGCTTAGCAGGTGCAGGGGACACGGTAGGGCTCCGTTGCCATCAGCTTAGGCTGAGCGACTTATGAGGGGGCTTGCGATCATCACACCTTCTGCGGACACCTTTCTGGGCCCTCCTGCCTGTTCTCAGTGCTGTTTAACTCTCCGGAATCTTCCAGCACAGCTGCAGATAAGAAGACCTCGGGACCAGAGGTGGCATTTGCAAATTAGAGCCATGTGAAAGCTGGGGTTGGTGACCCAGGAGAAAAGATGGGAAGAAGATGAATAGACAGAGGGCATCAGGCAGGGCATTCTGGGGAGAGGGACTGAGGGCCTGTTAGACTGCCAGGGCCGCCAGGACAAGCACCACAGACTGGGGGCGGGGGAGGGTACTTCCACGACCGAAATTTATTTTCTTACGGTCCTGGAGGCAGACGTCCAAGATTGAGTTTGGAGGGCTGGTTCCTTCTGAGGCCTCTGTCCTTGGCTAGCAGATAGTGTCTTCTCCCTGTGTCCTCCCAGGGTCATACCTCTGTGTGTATCTGTGTCCTGATCACCTCTTCTTATAAGGATAGTGGTCATATTGGATTAGGGCCCACCCTCATTTTAACTTAATTACCTCTTTAAAGACTGTACCTCTCAAAGTTACATTCCAAGGTACTAGGGGAGAGGGCTTCCACAAATGAATGGGGGTGGGGCTGGAGACATAATACAGCCCCTAAGAGCCATCACATTGCGGATGTCCGGTATGGGGATGGTCCTGCATGGGAAACGGGTGGGGGACACCAAGAGGCTGTCCAGCTACCCAGCCCCCCTCTGCTGCCACCACCACCAGGCTGAGCCGTCTCCTTCTTACCTCCCCGCCCCCTACTTACTGCTCCCTACCACTCAGACCAGCTCCAGAGCCTTCTGAGACAAGATTAGCTTCTCAAGCCACTTCTCAGGCTTGATGGTAGCACCCGATGGTGAGTAACGGAGGGACTTTCAGGCAAGGTCAGAAAGGAGGCTGGCACAGAGTATGCGGGAAGGATAAGGTATTCTGGTTGCTCCTCCCCCAGCGCCCCAGGAAGTTGCCCGTCCAGGCCTCTGCCCTGCCCTGAACCCCGTTAGGCTCGCCCCGCCCCAGGCTCTGGTTTGCTGGCCCAGGCAGTGCTCTGACCTCTCGCTGGCCACACTGCCAGGCCTGTAGGTCTGGAAGGAGGACAGGGAAGCAAAAGAGGAAACTGTGTCAAGAAGGAGAGGGGAAGGACAGGGGCTTCCCCTTCCCTCTTTTCAGGCCCTGCAGGGCTAGGTGGCCCCGTGGGGACCGCATCCCTGCTGGGAGCTGCACCTCTGCCCGGCCTGGCCCCAGGTGCCCCGTCTGCCTGCTGTGACCTGGGCAAAGCATGCTGTTCTGCACACACTCGTGCTTTCTGAAACTTGAGGAGGCCAGGGGGGTAAGGGGGTGTCCCGCACAGTCTGAGCCCAGCTGGTCAGGCTAATTTTAGGCTTTTCACAGCTTGACCAAGGCCCACTAATCTCCATTCACCCAGAGAATGTGCATTGATCAGATGGTGCCTTCACTCACTGTGACCCCCACCCTCTCTCTAATTTCAAGCCCTCTTTTACCTGCCCCAGGTCCCACCCCTCTGAGGAAACCCACACTGACCCCTACCTCCTCTCCCAGCCCCTGGGGCAACTGCAGTCTGAAGGCACAGTGGAGCCCCGTGTCCCCAGTGCTGGCAGAGTATGGGGCCGAAAATAAGCACTCAGTCAGTATGGGTGGAAGGAAGGAATGAATGAGCACTTTATTACCCGGGACCATCGCATGCTACATGGAGGTTAGGTCTAAAGTTAGCAAATAAGGTCAAAAGAGCTCAGAGTTTAAATCACCCTTGAGACTCCATCAGGAAGACATAAATCTCTCAGTAAGCCCAGTGCAATGATACTTCCTCCGCAAGATCTCCCTGCTCAGACCCCCGCCCCCAAAGCTAAGGGGTCCTCTCCCCAGCCCCAACCCCAGTCCTCTGCCCAAAACTTGAGGCTGACAGGTGCTTGCTCAGGGATTCTTGAGGTTCACACAATATGTCCCCAAAAGAACCCACATCTAGAATTCTCAGAAGTAAGAGGTTCTCCATCCCCTCTCAGCCTCTTCCGGGGCTGCTCCGCTGTTGCCATGGCAGCCAGGGTACAGTCTGGCAAATCCTCAGAAAGACCAGCAGGCTGAGGATGAAGCCAGTGAGAGACACAGAGGAGACCTCAAGGCAGAGAGCAGAAATCGGAGGCTTGTAGGAACGGCCCAAATTTTAAACAGCGCTGAAGTATGAGGGGAAATACCCTCCAGCTCCAGGCATGAAAAGGGAAGTGCCCTAGGCTGGTAGATCCTAAAACTACCAGCCAAGAAAGCACAGCGATTCCTCTTACTCCATTTTTTCTCTATAGTTCGATGGGTTTTCTCTATCTTTTTATTTGCCAATTTCCAAACATAGAGAAAAATGGAAAGAATAGGACAAGAAACACTCGTGAACACTCCATCTAGATTCAACAATTGCTAATATTTTCTATCAGGATTTGGGAGTGAATTTAGTCATGGGGACACATCAGCCCTAAATGCTTCGGTTGCATCTCCTAAGAATGGTCCATTCTCCAACATAACCACAAAACCGAGTGTAATGGGTATTGGAATTTTAAAAAAAGTAACAACTTGTAACTAATATTTTTTTCTAAATAAGGAAGCTTTGCATGACTAGAAAAATAAGGGGAGGCCGGGAATTACAGAGTAAAATCATACCAAGCCAAGCCTAGAATGAAAACCTTCTAAACTGGGCTCTCATCACAGAAAAACAAGCGAGCTTTCAGCTCTGCCAAACATCTACCCAGGAAGCCTCTAGGTATATATTTAACAGCAAGTCTCCAAATCATGTATTTATATTTCCCAAAATAATGTTTTGTGAAACTAGAGATGTTCTGTAAATGTATGCTTATCACATAGTAGGTGCTTAATAAATTCAAGTGCAAACTGCCCTGGGGCAGTAGAAGGTCTTCGGAGCCCACCAGGTGGGCTGCACAGGGCTGGCTCATCCTGAATCGGCCCTAACTCAGCTTCACAAAAATGACCTTTACTTAACCAAAGATTCCTCTGGTCCCATCAGCCACCAGCTCTACACACTCTGAGACCTCCTTAGGCACCCAGGTCCTCCCTTATCTTATATAAATCCTAATTTGTTTGTGGCCCATATCACCATTTAGCTCCTAATTTGTCCTCTATTTTCTCCCCGTGGGTTGGTCTTATTTCCCCAACCAGAACTGCAGACCCTCCTCTTTCTGCCGCAGCTCAGAGCTCCCAGCCAGAGTTGGCTACAGACTCCAGGCAGGTGACGGAGCACAGAATCCTTGGCTCCTGACAAGCCAGGTCCCTAGCTAAACCCCTTCCCAACACAATCTCATTTAATCTTCACAAAACCCTATGACGGGAGACCTAGTTTTTTTGATTTTTTGGTTTGTTTTGTTTTGCGGTACGCGGGCCTCTCACTATTGTCGCCTCTCCCGTTGCGGAGCACAGGCTCCGGATGCGCAGGCTCAGCGGCCATGGCTCACGGGCCCAGCCGCTCCGTGCCATGTGGGATCCTCCCGGACCGGGGCACGAACCCGTGTGCCCTGCACCGGCAGGCGGACTCTCAACCACTGCGCCACCAGGGAAGCCCGGGAGACCTAGTGTGATCCCCAATTTATAGACGAGAAAATTGAGGCTCAGAGAGATTAACAGAAGTCACACAACTAGTTAAGTAGCAGAGGCAGGATCTGAACTGGTCACTCAGAAGCCAAGGCCCAGATTTTTAACCACTGGGTCTCAGAGATGGGATGCAAGGCGAAGGGTGCTGCGGCGGTTCCCATGCAGATTGGGATGGGAGTGGGTGAGGGAGGAGACGATTGAGGCTACACGCACGGAGTTGCTGTTCCAGTGCCGCAGTGATTCGGTTCCCAGTGCAAGGTTTGCATCCTCCTACAGAGGGAGGCCCACGGAGCTGGAGACACAATCGTCTCTTCCAGCCTAACCCTTGGATGTCACACAACAGGTGTTCCATAAATACTCAGTGATCACAGGCAGGTATGAAGAAATGTGACTTATTTCTCCTTCATCACCCCCCTGCTTCCCAAGCAAATGTCCAGACAGCAGAGTGCAGGGGAAGATGTGACCTCCATTTGTGTCCCCTTGACAACTGCAGGGCGCCCCTCTCCGCTGGTCCAGTTGTGTCCTGACATCCTGCCATCGTCTCCTGGGGAACAGGTTCTCCACAGCAGACAACCAGAGGGAGAGACCCCACATTCTTCTGGAATATGTAGGACAGCTGTGGGGTTACAAGGGAGGCCAGAAATGGAGCAGGGATGGTGGGACTTGAGACACGAGAATAAAGGGCTGCCCCCAACAGACTCCTTCATGGTGTGACCCATTCATTATCCAGAAAATATGAAGCAGGAAACAAAGAGGAGATTTCAGTTCTTTTTCTCAAGCAGCCAAATAAAACTTTTAAATTATTATTATTATTATTTTTTTGGAGCAAGAACTTTGTACATGATGAATGTATGAGTAGAAAAGTATGCGATGGGTTTGAAAAATATTAGTGAGACCTGGAACTTCCACATTCGTCTGTGTGGTTTCTGCCTAGGGAAAATTTAGGATTTGTTACTAGAGTTAAATTAAGAAAAAAATCTATGTGCTATTCAACTTCCACAGGGGGAAAAAAAAAAAGTCTTGAAAGTCAGACTATCACCTTGAAAAAGAATTCTAAGTTACTTAATCCAGCCCACCACCCCACGCCCCCAAGTTAGCTTTCAGCAGAACGTGCTTTCCCCTTCCCGTGCGGAGACAAGGGAAGAGCCAGCCCAGGGAATAGTGAGTAGCTTAGCGGAGGGCAGAGAGAGGGGAGCGAGGGAGCAAAGCAACCCAGTGTGTGCCCCAATCTGGGGGAGGCAGACAGGATATAAAACAGAGCGAGGTGGGGGGAAGAGGGAAGCTACTGCTCCACCCCCCGGCCTCCCCACCCCTACTCCTTATTCAGGCCTCTGCAGAGAGGCTGCTTCTACCTGCCTGGGAGGCAGCTGCATCCGTGCCAACCAGAGGGGGCATCTAGGTTAGCTGAGGCCCATCCCATATTTGAGCTTTGCCAGATCCGCCCTTGGATCCCGGGGCCACAGGGCAGACTTTGTAGGAGCTGCGGGTCTAGACAGGGTGCTTCCTGGAGGGGCCATCATAGCACAGGAGTTAGGGTGTGAGCGAACGGCCAACTCAGGACCAAGCGCAAGCCCCAGGCTGACCGCAGAGGGGCCTCCTGCCCCAGCAGGAGCTGGGTGGGCCACTCTGTGTGTGACACGCCTGGGAGCACTGCAGGCCACAGCGTGGTCTCCGAGGATGTTCAACCTCACTGCCCTGTGCCCTTGCTCTGCAGAGCTGGCCTGGGGACAGTGGGCACATATGCACGGGGCCAAGAAGCCTCCCAGAACAAAAGCAACTCTGACCCTGGCCCCCTGGGCCTGTTGACCCTCAGCATCCCAAGGGCATCTCTGATGAACCGAGGCGGTCCCAAATGAGGGCTAGTGGCAGCAAAGGCCTGAGAGGGGAATTCACTATGAGGACAGGTGGTGACGTGATTCAGGACCCGGGTTCAACGGGAAGGCTTAGCCTGCGGGGCTCAGCCTGTGGACTGACCCGGCTTCTCCCGGGAGTAGCGTTCAGAGACAGAGGCTGAGAGCGAGCCTGTAAACGGAACATTCATACCTCAGTAGCTGAGGGTGGGGCTCTGCTGCCATCGGGCTAAAAGCGGAGCAAGGGCACCATCCCAAGTGAGAACAACGAAGCCTTCTTCTGCAGGGAACGCTTTCCCAGCAGCATCTCCCTGTGGCAGGGGCCGAGCCACCCCAGTCAAAACGAGGGGTAGATTGAAGTCGCCGTCATTCACTGTCTCCCTGACATTTGGAATCCTGTGCCAACCTGGGTGCTTGTCGCCAGGTCCTGGCCCCTTCTGTCCCTCTGCTGACCGAGATCCTAAGCCTCTCTCCTGTTACAGACTGAGCTCCTGCTCTGTGTCTAGCGGGATTGACTGCAGGAGGGGCTTGGCTGTCCGGTTACTAGGAGAGGCCTCCACGTGGCACACCCTCCTCCTGGGCCTATGCTGAGCTCCGACACAGGAGTGAGTGCCGGTGTGTCTCCCAGCCTCACCCACCCCAAAGCTCGACTTTCACCCACTCAGTATTTGTATGCCTGGGTCCCTGTACGCTCAGCCACTGCAGCTGCACCCACATCCAGAAGCCTTTCTTCACTGAGGGAAGCCAGTCCAAGCATACGTCAGGATGTTCCCTCCTTCTGAGCCTTTGCCTGTGACACCCTCCTTCCTCCTCCTACCTGGATTCACCGGGCTAGTGCTGAGAGACACTGCTTAGGCACACTGGCTGCAGAAAGCCGTCTCAGAATCCCTAGTATGGACTAAACTTCTGCAGCACCTGGCACAGACCTTACTCCTAGTACTTCATTCCTTCAACAAATACTTAAGTATCTACTATGCACCTGCCCTCAGCCCTATGGGTGTAGCAGTGAACAAAAGAAACAAACAAACAAAACATCCCCACCCTTACGGCATCTGCATTTCAGAGTGTATGGGAGGGAGACAACAATAAATTAAATAAATAAGTAAGCCACATGGCATGTCAGATTTAGAGTTCTGTGAAGATACACAAAGCAGCAAGAGGGATGAAGCGCCAGGGGTCATTTATGTGTATCTCTCACTACGTGCTCCTGGGGGGCGGGCATTTGGTTGGGTTTCTCCTTGGGGCTCCAGGCCTAGCTGGGCATCCTGCTGACTGGTCCTTTTCCCCAGTGCTGTCACAGGCATGGCCACTTGCCCCTTGAGGGCACCCAGATCCCCTGAGTATCTGAATCCGTGATCACCAGCCAGTCTCCAAGGCGTGAGGGCCCGGGGAAAGTCAAGACACAGCCTCCACGTGACCCTGGGACCACCCAAGGAACATTAGCTCAGGCTTTCTTGAAGCCAATTCTGGGGATCCAGCCAATATCATTTCTGTGAACCCTTATAGAAGAGGACTTCAGGCAAAGAATCAATGGACACAAAATTCTGATTTTCAACAAACACGTGAATCACAATGTAGCGTTAACGCTCAGACGCATCAGAAGAAGGCCCCGCCCAGGTAGCTTCACAGGAGCTACTCAAAGAGGCTAGCTCAGGACGTGGGGGAGAGGACCCAGCTTCAGTGTTTCTTTCTAGAAGTTTCTTTACATGGTTTATTTTTTAAATCAGCTCTACCAGAGATGGGTATCATTTCCTTGCTGGCCACAGCTCAGACAGGCACCTCTGTGCTCCAAGAGATCCCTTTCCTACCCCCAACTCTAATTTGCCCATGGATCATCCCTTACCCAAAGTGGCCCAATCACTTTCTCCTGGGGATGCAGAAGTGAGTCCCGAGTCCCAGAGGTGCTGCTGCTTAGAAGCTGGTTCGTGGACCCTGCAGCTGGGAGGTGATATAGGCTGGGGTCAGTGCCACATGCAAAGGCAAAGCTTCCCAGCTGTCTTGGGGAGAGTGTGACAAGTGTGCAGAGGGGTGGGGGCCGTGAGAGAGACAGAGACAGAGACAGAGAGATGGAGAGGTGGAGAGAGACAGAGAGACAGAGAGAGGGAGAGAGAGCGGCTGGGTCTGATGTGCTGTGTTACATGCAGCGGTGGAGGCATGCCCAGAAGGGCAGCACATGGCTCTGCCTGAGGATGCCAGACGGGCAAAGGTTCCTGGCAGAGAGGTGATGCCTAAGGTGAGCACTGAGGATGAGTAAGAATGAGAAGAGACACCTGAGGCAACATGGCGTGTACTGGAGTCTGCAATGACTAGACAGTGAGTGAGACTGAAGAAAGAGCAGGAGCTGAGACCTGCGGGTACATACCCTGAGGAACTGGGACGTGGTGGTCAGCCATGTTCATGGAGGAGCAAGAAATGCAATCCATATGTGATAGAATACTTTTTTTTAACCCTTACAGGCAGTATCAGGGCTAAAGATATCAATATCTATCAGAGCATTGGTAACATAGAAGTGAAAGAAATTCTTAGATGGATGAGAAATGACACAGAAGAGGAGGGAAAAGAGCACCACGCCGAGCATAGAACTCCAAGGAGCAAGACTCGGGTCTTAAGATCCAGAGCCTCCATCAAAGAGTCTTGGAAGAGGGCTTCCCTGGTGGCGCGGTGGTTGGGCGTCCGCCTGCAGATGCAGGGGACGCGGGTTCGCGCCCCGGTCCGGGAAGATCCCACGTGCCGCGGAGCGGCTGGGCCCGTGAGCCATGGCCGCTGAGCCTGCGCGTCCGGAGCCTGTGCTCCGCAACGGGAGGGGCCACAACAGTGAGAGGCCCGCGTACCGCAAAAAAAAAAAAAAAAAGAGTCTTGGAAGAATTGGTTGATTGACTAGGAGGAGCCAGGCGAGAGGCTGTCTTGGAAACCAAGGAAGTGAGAAGTCTGAAAAATGAGAGTGTGGTCACCATGTCACATCAACAAGGTGACCCAGGAAGATAAGGACTGAAATGTATACAGGGCCTTTGCACAGGCTGTGAGTTCGGCTGGAATGCTCCCCCCAACACACACACACTGTTCTCCAAGTTAATTCCCACTCTTTCTTTGGACCCTGACCTAAATGTCACTTTCCTAAGGATGCCTTTCCCGGCCCTTTGCCTGGTCAGTTGTCTCCCTGTTTTCCCTCACAGGAACATGTGATTCTGTGAAGGCAATTACCACTAGCTACGGGGTCAAACCAAGGTCTCAGTGGACAAGCACAATAGAGGCTTATTTCCCCTAAATGTAATGTTCAGTGTGGGTTGGGTAGACCCCTTAACCCTGTAGCTCCACCATCTACATGGTGCCCACGGTCATCAAAACAGAACAAAGAGAGTTGAAAGAGATGCACCCCAGCTCTTCAAGTCTTTCCCTGGAGGTGATACACATCATGTCCACTCATGGTCCTTGGCCAGAATTAATCACTTGGGCCCAACTGAAACTGCAAGAGCGGGGCTGTTGGGAAATGCAGGGGAGCACACAGGATACCGGGGGAGTGCTAGCTCAGCTGCAGCTCTTCCTGAGAAACTTTTATCACACTTGTCATTCTACAGTAATTTACAAGCTTCTTTGATGACAATCGTCTCCCGCATTAGGCTGTGAACCCCAAGAGGGCAGGAACCGTGCGCGTGCTGGCTTATCACTCATTTTCAGAGTACTATGTAGTGGGTGCTCACTAAATATTTATTACATCATCCAATGAATAAACAACTAAGTGGGAAGTGGCCTCAGCAGGTGGGAGTTCATCTCGGGAGACACAGGACATCAGTTCAGAGGGAAACAAAACTTTGAAGTCTAAGGGGTGATGTTGAGTTTGGGATCAGAGGGGCAGCACATTTTGATGGAGGAGGGCGAGAAGACCTGATAAGGAGAGGGGTGGGTAGATTTCCCCAGCAGCTTCTAGCCCCCTAAATCAGCTTTTATTAATCCACTTGGCAAGGGCCATGGCCCCTCCGCTGCTGCCTCAGGGTAAGAGATAAAGAAGCCAGTAGCTGGGGGAGAAGGGGAAGCCTGCATGGCCATCACTCCTTCCCCTCCCACCCTCCCCCTGCCAAAAATAACCTAGCGACAGCAGAATGGGCAGTCTCTATAATTAGGCACCGTGAGGAGGGGACGCAGTCTCAAAAGGACACTTGCTTTAGCTCTGTCAGTTGTCTGAAAGCAGAGGCTCTTTTATCCAGGACAGATGGCTTAGGGACTGGTTCCTGAGACACAGGCAGGCAAGGAAAAGGAAACCAGTCAGGAGAAAAGGCCTTCAAACGTCTGGAGAGGCAATGGACTCTAGCACAATCTAAAGCCAGCTCTGCCTCTGATTAGCTCTGTGGTTCTGGCCACAATACCCAGCCTCTCTGAGCTTCAGTTTTCTCTGTACAACTCCTCACCATCAAGTCTAAGATGCACTTTTATTTTCCTTCACATTTTAACATCTCTGAAATTAGGATGCAATTTGCAATCAGTGTCAGGTTACAACACAGCTGACAAGGTGTTGTTGGGGTTTTTTTGTCCTTAATGTTACACAGAGTAGCACTTGATTTGATGAAGTGCAGCATTTCCCTTTTGCTTTAGGATCAGCAATCACGTAGGTAAAGCCTCTGGCACAGGACCTGTGCAGAGTAGTTTCCAAAAACTTTGCGATTTTAATACTATCCCTTCAAGATTTTAAAAAACAGTCTTAAAGTCTTTGTGAATTGTTTGATTCCTACCCTCAGACTCTGCACAACCGTCATTACGGGCCTTAGGAGGTGCCCTTGCGAGGCTTGTTGGGGGAAGTGCTCTGACGTGTAGGCAGGACTGGAATACAGACTAGAAGACGGGTGCGGGGCTGTGTGGGGGGCAGGGGTAGAAAACAGAGAGGGATTAACAGGAGGAGAAATGAAAAGTGAAGTAATAATCGATCGTCTCCTTGGAACTTTACAATGGCAACTGAAATGTGAGTGATGCCGGTTCCAAGCCTGGGAAAGGCAAATGAGCTCAGATGAAGTGATCGAGCCTCACGAATGACTCAGCAAGGAGCAAAGAAGAACATGCAGAACAAATCTTCCTGAGCCTTAGAGAACCAGAGGTTAAGCTCCGCCAGACCTGGAAGAGTTGAGAAGCCATAAGCTTTGGTTACTGTAAAGTTGGAAGTTGAAAATCTAAGACTTTTTCTTTCCTTTCTTCTTTTTAACCGGAAGAGAGAGACCGTTGTTTGGTGCAAAGCTCCCTATCAATCTTTAAAGAAATGAAGGAACACTGTTAGGTACACGGGAGTAGATCTGGAAGGAACGCCTGCATTTACCCCCGGTAGAACCCAGCTCCCTCTGCCCTCATTCACCCCACACCCAGATGATTGGTTCAATATGAATTGTATCAGTTTTGTTAAAATTTTGTTAGTGTGTGAGTATCTGGGTATTTGTATTTGACTTTAAGATTTGAATGTTTAGTGTGCTTTTCGAAATGCCTTTTAGGAAAGGATTTCATTGCTTAATGGAGCAGGGTAATATTTAAAGTAAAATCAGGGTTTGATCTGCACTGATCTGGAAAAGTTCTGCAGGATGTCAAATGTTTATGGTTTTACAGGTCCCAATTATAAGAATCAGGGAAAGACATTAAAACATCAAGATAGGGGCTTCCCTGGTGGCGCAGTGGTTGGGAGTCCGCCTGCCGACGCCGGGGACACGGGTTCGTGCCCCGGTCCGGGAGGATCCCACATGCCGCGGAGCGGCTGGGCCCGTGAGCCATGGCCGCTGAGCCTGCGCGTCCGGAGCCTGTGCTCCGCAACGGGAGAGGCCACAACAGTGAGAGGCCCGCGTACCGCAAAAGAAAGAAAAAAAAATCAAGATAAATAAGCTTACAGAGAAACTTGTGTAAGTAGTGACTCAGGACATTCATTATCTTAGGAGAAGGGAATTATTAATGAATTACTTTAATGGTAGAATTGCCAACTGTTATGTTACCTTTATGGCTGAATAGAGCAAATGTGAAAATGCTCAGTTTTGTTTATAATTCAGCATACAATTGTGTAAGTGTGCCCAATTCTACTCAAGGAAAGTATAAAGTTGTATAACAGGTTTATATTTAGAAAATATAGATTATGCAAAAATGCAGAACTGAGTTTTTTATCATAAGATAGCTTGGCAAATAGCAACATGCTTAGAAATACTTTCTATGATGCAATTTGTCCTTTAATTTAATCAAGATGACTTTTCTTTAGAGATCATTTTTGTTAAAACAGTCAGTGATGGAACTTACATTTGAAATAGTGAGATAGAAATTGGGCTGTTTTAATGTAATTTTAATTTAAAACATTCCATAGTGTTAGAGCTTATTTGCTTGGTAATTTGAATGAGAGCATGTAATGATTATTGGTGAACTTGATGGGATTTTATGTTTTTAGCGGTACCTCCTCTACCCATAATCTGGCCTGTGCTCTGACGTGGTTTGCGATGTAATCACTGTAAAAGAGGCCTGGGCTACTGAACACTTGGATCAACTTAGATCTACAAAGAGATTACAAACACTTTTTGTTGTTGTTGTTGTTGTTGTTTTTTGCGGTACGCGGGCCTCTCACTGCTGTGGCCTCTCCCGTTGCAGAGCACAGGCTCCGGATGCGCAGGCTCAGCGGCCATGGCCCATGGGCCCAGCCGCTCCACAGCACGTGGGATCCTCCCGGACCAGGGCACGAACCCGCGTCCCCTGCACCGGCAGGCGGACTCCCAACCACTGCGCCACCAGGGAAGCCCTACAAACACTTTTAATGAAGATGTTACAGTGTTGATACTTTATATATTTTGAAAATAATTTTTATCTCTTTTCATATGAAACTTGTCTATGGCATAGTCTGTCCCTATCCCTGCGCTGGTTCCACAAATGACTGGAAATTTATTTGCATGATCCTGGGAGTGGCTAGTAGAGTGTGCTGTGAATATGGAATTGGTATGGCTGGATGCACTGGGGTTTGCAGAAGCCACACGGAGACTATACACACAGATCCTCAGCCTGGAAGAAATCAAGTTTCAGTTTGATGAATTTGCTCTGGGCCATCTCCAGGACACTTTACGTACCTTATGTACCGTTCCTCAGACGCTGTGGCAATACAAATAACATCTGTATCGATCCTAAAATAGCTGGAGATATTGCAGTTCCTTCTTGGAGGCCCTGAGGGCAAGTGGAGGCCGGGTGCCAAGTCCATCAGCTGCATCTAGCTGCACCAGTCTGGGCATGTGCCATGGCGCGTTGTCACTCAGACCATGCCTGGACTGGAGAGAGTCTTCTTCATTCTAGGTCTGAACAATCCTTTCTGGAATCAGTGGGACTAAACCACAGTAGCCGGCAACTTCCCTGAGCTCTCTTCCACCGTCACAGAATCTTGGGAAGGCCAGATTCCAGCCCAGGCTGATGCTTGAGTGAGGGCTTGGTGTCTCCATTCTAGTCCCTGGAAGGCTTTGACCCCTGGATCCTTCTTCTGGCAGAGGTCATTGGTCACCCTTCAGTATGAGGTCGGGTATGCCTGTATTGAGGCTTGTCCTACCTGCCAAACTCAACCCATTTTGGAGAGGTAGGGAAAGAAATGGGTAAAAGACAACAGGTTAATACAACTGAACATCTTCTTGCCTTTCTGACCAGCCCAGCATGCACTGCCTGGGGTGGGTCAGTCAGCTTCCTGTGTAAGTGTTACAGGCCACCTCCTGCTATACCTCCCTCACATTTATATACATTCATGTTCACTCTCACATACACTCACTCACCTGTATGCACCATACACACACACACACACACACACACACACACACACACACACACTCCCACCAGCCAAATGGACAAACCACCCAAGGGAATCATGCACTTTCCTCAGCTTAATAGATGCTCTTTCCCAACTATCCCCTCCCAGCCCCCAAGAAAGATGTCATTTACAGAAATCAAGATCTAACTCTTCACCCTAAAATCAAGGACAGGAAGGATCTGGCTACCTTTCATAGGTAACTATGATCTTTTTCATGACAAATTACAGGGTGTCAAAGGGCCTTCTAAACTCTGGTTCACACCACTATGGACAGATAGCACAGATGAGTCCCTGTACTGGGCTTCCCCTCTGCCACCGAGAGCACACCTACAAGCTCCTCAGCTGCTGTCTGTAACCCGTATTGGACGCCCCACTGCTCCTGGCGCCACCCAACTGGAAACCGTTGGTCTCAGTCTCACTTGGATACTTGAACATAGAGCCTCATCCAGTTCCTGCAACCAGCACTCTCCTAGGTAGGTGTCCTTCAACCAGATTATACAAGGTGCAGAGTTTGAAGAGTATATTCATCTTTTGAAGCTCAGGTCTTCCGTCCAGGACAACCTAGAAGAAACTTACAATGGGGAGTTAGCAAATCCTTGACCACACCCAGCAAGGACTGATGTCATTGTAAAGAAGAAAAACTGGGAGCTCCAGCTAAAACAGGACAGCCCTGAATGGGGCTGGGTCCACCAAGACAGGAGACATCAGTCTGGAAGGGAAACTAGGATATAACTAGGTTGCATATTCATACAAATCCCATGTAAGTACTTTTAGTCCTCAAACCCCTGCCTCTATTTTTTCTCACCAGGCCCAGACCCTGTATGGTGGCCCTATCAAGGTGGTCACAGTAAGAGACTCACTTCCAATCATTTTCAATTCATGAAGTCAATTTGGAGGAACCAGTCCATCCATTAAGCTGGACATTCTGAGGACAAACAGTTCAGATGTGGGCCTGTGGGCCAGCAGAGAAGGCCTTCTGGACGTGCAGGGATCAGTCCAGGTCTTCGGTGATACTCTGAGGCCTGAACCACACCAGGTGGGTTCTGAGGACTCACAGGTGTAGTCCTCCAAGGCCTCCTGGTCAGGGGCAAAGCCCTACTTGACTGATGTTCTGACCCACAGTTATTTCCTGGACCCTGTCTTTACACTACGTGTGGGCCAGTGTCCCCTCCCCCAAAATGTATATGCAAAATACTTAAGGTTGACTTGACCAGGTTTCTGCACTCAAGGGGCAAAACTCTTATACATCAGGAATAATACTTCTCTGGTTGCCATAGGTATTCAAAAACTCACTTTTGGGCTTCCCTGGTGGCACAGTGGTTGAGAGTCCACCTGCCCATGCAGGGGACACGGGTTCGTGCCCCGGTCCGGGAAGATCCCACATGCCGCAGAGCGTCTGGGCCTGTGAGCCATGGCCGCTGAGCCTGCGTGTCCGGAGCCTGTGCTCCGCAACGGGAGAGGCCACAATAGTGAAAGGCCCGCGTACCGCAAAAAAAAAAAAAAAAAAAAACTCACATTTTCATTACCATCCTGTCAACAGACTTCCTCAGAATAAAAGGAATATTCTTTGGACCCCCAAATTAGCAAAAACTCCTCCCCAAATCACGATCTTATCTGCCCTCATCCAAGCCTATTCTAACTCAGCCCGCCCATGTCCGCCTGGCTTGGAAGCCTCCCAAACATATATACGGGGCCACCATGTTGCTAGAAAACTTTTGCTCTGTTGCCAATTTTTCAAAGAATCTAGTTCTGTGAGAAACCAACTCCCAGGACACAGATAACATTAAAAGAGGTTTTAAGGCTTGGAGAGATGAACTTAACAGAATCTGACATACTGGGCCTCAAAGGCTAACGACAGCGTCTGGAAACAGCTCTCAGAGACAGGAAAACGCAGCCCTGGTCACTTAGAGTGGGCACTTAACTTTCAAAGATGGGGTTTTCAAACAGCTAGCCTAGGCAACCTCTCAGCTAAACCTTTATCATATGAGCCCAAATAACAGGAGCTGGCAGAGGCCAGCCTAACTCAAGGAAGGTGCTCCATTCTAAATAAATTATAGCTTAGCACTCCTAGAACCTCCAGCATGACCAGATACCAGCAACAGGCCAGTGTTGCATTCAGCAGCCCCTGGACAAGGTCCTGTACCATTGGGTAGGGACTTCCAGAGGACAGAGGACAGGGGAGGCTTGCTCTGCCATTATGACCCCTTCAGCATGTTCTCTGGGGAAGAGCCAGCACACAGGCCTGTACTTCTGCCAGGACAGAAACCCAGACACATCCAGATGTGAGGATTCTGGCAGAATATACTCAGGTCCAGGCCAAGAAGGGCCAAGAAGACTCTAAAGGCTCCCTATTCCCCTTGGATGCCAGAGGCCCCTGAAAAACTGGACTCTGTAATGGTTGTGGCCTCTCGAACTGCTGGTGTTACGGATGATGTCACCAAGACAATGCACATGATCTCCCGGACCAGAGCCCATTTCCAGCCATCACAGCCCTATTGGTCAAGGTTAGATTCTAATCCACCGACTACCTAGTGGCCTGAGTTTGCACCCCAGTTCTGGAAGCACAGTTCAAAGCCCAATGAGTGTCAATCCACCTCTCTGTCCCCTGGTTTTATTCAAATAATAAGTGAGTCAGAGCCCAGAGAGGTCCTACCATTGCTATCCACAGAGATGATTTTTAGCCAGAATCCATTCTGCTTAGTATATACTTGTAGAAAGAGTGTAGTTCTGGTGAATAAACATGTTTAATATGACTCCTGGCTGCATGTCATATAGTCAGCATGACCCATGCCCTCATCCTGCCTCTAATGAGCTTTCTAACTTTGTCAATTTTTTTATGACCCAGGACACAATTTTGTACAGTAAGTACAGATTCTTAAGCTGCTTAAAATGGCTCCTCAGTCCCAGGCACTGTGCTAGGCCTGGGGACAGCACAGAGAATACCCAAGGGCCCTGAGGATTCTCACGAGATTCCTGGCTATCATTGTCCCCTAGGACCTCGCCCCAGACATGCTTGCTTCACCAAGGGGAATCATATCTGATACATTAAAAAAAAAAAACAAAAAAAACCCCACGGATGTCTAGATCTCTCAGGCTACAAGAGAGACAATTCCAGAAAGGAGACATCATCTGGTCTCCTCGCCCTTCTCAGCATCATGCCCTTGCTGAAATCTGGAAGGCCTCTTTCTGATTCAACTTCCTGTGAAGTTGCAGAGGTGGTGAATCCTGTCACATGCTGCCATCAGAGACCCCTGAGGGTACATATTCTGCCCAGTGAAGCCTTCCCTGCCTGCCCTCGCTCCCCTCCAGGAAGAGGAATCAGACGGGGTCAGGGCTGGCTAAAGGCCTGTACATCTTTTACTTCCTGGCCAGTCTTTCCCCTGGACTTTCCCTCTTTGGGATCTCCCCTCCTCCCAGCTTTTAGGGCTGCCTCTGGCATTTCTGACTTTCAGATTCACCCTTCGCTTCATAATGGTCAGTCCGACAGCTCCCCCGTGAGCAGCACCTGCTGCGGTCCAGCTCTGCCTCAGCCTGCGCCCTGCCCGGCACCTGTCCAGCTGATGTTAAAGACATCCCTGGGTGTGTTTACCCCCAGCTCATCTCAGAAGTATCTCACACTGATTCCTTGATGTCCCATTCAACATAGGACGTGAGAGCTTCCTTCCGTAACTCCAACACTACCTGAGGCAACTAGGGCCATGCTGTCCTTCTCTGTTTACTCATGTCCTGAGCTGTCGAAAGGGTGGTTGTCCTCAGGAGGGCTGAACAGAGTATCAGGGCACAGTTGGTTGTTATTCCAGCCGGGCAGTCGGGGGCAACGTGCCGGCTGCCATCAAAGGGAGGTCCTCACTGGAGCTGTGACAGAAAAAATTCACCTGATAATTAAGAAGATGATTTATTCGGGTGATTGCAATAAGGAGAACATCCACTGATGAGGAACGTCTCAAAGAAAAGGAAGGGGACCAGGGGTTTTAGAGAGGCAGGTAAACAAGGGAGCCATCTTGGAATCTTACAGGAGTCATGAGAAAGGATGGAGTTGAGACTTCCCTTGGAAACTCTGAGGGCAGTGTGGTCCTTTGTGGTGAGCTGGTTTGTCATTTCCAAGGCACAGAGGGGTAGGGGGGATTTCTTAAGCATCACTGCTGAAGTTGCACAGAGCTCAGATAACGCTCAGTAATGTCAGTCCCGCCTCCCCATTCCAGATGACTATCTTTTGTCACTGAACAACTCAGAGGCAAGCATAAGTCTCCCAAGGGGCAGGAAGCAGGGCCTAAGAAACAGTCTCTCCAGCATTCTCGCTGGTGTTGTTCTTCTAAAACTGGTGGCGCATCTGTTGGGAGGTGGGGCAGAGGTCAGTTGTTTTATGGTCCTGGAGATCAGATATCTTAAAAGAGGGATGCCTAAAATAGAGACATAATCGTATAAGAATTGTATTAAGGTAAAGAGCCAGGAGTTGAACCTTGAGAATTCACCAGTCCAGGGGATTCCAGAGGAAGAAAATCTTGCAGCACCACTCCTTGAGTTTCTCAAAGCTAAGATGGCCATACTCTTGGTGATGTTGTGCGTCGTCTTGGCTACCTTTCATTCACGGGCACGTGTGATCCAAGTATTTTGTTGGCCTTCCTTAGTGGTCCAGCAGCAGCTTGTCCAGGGAGAATTCCAACCTGTGCATGGTCTGCTGTGGAGCTGGGTCCTTAAAGGTTGCTGCCGAGTCACTAGGCTACAGCTTGCAGAGCTTCTTCAGATTCTGGGGGGAAAGGCCAGCTGCAAGGCAACCTGAAGTGCTGATAGGGATCCACGTAGCCAGGTTTTAGTTCTTGGTAATGCTGAGTCAGGCAGGAGGGAGAAAAATTTGAAAAGTTAGTTTGGAAGATTGTAGTCAGATATTGAAGAAAACTGAAAGACTTGAAAATGTGGTAAGGATCGACAATTTGACAAGGCAACAGATCCAGTCCAACTGAAAGGAAGGTACCAAAACTGGTTTTTCCATGAGGGGTGGGGGAAGGAGGTCAGTGAAATCTCATCAGACAAGACAGAGTTTGCACAGTCATCAGCTACCTGCAATGTACAAAGAATTGCAAAAAAGAAAAAAAAACTCAAAGGTAACAAACAGGGTGAGAGTCTGATAACCTGGAAGGGTGTGCTATAATTGAAACACAAATTTTCTCTTTTTTGATACCCCTCTTTTGACAAAGATAACCTCAAAGAAAGGTTTTTCTTGATCACGAAATAAGGCTGGTTTCAGTAGATTTGGCCTATTTACATAGGTACCTCCAGAATGGCGATCTTCCACATAGGCCTGCTTAAGTTCGTTTGCTGCAAGTTCTAATAAGGTATCTCAGATTGGACTGTTGAAAGCCTCTTCAGGCTAGGAAGCCAAGACAAGGATTTGCCATCAAATTCACCTGCAGTACTCATAAATTTGAGCAAATTCCTCTCTTCTCAAGGTTGCGCAATTATCCTAAGGCTCATGGGCCTGCCAGGAAGTGACCTTCCTTACTCACCTGTAAGCCTGAGAACTCGGCGAACAAGTACCAGGTCAGTTTTCCCAAGAAGGCTTTGTAACCATTGGCTCCATAAAATCAACCTTAGTTCCTTAAAAGTGTCAGGTCATTTCTGATCAAATGAACATCATTCTCAAATATGATATTCCAGGCAAAGCCTTGGGTTCATAACCAGTGCTTCCAATTTTGTCCTGTTAAAAAGGAAGACAGATTCTTATTGAAACTATGCAAATAATTATATTGCCGTGAAATTAAGAATACTCACAAGACTTTCTGAATTTTTGAACCATCAAGGAGGGAGCATAAGATATTTACACACGGTTTGTTTCTGGTTAGCAAAGCATAGTCTACTGAATTATTATGAGTTATAGATAGCTTTAGAGAAAAGAGAATGGAGTTCCTTATATACCTAGAAAACAGAACATTAAAACAACACCAACAATATTCCAAACAAAACCCACCATCACCCCTCATTCATTCATTCGGTCCTAGGTAACTAATTCTTGTTCCCCTGGATTTTGGTTTTGTATTCTCATGAATTCATCTGTGTCTCAGCTAGAATTCTAGAAATCCTGACTCAGCCCACTGGTATGGTCTCACAGTTGTCTAAATAAGGCCACCAGAAGCCTGTACCCCAAAGTGCCTAGCACAGTCCTTTTCTACAGGACTCTGAGACAGCGCTTCTTTGTCAAAGACAAGCACTCTAGTCTATAGCTGATTGTAAGTGCTTTCAGGGAAGCATCAGAGAAGCCCAAAAGACTACCTTTAGATGACAAAATAAGATGGCTGTGGTTAACCTGTTACTGACATTTTCAAAAGTGAAAGATAGGCTGGGAGTTCATAACAAGAATAATACAACTGACAAGGAAATTTGGTTGTTTCTACAGCACAGAAACCAAAATAATAAAGTCAATCCAGAAAATGTTTTAGGCAAAATATCTGTTAACATAACGAGTAACTCTATTTTCAAAGAAGAGTAGACATTATATCTAATTTATAAAAATGGAGGAACATAATCTTCAGAGGAAAAATATCTTCAGATATAACATATAGTAATCCTGACATAATATACACTACGAATATATAAAGAATATCAAGTAAAGAGACCCTGTAAATCTGGAATTGGTCCTAAACCTCTGCATATTAATATAAGCCCATAGTAAAGGATATTAGTTTCCAGTTGAAAACTGCCACTGTAGTAGTTAAATTCAAATTAAAGAAGCTATGGTTGAGTTACCATTTTAAGAAATAGCTAAATTATGCCTGACAACACCTCCTGTGGTTGTCTACAGTTGGTCCTGTGTCCATGGGCTCTACATCTGTGGATTCCAGCAACCGAGAACGGAAAATATTCTGGAAAAAAAAAAATTCCAAAAAAGCAAAACTTGAACTTGCAGCACACTGGCAACTATTCAAATAGCATTTACATTGTATTTGCATAACATTTACATTGTGTTAGGTATTATAAGTAATCTAAGGAATACAGGAGGATGTGAGTAGGTTATATGCAAATACTTTGCAGTTTTCTATAAGACTTGAGTATCCACAGATTTTGGTATCTGTGGGAGATCCTAGAACCAAATCCTTGTGGATACTGAGGGATGACTGTACTATCAGGTACAGCAGCACCAAGAAACAACAGGGCCAATGAGAGCATTGACAACGCTCTAGGAATTTTCCCCAGAGCATATAGTTCCTGAAATCCGAATTTAATTACAATTTACCAAACTGATTTATTACCCTGGGACATGCTAAGCAGCATCTCTTCTGATTTAACAACTCTTCCTATGCAACTCATCAGTAGTAACCATCAAATAAACCCAATTATTTCCTGCCTTTTCTCTTTTTACAATGAGAGAACAAATCCTTTGTGTTTTTTCCTTTGGGAAATCTTAAAGACAGTCTTGGGTGCAAAAGGTATTATTTAGGATCAATTTGGGGTAAGACAAAATATCAAAAGTTGTCAGGATATTCGAACACCTGAATAAGATAGGATCATGAGTTCCTGAGAAATAATACTTGGTACTTACTTAAAGTGACAAGAAAGGATTTTAAAAATAAGCATAGGAGGTAACGTGATTGTAAAGAATCTTAGCTCTTTCCTAAGTAAGAAAACTTTGTTCTCTTAAAGAATCGGGGACATAATAAAGTCAGCATAAACCATAAAAAGTTATTCTGGCAAAACACAGAATCTTTGTTACCTTGGCAAACCACACAGAAGGTACAGAATAACCTTTTACAGCTTCATATTCATTTCTGATTGCTGCTCTAACAAATTTGGGAGCTTAAAACAACACACATTTATTACCTTATAGTTCTAGAGATCGGAAGTCCAAAATCAGTCTCACTGGGTTAAAGTTAAGATGTCAGCAAAGCTGGTTCCTTCTGGAAGCTTCAGGAGAGCATCCATTTCCCTGCTTTGTCCAGCATCTACAGGCCCTTTTCATTCCTGGCTCATGGCCCCTTCCCCAATCTTCAAAGCCAGCAGTGAACTAGCTTTCAATCTCTTTCAGTGTCTGTTGTCATATCACCTTTTTCTTATTCTGACGCTCCTGCCTCCCTCCTATAAGGACCCTTGTGATTACACTGGGCCCACCAGATGTCCAGAATAATCTCCCCATCTCAAGGTCCTTAACTTAATCACCTCTGCAAAGTTCCTTTCACCATGTAAGGTGACATATTCACAGGTTCCAGAGATTGGGCCATAGCCACCTTTAGGGGGCCATTAGTCAATCTACCAAACCTCTCACGAAGGGCAGACCAATAATTTTCTCATTTTAATGGAGAGAAAAACAAATTCTAGTTTTGTGTCCGTATATTTGATACTAAAACTCTTTTTAAAAAATCTTATAAATAAATCCATAAAAAAAATCCACCAAAACTTAGCCAGCTTTGACAAATAAAATCCCCTTTTCTAGACCTTCTGTACCTTTCTATATCCATTCAGGTTGTAACCTACACGTTCCTCTTTCTCATTATGGAACAACCAGTCCGTTTACTTTAGGACAAAATTACTCTTTTTTTTTTTTTCTTAACAAAACACATCCTGCATACCTCAACTCCCGGAAACATTCCCCTGATTTTACTGAGCCACCATCTTCCCGGACCTCCACCCTATTCTGTCTTTGCTATTACAAAGTGGGAGCCCTCGTCCTTCTCCTATGCTCCCATGAAATCTCCTCCCTCCTTAGGGACCTCCAGGCATCTGTGATTCCCTTCTCTTTCTTGTATCTTCAACTTCTTTAACTGTTCCTTCCCACAAGCACTTAAACGTGCTCAAGTCTCTGCTGTCTCCCAGACCCTCTCTTGACCAGGGCTTCCTCTCCACTTCCCTGTCTTGAAAGTGCAACCTCTACTCATATTTTCCCTCTCCATAGCTCCTGTTCACACCTTAAACCCACTGCCATACGAGTGCCTCTTCACCCATCACTCCACTGGTACGGCTCTCTCCAAGGTCACCAAAATCCTCCTGTTGCCACATCCAACCGATAACTTCCAACTTTGTATCACTTGATCCTACTGTAGCACTAGACTGCTGACTATTCTTTCTCTGGAAATGTGTCTGTGGGACATTATGCTCTCCTGGTTTTCCTCCTATCTTTTGACTTCTCCTAGATGGTATCCATCTAATGAATTAGCCCTATTATCCAACCAGTTGCCTATGTCAAAAGCCAGGTTTTCATCCTATATTCTATATTCTCCCCTACCATCTATAGCCTTCAAATCACCAACTACTGCCTTCTAGATATTTTTTTTTCCTAACTGATTCGCTTTTTTTCCATGCCCCCTAGTTCAGGCCCCATTTCTCTTGCCAGAATGAAAATAGCCTCCCACTGGCCTTACTACCTCTAGTCTGGCCTTCTTCCCACCCACAGTGCATGCAGGATCAGAGTGACGTTTATAAGTCTGAAGCACAGATCTGAGCTGGTCACTCCATGGCTTAAAGTTTCAGTGTTCATTCCACCCAACCTACCCCCATCGCCTTCATGTTGAAATCCAGTCTCCTTAACACGGATGATAAGGATCTTCAAATATTAGAACTTTGTTTATCCTTCAGCCTTATCTAGTGCCAAGTTCCCTCCGCGTTCCTGCCATTTGCGACAACATGGATAGACCTGGAGGGTATTCAGGTATTCTACTAAGTGAAATAAGTCAGACGGAGAAAGACAAATACTGCATGTTCTCATTTATATATGCAGAATCTAAAAAAGATGAACTCACAGAAATAGAGAATAGAATGATGGCTGCCAGGGGCTGCAGGTGGGGGAAATGGAGAGATGTTCATACTATATCTAATGTAAATATAATATATATAATGTACATATATCACATATGTAATGCTCATAGAGATGTACATATCTAATGTACAGCGTGGTGACTATAATTAGCAGAGAGTAGATCTTAAATGTTATCACCACACACATACACACAAAATCATAATTATGTGAGGGGGTGAAGATTTGAACTAACCTTATTATGGTAGTCCTTTTGCAATACATACATGTATCTAATCACCATAGTGTACACCTTAAACTTACATATGTTGTATGTCAATAATACTTCAGAAGTCGGGGAAAAAAAAGAAATAACAAATTAAAAAAATAAAATTCGCCTCCGCAAGCTCTAAGCTGTATATACTGTATGTTCACTGTGCTTTCCTGCGTTGGGTGCTGTTCACATGATTTTCTTTGAGCATTTACCCCCATTTTCAACTGGCTAAATCTTATTTATACCTCAAGTCTCACTCTTCTGTAATTGCTGTTTTTTTGTGTGCCTTTCCTGGACCACAGGCTCACTGAATGCAGGGGCCATGTATTGGCCCAATGTCTCATTCCCACGGCTTGTGCCCAGTAATTATGTGCTCTCAATATGTATTTGTTGAATAAACAAAGTTTTAATGAGATTCAGAGCAGGTTTTGTGGGTATGAGGGTGTGGGAAGGGTGAATGGGTGGAAAGAGCAGTTAAACAGGAGAGTTACAGAGTTCAGGCTTCAAAGGTAGAATCTTGGTGACTGCAGAGACCAGGATGGCGCTAACCAGGTGGTTGGTGAGTAGAGTGGAAGTGAAGGTCACTGGGGCAGAGAGTATGAGGGAACCATGACCTAACATATCAGATGAGTGGCACTTATGTTGCCCTGGAGAAGTCAGGCACAGGGTGGGGTGGGGAGGGAAGCTGTGAGTCAGGCTTCAAAGTCCTTTCGCGAGTGGTGTGATTAAGGCAGGGAGGTGCCTTTTTCGATGGCCCAGCTTCAGCAGAAGACAGGAAGGGAAATGAACGTGATGGAAGCATTAACACACGACCAATACGGACTCCAGGAGAATGATGACCCTCCTGTGTGACTCTGAGGTCTGTGGACACAGCATGGGAGACTGAGCGGCCCCTGTAGAGAGGGCTTCAAGGTGAAGAGGTCAAGGAATTTCCAAGAAACAGGTCATGCCTCATAGACTATAAATTATAGAGTATATTATATAATACATATATATTATATTAATAGAAAGGGCTTGGAGTCCAGTAGAAGGATTGAAAAGGTATCTCCCCAAGGGCAAATTCAAGTGCTCAGATGGTCAAGTGCTCAGATGACGCTGCTTCTTCCACTTCGGCTTCAGAATTTGTTACAAACTCCTTTTTCCAGAAACTTCTGCCATCTTGCTGCTATAATTCTCAGCTGCAGTGGACTTATCCCAGTTAAAAGATTAATCTGGAATCCTGCTCTGACCCTTAAATCAAAGGAATCCAAACCTTGCATGTGGGATTATCCACCCCCGTGCATTCTTTTATTCTGTGGGAAATTGGGTCCCTACTTGTTTTTGTGGAATGTCAGCACAATAAAGCCCACCTTTTGGGGGACTGCCGTTAAAAAGAAAACTCTTAAAAAAAAATGCAGTGGGAGTAAACTCCTCATTGAACAAAGTTTCAAAATTAGATAAAACTTGCAGTCTGCTCACTGAAGAGGGCGAGGTGCCTCCCTTCCCTGGTAACTAGAGAGAAGCAGAGACAGCCTCAGGAACCAGCTTGCTCAGGGCTTGTCATCAGTTGATTTCTCTCTGAGCCTAGACAGCTATAGTTTTTCTAATAGCTTCTAATATGTTTGAGATCACTTGTCCTTGGTTGGAATGAACTTTACTTGTAATGTGTTATTATTCTACTTATATTTCATACTTTTTATTTAGGTTTTTCATATATATATTCACTGGCAAGATTATATATATTCACTGGCAAGAGTCACTGGTTTTCTTTGTGTGTGTGTTGCATTTATTGAGGTTTTGGTATCAAGGCTATAACCAGAATAAGAATAATCCTCCCCCATCCCACCGCCAACTTGTTAGAAATGGCGAATCACAGGCCCCACCCTCGACCAAGGGAATCAATATCTGCATTTCATCAAGATCCCCTGGTAATGCACGTGCACATTAGTTTGAGAAGCTGTCCCAGGCCTTGACATTTACCGGAAACTGCTTCTTCCATAGTCTCATGGTAAGCAACCTGGCTCTCCTCCTTTCTAGCACCTCCTCCTTTCCAGCTCACTTGGCCTACGGTGCTGATTACACCATCCTTTCACCCATCATTCCTTAGATCCTGCTGCCACTTCCACAGAGTCTCTGCCCTCCCATGGCTCCCACCTCCTCCCCCATTTCCTCATTCCTTCCTATCCAGCTCGGAGGCAACAGTCAGCAATTACTATTATTACTTCCTTGTATATACTCTCGCCTCCCTTTCCCCTTTTTCTCTCCATGGAATTATCTAACAAAAATAACCCCGGCTGAATCCAAGTCTCCACCATCCTGCGCTGGCACCATCCCAGCAAATTGTGGCCTCTGAAAGACAGACGAATCCCGCTGACTGGCCCGTCTGTACACCTTCCCCTCTCCCCTCCAGCTTCCAACACCTCCACCTTGTCCACGCTCTAAGCTGATGACCTTGCTTGCTTCCTATTTCCCTGAGAAAAGAGCAGCCCTCAAAGGAAATGTCCACACGTTCCGCCACCTCATCCCCGGGGCTGCCTGCCCTCCGTCACTGTGAGGGAGCGCCTGCCTGGCTGGTCTCCAAGGCCAGAGCCGCCACTGTGCGCTGCAACCTCCTCTACTTACTCACTCGAGGATAACTCTCCACAAAATGCTGCCCCACCCCAGTCGCCATCAAATTTTCCCTCACTACTGAATCATTCCTGTCAACACGGAAGCTGGCTCTAACAGCTCCCATCCTCAAAACAAAACAAAATGAAATAAAACAAGAAATCTGTTTTGACTTCACTCTCCCTTCTGGCTGCTGCCCCATTTTTCTGCTCTCCTTTAGAACAAAGCTTCATGAAAAAATTGTCTGCACCCATGGTCTCTCATTCTAGAGCCCAATTCTCTCTACAGAGGTCTTTCTAGGGCTTATTCTTTCTAGAGACCACTCCTGTCAGGCTTTCCCACCCACTTCTGCTGAAACAGCTCTTCCCAAGGCCACTAGTTACCTCTGTGGCACTGACACCAATGACCAATCCCCACTACTAATCTTACTTGAACTATTAGCCACATTCAGAGCCATGGATCCATCCTCCATCCCTGATCTTCCAGCATGTGACCCTCTCCTGGGTCTCCTCCGGCCACGCTGGCTCCTCTCAGCATCCTTTGCTGGTTCCTTGTCATCTCCCTGACCTCTCAGTGTTGGGGCCCAGGCTCACCCTTGGCCTTGTCTTTTATTAACCCTCTCTCCCTAAAGGATCTCCCTGAGTACTGTATTGAGATTTTACTTACTCTGAGGACTCCCCCAATTCTATCTCCAGTGCAGACCTCTTCCCCAAACCCCAGACTTCTACATCAAGCTCCCTCCTTGGGTGTCTCACAGGCAGCTCAACTTGATATGCCCCCAAATGTATTTCCAAGTTCCTCCCTTCATATCTGTTTCTGTTTAAGTCTTCCCCATTTCCCCAAATTGTATCTTCCAGTTGCTTGAGAAAACAAAAGACAAAGAAACACACACACGAAAACTAAGAAATCAGCAAAATCAGGCTTCCCTGGTGGCGCAGTGGTTAGGAATCTGCCTGCCAATGCAGGGGACACGGGTTCAAACCCTGGTCTGGGAAGATCCCACATGCTGTGGAGCAACTAAGCCCGTGCAGCACTACTACTGAGCCCACGTGCCACAACTACTGAAGCCCACGTGCCTAGAGCCTGTGCTCTGCTGCAAAAGCCACCACAATAAGAAGCCCATGCACCACAACAAAGAGTAGCCCCTGCTCGCCGCAACTAGAGAAAGCCTGTGCGCAGCAATGAAGACCCAGTGCAGCCAAAAATAAATAAACAAAAAAATTTTTTAAATGAATAAAATCTATCTTAAAAAAAAAAAGAATTCAGCAAAGTCATGTCAGCTCCCCCTTTTAAATGTGTCTAGAACACGACTACTTCTTTAGTCTTCCACTGGGCTGAGTCTGTCTTCTTGTCACTGGACTATTTCCAAAGCCTTCCAACTGGTCTGGATGAAACTCTCAGGCCCTTCAGGCTGGGCTTCACACCACAACCAGAGTAATTCTTTTGAAATGTCAGACCACATCCTTTCTCTGCTCAAAACCCTCCAAATATCTCCCGCTCTCATTCAGAGTAAAAACCGAAGTCCTCACTTTGGTCTATATGGCCTCCCTCTCTTCTTATCTCTCCTCTCTCACCTCAGGGCTCTTGCCTTGCTGGGCTCCAAGGCATCCCCACCTCAGGGCCTTGGTCCTTGCTGTTCCTTCTGCTTTTCCATACTCATAGCTCACAGCAGGCTCTTTCTTCAAGTAGCTTGCCCCCTGCGGGAGCGCTAGAAATAACAATACCCTGCACTCGCTCGCCTCCTTAGCCTGTGTGCTTTTTCTCCATAGTACTAAAAACCATTTGATATCATACATATGTTGGTTTATTTGTTGTTTGTCTCAGGAGCAGGTAATGTTTCGTTCAGTGCCCCACCACCTAGAACAGTGCTTGGCACACAACAGATACTCAAAAATAGCTGTTCAGTTACAATAAAAGCAAAGCAACAGAAAGAAATGAAAATATACATGTATGGCATTTTTATGTACCAGAGTCTGTTGTCAGAGCTTTGCGATGCATTATCTCGTTCAACCTCATAAGCCTATGGTACTATGCTATTATACTTCTGTGTGAGTGTATGTGAAGGAACGTAGGAACAGGGATAGGAAATAGCCCATAGAGACTAAATGGTGGAGTTGAGATTTAAATCCAGGCTTTTGAATCCTACTAATATGGGTCATTCGATCACTTTCTACACTCTCTCTCAGAGGATGCTAAAATGAGAGTTACCTGTCCCTCGAAAGTAGGAAGGAATGAGTCTGCACAAGTCAGCCCCCGGCCTTTAGCAGAAATAGAGCTTTGTTAAGAGTTCAGGAAGTGGTCGCAGACAGTGGACGTAGGATTCCTTCGGTTAGAGTTCTTAGAATGACGAGACCGGGCTGAGCACCAACATCTCAGCTGCAGGTGAAAGGAGAGGAACTCCCGTTCTCTGCTTCCGCTTTTCTCTGCTCCCCCTCCCGCTGCGGCTCGGCGCGGACTCCTACGCCCCGAGTCCGCCCGGCCGCCAGAGGGCGCCCGAGGCCGAAGGGGCCGTTGCGGCACCGCCCGACGTCGCGCCCTCGGCGGCTGCGCAGACGCACGTCAAAGCCGGGCTCGGGCCGGGAGCGGGGAGCGGCGCGGCCTGGGAGAGACTGAGACTCCGGGAGCCGGGCGAAGGCTGTGCGGGGCCCCGCAGCAGAGCCGCAGCCGGAGCAAGCGAGCGAGAGCAGCAGTGCGGCGGCCGCCGCGGGAGTCCCTGGGCCGCCGTCCGCTCGCGCAGCCGCCGCTGCTGCCGCGGGATCCTGTCACCGGGAGCAGGAGCGGGCGGAAGACAACGGAGGGGCCGAGCGCCCAAGCCGCGCCGCGGGGACCGAGCGAGCAGCCCGAGGCGGCGGCGGCCGAGGACGGAGACGGCGACGACGCGGAGGCGGAGAGGGAGCCGCCCGGCCCAGCCCCGTGAGTGACCCCCAGCCCGACCCTTTTCGAGGCGCGGACGCCAGCCCGGCTTCCGCCTCCCTGCCCCGGCCCGTCACCGGCTCCGGGGCTGCCTCCATTTTCTCGGGTGGCGGCGGCGGCCCCAGCCCGGGAGTCGGCGGGAGCGGCCCGGCCTGCCCTCTCCGCCCGGCCCGGGCTCCTCGCGGAGCCTTACCCTCTCGTCCTCGCCGGCGCGGCGCCCACGGGCCTGCGGCCGGGTCTCCGGAGGCCCCGTGCTCTCCTGCCAGCTTTCCGCGGTTCTGTGGCGGGGCTGGCGGCGTGGGGGCGTCTGCGGCCGGAGCCGGGAGGACAGGGGAGTGCGGGCCCGGGTAACTGTCACTCCCACTGCACAAGGGCTCCGGCCACCTCGCTTCTGGTCCCTGGTAAACTTCCTGTTATCAGGAGGCGGATAGCATCTCTGCGTTCTTCAGTTCGGGAAAATGCCTAACCGATTTCTGGTTAGGAATTGTGCGGTCGGAGCGTTCCCGAGTTCGGTTGAACCAGCCTGCGCGCTGAGTGCGTGCAGGCGCCCTGGTCGGTCCGCGCCAGAGGGATTCAAAGGGGAACCCGGGCCCGCGGTCCCCTCCCCCGAGGAGCTTACGCTGTGGTGCAGGAGATAAGGCTAGTACACAAATAACCACGATACCGGGAAGGAGATGATAAGTCCTGTGAAAGAACTACAGAATGCTAGAAAGCTACCCAGGGAAGACCGGACTGATCGATCACTTCCGCCTAGCAGAAATCTGGAAGGCTTCTTGGGCGAGGCGGTACAAAGCGGGTCTTGAAGGCCCGACGGCATTTGGGAGAGGGGAGGGTTGCAGAAGAGAACGGTATGTGGAGCAGCCGCAAAGCTAGAGGACAAAGGTAAAAAGGTATAGTCTAGAAATAGTAGATAGTGCAGTTTATTGCGTAGGGCCACAGTGGGGACTGGGGGTAGGCCAAAGAGTTGCTGGGGGGGGCAGATCGTTGAATGCTGTAGAGGAGCCGTTTGAGTGGCATTTTAAGGAAACTTAGAGCTGATTTCTCAGTGACTCATGGGCCCGGAAATGTAAGCTAGGGGATATTAAGGGCGCTCTTGTGAAAGAAAGGAGAGAAGGAGGCCCAGTAAAGAGGTGACATTCTGTGCCTTGAATATAATGCAGTTTGAGATCGATTTTGACAGCTTCCCGGATATTCAAATAAATCCACGTCCAGGCTAAGCAAAGGACCTTTTTGCAAAAACCTTCTTTAGATATAAGGCTCTTAAGAAGTAATGGAAAGGTGTGTGTAAAATGAGGTGTTTCTGTTGGTGCAGTTCACTAAAATGCATCAAAACTTCTCGCACTGTGTATTAGGTGTCTACATTTTGGAACTACTGAACTGAACATAACTTAGTTCTTTGAGATGGTTTTTGTGTAAAGCAGTCTAAACTGATGCTTTAAAAAATCAGATTGTCACTAATAGAAAGTTGGACATAGAACCTTTTCTTAGAAAGGTAAAAATTTCTTTATTAGTTTTTAGTTATGAAAATATTTATAGGAGAGCCAGAAATGAAAGTCTTTGGCTTTATTTTGTTCCTTTTTTCCAGATTACTAGCAAATAATTAGCCCCTTTATTCGAAGTCTAGAAGTATGGTCTATGGAAGCAGCTTAGAACCTGTGTTGGTTTTGTAAGGACTTATTTGTTGTTTGTTTATATGACAAGTGAATGCCAACTTTTTTTCAGTTAAAAAAAAAGACTTTTGCAGGAAGTACTGTAGAATTTTTAAAAGTTATCTTATGTAATCTCACCACTTATGTTACTATTAACATTTTTGCGTATTTCCTTTTCAGTCTTTTTATGTTTTTTTTTTTACACAATGAAATAAGCTATGCATATATAGCTTTTCTTAGGCTTTTCATTTTTGTCATTGAATATCTTCATATAAAAATAGTTTTACTGAAGTGTAAGGGAAGTCTTTCTTCTTAAGTGTATTATTTTTTCTGACAAGATAGCCTTATTTACCTCAGATAAAATGCAGTAGTCATGCTTAATAACTGTTGCTGTGGACGGAAATTTTTCTAAAGCCTTCTTGTTTGAAGACTATTTTTTAACTTCTCTGTAAGATTTGGATCCTATTGCTTGTTGAATGAAGAAAGGTTTTATTACTTGGGATGTGTGTTGTCATCAGGTATGGAAGAGATCACACATTTCCGCTATATGAGTGGATGTACTTTTTTTTAAAAGGCACTATAAAAAGGTTACTTTCATAGCTGGTATAATATCTCCCATACACTGTGATGCACCTCCCCTTCCCACTCCACCCCATCTCCCCCCGCCCCTAAAAAATAGTCTTTATACTAAGGCCATCCATATAGGTTAACTACTTTTTGATCATAACATCACAAAGATTCAGGCTAGGTGTATTTCATTTTTCTGTCGGTATTTCTTTAGTAAAATATAGAATTTGTTGTGAAATAATTTGCTGCTGTAACAAAAGGGACTTTTTTTTTTCAAGGCAGATCACTTTAGTTCATTAGCAGGTTCTTGTTTAAACCAGTTTTTTCCCTTGTGCTTTACAGTCTAAACTGCATTAATGAGGTCTCTGTTTCTCTTTCTAATGGCATTTAAAGTGTGATGCTGAGTTAGACTATAAATTTTCATAAAGTTACTGTAAAGGAAGAGCTGAGAAAGCCCAGTTTAAGTATGGGGCTTGGTTTTATAATCTGGTCTTATTTTTATTTATTTATTTTAATCTTTTTGGCTGCGCCCCGAGAATGCAGGATCTCAGTTCCCCGACCAGGGATCGAATGAACCCATGCCCCCTACAGTGGAAGCACAGAGTCTTAACCACTGGACCGCCAGGGAAGTCCTAATATGGTTTAATTTGAATCTTTATTTGTATTTTGCAAATGTGTATACCACAAGGCATCCTTTATTACTTTTGAATATTTACTGATGTATTTTTCTTTTGATCAACTTTTGTAGGTTATAGATTTCTGTAATTACTGCCATATTTTACCAAGCGTCTTTTTTCCAAGAGGAGTTGTTCATTGATCATTCACAGTTGTGCCACCTGTCATAAAATACAGACACAAACCCAAATCCCACCCCCCTACCTCCACCCACCTCACCTTAGCAGGCAAATACAAAATCCAATATATACAGCAGGATTTCATCATTTCAGGTAGTGTCTTCTGGTTACCTTTCTGGTGGTGTCTCTATTTTAAACATCAATTTCCGTCTTCCGTGGCTTCTTTTATTTAGAAATTTGATTTTACGGGTGTTTTCTGGTGTTAATAGAAGCAGGAGTCTGATAGGTGGATTAGTGTATATAATGGCAAAATGTTGGTAAAACTTTGTTGTGTGATGAAATTGTGGAAAAGAAGATCAAATCTTAGAAACTTTGTGTTAGGTTGCTTATGACTTGTTTTGTTATTTAATTATTGAGATATAAAGATCTTGTGTTTGTGTGAATGCAGATCAAGCCAAGTAGCCTAAACATTGCGTAACAGTTTGGTCATCAGTCTGTAATCTGTTTTCTATTGGAGAGAAGGCTAGTTTGGAGCCATCCTTAATTAAAGAAGGAATTGATCTATGGGACTTCTTACTTATGTGTCTCACCACTCAAATGACTATCCAACTGGACCCTAATCACTACCCTGTCAGTCCAGAGTATGAGGGCAGAGCACAGTGAGGCAAATATTTGTACCACCACCATTTATAGAGTAGACTTGTCTGGGAGTAAACGCTAAATGTTTGTTCTGCTTCTGTTTCTTAGGCCTTCCAAGGATTCTGAAAAGAGTTATTGCAAGACTAGGTGGCAGATGATAGACTGTGGTGATGAAATTAAGGTTAACAGCTTATTGCAGTCAGCATTTTGCGGGGGTGTGTGCACATGCATGTGTGTGCATGTGTATGTTGTCCTCCAATGTGATTTGTTTTCTACCCCACTGAGCTTCCCTGGCGCCACTGTGCTTTTAACTTTTCTCTTGAGATAGAAGGGGTGAGGGGATGGCAGAATTGTGGGTTTTTAGCAACTGTGATGTTAAGTTGGCAGAGGAAGGAAGAGTGGCATGCAGAGAATTGCAAGAAGTCAGTCAGGTGTGAAGTAGCTCCAAAGGAGGGAGGTCAAGCCTGCCCTGGCCGTTTATGTTGGCAGTGTCTGGCACATACCTATTTGCATAACCCTTAGTACATTGTGTCTAATTTGAGATTTCCATACTCAGAATACAGTGTTTAAGTTGTAGGTTTGTGTGTGCTACTTGATATGTATATATATATTTTTTCCTGTGCATGGTTACAGAGGCAGAAAATGTAGTTAACCAATATTTAGTGGCATTCTGGTTTTATATGATAATTATTCCTTAGGAGCATTATCCAGCAGATAAATTTTTATAACCAAGGAAGTATGATAATGTTAAAATATCACAACACTTTGATTATTTTAATAACATGTTTGAGAAACAAAATACACATTTTGTAGCTTGATCTTAAGTTGCTACTTTATAACTTTGTCAAATGAACTGTAGTTTTTTCTTTTACAGGGTACCCTTAACATGTTAGTCACTGTTCTCTCCCTCCACAGTAGATTATGTATCAGCTGTATTTGGACACAAGGAAGAAATAGCATTAACAGTTTTCTGTTTACATGTCTATAGTTTAAGGCCCGCTCTGGGATTTATAGGATTCTGAGAGCCAGTATTACCTGTGGTTAAAAGCACAGATGCAACCAGACTCCTGGATTGTTGAACCCCTCAGCCCTCTTATGGGCTCTGTAACTTCAGGCAAATTCCTTCACTTCTCTCTAGCTTAGATTCCTTGGATAGGAATGATACAGACCATCTGAGAAGATTGTAGGGGGATTAAACGAGTTACTATGTCTAGAGTGCTTAGAACAGGGCCGATTCATACTGAGTTTTGTGATGGTGCTGATGCTACACTGTTTCAAGTAGAAGAGAGCTTTAGGAACCCTGTAGTCCGAATGGTTCTTCCTGCACCATAACTGGAATGGGGTGTGGCTGACTTTGAGCTGTAACTGGTGGAGTTTTCTGCGAGGTGGAGTCACTTGCGTAGGGTTGTGCTGCTTATTAGTTGTAGGACTGATGTAGAGTCTGGTTCTTTGTTCTTTATCCAGTTTGCTTGAAAGAAAGTTAATTTTATACTTTATGCAGTAATGTCTTCTTTGAATTTTTTCACAAAAAATTTACAAAGATTGTATTCATATGTTAAATGTTTTATGGCACTTAATCCTTTTTTTAAAGGTGTTTAATGTACTAATGTTTATAATCATGATGTAGATGACAAGTTTTTTTTGGAAGGGGGGTAGTTGTATGAATATAAAGTTGAAATAGGTGAAGAATCAAGTGGTATTATCCCCCAGCATCATTACAGATGGAAGCCAAGGTGAGGGCATGTCCAAGGTCACACAGACATTGAACAGTTGAGCTAGGATTTGAACCCAGATCTGCCTCACTTCAAAATGTGTGCTCCCGGAGACAGTATGACTCTCTCATATGACATAGTTTTATCTCAGTCCATAGGGTTTCGGTTTCTTGCTGACTTCTTTTGATTTAGTACTTTAGAATGAAGGTTTGTAAGTATACCTAAGAGGGTATTAATAGGTTTCTAGGCAGCAACCACATGTTGTAACACAAAATGAGATGTTTTCTTCTAAATGCTCTAGTTGTATAGAGTCATAATTTGATTAGTGATTATTAGGCCAGTAAGTAGTGTTTATTTTTCATGTTGGTCTTGTAGAGAAGATGGGAGGCTTTGTGTTATAGTGGGCAATGCAGAAGCCTGGGAATTGGAAGATCTGGGCTGGGTCCTGACTCGTTCACTAATCACGTCACTCTGGGCAAGTCTTTCCACCTCTCTAGGCTTCAGTCGTCCCATTATTATACTAAAGGGACCAGACCGAAAAGCCCTTTCAGTCTCTTTTGCTCTTATTTTCAGTGATCCTATGTGTAAGCTTTCTGTAGGCTTTTCCCCCCTCTACTGGACACCTCTCCTTTTGCCTGTGGTCTTGAAGTCAGTTTCTTTACGTGAGCTCTGTGGCACGTAACCATGCTTTTACATTTTTTCTTCTGGTTGGTCAGGGTGCCTCGTGTTATTTCACAATGCAGTAGTTTTCTGCTTCAGGTAATGTTACATCAAAATGTATTTATTTTTCAAATTTTCTTCTTTTGTACTTATGAATAAATGGTTACAATCTAGTGTTATGTGGTTGTGAAGTACAAGCTTAGTAAGTTAATGATTAACAAATCCTCAAGCCTCACATCTAGTTTCACTGTCAACTTTTAAGTATCAATACTATATGTTGTGAAGTGTTATGAGCTGTTTGTTTTGCAGAAAGGAAAAATATTAACTAAAGGCAATGTGAATGGAAAAGAAAAGACCAAAAATGTAGAAACAGATTTGAAGATGTGAAGAACATGCTCAAGATAGTATTCTTTGGTTATAATTGGTACTAATCCTCTACCTGTGAAAGGGTGGTAGGCTGGCTTAGATCATAGGATGGTTTCTAGCCCAGGGTTCTGTAACTGATAAGAGATGAGAGTGATATTCACCACCCCTGAGCATTTATGACTCCTCAGACATCTATTCTGAATTAATTTGTTCCACAGGCAGTCTTTACTGCCCATTATAATGGGTCCTGTTCTATATGTCAGTCTCAGAGGTTTCCTAGTCCAGGTAAACAACTCTTCCCCTCTTTGATGGCATGTTATCAGCCAGTTTACTTTTTCTGGATTCTCCAGCAGGGAGACAGAAACTCAGGTCATTAAAATGATCCTTGCAGATCTTTCGGTTTTCTGTTTACAATATGGTTTTATGAGAGATTAGTAGTTGGTAGGAGAGGTTCCAGAGAAATTTTAAGTTTAGAAAGCATTGGATTAAAAACAGTTAATCAGTTTTTATTTTTTGATGATGGTCGTGTTATTGTTTTTCTGCAGAGCTTTTCAGAGTTTTTAATGATGTGCATTTTGACTGTCCAGGAGGGAAATGTAATGTACAGTATTTCCCAATTTTCGAGTTTATTTGGTAACAAGAACACCTCCTTTCCCCAGGAAGTACCCACAAACACCTTGAAGGAGGGTTCTGTTGGAACATAATTTGGGAGAACCTCTTATTTCCATACTTATTAGTATGGAATTCAAAGCATTTACTTTTTAATTGGAATGATTACTTACAGCAAGTTGGAATTCAATTAAGGTTGGAATAATTTATTTTCAGTTTTGTTAAGTAAAAGAATGAACGCTTTAGGTGAGTGGCTTTTCAAGCTCCGCCCCCCCTTTTTTTGAACTTCAGCCCACAGTGAGAAATTCCATTTTTAATCAGTGACCCAGCACATATATAAACACACTGTCAAAACTGAAAAAGAAGTTTCATGAAACAATACTTAGGCCTGCCTATGTACAGTGCATGTGTTCTGATACTTCTTATTTTGTTCTATTTTTAAATGTATGTTATTAGTTACTGAAATAATTCACCATTCAATTCGAGAAACACTGTGAGGTTACATGAATTTATAAACTCTTAAGATTTAGAGTGAGAAGATACTGTCAAGATTGTTTTGTGAGTGAGAAAACTAAAGTTCAGCCTAGAAGAGGAAGGGCTCTCGCTTTAGAATTCCTGGATTTAGATTCTGGTTGTGTTTTCTTGGGCAGGGTGTTCTGTGTCCATTCTGCTTCAGCTTTCTCATCTGTAAAATAGCAAGAGTAGAACCTACGGATGAAGTAGTCTTGAGGATTGGAGGATTCAGTAAGAAGTGCTTTGCATAATGTGTCTGATATGCTTTAAGTGCCCAATACCTTTTAGCTTTTATGATAACTGAAGTTATAAAACTCCTTCTGCACTGTACACACTTTCAAAAATATTTTAGGACTTTTAAAGTGTTAAAGTGGCCTTCAGGTGAACCTGAACTCTTTTTGATCTGTAGCTGGATATATCATTTGCTCTGATATCAGCCCTTTGGAATAGTAAGCTTTAAAATAGCCGTAAGGACCCACTTAAAGTTGATTTGCCTCCTAATTGTAAATGGACTCATAATTGCTTCATGCCATATTATTGTATTTTTTAAACTATTTTTTAACAGTATCTTAAGTTTAGAATAATCTTTCTTTATAGCATGTAATTAAATACAAATAAGTACATACCTATATCAGTGGTTAATTTAGTATTCTTATAGTTGTAGTTCACTAAAAGAAGAACAAGGTAAAAGTTGTTCTTTCCTGTTTTATCTCCATTTCTGCATTTTTAAAATTCCCCCATCCTCAGTATTTTATAATGCTATTGAGGGTTTAATTTTTGTGTCCTGACCTAAGAAAAGGAACATTTAGAGCGTATTAACAATGGTGGGGGCCAAATCCAGTTTGTAGACTGTTCTCCATTGTCCTGAACTTAGCTGGCTGCTTCAGTCATTTTTGTCACCTGTTGAGGCATTTACATTGTCCATCCCTAATTAAATTTTCTCCTGTTGTTTCTTTTATTGCCCATTTGTCCTCAGTATGACCTGAAGTTTCTGAAATGAGAGGTTCTAATCAGCATCACTGAGGCAGACCAAGTCAGTATTAAAGAAGCATAAAGATTCTGTACTTGTGTAAGTAAGAGGAATGAGGTAAAAAGAATAAATAATTACTAACATGGCACATATATGTTACCTGCTGGTATAAAGTTTAAGACCGCTATATATATTTACCTCATTTACTCCTTTAATAATCCTATTTTCATTACCATATTTTCAGTTGAGTAAACAGAGAAAAAGAAACTAAGTAATTGGTCTGAAATCATACACCTAGAAAGGGGCCCTAAATTTGAAACCCTGGTCCCGGAGGGTGCACTTGTATCCCACCATACTCTGTTGCCTTCACCACAAGGTATTGAAATGTAGAATCATCCTGGAACATAGGAAATTTCTGTTACAGAAACAGATGAGATCAAGTTTTTTTGGTCAGGATGTGTGATATCCTAGGAGACTGAGACAACTTGCACATTACTGAGTAGCTGTCAGGGGTCTTTGAGGAGCTGTGAAGAGAGAGAGCTGTGCAGGAAGAGGAGAGAAGCTAATGTACTGTTCTTCCAAAAGAGGAAAAGGTGGAATCCACAAATCATAGACAGTGAACTTGATGATTGCTGGACAGATTCCAGAAAGGGGTGAGTCCTTAGCAGAGTGTTAACTTCTAGAAGCTACTGTCCATTTATTAACTATTTCTTTTCCTAATAGGATTCTATTAAGTGTGTTGGATTAGGATGTAGCCAAGATATGGATCTGTAAGGATTCATAGTTTCATTCATATTTGAGATTGTCTGAAAAATGTTAAATCGTATAATTTAAGTTGGAATATTTTTTAGGACTTAGAAGTCATTTTGATGTCTTTACAAGATCACTTTACTTATGTTTATTGTATTAGAATATAGCTTTATAATAATACACTTTTCCTAGGCTGCATCTGGCAAATCAGTTGCAGATACAGTGGCCCGCATCCCTGTGCCTTGCCTTCTCAAGTAGGCAAGGAGGAACTAGAACTGGTACCATCTTCCTGTATGTGCACACAGCAAAGTAAATACTTCCTAGTTTTATATTGTTAGAATCATTCACCCCTGTTCTTTAAGATTGGTCATAACCCATTTGTTTACCCAAGAGCTAGTCTTGCTCTTGTTCCTGAAGACTACCTAGTGAGTGACTGGAAGTAAGTTGATGGAAGAGGACTGGACAGTAGGGGAGTGCACTCCATCCTCACAAAAGCTAAAACCTTATGGGGGGGGGTTAGCTTTTTTCTCTTTTATCTTATGAAAGCTCCCCCACTTTTAAAATTAAATGTAGTGAGGGATGAGTGCCCTTAGCCTAGGCTATCATAGGTGTTTGGAAAGGGCACAGCTATCTTTTGCAGATGCTTTTGTTGTTGTTAAGAAGAGGAAGGAATAGGGAAGAGGAACAAGGCATAGCAGTGCATCCGGAAGGAAGTGACCAGAGAGAAAGACAGTGGCTCTAAATTTGTATGTCATGTGCAACTTTGAAAGAGCTAACGATAAAGGTGGAACTGGTTGCTTTTAGGAATTGTCTTAAGAGCTGCTGCACTTCAATAGATTGTTAATCATGGAATATATTACATGTATATTAAAGGCCGTGGTCTCCCAACCAAAAAAAGGAGGGAATCTTCAGACCTCTATAATATAGACAGGATAAGTTCTTTTAAAAATCTTGAAAAACTTATCAATAAACGATCTCATTTATTCTAGATTCTACAAAAATACCAGGAGGTATAAAATTCATGTTTAAAAACCAGCATGAACTCTTAAAAACACAATAAAATATAAGAGAGACAACCTGCTGAGACATTACAAAAGAAGAAAACTATGTTTCGATTTCACTTGTGGAAATAGCCATGAAATTTCTCAGTAAAACACCAGCAAATTTAATTAAATAGGAAATTCTCTTAATTAAAGAAGACAAATAACGCTTGGTATTTACTGTGTGCCAGGCATTGCTCTAATATATTATCTCAGTTAACAGTCCTCAAAACAGCCCTAAGAAAGAGGTTGTTATTATTACCCTCATTTTATGCGTGAAGAAATTTAGGCCAAGAAGTTAAATTATATGTCCAAGGATAAATTGCCAGTAAGTCACAGAGCCTAGTTTTTGAACCCTTGAGGTCTGGTATCAGCATACATTGAACATGCGGTATCATACCAGTATGTGCCAAGATAACAATGCTAATTCAACAGTTCTTCCTGATTATGAACTCTTTAAAAGAATATCTGTTTTAAACCAACAGCAAACAACCTACTAAATGGGAAAACATTGGTGGAATTCCCCTTGAAATCAGAAAATGAAACAAGCGTGCCATACACCTTTGATGTTTGATATTATCCTGGCCAATGCAAGAATGCATCAAATAAAAGGTATAACTGCTTGAAAAAAATGGTGGAAAATAGCAATATTTGCAGATGTTGCAATCTTAAACCTAGGAAAACCAACAGAATCAACTGAAAAACTAAGAGAGTTTAATAAGATAGGTGTATACCACATAAAGATATTTAAATGTTGGTAGCATTTTTCTTGTTAGCAATACCCAGTTATAAAAATACTGGGAGAAAAATCTCATCATAGCAACAAAAAATAAAATTCCTAAGTTGGGGGGATTGATATGAAATGTTTAGGATCTCTGAAGAAAACTAGTATAAACTTAACTGAGTGAAAAAAAGACTTAAGAATGGAGAGTTACCATGTTCTTGAATGTGAGTACTGAATGTTATGAAGCAAGAAAATTTCCCAAGTTAAATTAGTGTATTCTTGGCCAGAGAATACAGTCAGATTTTTAAAAAGTCAACTTAGGGAGTTCAGTGAGAGGTATATATGCACCTAATACATAAGTGAAATCATACATCAGTGGGGAAGGAGGAAGGAGTGTTTAGCAAAAGATTTTTAGATAATTGGTTATTTGTTCTTTGGGAAAATCGAGTTTGATAATTAAGCTACCCCTTTATGAAAATAAATCTGATGGGAGAATGAGAAAACAAATAAAAACATAAATTAGAACATTTATCTGAATATTTATCAGACCTTTGGATGAGAAGCAGGCTTATTTCCATTGCTGTCAAGTGATTGAAAGGGAAAAGACACTAAGGTAAATATGCGAAAAAACTTTGCATAATGATAGACAAAAGGTTAATATTTACTTCAGTAATAGTAAAAGCTCATACAGACTGATAACTGCCATTTATTAGTAAGCTCTCCCCGTGTTTTCAGTACTACCCTGGGCATTTTATTCATGTTAAAAATTTAATAGTCATCCTATCATTTTTGTAAATAATCGAGACTCAGAAAGTAAATGTTTTGCCCAAGAGCTTTTGTGCACACTTGTACTAAATGGCGGGTCTTGGATTCCAACTTGGGTGTGATAAGATCTTATGTTCTCAGCTCTTAAAAGATGTTGTTTTTCAAACAGGTTGTAAGACTAAAAGCACTGGATAAATGAGTAGTCAATTCAGATAGTGGCTAAATAAAAGAAATTCAAATAAACAATGGGGCAGAGGCTATTAAATAGAGATTTTAAAAACTGATAATGCTTATGCTACTAGGGGTGGGTTGAGACGTGAGATAAGGCAATTTTATGTACAGCCTGGCCCTCTGTATCCACAGGCGGGGGTTGAGCGGAGTTGGTTCCAAGGACCCCCATGGATACCAGAATATGCCCTTATGTATAAAATGGCATAGTATTTGTCTATAACCTTTGTACATCCGCCAGTATATTTTAAATCATCTCTAGATTACTTATAATACCTAATACAATGTAAATGCTATGTAAATGTTGTAAATACAGAGTACAATTAACCTTTGGGGCAAATTAGATCAATTGGATCAGCTTGTTCTGATCCCTTCAACAATGAGAGCAGGATAGGATGAGTCAGGATAATATTTAAGACATAGGGGAACTGGCAAATTGTTGACTACCTGGCCTGGAGCAGAGTAGTTGGTGGGAGATTCAAGAGTTAAGTTATTCCATGACATGGGCATATTCTTCCTGGTGAATTGTAGATGTTTGCTGATTTGAAATACCAGATATTGCTAAGAAAGACTTATTTTCATCATCACTGACAAGTATTTATATGCAGGTGACCCTGCTAGGCCTTGCTGTAGGTGGAGGGTGCTTTGCCTTTGCTAAATCAGAGTAAATGAAATAGAAAAGTTGGCTGGTCATAGGGGAGGCAAGATGGCCATAGTTTAGTAGGGGTAACCAAATGTCTTGGCTTGCCAGGAAAAGTCCAGGTTTATGCCTGTTGTCCTCACATAATTATTCATTGTGTCACCCTTTATTCCCTGAATTGTCCTGGTTTGGATGATAAATTATGTCATCTAACATTTAGCAATTGCAAAACTAGCTGTTCTTGGACCCCTTCCCTGCCTTATTTACTTATTTATTATTTTTGATGCTTAAGGAGCAGGGTTGTCTCTCAGATCCTCAGGTGTCTCCTCCTAAAGTAGCTTGATTTTTGAGACATTTATTCTGGAGCCATGGCAGCTATCTGATTCTTCTTTTGAACCAAAAGACTTTTCTCTCTGAATGAGAACTCCGATGTTCTAACTCTAAAATGTTCTGCTTTACCTCAAGTCAGACATTTGAATGGAGAGATTCTAAGTGTAAACACCTTGTTTTTGCCCCAATTCCCTCTTTCACTCTTCCTCCACTCATATGTGTAGCTTCTCAGGAACTACTGAAGAAAGAGAAGTTGTGGAGTTCTAGTTTTTAAATGGTTGTTGTTGGATGCCATATAACTCTGAAAAAGACTTTTTTTAGAAGAAAATTTGTTTTTGAGGTATAGTTGATTTACAATGTTGTGTTAGTTTCTGGTGTACAGCAAAGTGATTCAGTTATACATATATCCATCTTTTTTCAGGTTCTTTTCCCATGCAGGTTATTACAGAATGTTGAGTAGAGTTCCCTGTGCTATACAGCAGGTCCTTGTTGATTATCTGTTTTATATGTAGTAGTGTGTGTCTGTTAATCCCAAACTCCTAATGTACCCCCACACACACCTTTCCCCTTTGGTAACCGTAAGTTTGTTTTCTATGTCTGTGAGTCTGTTTCTGTTTTGTAAATAAGTTAATTTGTGTCATATTTTAGATTCCACATGTAAGTGATCTCATGGTATTTGTCTTTCTCTTTCTGACTTACTTCACTAGTATCTCTGGGTCCATCCAAGTTGCTGCAAATGACATTATTTCATTCTTTTTTATGGCTGAGTAGTATTCCATTGTGTGTATACACCACATCTTCTTTATCCATTCATCTGTCAGTGGACATTTAGGTTGCTTCCATGTCTTGGCTATTGTAAATAGTGCTGCTGTGAACATTTGTGTGCATGTATCTTTTCAAATTAGCGTTTCCTCTGGATATATGCCAAGGAGTGGGATTGCTGGATCATATGGCAACTCTATTTTTAGTTTTTTTAAGGAACCTCCATACTGTTTTCCATAATGGCTGAGCCAATTTACATTCCCACCGACAGTGTAGGAGGGTTCCCTTTTCTCTACACCCTTTCCAGCATTTGTTATTTGTAGACTTTTTTGATGATGGCCATTCTGACCCGTGTAAGGTGGTACCTCATTTTAATTTTAATTTGCATTTCTCTAATACTTAGTGATTTTGAGCATCTTTTCATGTGCCTATTGGCTATCTGTATGTCTTCTTTGGAGAAGTGTCTATCTAGATCTTCTGCCCTTTTTTTTTTTTTTTTGTGGTACGCGGGCCTCTCACTGTTGTGGCCTCTCCTGTTGCGGAGCACAGGCTCTGGACGCACAGGCTCAGCGGCCATGGCTCACGGGCCCAGCCGCTCTGCGGCATGTGGGATCTTCCCGGACCGGGGCACAAACCCGTGTCCCCTGCATTGGCAGGCGGACTCTCAACCACTGTGCCACCAGGGAAGCCCCCACTTTTTAATTGGGTTTTTTTGTTGTTGTTGCTGAGTTGTATGAGCTGTTTGTGTATTTTGAAAATTAAGCCCTTGTCGGTTGCATTGTTAGCAAATATTTTCTCCCAGTCTGTAGGTTGTCTTTTCGTTTTGTTTATGGTTTCTTAAAAGGACTGTTTAAAGAGATGATATACCTGTATTTACTACACTTATATATTTATGTAATCTTTAATTCTTAAACGTTTCCATATTTCTTCCACATTTCAGAGCAACTGTTTTCAAGGGAAAGATAAAGGGTTTCACAAAATCATCTTGAGAGTTCACTTTAGGATGTCCATGGGAAAAAATTGCATTTAATTTGCATTTGCTTATATAATATTGAGCTTTATTCTCAGTTTGTGACAATAAATGGGCATATCTATTTACACATTTTCATTTTTTTATGTTACTTCCTGTGTCATTTAATGACACATTTCAGATCTCCAGCCCCAAAAGTAGGTATGTGGAGTACACGGTAGAGTAAAAGATGGTGCCACTCTTAGTCTTCACTGCTCCAGTTTTGGCCTCTAAAAGGTTGAGAGAGCAATGTCTAAGCCCTACCCTTATTAGAGTTGCCTTTCTGAGGCACAGGGCTGGAGCAGTGATGCCTAGGAAGTAGCCCCTGTGTTACTTGGAACTCCCTTTCTTCCAACAAGGCAGAGATTTAGTGAAAGTTTATCTCAGGGAGGAGTCAAACACTCAAGGCAGAAATGCACTGGGGTCTCACCAAGAGTTCTCACCAGGGACACAAACTCTATTGTGAGTGTCCATCTGCCACTGCGTTTCTCTGTTTACTCACTGTCGTGGCCCCCCTCCCCCCAGCATCCTCTCTCTGCAGACCAGCTTTCTCCACCTGATAGAAAGCCTGGTCACCTACATTTCTTTCATGGAGCTTCAGCCCCTCAATAGACACTTTAGTCCGGGGTCTACCTTCCCCTCTAGGTTACTTTGCTGGGGACAGCAGGGGTATGGTTCTTACAGGACTATAGCACCTCCTATTGGAGCTGTGTTAATGGTGTGGGGTGGGAGGGGCAGTTGCCAGAAGGAGATGGTGCTGAGGACCTTATGACCCTATAGAGTGACCTTATGATGTTCCCAGCTGTGAGGATTGTTGGCATTCTTAGCCTCCTATCTGATTTGTTTAGGTGTCCAAGATGCAAGTTCTAAAGGACTTCTTGGTTATTTGTCTGCCCTGAGGCCACATATTTCTTGCTATTCTTTTGTCCTTTATCTTTCTTTTTAGCCTTAAAAACAGGCTCCATCTTAGCTCCTCTGGCCATAGATATCCTCAAGGCCCAGAGGAGTCTGTAAAGAATTGGACCATAGTATCCTAAAGGAAATCCACCTCTGACTAAAAAGCTACTGCATTTGTATCAACAATCCTGGAAATACAGAAGGAGGGGCTGGGTGTTCTGCTTTTAGTCTAAACCAGCAGTGTTTGTTGATTGAGTAGCATTTTGATTTATCACATCATTCTCAGTTTGTTTCAGCTACAGTGAAGTGCCCTTTGCCTCTGCACCGCCCCCCCGCCCCCCCCCCCGCCCCAAATGCCCTGACCCCTAGTTGTATTCTTGTTGTTTTTCCTAATTTCCTAGAAGACATTGGAATAGAATAGAGGTTTGGAAGTATAATTCAGCCATTATTTTAATTTATGAATGGTATTTTTTACACTAGTTGAATAGAATACATTTTGTATAACTGGCTAAAAATATTTTCTGTAAACACAGCCATTCAGACCTTGTATCTGTAAAGCCTCATAGGTAATAGGGGCTTGAAAAATATGTTGAATAAACTTGGAAGTATTTTTTATTTATCCTTACTTACCAAATGACAGGGACTGAATAGGAGTTGCATGCTGGAGTCAGAGCTCTTTGAGTGATGGAGGAGCTGTGACAGCCATCTCTCTATGTTAGAAAAGCGGCCGGGGCCATTGTTATTCATAGAAATTATTTGACTCTGAAGAACAGTGATGGAAGTACTTTATTTTGCTGCACACCATACACGTTGATTGCCTCAATACACTTTCCGTGTTTGACTTAATTTAGTAATCTCTTCCCAGACGGGATGTCCCCTTAGCAGTGTTACCTGTTTCCACCTGAGCGAGAAAATTGACGCACTAGATCTTGCAGTATTTAACAAGTTTATCATGGTGGTAAGGTTAAAACCACACCCTTATGTTAAGATTAGCTAGTTATTTTTTTTTTTCATGTTTCTTGCCTTCCATTTTAGGGAAATGCAAAAAAATAGGGGTATGTTTCCTTCTCTTTTCCCCTTTCTGTCTCATCCTCTCCCTCACCCCAGAGAATTAGATAAGGAGCAAAGGAAAAATAAGGAAAGACAAAATGATTCCTGGGGCAGGGTTAGTACACAAATAAATGCATGTCTTTTACACTAGCTAGTTGGGGACCACCCATTTGGCTTTGAGTTTTAGAAGCCAAAACAAAGAAGAAATCGATCAATTGCAAGGCTGTGTTCATGAGGTAAAAAGTAAACCAGCCACTTAGGAGAAGCATAATTTTTCCAGGAATTGAGACCCTGTGGATCCTTTATTAATGAAGGCTCTGGGTCCTTGGTACACTTCTCTCTGTTCTCTGAAGTGTCTGTAAAGGTACCCAGTTCAAGTATAAGGCATCTTAGTACAAGACATAGGAATAATGTTAGACTGGAGCACAGTTTAATTAAATCACTACTTTTCTGATGCTCTATAGCTATGGAAATGGCCCCCTATAATCGTTCATGCCATTGAACTTTTTATGAAAATTGAGTACCAAAGAGGTCCAAGGTTATAGTTTTCTAGTAACTACGCTACTTTAACAATTAACTGAGGGGGCCAGCAGCACTAATCATCTGCCTTTGAAAAATTGAAGAGTTTAACCAGGACTTGATTTCAAATCTAGATGTATAAATTGACTTGGAGGCCAGGTCATTGAATTCCTCAGAAAACAGTTCTATGTCCAACATGCAGACATGTTTTTTGGTTTTGTTTTTTGTTTTTTAAATTTTATTTTATTTGGCTGTACCGCGCGGTATGCAAGATCTTAGTTCCCTGACTAGGGATCGAACCCATGTGTCCCCTGCATTGGGAGCATGGAGTCTTAACGAGTGGACCACCAGGGAAGTCCCCCAAACATGTTTAATGGATAGTGTTTTACGTCATAAGGTAGTAATTTTTTTTTAATTTGTTAAATTTCTGACACAGAAGCCCAACATAAAAAACTGATAGAAGTGAGGTGTTTGGGCTAGAGATGAGGTGGACCCTCACCTGCTCCTTAGGGAGACCTTAGGGCAAGGTTTAAAAGCCACTGTGAGATTCAAGGCTAACACCATTTTAGTTTGGAAAAACTTCAAGAAAGCCTGGATCACCAGACTCCCACTTTTATGGAACAAGCTCACCCTGTGTGCCCCCTACCCACAGAATACCTGTAGAAAGCCTAATTTTAACATTTAACTCATTAACTTCCTGTTTAAACCACTGTGATTCTGATAGGTTGGTGACATGGTTAGCAATAACCCAAATATTTGGTAGATCAAGTTAAAAACTAAGAAGGTGGATTTTTGAGGCCTAGTAATCATATTCACTTGAGTTGGTAGCATTCTTCTGCTGAAACAGTAAAGGAAAAACAGAATCCCATGTTCAGAATTTTTGTAGAAGGAAATAAGTTTTTAATGGAAGAAAATGTATCCTTTGTAGCTTTTCCTGAATGTTTTGTGGCCTCTACCTAAAACTTAACTGTCTATACTCCCTTGGATATAAGATGTCTCTGTTGTGCATTTTCAATACAGCTTTCAGATAAAAGGCAAGTTTTCCATCGTGACTGTATTGTGATGTCAACACTCACCTAAAAAGCACCACTCCATAAAGTGGGGAATGTTCTTTGAGTAATAAAAGAAGCCATGTGTTTATTCTGTAAACAGCACTTAAGTTTACAGTGAGTTCTGTAAACTCACTGCCTTCTGCCTTCCTTTTCATTCAACACTTTATTACCCACCAGAGCTTGATGAAATTACAAAATAATTTTTGTTTCCTTATCAGAGTTCAGATTGTTGCATAAAGCTCTCTAATCAATTGTAATACATTTTCTGACTTTTATCCCAATTTATTCTGTCTACAAAATGCAGCTCAAGAATCATCTCCCCTGTCGAATGAAGTGTGAGACCTTCAACACACAGTGCCCTGTCTGTCCTCTGAGCTTGCCACTTGGCTCTCTTATTTGGGTTTTGTCATGCAGGGTCTGGTGGCATGTATTAGTCTTCCATAGATTTCACTCTTGCTGTGTGTGCCTTGTCTCCCTAGCTGTATTCTGAGTCCTGGAAGAATTCCTGTGTGTACCACATGAGGCATGACCACATCTTTTGGTCCACAAGCTGAGTTTTGGCTGTAGGATTGAGAACTTTAACCCTCCAAAAACACAAGCAAGAGTTTTTATATACGAACATGCCAATCAGGTGACAAATGAATTCAGTTACTTCCTCTGATATAAAATGTTTTTAGCCTCATTATTTCATCTAGAGTTTTTCTCTCAACTCAGGATCAAGCCTCCATATGCCAGTTAGTGTGTTGATTTGGAGGGGTGGAAAGGAATGTTGACTGGTTAGAAGAATTCTCAGAGAAATCATCTTTGGGTAAAATGTTCTACATGATCCTCTAAAGGGCCATGCAACTGTGTATTCTGTGACTCTAAATATTTCTGCTGGAAAAAGTCTGTTTACACTGAATACCACCATACGGTGGCCTTTGAGCAGTTTTAAAAGAAAACAAACCTTCAAATCTCCAACTATGGTGCTTCAGCTCAGGCTGGTTTTGTGGCATGTTTATGCTTTTGTGGGCATTTAGCCAGAACAGAAATAGCAATGCTGAACCTTGAAGGAGAGTGATTTTTCAGGTTTACATCTGATCCTCTAGAAATAAGTTTTACGGTTATAAATTTTAAAAAGGAATTATTTTTCAAAATACAGTTCTTAATTGGAATGACTGAAAGGAAAAAAATAAAAATCATTTCAACACTCTCAGGTGTAACTTTTTAGAACCACAGTATTTTCTTACTTTTTCAATCTATCTTAATTCTTTGACAAAAAAATAATTTTCGAAAAGGCTTTTATTTTTCTTGTTTGAACTTTGTTTCAAATTTTCTCACTTGTTTACTGTTCAAGTTTTGAATTACACAATTTTTTTAAGGAATTACCATCTTTTTAAAAGAGCAGGATTGGCTATTTGCTTTTTCTTCTTTACCAAACATGGGTGAGGCTGTGATGTTTACTCATGGTCATATGGACTATGCTTCCACAACCTTGTGGCAAAGTGAGTAGTAAATTGAACCAGAAGAAAAATGGATTTATAATTTTTTCCTTGAAGATTAATGATTTCACGTTTAAAAATGTGGACACTGATTAACCTTCATATTATTAAATTCAGTGCTAATTTGTCAAGGAATAGTTGAAGTTCATGTTTCTGAAACTAATTCTACAACTATGGTAATGTAACTTAATTCCTTAGAATATCTGTGAATGAATCGGTGTAGATAAAATTAAAGATGGCAGATCCATACTGATAAAAGGCCTTTAACATATTCATGGAAATCAGTTAATTAGTCATGTATTACAAGTATTTCTAAATAATGCTTTGTAATATGTAACTATGATTTCAAGTCTTAAACCAAGTGATGAAATCTTTTTGCCTTGTGATAATTTGAGAAATTAAGCATTGTGAATAAGATAGCTATCGTTAGTAAATGAACTACTCAGGTTGATTATAAATCTATTTTACAAACTGCCCGTCCCATCCTATCAGTTGGTTATGAGATCAATTTAGTGGGCTATGACTAGCATTTTAAAAGGGAGGGAAGGGAACAGGGGACTAGGATAGAATAAAATAGAATGGAGAATGTCAGTGTAATTTTGCATAGTGAGGATAAGTGCTGTTTGGTGGTACTTTGTGTGTGTCTGTGTGTATGTGATACATATTTTTTATGTATGAATATATGTGTCTTGAAATCAGAGAAATCTGGAAGCTATCACTGCTAGTGGTAATGAGTTAGGTGACCTGGTGGCCTTGTGGTTGTTTAAATGGCTGTACACACAAAATAGTGGGAAGCAGCCGCATAGCACAGGGAGATCAGCTCGGTGCTTTGTGACCACCTAGAGGGGTGGGATAGGGAGGGTGGGAGGGAGATGCAAGAGGGAAGAGATATGGGGACATATGTATATGTATAGCTGATTCACTTTGTTATAAAGCAGAAACTAACACACCATTGTAAAGAAATTATACTCCATTAAAGATGTTAAAAAATAAAACCGCTAAGACTGATGTCAGAAAAATTAAAAAATCAATGACTGTACACACAGTACAAACTGATGGCCGGCTTTAATTGGAAGGTTCCAGTATTTGTACTGTGCTTTTAACAGGGAATAAAGGAAGACCTGTGTGACTTGCTGAACAGATTTGTATTTGACAGGAATCTGGTAAGGAAAGCTAATAATACTCTGGTTAACAAACTAGAGATGCAAGAAAAATTTTTAAATGTCAAATGTATATTGAATCTAAATCAGAAGCAATTTAATAGGAATAATTGTTCAGTCCAGCAGGTTATGTCCCAAAAGGCAGTAGTAAACAATGGGTGCGGATGTGGTTCACTACAGAACATACAGGTCAATTATGTTGCTCAATAGAGAGCTGCCATGTAATGTATCAAAACTATTAATGGAGTTTAAGACTACATTTATGAAATCTATGGATAGGTAGTCTTGGATCATATGTGGAGTACAGGGTCTGGTTTGGAACACCACACTTTTAAGAGGGGTGGTGACAAGCTGGAATCCTGGAGAATAACTGAGGGCAGTCCTCTGACTGAGTCAACTCTTCAAGTTTTATCTTCCTTATCTGTAACAAAAGCACAACTGGATACATTTTATAGGAATTTGGCTGCCGACAGTGCTAAATGTAACGCAGACTGAATGGGAATATTATGGCTCTTGTTCCCAGACAACTCACAGGCTAGCATGTTGATGGTAATTTATATATTAATATGTCTGATTAGGCTGTTCAAAGTGCTTTGAGTTCTTCTTTCTACATGACATTAAAAATATTCTCAAATCACAGATTTGTATTTTTGAAAAATATATCATTTAAATGTTTATTTGGCATCATCCTTATTTAACATGTATTTTAGTATAGTCACCATTTATAAAGAATGCATTCTGTACCACCCCACCCCCAATAACTTAATTAGGTGGCTATTGGAGAAAGGTCACTGATTCATGTTACTATAGTGGATTTCTTGATTGATTTTTCCCACAACTAAGCAGTGCTAGTGTGAAAGGTGCCTCACTGTCAAACTGGATATCATAGTGAGGTTTGTTAAATTAGATTCTACTAGAACTAATTTCAGAAAAGGATACCATTGTTTAACTGTAAATAATGTCTGATACCTATAATATGAAATCTTGCATCATAGTCAGTATGCAGTTACAAGCTTGATAGGAAACCCAGAATTCATAAAGAAAAAGATTATAGATAAAGCTATAAGAAAATGAGAACTTTGTACATGACAAAAAGTTGGAATGCAAATGGAAAAACTAACATATTTGCAAAAAAAAGACAAAGGGATAATGTTCATAATTATAAGTATCCTATCAATCAATGAGAAAAAGACTCCAGACCTAGTAGAATAATGGACATTAGAGATGTACAAACAATTTTGCTAAGGAAATACAAATGGATAATAGGCATGAAAATGTGTTCACTGTCATCAGTGATCAGCAATTCAAAGAATCAAGTTGATTTGTGGGGAAGAGAAGGTCAAGAGAATAGCATTTTTAATCTGACAGGTTGGCAAAAATCAAAAGGGTTAGTAGGGCTGGTGTTGGTTGGCTGGTGAGGAAATAGCTGCCGTCATCCACTGTTGATGACAGTGTAAATTGGCATAAGCTTTTGGTGCAAGTTAAAAAACATTTAGAAGAGTAGTCCCATTCATGGCACTTATTTTAGTCCTGAGCAAACTACCTTTCTTTTAAACAACAAAAGATATTTGAAAACTATTATGGGGCCAATACTCAGGTGGAGAAAAAAGCAGATGTATAAGAGCAAACTTTTCTGCAGAAGCCAGGTTCAAGTTAGTGTGTGTGTGTGTGTGTGTGTGTGTGTGTGTGTGTATTTTTAAGGTTAAAATTTAAACTTACAAGAAAGAAGTCAGAGAGCTCTGAAACATGATACAGTCTTAACTCCTAAGAATTACTTAGGTAATTCCAGTTTGGTTAAAATACTTCCAGCCATATCTCTAAGTGAATTCTAGAACTGTTTAAGTGGTTGTTTATATGTGCCCTGCCCTGTTCCAGAAAGGATCTAAGGTAGCTTGAAGTATTCTGTTGTACTTAATTATCATAATTTTAGTCTTGGAAATCCTTAATGACTGCATGATACACTGAAATTACCACAGTAAAACTTTACACTAGTAGTATGGTTCTCTTAAAAAGTGTTTGAGGCTTAACATGAGATTCGTGTTTGTAAAATTAATACACAGATTTTTTTTTTTAACAAGAGCTGGTGCTTTAAAAAAATCCTTGTAAAACTACTTTTGTCTAAAAATTACTTTGTCTGAAGCAAAGCTCTCTCCTATAAACAGGTGTCTCTTGCTTTGTTGTTCAAATAAAGAATGAACTTTATCATTAGAGCATATTTCATAAACATTCATAATTTGACATTCGCATGTTTAGTGTGAGTAAAAGAAACTTTCAAGGGTTAATAGAAAGCCTATTAGAAGAACACAAAAGTGAAATTATTTCTAAACATTGTATTTACTAAGCCCATTTCATTAAGTTCTCGATCTGTAATTCATACATAACAAAAGCTATTAATTTAAAATAGGAATTTTTTCTAGAAATTTAAATTTATGGGAATACTATTAAAGATTGATTCACCTAGTGATTATTTACTACTTTTGATGACCAAAAACAATAAAAACAACAACAAAAAACAGAATTAATGGTCCGTATGATGTGATGTATGTAATTGGTGCATTTAGCTTTAGGGTCATGGAGAAAGTTCCACCAAGAATAGTCTACCCTAACCTACACTTCTAAATTCTGAAAATGTTAGAGATTTGAGGTCTCCAACAATCTCTCTTTTTAAAAAGTGATCTGGGAAAAAGTATTAGGCATATGCCTAAAGGAGATTTGTTTTAGTTAATGTGACATTTTCCCAAAAGATGAGTGGCTGGAGAAGTTCGTGGTCACTCAGACCTATACATGTGTTTGGGAGATTTTAGTTGGAACTGGAAGGTAGTTCCTAGCTCTCTATGCAATGCACTTGTTATTTAATAGAAAAAAGGAACGTGGGTTGTCAACGATGAGCAATAAAAGTCCTCTCCAAAGCATATGGAACAGAGATGTGGGCAAATTTTTGTTTTTTGATACTGTGGGGGTTTTTTTTTGGGGGGGAGGGGACAGTCAAGGGTATCCTTTTCATATTTATTTAACTCATAATAATCTTAGAAATTGCCTTTTGTCTATTTGATCAGAATTTAAAGATCAATATTTTTAAAAAGACACTTAGTGAACATTTATTTCTGATTACTTTTTGATAATTAAGTCATACTTCCATGTTGTACATTTTGTGATACTTGATCTGTTTGTAAGATGATAGGACAAATAAATACAAAGAGAATTTGAAGTCAAAAGACTTGCCTTGAATTCTGATGCAGACGTTCAACATGGGATCTCAGGACGGACCTTTTATGTGAATCTAAAGACGTACAGCAAGTATTTACCATAGAAATTGGGGAAAGTGGGAAGGGGTAGTTTCATGGATAGAAAGTGTTGGATTTAGAGAATACACATCACAATATAATGCCCAAGTGATCAGTCAATTAAGTTCATTCTAATATAACATTAATAAAAAGTCAATGCAAAAAAGTTGTGAAGATCCAAAACAGGATGGTTCTACAAATTGTGCCACAATCTTGGGAACCCAGATCCACCCTTTCAGTATTTCATCTTGGTTAATTACATGAATCTATTACACTTTAGTCAGAATTTTTCCATGTTTATATTCATGGCACAAACAACATACAGGTGGCAACTTATAGATTGGAACAGTTAAGTGAGCAGGTGTGGGTCCAACTTTGTACATAGCAATAGCTAGATTATAGGTGCTTACCTAGATTTCCTGCTCACTTATCCTCCAAGACCATCTAGGTGGTGGCCCCTAACCCTGTTCTGGCTGGGTTTCAGATTAAAACTTTCTGGTTAACTCCTGGTTGTTTATGTATCAATCGTTTCTGTGGCCTTCTTTGTTTTGAGAACTGTTTTTCAGTTCCACTCAATACATGTGTCTGGAGTCTTAATGCAAAGCAATATGCCAAATGTTACGAGAATGTAACATGTTGGCTGGTATTCAGTTTTGCCACATTCAGTTTTGGGGCTTCCTGACTCATTGAGGGTGATACATATGTAAATAATAAAAGCACACTATAATCGAGGTTTTGAAAGCTCAGGAGTGAGGAGGAAGATTACTGTGGGGGTCTTCATGGAGGAGCTGTTATTTAAAAGTGGAATTAGACATGGGCAGGATTTTGAACAAGTAGAGAAAAGGGGGGCATTCCCAAGGCGGGGATACTCATGCTGGCATTGCTGTAGTTTTCCAAGAATTTCAGGGAGGGGCACTATAAGTCAGCTATTGAAGGCATTGCCTGTGTGTACCTATTTCCTCTGTAGATATTCTTTTCCTGTGCCATCAGCAGATAAGTTAGTTTATTGAATTACAGTGGACAGAATGACAACACATATACATTGGAACAGTTAAGTAAGAGCTGTGAGACTATAGAGGAGAAAGGGTTGTTTTTATGTGAGAAACATGGTTTAAGGTGATCACTTTGCAGTTATACATAAATTTAACTTTGACCGTTTAGGCAAATAAAGGGGAAAAAAGCAAAAGCAAAGCACAATGGACATACCAATTACAAGAAGCATAACAATTCTTTAGAGTAAAAAATGTTCTCTATTACTGATTTTTAAAAATTATGAAAATGTTCAAGTATATTCAAATACTCTAGTATAATGAAGTTCTAGCTCCAACAGTTACTAATATTTTGCTCACCTTGTTTCATCTATCCCCCCCACCTTACTGTTAGGGAGGGGTGGTACTGTAGTATTTTGAAGCAAATCCCAAATCACCTGTATTTCAGTATGTATGCCTAATTGATAAGGATATTTTTTACATATCTACTATATTATAATACCTAACAAAATTAACAGTAATTTCTTAATTATCCTACCCAGTATAATTTTCCTGACTTGCCCAAGTATCTTTTGTATAGTTTGTTTATTTGAATCAGGCTCCAGAGAAGAGCCATATATTTGACTATGTCTAGTGAGTTTCTTTTATTACTTAACATTCTCCACTGCCTTTCCTCCCCCGCTCTGCTAATGCTATTTGATTTGCTGCAGAAACCCAATATTCGTCTTGTCGAGGGGCCCTTGTTCTGGGTTTGACTTGGTGATTCCCTGTGATGTTTAACTTGTTCCTTCATCTCCCGTGTTTCCTATAGACTGATAGGTTTAGGAACTTGATTAGCTTCAGTTTTTTTTTTTAAGTGGAGGAAAGGAGATCAAATATTTTTATAGATGGACCTTTCTACTTCCTATTGCATCCTATCATGAGACACATTGATGTCTGATTTTCCTATTTTTAATGATAGATCAGTGTTCCAAGTTATCAGCTCCAGTTATCTACTATGAAGTTCTCCATCAACCTTTCACCTATGATTTTAATGGCTGTTGATAATTGTTGCCTAGATCCCTTATTTCATCAAGGATTACAAAATGATAATTTTCTACTTTTCTTTCTACATTTATTAACTATATGAATCTTCTATAAAAAAACTTTCCCTTTCAACTATTTGGTTACCCTCAAATACAGGCTACGCAGTAAAGACAGGATAAATGTGCCATTCCCTTTCTTTTATTTACCAGTTTGGGGGGTATTGAGTTCTCACAAACTCTAAGGTGACGAATGAATTTTCTTTTTTAGTATTATAATTTTCATGGGTTTTAATGTTTTATATTAACTGTATTATTGTTACTTGTACTACTATTAAATACATAACATATTATATATGCAAATTTTAATTTGCATGTCAATTCATTGCAATAATTTTTCTTTTTTATGCCAAAATTGTACCATCTTAGGCCTGTGGGAGCCTTTCAGATTGGCTCCTGTGTCTTTTTTGGCAGGACCTCATCCATCTTTGCTTTCTGAGGTAACATGCCCTAGGCTCGGCTCATCTTATATATTTTCCTGCTCCTTCATGGAGCCCTGGTTCCTTTTATTGGGAATGATCTTGTACTAATTTTTTTTAATAGCACTTTTATAATCAGGAAAAAACTGTACATGTACATTGTAAATATTTAACATTAAGAAAAATTTAATATGGAACACACATTCTCACTACCCATTATTAACCTCTGATTTTTTTTCTCTTAGTCAACATATGTGTTTGCATATATAGAACACATGACTATTTTATATACATATATACACTCATATGTATATGTGGTGCATATAAATATATATATGCACCTTTGTATCTAAAGTGTTTTCAGTTAAAAGGAATTGTGGGCATTTTTTCACGTCAGTAGAAATCTTCAGAAGAATTGATTTTTAAATGAGTTCACAATGTTCAATTATATTTCCTGGGGCTTTTTCCCTTTTTTTCAACTGTCTTAAGTAATGATTCAGCTGCCATCTTGGTACATAAATCTAAGAGAAGCAGGTTTAAGAGAGAAGCATTTTTAAGTCTCCTGATACATAGTGAACATATTCATTGTCATATGAAAGACACTGGTTAATCTGATAGATGGTGCATTAAGAGTTGGAGTCAAAACCTTGGAAGTCCTTTCTCTTCCACTTTACTAACTAGCTTCATGGTGTTTGAACAAATTATTCAATATCTTTGTGCCTTAGTTTACTCATCTATAGAATAGAAAAAAAAATAAAACTTAGTAATGAATCAAAGGAGTTCTACTCTTTCCTTGAGAATCAAAAGATAGTTTGCTTGTTCTACAGATATTCTACAAGTATGTTCTAGACACTGTTCCAGGGTCTGGGTATACAACAATGAATGAGTGAAACAAACAGAGTCCTTTTCCTGGGACATATATGTCAGGTAATGGTGACAAGTACTGGAAGAGCAATTAAGCGGGATAAGGAGATGAGATTAGGGGAAAGGTGCTCTTTTGGAAACATTGGTCAGGGAAGGCCCTGTGAGTAAAATGAGGGAGAGAGCCATAGTGATCTGAGCGAAGAACTCTCCATGAACAGTATGGGGAATGTACTTAGGCCAGGCCCAGGAATGTCAAGCCAGGCAGTGTGGCTAAAGCCTCGAGTGTAAGAGATGAGGACAGAGAGCAGTAGATCACAAGGAGCCTTGCAGGCCTTGGTCAGGAGTGTGGATTTTATTCTGAATGAAGTGAGAGGTCATTGGGGGAGGGATTAAACAGAGAAGTGACGGGGCTTTGTAAACTGTGAAGTGTAGTACTGTAGGAGAGATCTTACATTATTTAAAATATTGCTACTATTAACACCATGGCAACCATCTGATTTACCATCTAGGCTATAAAAAAATGTCAGTCTAACTCCTGCATAGTATCCAGTGTTGCACATCATTGGCCCCTGAAAGTCTGATCAAGATACATTAATTGCAAAGGACACTTTACAGGTCGTCTTGTATGCTCTTGAACACTTAATTTTGGTTTTGACATAGTTGATGATGAGCTTTGTATATGGTAGCTTTGGTAATTAACCAAAGGTCCAGTTGCTTCTTAAAGCTATCCATGGTTTATTTTAATGGAGCTGAGTCATTGCATCTTATTTGCAGCTTAGAAGGGCATGTAGCCTATCCTTCCAAAAACTGAATCAAAACTTTTAGATGCAGGTTTTAAAAGGATAAGATCACTCATCTTATATTGCTATACAGTCTGTGTGGATACCTTTTTTTTTTTTTTTTTTTTTTTTTTTGCAGTACGCGGGCCTCTCACTGTTGTGGCCTCTCGCGTTGCGGAGCATAGACTCCGGAGGCGCAGGCTCAGCAGCCATGGCTCACGGGCTCAGCCACTTCACGGCATGTGGGATCCTCCCAGACCGGGGCACGAACCCGTGTCCCCTGCATCGGCAGGCGGACTCTCAACCACTGCACCACCAGGGAAGCCCTGGATACCTTTTTTAAAACCCATTTTGGCCTTGGAAACAGTAGTCATGAATCAGATTTTAGAAGGAAAAAAAAAACCATGTAATTATGCTTAACTGCTGTTTATTCAAATTTTACCATATGCAGATGCTGTTCTAAACACTTGAAACACATGCAATTCTTATACCAAGTTGTTAGGTTGCTATTGTTTCTCCCATTTTAGAGATGAGGAAAGGGGGCTTAGAAAAGTCTAAGTCAGCTAAGGCATGGTGAAGCCAGGATTTGAACCCGGGTTATCTTTAAAGCCCGTGTAATTAACTACTGTGCCTTATATAATTGCCCTACCTTACTATATGGGTAGTCTAGCACCTAACACAAGATCTAGCATGTTGTAGATATTTAATATTTATCTGAATCAAGTAACATTAACCCTAGAAGCAGGGGATTTAGGTCTCAGAGCCAGCTATCTAAAAAATGGATTCAAATGTTTACGACATTTCACGCTTTCCATGACTGCTTAATTAAGTACCTTGATAGTCCTCTGCAACAGTCTTATTATTGTATGTGGGGTTTTTTGTTTGCAGTTTTGGCATTTGACCACCAAGTTTATGAGTCAGATCTAACATATATGTTAGCACAGAGTCCTGTGAACTCAACTGTTTAGGAATGTGTTGTCATTCAGGAGCTTTTCTGTATTGTCTTAAAACATATACACCCATATCCATATATGCCAGAATGTTGTCTTCTTGAGAGCAGCCACTCTTGGTGCCTTAAGTTTGTATGGTACATAGTGAGTGCACGGTTGGTACTTGAATGAATGAATGTCCTAATTAGTGGCTTATGGACCATTTGACTACTTTTCAATATTTATCAGTACATAGGTGACTAGAGTTAGCTGCATTTAGGGGTATGTTGCATGAGCCCAAAGCAGTCAGATTGCCTAAGAAGGTCAGTGCCTAACAGTCCTAGGTAATGGTGTTACCCTTCTAGTTTCCCAGTGGGTGTTCTGTATGTTCTCCAGCGGTTTCTTGGTATGGAGCTTTGTACTCTGAGGAGTATTAACCTAACAGACCAGTGACTTGAAGTTTTTGTGCTTTGTAAGATGGAGGTGACCATTTCTGCTATCATCTGGTCTCCATCTGTTTTAGAGAAGAGTCGAGTCGCCATGTGAAAGACCACAAATACAGAGCAAGTAACAAAAAGAAAAATATATATCAAACTGTTAATACTAGCTGTCCCTATAGGCTTTGCAGGTGATTTTCACTTTCTACCTTGAGTAGTCCTTTAATGTTTGAATTTTGCATGATGAATAGTATAACCATTTTTTAAAAGCTAGAAGTTTAACACTCAGTGATGGACATAGATGCAGGAGTAGATAGAAAAACTTCATTTATTCTGACTCCCAGCCTAGCCCTCTCCTCCCTACCCCAAGGATATAGAAGCTAGCTAAGGACTGTGCTTATGTGAACAGTGGCACAAAAAGCAACCCCACCCACCTTTTTAAAGTGATTTCAGTGGGTCAGTAAATGTCCCAGTCATCGTGGCGGCCAAATTTTCAAGAACATCTCCTAGGGGTGATATTGGCCCCATTGATAACCACTGCCCTTTGTGGAGAATAGCGAGGGTCTACACTTGATGTCTGTAGGGACAGAGAGATTTAGAAAACAGAATTTACTGAAATTGTGAACTGATTATATGGAAGAGTTAATGAGTGGAAAGAGTCTGCTATGGTGACCAGGTTTTGTGATTGGGTGAACAATGGATCCATTCACTGTGAAGGGGAATTTAGAAAAATAAGCAGGACTTGGGGATGAGGTTTGAGTTGCCTTGAGGACATCTTTCGGGAGCAGTAGTTAGAAATGTAGGCTGATTGGTCGGGGCTGGAGGTAGATTTCAGGTTGTTGAAAACGTGGGTAGATGAGATCACTCAGAGAATATAGGGTAAGAAGACAGCCAAGATAGAACCTTAAAGTACATCACCATTGGAAAAAAGATGAGTCATTAAGTTAAAGGCAGAAAGAAAGAGCATTTGGAAAGACAGAAAAACAAATGCGTGAAACCTAAGGGGTGTAACAGTGCTAAATGTTCCTGCAAATTCCTTTCATGCAGATTTAGCATGTTATTTCATAAATATTAATTTTAGTTTAAAAGCATGCTAAATTATTCCCCACCCTGGCCTCCCTCCTCCCAATTTTCAAGTTATATTTCCCCTCTAACTCTTCTTTACCTTTGGGATTCAGGCATACACCACTAATAAACCATCAGGAGCACGCTTACCGCCAGTGTGCGAGATGGTAGGCACGGGTTTCCACAGCCCTCTAAATGCGGACAGTGGCTGGCGTTCTGCCAGTGGCATTGGTAGTTTTGACTCAGCCCAAGGACTCCTACTGAGGTTTATTATGAACCAATTTTTTTTTTGAAGGGATGGGGAAGTGAGTATTTGAAAACTAAATGAATTTTTTCAATTATAGTACGTATTTCTGTCCATTTCCTTCATGAACTCTAGTTATGTCTGAAACATAGTTTAGGCAAAACATAGTTTAAGAAGAAATTTGAATGTACAGAATAGTTGAGTGGCAGTGAAAACCCATATATCCATTTAGATTTAAAAATTAAGATTTTTACCATACTTGCAAGTTTGTGGTACTCTGGCTTAGAGGTAGTTGGCATATTTAGGGAACAGAAAGGACCTCAGCGTGGCTGGACCTCTGTGCGAGCCTCTGTGGGCTGTGCGAGTTGGAGATGGGTAAAGCTATGGTAGGGAATTTGGATTTTACCATAAGGGCAATGAAAAGTTATTGAAGGGCCTTACTCAGTGAACTCTTGCTGTTATTGTTCCCTAGAATTCTCTCAAACACGTATGACAAAGGAAGAAAGTGGGAAATGAGAGTCAGGCAGGTGAAAAGTGTCTTGTAACCATCTTATCCTTTGTTTAACCATTGCTACTTCCAGCTTTGGCATCTTCATACTCTTGGGATTGTCAGTTCCAAAACTCAGACATGTACCTGGGTGTTTCACATCCTTCAAGGAGACAGAACCCTGTGAATAGTTCTGCTTGATGGTGGACCAGGCCCCTTTCAAGGCACCGTCTCCACTCCCGGGAGAAGGCAGTGTGGGCTGGAGAGTTCACTCTCAGTGGTGCCTTTGCTATCATTTGAGCACTGTTGGAAGGTCATGAGTTATTCTGTGAAGGGATTCACTTCTATTACTTGTAAGGACTGAAGTAAGGAGACTGAAGCTTCATGTTCAACCCTTAAACTAAGTTTGTATGTGGTTCCAAATCTTCGTGTGGATTTCAGGTTGTTCTTTATTGTCTCTAAACTTAGTGATTCATGAGATCTAGGTTAGTCATCCATATTTTTTTTTAGCTGTGTGTGTGTGTGTGCACATGCACGTGTGTGTAACATTAAATAGCTTTCTTACTTATAGATCATGATCAAAGTTTGCTGGTTTTATTGGCTCTGACTTTGGAGATGAGTAAGATTAGTAAATTGGCAGCCTTACTTTTCTGTGTCATTCAGCCTTCCATGGAAATGTTTTATGAATAGTACTTTTTATGTATTAAGGATAGATTGTTTTATATTATTCATTGATTTCTTTACACTTAGTTTTTGTTTTTTTTTTTTTTGCGGTACGCAAGCATGTGGGGTCTTCCTGGACCGGGGCACGAACCCGTGTCCCCTGCATCGGCAGGCAGACTCCCAATCACTGTGCCGCCAGGGAAGCCCTACACTTAGTTTTATGTTTATCAAATTATACATGTGAAATTGAAGGACGCAAATAGTTACAAAAAGAGCTTGTAAGAAAAAATACCAGTTGCCCACTCTCTTCCTGCTCCCCAGAGGTACTCCCTCTTTTGATCAATTGTTTTGGGATCTTTCTCCCCATCTTTAATGAACATGCTTATATGACACATCCATGATTTCACCATATTATAACATTTGCCTCAATAGCTGCTTTTGTTTTCTTTATTAAAGTCAGGAACACGATAAATACTTAGTAGCTCTGTGCATATTAATCTAACATGTTTATTAAAACTTTTATTTCTTAACGCATTTCTCAGCCTTTTAGCAATCAATGTTCTAGGCACATGTATTGGCTACCTACTTGGTCATCACTTAGCAGCCATTCATGAATTTTAAACTTTTCTATGTTTTCAATTAATTATTTAAAAAGTTGGAACGCTGAGTGGCATACATTAGCATAAGCTTAATGCAAAGCAAACTTAGACATAAGAAATTCTAATGCAGAAGTTTTAAGGGGTATTATTTCCTTGTTTTTGACCCCCCAAATCTGTCTTAGTTGTGTTGATCAAGAATTGGTGGATTTGAGGACGTAAATGAAAGAAATAAAAGGATTTGTTTAATTATTGCACTCAGGCTTTAAAGTAGAACTATATGATATAGTTTTTATTTATACTTTTTTTTTTTTTTTGCGGTACGCGGGCCTCTCTCTGTTGTGGCCTCTCCCGTTGCGGAGCACAGGCTCCGGACGCGCAGGCTCAGCGGCCGTGGCTCACGGGCCCAGCGACTCCGCGGCATGTGGGATCCTCCTGGACCGGGGCACGAACCTGTGTCCCCTGCATCGGCAGGCGGACTCTCAACCACTGTGCCACCAGGGAAACCCAAAGTATAGTTTTACTAGTTTATATGTTCTGTAGAATCTTGACTGCCCAGTGTATTAATTAAGAGGAATGATTGTGTCATGCTTCCCCTTTCCCTCAACAAAAGCATTTTATATATGTATTCTCTTATGCAGCTGTACTCTTTTTGCTGTGGACCAATATTTGGTGTGTGGTAGGACTTTTTTTTTTTTGGTAGGACTTTTTAAAACCCCCTTTGCCCTGGGAAGTCACTTCTTCCGCTGTTGAGTCAGAGCTGAAAATATCTCTGTTGCATGGCACCCTAACATTTCCTGCAAAATTCCATTAAACATTCCCACCTTTTACCCAGCATTGACGTATAGATCACTGCTATTATTTGTGGAGTACAAACAGGGAAGATTATGGTTTCATAGGACTTATCGTGAGTGTGAATCCACTCTGTTTATAGAGAAGCAGGCTGCATTGCCCCCTACCCTTCTTCAAAAAAAATAAAATAATTTTAAATAAATAAATAAATAAAAAGAAAAAAGTAATGGAAAAGAATGATCCAGAATTTGGGTCCCATCTTGCCAGGTAATCAGAGAGAAAAATGTAACAGCCACCTGTAGTTGATCCAAACTTCTTGTCATAGAAAAAATATTTGGAAGTAAATTTAGAACCTGTGTTTGAGGACATTTCCCTTTGGTTAATGAAGATGTGGTTTTAATGTGATCAAAAGAGGATTTATAAGCTGACAGAAGGTGAACTATATAGGTGATATTTGGGTATAGAGATTGGTCAAAACATCATATCAAAGCATGTCAAGAAATAACATACTTGTTCATGATTTAGTTGTAAGCTTCTTGTTAGCATTCATTTGCACGTTCTTTTCCCCTAAATATTTATTTGTAAACAGATATGCAGTTCACTGTATCTCATACTTTAGAGAAAAAGCATTCCAATACTTTCTTCCAGTGAAGTCTTAGGCATAGGTCAAAGGAAGTGTTATGATGCTGTTCAACAGAGATATTTTATGTTGATGGGGGAAAAAAACCAAAGTAGGGTTGAGGTATCTGAGACCCACCTCTCCCCACTTTGGCAGAGGTGGGCAGTGGGTGCCAGGGATGGTGAAATATAGGAGTTTGGAACTCACAGTTTGAAAATCACTCATCTAAGTGATCTATAAGGTTCTTCGGAAAAGTGTTGTCTTTTGGTATCTTATATGAGATTGTTTAATGCCTGTGAGTGTAAATTATTTTAGTTTATTTAGTGAAAGAAATTGTAACTTCTGACATGTTCCAAAGTTACTTTCATTGCTTATCTTGTTAACTTTGTTTTTTCATGGTGACCTTTTGGAATAGTTGATGTCCTCCTTTTGCATGATGTAATATTGTGGTTTATGTGGTTGAAATGTTGTTTTCTGCTACCTGCAAAATTTTAAGAACTTCCAGAAGTTCATTGTCCCCAGAATTTGTGCAGTGAGTTCCTTCATGGGATATAGTCATATCCAGGCAGAAAAAGTACACGTTGAAACCATCACTTAAAGAATTTGAGGATCTGATGGGAGATATGTCCAAGGCTCTGTCCAAGGTTCTCTCCAGCCCTGAGACCATAGGATTGACTGAAGAGGAGGAAGGGTGTACCCACAGGATGCTGAGGAAGCAGCATCAGCATGAACACTGGAAAAGGCGCATCTGGAGAGACCTAGAGAGTGGGTCTGTTGCTAGTGCTTTTTGGCTAAGCTCCTTGCCTAACTTTTTACCTCAGTTTCCTCAACTGTGAAACAGAGATATCTATTAATTGGAGGTATAGTGTGGTGATTAAGGACGCTTTGGATCAAGACAGACCTGAGCTGGTTTTACCCCTTAGTACCTTGAGGCAGTTTCTTAATGTTATTCAACTCTTTCAATGTTACCTGTAAATGGGAGTAGAATTAATGTCCTCGGGGAATTGTTTGAAAAGATCCCATAGATGATGGATTCAATTGCTTAATAGGGAGCCTGGCGGTGCTAGTTACCCTCCATCATCAGCACCATCATGTTCCTCCTCAAATGGGTGGTTAGGAGAGCAGGGGATTAAAAAGGTATTTTGAAAAGTACAAAGTGTTCTGTAATTTTATTATAATTTCTTATATATTTGTGGGTTTCCTAGTACTGATTTTGAAAGCGATATAAAGTAACTTTCTCAAACACTGTTTTTCTTCTCAGATTAGGGTTTAGAAAGTATGTCTTCTATCCACCTCACTTTTTCTCACTTGTACCATGTGCTGTGTCCCCAGGTGAAGCAGGCAGAGCGCAGTGAGGCGCCGGTCGCTGCCGCCATGCCGTTCCCATTTGGAAAATCTCACAAATCTCCTGCAGACATCGTGAAGAACCTGAAGGAGAGCATGGCCGTGCTGGAAAAGCAAGACATCTCTGACAAAAAAGCGGAAAAGGTGTGTATTTGGCTTTATTTTATATTTTTAATCTTTTGATTAGGAGCAAATGTAAGACAAGTTATGAGGTGATTTCTAAAAATCAGTAAATCTCAATTTGGGTTTATTTGGGGTTTTTAAAATTTAGTCCTAAAGTGGCATTTGCTGGTGCTTAAACACCACGTGTTTTCTCCTGTACTGCCATCTAACAAATACATTTTTGACTTTTTTCTCAGTTTTTCATTTGAGGTTTTCAATTCTATTTAAATTTCGGGGTTTTTTTTTCATTGTTGATATAGTTTATCTCATTTCTGAAATCAGTGTTTCCACTGGTAGTCCTCTTAGGGAGATAACCTCTCCTGATTTTCTTTTTGTGTTCTCTGCATCCATGACAAGTATCTTCTTCTACCCAGTCACCACAGGCCAAAACCTGACTTTCATACCAATCTGTCCCCCCCCAAAAATAATCATCTTTCAATAAATAGTATGAACCCCTACTTCCTAAGGGGTTTATGAATTGATCCCAACTTCCATTCCTACTTCACGAAAATCCTCATGACCTTTTTTATGGACCTTAGCAGTAGCCTCTTTAGGGCTCTTTCTGAAATATCTCCCCTGCTTTAAACCTTCAGTTCAGCCTTCTCACATAGCACACGAGACCCTTTGTGACCTGGCCTGTGCTTCTCTAGGTGAATTTCAACCCCTTTCTCCCTTTTTCTGTATGCTCTAACAATCTCAGCTCTCTGTTCATTGAAAGCAATTAATAGCAAACAATTAGCCATACTGTCTTTGTCTTGTTTTCACCCCTGCACCATTTTCCCCTCAGCCCCCATTCATTTTTCAGAACCACCCAATTCATTTCTTTTTCCCGTATGGCTTCCCAGAATATTCCCTCTTCCGACCTTACCCTTACACTCTAAAATGAATCTACCATTTGGCCACCTCCTTTGGAAATGGCAGGAGTGCTGCCATCTTCAACATGAATTTATTTGTGTCATATTTTTTCTTCCTTACTAGACCTTGAGCTCTTTGACCCATGTGTCATTTCTGGCCCACCTGTGCCCTCCACAGTACCTGTCTCCCATGGGCTGGATGCCTGATGATTCACTGGATGAGTGTTTTGATTGGAACAGGATTTTCCATCCTATCTTTTATTTTAGCAGGTTGTTTTTTGTTTTGAGTTGACACTTAAACTGCTTAATTTCTACCATCTTTTTAAGTCTAAGACTGTGGTTTACCTGTATTCTTATAAAGAAAGGAATTTCGTGCTCGTGGGATTAAGATTTGTAATTATAGGCTATTTAGTTGTATCTTTCTGTCACTGGAAGCAATCTACAATTAGTGAAATTTTCTATAATTCAATTTTACTTTAGATCTTCCATGGAAATTCTAGACAGTTTCTTGCGTACCTTAGTAAGAGATGTAGATAAATGTTAATAATATGATGAAACTAACTTCTTTTAAAGATGGCTGTTATGTTATTTTGGTTGAAGTATATGAAGAAAATCTGGCCTCATACAGATGCATAATTGGAAAAGAGAGGAGTATTTTAATAGCCTTTCAGATAATTTTGAATATTTTTTGATACCACAGCAAAATTCAACAGTTGATAGTTTCTTGGTTATAATAGACTCAAACTGTATAAATGAACTTTTCGTACTCAGTACTTTGAAAAGGTCCTTTATCCATGCATGACTTTGTAACATGCACTGGTCATTTAGAAAATATTGGATCACTGAGTTACATACATCTTCCAAACGTTGACACATTATTCAGTATCAAAAATTCACATTTTAAAATATCACCACTGTGATCTCATCAGAAAAGTATAAGTTTTGGAAAGTGGTCAAACTTACTTATGTTGTATTCAAATTTCAAAATTCAAATCTGGCAACAAATACTGTTCGTTGGTTGTTTTCCTTAAGGATACAGGTTCACTTTGTTTATTTTTGAGAAAATGTCTGCCAAATATACAAGCCGGAATAATTTGTCAGTTTTTCTTTCAAGGAAAAGTGATGTTCCATAAAGAAAATAGTTTGTTCAGCTCATAGCTCAAACATTCTCATACAAGTACTTTTCTTCAAGACAAGCAGTCTTCAGTAAGGGGCAGAAGGTGCTTTATGTGTACTTCCTATTTATCACACCAAGTGTTAAAAAGTTGTATGTATACTCAGGTCAAAATTTAATAAAATGAATTTTTTTCCTGCTTTCTCATGACACTCTTAAGTGAAACAGTTTTTTGAAGCTGAGTGCGTGATGATGAAAACTACAACGATAACTACTACAGTTTGTTGTCACTGCCTTGACTTAGGCTAGAGGTCAACACCATCAGTGCAAATGGCAACGGTGGAAAAAGGCAAATTATGTGTTTACATTGATATGAAAGCAGTTTTGACCTCATGGACCCCTTGAAAGGGTCTCAGGGAACCTTTTTTGGTAACACAGAGGTTGAGAATTCTTGCTCTAAACATAAGCAAGAATAGACCTCCTGCTAAATAAAGCAAAGAAAATTAGTTAAATTAATGAAAAATAAATTTTATTTCAAAGGAAGGGGACAACTCTGAAGATTGAGGAGCAATCAATGCAAATTACTTTCCTGAAATAGATTAGAAATAGGGAGGAAAACCCTGAACTTTCTGATTTCACTGTCTTATCAAGATTCAGAAGGAAATAGCACTAATGCAAATGGTGAAGAGGGAATGAGACCTGAAAACAATGGAGAGATGAAAATACAACCTCTAAATTAAAAACCACGAAAAGCAACTTCGGCATCATACTTAAGACTGAAAACTTGAATGTAGTCCCATTAAAACCAGGGTGCTTGCTATGACTTTTTATCTAGAGTTGTTCTGGAAATTCTAGGCAACGCATAAAGAAACAGTTTAGAAATAAAAAACACAGCTATTTAAAATAAAGAGGGGAAATTACAATGTTGAGATATTCATATATCTTTACAAAACACAAGAGAATCAGTGTGAAAATGAGAGTTCACTAGGGCAGCTAAATACAAAATGCATAGCTTCCCTGAATACCATCAAAACGATCTAGAAATTGTAATTTTTTTAAAAAAAGTATTTTATTTACAGTAGCAACAACAAAAAAATAAGGTGTCTGGGAATACTTTCATCAGGAAGTATGCAGAACCTATATGAAGAGAACTATAAAACCTTATTCAGAGGTACAAAAGAATACTTGGTCCATGTTATTGGATGGAATATAGTTAAGATGCCATTTCTTATCAAATTAATTTTTAAGCTTAAAGCAGTTCCATTCACATCACAGCAGGATCTTTTTGTACCCTGACAAAAAATGATTCTGAAGTTGTGGAAGAGTTAATAAAGTAGCTACAAAGTTGTGCTGGAATTTAAGGAATATGAATTCTACTTTGTTTTGAAGCAAAACACACATTTCACACATCCACTCACAGTCTTTCCAATCATGGTTAATGATACGCCATCCTTCTAGTTGTTCAGGCCAAAAGTCTTGAGTCATCCATGACTCCTTTCACACTTCCCAGATCCAATTCATGAGCAAATACATCCACTTTATTGCGGGGGGGAAGGGGGGTGTTAAAAAGCCAGACTCTAATGACCACTTCACCCCGTTTTCTTAGTCACTACCTGGGTCTGAGCTACCATTATCTTTGTTCCGGATTACTGTAGTATTCTTCTAACTGGTCTCCCTTGCCTTTCCACAACCATAGTGATTCTTTCAAAACATGAGTCAAATAATATTTCCCTTAGAGTAAAAGTCAGAATCCTTACAAGGGCTGAACTAAGTTCTACAGGTCAAATCCTGCCTAGGCCTGTTTTTGTAAGGCTCATGAGCTAAGAATGGTTTTTACATTTCTAAAGGGTTGGTTTAAAAAGCAAAGAAGATTATGCAACAGAGACTTTATGTGGCCTATAAAGCTTAAAATATTTCCTGTCTGGTGCTTTTACCAAAAAATAAATGCCCACTCTTGCCCTGGTCAGTCAGGCCTGTGACCTCAATGGTCCCTTCTCCTAGTATTCCCCCCACATTGGCTTGCTTTTCCTTGTGTACTTCAGTCACACTCCTGCCTTATGGCTTTTGCATTGGGCTGTCCCCTTTACCTAGAATGTTCTTTCTCCAACTCTCTGCTTGGCTAACTCCCTTATTGCCTTCAAGTCTTTGCTTAAATGTCACTTTTCACCCAACCCCCTATTTAAAATGCAGCCTAGTCCCCGGCATTCCTGTTCCCCTGGTCTTGCTCTGGTTTTCTGTGTATCACTTAACACCTTTAATATACTTAATGATTTTTTTTTGTTGTTTTTACTAGTTCTTCCCTCTGTTAGAACATAAGCCTTCCAAAGACAGCTCAATAATTATTTTTTATTTATTGAAAATGGAATACAGAGTTAACATAGTTCTGTCAAGGTAACTCTTCTAAACTCTTAATTCTACTGAATAGGATAAAACATGTATTACTGAGAATGTTGTAATAATTTGTATGTTGAGTTTATGACCAATAAGAGGGTATCCCAGCCAGATATCTTCTGAACTTTATGATGGTGACCAAGTATCACATTCCCTTGTAGTGCTAACACCCACAGAAATAGTGAGATAAATGACCCTTCTCAAGAGATCTACCCTGTTGGTCCTAGTATCTTCCATATAGTTTTGTGTTTATTAATTATCTTCCCCTGTAATTCAGGATGCTTAGTGGACACTTTTCCTGATTGGATGAATAATTATACCCAGTGGATCTGATTAGTGGATAACTCTGAGCACCTAGGCAGGGTTTTGGTGATCTGTTGCAGGATACTGTCCCCAACTTTAAACTTTTAATAACATTTATTGTCACTCATTTATCTGAGGAGAATTAAAAGGTTTAATTAGCGGAGCTTGTGAATGATAAAAATTGGAGAAGGATAGGAAACTCTATAGGTGACTAAATCAGGCACCAAAGAAGGGTCAATGAGCTGGGGGTAGTGGGACAGGAGTTGGAGGAAGGACATGATTGTAACTGATAAAATGCAGTACAGATGAAAGTATAGCTCTGTACTAGGGTCTAAACAGATGAGATACCAAAGGAGAAAATACAACATAATTACTAAAAATATTTGATTAAACCAAAAGAAGGCAGAAAAAGAGGGAAAAATGGCTTTAAGGAACAGATGGAACAAATGGAAAACAAATAGCAAGATGATAAACTCAAATGTACCATATCAATAATCACATTAAGTATAGATGGTCTGAACACCCCAATTAAAAGGCAGAGATTGTCAGGTTGGACAAAAAAGTCCTATCTGGATGGACCTAGAGATTATCATATTAAGTGAAGTAAGTCAGAGAAAGACAAATATCATATGATATCACTTACGTGAAATCTAAAAAAAAAATGATATAAATGAATTTATTTACAAACCAGAAATAGACTCACAAACATAGAAAATAAATTTATGGTTACCAAAGGGGGGGTATAGCAGGGATAAATTAGGAGTTTGGGATTAACATACACACATCACTATATATAAAACAGATAAACAACAGGAACCTACTGTATAGCACAGGGAACTGTATTCAATATCTTATAATAACCTATAATGGAAAAGAATCTGAAAAAGAATATTATATATATGTATAACTGAATCACTTTGCTGTACACCTGAAACTAACACAACTTTGTAAATGAACTATATTTTGATTTTAAAAAATGGTTAAAAAAAGAGAAAAAATCCTAACTATATGTGCCTACAAGAAATGTACTTAAAGTGACAATGACACAATTAGGTTACAAGTAAAAGGATGGAGAAAGATATACCATGTTAACACTTGTCAAAAGAAAACTGGAGGGGCTCTATTAATATCAGACAAAAATAGATTTCAGAGCAAAGAATATTATCCAGGATAGTTATTTCATGATAAAATAGGGGTCAGTTAATCCAAGGGACATAACAATCTTAAATGTTTATGCACCTAATAACAGCTTTAAAATAAAGCAAAATAAAGCAAAAACTGATAAAACAAGAAGATGAAACCATCAAATCCACAATTATAATTGGAGATTTCAGTACCCCAATCTCAATGACTGATAGAAGTAGGCAGAAATCAGCTAGTAAAAGGCTAAATGTATGTGACATGTACCTGTGATCACAGTGGAATTAAATTAGACATCAATAACAGAAAGAGCCTTGGAAATATTCCAAAATATTTGGAAACTAAATATCATACTTACAAATAATTCATGGATCAAAGTTATTTGAGTGGAATAAAAACATAGCAGAGCTAGTGAGATGTTGCTAAAGCATTACTCAGAAATTTTATAGCACTAAATGCATATGATAGAAAAGAAGAAAGGTCTCAGCTTCTACCTTAAGAAAGTAGAAAAAGGAGAGCAAATTATAAAGTAAGGAGAAAGCATATAAATAAAGATCAAAGCAGAAATTAGTTAAATAAAAGCCAGAGCAAAAAATAAAACCAAAACTGGTTCTATCAGAAGTTGAATAAAATTGATAAAATCTAGCTAAGACTCATCAGGAGATAAAAACAATTACCAATATCTGGAATAAGAGAGCTGACATCACTACAGATTCTACAGGTATTAAAAGGGTAATAAGGAAATATTATGAACAACTACTTGCCAATAAATTTAACAACTTAGATGAAATAGGCAAATTCCTTGAAAGACACAAATGGCTCAAACTCACTCAAGAAAAAAATAGATAACCTTAATAGCCCTGTATCTATTAAAGTAATTCAAAATTTAGTTAATCTTCCCACAAAGAAAAATCTAGGCACAGATGGCTTCACTAGAGATTTCTACCAAACATTTAAGGGAAATATAACACAATTTCTACACAAACTTTTCCAGAAAATTTATGAGGAATAGTTCTTAACTCATTCTATGAGTCCACAATTATCCTGATAACCAAATCAAAGACATTACAAGAAAACAACAGACTAATATCCCTCATGAACATAGACGCAAAAATTCTAAACCAAATTTTAGCATTCCTGATAAAAACTCTGCAAACTAGGATAGAAGAGAACTTCCTTGACCTAGTAAAGGGCATCTATAAAAACCCTATGGGTAGAGAATGGACTTGAGGACAGCGGGAGTGGGAAGGGTAAGCTGGGATGAAGTGAGAGAGTGGCATGGACATACATACACTACCAAATGTAAAATAGCTAGTGGGAAGTAGGTGCATAGCACAGGGAGTTGAGCTGTGGGCTTTGTGACCACCTAGAGGGATGGGATAGGGAGGGTGGGAGGGAGGCGCAAGATGGAGGTGATATGGGGATATATGTATATGTATAGCTAATTCACTTGTTATAAAGCAGAAACTAACACACCATTGTAAAGCAATTATACTCCAATAAAGATGTTAAAAAAAATCCTACAGGTAGCATTATACGTAATGGTAAAAGGCTCATTTATCTCTAAGATCACTAATAAGACAGGGATGTCCACTTTCACCTCTTCTATTCAACTTTGTACTTGTAGATTGCAGACTATGCAGTCAGGCAAGAAAAGGAAATAAAAGGCATGGAAAGAAAGAAGTAAAAACCTGTATTGATGACATGATCACCTACTCAGAAATGAAGGAATCTACAAAAACCGTAGTTGAGTTACTGTATGAGTTTAGCAAGGTTACAGGTTATAATATTGATATACAAAGAGCAATTGTATTTCTCTGTAGTAGAAATGACAGAACCGAAGTTGAAATTTAAGAGTATCATTTGGAATAGCATCAAAAAATATGAAACAGAGATACTCTGACAAAAGAAATGAAAGACCTGCACACTAAAAACTACAAAATATTGCTAAGAGAATGAAAGACCTTAGTAAGCGAGAGATACACTTTATTCATGGGTTGGAAGACTCAATATTGTTAAAATGTCAGTTCCCTCCCAAATGGTTTATAACTTCATTGTAATCCCAGTGGACTTTTTAATAGAAATTGACAAGTTGGTTCTAAAATATATATGCAAATGCAAAAGACCTAGAATAAAACAGCTTGGAACAAAAAGTTGGAGGGTTCACACCATCTGATTTCAAGAATTATAAAGCTGGAGTAATCAAAGCAGTGTGATATCAACATAAAGACATATTAGATAGACAAATAGATCAGAAGAACAGAATAGAGAATCCAGAAAGAAACCTACACATGTATGGACAATTTTTGACAAAGGTGAGAATGCAATTCAGTGGAGAAAGGACAGTAGTTTCAACAATTGGTGCTGAAACAATTTGATAGCCACGTGCAAAAAATATGTTGGACCCATGCCTCATACCATATACACAAATTGATTCAAAATGGATCACACAACTAAATGTAAAACCTAAAATTATAAAGCTTATAGAGAACAGGAGAAAAATCTTCATGACCTTGGGATAGGCAAAGAATTCTTAGATATGACACCAAAAGCATACTCAATAAAAGAAAAAAATAATAAGTTGGAATTCACCAACACTAAAACCTTCAACTCTTCAGAAGACACTGTTGAAAGCATGAAAAGACAAGTCACAGACTGAGGAAAATTTTTGCAAAGCATATATTTGATAAAAGGTTACATTGAGAATATGTGAAAAAAGAAAACAAACAATCCAGTAAAAAAAAAAAAAATGGATTAAGTATACAGTTCACCAAAGCTGATACACAGATTTCAGATAAGCACTTGAAAAGATATTAATCTTAGGAAATTGCAAAGTAAAGCTATGATGAGATACCACTTCACACCTATCAGAATGGCTAAAATTGAAAATACTGGCTATATCAAATGCTGGTGGTTATGCAGAGCAACTGGAACTGCTGGTGGGAAAGTAAGATAATACAACCACTTTGGAACAAAGTTTGGCCATTTCTTGAAAAGCTAAACTTACATCTAGCCATTTCACTCCTAGGTATTTACCCAAGAGAACAAGAAATATATGTCCATACAAAGACTTCTACATAAATGTTCATAGCAACTTTATTTGGAATATCCAAAACAGGAAATTGCCCAGGTCTGTGAATAAACCTGTTGTGACACATCCATAGAATAGAATACTACTCAGCAATAAAAAGGAATGAACTATTGCTGTACACAACAATATGAATGAATCTCAAAATAATTGTGTTGAGTGAAAGAAGCCAGACTATAAATAGTACATAATGTATGATTCTGTTTATACAAAACTCTGTGAATAGCCGTAATGACAGAAAACAGATCAGCGATTGCTTTGGGGTTGGCAGGGATGTATATGGAGGGTTAGAGTGGGGTTGGTGGTATGAGGGGATTACAATGGAATCATGGTGGTGATGGGCATGTTCACTGTCTCGAGGGCTTCAGAGGTGTGTACAAAAGACCAAAGTTATAAAATTGTACTCTTTTAAATATGTGTGCTTTGTTGTATGTTAATTATAACTCAATGAAGAGAGTAAAAGACTATCCGTGTACCAACTGAGATATAGGTGGCTTAGAAACCACAGATGTTTGCCCTGAGAATAAATAGATCATGTAATAAAGCACCTAAAAAAGACTATTGAAAACCTAGGTTGCAATAATAGAAAAACACTAAATTCAAAATGATCATCTTCTGCTCTGTGTAGATAATAAGTCCATATTTGAGGATGTAGAGAAACCAGAGTGTATTGAGAGGGGAGTGACCAGGTTAGTACAGAAATTCAAAGTTCTGCCATGAGAAACAGTTGAATGAACTGGAGGTGTGATGTAGAGAAAGAATAAAATTTGAGCCCTAGAGCTCTTAGTAAAATGTTTTTAGGGGATCATCTAATATCAGATAAGGGAAGCTTCCAGACAGTGACAGGAGATAGAATTAAGGCCCCGTGAGTGGAGGAAAAACAGGGAGTCCAATTTCATCCTGATATTAGGGAAAATAATAAGTAGAAGTTGGCTTCCATGGGAGATCGCAAGGTTCCTGTTTCTGGATGTGTATTGGTGTGGGCTAGGTGGTCACTTAGGTCTTTTAGAAGGAATTCAAGCTTTGTACGATTGACACATTGTTATATCCAACACCATATTTTGCAAGGTGCCTTTGTAGAGAATAGGCCTCCGTCTTATTTTGAGGTAGAATTATTTGTTGTTATTATTCTCACGATCCACATGAAGAAAGCTCTTGTTTCCTAGAACACCTGTTATATTAGAATCAGAGGTGGTATTCACTCCTAGCTCTGCCAAACCCATGGTAAAATTTTGTCTGTTTTTGCTTTATTCATTATATCCATGGGCATTTTCTCACTCATTTCTTGTGATCTTGTAGACAAAATGATAAATATAACGTTTGAGTGTTTCTTTCTTTGTAGTGTGTTGATGTTTTTACTTGTTCTGTATGGTACACAGTTGCCATATTAAGACTCGTCTATAATACAAATAGATTACTCCCTTAGGAACTGTGCCATACCTTTTAAAGAGAATTTGAAAACTACTTTCCTTATACTTTTAGAAAACACGGTTTATCTTACCATCCCTATTTTTAGGTAATTGGGGCATGGGCGTGGGGTGGAGTGGAATTTGTTCTTTCATTGCTGACAGCCCCATAGATCTGCATACATAATGACTGGTTACACACTCTGCCCACTGCATGCTATGTAAAGGAGGTATAGCTGCCTTGCTCAGCTTATCCTTGGTTCCCTTCATCACTGTGAATGCATGTGTTCACAGTGTTGAATAGCTATATTCACTCATTTCATGAGAGGAGTAAGTTTGCTGGCATATTTAAGAGGGGGGAAGGGAATAGCCTTTTCATAGCATAGCCATCTAACAGTGACTCATGGTTACTAAACTTGTTTAGAGTAATCTTTGACACCAGAAGGTTATTAATAGGTTTTTTTTTTAGTCTATGATCTTTCAGCTTAGTATACTCAGACATTTTCTTTAGTGGAGAGACACATATGTGTGTAGGATTTTTTTTTAATTTAGAAATTAATATGATAATAGAATTGGTCTCATTATTAAGTATTTGGCACCAGCAATATTTCTCAGTTTACTTTTAGATTCCATCTCACATCCTTTATCTTAATTTACTTTAAGAACTTCCTTTTTTTAATGAGATCATCTAATCCCTTTTTGAGAATGAATTAATATTTAAGGCAGTAAAATAGATTGATATATATTTAGAGGACTTTGTTTAAAATGATTCTTTTGCTAAAGAGTGGGTATAGTGGGATAGGGAGGGTGGGAGGAGGGAGATGAAAGAGGAGAGAGATATGGGAACATATGTATATGTATAACTGATTCACTTTGTTATAAAGCAGAAATTAACACACCATTGTAAAGCAATTATACTCCAATAAAGATGTAAAAAAAAGTGGGTATAAAGAAACTCAAAAAAAGAGAAGAATATAAGACAAAATAATAAATGATTTAAGCCTCCTCCTCCTCAAAAAATCTGGGTTCTTTGAGGCATTTCTCAATAATAATAACTAGTTACGTGTAAATTATACATGTAAATTATAAGTTACGTGTAAATTATACACTTGATTGTGTAAACTAATAGGGAACAGAAGCAAGGAAAATTCTGCTTAATCATTTCAAAATTGCTTCTAAAAAAGATGACTATAAAGAATGATTTGCATTTGAATTATGTTTCCTTATGCTGAGCTCCATCCTTACAGTAGTTAGCAGGACAGTTTTTTTTGCAAAAGATAACAATAAGAGTAATTACTGTCATCACTTCCATTGTCATCTTTTGCAGAAGATTCCCAACTTGATTGAATTCATAGACATTTTAGTGCCCTTATATATATATATGGGCAGATAGATGGACACGTGGATCAAGTTTTGTCCCTGTTCTTAAGGAGTTTATAAGCTAGTAGAGGAAATAGGTATGTAAAACAATATAGTGTAGAGATACTTGGAGGTATGAGTGAAATTCTATGGGAACCAAGAGGATAAAGCAGTTACTACCTCTGTCAGAGACGGGTACATTAGATAGCATTAGGTGACATTTGAAGTGGTTTAAAGGTGTTTGGCAGGCAGAGAGTGAGAGGGAACAGAATGTGAAACAGACTAAAGCATGGCATATCCAGAAAACAGTGACAAGTTTAGGGTGACTATAGGAGTTACTAGAGGAGAATGGTAGGAAGTGAAGCTAGAGATGTAGATTGTGGTAGATTGAAAAGTGCCTTATTTACAACCTAAAGATAGACTGAGGGAGCTGAAGAAATCTGCAGTTGTTGTTGTCCTGCTTTGTTTTAAATCTTTATCGTTAGATAATTTTTAATTCACAGGAAGGTGCAAAAAAGTATACAGGGTGATCCCATGTACCTTATACCCAGTTTCCCGCAATGTTAACATCTTACATAACTATATACAATATCAAGACCAGGAAGTTGACGTTGGTGTAGTCCACAGGCCTTATTCACATTTCACCAGCTTTACAGTTTTGTGAGTGTATGTGTGTAGCTCTGTGCAGTTTTATCACACATGTAACCACTACCACAATCAAGATGCAGAGCTCTTCCATAACCGCAAGGCCCCCTCCTGCTATCCCATTATAGCCACACCCATCTCCTCTCCCCCATCTCTAACCCTTGCTGGCAACCACTAATCTGTTCTCCCAACCTATAATTTTGTTATTTCAAGAATGTTTTGTAAATAGAATCCTATAGTATGTAACATTTTGAGATTGGCTTTTTTGCCCATTCACCTTAATTCCCCATATATCTGTGCAAGTAGTTGTGAATATCAGTAATTACTTTTGATTGCTGAGTAGTATTCCATTCCATGAATGTACCATAGTGTGTACATAGGGTAAATGTTTAACCATTCACCCTTTGAAGGACATCTAGAGTGTTTCCAGTTTGGGCTATTACAAATAAAGCTACTATGAACATTTTCATACAGGTTTTGTGTGAGCATAAGTTTTGCTTTCTGTAGGATAAATGCCCAAGAGTACAATTCTTGGGTAAGATCATGTTTAGTTTTCTTTGTTTGTTTGTTTGTTTTTTTGCGGTACGCGGGCCTCTCACTGCTGTGTCCTCTCCCGCTGCAGAGCACAGGTTCTGGACGCACAGGCTCAGCGGCCATGGCTCACGGGCCCATCCTCCCGGACCAGGACGTGAACCCGTGTCCCCTGCATCGGCAGGCGGACTCTCAACCACTGCACTACCAGGGAAACCCCATGTTTAGTTTTATAAGAAACCCACCAACCTCTTTCCCATTACATTCCTACTAGTAATGTTTCAAAGTCAGAGATGGAGTGAGATTGGAAGTGTTGTAAAGATAGACATAATGGCAAAAGATTAACTTGATAAGAGGACTCTGATGACAAGGAAAGCTTAAGGGTAAGGAGGAGAAGCAAGATGTGAGACTAGATTTCTGAGGGAGGATTGAAAGGATTTGATGGGTGTCCACATTTAACTTCAGGTTCACATATCCTTTGGCCTTTACTTCTACCCACCAGATATTTTTCAGAGCATGAGTGAATAAACTGTGGCCCAGGTCAGCCCATTACTTGGTTTTGAAAATAAAGTTCTATTGGAACACAGCCATACCCATTCATTGACACATGGTCTGTGGCTGTTTTCCTGCTGCAGTGGCAGAGTTGAGTAGTTGTGACAAAAACCATATGACCCATGAAAAGAGAGCTACGTACATATCTAAAGAAACTTGATAAGATACTTCTTTTAAAATTTTATTTATTTATTTTTGACTGCGTTGCGTCTTGGTTGCAGCGTGCGGGCTTCTCATTGCAGTGGCTTCTCTTGTTGGGGAGCACAGGCTCTAGGCTCACGGGCTTCAGTAGTTGTGGCATGTGGGCTCTAGAGCGCAGGCTCAGTAGTTGTGGTGCACGGGCTTAGTTGCTCTGCGGCATGTGGGATCTTCCCGGACCAGGGCTCGAACCCATATCCCCTGCACTGGCAAGTGGATTCTTAACCACTGCACCACCAGAGAAGTCCTGATAAGATACTCTTGATGAGATAGATTATAACAGGATTCTTATTGCGTGAGAAATCGGGGGTGTGGTGTGCAAGGCAAGTGTTGTTCTGTGTTTGTTTTGCCTTGTTTTTTAAGGGTGTTTTTTTTTACCCATTTTTAAAAATTGAAGTATAGTTAATTTACAATGTTGTGTTAGTTTCAGGTGTACAACAAAGTGATTCAGAAATATATATGTGTGTGTATATTCTTTTTCAGATTCTTTTCCATTATAGGTTATTACAAGGTATTGAACATAGTTCCCTGTAGTGTACAGTAGATCCTTGTTGTTTATCTGTTTTATATATAGTAGTGTGTACGTGTTAATCCCAAACTCCCAATTTATTGCTCTTCCCTTCCCCACACTGTCCCCTTTGGTGACCATTAAATTTGTTTTCTGTGTCCGTGAGTCTGTTTCTGTTTTGTAAATAAGTTCATTTATATCATTTTTTTTAGATTCCACATAGAAGTGACATCATATGATACTTGTCTTTCTCTGTCTTACTTCACTTAGTATGATAATCTCTAGGTCCATCCATGTTGCTGCAAATGGCATTATTTCATTCTTTTTTATGGCTGAGTAATATTCTTGTTTTGCTTTTAAACTTAATGTTCCACAGACGTGCAAAGGGTGCTCTGGAGAAGCAGGCAGGCCATGGTTTCAGGTGTTCTTTCTCCCTTCATCCACTTTTTCAATTTTACCTTATCCTTATTGGTATGTTAGGGTTCTACACAAGATCTTTACTTTGAAAAATGATGGCAGCAGGATTAGGAAGTGTGATTATCAGTGGCCCCCAAAAGCACTTAAAAACCACTGATTTCGATGACTTCTGACATCTCTTCAACACTTAAGATATTGTGATTCCATACTGAGGCATCCCTTCAGACTTAACATATTCAACTCAAAAATTCATTTTCTCTGCCCCAGAATTGGTCTCTCTCTTCCTGAGTGACTGGTTTAAGAAATATTGCCTTTCTGGCTCAAAACCTTAGAGTCATCAGATTCTTTCTCTTTACTTAAGTATCTTTTTGACAAAGTCCTGTTCGTTTGAAACCATTACGTGAGGGGAGAGGAGGCCGAAATTTGCAGCTTCTCCCTCTTTCCCTTTTTGTAAGCACTCTGTAGGTAATGTGGGAGCGTGGGTGTGTGGGTACATATGTGTGTGCAAGAGATCTATGCTTCCTTCATTAAGCCTGATAGTTTTAATTGATTTCTATATTTCTGTCTATATGAAGTGTTATGTTTTAGTAATATGTTCATTCCAAAAATTCAGAAAATTCAACAGAGTATAAAAGGCAAAATAAAGCTCATCCTAATTCCACTCCCACATGAAATGACTACTGTTAAGATAGTGGGATATCCTCGCAGATTCTCATGCATATTCTAGCTCTCTCCCTCTCTTTCTGGGGCCGGTAAGTTACTAAACACGAGGTCATGCTATTCTAGGTCCTTGTTTGTTTTTTAATTTTTTAAAAAATATTTATTTATTTATTTTTGGCTGCGTTGTGTCTTCGTTGCTGCGTGTGGCTTTCTCTAGTTGTGGCGAGCGGGGGCTACTCTGCGTTGCGGTGTGCGGGCTTCTCATTGCGGTGGCTTCTCTTATTGCAGAGCACTGGCTCTAGGCACGCGGGCTCAGTAGTTGTGGTGCACAGGCTTAGTTGCTGTGCAGCATGTGGGACCTTCCTGGACCAGGGATCGCACCCGTGTCCCCTACATTGGCAGGTGGATTCTTAACCACTGTGCCACCAGCAAAGTCCCTGTTTTTTAATTTTAGTGTTAACATCTTTGCATGTCAGTATAGATCTACTTAATTGTTTTTAAAGCTTGCCATAATCTTCCATTTTATGGGTACACCATGATTTAACCAGTTCAGTGGGATAACTTGTAGTTCTGATCCTTTGCTATTGTAAATGACACTGCTTGTACGTAACATCTTTGTGTAATTATGTTTCCCCAGGGTGAATTCCCTAGAAGTATAATGGGTGATTCAGAGGGATTGCACCTTTTAAGGCTTTTTGATACATTTTGCTAAATTGCCCTCCAATAAAGTTGTACCAATATATTTTTCCACTACCAGTATATCTTCTAGAAGTCTTTGCCTCTAATAGGAGGGGGGAAATGTTTCATCATTTTAAGTTAATATCACGATAAAGTAGAATATTTTCTTTTAAGGTTATTAGCCTTTTAATTTCTCAATTAGCCATATCTATACTTTAAGCGTTTTACTCTTGCTGTGTTTAAGTGTGCTTTATATATTGGTAAGTTGGGCTTAACAAGTAACTTTATCTATTAAAAATTGGGAGCCAAGGGGAGGGCAGACCCAGTGTTGTACTCCATCAGATAAACCCTGTACCTCCATCTGTGATGAGACACCTCCCACCGTAAGGCCAGTTTGGGATCTACTGAGTAGTTGGGCCTTGTTGGGTCCAGAAGAGGTGTGGGTGATAAGGGCTACGAGCACTTCAGTGATGTGGTCTGGAAGCATTTGCGGGTGAGTGAGTAGCTCCTCTGGTCTTCTAAAAATGTGTTTTTGTATCACTACTTGGTATCTGAGTGGTTGCCACTGATGACGGTAAAATGGTACAGGGATGGGTACTGTGGAAACATTGGGTTTAAGGCAAGAGATTTAGTATGAAATCTGAATTCTTGGAAGTCTTGAAATAGGCCACTTGTACAAATGTTTGGCTTGCTAGTTGCTTTTTTTCCACCTCACTGTATTTTTTTAAAGAGAAAACAGGCAGTGGGAAGTCTCACAGCCTTACTTCTAATTGGGGATATCATTATGGGCATGACGCTTAAAATTTTGAAGTAGTTACTTGTCTCCTCACCCTGGGAGGGGAAGAAGTATAGTTGTGATATTGTTACTAGTGAGGTGAGAGTAGTAGGTGTGAACTTTGGAATATTGGTTACTGCTTAAGTAGATCCTGTACCTTAAATTGTTTAATTTTTAAGTATTTTTAAAAGATACTAAGTAGAAATAAAGTCGTTATCAACTGGTTGTGGAAGTCACTGAGGCTTCATGGTACAGGATTAATATGCCTGCCCCGCACCCTACCCCGGCCTTGACTCTGAGCAGCTCTGCCAAGCCTCAGACTCCTTCCTCCATGACTCTGCTCAGCTGGGTGTCCCCAGACTCCCACTATATATGTGGCTGCTTAGTAGAATCATACAGGGTAAACCACTTCTCAGAAGCCGCAAGAAAACAATCAGGAGCTTAAAATTCTGTGTCTCTCACCTAGACGAGTCAGCAGTGTGTGAGTTAGTGAGGCACAGTTCACATCATTTTCCAGTCAAGTGAATGGGCTTATCATGAGGGGGGTGCTTCTCACATGTTTCTCTTCATCACCATGTATTTATTAAAACAGTTGGCTACTGTTAGTAGACTGTACCCATGAAACATAATATAAGGCTCACTGGCCACATAAGTGTAGCATCTGTGTCTCAGAACACCATGTTCTACTGACAAAATGTCCTAGACAATTCAGTTATTTAACAAAATGAAGTCAGACCGTGTGTAAATCACTGTCTCAGTCACATTGGAGGGAGGAGGGTGTAAAGAAGTGTAAGCAAGCCCTTTCTAAAGCCCTTGAATGTAAGGGAAATGAGAGGTGCAGATGAGGAGATAGAGCACTGCAAGGCCAGGGGCTGAGACAAGGTAGCAGCTGCTGTGGCATCAGGAGGAGAATGGCAGGAGGGGGGAATGGGCTGTGAGAGGGGAGAGGAGTAGTGTGAGCATTTGGGGTCACTTGAGAAGAGACAAAGCCTCCAGGGCGAGAGAGTGAGAGTAGATGACGGGGCAGAAGAGAATTGGGAGAACCTTTATTTGGAATTTGAGATCTTAAGAAATGGAATAGATCCCACCAGGCGTCGGGCCCAGCAACCTTGCATGAGGCCACACAACTGGCAAAATTGCAAGGGGGGACTTGAGGCAAGGCCAGCCTCCTTTTCATGTAGGAGCCCTTTCCCCAGCACACATATATAGAGCCACCAGCCTGGGGATTACGGAGGGCTGCCTCTTACCTGTGAAGTAGAAGCAAAATAAGAGGATTGATTAGCTTTTAAGGCTGATAAAATGATTACAGAAGAGTACCCTTCACCCTGCTTCCCCAGATGTTAACATTTTATGTAGCCACCGTGCAATGATCAAATCAGGAAGCTAACATTGATACAATACTGTTGACTAATCCACAGACCTTTTTCAAATTTCCGCAGTGTCTGCTAATGTCCTTTTTCTGCACCAAGATGCAGTTCAGGATCACACATTGCTTTTAGCTGTAACATCTACTTACTCTCCTTTAATCAGGAACAGTTTCTTTGTGTTTGACATCATGACCTTGACACTTTGGAAAAATACTGGCCACTTATTTTGTAGAATGTTCCTTAATTTGGGTTTGGCTGATGTTTCCTCATGATTCAATGCAGGTGATGCCTTTTTGGCAAGAAAGACCACAGAAGTGATGCCATGCCCTTTGCAGCGGGTCCTTTCAGGAGGCACACGAGGCCAGTAGTCTCAGTACCATTCATGATGATCACATGGTTAAGTGGCGTCTCTGTGTAAAAGTACTATTTTTCCTTTGTCATTTAGTAAGTCTCTTAGGGGAGTGAGCATCTTTGTTTAAAATTTCCCCAGGTGATTCTGGTGTATCTCCAGGGTCGAGACAGAGGATGGCAGAAATACATCAAGATGGATCAAAGAAGTCGAAGATGTTTTCACTAGATTTCCAAATGGGGGAGGTGAAGCTAGATGTTCGGATACGGAACAGAGAAAGAGAACTAAGTTCTGTTGTGGAAAGTGAAGCAGTTTTGAAGTATTTGCTGCTGGGAGTAACTGGTTGAAAAATCAATCCAGTTTGAAGGAATGTTTCTGGCTGGAGTGAAAGCAGTTGAGCAGCATGAATTTTAGGGAACCAGGTGTGCACAGGTTCCATCACCTTCTCTACCCTGGGGGCTGAAGTAGAGAAAGTCTTCAGTAAAGGACACCCCACATTGTTTAGGGGAGCAGGAGACCTGGAGCTGTGAGCACGGGCAGCCCTGAAACTTTGTCTTAACAGGACAGGTCACACGGTCATTAGGGAGCCCGGTGGATTAGGTGTCATGATGATCTCAGCAGCTTGACCATGGTACAGTGTGTGAGGAGCTGTGTGAACAGCTTACTTAGTAGGTGTGAGGAGACAAGCAGGGGGGTGGCAGATAAGGAGGATGTGGTCAGAGAGGCAGAGAACGTGCTGACATAATGCAGGCTGGCCAGAGAGGGGGGCCTGGGCAGGGTCACTAATGTGAATGCTGATGAAGGGAACCAAGTGAAGTCTAAACAAGAACAGCCAAGTTGATTTACTCTGTATGTGTGTCTTCATTCAGTAAATTCTTGCTGCATCACCTTTTCTGGTGAATCACTTAATTTCATAAGCTTTTCTGATCATCTTTTAGTAATATTTGGTCATGTTTATTTCTTTTTCAAGCTTTTTTAAAATCAACTTGTAATTGTGTTCAACTTGTAATGGGGAACAGAACTCACACAAATGGTTGAAATATACATAAAATTAGAAGTCGTCAATTGGAATATGAACTTGATTGCTCTCATGTATCAGGACTGTTAGTAAACAATAAAGTTGATGAATTTTAGTTTTTCTTTTATATCATGCTGCTGATTATCCTGTGTCGATGGTAACTAACCATGGAAATACCCAGGTTTGGAAGTCACTTGTCCCCAGTGCCATTCTCTACTTCTCAGTAGTTTGAGTAGCCTTTTACCTGTTAAGCCCAATTCTAGCCTTTAGCTTTCTATCTGGCAGTGTTTGTGGCACTGGTTTTCAAGGCGTGGTTGGTAGGCCTATTTACGTGTGTAGACCTATACACAATACTTAGTTATTTGTTAGAAATCTTAAAAATTTAGGGGTGATGTGTGGGGAGGAGTGAAAGGAGGGAAACAGAAGCAGAAATTAGATAAGCCAGTTGTTACCAACTTAGTAAACACTTTGATCTATTTCTCTCATTCCCTTTGTCATTTTGCTCTTAAAAAATTAAAATATGAACTGTAAAACATTCAAACAAATCTGAAATACAGAAAGTGCAGAGTGAAAGTACTCTTCTTGCCCCTCCCCATAGGCGTATTGTACTCAGTTTGGTGTGTATCCTTCCAGACAGTTTTCTCTGAGGAAACAGGGAGTTAGGTTCCTTGCTCACCACTGAAAACTGTCAGGTAGATTCCCTCAACTTTTCTTGGTGAGGTGTTGCAGAGTGTCCTTCCTTCAGGTCCCTGGATCTGCACTACTTTTTTAGAGGAATTCCTTGACTTTATGGTGTTAGAACATCACATTTCCCTACATCCAGTGTTCATCTGGATTTTGTATCCCAGTGATCACGTATACTCATGTTCAGCCGCTCATCAAGCATGAATGGAGCACCTGCACGCACTGGGCTGCTACTGGAGCAGAAGGAAACAGACATTCATTAGAAATACAAGGAAAAGCAGAGTTTTGTACAGCTGTGAGAAACACTGTGAAGCAGTACCAGGTAGTAGGAGAATGTATGATAGAATTGACTTGGAGAGACTTCTCTGAGGAGGTGATCATTGAGCTGAGCAGTGAAGGAAGAGCGGGAGTTGGCTGGGAGGTGGGGCGGAATATGAGCACGAAGAGCATTGTGGGCATAGGCACCCACATGTGCAGGGGCCCGAAAGGAGCCCAGTGTGACCAGAGCATTGGTGTATAGATAGTGGGGGAGGAATTGCAGTGCAGGGTGAGGTCAGAGAGGTAGGGTCAGACCATGCAGGGTTTTATGGGCCATGTTAAAAGGGAATTTTCTCCATCCTAAGAGCAATAGGTAATTGAAGCATTTTAAACACAAAGATTTAAGCATTTTAAGACAAAGGATTTAAGCACAAATCTTAATCATATTTGTGTTATGAAAAGATCATTCTAATTGTGATGTGGAAAATGGACTGTAGGGAATTCAAGGAAACCAGTCAGTAGGCTCCTTAGTCGTCCAGACAAGAGTTATGGGGACTTGGGTGGTGATGGTGGAGTATAAATGGATGGATTTTGGAGACTTGGTGATGGATTAGATATCGGGGCAGAGTGAGGAAGAGGGAAGAGTCGAGGATGAATCCTAAGTTTCTGACACGTTAAGAGCATCAGTAGTGGCATCTCATTCCCAGAAATAGGGAACAAGGGAAGAACATAGGCTTTGGGGCAAGAGCATGAGTTCTGTTCTAGATGCATTAGGTTTGAGGTACCTTGAGACATCCAAGTAGAGACACTTCTAGCAGGTTGCTTAATATACTAGTAAGAGAACTGGATTAGAGATAGGAATCTGTGAGGCATCTGCATTTAGGTGTTCATTAAAGTTGTGTGTGGATGAGGTTACCTAGGGAGAGATGATAGAATGAGAAGAAGAGGGCCCTGTACTCTGCCTGGAGGAATTCCCAATATTTAAATGGCCCACTTCAGGAGGATGAGCCAAAAAGGAGACAGAGGAGCAACCAGGGAGACAGGAAGAAAAAAAGTAGGTAGGGTGTTGGTAAGTCACAGAGGACAGGGAGGAGCGGTTTTAAAAGCAGAGTGTAGCCAACTTCAAATGCTGCCGAGAGCTCACGCATGATGAAGGCTAGAAATTGTCTTTAATGGCAGGCAGGTCGTTGGTGGCTGTCTGAAAGCTATAAAGTACTGGCTGTAGAAGTCTCACAGGATTGGGCTGAAGAGTGAATAGGAAAGAGATGTGGGCTGTAACAGACACAGGGAGGTGTTCTGAGAGGCTTAATTATGGCGGGCAGTAGCTGGGAGGGGGTTATGGAGTCAAAGGAGAGCTTGTTTAGTTTTGTTAGTGGGAATCTAATAGATCATATTTAAAATTGAGTTTGGAGGAATCAGGTAAGAGGGGAGTTGACTATATGAGGAGGTAAGGTAACAGACAGGATGAGATCCTGAGAAGGCAGGAGATGAGTGGAATCCAGAAGCAAGGAGGGTTAATATAGGTAGGTGAGTATAATGGTTAGAAGCAAGGAGGGTTAATATAGGTAGGTGAGTATAATGGTTAGCAGAGGAGAGAATTCGATGGTGTTTTCCTCCCCGCTCATAATGTAGGTAACAGTGTCATCTGCTGAAAGGGAAGAAGAGGGCTTTATGTTTGAATCCAGGGTGCCTTTCATCTTAGAAGCACCATAAGTAGCTTTCTATTTCCTCGCTTCTCTCCTCCATTTTTTAAAAACAGCTTTTTTGAGATACAGCTTGCATATCATATAGTTCACCCATCTAAAGTGTACAATTCAGTAGTTCGTAGTTTATTCACCGATAATGTGCAACCACAAACAACACAATCAATTTTTAAAATTCCATCTCCTCAAAAAGAAACCCCATACTTTAGCTATCACTCCCCTTCCCCCCAACATAGTGAGCATTTTGATCTTCATCTTTTGTTCATAGTGAGCACTTCTTCATCCTTTACTATCAGAAAGCATAGAGTATGGTCTGATCTCAGATTTTCAAAGCAGAGTATAAACTGAGACACATGAAGGGTTATTAAGAACCTCAAAACTTTGATCTAGTCAGAGAAGCAGACGGGGCTAAGGTCTATGACGTAGTAGGGTCAGTGAGTAAATTCAGCAGATAATATACTCAGAAAACCTACTAAATGTTAGATACTTCCCTGTCAAAGAGAATCATCTTAAGAATAGAGATTAATAAAATGAAATTGTAAAGGCAACACATGTAATTAGATTATAAGAGAACATTTACTGTTGATAAATGATTTTTATCTCCTGGTCCAGAAAAAGTACATTCTGGGGTACTTAAATTTATATATGGGATGACAACAAACTGCTGTCAGAAATCTAAGACATTAACAGAATAGGGTAGTGACAGCAGACTCAGAGAGGTAAAGGGTCTGCTTACATTGACACTGAATAAGGTTTCATAATGGGATTATTAGGAAGATACTTTGTAAGCATTTAGAAAAGAAAGCAGTAGTCAGTAGAAAGCAGCATAGACTTCAGTAAAACGGTCGCACCAAATTAACTTTATTTCATTTCCTTATATTCAGGAAATGTGGAGGAAATAGTATATTCTTATTTTATCAGAATATTTAACAAAAAGCCTTTTGAATATCATTTGGAAATAAGTGTATATGTAAGTGGCTGAGCAGCCATGCCCAAAGATTATTTATAGATCATTACTGAAAAGAGCATGATGATTCAAAGGCATAATGTTAGGCTCCATTCAGTTACTTCCTTTTCGGCATTTTGGTTAATGATTGAGGCCATGCGAGGCATACCTACCTATCAGATTTCAGATGATACAAATATGGGTACAATAGCTGGCATTTTGGATGTCCTTCAGAATTCAGAAATACCTCCACAGTGTTGAATGATGGGCTATTAATGAGATTAAATTAAATAGTGAGAAGAGTTAAAGCCATCATTGCAGTGTTTATTCCGAAGATCTGGCTTTGAATGAATTATATGATATAATTGCAAAAATTCTTAAAGGTAGCCCTGAGCTACATTAAATTTGCAACATTTGCAGGGAAATGGTGGTCCGGTGTCTTGTGCATCATTCCATCTGGATAGAGTTGAAACATTAATCCTGTCTTTCTTAGGAGGATAGTTAAAGTAGCTGAGAGGAAGTTTTTCTGGAGAAGACTATTTAGGGAAGACAGGCAAGCTGTTTTCAATGAGGAGCCAATGAAGATACTACCTTATCTGCAGTGCAGACCCAGGACTAGCCGACACTATAGTGAGGCAATGTTCGTTTCACTATGAAATTTTCTAACAGCTGTCTGATTCTGAAGTCTGCTAATCCTGCATTACTGGACACTGGAAATATTTAAGGTGAAGCAATGTGGTCATTTGGTAAGAAGATTTAGAAGGTTGTAGAAGGGAATACCGTGGACCTAGATGATTCTTTAGGTACCATTAAAGGCTGATGTCCTCTGAATCTGTGCTAAGTAATCTCCCTGAAGTAATTTCTGGTCATAAATATTTCCGTTTATTTAGCTTTTTATAGCCTTTATTTTTCTCACATATCTTTAGTATTCTACTTTTTTGGCTTATTAGCTATAACTCTTTCGGTTTTTTTAGTGGTTCTTTTAGAACTTACAGTGTATGCCTTTTAACTTGTGGTTTGTCTTCAAGAAATATTATACTGCTTCATGTATAAAAACCTTAACACTGCCCCCCCTTGGAGCTATTGCTGCCACATATTCTTGTTCTACATATGGCATAACCCCAAAATACAGTTATTTATGCTTTAAACAGCCAGTTGTCTTTTAGAGACTTTTTTTTAATAATGGAAAAATCATTTCCATTTATCCACATTTCTGTCTCCGGTGCTCTTCATTCTTTTCTGTATACACAGATTTTCATCTTGAATCTCCTCCTGTAGGACTTCCTTAAACGTTTCCTATAGTGCAGGTCTGCTGGTGACAAAATCTTCCAGCTTTTCTGTGTCTTAAAAATTCTTATTTCACCTTCATTTTTGTATAATATTTTTACTAGGTATAGAATTCTACAATGGCAGTTTAGTTTTGTTTTCCCCCCAGAATTTTAATGATGTTCCTCCACTATCTTTTGACTTGCATCATTTCTGTCAAGAAGTCTGTTATTTTTTGATTCTTTGTCTGTAATGTTTTTTCCCCCCTCTGGTTGCTTTTAGGATTTTCTCTTCACTGAATTTAAGCAATTTGATTATTCTATGGCTTGGCGTAGTTTTCTTCCTGTTTCTTGTGCTTGGAATTTTTTTTGAACTTCTTGGCTCCATGGGATTATAGTTTTCATCAAATTTGGAAAATTTTCAGCTATTATGTCTTCACATATTTTGTCTGTCCTTCCCCCTCCTTTGGGGACTGCAGTTACACATGTATCAGACTGCTTACAGTCATCCTGTAGCTCACTGCTGTGCTGTCTTTTTTCTCCCTCTCTTTGTGTTTCATTTTGAATAGCTTTCATTGCTCTGTCATCATATTTACTAACCATTTCTTCTGCACTGTCTGCTCTGCTATTGATCCCATCCAGTGTAATTTTTATTTCAGAAATTTTAGTTTTTATTTTTAAGTGTTTGATTTTGGTGGGGTTTTTTTTACATCTTCCATACCTTTACTTAACGTGCTCGTTTTTTCCCTGAATGTACTGACTATAGTTATAGTAACTTTTAATGTCCTTGTTTGATTTCTACCATCTGTGTCACTTTGCAGGGCTGTTACTGTTGACTGTTTTTCCTCCTCATTATTGGTTGTGTTTTCCAGTTTTGATTCTTTCCAGGCTTGCTTTTAAGCTTTTTGGAGAGCAGAGTTTAGTCCAGGGCTAATTTTTTATAACAGCAGAGACAAAACCCTTTGAGAGCTCTGCTTTATGCCTGTGAATATGAGGTTTTCCATCAGGTTGATGGGAGCCTTGCGTGAGCTCCATGGCTCTGTTCCCTGGCCTTGGGTACTTACTCACATGCATGTGCTTACCAGTACTCAGATAGAGTAGCAAGTGAGTCTTTGCAGGTCTCTAACACTCTCTTCAGCGTAGCTGTCTCCTCTCTGGTACTTGGCCCTGCAGAAGTTCCAAGTCTCCTTGGCCTCCATAGATTACCAGCTCTGTCTCCTCACGTGGAGTTTGCCTGTTCTGCCTGGCTTCCCTCTCCCTGTGACGTGGCCTGGAAATTTTCTCCGGGCAGGCAGTAAGCTGGGGCAATTGTGACGTTCATTTCGTCTGTTTCCCTTCTCTCAGGAATCACTCTCCTGTGCTGCCTGAAGTTCAATGTTTAAAATTCATTGTTTCAAATATTTTCCTCCAATTTTTGGTCTTTTTCATGGGGGAAGGTAAATCTGACCCTTGTTTTTCATCCTGCCAGAAGTGGAAGTTTTTAGTGACTTTTTATTTATTGCCAGTATTTTAGCTTTGCACTCAAAGCCTCTTTCAGCTTCATTTCTTCTGTCACTCACTTATTCCCTCCACACCTTTTCTCTGACAGGCCCTGTGCTGCTTCCTCTCCCTCATCCCCAGTTCATGCCATTCGTTCCCCTCAGTCTCCTTCTCCCCAGCCAGTTCTTGCTTGGCAGTGTCTCTCCATTCTCATGGTCAGCTCAGGTGCCTCTTCCATGTTGTTTCCCTCCCATTTGAGCAGAACTGCACTTTTTCTCCCTGTTCTGTTTCTACTACAACAACATTGTTTTCAGCGTTCAAGTATACAGGTTGTGAATCTGCTGGCCTTCCCTGTCGAGCACATACGTCAGTCCCCACCTGTGCACACACATGCAGTTTTTGACTCCTGAGGGCCAGGATGGGGCTTGCCCACCTTTGTGTCTTGTACAGGGGTCTGGGGGTATGTAATATATAGAGAAGGTATTTAGCAAGTGTAGGTATGTTATATATGTTTGTGAAAATGAATTTTCTCCTCTCCCCCAAAATCAGGCTACAGAAGAAGTTTCCAAAAATCTGGTTGCCATGAAAGAAATTCTGTATGGCACAAATGAAAAGGAGCCACAGACAGAAGCGGTGGCACAGCTCGCTCAAGAACTGTATAATAGTGGGCTCCTTAGCACCCTAGTAGCTGATTTACAGCTCATTGACTTTGAGGTAAGAAATCAGTTTTTTATTTTTCAAAAACACTAACTATTCGTAGTCATTTTCCGTATGTTCTCTCTGAAACATTTTAAGGTTCCTGTTGGGCTCTTGGCTCAGGGGTACTGACCTGTAAGCATACCCGGGCTGCCTGTCTAATTAGCGGGGCCAACTCAGGAACTCAAGGGTATCTCGGACTTAGGCCAGGTTTTTTCCCCCTCTTTCCCTACATCGTATATGAAGTTTTTTAGGTATTTGTTATGCCCTTTCATTTAGGCTGTATTTAATAAACAGCTGCTGGTTTACATAATTCACTGGTTCTTGGCTCTCAAGGAAAAAACAATCTAAAGAAGACCATAGAGTGTTAGAATTTTTGAGGTAGATGAGATCTTAGAGAACATCTAGGTTTTTTTGTTTGTTTGTTTTTAACCTGCTGAGAACTCACTACAGTCGAGATTATATGTGTTTTGTTTGCTTGGCACTGCTTTTAAACATTTAAATGAGGATAACATTAAAACAGCAGGAGATTTTATACACAATTTTGAATTTCTGGCTTCCCTTGGAAAATTTGGCAACATTGGGCCTTGTAGTCTTGTGTGGCCCCTCAGCCCGTGACGTTGGCATCCACACTTGGGTGCGCCACAGACGGCACAGCGTGCTTTTTCTACCTCGGCCTGCTGCGCTCATTTGCATTTCCTGCTCGTCCCTGGTAGGCGTTTGAGATTGGTGCCCAGGCTTATACAGCCAGATCATCCCATGTTGGATATTTAGTGCATTTATTAGTGAGAAGAATGGTCCTTGATACCAGTCTGAATAAACTAGTCTGAGAAGTGTGTAATGAAGGGCTCCGGCATAGTCGTGAGCAGTCTCCTCTTTGACTCTTTGTTATGGCTGTGCTTTATTTAAGCCCCAGTGTTTATCGTCCTGAGGGATTGTATGTCTATTCAGGTACTTGGAAAACCAGGGGAGAAAATGACAGACACCTGTAGCTAGATTCAGTTTTAGAGAAGGGTGGGGAAGATGTGGTTCATAGGTTACTTGAATGTATTATCAATAGATAATAAAAGAGAATAAAAATTTACTTCTGTCTTTTAGAACAGACAGAACTATGATATTTCCATTTATATAGCTGGTTTCATATATCTTTAATAGAGTGTCAAATTCCAACAACAAGGATTTTTATCTCCACTACAAAAGTGGGAGTGCACTGGACCATCCAGTTCCTTCTCCTTCGTCTTCCCACCCCACTCCCCAACCTGGACCTTGAACTTAATATTCATTTGGGACTTTAGAGACATAAATTTAATTTAAAAGAAATGTGTGCCCTTGAGACTGGTTCTTCGAGATTGCCATTACTACTCCTGACCTAGCACAGGCCCCAGGGTGATCTCTAGTGCTGGAAAGCTAGCGTTTCACTCACTCTCCTGCAGACTTGTCAGCCTTATAAAGTGGCAGTTCTGAAACATCTCTTGGGGTCTAATTCTGCATTTGTTACTTTCTTGTGCAGCTTTCTGATTATAAGTTTCGCTGTATTGTGTTAACATCTACCTATTTTGTTTAGTGAAGTACAGTGGTGTAAGTCTGATCTCTGAACTATTGCATCATGTGATACTTAGTACCTTAATTATCTATATATAAAGTTTTTCCCAATTACACCTAGTTTAGTAGGAGGATATGTCTACTTGCCATTAAAGCTCAACTTCTTACAGAATTCTTTCATTTTTATTACACTAACAATACAGTTTCTCCTCCTTCCACCACTATAAAAGGAAGCTATATGTATTGTTTACAATACAAGCATCCTATTTGAAGCTGCTTGGGTGGGAATCAGATCCCTGAACAATGTAAGCATATAGCAAGGTTTTGTTTTTCATATCTGAGTCAGCATGATTCTGAGAGTTAGAAATCATTGAAATTATATATAGTAAGATTTCACTTCGTCAACACATTATTCATGTCAAAAATACTTTACTATTAAAACTTAGGGACTTCCTTGGTGGGACTTCCCTTCTAGTGCAGGGGGTGTGGGTTCGATCCCTGGTCGGGGAGCTAAGATCCCACATGCCTCAAGGCCAAAGAAACAAAACATAAAACAGAAGCAATATTGTGACATTCAATAAAGACTTTAAAAAAATGGTCCACATCAAAAAAATCTTTAAAAAATAATTCGCTCTTAAAACTTAGAATTTGAAATTACGAAGGAAGAAATAAAATAAGAAAATTTAATGTCTATGAACATTTTAAAGTCAGATATTCAGTCATAATTATAAATATACAGTACCTAGATTTGAGTTTATTTAGGGCATTTTGGCATTTAGTCAGGCATTTTGATATTTTTGTCTTCCTTAATAGGGCAAGAAAGACGTGGCTCAGATTTTCAACAATATTCTCAGAAGACAGATTGGTACAAGAACTCCTACTGTTGAATACATCTGCACCCAACAGAATATTTTGTTCATGTTATTGAAAGGGTATGTATAAAGTATAATGTAATAAGATTTATATTTTTGACTTGAAAAATAAAAAGGAAAGATAGTCTTGGGCAAAAACAGGATGGTGAATGTCAGAAAGCATTTCCTCTGTAGTTTCATCAGCTCATTTTCCCGTAGTTCTGGAACACATTTCCCTCCTTAAAATTTAACCTGTGAGCTAAACTGAATTTGAAAATGCCCATGGGATTTTAAAGTTAGGTGAATTGTGAGCCTTTAAATTCTCAAACCATACATGACTGAAGAAAAAAATAAGTCCTCTGTGTTCTTGTTTCTGTTCTCTAAGATGTAAAAACCTTAATTGTTGAAATATCAGCTAAATCATGATTTAAAGACATCTTCTTTGGATGTACATGCACACGGTACTGCAGTAAAGGCTTCCCAGTAAATGGAGCTTGGATGCTATATAGCTTAACCTTGTTCAGTCAACAGTCAACAAAGTACATGTTTATGACGTACTTCCCTTTGCTTTTCACCTGTGTGTGTCCACTCACCCACTTAATCTGGTAATTCACAGTGCATCTTCCTGGAATTACTGTTGGACTAAGCAGGCATTTATCTTTGGGTAGCCTGTCAGTTTCAAAAAAAAAAAAAAAAACAAACAAAAACCAAAAAAGCCTTAAAACTAAAAGTTAAAAAAAAAGTCCTCTTCTCTCTCATCGCTGATTGGCAAGGTAACCTCCTGTTGTTTCACACCAGAGTTGTTTGCCAGCTCTGGGTACGTGTGCACTGGTGGTGTTCTGTTAAATTGGCGGGCAGCTGTTTTATTGGCATGACTGGTGGCGTGAATCAGCTTGCTCTCCTACCCCAGCTTTATAGCTTGCCTCACTCTGATTCATATCTCTGTGGTTTAACACTTGCCCCAAGTTCAAACTCGTTTAGACAAAGCATGAGTCAGTGCATGTGTTGGATGCCAGCATTCTATTTCCTTCTTTCTAGTTCTAACTATCTATGTTGCTTCTTCAGATGTTGCCATACGGAATTTTTGGCATCTGATTTTTTGTTGTATCAATCCAGAGCTGCGTGTATGAACATGTAGTGAGTAGTCTGAAATTTTAGTGTTCTTAGAGCAGCTGCCAGATGCCTTTGTGTATTTTTAAAGCCAGTCTTCCTTTTTCCATAGAAAGCAGCGGTTGTTAAAATCTATGAATTAGTTAACTCTGCCTGTGTTTTCACTTTAGAGTGGCCAGGGGTATGATGTGAACATTGTTTAATGTCATGTAAAGTAAGACTTTTGAGGTAATATTTAAAGAAAGGTTTCAAGCTCTCAACTGAGCTGACCAGAGCAGAAACCTCAGTTTAGGGAGGTGAGGAGAAGCCATTGGTGTTGGGATCCCACAGAAGCCGTCCCCCCACCCCTTACAACCCCTTTCCTACCTGTCACCAGGCTTCAACAATTACTAACATTTATTAACATTCTTGTTTCATCTATTCCTTGCCTCTTGTTTTTCCTCCTCAAACATAACATCACTTCAGTATGCATCCCTAGTACATAATAAAGGATTCTTTAACATAACCATAATATCATTTAAAAACCTAATATTATCTAATGCCCAGTCACTGTTCAGATTTCCTTGATTTTCAGCAAAAATGTCATTTTTCATTTTGTTTAAATCAGTTTTCAAGCAAGGTCCACAAACTGAATTTGGTTGATATGACTCTTAACTCTGTTAATCTATAATAGTTCCTGCCCCCTTCTTTTAACACCATTTATTTGTTGAAGCAACTGGGTCATTTGTTTTGCAGGGAAACCACATATTTGGGATTTGCATCCTGTGGTTTCACCTGTAACCATGTTCCTCTCTCCTCTATTCTTTCAAGTTAGTTTGATTAGATTCAGCTTCAGTTTGGGGGGGGCAGAAATTCTTCATGAATGGGATTGTGATGGGATTGCTTCCTATTGGGCAACGCAGGTTGTCCTACTTCTGGTGATATTTAGATTGATCAGTGGATGTAGGTGTTGTCAGTCTGTCCATTATAAAGTTCTCCATCAACCCTTCACCTAATGGTTTTAGTATCCACTGAGGATCATTGTCTAGGTTCAAAATGGTGATTTCCTAATTCTGTTATTCCTTCTCTGTATATTAAATGTGTTTTGTTCCTCAGCAGTGACTTCTATAGGAAAGACAGAATAGATGCTTGATTTTTTCCACTGTATCATTTTTTAGTATAATCGATTGGTGCCCTAGCCACTTCCTTAGATGAACAATGAGTATGTTATTGTCTTAAGCACCATTATGACCTCAAGTTGTAGGGGGTTTTAAAGTATATTTGATGTGTCTGAGTCCGTTGCAGTCATTATGACCAAATTTTTATGTCCAAATTGCCCCGTCTTGGGCTATTGGGAGCTCCTTCAAATTGGCTCCTATGTCCTTTTGGCAAGACCCCATTCGTCTTTGATGGCTTCCTTGCTGTCTGGCACAAGATGTCCCTTGCTCATTTTGTACAGATCCTGCCTGAGACCCGGAAACAGCCATTTCTTCCAGGGGCCCTGTTGAAACTACCTGTTTAAGATGTTTCTGCTTTTTTGGGAATTCCCTGACAATCCAGTAGTTAGGACTCGGCGCTTTCACTGCTGAGGGCCCAGGTTCAATCCCTGGTTGGGGAACTAAGATACTGCAAGCCATGCAGCGTGGCCAAAAAAATAAAAAGATTTTTCTGCTTTTGTTGATTAATTAGTTTGGACTACTTTAACGCAATGTGATTAGCCACTCAGGCTATAAGTATTGACACTTTGATGTTAGACATTTGGGGGAGTTACGCTAACAATATTAGTGTGCATTTGAAAATAATCCTGTTGCTAGTGTCAGTCTAAATCTGGAGCAATCATTTTTCCACTGGCGATTTAAATGTTAATGTGCTAACAGGTTGTACAGCGTAACTGTTTACCTTGTACTCACGGGTTTACATTTAATCGTTTAAGACAAACTTGACAAACTGCCATCAAAACCTGCCCAACTTGTTGCACCGAAGTGTCTTACCCTTGTCTTTCTAGTCTCCTGCCTGTTACAGATCAGCAGAAATGAATTGTGTGATCGGCCATGTTGTGAGCAGACATTTTAATAACACCTAAGAGCCAGTAAGCCTTCTAGCTGCCATGCCACAAGTGATACAAAGGAACGTGGTTTTGATTTTGTTGGGAATCTATGATGAACATATGTACAACAGAAGGATAATTCTACTAGATAACACTACTAGTGGATTTCAGGGGATAAAATGTGGGTTTAATCAATAAGGCAAGAGTTGGTAACAGAAGATGGACTTAGGATTGAGGTTCCAGATAGTTTCAAATTTGCATAGGCAGAAAAAAAGAGTGAGTACAAGGGCAGGAATGAACACAGTGATTGACAACAGGAAGGAGATAGTCAGAGTGTTTTATGGCATAGTGGGAGAGGAGTTGTACCAGAAGAGTAGCTATGATGTGGGGAAGCCTGGGCATCAAAGTTTGTCTATTTGATTAGCAAGAAGAAATCGTTATAAGCTCCTAAGCTGGAAAGGCTATTGATAACACTAGTCGTCGGATAGATTTGTTAAGACAGAGCTTGAACAAAGGTGCTGGTTAGGGGTCACTTGAGTGACTAGGTGTGACTTCATGCAGCACTGGGAATGGATAAAAGAAAATGAAACTGAGATATTGCAAAGAAGTATTTAAAAGGGGTGGTGACATTGAGGATGGGAAGGTTGGGAGTAGGTAAAGAGGGGAAGGTTTAGAACTGTGCTGTTCAATACTGTACCTACTAACAACATGTAATTATTTAATTTTAAATTAATTTAAATTAAATGACATTTAAAATTCAGTCCCTCAGTCATACTAGCCAGATTTCAAGTGCTCAGTAGACTGCATAGTTACAGAACATTTCCATTATGAAAGAAAGTTCTGTTAAACCTGTTTTAGACCCAGGTATCTGAAGCAAAATAGTGATGCCATATTAGACTTGTAGAGTTTATGGTAGGCCTTTAACTGAAGTTGTCCAGAAGCAACAGAAAATGCCTCACTACAGCCCAGGGTAGATCTGAGCTGGGGCAATTTAGGAGCCATGGAGGGAACCATGCAGTCGTAGGAGCATTCACTAGCAGGCCAGAGGCAACAGAGGAAGGACCTCAGCCAGGCAAGACATAGAAACAGAGGAGGTAGAAAGGAGAGCTGGGAGAACTTTTCTTTTTTTAAAGAGAGAGATGCAACGATCTGCATTGTCAGGAAATTAAATAGCAGAATTTATGAGAAAAGACCATTTGTTTTAGCGAAGCGGAGGCATTTACTCGTAAAACGTTAGGAAATGGATTCGATGGCAGGAAAGTAGAGGACACTGAGTGGGGAAGGAGATTAAGCCTGTGTGTGCAGCTTGGAAGGAGGTGGAGGAACAGAGTGATGTGTTTGAGCAGAATGGCAGAGTCCAGTCCAAGGGGTTTGATGTACATCAGAATGGAAGAGTCTGCTGGGCTGAGAGGAAAACAAGGTTCTCTTTCTGATCACGGGGAAGGAAGAGGCAAGAGACATTGAGGTGGGTGTAGAGGAAGGCTGTGCGGAAAGCTGATGAGGGATGCCGTGGAGTCCCCTGTGTCCACTGCGAGAGCCCTCGGGCCATCCCTGACTAGGCACTTGGTGACATCCTTTGTAGCATTTATGTGTTGCTGCCAACGGTCTTGAAAGTACTATTTTGAGTACTGAATTGAAACAAGTATAAATGCTGTATATTTGATAGACCCGTTTAGATACTATGAATTTTAAGAAACTATTTTGCTTATTTCATATTGTTTTTTGATTCAGCTTTTGGTTTTTCTGAAGTGGTGAGAGCACCACATGTAAAACTAAACCGTATTTGGAGGTGTGACCCTGTAGACGTCTCTTCAGATCTTTTAGCTTAAGTAATAAGCTTTTATTTTCATGATCGCTCTCACGGCTGTTATTTTTCTTCGGGTTGAAGCAGTCACGACCAACTAATGTGTGTGTGCCCTCTAGACTAAATCCCTCTGAGCACATATTCTACTCTGAGAGAGATGCATTTCGTAACCTGCTCTGTCACTTAATTAGGACATGTCTGAAACTTCCTGTTCTAAAAATTGGAACTGTTAGAGTTTTTAAAAGAACAGTGATGGGGAAAAAAAGCAGTCATCTTTGTCTTTTCTTTTTGCAGATATGAGTCTCCAGAAATAGCTCTGAATTGTGGAATAATGTTGAGAGAATGCATCAGACATGAGCCACTTGCAAAAATCATTTTGTGGTCAGAACAGTTTTATGATTTCTTCAGATATGTCGAAATGTCAACATTTGATATAGCTTCAGATGCATTTGCCACATTCAAGGTAACATAAAAACTGTAGAATTCTAAATATACATACAAATGAGATTAACAGGTGTGGTGTTTTTCCTAAACCTTCTCTACCCTCCAAGTCTATACATGGCTGCCCTCTAGCGGGAAGAGAGAAGATATATTTAAATATGTATTGTGACTCAGGTATACGCAGTAGAGTCACAGCTTAAAAAGGGTAGAAAAGTTAGATTCTAAAGTCTGTCTAAAAGGCAAAAGTCCTGTACGGTCAAAAGTACACTTTTCTGTTAAATTACCCATCAAGTACAGTATATAGATATGCAGTACATGTGAAAATCAGATTTTTCTCCTGTGTTGGAACATACTGCAGCAGTTTCTTTGATAAAGCATCAGACAAAGTAGTTGGCTTCTGTTCAGGGCCATTGTTAATTTGCAGTATACTAGAACCACACTCAGGACAGAGATTTCCCTGTTGTGGACAGGCCCAAGGGCACAGTGGACTTCTCTCTCCCATCTCCTGCTCAGGCCAGAGCTTGTTTATTAAACACAAGGGGTGGGGGTGCAGAATCACCAGCACTACTACTCCCCCCTCCCCTGCCTACCTTGTCTCCCTGTTGTGTGTTTGTGTAAATTAAATACACAGATGATACGATACCACTGTACAACATGCACATTTTTGTTTTGAATTGCAAAGTTCTGTGCTGTTTAAGGTATGTAGATAAAGCAGTAATGTTTTTTAGTGTTTTTCACAATGAGAGCAAGCCTTTATACGTTATATTCCCTTATGTAAAATGTCTGACCTCATAAGTGAATATTTAGAACTGTAATTTTAATATAATCAGAATTTAATATACTAACCTGCAGACTCAGAAACGATGAACACTGTTACAGTGAGAAGTGGCCACTGTTTTTGTGAAGGTTCACTTTTATGTATAAAGAGCCATTGAGATAATGAGCACATCTTGGTCTCTGAATAAAATTTGTCCCTCAGAGCGAATGAACACCCTCAAAATGGGATGAAAGCCTGGGAACTTGGCTGCCTAGGGATTATTAGAGAGGATGTCAGAAGACCTCAGATATTTATATGTTAATGTACAAAGCAAAATGAAATGAATATGAGATTATAACGTAGAGTGGAAAATATGACATCTTAGGTATCACTGCACTTGGTGGGATGGGATATATTGATGGAAGGGGACGCCCCATTCAAAAGAAGCAGACCTGTAATGAAGGGAGATGTAGCAGCACCATGTGTCAAGAAGGGATACTCCTGGGTGGGAAGAAAGCCAGAAGCCTGAGCGTGGGACACTCTGGGAGGAGGAGGGTGAGGGCAGAGGAGAGGAGCAGCAGTGGGGTCGGAGAATGCAGCCAGAGCGCCTGACCAAGAAGAGCACAGGTCACACGCTCCTGGCGCAGTTGGCTCAGAGGTGAGAGAGATGTGCTGACTAACTCTGTGCCACAGATGTGAGTCCCTGATTGGCCTTGCTGATAATTCCATCTCAGATAGGATTGCTTTTTTGAATGAAATTCTCACCAAGAAGAAAACGGTGGTGATGAATCACTGTGGGTAAAGCAGCCCTGTCAGGTCGTGGTAGCCAGAGAGGGAAGGATTGGGCAGAGTCAGGCAGGTATTCCCTACCTGAAGAAGAGAAACTTTAAAACCATGTAGGATTCTAAGGATGAGCTCTAGAAGAGAGAGCAGTGAGGAGCGAGCTTGGCTTCTGTATCTCAGCTGCTCCCGATGACTCAGAAGGGGCAGAGCTAATTAAAGAGCCTCCTGAATGGAGAGCTCTCCAAGAAGCAAAGTTAAGTAGAGCCCAAAACTAAGACAATATAAGAGAGGCACAGACCTACCAAACACGCCGAAGGTACCACCCACCCCTCCTTAAAATGTCTGGTCGGCTCTGGTCTCACTTTCACACCAGAGGTGCTGACAAGCAGGGAGGGAGGACCTCTCTTCTTCTGGTTTGCTAATGTCTTCTTTGCAAAGAACATTTTTATATCAGAAAAGAGTAGATGGTTCGTGCTCTCCTTCGAGAATATGACCAGAGCTACCTTCCCAGAAAGTGCACTCTACACACAAAAACTTTGAAACAAATGCAGCTTATCCATAACCCTGGATTTAAAGTCCAAGGAACAGGTGCTGAGTCTTAAAAGGGAATTAAAACTACCTGCGTGAAATATGTCTAAGATTCATAGCTTGAACGAATGGGTTCTGAGATAGTAAATCAGTGGCCAAATATTTGTTCGTGATTTTTTTTTTTTTTTTGAGGAATTAAGGAGATGGGGAGGGACATCAGAAGGCCAACAAATATATTTCCAATTTTCCAGAGTAAAAGAAGGTAGATTCCCCAGAGAGGCTGGTGGAGCTCGATATTATACCTGTGTAAGGTACTAGAAAGTATTGCTAAAGAGATGATTTCTGAGCATTTTGGAAAGGAAACCGTGTACCCACAGCCAGCATGGATTCACTAAGAGTAAGTTCAGTCATACTAATCTCATAGACGCCAGTAGATCAGGGGGCTAAGGGTGTGGCTGCCTGGATTCAGTTCCCAGCTCTGCTGCTGATTTAACCTCAGTCTTTTCATCTGTCAAAATGTAGGTAATACTAGTATGTCAGGGTTATTGTGTCTTCACATAGTATGGGTGCAGTGAACAGTAGCTATTAGAATTATTCCTTTATGACAATGTGGATATATTAGATGTTGAATAATTATACAGGTCTGTTTTCATGGAAACAATGAAAAGGTAGGAGCTAGATGGAGTTTCAGGGTAGCAGTTCATAATTAATTGAACGCCATATCCATAAGGAGCCAGGAAATGGATTGCCACCCTCCTGGAGCAGAATTTTTAGTGGATTTGTCTTTACTCAGCACAGCTGAACATTTTTATTAAAGACTTAGATAAAGGGTGATAACAAATGTATACCATGAGGGGATAGAAGGCAGATAACAGAGATCCTGAAATAAGGCCTCATAAAGATCCAGAGAGGCCAGAAGATAACAGGTTGAAATTAAATACGGATGAACTGAGGTCGTCCTCCTGAGGACTCAGCTCTGTCAATATGAGATGTGGGAGTAAGGCATAATAATAATAGGTAATGCTAGGTGTAATTGTTACAGAGTGTAATAATGACTAAAAGGCAGGTAACGTCATATCATACTCAACCCTATGAAGGAGATACTGTTATTATCTCCTTTACAGATAAGGAAACTGAAGCCTAGAAATGTTGGGGGAAGTCAGACCATAAATGGGGAAACCAGAATTTGAACCCAGGCAGTCTGACTAGAGAGCCCACCCTGAGTAAACAAAATTCTGAGTACGTCCAGTAAAATTAAACAGTATGATGCTGTTTTCCTGCCCCTAAGCTACCTGTGACCACATAATGTGTGACCTAAGGAGCTGTCGATGGTCTCAACCCCACTATAAGCTTATAAGGTAACAACACATAAATGTGTTCCATTCCAGGCGCTACACTTTAAGAGGCACATAGACAAATAGATGACTTTCAGAAGACAGTAGATGGTGAGGGGGACTGAGAACCTGTCATTCGAGGAGTGGTTAAAGGAACTGGACGTATTTAGCCTGAAGAAGAGGAGACTCGGTAGGGACTTGCGTGAGAGCACCACTTGTATTTAAAGTGGGTCCTAGAGAAAATGTACTAAACCTAGTTCTGTTGACTCTGACAGTTTTCTGGAAATAACCTGGGGATAGGTTTTGACTCTCTAGCACAGGAGGAACTTTCTGACTTTCAGAGCTCCAAAGGTGAACCACAGAGTTGGAAGAACTGAGTCTCTTGTCCTTGGACATAGACAGTCATCAAGTACGAAACTGGGCCACATGACTTGCCAAGCCTCTGTGAAAATAGCCCCCGGGTGAGCAGCATTTCTTCAGGGATTCCAGGGCTGTCTTTGTGACATGATGTTCGGGACCCAGACTCACATAACTTTTAGGAATCTTTTTAATTCAGCCCACCCTAAAAGTCGGCTGCTCAACCTGCTGGACTTGGGAGATGACCCCTGACCTTTCTCCAGGTAATACCAGGCTCTCGGCTATACTGGAATTTAACAGGTTCTTTCTGTCCCCCTGCTGTCTGGCCCAGCAGCTCTGCTGATCTGGGACCGCGTGCACCCTGTCCACTCTGCAGGTCGCTTACCAGATGCTGGCTGCATGACCACTTGCCTTCGTTTTCTGATCTGTCGGTTTCTGCCCCCACCCGCAACCCCCACCCCAGCCTGGTTTGAGCTCTCCAGAGCTCTCGGCTCTAGTTCCAAGGGTAAGGTCTTTTCCCACCTCTCAGGAGACAGAGGCTCTGCGCAAGTCCTCACTTCCTCTTTTCCCAGCTTAGTATCAGCCTTTTTACCGGCTCCCAGCAGTGGTTCCTTCCCTGCCAATGTTTTACTCTCCTTAAAGGAGGGCTGCTTTAGCAGCCTCAGCACCCCTTTCCAGTGTCCCTACCCCAAGGCCATGGAGAAGTGATTCCTAGATTGGCAGTGGTTTCCTGAGCTTCCTGGTCTCTTTAAACCAGATGATAACAAGTAGAATCTCTGATGGGGAGATGTTTGAGGTTCCCCCTTGTCGTGTGTGGCCCAACTGTGAGCCTCTTGCTGCTGCTGGAGATACAGCTTTCAAGGTAAATAGTCGCCTTACTCAGACCTAAAGAAAAAACTCTGGCGCAGCATATTTAGGATCTTTGCTTTTCAGAGTAATACTTTCTACCTACCTGTTCCTAAGAAACCAACCCCAGTGGAGAGCCGTTGTCCCTGAGACCCCCTCCTTTGGCATTCTCTTTCGTCATATCATGACAGAGTGGTGAGCACCTGGCTCCTGGCTCTGTACTTCCTCACAGTGGCCTTCAGAAAGACCCAGCCACAAAAAGTAGACGTGACACTCAGTCTTGCATGGATCTAGCCACAGCAGTCCTTAAATTCACTTTTTCATTGTTCATTCAGTTCATTCCACAAGTCTCTGAGTGCCTGCTCGTGTCTTTAGGTCCTGAGGTTCAGCAGTGATCTCTTTTTTTTTTTTTTTTTTTTTTGGCCACACTGCACGGCTTGTGGGATCTTAGTTCCCTGACCAGGGCCCCCTGCAGTGGAAGTGCAGAGTCCTAACCACTGGACTGCCAGGGAATTCCCAGTTCAGCAGTGATCTGTCCAGACAAACGCCTGCCCTTGAGGCTCCTAACTCAGGGGAGACCGTCATAGACCACACAGTAGCGTATTAGAGGCGGGACACACTCTTTAACAAGCATGCTTGATACATTCCCATAAGGTTCTCATGTTCCTGTCTCCCTCACATCTGACCCCATGGACCAATAGATAATATAAATTCTTCTAGCCCTGCCATCTCCTCCTTCCCATGTGGGGAAGCCTCATAGCATTTCTTTCCAGATGCTTGAAGGTACTCAAACTCCAGGTTTTCTAATTTTGCCTGTTTAATCCCCAAGGGGGATTTAGGAAAAATTGGGTAGACCTTCCATGGGCATAGGACACATACCCCATCCAGCAGTTTGAACACCTGTAAATCTTTGGGGTAGAGTTAGAAGCCTTCTTAAAAGCATACTTTGAAGATTGCTTAATGTGCTGTTTTCCCAAACATGTTCCCTGATTCTGTTGGTTCATTCATTTATTTATTAAATATTAAGCTCTTACTATGTGCTGGATACTGCATAGGTGCTGGGGATTCAGAGGTTAGTAAAAATAGACATGACCCTTGTATGTATAGACTTTATAGACATGACCCTTGTATGTATAGACTTTACAGCCTATCATGAGAGAGACATTAATAAAATAATCCCACAGATGTCAAGTCATAACTGTGACCATGCTTTGGTGCCAGTGACCAGTCAGGAAGGGTCCCCCATGGAGGCGATGTTTGAGTTGAGGTCCAAAGGTTGGAAGTAACTAGGCCAGGGGAAAGCCTATGCAAAGGAGGCCTTTCAGGGAAGGGTGCTAACAAGCAGGCAGCAAAAGAGCTCCCTGCAAAATCTCTTGAAACCTGATGGATCCCCACGAGGGTACCAGAGCTGTAGCTCTTTCCTCATTCGTTGACCATGGAGCATTCCTTAGAGCCCTTCTCAGGACATACTTCAGGAAACACTAGTTCATTGTAACCTGGGTAAGTCAAACATACACAGCAAAGAAAACAAGTTAAAGGAAAGTTGGTTTGCAGAAAGGGGATTATTGGCAGTGACCTCTCCAGTGGGCAGCTGTAAAGGAATTTAATTCATTAATTCACCGAAGATGAATTGGCTGTTCCTGCTGTCACGTGTTTCCATTCTTGTTCCCACCTGGTGAGACCAAGCCTAATTCATTGCTAACTTCTGTGTCCTTGAAGGCAAGGACCATATCTTTTTGTCTTTGTAGCCCCAGCACCTAGAACTTTATCTGGCACATAGTAGGTGTTTTCTGAATGAATGATCCTTGAGTTGTTTCCAGGGAAATTCATGGGGTGAGACATAAGCTCGATTTCATAGGGGTGCACAATTGGACTCTAGGTCATACTAACTTCTGGTGCTACATGTTTGCAGCATTAGTCTGCTTACTTAGGAGCTAATGTTTATAATATGATGGGGCTTTTAAAAAACATTCTACCTCTGAAAAAAGATTGCATTCAGTATGAAACTGAATGTAACTGAATTTAGGAGGAAGAAGATGGAACCTCCAGTACTTTTTCTAATAAAAGAAATGTCCTCTTTCGCCACCAGGAGCAGTATACTATTTGACGTTTTATCACAACCGTTTACTTTTATTTCATTTCAATTCTTGATTCCCTTTCTTTGAGTTTTTATCTCCATTGCCTTATAAATTTTTTTTAAATTTTTCCTTCTAAGAGCTGTAGACCTGTGACAATCATTACAATCACAATTTGATTATTAATGATTTTATTTGCTCTTACATAGAATCAACATTTTCAGTACAATTCATGCTCAAGTGTTTTTAAGTATAGTAATTTTTAACAACAGTTTTTATCAGGTAAAATGGCGTGGAATGTTTAGGATTCTCTTTTCTAAAAGAGCTTGAATGCCAAACAACTGTAAAAAGTGTATTTTCTTTTCCTAGGATTTACTTACAAGACATAAATTGCTCAGCGCAGAATTTTTGGAACAACATTATGATAGAGTAAGTACATGAAACACTATTTTAAAATAGCACATTGTAAGTTTTGTTACCAGAAATGAAAGATTTTAATTAGATTTTGTACCAGAGTATTTATTTTGGAAATACAATGTTTTTAATTGATGCTGTAGTCATTTCTCTACTAAAACAAGGTATAGAGCGTTACGTGGTCAGAACAGAATTTTATCTTTTTGACGACACACTGCACTTTGCATCTTTTCTCGCTTTAGAAGAGGGAAATAAAGCACTTTGCTGCTGAATGATAATATACAGTTAAGATAAAAAGAAAATTACCGTCTGACTTCTTATCTTCCCCTTACTTTCCGTTAGTTGCTCACATTCCTGCTGCTTACAAATAGAGAGAAAGGGGCACAGCAGCAGGTAGATGGGCAGAACTCTAGCCTAGAGGACGCAGCAGCCAGTTCTGCCCTTGCTCTGCTGCTGACTCCTTGTGACCAAGACCAAGGCCCGCTGGGGGACTCAGAAGTCTGTCCGTATTTGTAAAATGAAGACATTGGATTAGCCCGGCCTTAAGGCCCCCTCCAGATTGAGCTAGTAGTAGAACCCCCAGAGGTTTGTGAATAGTGCTGGGTGCTCTGATAACCTGGTTGCCCTTGATCATCACAGCAGTAGCGTCATGTGTTCTCTCCCACCATGTGTCAGCTCTGCTCTCCACAATTCCCATGAGCACTTCCTTATGCCGTACTAGTTTAATGTAGGCATTGTCCAAGATCTCATAGGTGCTCCTGGAGAAGTTATGATAGTAACAATCCACTTAAAATTTCTCTCTCTCCCCCAACATTTGGCTTAGGTTTGCATTCTTCCACTAGTTGTTTGAATTTTTAAAATCCTAGGTATTGTTAATACTTCATTGTTCACTGTGCCATTGAACTAAATTAGAAGATTCTTGGAGGCAAAACCTATGCTTTCTAATTCTCTTGTGTTCCTTTTCCCGTCTTTCCCTCCCACTCCCAGTAACATCATAACACAGTGCTGAGTACATAGTAATTCCCTCATAAATAGCCTCATCAATGGCTTAAACATAGCTGGTCTTTTTTTTTTTTTCTGCCCGTGTACATTGGGATGTGGGTGTGTTTTTTTTTCCTGTGCATTTGTTGGTTTAAATCGGAAGCACAGTCGTTTTGTTGGTGCCTTTTACAGTAGTTAGAAGCGTGGGCTTTGGCACCAGACTGCGTGGAGTTTGGCTTCGAGTCCCAGCTCCACCGTGTGCTTCTAGCTCTTGGGCAGCAGCCTTCATTCACCCTCTGTGCCTTTAGGATCTTCAGCTCTAAAAGAAGGCTCATAATAGCACCTTCTTACTACTGGGTTGCTGTGAGGATTAGATAAGAATGTGTGTGTCAAATGCAAGACACAGTGCCTGGAGCACAGTAGGCATTTAATAAACATTAGCATTATTATTTCTATTACCACATGGTCTCAAGGGTTTTTTTTTTTTAATTAAACATATGAGTATCTTAATTTAAAACCTACCAAAGATAAAAACTAATTTCCCAGAAATTTGCTACCGGCAATGATGTCGCTTTAATTTTGTGATAAAATATTTTCCTGTATGTTATTAATGGGTGACATTGGTTAACAGGATTTTAGCCAATTTATGTGCAGCAGCTGACAAAAATGTGCATGCAGTGCAGTCAGATCCAAGGAGGAGAAGGAAAGTGGGGAGGTACATGCAATTTAAACTAAGCCGAGGTGGAGTTACTGGGCAAAGACACATGCTCTAGAATCTGTACACTTGACTCTGAGCTTTCTAATAATTAAAGCATAGAGGGAAACAAAACCAAGGAAAAGCTCACAGTATCTGTAAAGCTTGTTCAAAAGAAACAGCCTTTTCTAGCACTGGGACCTGGAACAAATTTCTTCCATCGACATTCTTAGACGGGAATTGAATTACAGTGTCATGTAGTGGACGCAGTCACCGAGCGTGCCTCTGCAGTAAATAGAATGGCACTCACGGGGAGCAAATCTTTGAGGGGCCCAAACAGTGCCTGACCTCTGTCTCTCCTAGTCCTTTATTGCTGGCCCAGGGATAAAATCTAACCAGGCAGTTCTCCTTGAGAATAATTTCTTGCAACCAAGCTTACCCTAAAAATTATGCAGCAGAAAATCTTAACTTGCATTTTCTGTCGAGAACTTGAGGTGTTCCTGTTTCTGCATTATTGATTAAAGGCAGACCCAATTGTTTGATCATTGGCTTGACGATCATTTGAGAGAAGGTAGGGTTAACAGCCATCTCTGAAGAGAAGAGTTTTAGTTGCTTGCATACTAAATAGATGGCCATCCCACCTCTGCCTAGAGATAAGCAACAGAATGAATGCATAGGCAGTTCTGGTTAGCTTTAAACCAAGGGCTGGAAAACGTTTTCTCTAAAGGGCCACCCAGATAGTAAATATTTGAGGTTTCATAGCCATGCAGTCTCTGTCAGCTCTCCTGTCTGTTCTACTGCAAAAGCAGCCATAAAGAGTTCATAAACTGAATTTGTTTACCATACACAAGTGAGCATGGCTGCGTTCCAATAAAACTTGTATAAAAACAGACGGTGGGTTGGATTTGGCCCATGAGCTGTAGTTTGCCAACCCCTGCTCTAAACCACAGACGAATGGCTGATGAGAACCCATCATAAAGCAAAGGTAGAAACGGTTTTAGCATGGACAAATTACAAAGCAGGCATCCTCTTACCACCCACCACAACCAAGGAAAGGTCTCAGTAAAGCACTGATACCCAGCAGAGTCATACTAGTACTGCAAAACTTTGGAACTTTTAAAACCTGTCTGTAGTTAAAACAAACAGCTAAGTGGCCTTCTCTTCTAACTTTTGGGAAGTGTGGCCCTAGCCCTTGTGTGCCCTTCACTTCTGTTTCCCACCTCCCTGCTTTCCTCTGCTTCTGCTCCTTACCATTCCAGGGACACTGTTCTTGTTAGGGAGCACCATTTTGTAAATCTAGTGGACATTCGTCAGCTCTTAAAATCTGTATCATTTTGCATTTTCCAGGTCTTCGCTCATGCTGTGTTCTTCCCTTTCTATTCCCCAAGAGTATCTCTTCTCCTCCCCATTTCTGAACAAAATCTCTCCCATTAGTCAAGTTTGAGCTCAAGTCCTACCTTCTGTGGGACACCTGCCTATTTAAAAGTGCTGAATTTCTTCTCTCTCCTATTTTTAATTATTTTCTCTTCTTGCTTTGAAAGAACAGGCAACTTTTCTCTTTGTGCTTGTGCTTTGGACTAGTTGAGTTGTAAAAAATAGGAATTTTCTAATCTAACACCAGGAAATGAGAGCTGACTCAACAGTGAGAAAACAGTGGGGGGAACGGGAGTTATGTTGTGTGCATATGGACTTTGGACAGAAGAGGACCAGATTTAAGCTATATGCGCACCTGGCTAGAGCTGGGAGGGGGCCAGGAGCCTTCTTCGTGGAGGTAACCAGTGGGTATCACCTTGAGGATGGGTGTGAAGCAGACAGGAGGGGCTGAGCTTGGGCAGCGATTGGCCTTTGTGCTGTTAGAAGTTTGTACTCAAGCTTTTTAATGTTATTACTGGTCTTTAAAAAAATAACTCTGATACGTGTTTTCTTGTCTTTTAGTTCTTCAGTGAATATGAGAAGTTACTTCATTCAGAAAATTATGTGACAAAAAGACAGTCACTCAAGGTATGACAAATTATTGAAGTAATTCATTTCTCTCCACCCCTTATTTGAAATGTGTGTTTGGGGAAAGGGAGATATGGTGCTATGGGTTCTAGACCTTTACAGGGAAAATAGACTTGCCCATGGTCAAGATTTTTGTGGAAAGGAACAGGCTGGGTTCAGCAGTGGTTCCTGCGGGGCAGCTGCCCCTGCTCACCTCCTCATGTGTTAGAGATACCAAAATGGAACATACAGAATTTTGAAGAGGATTTAATCATTTAGTAATGAGGTATTTTAGATTTGGGAGCCTATTGTTAAAACTTAGAATCGTATCACCAAATTGAAGGCGCTGCAGGTGTTTTGTTCCCCAGAATGCTGCCCAGATGGCACAAGCTTGCTGTGTGAGGGGAGAGGGGTGGCCGTGAGCAGTGACACTGTGAACCGTAGACGAGTTTGGCTGCTTTGTATCAAAATAGGATGTGGACAATTCCATTTGAAACTTAAATACTTAAAACTCTAGAACAGGGTTTGGCAAACTACCAAATCCAGCCCACTGTGTATTTTTGTAAATAAAGTTTTATTGGAACACAGATGCATTCTTTTATTTACATATTGTCTGTGGCTGTTTCGGCTGCAACAGCAGATTTGAATCGTTGCCCCAGAGACACTGTATGGCTAGCGAAGGAATGGATATGAAGCAAGTCTTTCATTCCTACAGTTTCTCATGAACACATGGAGAAATTTTGAGGACCAGTGGTACTCTAAAAATGTATTTTAATTTGTACTCCTTTTTGCTGCCACATTGGCATTTATTTATCCCTATATTTATTTTACCAGCAAATTTGTATTCCCTGTACCAAGCTTCAATTTATTTATTTGTTTGTTTGTTTTTGTTTGTTTATTTTTGGCCCCGCTGCATGGCTTATGGGATCTTAGTTCTAAGACCAGGGAATGAACCCTGGCCCTCGGCAGTGAGAGCGTGGAGTCCTAACCACTGGACTGCCAAGTAATTCCCCCAATTTTTTATTTTTATGTCCAAAGAAATTCTTTAAATTACTGGTCATCCTTCTCTAAATAATCACATTGAAATGAGTCATTTTCAGTATTTATTTGGTTTCTGTGACAGAAAATTAACACCCAATAAGTCTATACATACTTAATACTACCTTTTGAGCCTCCGTAAGAGTAAATACTGGGCTTCTTACTTTGAAAGTTGTATATTTTGTGATTCAGATTTGATGTGAAACCTATGTGAGCTTTTGAATTCTTCCTCTAAATTCTTTATAAATCCTAAGTAGAATAGATTTGTTTTCCTGCACATCAGGTTATTTTTGATTTACTATGATGACATGTTATTTATCTAGAGATCAGTTATCTGGAAACTTCAGGTATCTAGAGCGTAGCCAGGAACCCAGAAAGGAATTAATAACAGCAAGTAAACCATGGCAAAGTAGCTCTATCCATGCATTTTCCTTCCCTTAGACCTCACTCCATGTCTCTTATTAGACTCGGGTCCAGCGTGCTTTTCATGTATTCATGCTTTTATTTCTCACTATACTCTCATAAGATATAGGTCCATTATCCACTCCCACTGTACAGATGATAAAACTGAGGCACAGAGAAGTTAAATAACATTCTCAAGGTTAGAGAACTCACAGGGAGCAGGGAGTCAGGACTGGAACCCAGGCAGGCTGGTGCCAGGGGCCAGGCTCTCCACTGCTCTGCTTCTGCCTGTGTCCACAAGGACCACAGCTTGGTCCCTGTCCCCAGGCAGGTTATACCACCTGCACACTAGTCCTTGACTAGAAGTTGGCACACTGACAGCATGAAGAGGTGACTGCTGGCTTCAGAAAAAGAGAAATCTAGAACAAGCAGGGACAATTTTTAAATTAAGGGCTGATACGGTATAGTCAACTCCGTAGAACTCAGGAAGCACAGACTTAGCTGAAGGCATGAACTTTTTTTTAGCTTAATTAATGTCATTTTTAGTAATGTTGAGGAGTCACTAAGAAAAGCTTAGAGTATCTTCAGGATACCTTGCTTAAGAAGGAACAGAAAAGTATTTGTTTTTATAAACCTTTCTGAATCAGATAAGATAAAATGATAAGTTTGGTGTGGTTAGGGGTAAGTATGTGGAAAACTTTGTACATGAAACCCTTTGTCCTGTAAAGTTCAGATAAATAAAATAAGAAATAGTAAAATTATTTTTAAATTAAGCTAAGGTATATAGTTATTCAGTAACTTATCGTCTGACCAGTTTCTTTATACTGAGATAACACAAATGCATATTTAAAGAGTAGGTTCTGACAGTCTCAGATTCTGGGCCAAATGTGACTTGAATGTCCTCTTCAGAGAGCAGTGTCAGACTCACCATAGGTTTAAACCCCAGAAGAAGAGGTAGGTGTTCAAGTAACAAATAGGAGGCGCTCGTTAGCTTTTAGGTCATAATTCAGTTCAGTTCATCGGTCTTTTGAGTGCCTACTAATATTCTGTGCTTAATAATGATGATAATTTAATGAATTGTTTTTAAAACTTTGGTTTTACTTCAAATCTTAAATGATAATGGAAGAGTAATTGTTTGTCTTCTCAGCTTCTCGGTGAGCTACTATTAGACAGACACAACTTCACAATTATGACAAAATACATCAGTAAACCTGAGAACCTCAAGTTAATGATGAACCTTCTACGAGACAAAAGCCGTAACATCCAGTTTGAGGCCTTCCACGTTTTTAAGGTAGAGTACTAAAAGCATAAACACTAGTTGTTCATCCCATTTCATTTACAAATTACTGAAGTTTTATTAGGTTCATTTTGGTAATCTCAGTGACACAGCTCAGTTCAGTCAATTTTCATAGTTGTGTGGTACAACATTTAAACAAAAACAGACCCAGAAACAGGGTATATACCATTCGCATTTGGGAACAAGAAGAGTTTATTTGTAGAGGGGTGTCGTTTATCTTTGGCGTAGAAGATTATTAATCATCACGTAAAGGGTAATCCATTTCTTAATGCTTTCCACGGAGCTTTTTGTTCTTAAAATCCATTCTGACCTCCTCTGCCCAGAAATAACTCCTGCTCATTTTATTCTACAGTCGAAGTCTATATTTAATACCAACTGCTGAGTTTCAGAGCATGAGTGAATATGTCAGTCCTTTTTGTGCTAAAACATGTAATTCTCCCCCTTTTTTAAATTGTAAAATAAGGTCTTCCAAAGCGAACACCTCTGAATTAATAATCCTGGCTTCACCACAGGCCCCAGGGAAGCATTGGATGTGTATAGCATGTGCTCTGCTAACTGCGGCATACATGTCCCCGTGTCTTGTTCTTTCCCTTTGGCTGATGTTGATTTTTCTCTGTGCAGGTGTTTGTAGCCAATCCTAACAAGACGCAGCCCATCCTAGACATCCTTCTCAAGAACCAGACCAAACTTATAGAGTTCCTCAGCAAGTTCCAGAATGACAGGACCGAGGATGAACAGTTTAACGATGAGAAGACCTATTTAGTTAAACAGATCAGGGATTTGAAGAGACCAGCTCAGCAAGAAGCCTAATTTCCTGTAAACATCTAAAATATTAAATCCAAATTCAGCATTTGCTGTTAGCTATTCAGCATCAGGCACTGTTATCAATTCATGAGGAACATTACTGCTAATCTGCTGTTAAGTGAACGGTTTTCATTTTACCTTGTTTGTTTTTTTTAGTCCAAGTTGGAGAACGTAGCTGCTGCTTTCTTGCACACTAGAGCACACGTGGACTTTTTCTTGATCTTTGTGTCATTTCAGAATTCAAAGACTCCGTTTGCTGTAGAAGTTCTGAACATGGCTAGGTTCATGAAGGCAAATGCATAGATGATAGTGTGTGTTAGGGGAAGAGGGCACTGATATTATCAGAGCAGACCTGCTTGTTTGCATTTATCTTTGTTAAAGATCTGGGTGTGGATTCTTGGTAAGATTATATGCCTTCACTAATGGAAGACTGTGCAGAGCTTTATTTGAAATCATAGGGGAACTATATCCAAGATGTGAGCTTCTTGGGTGGATAAAGTTGACACACGAATAAATTGATACTGAAACTTAGCAGCTTCTCAAAATTGTGAAGCTTCGTAAGGTCATAAGGAAAATGTATATATGCTTTTCACAGCTTTCTAGAATTTTTTGACATTTGATTTTCTTGAGACTTGTAAACCTGGATATGTTGAAGGGTATTTGTTAATTTTACTTTTTGAAGGTATTTTAAAACAGTAGAGCTAGCAACGACACCTCGCATTTCATTTCAACAATGCTTACAGTTTCCTTTTGTATATAATTCTTAGAATGCTCATTTCTTTTAAATGATTTAATTTGTACAGCAGAGGAATGTTATTGTATTAGTATGTAACTATTACCTAATATTGAGTTTTTGCAAAAAATGAATGCTCATAATATGTAATTGAAATACTTCAGATCACCTGAAAATGCTGATTTAAGTATCACAGCATTAAAAGAAAAAGTAAACCAGTCCTTTGTATTCAGTTATCCAATGGGGTGCCATCAGTAGGCTACAATACAGATCTGGAACTCAGTCAGCTACACTTTCCTGCATAATATTGGCCTTACTCATTTAAAATGAGTCATGAGTTCTCCAGATCCATGAATGATACCGATTATGCTAAATTAACGCCGATTCTTTGTGTGTGGGGGAGACCTCTGTAGAGCACCTTTTCTTTCTTAAAGTAATCCAGTACAATAGTTGTGAAACTGAATAATTAAAACTTTGGCTTCTCTTAGGAAAAGAAGAGTTCCTAGTCATAGGTGTCCTATGGGGAAATTTATTTTTTTTAATGTCCTGTTCCTTAATGCTGCAAATTATCAGTATTTATAAAGTAACTGATTTTGCACCACTTTTTTGTTACTGTGACCACGGCAGAACAACGTCTCCTAGAATATATCTATGTAAAGTTATTAGAATGGTATCTGTTCATCTTAGTGATATGAAGATCACAACTAACAACTTACAAATCAGAGTTTGTCAGTTCGAATTCAGCATGGCTGTAGCTGATTAAGAAATTTATATAATTATTCTTTGCTAGCCTCTCTTACTAATTGAATTATTTATCAGCCAGTAAAGTGAGACTCCCAATTGATGTTTCAGCGGCTTTAAGATCTCCTTCTAGGAGCACCAGTTAGGAAAACAGCTCCAGAAAACATAGATATATTTTATTCTGTTTAATTGAAATGGCAGTCTACACTTATAATTGGTTTTCCTGAGGCTGTCTTTACCAAAATCTGTGTAAAATAATTCATGTTTTTCTATCGGAACTAGAGAAAGCAATCCAAGCTCCTTGAAATGAAAATATCCAAGATGCTTAGGAAGGCAGACTTGGCTGGGATGCATCATTCTGGTTCTTGTGGTCCAGTGCTGGGTATCCGGATTCCGTGTGCAAACATTAATTACACCAAGTGGAAGAAAGGTTTCCTTGCCAAGCTGGTTCTTAGAACTTGAAACAACAGCTTCCACTTTGGCAATGCTCTCATAGCACTAGAGCCTTTGTGTGGAAGACAGGGGTGCAGTGTGTCAAAGAAAACACTGATGTATTACTATTGCATTGGAATCTGGGGATAGTTAAGACTTTGGGGTTTTTGTTGTTAAAATGTGAAAACATTCAAAGTTGAAAAGTTGCATTTGAAGTTATGATCATTTAATATATTCATATTACCAAAACTATTATACTGGAAGTGGTTTCTTTTTGTGTTATAAAGGTTTCATTTTACATAAGTCAGTTACTCAATGTGTGATTTTTTTAACCCTTAAAAAAGGTGGAGATGTATACAATTGTTAACAATGCCATGGAAGCATTTCCTTTCTCTTGAGGAAAAGTAAATTTCTTATCAGATTATCTGGCTGGCCCTGTAATTTAAATTAAAATAAAATTTTGGAGAAACAGCATTGTCGGTTTTTTGGTTTTATGATGTCATAGATAAATTCATTTGTGTCACTGTGAACACCACCATCAGGAGACTCAGTAGCACAAAGTTTGTCACAAACTGTACCCGGGAACAGTTAATACACAAGCCTCTAAGTCTTTTTTTTCCCCTTCGAGGTTTTATTTTTGTTGTCAAAAATGTGGTTTTCATTTAGGTCATAGCTCCCTGGCCTTTCCTTTCACAGTTAAGTATTATTAAGCCTTATACAAGCGTTGCTTCTTAGACCGTAGCATTTGGGGAGTAGATCCTGTTGCTGGTTCTGTGATTATTAATACGCTAAGATAAAAGTGAGTACTTGGCAGGACTCTTTATAAATTACTTGAGTGAAATTATATTTTCTTCTTTTTGGGGGGGGGGGTGTGCTGTGTTGGATCTTAGTTGCAGCCTTGAGGTGCGGGAGCTCAGTAGTGGCCCTGCGTGGGCTTAGCTGCCTAGCAGCACGTGGGAGCACGTGGGACCTTAGTTCCCCCACCAGGGATTGAACCCGAGTCCCCTGCATTGGAAGGTGGATTCTCTACCCTGGGACCACTGGCGAAGTCCCTTGAGTGAAACGATAATGAAGGTTGAAAGAACTATGGAAGGAAGCACAGTGTTAAACGGCACCTGCAAGGAGGTCCGTCCTCCAGGCCACGTGCTAAGACGTGGCACACAACCCTGCCCTCGAGGTTTAGTGTAACCCTTGTCAGCGGATGGGGTCTTCATCCTCCCCGACGTGTTCTTGCCAAAAGCACTCATCTGAAATCTGAATAACAGCGTTTTGCTTGTTATAATCTCTTATAGGTAGTGCAACCCACGTGTCTGTCGCGCTTCTCCAAAGACGACGGGACCAGGCGACGCTGCCGCTCCTGAGGGTGAGCGGGGAGCCGCGCTTCGCGCGGAAGGAGAGTCCACACCGAGGCCTGGATTCGGGCTCTCACGCGAGTTCCGCTTCCTCCTTCAGCCCCCGCCCCGCCCCCCGTCCCCACGCCCGCAGCTGAAGTTACCCGGCTTCTCCCTTCATCTGTGACGGTCAAACAGACCGTGGTGGCGAAGGCGCGAGGAGGGCGGCCGCGCTCACGCGCTTGTTCTGGAAGCGGGAGCCGCCGGAGGCCGTGAGTCCCCGCGCCCAGCGCGTCCCGCAGAGGCCCCGAGGCGGGGCACCGGCCACTCCTGTGTCCTCCCCACACCTCACGACCCTCCCGCCAGAGAGGTGAAGGCACGAAGGACGAGGTGAGACTCCCCCACCACAGTCTCAAGGTGCTCCCTCCCGCCGAGCGGCGACCCCGCTTCCGGCGCCAGCGCGCTCTTCCGGTCCCTCGCAGCCGCCGGGCACTTAGCCCCAGACGGTTAACGCGACCAGAGACTTACACCTTCTCGCGGGCACTGCCGCCTCCCGGAGTTCACGCCTTCCGGGGCGCCGGCTGTTGCTTCGCGGGCCGCGCGGTCTCGCGCTTGCACGAGGCCCCACAGTGACCCTCGGGGGATGGCGCAGCCCGGGTCCCCGCGTGGCCGTCGGGCGGGGCCGCACACCGGACCTCGGCTCCGGTCCGCGCTGCGGCGGTAGGGTGCAGTGCGTGCACGGAAGGCCGGTGTCCGCGCGCTGCCCGGGGACCCTCCCTCGGTCCCCAAGCGTCAAAACTGCTAGCAAAACGGAAATTCCCAATCCCCTCATGCTCTGCCCGCTTCCAAAAGAGTTTTTTTCTTTTTTTAGTAAAGTATAGTATAACCCTACAAAATGATTGCACAGTTGGGAATCGGGGCCAGAGTTAGGAAATGTCCGGGTCTAAATTAGAATTGAGATGGGGATCAGTGTGGAAGGGACTAGGGTGGAATCAACTCTGGGCCTCCTTCCCGTTTTCCTGCACTCAACGCTTTACCTTTAAAGATCCACTAGGTGGCAGTAGAGCTCTTTGTTTTCAGCAGCTGCCAAGCCTGGGGCATGGGGCGTCCGGAAAGCAAAGCCAGCCTAACCAATGTGAAGGGACCCAGGGATCCTGTGGCAGGTGGGTGCCGCGGGTCCCGGGCTTCCTGAGTGCCGTTCTGAGCAAAAAGGAAGAAGCAGTCAAGCGAGGCTGTTAAAAAAAAAAAAAAGGATAGGGCAGATGTGTGATAAAGATGTGAAGTATGATAAGGATAGTAAAGTGTGAAGGGTAGGATTTACATGATGGGTATATGGTTGTTGTGTTTTTTAAGAAACGTTACTTTTTAGAAGCGTTTTAGTTTTACAGAAAAAAATTGCAAAGATAGTATAGAGAGTTCCCTTATACCCCGCACCTGGTTTCTCTGTTATTATTAACATCTTAAATTAGTATGGGACATTTGTCACAATTAATGAACAAATACTTACGAGTTATTATCAACTAAAGTCCATACTTTATGCAGGTATCCTTCGTTTTCCCCTAATGTCTTTTTTTCTCTGCCGGGACCCCATCCAGGATCGCACATGACATTTAGTCATCATGTCCCCGGGGGCTCCTCTTGACTGTGCAGTCTCAGACTTTCCCTGCTTTTGATGACAGTTTTGAGGAGCACTGGTCAGGCATTTTGTAGAATCTCCCGTAGGTGGGATTTGTCTGATGTTTTCCTCATGATTCGAATGAGATTATGGGTTTAGGGGAGGAAGACATCCTCATCGCAGCATATCAAGGATGCACAGTGTCACCAGGACCTATTCCTGTCGATGCTGACCTTGATCTCCTGGCTGAGCTAGTGTTGTCAGGTTTCTCCAATGCAAAGCTGCTCTTTCATCTTCCCTCTTTCGATTCTGTCCTCTTAGGAAGCAGTCGATATAAGCAGCCCACACTCAAGGGGTGGGGGTTAGGCTCCATCTCCTTAGAAGCAAGTACCTACATATATTTCTTGGAATTTTTCTGCATGGGAGCTTTGACTCTCCTCCCCCGTTATATCGTTTTCCCCTGTAAAATCCTTTCAGTTTTCTGCCTGAAACGTTTTGTGCTTGAAACGTTTCATAATAAAACGAAACAAAATCACTGATCCAAAAAATGGCTGAGGGTAGGGTGTGGTGTTCACCCAGCATGTGTGGCTGAATGCAAGGTGAAAGGCCACTCCGGTGTTCAGGATGTGAGGGGACAGAGCAGCACATGCAGCATCTTCACCACTGCACGTGTGTGTCCAGCACACGTACAAGGTCCAAACCAGAACTCATGCAGGCCTCCCACCCTCCAGGCTCAGGGCTCTGGTTGCTTAAATCAACAATCATCCTTGATTCCTTGCCTTGTCTCCCACCATCTCCTCCCATCTAGTCAACAGCAAATCCTGTTGGTTCTGCCTCCAAATGCTTTGGTCTCAAGGTTTCAGGTCAGATGTCCTTGCAACAATTATAACAAGACTTCTAAAATTATAAGAAAGCTTTTTTCCCTTCTTAGGAAACAGACTTAGAAATTTAATTGTATGATGATGCGATACAGAATAAGTATCAACTTTATTTTTGTGGTAACTAGTAGGTAAATATTGGGCTGGCCAAAAAGTAAGATGTTACGGAAAACCCAAACGAACATTTTGGCAGCCCAATATTTGCTAACCATCTCCATCTAAATCTTCCTAAAGCACCCATGTCAACATTCTTTCAAGGTTCTTCATTAACTGCCAACAATCCTCATTAATACTGACTGAGTGATTACCAAGCATTTTACAAGGGCTAACTCACTTAATCCTCATAACACTCAGATGGTTAGGCCCTCTATTATCCTGACTTTACAGAAGAGGAAACAGAGGGACAGAGAGGTTAAGCCACTCAGCCAAGGCCACAGAGCAGCAGGCGGCAGAGCCGGAAGTGGACTCAGCAGGCAGCATCTCTTTTCTTCTTTCTCAGTCTTACACTCTACATCCTCTTCCAAGTGCCTGCCTTCCTCCAGAATTAACAAGAGCAGATAATTGAGCCCCAATGAGCAGTGGCAAAGTAGGTCTCAGAATCTCACCCACTCTGACCAACTGTTTACATTAAACGCCCAGGAGGAGAGGCCGTTTGTCTGGCACCCTTCTCACAGGTTCCTGGAACCATGAGGCAAGGCTAAGAGCAGCTTCTCAACCTGAAATGAACATGCCACTGGGGGGGGGGGGGGGGGCGGGGCGGGGGGCAGGGGTGTGGCCTTGATTAAAAGCTGATTCTGTCTGGGATGAGATCCTACTTTTCTCACAAGCTCCCAGGGTGCTACGGCCCCAGGACCACACCTGGAAGAGCAAGAGAGGGCAAGAAACAAGTGTGGATTACCCAGCTCCTGGGGTTGGCCGCAGAAACAGCTGCTGGCGAGGCCTGGCAGGGCAAGTGAGTAAGGAGGAGCAGCTCCGGCAAGTGTCCGGGTTTGAGATGGACGGGCCTCTCCAGGATGAGGACACGCAGGGGACCGGGCGTGGCGGAGATGCCGGGTCTCGGAGAGCTCACTGAGCCGTGGCCACCAGAGAGGTCTGGGGGGCTGGGCTGTGGTGTGGACCAGCCTCGGGGGCCAGAGGACTGAGTCAGGCCTGAACCCAGCTCCCGTAGGGAGCTGTGCACGGCCACCCAGAGAAGGCGCGGGGCTGGGCTGGGCGGAAGAGTGATGCAGGGCGCCCGCAGCGTGTTGTGCATCCCTCACCATGGTATCGCGGTTTATTTTTATGCGTCTGCCCTCAGACCAGGAGCTTCTCAGGACCAGGAATGGGGAGCGGCCGGGGGGGGGGGGTATCACTCACCTTTATGTCCTCCGCCCTCACTCCAGGCTCAGCCGAGAGGTACAGCCCACTAAGGCGGCCGCGGCTGCACACTTTCAAGGGGCGCCGTTCACATTCGGATGGTCCCCAGGTTGTCTACGTAATTCGACGCTTCTCCAGCAGGCGGCAGTGAAGCGCCTTTATTTTAGCGCCCGTGAAACACCGTCGGGGCCGCCTCTCGCTGACCCAATGAATGAACAAAACCCCAGTCGTCCGGTAGCTGCGGTCCCCAACCCCTGGGGCCAGGTGCTCAGACTTGCTGAAGAGGGAGACGGCTGCCCACCCACCCTGGGAACTTGAGATCTCCTGGGTCTTGAGGCCGAGCCTGGAGCCGCAACCGGCACACTGTGCTGGAGCAACTGTGAACTAAGCCTTAACGAAGGTCCAGCCTCTGGCGGTGGGGACAGGTGGGCGTCCACCCTGCCATCAGGCCTTCCGGGAGGGCCACGTGCCTCCAGCACGTGGAGGACATTCCCGAGCTGCCACTGGCCGGGGTTTTGAGTCTGGCTGGTAGCAGCTTTACCGGCTGACACTGGGGCAGCAAATCTCTGTCCTGCTCGAGGTGCAGGAAGACGAGACTTGAGAGGGAGCAAGGTTCCTCCGGGCTCTGCGGTCCTTCCTCATTCCGCACCAGCCGGTGTGGGTGCAGCGCAGAGCGGACGCCCAGGGCTGGGCCCAGGGAAGCACGCGAGGCGCTCGCTTCCCCCGAGGGAGTCCCGGGAGGGCTGGGACCTCTGGCAGCTCCAGCTGTTCCTCCCCAGCTCAGTGTGCAGCTCGCAGCGACTCAGCTGGAAGCAGATTGCGGGGGCGGGGTTTCCTTCGCTGAGGCTCGCCCTGTTGCATCCACCCCACGCATGTAACCCCCTCCGCCCAGGAGTGCATCAGCCGGCTAAGGATGGTGAGCAGGAGGTAAATGTCTCGGAGCTGTGGTGCCTTTCTGACTCGGCCGGGCCTGGACATCCCACTCCGACTGTGTGTAAGTGACAAGAACACACCCTTGTTTGGTCCAGCCACGCCGCTGTGGGCTTCCCGTCACATCCATCCAAATACCACCCTAAGGGAAGGGTCCCCGAGGCCCCTGTAGGAGGCGTTCAACACTCCACTGCAGGTGTGGGCAGTGGGAGGGATGGATAGCTGTTCCCAGGGACACCCACCAAGTGGCTGCTCCCTGACATCGAGGGAATGTCACAGAGGCCAGTGTGACGGGAAATCCTTTATTCCTCTTGCAGGATGTTGGACTTTGACCCAGATGTCTTAATCCTTTCAGTCTGCTATAACAAAATGCTGTAGACTGGTGGCTTACAAACAACATTTATTTCTCACAGTTCTGGAGGCTGGAAGCCGAGATCAGGGCGCCAGTATGGTCAGTTCTGGTGAGGGTCCTCTTATGGGTTACAGATGGCCACCCTCTCCCTGTGTCCTCACATGGCAGAAACAGGGTGAGGGAGCTCTCTGGGGCCTCTTGTATAAGGGCATTAATCCCATTGGTGAACACTCCACCCTCATGACCTAATCACCTCCCAAAGGCCCACACACACACCTAATACCATCACATTGGGGGTTAGACTTTGACATCTGAATTTTGGGGGACACAAGCATACAATCTATAACACCAGACCTGCACTTGTGAAGGTCAGAGGTTTAATAACTGTCTCAGTGAAAGAATGTGTCAGTTTAAATATTACTGTATTTTGAAAATGTATAAGACAAAAAGTCAAGTTCATACAGGACTTTGAGTAAAATTTCCGTATATGCATTTCCTCTCTCCTTTGTCTCCTCATCTCTGTGTACTGGGGAGAGTAAAACCCTCCTCTTAGACTTTCTATGAGGATGAAACAAGCCCGTGTTTATGAGGACTTGGGAGCGTGCCCAGCACATAGTAGGCCCTCAATAAGTACTTGCCTGGAAAAACCATCAGGTGTCACATTTTTAGCAGTGTCCTTCAGAATAATACTGCCTTACCCTGATTCATCATACTGGCTGATGGTTAAAAGCAAGTCTCAGGAACATCCCAGCATCTGCCCTGCCCAAGGCCACCGTGCTGAGTAATCATCACTATAGCTATTGGTTGTTGAGCGCTGCCTGCCTGCCAGTCATGGGGCTGAGGGTGTACGTGCATCAGCTCATTTAATCCTCACCAGAGCCTTATGAGGGCAGGACTCAAATAACAGTAAAACAGAGCGGTTGAGAGCATTCATTCTACAGTTCAGTACACCCAGTAGAAACTCCAGATTTGACCTCTGCTTCCAGCCAAGGTTTCGAGGTCTCAAAAGACTTTATTCCTGTGATAAGAAGAAGGAAAACAAACAAACAAAATTGAAATTATATGTTTCTATGAAGCTAGCAAAAAGTGAACACAAGGAAGCCTTGATGAACTAAATTCCCAAGAGGACTGAGACTTTCATAGGTGAACAGGAAACTGAGGCAGCTTCCATAACCTGGTCTGGGTAAGAGCAATGCTGCCATAGATGGAGGGACTTTGCAAAGATAAGGGGAAATCAGCCAGATCTTGGAAAACAGAGTGGGTTTGTGGTACAGATTGGAGTCTGGAAGAGCACCAAACACAAGGACATTTGGCCCAGAAATTTCCTCCTCTGAGTTTTGCCAAGAAAACAGCAATAAGGTAGAGGATGGTAAGTAGAAGGAAACAGCATCATCCCAAACATTCTTATGGTGATTGGATTCTGGGGCTCTGCCAGAGCTGAATCCGAAGATGCACCAAAAATATCTGAAATTGAAGCCAAATGCCTCCCAGTTCAAACGATAAAATAAAAAAGTCGGTGGCCCAGGAGACTGGGGACTGGGCCAACCACAGAGAACATGGTGGAATTAAAACTGCAGCCCAGGGCTTCCCTGGTGGCGCAGTGGTTGGGAGTCCGCCTGCCGATGCAGGGGACGCAGGTTCGTGCCCTGGTCCGGGAGGATCCCACGTGCCGCGGAGCGGCTGGGCCCGTGAGCCATGGCCGCTGAGCCTGCGCGTCCGGAGCCTGTGCTCCGCAACGGGAGAGGCCACAGCAGTGAGAGGCAAAGCTCATCCTGTTCTAGGAGGAATCTGAAGGATCACCCCTGCACCAGATGGAAGAAAGTACTTATAGTCAACATGAGTGTGTATACAATAATATTATTCTACACATTCAAGAAACTCCATGAATACCAAGTAAGATAAATTCAAAGAGATCCATATAGTAGGACCTCAATTATGTTGAAACCACAAAGAGAAAATCTTAATAACAGCAAGAGAAAAACAACTCGTCGGTAAAGGCAAACAACAATACAATAATAGCTGATTTCTCTCATCTAAAAGGATGGAAGCCTGGGGCAGTGGAATGACATATTCAGAATGCCAAAGAAAAAATTGTCAATCAGGAATTGTGTATCCAGTGAAACGATTCCTCAAAAATGAAGTAAAATAGAGACATTTTTAGATAAATGAAGACTGAGAGACTTTATTGCTAGCAGACCTGCCTTACAAGAAATATAAAGTCCTCTGAGGGAAAGGAAATGAATCCAGATCTTAACTTAAATCCATGGGAAGAAGTAAAGAGAAATAGAAATGGTAAATATGTAGGTTTATGTAACAGATAAACATGTTTTTCTCTTGTTTCTTCCCTTAACTTCCAAAAGACATGTTTGCATAAAGCAATAAGTATGACACTGTAGTGTTGTGTTTATAACATATATACATATGGATAGATGATAGGTAAATAGATAGAATGACTTGTTGTCTATGACAATAATAGCACAGAGGAGAGGGGGATGGAATTGAACTAGACTGGAGCAAATGTTCTGTGTTTTACCAGAATTGAGTTAGTGTCAATCTGTGGTTAAATGCATATTGTAATGCCTAAAGCAATCACTGTGGGGGGAAGAAACTTCAAATGTCATTTAAAAATCAACAAAAGAATTAAAAGGGTATACTAAAAATATGTATTTAACACAAAAGAAGGCAGTAATGAGGAACAGAGGGGGAAAAGGCATACAAAAAACAAGTAGCCAAATGGCAAATATAAATCCAAACGTATTAATAATTACATTAAATGTGAATGGTCTGAACATCCCAATCAAAAGGCAGATGTTGTCTGACTGGGTGAAAAAGCAATATCCAGCTAGATTCTACCTACAGAAGACACACCTTAGATTCAAACACACGAATAGGTTGGAAGTAAAAGGATGGAGAAAGATAAACCATGCAGTTAACATAAACTTACCATGTCACCCAGCAATTCCACTCCAAAGAATCTTCCCAGGAACAGTGAAAGCATATGCCCACACAAAACCATGGACCTGAATGTTCACAGAAGACATTATCCATAATAATGAAAATCTTGAAACAATCCAAATGTCCAAAGACTAATGAACGTATAAACAAAACGTGATGGACTCATACAATGAAATACTATTCGGCAGTTAAGAAGTACAGACATAAGCTACAACATGGATGAACCTGAAAAAAATTATGCGAATGGAAAGAATCCAGACAAAAGATTACATATTATCTGATTTCATTTATATGAAATGTCCGAAATTTATGAGAGAGAGAAAGCAGATCAGCAGTTGTTTAGGGGTGAGGATGGGAGAAAGGATGAGTTGCAAATGGGCATGAAGGAACATTTTAAGGTGGTTGAAATGTTCTAACACTGGATTGTGAAGATGGTTGCTCAGCTACAGATTTACTAAAAATTATTGAATTGAAAAAAGTATACATTTAACAACCAAAAAAAAAAAAGATATATGACAGAATATTTTGCTTCTATCCATCTGCCTTAATGTTTGGAAACACTTTAAAATACAAATAAAAATTGTTTGTAGGGCTTCCCTGGTGGCGCAGTGGTTGAGAGTACGCCTGCCGATTCAGGGACACGGGTTCGTGCCCCGGTCCGGGAAGATCCCACGTGCCGCGGAGCGGCTGGGCCCGTGAGCCACGGCCGCTGAGCCTGCGCGTCCGGAGCCTGTGCTCCACAACGGGAGAGGCCACAGCAGTGAGAGGCCCGCGTACCGCAAAAAAAAAAAAAAAAAAATTGTATTTTTTTTCTATTGCCTAAATATAATCCATTGGGAAATAAAGTAGTAATTGATAATGCTTTTCTAGTACAAAGTCATGGTAAAATATCAGTGTAATATGGACATAAAGAAGAATAATTTCTATTTTACCAAAAAGAATTTTAATGAAGGTGAAATAAGACATTTCCAGAAAAATTACAGCTGAGAGAATTCATAGCCTGCAGACTCACTGTACAAGAGACGCTAAAGGGAGCTCATTAGGCTGAAGAGAAATGATACCAGATGGAAATGCAGATCTAATAGAAAGGAATAAAGAGTGCCAGAAATGCAAATACATGGGTAAACATAGAAGACTATTTTCTCTCTTTCCTAATTTCTTTAAAAGGCAGTTGACTTTTTAAAGCAAAAATAATGCCATATTGTGGAGTTTATAACATACATAGAAGCACGGTATAGCCCAGGGGAAAGACAAGAGAGGAGTAATTATATCGTTGCAAGTTTCTTGTGTTATGCAGAAGTTTCTTAATACTAATTAAACATACACTGTAAGAATACATGCTTTATTTAATCTCTGAAGCAACCATTAAAAAAATTCAAATAAATGAAAATTAAGAAAGTACAGCTGCAAAATCAATGATAGACTACTACAACATACCTGATTCATTCAAAAGAAGACGGAGAAAGAGAAACCAGGAACAAAGATCAGATAGGATAAATAGAAAACAAACAGCAAGATAATGGACTGAAACTCAACCACATAAATACTTACATTAAATGTATTAATAGTCAGACTGCATAAAATTAAAAATTGTCGGACTGCATAGAAAAGCAAGACCTAACTGCATGCTGTTTATAATAGGTGCACTATAAATATAAAGGTACAGATAAAAGTAAAAGGATGAAAAAATTACAATGCAAACACTAATTACAAGAAAGCTGATGTAACCGTATTAATATCAATAAAGTAGGCTTTGAGGCAAGAAGTATTACCAGAGATAAAGAGGGATATTTCTTAATAATTAATAGGTCCATTCATCAAGATGACATAACAATCCTAAATATGTCTGTGCCTATTAACAGAGTTTCAAAATACGTGAAATGAAAACTGACAGAACTAAGTGGGAAATAGTTAAATTCACAGTCATCGTTGGATAGGCAACTCCCCTGTGGTAAGATTGCCTCCAAAGACAGCCAGTACCAATTCCTCCATCCTCCAACCATGTGCCATGCCTTCCAACATGAGATGGAGCTGTTTTCCCGCTCCTTCAACCCAGACTGTCCTTGTGACTTGCTTTGACCAACTGAATTTAGCAGAAGTGACACTATATCAATTCCAGCCCAAGTCCTTAAGAGGCATGGAAGATTCTCTTTCACTCTCTTGGACTAGACTATTGAATATGAGAGACAGGGAAGCCCCTTGGAGGACAGCTGTTGCGACCTAGGCAACAAGTACCAAGGCCTCAGACATGTGAGTGAGTCTTCCAGATGGTTGCAACTGTACAGGTGACACCAGCTAACACCTCAACAAGAAGAAATGCCCAGTGGACCCACAGAATCATGGGGAACGATGAGTTGTTTTAAGCCATGAAGTTGTAGGGTGGTTTGTTATGCAGCAATCCATCATTGAAACACACCTTTCGTAGTACTTGCTGGAACCAGCAGACAAAAGCCAGTGAAGACAGCAGCTGTACCGCACGGGGACGGCATCCTCTGTATGCCCACACCCCCACCCACACACTTTGCTGCAGCTGCCCAGCCCAAAGGAGGGGTCGTGGGAAGTCCCCAAGGAGGGCCAGTGACTCTGAGAGGTGGAAACAAGAGAAGGTGAGGAGCGAGCTGTCCAGTTGGCTGAGATTCTGGAGCTCTTACTGCAGCTGTTCTTCCAGGGCAACAATGAAAGGCGTGTAACCTTTGGACAAGGTGTAGGGGGGATGATGGCACAGCAGCAGACGCAGCTTTGACGCAGATGCTGACTTGCAGCAGACACGGATGCTGACTTACTCCTTCGTGAAAACGCTATGATGGTCAAAAACTAGCTCTATCAGAAAAAAATGGTCCCAATCCTGCCAAGGAGGAAGTGTCCACACTCGCTGGAGCCCCGCTAGGCTAGGGATTTTTTTCATGTGTTTTCTATTGTTTAGTGGGTGGTGAGGGGATGAGAGCCACAGAAACAAAAGAAGAAATGGGTCCAAACTCATCATATTGTATACATTAAATATCTATAGCTTGTTGTATAGCAAATATACTTCAATAAAGCTCTGAAGGAGGAAGAGGAGGAGGAGAAATAAGAAAAGGAGAAGAAGGAATGGGTGACTACACCTGCTCTGCTCCTACTCTATATCCTGGTTTCGGAAATCTGCCATCTTCCTGGGGATGATGACTTCAGGAAGAGAAAAGAAAAGGCCGTTAAAAGAGTAGTTGAGGGCTTCTCTGGTGTCACAGTGGTTGAGAATCTGCCTGCCAATGCAGGGGACACGGGTTCGAGCCCTGGTCTGGGAAGATCCCACATGCCGCAGGGCAACTGGGCCCGTGAGCCACAGCTACTGAGCCTGCACTCTAGAGCCTGTGCTCCACAACAAGAGAGGCCGCGAGAGTGAGAGGCCCACGCACCGCGATGAAGAGCGGCCCCCACTTGCCACAACTAGAGAAAGCCCTCGCACAGAAACGAAGACCCAACACAGCCATAAATTAATTAATTAATTGAAAAAAAGAAACTCAAGGCTAGAATTAGGGAGTTGTTAACGACCAAAAAAAAAAAAGAGTAGTTGACATCTCGGAGGCGGATGAGAGACACATGGCTCTTCAAGAACGTACGGGCCAGCCTGAGCAAGGAAGGCCTGATTTTTAGCTTTTCCTGCAGGAGTGAGATGTTTGATGAGGAAGAAGCCCTGAGGGGCTATTACTAGGTGCTGGGTAGAGCTCGGTGGCAGGAGCTCTGGGCCACCTGAGCTCCCTTCAGCAATTAGAGGCGGGTCCCTGGGCCATGGCAGCCTTGAATAGCTGAGCACCCAGCTAAGCCCTGCCCACCTCAGCAGACACCCAGGCAACCCTGAGACACACGAGCAAACCCAGCCAAGATCAGCAGGGCCGCCCAGCCCATCTCAGCATCAGTCAACCTCCAGCTTCATGAGAGAACCAGGCTGAGGCCTGCAGAGAGCAGCCAACCTCCAGCTGACCCCAACATGCAGGAGTGAGCCCAACTGAGGTCAGCAGAACTGTCAACCAAGTTCAGCCCAAGTTAGTCAGTCCCGGCCAACCTGCAGATTCATTATCAACAACATCAAGCTACTCGTCAAGCTGGACAAGGCCTGGGTGCCCCTGGCAATGCACTGGAGCAGAGATGTTTTTTTCAACAAATGGTGCTGAAACAACTAGACAGTTACATGCAAAAGAAAGGAAGGAAGGGAGGGAGGGTTGGAGAGACGGAGGGAGGGACTGAGAGGGAAAGAAAGAAAGATCTAAACACAGACCTTTCACCCTTCACAAAAATTAACTCAAAATGGATCATAGACTTAAATGTGAAATGTAAAATTATAAAGCTCCTACAAGATAATATAGAGAAAAACCTAGATGACTTTGGGTATAGTGATGACCTTTTAGATACAACATCAAAAGCAAAACCCATGAAAGAAATTATCGATAAGCTAGACTTTATTAAAATTAAAAACTTCTGCTCTGTAAAAGACAGTATCAAGAGAATGAGAGAGGGACTTCCCTGGTGGTCCAGTGGTTAAGAATCCACCTTCCAATGCAGGGGATGCAGGTTCGATCCCTGGTCGGGGAACTAAGATCCCACATGCCGCGGGGCAACTAAGCCAACACGTCGCAACTACTGAGCCCGTGCACCACAACTAGAAGGCCCGTGTGCCTCAAACTACAGAGCCCACACGCTCTGGAGCCCCCGCGCCACATGGAGAGAAGCACTTGCACCACAATGAGAGATCCCGCATGCTGCTACAAAGACCCAATGCAGCCAAAAATAAATAAATAAAATAAAAACAGAGAGAACAAAAAGATAAGCCACAGACTGGGAGAAAATAATTGCAAACGATATATCTGACAAAGTACTATTATCTAAAATATACAAAGAAATCTTAAAACTCAACAATAAGAAAGCAAACACCATGATTAAAAAAATGGGTCAAAGACCTTAACAGACACTTCATCAAAGAAAATAGTCAAATACAAAATAAACATGAAAAGATGCTCCACATCATATGTCATCAGAGAAATGCAAATTAAAACAACGTGATACCACTACACACCTATTAGAACGGCCAGGATTTTTAGGGCAGTGAAAATACTCTATATGATACTATAATGATGGATACAGATTATTATACATTTGTCCAGACCCACAGAATGTACAACACCAAGAGTGGACCCTAATCTATACTATGGAATTGGGGTGATAACAATGTGTCAATGTAGGTTTATCAACTGTAACAAATGTACCATCTGATGGGGGCATGTTGATAAGGGAAAAGGCTATGCATGTGTGGGGTCAGGGGGTCATACTGGAAATCTGGATACCTTTCACTCAATTTTGCCGTGAATCTAGTCTCCTCTAGAAAATTAATTCTTAAAAAAAGAAACTGGAGGACATTATTGAAGAGCTGGAAACTGACAACTCTTTACTTGGGCTTAAAATAGGGGCTTTTAGAAAAGGATGTATCAAAGAGAAATCTAAACATACAGAACAAGTTGAGGTGATGGCTGGCATTACACGAAACATTCAGTCTTTAGAAGATTCATCAAAACACATCCAATATCAAGTACCTGCAACTGCAACAGGCTTCAAAATGCATCAGAAGAGAAAAAGAAGAGCTTTAGACAATGCTAAAAGATGCTTTGGATGAAAATGATGATCTGTAGGGATGCATGAAGCTGCTTTCACAAGAAGCCAAAGAAGGAAAAGGGAGAGTGAGTGAGCATATTAAACACAATGAAATGTTAGAGAATTCTGAAGAAAATCTGATCAAGCCTCAAGTGGCCACTTGCTACAGAGAAGCAATTGGCTGGCGTTCTTAGAAGACAAGGTGGATGGTGGGAGCTTGGAGTCAGCTATAACGAATGCACCAGAAAACAGGAGACTTCTTAGAAGATGAATCAAAAGGACTTTTGAAGAAACTGATTGATGCCACTCAACGAAAGGGTTATTTTAAAACACTTTAAAAGAAATAGAATGTACACTAAATTCGTCGAAGAAGATGAAATAGCCAGTGCTCTCATATTTAAAGTCTTCAAACTAAGAAAGCTTCACTGAAGTTAGAAAAACGCAAAAAGGGAGAGGCGATAATACCAGCAGAAATTTCAAGTCCTTCCTGAATTACAGCAAGAAAAATAAACGAATGTTCGCCAAGTAATCCAATCTAGAGAGAATTTGCTGTTGAACGTCATAGGAGAATCTTTCCAAAGCAGATGGCAAGGTCAGCTGGGCTGGATACCTACAGCGTACAAGCCAAAATTCCATCAGAAGAATTCAAAAGACTCATGGGCTATTACTGAAGCCAGCTTATTTCCCATGAGAGAAAAAGCTCATGATAATGTGGCTAAGAGCTCTCTTGGCTGAAAGAAACCTTGATAATGTAAGAAAAGCATTTCATACATCAGACAAAAAATACTGAGGAAGAACTTTAATCTTTTGAAGACCACCTTATGTCCCTGATGTTCCAAATGGACATACGGCAGAGTCCCAGAGGACCACTAGAGGGGGCTACCAGGTGAAGTACAGGACGCCTGGTTAAACTGACAAATATCACCCCAGCCAGGTCAATATCGTCAGCCATAAATGATGCTGTGACGTGTATCTTTGATGTGATGTGATGAAAATGGCACTTTACCTCTGTGATCTTCCTCCCCCAAACCCATGACCCCTATCTAACCATGTGAAAACCATCAGACAAATCCCCTCTTAGAGGGACGTTCTACAAAATACCTCAGAACTGTCCAACAGTCACGAAAAACAAGGAAAATCTGAGAAACTGCCACAGCCAAGAGGAGCCTAAGGACATGTGATAACTAAATGTCCTGTTGGATCCTGAGTGAGATCCTGGAAGAGAAAAAGCACATTAAGTAAAAACTAAGGAAATTTGAATAAAATATGACCTTTAGTTAATAATAATGTATCAATATTGAGTCATTAATTGTAATAAAAGTACCATACAAATGTAAAAGGTCCCTACAGAGGGGAAATGGGGTGTGAGGCATATGGAACTCTCCATACTATATTTACAATGTTTCTGTAAACCTAAAACTGTTCTAAAAAAAGTTAATTTTTTAAAAAGTCTGTGAGAATACAGGAGATTTGAACAGTATTATCAAACAACCTGTCGTAATGGACATTAATAGAACTTTAAACCCCAAACTGCAAATTACACATTTTTTTCAAGTGCACATGGAATGTTTGTCAATGTCTACTATACGCTGGACCATAAAGTGATTCTCAACAAGCTTGAAAGGAAAAGGATTGAAATTATACAGCGTTATGTTAGAGGATGTTCTTTGAACACAGTAGAAAGAAATTAGCAGTCAATTACATAAGATCTCTCTCAAATCTCCACATATTTAGAAATTAAAGAGCAATCTTCACAGTATTCCATGTGTCAAAGAAGAAATCACAAGGAAAATAAGAAAATATTTTGATATAAGTGGAAATTAAAACCTAACACAACAAAATTTATCCTGGCCTTTGGCTTCTCCATCTGTGATTGATGATGTGATTGGGACCTCATCCAGTCCCACGACTTTAAATTCCATATCTAAGCTGCTGAATCCCAAATTTATATCTCCAGCCCAGCCTCCGCCCAGAACTCACATATCAAATTGTTTGATGTCTCCTAGATGCTTGAAGGGCATCTCAAACCCAATATGGCTAGGAGAACTCTTAATTGTCCTCCCTACAGCTTCTCATTTCACCACCATCCATCCGGTCCCTTGGCCCCAAACCTACGAGTCATCTCTCTCCTTCCCACCTCCCCACACTTCCTATCTCTCTCCAAGTTCTTCTTATTCTACCTCCGAACAGATCTCGAATCTACCCACTTCTCTCCATATCCCTCACTGTATGTCTCAGGGCCTGGGACAAAGTAGATGTTCAATAAACAAAACTTGGGGTGGAGGATGAACCCCTCTTTCCCAGGTCAGGGGACTTGGAAAGCTAAATTAGAAACCAGAAGGTTGCTTAGGCTGGTTTGATGGTCTTTTTCAGCAGAGTGTGGGAAAACCTGACGGCTTCACCCTGTTGTCTAGTTTGCTCCTGACTTCATGCGTCCCTCCCTTGAACTTGATTCACTTCCATCCTCTAGCAAGTAGGTGACACTTACTTGAGTTGGCTGAATGGATGAGTTCCTGAAAGCCGTCTGGTCCCTGCCCGTTGAGCTCCGTGTTCTGCCTCTTTCCTGTTAACAGTCTTTCCTCACCCCACCCGGGTGCAGCATGGTTAGTTAACGCTCAGCTTTCTTGGGTTTCAACACATTATAATCTCATGGCCCAACCCTAGTAGGACGCTGCTCAACCTTCTAAGCCCAAATTTACAAGTATTTCTTACAGTAAGTCACTTATTTCAACCATTATACTTTGATTCTTTTAAATTTCATTCTAAAGGTAACATTCATCTAAGTGTATGAGTTTGCTAAGGCTGTCATAACAAGTAACAGAGACCGGCTGGCCTAAACCACCTAAATTTATTTTCTCGTAATCCTGGAGGTAGAAGTCCAAGCTCAAGTCAGCAGGGCTGGTTTCTTCTGAGGCCTCTCTCCTTGGCTTGTAGATGGCCGTCTTCACGTGGTCTTCCTTCTGTACATGTCTGTGTCCTAATCGCCTCTCTTTTAAAGATATCAGTTATATGGGATTAGGGCCCACCCTAATGGCCTCATTTTAACTTAATCACCACTTCAAAGGCCCTCTCTCCACCTACAGTCATATTCTGAGGAACTGGGGGTTAGAATGTCAGCATAGGAATTGGGGAGGTGACAATTTAGCTCATAACACTATGAGTCGTTAATTCCTAGACTTTCTTTTTAGTATTGACAGCAATAATTACAGAAAAAAAGGAAATCCTTAAGCACAGCCTGAAAGACAGCTCAAGGTCTAAAGCAAGATGCGTCCCACACCCAGGTCAAAGCTGACAACATCCACATTCCCTGAACAAGTACAAATGGCGGGGTCTGCAGGCAAACAGGAACTTCACTCTTACCTTGTGGGTGAAACATAGCTGCATCGTAAAATATGAATATGAAAGAATGGACAAGGCAACGAAGACTCATATAATTCCACCATCTCCTGATTGAATTTCCACTTCTGAAAAAAATACAGGCTCCGTATTTGATAAGAGGGTTAATCTCTAGTCCAGCTGTCCTCCTGCAATGACTCGTCACCATCCAGCTCTCCACTTCAGTGACACCTCCTCCTGGAAGCCCACCCTGACCCCTTCTCCATTCTTAAACATCACTGTTTTATTTTCTTCAAAGCATGTAACACTCGGGAATAATCACATTTATTTACTTGATTATTTCTGGTCTCTATTCATTAGAATAGAAGATGCAAGGGAAAGGTAGGGTCCTTGCCTGTCTTGATTCACTCCTAAATCCTTACAGCCCGGCCCATAAGACACCCTCCATCAGCGGGTGTTGAGTGCATGAAAAAATAGCTGCTACATTTATGAGTCGATTTGGCTTTAGAGTGACTTTTACAAGTTCATCTACCAAATTGTACTTCTCTGAATCAAAAACGTTGAAAATGTTTGCCTTCTTTGATGAGAGGTGTCTCGAAATTCTAGCAGGGAAGTAAAATCGAGGGGGGTGATGCGAAGGTGAAATTGAAAATTAGCAGAAGCGCCGCCCTGGAGGTGGCCACCAGGAGGCGCCACCTAATCGCCCTGAGCAGGCTGGGGAGGTGCCAATCTCAGCCCGGGCCGGCGGACCCTGGGCGTGGCCACCGCCACTTCCAAGTTCTTCGTTCCCAAACGTGCCCCTCCTTCCCTCCAGGTACCCCGACGGAAGGAAGAGGGGCCCGGCCTGCGATGGGGTTCCCAGGAAGAAGGCTGGCTGCAAATATATTTCCCCCACAAAAGCAACTACAAAACAGAATTCCTAGGAATCAGCTTTATGACCTGTGTAAAGTGAGGCACAAAACTTTCCTGGGGACCATAAAGCTTAAATGGCGAGACAAACCATATTCCTGGATAGGAATGTAGACTCTCCCCCAAATTAAAGCAAATCCAATAAAAATCCCAATAGGTTTTTGCAGACAAGTCGAAAATTCATTCTAAAATGTGTCTTGAAAAGCCAATACGTTACAATCGTCAAGAGAGTCTTTCTAAGTGTGCAGGCAAGGAAGAAATCATAATGGAAAATCTGAGGGATTTCTATATCAAAATAGTCCATGAATGCAATCAAAAGGCAGGTGTCGAAGTGGAAAAACACCAGTGATTTCTGATGGACAGAGCTAATATTCCTAATATACAAAGAGATCTCTGTTTTTTATGAAGAGAAACACACGAGTAGAAAAACTGGGAAAGGACACAGGCAGAACCCTAAAGAGTAGGGTCAGGAGCCGCCTGGCCAGGGTTGTGGGGTTTATCCTGAATGAACTGAGAAGTCAGAGGCAGGCTTGGGGAGAAGCAGGGCTTGGTTGATTTACTTTTAAAAGTGCGTCCTCTGGCGGCTGAAGCGAGAACAGATTTTTGCGGGGGCCGGGAAAGGTGGGGAGGACCCTGCAAAGGATCGGGAGAAAGACCAGGTGAGGTGATGGCGTGGACCAAGGTGGGAGAAGCGGTCGGATATGGATAGACTTTGGACCAGGGAAGTTGCTGGTAGATTCAGTGCGGGGTGGGAGACAAATAAGAGGCACCAGGATGATCAAGATCTGGCGTTAGCTGCTAGAACAGAGTCGTCCTCGCTCAAGTGTGGAAGACTGGGGAGGAGCAGGTATGAAAGAGGAAGTGCTTTGATGAAGGGAGTATAAACAGTCACAGCTTTTCTAAAGGGCAGGTTGTCAATATGTATCAAAATATTTCGCAAGAGGTAGGCCATTTAAACCAGCAGATCCACTTGTAGCAATGTATCTTCGGAAAATAGCAAGCTAGGAAGCAAGGAAGCACACAGCATACAAGTATCTTCATGGCTGCTTTGCTTGGAAGAGCAAAATTTTGGAATATTCTTCAATCAGTAACATATGGCACATCAAAGGATGCAATTCTATACACTCATTAAACTACAATCTGTATTTGATGACATGGAAAGCTGTTCAGAACATTTTGTTAACTGAAAAAAGCCGATTAGAGAACTGCGTAATTCCATTTTTTACAGGATAAACTTTGTGAGTATATATATGCATGTAGAGAAGACCTAGAAGAATATACACCAATTGTGTATCGATACTGATAACAGAAGTTATCCTAGCAAAGCGTAATTTTGGACAAGGCTGCTGCTATGGGTTGAATTGTGCCCCCCAAATTCATATGTTGAAGTCCTTAACCCTCAGTACCTCAGAATATGACCTTATTTGGAAATAGAGTTGTTGCAGATGTAATTAGTTAAGATGAGCTGATGAAGATGGGCCTTAATCCAATATGATAGGTGCCCTTATTAAAGGGGAAATTTGGACACGGACGTATACATGGAAAACTCCATGTGAAGATGAAGGAAGAGACTGGGTGATGCTCTTACACACCAAGGAACGCCAAAGATTGCCAGTTAATCAGCAGAACCCGGGGAGAGGTGTGGAGAAGATTCTCCCTCCAGACCTCAGAAGAAACCAACCACGGCACTATGAGACTATGAACTATGAAACAAAAAATTTCCATTGTTTGAGCCACTCAATTTGTGATACTTTGCTATGGCTGCCCTCGCTAACTAATACAGCTGGCTTCCTATATTGTCTGAGATTTCTCCGATACACAAATATTTACTGCATCCTCAGAAAAACAAAATATTTCCATTTTAAATTTTAAAAAATTTTACTAGAAATTAAGTCTCATATAACGTGATGGGGTAAAAAAAAACATGATTCAAAATATATTTCAAATTCGTATACCTGTTGATGATATGTTTATTTTTTCTGAGCAGTGTTCTGAAAAATTCAGATAAAATAGTACTACTCTTTTTCAAATGATTTAAATGGAACCTACCTCCCCCCCGCCCCCCCCCCGCCACCAACTGGGGAGGCTACAGAGAGGAAGCAGCAGTAGTGGCAGAGCTGGTGGGGTTTGAACTGTATGCCCTTTGTGAAGAGTAGTGAGGATGTTCACTGCAGCATTGTTTATAACAGTGAAACACTGAAAGTAATCCCAACAATAACCGGCAGCAGAAAGTTATTTAAGTTATGATACCTCCAGTTCTGTGCTGTTTATTATCTCATTTAAGCCTAATATTATCACTTAATCATTATTACCTATGAAATAGGTAATATTTACCCAATTGGTAGGCAGAGACATAATGAACATGAGAACAAATGTTTTATCTTCACTAGTAATAAAAAAAAATGTTAAGAAGAACAGAACAAATCTGAAGAAAAAAGAATATTCACTTTTTTAAAAGGCAGAAATAAAGTAACTAGAAAACAGAAAAACAGAATTGATAAAAATCTAAGACGTTCTTTTAAAATATACATAATTAGCAAATATCTGGCACTTTAAATTTTTTGAATAAAATATTGACAAAATGTTATATTATTAAATAGAGCTACCATATGATCCAGCAACCCCGCTCTTGAGTATACATCCAGAAAAAAATGAAAACTCTAATTTGGAAAGATACATGCACCCCAGTGTTCATAGCAGTACCATTTACAATAGCGAAGACATGGAAACAACCCAAGAGCCCATCAACAGACAACTGGCTTAAGAAGATGTGGTAGGGCTTCCCTGGTGGCACAGTGGTTGAGAGTCCGCCTGCCAATGCAGGGGACACGGGTTCGTGCCCTGGTCCGGGAAGATCCCACATGCCGTGGAGCGCCTAGGCCCGTGAGCCATGGCCACTGAGCCTGTGCATCCGGAGCCTGTGCTCCGCAACGGGAAAGGCCACAACAGTGAGAAGCCCGCGTACCGCAAAAAAAAAAAAAAAAAAAAAAGACGAAGAAGAAGATGTGGTATATATACAATGGAATATTACTCAGCCATATAAAAGAATGAAATATTGCCGTTTGCAGCAACATGGATGGACCTAGAGAATATCATGATTAGTGAAGTCAGACAGAGAAAGACAAATGCTGTATATCACTTATATGTGGAATCTGAAAAATAATACAAATGAATCTATATGCAAAACAGAAACAGACTCACAGATGTAGAAAACAAACTTATGGTTACCGAAGTGGTGGCGGGGGGCAAATTAGGAGTATAGGATTAACAGATTAAAAACTACTCTACATAAAATAGATAAGCAACAAGGATTTACTGTATAGCACAGGAAAATATATTCAATATCTTGTAATAACCTATAATGGAATATAATCAGAAAAAATAACTGAAGCACTATGCTGTACACCTGAAACTAACCCAATATTGTAAATCAACTATACTTCAATTTAAAAAATTATAATGTTGAGGTATATGTTTTTACTTATCAAATTAAAGGACACATTTTAAATGACTTCACCAAAGGTAGTATAGCCACTTCTCACAAATACGGCTGATGATAAACTGAAAAAAAAAATTCTGGAGAGGACCACAGCAATGTTTGCAAAAAAAAGTCTGTGAGATGAGACAAAGATTTACACACAAAGAGGTTCATGAATATGAGACAATTTTTAATCATGCCAGATGTATTTGTTTTATATTGCTGCTGTAACATATTATCATAAATTTAGTGCAACACAGCTTCCTCATCTCAGAGTTCTGCAGGTCAACAGTACAGGTGGGCTCTGCTGTTTCCTCTGTGCCTAGCCTCACAAGGTCAAAAGCAAGGTTCCAGTCAGCTTGGGCTCCTTATCTGGAGGCTCTGGAGGGGGATGTTCTCCCAGGCTCACTCAGGTTGTTGGCAGAACTCAGTTCTGTGTGGGTGTAGGACGGAGGTCTCCGTTTTCTTGCTCTCAGCAGGGAGCCTCTCTCCTGGCTTTAAGGGCACCTGTTTCCCTGACAACACCTCCCCCCAGCCCACATCATCTTCAAACCAGCAACGCCGCATCCAGCCCTTCTCATAGTTCAAATCTCTCTCCATCCTCCTTCTGCCACATCTTTCTCACTCTAACCGGAGAAAGTTCTCTGCTTTTTAAGGGCTTGTGTGATTAGACTGGGCTTGTCAGATAATCCACGATAATCTCCCTATTTTAAGGCTCATAACCTTAATTACATCTGCAAAGTTCCTTTCACCATGCAAGGTAGCAAATTCACAGGGTCCAGAAATTAGGATCTGGGGCGCAGGGGTGTGTGGGTATTCTGCCTACCACATGAGAAAACACTGAAAGTATTTTTAAAAGAAAAAAGGATATTAATCAGGGTTTCTCGACCTTGGCACTATTGACATTTTACACTGGATAATTTTTTGTCTTGTGCATTAAAGGATGCTCAGCTGTTATCTCTTGCTTCTCTGCCCACTAGAGGCTGGTAGCACCTACCCTGCCCCCTCCTCCTCCCCCACTGTGACAACTGAAAATGTCACCAAACATTGCTAAGTGTTCCCTGAGGGTCAAAATTGCCCTCAGTTGAGAACACACACACACACACACACACACACACACACACACACACAGGCATACACACAAAATGTGGTTCCAGTTTTGTAAAAAAAAAAACACAGCACAAACATACTCACACACAGAGAGTAAGAAATATTGGAGAAAAAATAACAGAACACTAACAGTGGTTATTGTGGGTTTTGTCATAATAGTTGTTTTGTTTCTTTATGCTTTTCTCTGCTTTTCAAGTTTGAATAACTATTACTTTTAAGCATTATTTTACTAAGCAATTTCTCCCCAAATAGGTTTCCAAACATGAAATCTGTGTCTTTATTCTTAGAAGTCCTATATGCCATTTCACTGTTCTTGTGAGGTACTGCTGAATTTTTGTATCTCTATTCATAACTAAACTTATGTTTTTCTCTTTTATTTGTCAGATTTTTGTATCAGAAGACATAAACTGTACCTGAAACTAATCAAAGCATCAGTAGAATTAACTATTGCTTTAGTTGGAAAGAATTATCCAGTTAAGTGGCCTGGCTGCTCAGAACCATTTTTTGAGATAATTGCTTGAGAACTTTTTCCAGTAGCTTCCTTTATTATAGGGCATTGTGATCTTCTACTTTTTTCTTTTTTTTAATTTTTGGCTGCGTTGGGTCTTTGTTGCTGTGCGCGGGCTTTCTCTAGTTGCGGTGAGCAGGGTCTACTCTTCGTTGTGGTGCACAGGCTTCTCATCGCAGTGGCTTCTCTTGTTGTGGAGCACCCGCTCTAGGGGTGCGGGCTCAGTAGTTGTGTCACGAGGGCTCAGTAGTTGTGGTATGCAGGCTCTAGAGCGCAGGCTTAGTAGTTGTGGCTCACAGGCTTAGTTGCTCCACGGCATGTGGAATCTTCCCGGACCAGGGCTCAAACCCGTGTCTCCTGCACTGGCAGGCGGATTCTTGACCACTGCGCCACCAGGGAAGTCCCCTTCTACTTCTTGAGTCCGTTTGGCCACTTATACTTCTCCATAAAATCATCACTTCAGAATATATATATTAGATATGATTGTATATAAAATACATTATAATTTGTAATATCCACCTTGTCTATAGTTACATCTTCTTTCTATAGGATATAGAAATGTATTAATGTTTTCTCTCTTATTTATTAATTAGATTTTCCAGAGATTTGTCTCTTTCTACTGATAGTTTTCAGCAGAACGCTCTCTTTGATCTACTTAGCAGGTATAGCCATTATGGAAAACAGTATGAAGGTGCCTCAAAAAATTAAAAATAGAACTACCATATGATCTGGCAATTCCGCTACTGGGGATATAGCCAAAGGAAATGAAATCAGTATCTTGAAAAGATATCCGCACTCCCATGTTCATTGCAGCATTATTCACAATAGCCAAGACATGGAAACAACCTAAGTGTCCATTGATGGATGACTGGATAAAGAAGATGTGTGTGTCTATGTAAAATAAATACTATTTAGCTGTAAAACTGAAGAAAATCCTGCCATTTGTGACAACATGGATGAACCTGGAGGATGTTACGCCAAGTGAAATAAACCAGACAGAGAAAGACAAATACTACGTGTGAACTCATTTGTATGTAGAACCTTAAACAGTCTGACTCATAGAACCAGAGACAGCATGGTGTTTACCACAGGCTGGGGGGTGGAGGAAATAAGGAGAGGTTGGTCAAAGGGTACAAACTTTCATTTATAAGATGAATAAGTTCTGGGGAGCTGATAAAACTCGGAGGGTCGTGGGGATACACTTGTCTGAGACCCCTGCGTTTCCAGTAAGCCTCTCCACTGACCTTCTAGGGCTTAATTACCATCGTTACGTCTTAAATAACCAGTGCTTTAAATTGTAATGAACCAGATGTTTTTTAAGAACGGCACTCAACTACTCAATTTGGGGAAAGAGGTAAAACACATGTAAAAGTTCACATCTGGGGTTTTAGTTTTAAAATGAACTGTTGCAGGGGTCGATTCCAGGAGACCTTCCTACTGGGGCCAATCCTGGCTCCTCAACTGGGTTGATGGGGAGAGGCACGCGTCACAGGTGAGGGTGCGGCGGAGCAGCCCAAAGGCATCCCAGGTGAGATGAGGACTGAGCCTCCAGACACCCTGCCCTGCGGATCTTCCCATCACACTTGCCGTAATCCTCCTGGGTGGGTGAGAAATGGCCAACAGGACCCTTCACTCAGCAACTGAGGCCACAGGTTACACAAGAGAGTGAAAGAGCAGGGGCTGCCCTCATTTCTCTGCTTCCAGTGTCCTCCGCATGCACCCCCAGGAAGGTTCTGCAGGAATTAAGGGTGAAGGAAAAAGGATGATGGAGAATGAAGGTGGTGTAGATGGATGCAGGATGCAGGATAAGGGCAAGCAATTGGGCACCTGGCCCTGAAGCCTCCTGCCAGGGCCCAGGACACGTCGGAAAAGGAAGTGGGAGGAGGGAGCGGTGTGGGCAGGTTCAGTGGGGGCTCCAGCATTTCCAAAGAGGAGTGTATGAAGTGGGATAGAGGGCACGGGGAGCTTGTCTAGCAGATGCATTTGCCTGGCAAACACGGTTTTAACAAAGACTGTATGTTCTGGAGATGGCTGGTCTTGGAGAGGCAGCTGGAAGGGATAAAGCAGCGATGGGGACTGAGTCCATGCCTGATTGGATGGATGCGATGGATGGATGGAGTGAGTGAGTGAGTGGTTAAAGGAACCTTAGACTTCCCCGGGCAGCGCCCGGCAGCGGTCACTGCGCGCCCAGCTAGCGGGAGGGGGGCGCAGGCGCGCAGGGCGCCAAGGCCCTCCCTTGGGGGGGGGGCGGGGGCGGGGCGGGCTGGGGGTGGGGTTAGAGAAAAGGACCCAACGCGATCCAAACTTCCGGTGCCTGCGGAGAACCGAGCGGCTGTGGCACAGATAGAGGCTGCACAGAGAGTGGCTGCACGGCCGGAGGCTGCAGGGCGGACGCGCGGCCCGGCGTAGCCATGGTGAAGATCAGCTTCCAGCCCGCGGTGGCCGGTATCAAGGGCGACAAGGCCGACAAGGCTTCGGCCTCGGCCTCGGCCTCGGCCCCGGCGCCCGCCCCAGCCGCTGAGATCCTGCTGACGCCGTCTCGGGTGAGAGGAACGGGGGGTCGAAGCGCGCCTTGCCGGCCCCGGCGACTACCCGAGGCGCATCGGGACCCCGGAGTCTCGAGCGGAGCGGGGGTGGGATTCCGGAATGGGTCTTCCATCCCAGAATGGGCAGGGGCCTTGGGTCTTGGCCCTCTGCGGCAGCCGAAAGCATAAGTCTGAAGAATGGGAGGGGCTCCGAGTCGATGGTCCCAGGTGAGGAAGCGCTCAAGGTCTCTTCCAAAAGTGGACCGAGCCCTAGGCGCCTGGCCCCAGAATAGGGGAGGGAGCTGGTCCGGAGAGGTTCGAGGAATGTCGGTGGGGGTATATGTGTCTGTTTCCAATCAAGGAGGAGGGGCCGCAGGTCGAGTCCCCAGGTGGGGGATGGGAGGAGGGTTGGACATTGTTTCCCCAAAGTAGGGCGGTGGGTTGTGATTGGTGGGGAATGGGGAGAGGGGCTCTGGTGCCAACGAAGGGGGCGGGACTATTGATTGCGTCCCAAACGGGGGACTGCTGGGGCCAAGGGATGTGCTGTTGGTCTGCACCTGAATTGGTGGACCAGAAAGCGATGATACATGAATTGGAGATAAACCAGAATCCGCCTGGCCGCACGTCCGGGGTTCGAGATTCGGGGTTACGAGGCTGGGTGCCCTGATCCCACCGCCCCCGCTGCCGCCTGGGCCTTCCTGCCCTCTTCCTTCCTCTCCCGGCTCCCTCGCGCACTGGGCTACCCCCTCCACTTCGCGGTGCCCTGGTGCCCTCTAGCACCCAGGCTGTGCTTTGTGGAGGCGGGCCTCGGTGCACCCCGCCCCCTCCAGCGGCCTCCCCTCCTCCCCTTTCCCTCCGGCCTGGGGGAGAGGAGGCATTTCCGCCGTGGAAAACTGTCTGAGCTGCGTGGAGTCCGACTGGGGGAGGGCCCAGAGGGGGCAGGACGCGTGGCGGGCAAGGACGGGAGGGAGAGAGAGCTGGTGCAGCCTGGCTCTACAGTGTCTCGGCAGAGGTGTCTACGCTGCTTCCACGCGGCCGTCGCTCCTGGCGTTCTTGGGGCGCACCAAGCTCCCGTTCCCCCCCCAATGGGAAGTCTTCCTCAGCGCCAAGGCCCCTCCCCAAGTTGATGGCTCAAACTAAACCTTGCTGGGGGGGGGGTATGGGAGGGTGGGTGCTTCAGGATGACCTGTGCCCTGGAAGAGAGGACACAGGAGAGGGTCCTCAGAGGTGGGTGTTATAGCCAGAGCAAAGACACCTAAGTGAGGAATTCCAGGAAGAGCCTTGGCACGCTCCCCTGCCCTGGTGTGGTCGCTGCAGCATCAGTGACCCCCGGGGCTGGGTTTCCAGGGGGTGGGGTGCTCTGCAGCCACCACCAGAGCAGCTCCATCTTCTTCTGATGCTGAGTTGGGGGTGGGGACACTTCATATTTGAAGGCATGGCCTGCAGCTTTAAAAGTTTGCAGGGGGCCCTTTAAACCTCCTTCCTCCCTTCCACTTAGCCCCTGGAGGGTGCAGGGCTGGGGGCCCAAGGCAGCACACCCACTCCTGTCTTCTCCAGCTGCTACTCCCAGGGCCAGGCACCCAGCTGAGGCCTGGAAAACTGGACACTGCCTCCAAAAGCTATAGGATTCGGGCAGGAGGGAGGACCAGCCAGACAGTGGAAGGATGGATTTCAAACCCACCAGAAGGTCTGCCGAATCTCACAGGAGTGCCACATCCTCCGGCAGCAGCTGACGGGTGTCAGGCGGGATGGCAGATGCCAGCGTCGCCTTGGCAGTAACTGACATCCAGCTTCTGGCTCCAAAGTCAAGCGTCCTCTCTTCCCCCTCATCCAGCGTGAAATGGAAATATCAACGTCTTCCCTGTGCTGTTTTCAGTGGCTTCGAGCCTGCTGAGTGTGCCTCGCCCCCAGCCCTTGTTAGTTGGTTAGAGTCTCCTGGCTGTCTTAATTGGCAAGGGGGAGCGATGGGGCCCCTGGAGGAAGATGAAAATCCCAGCCCCTTTAGGACAGATCTGCTTATTAGTAAACTTTCACAGCTCACTGGCCCTCAGGGGATCAGGGGAGGCTTTGGGGTGTCGCATGTTGGCTCTGCCAGTCGCCTAGTGGAATCGGAGCCTTGGGAAGAGAGTGCACTTCTGTGAGCCTCTTGTGGCCTCGCCTGGCCAGTGGGTACGTTTCCCCCACATCCAGTGCCCAACGTAGAGCAAGCCCCCCCATTCTTGCCTCCTACCTCGCCCAGTGAGCTCAGCAGACGCCCAGCATTCACAGCAGCCCAGGACGGCATCGGCCTGGGGCGAGCGAACTGGGAGCCCCAGGAGCTGCTTCATCAAGACAGGACATTTGGGTTTGTCCCGCGCTGACGGGCCTGCCGGAGGAAAGCGTATCAGAAGGTCTGTTTCGGCTCGGGGTGACCCTGGAACCCTCCTTGGTTACTGAACTGGACTCGAAAATAAGATTTAAAGCCCTGGAAGGACCACTCGATGAACAGATGAGTTCACGAGTGCCTTTCACCAGTGAGCTACCCTCTAGCTGTCCTAATAAAATTTCAACCTGTGTGCAGGCCCCAGGGGCCAGGGTAGGGCGGCAGGAACACTCTCACATTGGGCCTCCCCCTGCTTCTGAGTAAAAACTGAAACAAGGAGGATTTTGTCCTCACATGTGCCGCTGGAAGGAACTGCCTCGGTGGCCAGGAAGGGATGGGTGTGAGGGTCCAGCTGCGCCTCCAGCTGCCCCCACCATGTGGTGCTTGCCTCCCAGATGATGAGGGGCCTGCGCTGATGGGCAGCTGGCAGCAAGCCAGCCTGGAAGGTGGGCTGGACGGGGAGCACCCCCTCTTAGTACGCTCTGGCTGGATTCTTCCCCTGTGGAGGCCCACTGGCCTGCCCTGGGCCTCTCAGCCCAGTTCCCCTCTCCCTACGATCTGCCTGTGTCTTTGCTCCCCCATGTGTGTGCACACGAGCGCGCGCACACACACACACACACACACACACACACACACACACACACACACACACACACACACACACACACACACACACACAGCCAGGTGTGGGCATGTAGAGACTCGAACAGTCCGGGCTGGGGGCCTGCAAGGGGAGAGAACCGTGTTCAGTACAGTCATCTCAGCGCTGGAATTTTCTCCCTGGCCTTTGCTTTTGATTAATGGCCCCTGTGTCACCCCCTCCCCCGGCCCGCATACCTGGGGATCAGATTTCACTTTCCTCCTCCTGGCCTCAGGTCCTGGGCAGGAGGGAGCTGAGTCTCCTGGAGCGGTTGGGGGAGGGTCCCCTGCCGGCCAGGAGGGTGGATCGCAGGGCTTGGCGTCCTCCTGCCCCAGTGCCCCATCCCCGCCAGCCCTGCGGCCTGGGCCAAGAGGACCTTGGTGAATGGGCAGTGCTGCCTTTTGCCCGCCTGCCCTGGGCCTTCCCTGAGGGGCTGTGGCGTTTGGACTTGTGCCGCAGTGGCTTTTCTGCTTTCTCTCTCATTTCCCTCTCTTCTCTGTTCTCCCCGAGGCCCATCCTTGCATGTTTCAAGGCTGTCAGCAGATTGCCACAGAGGATGAGTTTCTCTTCCCATAAAAAAAAATGTTTATGGTAAGAGCAGGGAAGTGCAGCCCCTGCAGTGTCTCTGCGCTGTGTCTCCCCCAGGAGAGCCCTTCTAGCCGCAGCTCTGCTTCTCGTCCCCCCAGCCTTTGTTCTCTGGGGTCTCACCTTGACTGTCAGGTACAGAACAGAAGAGGGAATCTGCCTGGCCCAGCCAAGCAGAGCAGTGCAGAGGGCTGTCGGGAGTGTCCTTGGGGTCCATGCCCTTCCTCCTCACACGGCCTGCACCGTGGGCACCGGTGGGTCACAGGGCAGGAATGGGTTTCCCTGATGGCAAGTTCACGATGCCTTATCAGCATTTACCCAGCTGACGTCTGTACGTCTGAGCACAGCTCTGCGTGCTCCGTGGGCAGAGGCCCAGTCCCCCCACCCCTGCTAGGCTTCTGTCTGTCTGTCTCTCTCTTTCTCTCTCACTGGTGCCCTTGCCTTTGTGGTCTGCAGCCTGGGAAAGAAAGATGCTGAGGAGGGGGGACTGGTGCTGGGGAGGTGAGGCGAGACCCGCCCCTAGCCGTCTGCCCGGGCCAGCTGTGGCTGCATTTCTGGCTCCCCTGCTAGCCGCCTCCGAGCAGCCTGCAACTGTAGTTACTCTGCTTGCGGTTCATTTCGACATCCTTACTGAGGGAAGGTAGCTGGGGAGCTCTGTCCATGAGCCCTGCGGGCCTTCTGAGTTTATGCTTAAGTTGGCTGGGTTCCCCTTGGCTCTTCTGGCCCTGGCTTTGCCTAATCATTTAAGGAGCTCCACTGCAGGCTCCATGAAACAGGCAGGCCTAGGCCTGGGCCCCTTTCGGGTCCCCGGACATGTGGCCCACGTGCCCCACACGAGTGCATGGTGAGGCCTGTGGCTCAGGAAGCCCAGTTGCCATGGAAGCAGTATTTTTCTGCTTTCTGGAAGCCCCCAGATGCGTGGCTGTGGGTAACTGCTCCGTGGAGGGGGGGCCTTCTCCCGAGGCTCCAGCATGACAGGTGAAGCAGCTGGGGGCTTCGGGAAGCAGGCCCCTCGGCCGTCATACCTGTCATTCTGGGTGAGCTGCACAGCCCGGATCCTAAGGGGTGAGGCCCCAGGTTCCAGCCCAGGCTGCTTACAGGCTCCCCAGAGGCCTCTGAGGGCTGCAGCTCGGGGCTGACCTTTCAAGCACTGCCAGCGAGGGCAGGATTCAGGGGCCTCCCGCCCACCTGGGGCTTTACGTCCCGGTCCCAGTGCCTTTGTCTCGAAGCCGGGACACCAGCAGCCTCTGGTCCTGCTTTCCCTTCCATCCCTCCTGCTCAGCCATGATGCTTCTGGGGGTTTGGCCTCTGCGTGTCAGGTAGGGAGGGGTGCAGGGCATGAGCCATGGGTGTGCCCTAGAGGGGTCTGTAGGAGCGGGATAGGAAGCCATTGTCCACAGCTCTAGGAAAGGGGAGGATCCCCAGCCTTCACAGGCACACCCACAGAGACGTGTGAGGACACAGGGTGGGATCCAGGGGTCCTGGCTGGAGACTGTCCTCAGCCACTTGCCTCATTTTCCTCTGGAGCCGCTCCCCACTCTCCGTCTTCCCTGACCGCCTCCCCACCTGGGGCAGCCTGGCCCCCGTGCCTGGCCCCTCCCCCAGGCACATAGAAACACCTGACCCAGCCGGGAGCAGAAAGGAAGCTATAAAACTGGTAGGCCTCCCCTTGTCTGTGAACCTCAATTGTGGAGCTGGCCCTCGGGCTCTTGCTTTGTAGCCCATTGACTTTTTTTTGTTTTCTGGTCTTTTTAAAAGCGGTTCTCATAAGCTTGCTTTTGCTTCTCTGGTTTGCAGGAGCAAAGCATGGCCACTGTGCAGCCTCGACAGCTGGCTCATGGTGGCCCTAAAAAAAAAGAAGGAGAGCTTTAGCTGATAAAGATCTGCTATTTTTATCTACCACTTTATCCTTTACAAAGTGCTTTCAGGGTCTCTGTCTCCTTTAATCCCAACAAAACCCTGTCAGGAGGAGTCTGTTCACATTTCACAGGAGGACCTGCAGAGGGTGGGAGGGTCAGGAGGCTGGGATGTTCCCCACGCATGGATCGCAGCCCCTGCTGGGGGCCTCTGGGTCCCTGCAGCCCCACTGGTCTCGCTAAATACAAATGTTGTGCCTCCAGGGCAGGATTCCCAGTGGGTGTGGCGCCTTTCTTCTGCGTCACCCACCTTTCCTTAGGAGCCACTGAGGATGGCTGGAGCCCCTGGGTGGCTTGTTCCTGCGAGACACTGGCAGAGCTTGGTCATCGGGTGGCCCCATCCTGGGCTGATCCTGGGAGCCCGTTGGAAAGTCAGAACGCTTGCAGTCTCCCACCCCCTCCCCCTGGCAGCTGTCCCTGCAGGCCCTGTGAGCAGTGGCCGCCCAAGTGTGCTAGTGACCTTGCTTATTGCCCCCAGGGAGCCCCAGCGTGCCGAGGAGGTGCCAGCCAGGGGGGTGGTCTCACCAGGTGCTTCTCTGGTTTCGATCGCAGCACCCCTGCAGCAGGGCCAGGGTGGGGAGAGGCCCCAGGCCTGCAGATGGCCCAGCCTGTGAGGGGGTATGGGATGGGCCGGGTCACCTCTCCATCCTGTGTCTCCATCCCATGGTGCTGGAGGCTGGGGGCCACTGGCCTGGTGATACATGTGCCTCGTGATGGGGGGGGTGTGTCTTTCAGGCATTTTCTACCCTTTTCCTGAGGAAAGGGTGTGGGGAGAGGGGAGCGCTCCAAGCAGGGAGGCATCGCCCACTCTGATGGGATGCCCCTCTACTCCCTGAGGCCCAGGTCCCACACCCCCATGTGCCCCAAGCACAGCAGGCCCTGCACCCCGCCCCTACCAGGCTGGGCCCCCTGTGCGCCCTGAGAATAAAGGCCTGTCTTGGGTAACTTGGACCTGCATCATGTCCCCACTGCCGACCTCCCACTAAGCAGGATGAGGGAAGAGTGGAAGCGGGCACAGAGCGCTAAGCAGACGGTTAGCGGCGGGGCCAGAGTGAGAAGGCCCAGGCTCCCCTCCTGCCCCCCCACCTCTGCCACAGCTCCTTGAGGTTGGCAGGGGCACTGGCCTCTACCCTCACCCGGCTGCATCCGGACACCGTGGAGGAGGGATTGAATGATGGATCCCAGAGGCAGAGCCGGGCCTGGGGCTCTTGCAACATCTCCAGGGTGAAGGAGGCCCGGGTTAGGGCAGGGGTGCCAGTGAGGAAGGGCACAAAGACGCGCGATGGCCGAGCTCACACAGCTGGGAAGAGCCCGAGTCACGAGATTCTCCGTCCAGCGCCCCAGGGAACGCAGGGCTGCCGAGCCTTACACACGCCCCCGGCCACTGGCCCAGACGTGTGTGGACCAGAGTTGGGTCCGCTTGCTGCTGCTTGGCAGTCCTGCAGCTACTGTCCCGGACCTGAGCCTGGAGGAACCTCCTGCCCTGGCCTGCCTGCCGGCAGCCACATTCCCCTCCTGGCAGAGGCTTCCGGAAGCCTCCAGACTTCACCCTGCTCGACACCAGCGCCCGTGTGATGCCATCGCCGCCCCGGCAGGCTGGCCTCTGCCCGGGGTGGCCGGAGGGCACGAGCTCCCGCGCCCAGACCCTGCGGGCCTCCCAGAGCCCTGTCCCCACTGGTCAGTGACCGTTTCCTGCCACAGCTTCCTTGGAAGAGCCCAGCAGACTCCCCACTCCCGCTGTCCCCATCCCGGTCCCTCTGGGCACTCCAGCTTTCAGGTGGATCTTGTCACTTCCTACCTCCGAAGCCTTCCTTGGTCCCCACTGCCCAGGGCAGCGGCTCCCTGCCTGCCCAGTCACTCCAGTTCCTACAGGTTCCTAGGCCTGGCTCAGTCACCAAGGCCATATCTGTGCTTCCACCCCCCTCTCCATTTGAAAGAATCTACTGTGGTCACAACTGGTATAATGAAGGGGACTAATGGGGTGGGTGATTCAAAACACGCTTGCTTAGTCCCCGTGGGTCCAAGGTGGGGCTCCGTTTCTCTTTAGATGGGAACAGCTGGGGAGTCCTGGTAACGCTTTCCTTTCCTTCCAGAGACGATGCTCTGTGTGTCCTGAGCGTCGTCCTCCCCTCCCTTTGCTCCAAGGCTCCTTCCCAGCCAGCAGAGTGAGGTCTCACTTCCGGAAAGGGGTGGCAGGGATTCCCAGGGGTGCGGGGCCACCACGGGGCTGACCCTGCACTGCTGTCCACAGGAGGAGCGGCCCCCCTACCACCGCTACAAGAAGGGGAGCTCTGTGGGCGGCCTGTGCTACCTGTCGATGGGCATGGTCGTGCTGCTCATGGGCCTGGTGTTCGCCTCTGTCTACATCTACAGATACTTCTTCCTGGCTCAGGTGAGGTGGGGCGGAGGGAGGCGGGGCCTTGGACAAAGAGTGGCGTTTTAGAGAGGGCAGGGCAGGGCGAGCGTGTGCCGTGGGTGTGGGTCGGCAGGATCAGGCCCTGTGAACGGCGGAGAGGAGGGGACAGCAGGAAGCCCTGGACACGCCCCCTAGGTGGGAGGGGTCCCCGGGCAAGCCCAGAAGACCTGCCTCCTTCTCCTCTCTGGTCTTGGTCCGGGAGACAGGACCGGGTCCCGTCCTCTGACTGCCATGGGCTCCGGAGGCGTGTCCTTACCTATCGCTTTGGTTGCATCTGAGGCTGACAGGGAGCTCTCCCAGGAGCACAGTCGGTGATGGGGGAGCCGGGATTGGAATCTGGGCTGTGAGGCCCGCAGCCCCTTCCCACAGCATCACCCCAGGGCATTAGCACCAGAAACTCAGGTGCAGCAGACATTGGAACTCTGCGATCCCTTCAGAGCCCGGCCCCTGTGCCCATGGATCTTGCTCTAAGGACTTACATTCCACGCGTGGACATTTGGGCTATAAACCATGAAGGGTGGAGGGTGGCTTATAGACAGTCATCTCCACCTATGATCACACCCTGGTTATCTGCTCACACAACCAATCTGGGCACGAAGCTGGGCCAAAGAACTGGTCGTGGTCACAGCAACCTTGCGATCAGCCCAGGCCTGGGGGCGGGGAGGGAGGGCCACCAAGCTCTCAGAACTGAAGGTAGTTAAATGAAAGGTTGCTTAATAGAATAACCATAAACATAACGAATGGGGAATCTCGGTGACAAAAAGGTTGGGAATTGCCAGTCATTTATGACCCAAGTGACCTCTTCCCACCCTCAAGCATTGGACTTTGACTTTGTTGTCATCCAGTTTTTCTACGGTGGAAATGACTAAAGAGTTTGCAGTCCATGTGACCTTACCCTTGACACCTCAGCTCCCCTCCGTCCACGGCCTGCTTCCCCACCTGTTCCTGGTTGTCACTTTCTGGGGCCTTTTCCTGTTGCGGCTGTGGCCCTGCCCTGGACCTCCCCTCTGATCCCAGCCCCCCCTCATGCCCTCTTGGGGTTCCTCACCCCACCCCAATTCCCAGGGAGTAGGAGAACCTCAGAGCAGCCTCTGGGTCTACACCCTGGGACAGTATGATTCCTGTGTGACGATTCATCCTCCCGGGACAGCTTACACTAAAACAGACAAAGGGGTGTCTGCCCATCGTGGGCCAGACCTGGAGAAGGCCCTGGAGAAGTAGGAGGGGCCCGCGGTCCACCGGTCAGTCACATAGCCTCGGTCACGCCAGGCTGCCTCCCTTCCCTTACTGATGGAGTGATTAGGCATGCCCCTCACACAGGGGACACCATGTTTGTGTAGGTTTCTCGGGAAGCACAGGATCCAGGGAAGGTGGTGGGTCCTTGCTTGAGGTTGGACACGGTGCCACCAGAATCTGATAACAGGGCTGCCTCTCAGCTCCTACCTCCTCCCTCCAAGGTCTGCAGGGCCTCGCAAAGGGGGCAAGAAGGGCGGGCGGGCACCCCCTGGTGGTGGCGGAGGGTGGCACCCTGCAGGGCCCAGCCTGTCCAACCCAGAGTCCCCCTGTTTGCCCATGAGGACACCCCTCCGACCCCAGGCTCTTTCTCAGGTGTCTGTCCCCCCACTGGTCTGCCCCATTTCACAGCCATAGACTCATGGACTCGGAGGCCAGAGGGGCCTGAGAGGTCACCTTGTTTTACAGATGGGGAAACTGAGGCCCAAAGAGGTCGTCCTCCTAGGAACTGGCAGACCCGGCTCACCCTCCCTGACTCCCCATGTTTCTTGGTTTCTCCATCTGTGAAATGGGTGTCACAGACCCATCCTCCCTGCCTCCCCAGGCCTTCAGAGCCGGGAGTGGTTGGGCAGGCAGCAGTGGTCTCACGGAGGGCGCTGTGTGACCAGACTCTCTCCCTCCCTCTCTCCCCCCGCCCCCCTCCTTGCTCAGCTGGCCCGAGACAACTTCTTCCACTGCGGCGTCCTCTACGAGGACTCCCTGACCTCGCAGGCCCGCACCCGCATGGAGCTGGAGGAGGACGTAAAGATCTACCTCGAGGAGAACTACGAGCGCATCAACGTGCCGGTGCCCCAGTTTGGGGGCGGTGACCCTGCAGACATCATCCACGACTTCCAGCGGGTGAGGCCGGCCAGGGACCCGGGCGGGGGGGGGGGGGGCGCGGCGAGGGGGGGGGCCACGAGGAGGAACAGGTGTGAAAGGAGGACGCCCATGCCCCTTGTACAGACTTGGAGTACATACCGTGTAATATAAACCATGGAGTAGATATCTATGGTTTAGGTCAATCAGGGATTTAAAGAGACCGCTTTTATCATATACGTCATGCGGTTATCACTGAATGTGAACTAGTCACGGTTGATTTTCTCCTTGGCCACCTGCCAGCTGCAGACGCTGGCTGGAACAGGCGAGGCCAGTGTTCCTTTTTACTGAGCTGTTTCCGTGTTGACATCTTATCGAGATGCAGCACACGGGGTTGGGAGGGGCATCTCTCGCTGAGGGTCCAGGCTGTCCATAGGGGTGGCGGGACCTCCCAGCTTTGGTGAGATGCACAGGGGGGACGTTGCTCTGAAATTCGAACCTCGGCTGTATACCCCCAAGAAGAATCCTTGTCACAACCGAAGCATTTAATAGTGTTTTCATCTAGTGAGTGGAACCTTCTACAAACACAGGCTGGGAGAGGAGCGGGAGAAGGGGTCCCCGCCCCGGTGCTGAGGAATCTGGGTGCATCATGGGTGCAGTGGGGTTCGTGCCTCATACAGCCCTCCGGGGCCAGTCCCTCACCTGCGGAGACTGACGCGGCCCCCTCTTCCTGTTCAGGGTCTCACTGCCTATCACGACATCTCCCTGGACAAGTGCTATGTCATTGAGCTCAACACCACCATCGTGCTGCCCCCTCGCAACTTCTGGGAGCTCCTCATGAATGTGAAGGTGAGCAGGGCCCCGGCAGCATCTTCTCTCCCTTGTCCTCCCTCCATGAGACAAGGGAAGGATGGGGGGCCTGGGCGTTGCTGTCAGCTGGACCCAGCACCCCAGGTTGGTCCCCCCACCTCCAGCTCCCTTCTCCCACATTCAGAGTCAACACCTCTCCTTTCTGCCCCCCACCAGCCTCCCACTTCTGCCTCCCTCACTTGGGAAGAACCCCAAGACAAGCTTCCTTAGTGTTCATGGCCATGCGCCACGTTGCCCCGTGTCAGCAGTGCAGGGAGGTGATGGGGGCCCTGCCCCCGAGGAGCGCTCCCCCTAGGGTGGGAGACCAGACTCGCACACACGTGACTCACGGCAGTGCAGGTGCAGGTGCAGAAAGTGCCTAGGAACGTCAGAAAGGCGAGCCATGCAGCCTGTGGATGAGGGGGTGGGCGTGTTGGATGGGCACTGCAGGCGCTGGGGGGGCTCGGCTCAAGCTAGCAGAAGGAGGGAGGCGAGCGCAATGGGCAGTCGGGGACCGAGAGCGGCGAGCCCTGGTACTGACCCAGTGCTGTGGCCACTCCCTTTGCAGAGGGGTACCTACCTCCCACAGACGTACATCATCCAGGAGGAGATGGTGGTCACGGAGCATGTCAGTGACAAGGAGGCCCTGGGCTCCTTCATCTACCACCTGTGCAGCGGGAAGGACACCTACCGGCTGCGGCGCAGGGCCACCCGGAGGCGTGAGTGGCAGACTCCACCCACCTTGGCCCCTGCCCTGAGCTCCAAACCATGGCCACCCTCTGGCAGTGCCTGGCAGCGTAGCTGGAGACCAGCTGTCAGAGCTCAGATTGTAGCAGCAGTAATAACAGCTAATGAGCACGTACTACGTGCCAGGCACTGCTCCACACTTTTTTTTTTTTTTTTTTTTTGCGGGTACGCGGGCCTCTCACTGCTGTGGCCTATCCCGTTGCGGAGCACAGGCTCCGGACGCACAGGCTCAGCGGCCATGGCTCACGGGCCCAGCCGCTCCACGGCATGTGAAATCTTCCCGGACCGGGGCACGAACCCGCGTCCCCTGCACTGGCAGGCGGACTCTCAACCACTGCGCCACCAGGGGAGCCCCCTGCTTTACACTCTTTATGTCCTCCTAAGAGAGTGTAAGTTACCATCATCCTCATCCTTGTCATCATTATTCTTGCCGCCCCTTTTAAAGATGAGGAAATGGAGGCACAGAGAGGTTAAGAAGCACCTCTGAGGTCTCACAGCAAGAAGGCGGCAGAGCTGGGAGGTCTGACTCCAGCTTTTGAGCTCATGGCCGCTGTACCGCGCTGTCTCTGGGTGAATCTGGGTTTCATTTCCTGGGCCGCCTCCTCCCCGGCCCGGGTCCTGAGGCCCGGCTCAGGCTCTGAGGCTGGTGGCCTTTGTGGCCCAGACAGTTCTAGGCCAGGACACAGGCCTCACTGGGATTTCTCTGTTCTCTCCCAGGGATCAACAAGCGAGGGGCCAAGAACTGCAACGCCATCCGCCACTTCGAGAACACCTTCGTGGTCGAGACGCTCATCTGTGGGGTGGCGTGAAGCCCCGCCCCTCCCTCCAGGCCCCGCCCCTCCCTCCAGGCCCCACCCCTTCCCTCTTCCATTTTCTCTTCTGGCCACTTTGGCCCTTCCCCTTGCTTAGCTTGTACTTTGGACGCCTTTCCATAGATGTGACGTGTCTTCCCGTTTCTCTCCAGCCCTGCCCGCCTCCCTGTACCAGAGCTGTGACCTCTCAAGGCCTCACCCTCTGCTGACCTCCTGAGTCTGGGGATGGAGGGGGCGCCCCAAGATGGTTTCTGTGACCGCCATCTTGAGGTCAGGTGCCCGGGGGCCTGGCCCACAGCTGCACTGGCAGCCCAAGGGGGAGGACTGGAGGGAAGGGCCAGGCATGCTGGGGCTCTGGCGAGGGGCGGGCTGGGGGCGGGGGGGTGGAGTGGGGTTCAGGAACGTCTGCACAGCTGAGAAAGGTCTGAGAGGCTTCTTTCCGTGCACAGCACACTCCCACCCCTGTCCTGGGCCTGAGCTGAGGCTGGAGGGAAGGTACCCAGGGGTGGACCCGCCCAGAGCACAGGGGAAGGTGGCTGTCCTGGGGGTCTCCCCAGGACTCCTGTCAGTGCCTTCAGCCCACCAGTGGGAGCCTGGAGTTTGGGGGGTGGGATGAATCCGTCAAGCACAATCTCCGGGTGGAACCAAAGAAGGAAGGAGCCAGGGCTGGGGGCCCTGGCCCCCCAGGAGCACAAGCGGGGTCCCCCGCAGCCACAGCCAGAGAAGGAACAGGGCAGAAGTGGGGAGATGTCTTCCTGTCCACGGGCAGCCCCGCGGGCTGAGCACGGAGCAGGGATGCGCTGTGGGTCCTGCCGAGTGGGCGGGGCTCCCTGCTTTCTCCTGCTCGGGGGCGTTTGAGAGGAAAACCGGGGGAAGGGAGGGAGAGCCACCTGATACTTGTACACCCTGCCTCCTTGCTCTGAAATTCCATCCCCTTCTGCTTTGGGGGAACACAGCGTTATTTTCCGTTTCCTTCTCACTTTTGCATGTTTTTACTGATGATTCGATGTGCTAACCTTCTCAGCCCTGAGCCCTGAAGAGGAGGGCTCCGACGCCTCCAGTCAGACTTCGGTGCTCGCTGGAGATGAGACTCTTAAATGCCTTGTATATTTTCTCAATTAGATCTCTTTTCAGAAGTGTCTGTCGAACAATACACATCTTTGACTTGTGATTCCGGCTTGGGAAAGGCGAGTGGGGGGCGCGGGGAGGGGTGTCAGCTTGGCTTGGAAAGGCGGGTGGGGAGCGCGGGGCGGGGTGTCGGCTTGGTGACGGGTGCCCTCCAACCCGTAGGCTGGGCAGGTGTCCCTGGGGGCGGGGGGTGGGGGCAGGTGGGCGTGGTGGGAGCCGCAGGAAGGAGAAGCTCGCTCACAGGGCTTGGCATCTGGCCCCTGAAGAGGTGGGCCTGCTCCGAGGTTCAGCCATGGAACGTAGGTGTCCCCTTCGTTCTGTCACTCCCCGCCAGGTAGATTCAGTTTACAGGCAAGGGAGGAGGAAAGGGACGGCAGATCATGCAACTTGCCCAAGGCCTGGCTGCTTTTAAGTGCCTCTAAACCACCGGTTCAGTTCTACACGGGAGATGACATCATTATTGCTTGTCCTTAAGCACAGGGACGGTGTCGCCACACTTTCTGGGCGATTAGTAACCATCTCGGTGGATCTGAGGTAGGGTTTGACATGAGTCACAGGGTCACATGCTGCAGAGAAGGGTGTGGGAGCTGCCTGGAGCCTTGGCTGAGTGAACCCCAGAAGTGCGACCTGGGTCCTGCCCTGGGGGTAAGGATGGGTGTCTACACCCTTGGCTCACAGACTAGGTAATCCTGCGAAGGACGTAAACGATTCAAATTAGTGCAGACACGCCTTGTTCTCAGATGCAAATGCAATCTTGCAGAGATGTTGGGTTCTGTTACATTTCCCAATCTAAACGCAACGCAGTCACGATTAAAATGCCAACAGGGCTTATTCTTTAACTGACACATTCAGTTATTTGAGGAAAGTAAACATGGGGGGGGATAGCCAGGTAAATCCTGAAAAGGGGGGTGGGGAGAAGAGTCTCCAAATATAAAACCTAGTAGAATTAAAGACTTTGGTGTAGCAAAGATCAATGAGACACAGTGGAGTGCCCAGAAGTTAACTTAAGTACAAGGAAATTCAGGTTAGTGGGGTACGTGTGGGTTCTTTTTATTGGAACAACTGGCTAGTCATTTTGACAAAAAAATTAACCTGGGTCCTGCTTCCCTGTAACAAAATTAATTCAAAGGTTTTAAGTATGAAATGAAATCTTAAAAGTACTTGAGATGATTTAAAAGATCATCTTGAAGGAGGGTAGTCTTTTTAAGCATGATACCTACCAGTAATAATAACTGGGACTAATAAAAAATTAAAATTTTTGTGCAACAGAACATGCCACAAAGTCAAAAGTTTTATAAGTGGCAAACTGGGGGAGATATTTTAGAAACACAGGACATAAAAGGGCTATTTTCCTTAATATGCTAAGTTCTTATAAATCAATATGAAAAAATGAACAACCCAATAGATAAAGGGGCAACGAATAGGAGCAGGCAGTTCACAGGGAAATACAAACGGATCGTTGCTTAAACGCGAACAGATGTTTAATCACAGTTGCATAGAAAATACAAATCAAAACTAGGGAGATACAATCTGATAAGTTGGGGTTTTTTTCATATTTTATATTGTGAAGCACTTAATACATACAGAATACTCTATCTAAATCACCAGCATGTAAGTTATGAAGTACGGTGACCCCACAGCCAACCCACGAAACAAGACTGCCAATATCACTGAACTCTTTGCATGTCCCTCTCCCCTTGCTTCTGCAGAACAAACCACCCCAGAACTTAATTCTGCAGGATGGCTGAGTTCCACACTGACTGATGTTAGCCCTCGTGGGCTAGGGGCTGCCTCGTGCTTTGCACTCCGCTGGAGGCTTCGCTGGGCTGGGCCATCCAAAATGGCCCCTGCCGTCCAGGGTATGGCTACAAATGAGTGCCAATCAATACCCTGGCCTTCCGTACAGCTTGGCAACTGAGCTCCAAGTGAGGGGAAGGGTAAGCTGCCAGTCCTTTCAAAGCCTGGAATCTGAAGATCCAGAATATTATTTTAGTGCATTATTGGTCAAAGCAAGTCACCAAAGTAGCCCTGATTTAAGTGGAGGAGAAGTAGACCACCTCCCAATATGGGGAGAAGCATTCATGCTCAGGGGTGAAACGAATTGTTGGCTCCCATGTTCAGAGGCTCCCACATCATCCCAGCCTCTCCTTCCCCCCCCGCCCCACTTCTATATCCTATGAGGGACATTAAAGATACATCTATTTTTAGATCCAAAGACGATCATGAAAATATACCAGTTTTCCATCTATTAAGCCGATCTTTGTATATTAATGAACGAATCCAGGTAACTCCTATCCTGAGTTTCTCTGCTTTGCTTTAAAAGTCTTTATAGGGCTTCCCTGGTGGCGCAGTGGTTGGGAGTCCGCCTGCCGATGCAGGGGACACGGGTTCGTGCCCCGGTCCAGGAAGATCCCACATGCCGCGGAGCGGCTAGACCCATGAGCCATGGCCGCTGAGCCTGCGCGTTCGGAGCCTGTGCTCTGCAACGGGAGAGGCCACAGCAGTGAGAGGCCCGTGTACCAGGAAAAAAAAACAAAAACAAAAAAAAAGTCTTTATAGCCACATATCTATGAAGCTCTTAATGTAGTTTTGCTTGGATTTGAATAATATAAAAGTAGTGATAAAATACATGGATTATTCCCTGATTTGTTTTCCTCCCCTCAACCTTGTGTTTCTAAGGCTCAGCCATGGTGACATCTGTAATAGTATTTAATTCATTTGTACTGCTATGTCTCAACCCACTATGTGAATATATAATTTAATTGCCTATTCTAACAATGAATATTTGGGTTCTTTCTGACTTTTTACTATTATTACGACAATGCGTTAATGAACATTGCTTCTACAAGGCTTCTGGTCACCTCTGCAAGGGTTTCTCTATTAATATACACCTGTATTCCCTAGAAAAGGAATCTTTGGGCCACATAGTATGCAAATGGCCAACTCACAAAAATTCTACCAGATTGGGGACTTCCCCGGTGGCACAGTGGTTAAGGCTCCATGCTCCCAATGCAGGGGGCCCAGGTTCAGTCCCTGGCCAGGGAATTGGATCCCACATGCGTGCCACAACTTAGGAGCCCACGTGCTGCACCTAAGGAGCCCTTGAGTCGCAACTAAAGGAGCCTGCCTGCCGCAGTTAAGACCCAGCGCAACCAAATAAATAAATATATAAAAAAAAAACTCTACCAGATTGTTTCTTATGAGTTGAACCAATTCACATTCCCACCTGTACTGCATAGGCATCCTCCTTGTTCCAAGTTCTTGCCAACACTTAATATTAACAACACTTGGGATTTTTTGTCCATGGATTGAGAGTAAAATGGTGTTTCATTATGGTTTTAATTATCACTTCCCTGATTACTAGGAAAGTGAGTCAAGTTTCATATGTGTATTGGACCTTTTATATAAAATGCCTGTTTGTGTTCTCTGGCCTATTTTTCTATTGGATGCTTCATTTTCTTCTTATTAACTTGTAGAAGTTCTTTATATATTTTATCATTGACGTGTGGCAAATACCTTACCCAACTTTGTGACTTGTCTTATCACTTTTCGTTGTGACCTCTTTGATGACCAGAAATTATTGATTTTTTTGTTGTTGTCTTTTGCTTGGCCATGCCACATGGCTTGCAGGATCTTAGTTCCCCAACCAGGGATTAAATCTGGGCCCTCGGCAGTGAAAGCTCGGAGTCCTAACCACTGGACCACTGGGGAATTCCCAAGCAGAAATTATTGATTTTAATGTAGTCAAATGTATCCATCTTCTTATTTTTGGTTAAGGTTTTGTGCACCTTGTTTCAGAAATCCATCCTATCCCAAGAATGAAAAGAGATTATCCTATATTTTCTTCTATTCCTTTTAAAGTTTTATATATTACATTTTAAAATCCCCTGGAATTTATTCCCTGGTATGGTGTGAGGTAGGAATAATCATTCGTTCTCTTCGTCGTGGATTATTTTCCTTTCCTCACTGAGCTGCAGTGTGTGCCTGCAATGATCTAGTTTCCATATGCATAAGGTCTATTTCTGGGCTCTCTAGTCTGTCCTATTGGGTTTATTATTTGAGCCATAACCACAGTTAAAATAAGACGTGCACATCTGACTGTGCACGTCTCCCACCTTAATTTGCTCCAGCAGTGCCATGACTGTTCTTACGCTTTTGCTTTCATATGCATTTCAGAAACAATTTATCAAGTTCTACAAAACGTTCTGTTGAGGTTTTTATTGAACTCATATTAAATCTATAGATCCACTTGGGGAGAATTGAAATTGTTATAATACTGAGTGTCCTGATGCATGAACATGGTATTTTTAAAATTTATTTGGATTTTTAATATCTTCCAATACAGTTTCATACTTTTTTCAGTAGAGGTCTTGCACAGTTTTCATTACATTGATTCCTAAATCTCTTATACTGTTGATATTATAATTAATAATTATAACTCTTTGTTGCTAGTGTGTAGAAATGTAATTTATTTTTGACTATTGATCCAGCAAATTTGCCAAGCCGTCTTTCTTATTCTGAGAGGTTACCCAACGATTCTTTTGTGTTTTTGATCTAAGCAATTGTATTGACTATAAATAGATTTTGTTTCTTCCATTCAAATAATTAAAACTTTTATTTCTTTTTCTTATCTTACCTCCCTGACTAGGAGCTCTGGTACCATGGAAATAGTTACAAATCTTGTTTTGTTCTTGACTTTAAAGGGAATTCACCTTGAGTGTAGTTCTAGTATAGATATTGGGAGAATACTCTTTTTTTTTTTTATCTTTATTGGAGTGTAATTGCTTTACAATGTTGTGTTAGTTTCTGCTGTACAACAAAGTGAATCAGCTATATGTATCCATATATCCCCATATCCCCTCCCTCTCGAGCCTCCCTCCCACCCTCCCTATCCCACCCCTCTAGGTCGTCACAAAGCACCGAGCTGATTTCCCTGTGCTATGCAGCAGCTTCCCACGAGCCATCCATTTTACATTTGGTAGTGTATATATGTCAATGCTACTCTCTCACTTCATCCCAGCTTCCCTTTCCCCCCCATGTCCTCAAGTCCGTTCTCTACGTCTGAATCTTTATTCCTGCCCTGCCACTAGGTTCATCAGTATCGTTGTTTTAGATTCCATACATGTGCGTTAGCGTATGGTATTTGTTTTTCTGAGTTACTTCACTCTGTATGACAGTCTCTAGATCCATCTACCTCATTACAAATAACTCAGTTTCATTCCTTTTATGGCTGAGTAATATTCCATTGTATATATGTGCCACATCTTCTTTATCCATTTATCTGTCAGTGGACACTTAGGTTGCTTCCATGTCCTGGCTATTGTAAATAGTGCTGCAATGAGCATTGGGTTACATGACTCTTTTTTTTTTTTTTTTTTTTGCTGTACGCGGGCCTCTCACTGTTGTGGCCTCTCCCGTTGCGGAGCACAGGCTCCGGACGCGCAGGCTCAGTGGCCATGGCTCACGGGCCCAGCCACTCCGCGGCATGTGGGATCTTCCCGGACCGGGGCACGAACCCGTGTCCCCTGCATCGGCAGGCGGACTCTCAACCACTGCGCCACCAGGGAAGCCCTACATGACTCTTTTTGAATTATGGTTTTCTCAGGGTATATGCCCAGTAGAGGGATTACTGGGTCATATGGTAGTTCTATTTTTAGTTTTTAAGGAACCTCCATACTGTTCTCCATAGAGGCTGTATCAATTTACATTCCCACCAACAGTGCAGAAGGGTTCCCTTTGGGGAGAATATTCCTTCTGAGGTTAATTAAAGAAGTTGTCTTCTATTTCTAGTTTTTATTTTTAATAAAGAAGGTATGTGGGTTTTTTTAAGATTTATTTTTTATTTATTTATTTTAAATTTTTGGCTGTGTCGGGTCTTAGTTGAGGCATGCGGGCTCTTCGTTGCGGCGTGCAGGCTTCTCTCTAGTTGGGGTATGCAGGTTTTCTCTCTCTAGTTGTGGCGCGCAGCCTCCAGGTCACGTGGGCTCTGTAGTTAGTGGCACGTGGCCTCCAATTGAGGCACGCGAGCTCAGTAGTTGTGGCGCACAGGTTTAGCTGCCCCGCGGCATGTGGGATCTTAGTTCCCCGACCAGGGATTGAACCCGCGTCAGTCAAGGATGTATGTTGAATTCTTTTATCAAATGTTTTTTCTGCATTTATTGACAATGACTGCATGTTTTTCCCTCGTTAATTTGTTAATGAGGTGAGTAGCATTAATAACTGATCTGATCATGATGTATTACCTTGTTTCTATGCTATAGTATTCTGTTTGCTAATATTTTGTTTAGGAGTTTTAGATATATGTTTATTAGTAAGACTGACCTGTAATTTTCCTTTTTCATACTGTCCTTTTCAGGCTTTTGTGTTAAAGTTTTGCTGGTCTCTTAGTATGATTAGGAGAGATTGGTTTTGTGGTTTTGTTTTGTTTAAGTTTAATAATGCCCAGTCTTCCCAAGTGTGTATAAGTTTTCTTGTATCAATAGTGGCAGTAGGGGCTTCCCTGGTGGCGCAGTGGTTGAGAGTCCGCCTGCCGATGCAGGGGATGCGGGTTCGTGCCCCGGTCCGGGAAGATCCCACATGCCCCGGAGCGGCTGGGCCCGTGAGCCTTGGCCGCTGAGCCTGCGTGTCCGGAGCCTGTGCTCCGCAACGGGAGAGGCCACAACAGTGAGAGGCCCGCGTACCGCAAAAAAAAAAAAAAAAAAAAAAAAAAAATAGTGGCAGTAAATTGGTTTGAAAAGAATCACATTGTAAAATTTCAGATTGTAAAATGCAATGTGTGTGACGCAGCCATTTCACCCCGGGGAAATTACCCTATGGGTATACTCAAACAAGTATACAGAAATATATGTACAAGGATGTTTATTGCTGTAATAGCAAGAAACTGGAAATCAAAGACCTTCAGATGAAGAATTAGTTTTAAAAAGAGAAATGCAATATTTTGTTGCCATTACAAAGAATGAAGTAGATCTATTTGTGCTGATGTGTAAAGTTCTCCAAGATCTATAAGTAGCATAAAGCAGGTGGCTGAGCAAGGAAAAAAAGAAATATATATATATATATATATATATATACACACACACACACACACATATACCATTTGTGAACTTTCTAGAAGCTAGCTCTGTGGAGGTGCATAGGAGCTGTAAGACTTTATATCCTTCCACGTCATGAAGATGTGCTCTTTTTATCACTTAAGTGTGTGTATGACTCCGCATATATATACCCTGCTGCTGGGATGGAGGAGGGCCTGTTAGGTGAGGAGGTGGCCTCACTGTCAGCTAACTGCACAGTGTTTCACCTGTTTCCCCTCTGGCCCTTGAGGTCTGTCACCCGTCCTAGAAAGGAAGCTCTGCATTAGTCCCAGGTTTGGCCTGAAGAATAGAACAGTTGGAAATGTTAAGTTGACATAAGTAGGAAGCGCTGTAACCTCTTGCAAGCGTTGCTATGGAAACCAGAGCCTGGGCGGTCTCCACGGAAACCATTCTCAGCTTTCCCCCCTGAAGGAGTTACCACCCACTGGTGCTAGTCTTACTTATTGGGACCTCAGAGCATCAATACATGCTTAGGGAGGGAATGCTGGATTGGCTTCTGCCCACCCTGGGGATGCCTGGTGGGCTCTGGACACCACCTGCCGTCCACCTGAGAAGGAGAAAGAGACCGTCCCCATGGGATGTGCCCTTGTGGGGAGGCACAGCACCCACATATGAAGCAGACACACGAGGCAGTGCATGCAGCATCCCAGGAGGGAGAAGGGGCACTGGAGTTTGGAGGTCCAGGGGTCTGGACTCTGCCACTGACCACCGGTGTGGCTGTACAGCTACAGTGAGTTAACACTGTCTCTGGGTTTCAACCTGCCCCCGTTTAAAGTGGAGAGTTTGGACTAAGTCATTCTGAAAAGACTAAGTCTTTTCCAGCTTTAAGAACACTGCCAGCATGTGGCCTGGCAGCATGGGGCTCAGAGGAGAGAGACCAAACGGTGACCAGGGCAGGCTTCCCGGGAACTCCTCTGAGCTTTGAAGGTTGGTGAGGAAGAATGGTGCGGGGGCGGGGGGGGGGGGGAGGGCGAAATGCAACAGGGACAAGAGGTACGCCCTCCATGGGCCAGAGGACATGGCACCTACGGCCCTCCCGGGGCTGAGTCCTCTGAGGGAGGCTGAGGGACTGAAAGGGAGGCTTGGAGTCCAGGGCTTGGGGGCACCAGGGATGGGTGGTGCCGTTCCAGGACGGCGGGTCCAGAGCATCGGTGAGGCCCCGAGCCTGGGTCTCCTGGCCCTTGCTGTGTGCTGTGTATTCTCCCGGAGCACAGAGCGAGCCTACCACCTGTGAGAACAAGTGCTCACATGTCCTGTCTGGCCCCGCAGGAGTGAAGGCCCTGCCGCTAACTGGGCAGCAGTGAGATAATAGGGCGGGGGGGATGGGGAGGACGGGTAGACCATGGCTTGGACCAGCATCCTTGTCCAACACTTACTGAGCCAGGACCCATTGTGTACAAGCACATGCCAGGGACTTGCATTGATTCATTCGTTCATTTCTTGCCTCGTCTCTGGGGTGAATATGAATCTCATAGCTGCAAACTCAGTCATGCAAGAAAGTATCTTTATTTTTCTATAATAATCTATCTTGTAGAACAATCTAGTTCTCAAATCCTCATTTAGCCTGGTGGCAGAAAATGTCATCTTGATAATTTGGGGGTGAATGCAGCTGTTACTTCCATTTTAAGGGCGATCAATTAAGGGTTCACCCTTTTCATAGGTTTTTGCCTGCTCCCCCGCTCCAGGGCCCAGCATCCGAGTCACGGGCTTCTATTTGGCATTTTCCCCACCAACAGGGCTTTGATGGGAGGTGGCGGCTGCCTCCTATTGTAATTTCTAGGAACACACGAAGACTGCGTCACCCAATGCCCTGTGGGCAGAGGGAGGTGGTGGCGTCCTCTCCGGAGTTCCCTTTGTCACCATGTAGTTGTTGGACCTGCTTCTTGAGCCCATAGTGATTCTCTGAGCTACCCAGTATCCTATCAATGAATCCCTTTCTGGCTAAATTAGCCAGAATTCTTCCTTGTTTGTGTAACAGTTTTACTGAGCAGAAGAGCCCTGTGGGTAAACTCAGAAAACCACTTCATTCTCCCCTTTCCTTTTCAAACCTGCTCTGTGGGGTCAGTTCTCCCTCAACCCTGGATGAAATCTAAGGTCAGTTTCTTGGTTTTTCAGGTCAATCCAAGATAATAAAAATGCCCTGGGTCACTTTTAGCCACAAAAATCCGATTTCAGTAATTACAGCGTGGAGTTATGCGAAACAGTGGAGACTCCAAAGTTCATGGAAGCTGGAGCTGTCCCCTCCACCGTGGAGACCCGCGCCACAGGGAAGCCCCACCAGTTCAGGCAGGGAGAGCCCTTCCAGCAGCTTCCCCCCCCCCCCCCCCGCCTCGTGCTTCCACTCCTCCCCGCCCCAGGCTGCTGGGTGACGGAGGGAGGAGACAAGGGGCCGGAGAGGCCACCGATGGGAGACTTCGGCACCTGTGGGAGCTTTTGATCCCCCCAATCCTCACCTCCTGCTGCATCTCAGCGCAGGTGATCGCTCCGCCAGCTCCAGACTTCTAGGGCTGGGTCTAACCATCCCAGGCCAGCTCCTGAGACATTCATGGACCCTTTGATGCCATGCTTCTGCAGCATGGGCATTCCTGGCATAGCCAGCTCCCCTTGCTCTGTGCTCCACTAGGGCTGCTCTAGACACAGCCCGTCACCGCTAGCCTCTACGCGTGCTTGTCACACACCAGGTCCTCAGGGTCCCCTATCCCGGCCACAGAGGACACCTAGCAAGTTCTCTGGCACGCTCAGGGAAGCCCCTCTCACTTGGCAATCATTGATGCTGATCATTCTGTCCTTAGAGACGCTCTGTCCAGGTAGCATCCTGGGGTTGCAGGATTGGTTTGGGGCCACCTCCTTTCCAAGCCCTTTATTTTGGAATGTCTGTCTAGGGGGCACTATCCCCCTCTTTTCTCAGATCCCAAAGGGGTTTAACAAGTCTCCTCCTTGGCGCTGACCTCAGGTGATGAGGGTCGGGGGACCAGGGCAACCTCACTTGCCTCTGACTTCTTTTTCTCTCAGCCTGTGGGCTCTTCATCTACACTCAGAGGGGGGATGCGGGGAGAAGGGGGAAGGGCCCCCGTGGGCATCCCAGGCAGCTGGTTCTGTAACTGCGGAGGGGCTGGAGCAGTGAGTCTGACCTGAGGCCATCTCTTTGCACCCAGTCCAGGCTGGGCTGGGAGTTCCAGAAGCTGTGCGAGGGGGAAGGTTCTGACATTCCAGGGCTCCTGGAAACTGAGGGTGCCCAGCCTGCATCTTGGATGTGAAAGGAAGTTTGCCAGCCTCATCTCGGGGAGATGGGTCAGATGATGCCCTGCACATCAGTGGTCGCAGGTCAGCCATGGGAGACAGTGGTTAGAGAGTGAACTCTGGACTACCAGACCTGGGTTTGAATCCCATTTCTGCCACTTACTGGCTGTGTGGTTGTTTTGGTTATCTATTGCTGAGTAATAAACACAGCAAAACCTGTGGCTCGGGATAACAGGTATTTACACAGGATTTTACAATGTGTGCAGGGCTCAGTGGAGATGGCTTGATTTTGCCCTATGTGTCATGAGTTGGGTTGTCTTAATGGGGGAAAGAAGATCCTCTTCTAAGATAGTTTCACATCAGTTCAGAACTCAGCTGGGGCAGGCAGCCAAGAGCCTTGACTCTCTTCCAAATGGGCCTGACTCCACCTGACTGCTTGGGCTTCCCCACATCATGGAGGCTGGGTTCCAAAAGGGAGGAAGCCAAAGCTCCTAAGCCTTCTTAATGCCTGGGCTTGGAGGTCCCAGCACATCATCTCCTCTTCATTCTATTGGTCTAGCAGTTCTGAGCCTGACCCAGATTCAAGAGGAGATATAAGCTCCATCTCTCTCTCTCTCTTTTTTTTTTTTTTTTTGCGGTACATGGGCCTCTCACTGTTGGGGCCTCTCCCGCTGCAGAGCAGAGGCTCCGGACACGCAGGATCAACGGCCATGGCTCACGGGCCCAGCCGCTCTGCGGCATGTGGGATCCTCCTGGACCGGGGCACGAACTCGTGTCCCCTGCATCGGCAGGCGGACTCTGAACCACTGCGCCACCAGGGAATCCCCTAAGCTCCACCTCTTAAGGGGAGAAGTAGCACCCGCGTACATGAAGGGGTGAAGTTGTTTGGGGCCATCTTTGGATACAAGCTACCACAGTGAGCTTGAGCAAGTTATTTAATCTCCCCAAGTCTCATTTTCCCCCTCTGTAAACTGGAGATAAAAATATCTATCTCGTTTGGTTACTGACAGGATTAAATAAGCTCTCATTTGAGCTCACAATAGTTGGAAGAATGTAAAGTAGCCCATGGCTCAAAAGAATTCAATGTTAATATTAGACAATCCTGTGCACACGTTACGCCAGAAGACGGTGGAAAACTTTTCCCACCGTTAGTCCTTTTGGCATCTGCCTCTGACGTCTCCTGTCTCTGGTCTCTGGCCTCTAGGGTCCTCACTGGAGATCCCCTCAAGCCTTCCTCCCCTTCTCCTGGACATGCAGCAAAGTGCCTGGGGGTCTGGGCTTCACTCCTGGAAGGTCTTTTCCTGGCGCCACTTGGTGGGGGGGGGGACGTCTAGGCCATCAGCTTCCCTAGGTTGGGACACATCCTGTGGAATGATGCTGACATTGCCCACCCCTCCCAACCCCAAACCCCTCCCCATGGGCTCCCACTAATTGAGAGGGATTTATTGTTGTAAAACTATAACCGACCTCCTGGGGGCCTCCACAGGTCTTCTCTTCGTGGTAAAGTTAGCTGGGGAGGGAGAGAATGAAGCCAGAGAAGAGAAAGAAGTGGTGAGTCCAGGCTTGGAAGAGGACAGACCACCCCCTACCCCAGCCTCTGCCTGGGCAGCCCTGGCAGTTCATCAGTGCAGCGAGGCTCCGTTCTGCAGGGCCGAGGCTGTGTCATTTCTGTAGGAAGCAGGGGCACAGCTGACCCATCCTGGGGCATCATCAGGCCTCTGGACCCAGGCGGTTAGGAGCAGTTGGCAGCAATCTGATGGAACACCAAATGGTTTGAGAAACGGGGCAGCTCTAATCAGGCTGGGAAGCAAAATTCCTTTTGTCCCGTTTCAAAAGAAATGGGAAAAGCTGATTCTCTAGGTGTTCAGAAATACCCTGTTCCTGGGAGGCAGGGCAGGCCTGGGCTGCGGTGACTGGAGACCTTACAATGTGGGGTTGGAGGGGTGAGATGCATTCTGTTTCAGGAGAGCCCCCATCCCCCAGGTGTCACGGAGGACATCTCAGCCCCTAACCACCCAGGCCGCACCCACCTCCTTGGCCTGCAGTGCGGATGGAGCCCCAGCACCCCCCCAGGTGGTTTCTCCCCTCGGGGAACCTGTCACCGCAGAGCCGCCCCACACAGCCTGCCCGGTTGGCTCCAGAGACCCCCGTAGGGCCTGAGCTCCTCATTCTGGCCACCGTTACCCAGGAGACCTCTGTCACCAAGGCTCCAGGGCTAGGCTTTGCTGAGCAGAGATCGTGCCTCTGAGACCAGGAACGTTTCCAGTTGGCTCTCCTCCAGCTGGCTTTGTGCTCTTGTCTGTCATTGCTGGTAATGCAACTCGCATTGACCAGAACTGGGACAAGCTCTGGGTGGAAAAAACAGTATTTCAGTGACTTGCACCAAGTCTCAGGCTCCTCGGGCAGTCCTGAGCCTGGGGGCTTCTATGCCCTGGCTCAGGAGGGCCATCTTCCACGAGTTTTGTGAGGCAGCCACGTGGCCGCCCCTCCTTGGGGCAAGTGGGCATCTAGCAAGTGAGAACACCCCACACCGCTGCCCGCAGCGGGTCGAGAGGAAACCCTCACCGCATCCAATCCTGCCTCTGCACAGAGACGGTGTCGTCCCAGTTTTCCAAGCCGTTAAGAGAAGGCCTTCTGCACATCACTCGGCTCACCCGGGCTGCAGGCTGGGATGGAACCAAAAAGGCGCTGAGTGAGGAGATGATGTCAGTCGTTCACTCAGTAAACGGCTCTGAGCCATCCTGTGTGCTGGGTCCTGTCCAGGGAATGGGAACATAAGCAGGACACAGCCTTGCCCTCTGGGAGCTCACAGACCTCATAGCCAGCCTCTCGGCCTGGGTAGACCTGCTATCTAGACCAAGATATGAAACACGGGCTTTCGGAGCATGGTTGAGAGCCTACAGTGTGGCAGGCGCTGGGCATGGGATTGTGAACAAGAAACAGGCGCTGCCCTCTTAGAGCCCGAGGTCTGGTAGGAGAGAACAAACCGGAAGTTATCGGGCATTGTGCCGTTATGATGGGGAAGTCCAGGGTATCATGAGGGATGGGGGTGTGGCCCAAAAAAGCAAAGCAGGGGACCTGTGTGTTGGATTCATATTAAATGTTATCCTCTGTCCTCAAGACCAGATGTTTTCACAGTTTTGTGATATTACTTGTTTCACTTTCCTTTTTGACCTTGGCCGAGTTCCCATCAGACAGAAGCCTCAGCCGTTCCTGCACAAGGAGATGGTGATCAAACCCCACAGACAGCCACCAAAGGCCACCCTCACACACTCACCCTCCCTCAAGGCCGAGGGATGGGACACCGCTCCTCGGATTCCATGACCTCTGGCTCCTACTGAGAAAGGAGGGCCGGAGTTTGACGGGGACACAGTGAGATGAGCAGAGTCCTGCACGGTGGGGACTTGAGACCACATCCTTCCCCCTCCTTCAACCCGCAGCCGGGGCTGGGCAGAGCCTGGTTCTTCCAGGATGTTCAGCCTCCCACCGGCTTGCCGCCCCTCCAGGTCCTTTGGCAAAATTTCAAACCTCACTACTTAACTCTGAATTCCCACATCACCAACCCAAACGCTCTGCTCAAACCTCACTACTTAACTCTGACTTCCCACATCACCAACCCGAATGCTCTGCTCAAACCTCTCCATTACACGTGAGATGACGAGGGTCCCGGGGCTTATGACTCCTTCAAGCTTAATTAAATATCTGCTGAGCAACCTTTCCAGACTTCTCTGCATTCCCCCGAGAGGAGCTCAGCCTGCCTTTTCTTCTGGGGGCTGCTAAGGCCTGTCCCTTCGTTCTTGCGAGAAACAGCTGACCTTCCCATGGCCCAGTGACCGTTCCAGCCCTGGCTGTCTCTCTGTGCAGATGCCGGCTGGCCCTGGTCTCAGCTTCAGTAGAGGCGGGAGACCAGACAGTGTGGAGGAGGACAGTGGTCACTCGAGTCTCATCTCACTGCACACTCTCAAGTCCCCTCTGGATCCGACACCTCTCGGGCCACTTTGGACCCTCTCGCTTATCTGTGGGTCACTGGCCACCAGCCCCAGCCTTTGCTGAGATCACCGCCTCTGTGTGGACTCAGACCCCCTCAACCGAGCCGCCTCTGGCCTCGGGTACACGCCGTACACTTCCTGCCTCTCGGGCTGCCCTGGGCACGAGTGTGTGAGATGCCGCATCCACCCATGAGCAACTGGAAAGCCCACCAAGTCACACCCTACACGTGAACCAACGAGAAAGGGGAGACTGTGGACAAATCCTCTCCCTTCTCTTCTGCAGGACTGTGCTGAGAAACAGTTATTTAGACAGATTCTCAGAAGATGGTCCTGGGGCACTGAGCAACCAGTTACATTTGTCACCAATTTGCACTCAGCTGCATAACACACTCCGGGACTGGCTCCCTCTCCATCCCAGACGCACTCCCTTTCCCTCTCCTGCTCTCTGAGGTCACCCTCCCTAACAAAGGAGTGGCACCCTGGCTTTGCTTCTTCTCTGCTTTCCAAGGAACCCAAACCACGCCGCCTCAATTTCCTTTCTGGAGCACCTCTTCCACTCTGCGGGATGCTCCTGGGGCCACAATCAGCACCCCCACTGTCCCCTCTGAGACGGGCATGTGGCCATCTAGCTGGTCAGCACCTCACCTTCTGGCCACAGAAACTGGCTCAGGAACGGCCATGGGACCCACCTGAGTTTTCCCTGGGAATTAACATGGACCCTGGGGGCCTCATACACCCGTAAGGTCATTGCCTTCCTTCTTCTCCACCAGTGATGGATTCCGTCTCATCCACTCAAGACCCAGCTGGACTCCTGCTCCCGGGAGACTTTCTTCAACATCCTGGCCCAAAGAGATCTCAGCTGCTTCACTCACTAACACCCGGGCTCCCCATCACGGCTGCCTCTCCAGCCCCCTTGCTACCATCCTCAGGCCTTGCTCTTCTAGCCAGTTGTTTGAAGCTGTTACTGTTATGTAGGCACTCGTGTACCTGTCTCTGCTCAGCATGGAGTTCTGCCAGCAGCCCGTGTGGATTCATTGGCCAAAATGTAGCAGGTGGGCATTCTGCATAGAAAGAGGCCAGGCTGTTGAACATAAGGTGAGCAAATTGTCCAGGTTTGCCCAAGATTTTGCCAGCTTTCCCACTGACTGTCCCATGTCCCGGGAAACCTGCAGTGCTGGGCAAACTGGCACCGTTGGTCACCGTCCAACGGGCAGGAGGGTGCCTCATTCCAAAGCGAGGGGTGCAGCCTGAACAGATTCAGCCCAGACACCATTCATGTACACCATTCATGTATTCATTTAACACAACGTGTCAGTCATTCTTCTAAGTGTGTTTACTAAGGGTGAACAAGACCTGGTCCCTGCCCTCAAGAGCTTGTAGCTCAGAGCAGAGGTCAGGAAATCTTTTCCGCAAAGGGCCAGATCAGAAATATTTTGGGCTTTGCACACGCCATAGTCTCCGTCATATCTACCCAACTCTGCCATTATAGCTACAAACAGTTAAACTGGGCGTGACTGTGTTCCAATAAGACTTCGCAGGCGGCAGCCCCAGGCGTAGAGGTAGAGACAGACACACAGAGCCTCAGGACGCCTGTCGGGGCCCTGCTGCTGGCTTGAGCCAGCACCGTAGGCCGCCACGTCGTGCATTGTGTGGTCCCACGGTCGCCACCATGGTCAGCTGGACCTGTTGGTGAACACCTGACCATCCTGAGGCTGCCAGTGGTTGATATAGGGGGACTGGCCAGCAGAGACCATGGCCGCTGGCTGGAACAGTGGTAGCAGGAGACAGAGCTGAAAGGCTGGAGGGGAGAGCAGAGTCGGGAGAGCAGATTCAGGAGACCTTCTGGGGCCTCCAGCCCTCCAAGCACTGAGCCATAGCCCCAGGGGCCCCAGCCCAGGGAGGGCTTGCTTTGGGCCCGCAATGGAGCTGAGTCCTGTTGCCTTTATTTCCATGGGCATCCTTACAATGAAACAGCTTCCTCCTCCTTTCCTTTCTTTCTTGTTTAACGACTCAGTGATTTGTAGTAAAATTATAAAGCGTGTGACTATCATCCTCATCCAGTCTCTATAATAAATCTGTTTTTCTTTCTTTTTTTTTTTTTTTTGCGGTACGCGGGCCTCTCACTGCTGTGGCCTCTCCCGTTGCGGAGCACAGGCTCCGGACGCGCAGGCTCAGCGGCCATGGCTCACGGGCCCAGCCGCTCCGCGGCACGTGGGATCTTCCCGGACCGGGGCACGAACCCGTGTCCCCTGCACCAGCAGGCGGACTCTCAACCACTGCGCCACCAGGGAAGCCCTAAATCTGTTTTTCTTGAAGGGATCTGAGCGAGTTCCCTACAACCAAGAACGCTCATGCACCCCAGATCCATGTGAAGACAGAGCACCGTGGGGACACAGAGGAAGGGCCTGATCTAGGCTTGGGGGTCAGGGAAGTCTTCCCAGAGAGATGCGCGTCCAAAGCCAGGACCAGAGGGCGGTACGAGTGCCCCGGAGATGTGGGGGAGGGGGAGAGGCCCATCACTTCTTTGACCTTCAGGTGGCAACATCTGGACCAGGTGGCCCCACCGCAGGCACGGGGTAGACAGAACCCTCCGTCAGCCTCTGCTAACCTGCACCAGCGAAGTCGGAGCAGCTCCCCTGCCCCCCCACCTCTGCCGTGGAGACCACCCTGGTTTCAGTGGACGGGGCCTCCCCAGTGCCCCCTGGGGGCCTCGGCCTCCTCATCTTCACGGAAGGGAAGAAGCTGCACCATCCCCGGGTGCAGCCGACGGCGCTGTGCTGCCTGCACCACCACAGAGAGCTTTCGTCCAAAACGCCCTAACCCAGTGTTTCCCGAGGAACTAGGTGAGATTATACCCCTGCGGCTCTGAGACTGGGGGGAGTGTCTGACCATACACGACTCCCTTCCCGGTCCCCTCAGAGAGGATCCCCAAGTCCCGCCTGCACGCAGAGCCCCTGCTCTCCCCTCTCCCCACACAGGCCTCCTCATCCTGGAGCAGGAATCATTTCCTGCCAGGAGGCTTCTTTGCTGCCTGCGAGAGACACCAGATCCAGCTCCCCAAGTAAATAGGAGCAGCTGGAAGTCGCACATGGGACGCGCAGCAGCCCGGCGCTCAGGCCCTCTCCGCAGGTGCCTCCCTCCCCCGAGAGAGGACTGATGGCAACTTGCTGCAGGGGTCCCCAGCCTTGGGCCCTGGGGTCACCTCGCTGTGGCAGGGATGGGGGACGTTAGGCCTGACATTGTCTCCGGGGATATGCCATCCCTATCTGCTTCCATGTCCCATTAGAAGAGTCTGGATTCGCTCCACCTACCCAGGCCTGGGCTTCTCCAGGAACCGGGGGCACACGCCATATTTGCCCAAACCTAGGGCAAGTCTGGGTATGAGGCATCTCCCACTTGGCCATTAAGAAGATGCATATGCAAAAGCAATAGTTTTCTCAAATGGGAAGATCCAATTTGAATATACAGCCTATTAGGGGTGTGTGTGCCATTGTTCAAATGTCTCAGGGAGTCGTTCATGGGTGCGTTTTTAAAGACATATTTTAATTTCATAAAAGGTAACTAGTACATTAATTTGAAAATGTTGCCCTTTCCGCTTTCACATTTTATGGAACATTTTTATCTCAACTTTTCACTAGCCTCTTGGGGGTCTGTGTCCTCACCATCCCTTGGGCCAAGTTAAGCCACCAGGGGCTTCCGCAGCCCATGACCTCCGCTCGAGGCTCAGTTACTCAGATTCAGCACTTTTGGAATCCCTGTGTGACACAATCACCGGCCATTTTATCCCATAAGTGCCCCTTCCTGTAATGTTGGAGGCTTAGAGTTTTTATTTAACCTTAAGATAAATGTGACCTCATTCATAACTGGTGATGTGGGACAACCCAGGCACCCGGGCATTATCATCACTTCTACGAGGGTGGTGAGGCTCTTTGTGCCCGGTTGGGGATGAGGGCTTGGGGGGGAACCCTGGCTCTCTGTTACCTCCAGCAGGTGCTATGGGGCCTAGGATTCAGGTGGAGTCGAGCCTCCAGTTGCCTCCTGGTTTGAAGTGAGGGCTGGGACAATGGTGAGGGCTGCAGCTGTCAACTAGCAGGTATTTATTGGCTCTGCCGTGCGCCCAGCCTGCGCCAGGCCCGCGAGGCAGAGAGGGGATGAGAGCCGTTGCTGGGAGAGACAATTAAGAAGGACCGTTTCTGTGTAGAGCTCCGTGCCCAGTGCACCGCGTAGTGGAGGGCCAAATCAGGCGGAACAGACCAGGAGAGAAGAAGTCTGCTCTCCGCCACGTGCTGACTGGGGGAGGCTGGAGGGCGGGCTGCGCCCACGTCGGGAGCACACTGGTCACTCTGTGATGGCTCAGGGTGCTTGAAGAGCCCCGAGAGGATCTCAGAGAGGGGAGGGAGGGCCAGGCACAGAGACCCAGAGTGCTGTCGTGGAAAGAGCCCGCACCTGGGAATCGGAGAGCTGCCGCCACTCATACCTCCATTGACATCTGTTTCCACATCTGTAAAACAGTTCCCTTCCAAGGCAAGGTCCTGTTCATATCTATTTCTAGTGACAAGTCCTCTGTTTTATGGGGTCACCCTTACTTTTTTTTTTTTTTTAAGATTTTGGTTTTGATGTGGACCATTTTTAAAGTCTTTATTGAATTTGTTACAATATTACTTCTATTTTATGTTTTGGTTTTTTGGCTGTGAGGCGTGTGGGATCTTAGCTCCCTGACCAGGGATCGAACCCACACCCCCTGCGTTGGAAGGCAAAGTCTTAATCACTGGACTGCCAGGGAAGTCCAGGGATCCCCCTTAGTTTAATCTCCAAACAGAAAGACTTGTGATTTCATCCCACATTCAGTGGGAACCCTGACGTCCCCACAATAGTCTTAGGAGTCCCAGGGGAAACGGTCCTGGGTCCTACAAGTCTGTATATCTGACCCACATGGAACACCTCTCCAATTCCCTTCTCCCATAAAGGACGACTGACATAGGCTATTGAGAGCGGGATACTCTATGGAAGCCCAGGGCTAGTGGATTATAACATACAGAAACTTAAAACGTACCCAAGCCCCTTTCTCTGCCCAAGGATTTCCCATCGGCCTGTGCCGCCCCCTCCCCAGGTGCACTGATGCCAGATGTTCCACAGCCTTGGGAAGTCTTGGCAGTACCTCACCCATGCAGGCTGTTTCTGTAATTTCAGAAGCATAGGGAGTAGTTCTAAAAGTGTTTCCCCTTTGCTCTCTTGATTTCTTCTTTGAGTTATAGCTTGTCCCAGTTTCATTGTAAATATCCCAACAAAGAAGAAATCACGTGGCCAAGCGGTTAAAGGAGTAACGAGTAACGACTGATGATGAGAAGCAGATGGCCTGGTAGTGTGTGGAGAGCAGTAGAAGGGAGGGGGAGCTGGAGGAGTTGGGAACCTGAAGTCTTAAGCTCACCAAAGGCTGTATCTGCTGGCGTGATTGGAGATGCTTTATGGGGTGACAATAAGGTGCCCCCGAGAACTTTCATGTAAGGTTAGGTAAGGTCATTCTCTGAGAATGGAACTTATTACAGCAGCACATGGGAGGAACAGTAATAATTAAAATATCATCTATAATAATATGATGATAATGTAACAGGTATGACCTGCTTCACCAACTTAGATTACAAATATGTTCACATTTCCTTTATTGCCCCAATTCATTGTTTTAGTCCCCGTGTGTCTTTGGGGCACGAAGAGAGCTGCCCCATATTATTCAAAACTCTCAGCGTCCAGGGGGAGGTCAGCTTTGTTTCTTCACACCAGAAGAATCAGGGTCCCAAGAGCCCACTGCTACGATTGCTCCTTGCTGTCACAAGGTGTCGCTATTGAAGCTCGCGCTCGCAGACGATGCTGCTACCCTGGAGGGTGGGATGCCCTTCACGGACTAGGTGCGGGATTACAGCTCTTTAGTCTACTTCCCCACACTCAGCCATCACCGCCCAAAGCACGGCCCCTGGGGCGTGGAGGCTGGGTGGGAAGGGTAATTAGCATACGCCACCTTCCACACCGGCCTCAGCCCTCCTCCTGTGAAATAAGAGCAGCACATCAGCCCAAATCCCCCTTCACTCAAGGTGCTCTTCCCTGCCACTGCTCCTTGGATCACCCTAGCTCACCTGAACAGGTGTGCCTGACTTTGCATCTCAGAGATCAGGGCTGGGATGTGGGTGCTTCTGTCTTCAGAGAGCCCCAGGGAGTCTCACCCCTACCAGCAGGGGCGGGCCAGCTTCTGCTAAGCGCCACAGCTCACACCCCAAGAGAAAGAGGCTGGCACCCTGGTGGCTCACCTTTGCATAACCAAGGGGGCACACAGAACAGGGTAGTGGTTACCAGAGGTGAAAGAGGGTGCGAATTGTGTAAAGGGGATCCGCTGTACGGTGATGGATGAAAACTCCATTTTCTGTGGTGAGCGTGCTGTAAGGTATATAGAAGTAGAAATATAATGTACATGTGAAACATATGATGATATAAAATGTTACTTCAATAAAAAAATGAATCTAAAACTAAAATAAAGAAGGCACACAAATGATCCTTCTGCAGAGGAAGAACGCCTGTTCCAGGTATCGCTATGTCTCTGCCTAAACCAGGAGCTCTTAACCTGGGAATCAGGAGTGAGATCCAGGGGCGGCGTCATGAACTGGTTGGGGAAGAGCATTAGGTATTTATTTTCACAAATCACTGATTGAAACTAGCATTTCCTTCCTTTGTGCTTACAGGCATCACACCACAGTAGTACATACGGTGCCTGGGACTTTGTCACCAGTAGGAATCACAACTATTTTCATATAGCACCACAATTGCTGTAGATATTTTAAAATGTGATTTCAGCTCAGCGCATCACTAATTCAAGATCATGATAAGTTATTGAACCTGTCACTAGACCTCCTTTATCCAAGGCCTCGATAAAGCACATATATTGCTCTATCACAATTCTTAAATTCTGTTCATTGTATTTCAGTATATTTGGTTTCCTTTACCATCCTATGTATTTTACTTCATGCATTTAAAACTATGATCCTGGTCGTCCCTGGTGGCGCAGTGGTTGAGAGTCCGCCTGCCGATGCAGGCCACGTAGGTTCGTGCCCCGGTCCGGGAAGATCCCACATGCCGCGGAGCGGCTGGGCCCGTGAGCCATGGCCGCTGAGCCTGCACGTCCGGAGCCTGTGCTCCGCAATGAGAGAGGCCACAATAGTGAGGGCCCCACGTACTGCAAAAAAAAAAACAAAACTATGATCCTGGGGAAAGTGCATAGGCTTCCCCAGACTGCAGGAGGAATCCATGACACAAAACTCATTAAAATCCATGGCCATCCAGAGAGCAACTGGCCACTGTTTTGTTTAAAAAAAAGAAAAAGCACCTCACCACAGTTCTAAGAGCTAGTATTTACGGAGCCCTTACACATGCCAGACATTTTCTATGTGTTGTTGCATCACAGGTAGAGCTGTTATTTCCATTTAAAGCTGAGGCACTGGTGCACTGAACGACGTAACTTGGCCATGAGAGCACAGCGGTCAGGGTAGGAGCCAGGAGTCAGCCTTGACCTTTTAACCCAGCGCTGAGATTTCACCATTTTCAGTCAGGCTGCCTCCAAGATCCCAGGGAGCTCGACCTGAGTGTAGCTCACCCTCGAGGGCTGAGGGCCGGGCCATAGCCAGCTCAGGCCAGGGGAGGGAGGTGGTCTCAGGGGGTCCAGTGTTCAGCCCTCCTGGGGTGACCGTGGCCTGCTCTCATCTTATAGGCACCAGGCAACCTTCAGTCCCCCAGGGCCACCCCGGCTCCCTGCCCCTTGCGGGCCTGGATAAACCTGACCAGAATCCCAGTGTCATGGGCTGAGGGGGACAGGGGCCTCCCCAGGACAGCCACGCACTCCAGGGCTCACATTCTTCCTCATCTTTCTTTTCCGTGCTGCTTCAGGCCATCAGCCACCACGACTTCCTTCCCTGGTTCCACAGCGTTTGCTCATGCCAGGCACTGCAAGATTTTCACCATTTACTAGAGACCGTCCAGGTCACACATGCCCTCTGCCATCCTTCTCGTTCTTTCCTGCTTCCTAACACTCTCCCGTCTCCCTTCTTCCTTCCTTCTTTTCTGAGGCAATAGATCCTGGCCCCTTTCTCTCTTGGGACAGTTCCTCCCATTTTCACCTCCAAAGACTTTCCCCAATACTTTCTTTTCTGAAGGGGAACTTCAGTAAATAACATTTTCTCAATCTAACTAATCACTAAACTGAGTCCTGTCTTAGTTCAGGCTGCTGTAACATAATACCACGGACTGGGCAGCTTAAACAACTAACAGACAGTTAGTTCTCACAGTTCTGGAGGCTGGAAGTCCGAGATCAGGGCGCCAGGATGGTTGGGGTCCAGTGAGAGCCGTCTTCCTTGTCCCAGACTGCTGACTTCTCACTGTGTCCTCACATGGTAGAAGGAGCAAGGGAGCTCTCTGGGGCACTAATAAGGGCACTAATACAGGCACTAATACGGGCACTAATCCCATTCATGAGGGCTCCACCTTCATGACCTTATCACATCCCAAAGGCCCCACCTCCTAATACCATCATATTGCGGGGAGAGGGTGGGATTTCAACATATGAACTTGGGGGGGGGCACAAACATTCAGTACATGACAGTCCCCAAGTGTCCCAACCGAGGGAGGAGGGAGCCCTGAGTAGGTGACGTGTTTGAACTTGGTCCTTGGAATTGAACAAAACTCATTCACATCATTGATACCGTGGCTTTTTCAGCTGATCCTCTGTGCTGTCCAGCTACCAGGAGCCACGGAGGCATCAGCTGAGCACTGAGAAAGCCCACCCTGTAGCCCCAACCCCATCGGCCTGCGCACTCAGGATGGGGCTCTGCCCTGAACACACTCCGCACCCTCACAGAGTCCCAAAGGTACTTCAAGGCAAAGACCCCGGGTCTGGTTTCTCTAAAGACCCCGTACCTGTGTGCTTAGGTCTCCAGCTGCCTCAGCTCCCGGAGACTTTCTCTGTCTAGCTGTCCATTTTGCACTCCTTTCTGAGACAAGGCGACCCACTCTGCCCTCTGTTGTTTCCTACCCTGTCTCAGACCCAGCCACTTGCTTCCTGGGGCCGGCTACGCCTTCCCAGAGCGCAGCTGGGAGATCCAGCCAAGTGGTTTGAGCTGCCCACCAAGCATTGGGCCCGCCTGCCTCTCGGTGGAGGGGAGCAGCCTGGGACCCCCCTCCGGTGAGGACCTACTGCCCAGCTGCTCTCAGGTCCTCGGCGCAGGGGACCCCCTATCCAAGGTCACACATTCCCAGGCCCACGTCTGAGACTGGGTCACGTGGGGTCTACAGGCCTGGAGTCCCGTTCCAACTTGGGATGACTCTGAACGGACTTCACAGCGGCAGGGGTCTCGGGGCATTGGCTGAGCCACAGCTGGGCCTGCATCCCGGCTCAGCTTCTCCATCACTCCCACTGCTTCCGTCATCTCCCTTCACAGGCGTTGGTGCTGAGAACCCTCCTTAACAAACCGCACACACGCTGCGATCTAACTCGGAGACAGCTTTTCAGGACACCCAACCAGCAGGGCAGGCATCCTGGCTCCAGCCTGGGGTGGAAGCCAGGCCTTCAAGAGGAGAGAGTGGGGTTGGGAGGAGGTGTGGGTGATGGGGGGGCCTTTGGGTACCACTGGAGCCCCACGGTCTTGACCACTCGGACCACAGGCCTCAGGATGCCCCACATGTGCCCACAGGTTAGGGCAGCTGGTGTTGGGATGCTTCTGTAGAGTCGCTCGGGGGACCTGCCCACCACGGTTCCTCCTCTTTTATCGTTTTACACATCAGACCACCGTGTCCTGCCATTCAAGCTGCCATTGAGACGTATTTTGAAGTTTAGAAACCACATGCCACCCCCAAGGCCTGCAGCTGGTTTGGGTTCGGAAATGGCCCTGTTCTCCGAGCCCGTGCTCACTGGCCTCTCAGAGGGGCTCGGAGCCCACTGTTCTGTCCACACAGGAGTGGACACACAGTGGCCGCTCAGGAAATATGATGCCAGTTGAACTGAATTGAAGCTGAAAGCGGTTCCACCCACAGATCACAGAGGGCACTCGTCCATCAGGACCACAAGGGCCAGGAAGAGCTGGTAAGAAGCCTCTTCTGGCGGGAATCCATGTGGGCGCCGGCGCAGCAGGGAGCAGCGTGGGGTCACTACGGTGGAGCTGCAGCAGCTCTGGGTGCAGGAGGCGGTGGACCCCTGGTGAAGAGTCTGGAGAGAGAGAACATCCGGAAGATTCAGGGCCTCAGGTTCCGGTGCAGCACCGGCTGTTGTGAGGACAGCCAGGCATCCGTGCAGCAAGTGCACCAGTGCATTGAGCACTGCCATGCACCTCTGGCTCAAGCCCAGGCCCTGGGGATCAGCGAATTGGAGAAGTTCCAGGACCGCCTGGCCCAGTGCACTATGCATTGCAACAACAAAGCCAAAGATTCAATGGATGTGGGGAGTAAAGAGCTTCAGGTGAAGCGGCAGGTGGAGAGTTGCGTCATCCAAGTGTGTGGATGACCGCATGGACCTCACCCCAGCCATGACCAAGAAGATGAAGGAGTCTCTCGTCCACTGGGAAATAGATGTCTGCTATTGGGCATCGGGGCTGAGGGCAGGAATCTATTTAAAAAGAGGAATGGCGGGCTTCCCTGGTGGCGCAGTGGTTGAGAATCTGCCTGCTAATGCAGGGGACACGGGTTCGAGCCCTGGTCTGGGAGGATCCCACATGCCGCGGAGCAACTAGGCCCGTGAGCCACGACTACTGAGCCTGCGCATCTGGAGCCTGTGCTCCGCAGCAAGAGAGGCCGCGATAGTGAGAGGCCCGCGCACCGCGATGAAGAGTGGCCCCCGCTTGCCACAACTAGAGAAAGCCCATGCACAGAAACGAAGATGCAACACAGCAAAAATAAATAAATAAATAAACAAACAAGAAAAAGAGGAATGGGGATTTGGATCTTTAAGGAAAGTTTATGAATGAGGAAATTAAGGATGCCAGCAAGTTTCAGCAAGTTTCAGTCACTTGCCTCTGGACACTGGTTCCTCTGTGTTTCAATCCTAGAAAGTGAAATGGAAAAAACACTGGTGCTAAAATTTGGGTCAGAGATAGTACAGGAGAGTTTTTGTGAGCCTGAATTTCATGTGGCCAGGGCTTCTCCTGACGATAGGTAATCTCCCTTGTACCAAACCAGAGCCCTCCAGAGTACCAGCTTCTCTTAGTACACAGATACCAACAGGCTGGCAGGTTCATCGGACACACCTATGATCTGGTGGGGTGTGAGAAGAGGTGTTTCTGTTTGTTGCCAACCTCCTGTTTGCCAGAAGGATCACCACTACACCTTCCACAAACTGTGATAAATCAAAATCCAGGAGGTCCCTAATTTAGAACGGGAAAGGGGGCTTCTGGGGTTTTGTTTTGCTTGGTTTTGTTTTATATACAAGGGCATGAAGTTACTTAAGATGTAGAGTTGGGAGCGGTAGTTTGGATAAAAATTTTGAAAGAGTCCATTTCTGGCCATCAAGATGTGGATGTGCATTTCTTAAAATTCTCACACATGACATCTTTCAGCCTGGAGACCCTGCGAAAACGTAAGAAGCGATATCACACCGGTAGGGGAAGCAAACCTTCCCTCTCCCTGGCAGCCATGGTGGGCCCTGAGGCTGTCTGCAGCAGACTGACAAGACAATCTTGCAGTGACACTCACCCTTGAAGGCAAAGAGGATTTTGATTGTGCTATGTGCTAGTGTTCAGGAATGAAGAGTGAAAGAGGAACTGTTGGCTGCTTAATTAAGAGAGTTATGAAGTACTGGCTTTGGAAAAATCTGGTTTTCAAAGAACAGAATAGAGTGAAAGTCTAAACCCAGTATTACTTACTCTGCCCCCTGAAATAACAGAGCTCTACTGAGACAGTCCCTTGGCAACACGAAGGTCAAGGGAAATAAAGACAGCAGCTCGGGGGCGAGCTGTGACTCCTTTAGTGCAAAAGAAGGACCGCCCTCTGTTACCAAATACAACTTTTGCCTGGGCTTTTGTGACATGCGTTCTTCTTGCTCCAGTACTAGCACCTTATAGTTCTGATAAGGACCTTGTTACTTGAAATGATAACATAGCCTGTCTGTTTGCCGTTTCAAGACTGTGATATATTTTCCTAGTGGTTTGGTTTTAAAAATAAACAGGATTTAATTTTTCTTCCCCCCTCCAAAAAAAAAGTCTCTTCCATTCCCTCTGCCTGAAAAGGAAGCCAGGTTTTTTGTCCAGAGGTCGGGTAAAGAAATCCCTGCAGGATGCTGTGGGTGGGGAGTACAGAGGAGTGTGGCCGGGCTCAGTGAGGTTAGAGCACCAGCTCTCCGAGCCTAGGAAGGTGCAGGCTGTTATAGTTCCCCAGAAGAGCCAGGACAAGACTCCACCTCCCCATGGAGTGGCAGGATGGCCGAAGGGAGCCTCGGACTTGAAGGGGAAAGACCAGTTAACACCAAGTTCTCCGGGGCCGCGGGAATGAGCTTCATGCCCAAGTGTTTGAAGGGACTGTTAAGTGGATACCACAGCTGTGACCAGTGCGACCTGAGACTCAGAGGCTCCCGAAAATAGTGCAGCCACTGAGGGACCCCATCCCTAGGACTTGTGCAGGCCCTGGGAGAGGGAGGGAGCCCCAGATGATGGAGCTGGAATATCTTACAGTAAAGCTTGATGAGTTCAGAGCAGGTGACATTCAATCTGAAGAAACAAAAGAAGCACAACACTCCTTTTGCTCCAGATCACAGAGTAAATCCACGTGCAATGGACTGCATGGTGCCCCTCCGCCCAAATTTATACACAGAGTAAATCCGCGTGCAATGGACTGCATGGTGCCCCTCCGCCCAAATTTATATGTTGAAACTCTAACCCACAATGTGACTGCTTTGGAAATAGGGCCTTTAGGAGGTGATTAAGGTAAAATGCGGTCATAAAAGTGAGACCCTGATCCGACAGGATTAGTGTCTTTATAAGAAGAGACACCGGAGCTCACGTGCACGTCCTCCTCCCTCCCTCCGTCCCCACCACGTGAGGACACAGTGAGAAGGTGGCTGAGAGCTCTCATGAGAAACCACACACTGCCGGACCTTGAGTGTAGACTTCAAGAACTGTAAGAAAGAAATTTCTGTTGTTTAAGCCCCTCAGTCTGTGGTGTTTTGTTATGGCAGCCCTGCAGGTTATACACCATTCCCTCCCTAGGGATGGGTTTTGCAGCGTGCAAGAGTTTCCAGCTCCATTACATCCATTTTCATCCCTATTTTATCCATGTGGCTTAAATGTACCAGCCTCTGAAGTCAAATTTTCTTAAACCCAAGAACCATCAGTTTGCTCCCATCAGTGCAGATGTCCATTTTCTGCCAGGTTCCCCTCCGCAAGTACTTCTGGGTCTCCTGCCCCAGGACATGCTGACAAGTCCCCCAAACGCCTGCTGGGTTTGCATTTCCATGTGCTCCACTCTGCTGCACATGCTGGATTCCCATCAGTGAGAGCTGAACCCTGGCTCCCACTTTAAGTCTGTGCTGAAGACTGGAAAACGGGAAGAAAAGCACAGCCAAGAGGCTTGTCTCTGCCATCGGAGGCGGCCCTTCCCAGAATCCAGGGGCAACAACACCTGGCACATCTCGGGGGGAGGTCTGCCCACCTGTCTGGTGCCAGTACTTTGGAAACTTCCTTGACCATCCCAGACCCTTGGCCATGAGGCCTCTCTGCCCTTCAGGGAAACCCCACCATCCACTCCAAGAGCTGTGGTTTGGCCCTGGACCTCACCCAACGATTCCTGGGTCATTGGACACCTCGTTCAGGCACCATCCATGAGGATCAGCTACTTGGATCCTCTGCATTGAGCCAGGTCAGCTCTGATAATTGCACACCTTTCCAAACCTCTCTGCAGCCTCCACTGGTCCTCACTCCTCCCTGAACGAGAAGCCACGCACACGTGTCTGTGCACCGTCGCCCATGAGGTGCAGCCCTGAGGCCCCCCTCAGAGAGGGGTCTCTGGCAGCGGAACACACTTCACAGAGATGTTTGTTACACAGACGCACACTGAGGTGACTTTTGCGTGACTGTAGGTGCCCCTCAGAGCCTGAGGTCTCAATAGCCTCCCTCGCAGGGTTACGCTTGCTTAAGCGAGGTCCCCAGAACAAAGTCTGGCTGAGGCTTCCAGGTGAACTCAGGGCCCCTGCCCCCCACAGCAGAAGTAACATCAGGCTTTGAAGTGACAAGGCTTCGGAGACTTCAAAGCACTGAGGGCCACATTTAGCTCCCGATCTAGCGTCCTGTGGGCCCTCCTGCAGCGGCTTTGTGCAGAGGACACATCTCGCAGGCTTGTGGCAGGGGGTGGGGCCTGAACTGGGTCAGAGGGGCGTCTGTTTGTCCTTCCACCCCGAGCTCCCGAGTCCGCCTTGACCCGCCTGCCATACGCTCTCCCTTAAATGCCCACTCACAGCTCTGAGTCCTGGGCTCACTTGAGAAGCTGGCTTTGGGTGGAAAAAAGCCAGAGGCAGCTGCAGTGGTAGTTTCAGGGGTTGTTCTCCCCCCACCAAATATCTCTGTGGCACTTTTCTGTGGGCCTTCGAATCCTCTCCCCCCTCGGCAGTGGGGTCTCACGGTGGCCCTGGAAGGTCACTGCGCACAGCACAGCCTACCCTCTAGGGTCAATGGAGGGTGGTCTGGTGTGGGTATCACCACCATCCCCATGTGGTTCCTACGTAGGGGCATCCCTGTCCCTTTCTTGTGACTGTTCTGCACACCAGACACTCCTCACACCCGCACGGTTGCTCTTCTCAATTTCTCTCCTCACTGATCTCTCACCAGAACCCTTTTTAACCTCTGTTAGTCTCTACAGGTGCCCACCAGGTGTCAGCCATTTCAAGCATCTGTGCAATCACTGTTTATTTGTGGTAACAAGGCTGTTATCTCACTACAAATGTCATTAGTATCTTGTAGCAGCTACGTAGCATCCATACAGTGACTCTTAGGTTCATAGGGTCCCCAGAGAGAGACTCAGGAGGAATATAGTGGCAAATGCAGTTGGTGGACCAGCATTCTCCATGCAAATGTTCCCTGGGGGCCAATATTCCAAGGGAGGGTCAGTCCTTGCCCCTGAGGGGATGTGGCCCAGATGTGGGTGGCTTCTGGGTCAGCAGAAGATGGCTGTTGAATCAGCCTTCTCAGGCTGCCATAACAACATACCACAGACCTGTTGGCTTTCACAACAGTTCTGGTGGCTAGAAGTCCAAGATCAAGGTGCCAGCAGGGTTGATGTCTGCTGAGGGCTCTCTCTCTGCGTTGCAGAGGGCTATCTGCTCACTGTGTCCTCATGGAGCTCCCATTCAGTGCATGGGGCAGGAGGAAGCAAGCACTCTGGTGCCTCATCCTATGAGGGCATGAATCCCGTCATGAGGGCTCCACCCTCAGGACCTCATCTTAAGGAGATACTTAAGAAGATACTTAGGAAGGAACCTAAGTATCTTCCAAAGGTCCCATCCATAAATACCATCACATTGGGGGTTAGAGCTTCAACATATATTTTTGGGGGGGAGACACAGTTCAGTCCACAGCAACCACCAAGGAGCAAGGATGCCCCCAGTCATCCCTTGGCACCCAGGCCACAATGGGGCTGTGCTCAGGACTGTGGGGGACTCAGGAGAACGGGGTGGCCCAGGCCAGCGCCTGGCTGTTCACACTCTCCAGGAGCTCTGGATAGGTTAGTAGGATTCACATGGGATGAGCCATGAAGGAAAACTCAGATATAACCTGGAAGAAACGGACTCACTCTGTGGGTGGTCAGAGAAGAGAGGGGTCATCAGTGGAGGACTTCTGGAGAACTGGCTCTGTGTCTTCAGCCTGTTAGTGGTCAACAGGTCTCCTGAGCTGGGCCACACAATGTGTGCACAGGACTCAGGGCCTTTGGAGGCAGCTCCAGTGTCATGGTGGTGGTGGGACAAGATGGCGGGAGCAGGGTGGAGTGGACTCAGAGCTGGAGGGACCACAGCCTGTGGGGTTTGTGTGGCCCAGTTGCTGTCCCAGAGAACCAAGTACCCAAGTGGATGTGAGGGCTACATTTAGACCCTGCAGGGTCTGGCTCCTGGCCACCTGGGACAGGCCCCAGCTGTGCTCCTGGGACAGGCCCCAGCTGTGCTCCTGGGACAGGCCCCAGCTGTGCTCCTGGGACAGGTCAGAGGGTGGATCTCTGTGCTCCCAGACTCCGTGTCCAGGTGGCTTCTTCGACATGGTCCCTTCATAGTTCCTTTGACCAAGATTATTGGGTCACCTGACAAGGGCCATCAGCAACCAGCTCTTCTCTGAGGTCAATAAGGGTAGCCCAAGACAAGGTTACTCAGCATCATCGAATCTATTTATTTGGCAAATCAGATTATTCAAATTAGTTTTCCAGTTAATTGTCCTAGGTTCACACATGTACATATACCCTGTGTATCTCAGATTTTTCCAGATTAGGAGTACAAATAAGGCCAGACAATGTCCCTAAGCCTCCACTGGTTTTAGTAGTGAAAATTTCAGCCTCTTCCACAACTAAGTTCAGCCGTCCCTAACTCACTGACTGCCACTTGCTGCAGGGTGGGCCCTGGATGCATCAGCATAGTAACCTTAACCCTGACCCTCTGCCCCTTCTGTGCCTGCTGGGCCTGACGACTTAGCCCAGAGTGTGGACCCTCCTATAGAGCAGCCTAGCCTGCAGCTCTGGGCCTGTGCCCACTCCCACAGACCCTGATGGGTCCTCTGTGACATGCAATCCAGGATGGGTCCTCATGGGGAGAGAGAAGAGGCCCATCTCCTCCCCCTAGCGTGTTGGGATCAGTCAGCAGTTCCCAAGGCTCACCTCCACAGTTGTCACATCAACCTCAGTGTGCCACCTCCTTCCAAGGACCTACACCTAATAGTTACGCAGCTTGTGAGTCTATACTCCCCTCCGGCCCTCTGTCACCTGGCTCGGCAGAGTCATGCTGCCCACAAGACAAGACTGCATGTTTGCAGACATCACTGGGGATGATGGGTCATCAGGGCCCCACCATCCCTTTCCTCTTTAGAAGCCTGTCTGGCCCTAAGCACACTGGTAGATACAACTGAAGCATGAACCGCGCCACTCAGCTCCACTGGGCAGGCTCCCAGCTCCCAGTGCAAAGAGAGAAATTGGAGGTGGGAGGTTCCTAACTCCACCCACCCATGGGCTCTGACCCCATCCAGCCCAGTGTCCTGCTGGATACATGTCTGGCTTTCTGAGACTAGCACGAGTGTGCCTCGGCCCAGGATGGCCACGGGACTGTGCAGCCTGTAGGCAGGCGGAGGAGTGTCCAGGGCTTGGAGCAGCTGGGCGGGACTCATCTCTGGGTCTGCGGAGCTCCTGCCCCTGGCTGCCGGTTCATGGAGGCCCAGTCTGATGGGCGGGAGCCTCTGGTCCTGACCGTGATCACTGCTCTGCACCCATTTCTACCCTTTCTTCCTCACCGTTCCCTCCAGCCCCACAGAGTGCCACCTGACCACTGACCGCAGGGGAGGGGGGAGAAGGTGGGGCTTCTGCCCTTCTATGGCTCTCAGTCAAATTGAGGATTCTCAGACAGGAAGCCGCTCTGCCCTCCATCCTTCCTGCTGGTCTCACACCCCAACCCCCAACCCCTCACAGAGCCCCAGCGTTTCAAGCCTGAGACTGTTACCCAACCTCACCTCCTCCTTCCTCAGGGTTTTATCTAAATCGCCCTCTTTCCCCCCCCCCCACAGCCACCCCTCCCTTCCGTCCACCGCTTAGCGGTGGACGCCTCTTCTCCTGAGGTACAGGCGGTTGCTTCTCTTCCTAAAGTAACCCCCCGACCCCGTTCACATTGTCTCATTTGTTACTTCTCATCCCACTCACTCCGTCTTGCAAACCACCCCACAATTTATCCTGATCACCATTTCACTCCCCGGAGGCTGAGTCAGTGGCAGGCTTTCAGCTGCCACCACTGCACCTTCTCTAGAGCATGAGAGGAGCCCAGTCCAAACTATGATTCAATCGTTTACAGTTTCCAACGAGGAACTGCCAAGAGCCCTGTGTCGTCAAGATGGTTCCTCTATTCCTGGCTGCCTCATCTTCTCCCTCCCAGCCACCGGATGGGGACATCTCTGTGGACGGTGCCACCGTGGCCAGCTGCCCAGCCAGGACTCAGGTGGGCAAGACAAGCACCTTGTTCTCCTCTGGCTGAACTTCTCATCATTCTCAAGGAAACTAAACCTAATCAACAACGTCGTAGCCTGTTCAAGAGAGCAAGTTGGTCATGTCCAGGAATTTCCCACTCCCAGGCTTGTCTCTACTGCCTCTCCTCCCCCTGGGCCAGAGCTCAAACTCCACGCAGTGGACGCCCCCATGGCAATGCGGGAGGGGTTGCCCAATTCCGGCCCTTGGCCTGTCTCCTACCTTTCCCAGGTATACCCTGCCCCCTTGTGGCTCTCAGGTGTCACCAGTGCCTTTCCACTCTGTCCCCACTATTTTCACAAAGTGTCCACAGCATCACAAAGCCTGGTCCACACCAGCCTGCCTCAGTCCGTCTGCAGCTTTGTCCTGGGCACAGGAAGGTGTGACTGGCCTTCCAGGCCTTTCCAAGGCCCATAGAAAACTCGGGGCTCTCTGCACATACTTGCTCTCCCCAGTCACACATTCCGCTGGCATCTCTGTGAGGTCATGGGCCAACAGAGCTCCAGAAGAGACCAGAAAGTACAGCTGCTCCACGCCGGGATCCCCAAACCAAAAAGGAGCTTGGTCCATCCCTCCCACTCCATCTCTCCTCCATGCCAACCCTCTTGATTCTCTCTCCTAACTCCTCTCTCTCTTCCTTTCCAGAATCTTCTAGTCTAACAGAAGGACAGAGGAGAGCTGGGAAACAGCCTTATTCAGATGGTCTCATTCTCTTTCTCAATTCTTCCAACCTCATGCTTTTTAGGCTTAGAAATCAAGAGTTCACCTGGGTCTTAGGTTCTTCAGAGCTCCCCAGACACTGAATGGTTTATATCAAGTTGTCTGGGTGCTGGGGAAAGGGTTTGGGGTCACAGTGAGCAAAGGTGTCATTCAAGTGAGCGTCAGAGGGACGGCACACCAGTAAATGTGCCATGTGTCAGCCCCCCATATCAGAGCCCTAGGAAGAGGTATCTGCTATGGAATTCAGACTGAGGTTTCCTTCCTCCAAGCTCAGCTTTCTTCCCTTAGCCATGGTGGTCATGGTATTCTGGAGGACCAGCTGGACCCTGGAGGGCTGGTGGGCCATCATGTCCATGCGGAATTCTTTGATGACAAAGTAGTAGCAGAAAACATCCAGGCAGCAGTTGATATTGGAGAAACACATGGACAATTGCAGGAACAAGATGATGTTCTGCTTGGCTCTGCACTCCACGATAAAGCCATTCCTCACCAGGAACTGCAAGAGGAAACTCAGGTGGACTGGGAGAAAGGAGACCACAAAGACAGCCAGACTGGCCGCGATGGTCCAGATACAGGCCTTCTGCTGGACCCAGTCCTGGGTGTGGTCCCGACGGGCGACCAGAATGCAAATGCTCCTGGAGGAGCAGAAACCCATGATGCTCATGGGAAGAAGGAAGCCGAAGACCTCAAGAGGGAAGAAGACCTTGGCGCTCCAGGTGCCGTCAGACATGTTGTGGAAGCACGTGTAGTTTTCCACTTTCCCATGGAAGCTATAGATAGGGGTGCTCCCCACCCACACCAGGACCCAGATGGTGAAGCAGATCCCAAAGGTCTTCCTGGGGGACCGGAGGTGGCTGACCAGGAGCGGGTACCGGATGGCCAAGAATCTGTCCAGGCTGATGTAGCAGATCGTGAAGATGCTCCCATACATGCTGATGAAGTAGAGGCACTCCACTAGGGTACAGAGGGGAAGAAGGGGAGCCTTCACGTGAGACAGGGCCATCTTGAATGGGAGAGAGAACACCAGCAGCAGGTCGAAGACCGCCAGGTTGATCATGTAGATGGAGGTGGCAGCGTAGCAGGGCCACCTCTTCTTCAGGAAGGAGCTGAAGCCTCGGATGGCGAGCAGATTGAGGAGCAGACCGAGGAGGAAGGTAGGGGTGTGGACAGCCAGCTGCACGGTTTTCATCAGCACCTCCACATCATGGAAGGAGCAGTTCTCACTCTGGTTTCGCTGGCTCATGTTCCTTCCTACAACGTCAACGGTAGATGAGATGAAGTTCCTCTTACCCTCTAGAACTGATGGATTCTCACGACTTGGTCAAGAATCATAAACATGACCCCTTTCTCACACAGCAATCTATGCTCTTTGAATAACGATCAGAAAATGCAGGAAGAAAAATTACCTCGAAATCTGTGGCCCAGATAGAACCACCGTTACTTTACGTATATGTGTGTATATATATATGTATGGGTATATATATATATATATATATATATATATATATATATATATATATATATATATATATAAAGTATATATATAATTCCAGACTCTTTCTGTACACACACACACATGTGTGTGCCTTTATCTTTAATAAAAACAGAATTGTGCACAAGCAACTGTCCCTTTTTTTCCAATCAGAAGTCTTTCTGTTGAAAGTAGTAACAACAACATAAGCCCTGACCCTGGTTTCATGGACCTTTGATGAACTGGTTTCATCAAAGAGTGAATTTCACAGAACTGGAAACATGAAAACTAGGGCAGGGCTGACTTGAGCTGCAGATCGTACAGCTTCAAATGCTGTTTTCAGGACCCAGCTCCGCTTTATGTGTTGCCCCTCTGCTCCACCCCACCCCCACCCCGAAGGTTGGACAGAGCTCACCCCACCCCCGCATGTAGGGCTGGTGGCAATCGGTGCATCACATTCCCCTGGACACTGTCATTGGTCCATTTATAGGTCCAGGGATGAACAATAGACCCAGAGGCGATGAAAAGCAATGAAACTCTTGCTTGGGTTTCTAGGAAGGGGGTTGGGGCTTTTTCTTTGGGATTTGGAGTTGGGAGGATAAAGTCTGAAGCTGTTAAAGCCTCTTGTTCTCCGAGGAGAAAACCAGACAGAAATTGGAGAAACATGGAAGAAAGAACATTCCCAGAGGGAATGAAGTAAGGGCTTGAGGTCTCCTCAAGGCAAAGAAAGGCCTTTGGACAGGTAGAAAATTAGAGCTGGCCTCAGGGACAAGATGATCAAGGCTGCAGCTGTGGCTGCAGATGGAAGCTGGAAGCCAGCAGAGAGAGGGAAGTCACAAGCCCTTGGGAAGGAAGGAGCTGAGCACTTTTAAGACCCTATAGAGAATGCCACTCCAAAACCCCCTCTAACTGCTAGCAAAAAACAAAACAAAAAAGCACATTTATCTCTCATCCATTGAGCACTATATATAGTAAATATGTAATATACATTATTTGATTTGGTGGCTTTCCAAAAATTCTACATTTTCCTATGCGCTAACTTTTCTTATAGGTTTATGTCATGAGACATCTAGGAAAATGTATTTGCTCGTATCCAAAGCTCCAGACTCCTGTGGTCTGTGAGAATGGCACCTCCTGAAGGTGTGCAGCATACGCCCCAGGTGCACCTGCCCCGACACTAGGATGCCTGGAATAAATTAACTGCAAGCTGGCAGGCTGCCCCCTCCCAACAAAATATGCCGAACTATCCAAACAAGAGTATCTCAAAAAATAGCTAGAATAGTTTGGAACCGACAAGATAAACTTCAAAAATGGTGAGAAGGGGCTTCCCTGGTGGCGCAGTGGTTGAGAGTCTGCCTGCCGATGCAGGGGACACAGGTTCGTGCCCCGGTCCAGGAAGATCCCACATGCCGCGGAGTGGCTGGGCCCGTGAGCCATGGCCGCTGAGCCTGCGCGTCCGGAGCCTGTGCTCCGCGACGGGAGAGGCCACAACAGTGAGAGGCCCACGTACCGCAAAAAAAAAAAAAAAAGAAAGAAAAATGGTGAGAACAGGCAAGAACCCAATCCGATCCAACTGAAAGGTGTTGCAGCACCAAAGAGGAAGACTCATTTGGCTCAGAGAAGTCACCTTCAACATCAGAAACAGCAGAAAACCAAGAACCGCAAAGATAAGAGCAAATACAAGCTTGTGCTTAAAGAGATTCGACAAGACTGCAAAAAAAGGAACTTGGGCATCTGTTTTTGGCTGGGTCATGCTCAGGCAGACTCCATGGGTGAACCCAGTGCACATCGCTGATGATTCAAAGATTAGAACTGAAGTGGCCAAGAAAAAAATCGGTGATGCTCAGAGATAAACCCAAACTCAAGCCCACAACACGGCTGAATTGAACAAACCGATGCAAAACAGAGGAAAATGGCCTGACGGAAAGCATCCATTCTAGGGTGCTGGGGTTTGTCTGAATTGATTGTACCAGGTGTTTGTGTGGAAAAGAGACAAAACTCCGCTATCAGCGTCCTTCAGCAGGACGATCCTAAAGGTCACATTTGAATTGCTGAATTACTTCATTTTTAAAAAAGATTTATTTATTTATTTACTTGGCTGTGCTGGGTCTTAGTTGCGGCGGGCTCTTAGTTGTGGCATGTGGGATCTATTTCCCTGACCAGGGATCGAACCCAGGCCCCCTGCAATGGGAGTGAGGAGTCTTAACCACTGGACCACCAGGGAAGTCCCCTGAATGATTTCAAATGGGAGCTTTTCAAACGGTAATGTTTGAAGCTAGAAAAGCACTCTGTGGACTAGCAAAAAGAAATTAGGTTGAAAAAAATACTTCCAGCTAATGGTAGAGTGAGCAGAAACTCCAAAAATAAATCCTCTGAATTCCCTCTGAAAGTTCAAGGAAACCATCTTTTAAACAATCTTTTTTATAAAAAGATCAGGAACTTCACTGGAATAAGATAAAAAGGCTTCAGGCTGCAGCAAGAGATAAAATACTCATTTTTTTCTCAAAGATGGGCTGCCAGTAAAAACCAATCTACTTGGTAATAGGAGCCAGCAACCTCCCCACCCTTGATCCGTTGCCTGGGGCTGTCGATAGCTCCTGTTCCGGTCAACTCAGGGACCCACTGCAATCAACTGATCGCACTGTAAGGTGGGTGGGTGGGAGGCTGCGAAGCAGATGCTTAGACAATATTAGACACTTGACAGATTTACTAGGGGAAAGGCCTGTGAAGGATAAAGGGAAAGGGATAGGAGTGGACAGGGAGAGCCCTCAGACCACAGTGCAGCTCTGAGAATGATGGGCCAGGTCGACGGAGGGTCCCTAAGCACAAGTTGCCCCTTGGAGAAGTTCTATGTCTAGCAGGAATCTCCCAGGACCAGTGCTTTCGTTAGCTAGAAGCAGTCCAAGGTGAGCATGGCCCCAGCTGGGCTGTCAGTCACCAGGGCCCTGTTCCCAGCCTCATACTAGGAAGGAAATAGAATGAATGGGGAAAGGTCATGGGTCAAGCAAATCAGGTCTGCGAATAGACGTGAAGGGCCTGAGAGGACCTTTGTTAACCACCAGCAGCTGGTGCCTGAGAGGTGGGGCTGCACTGAAATGAACAACAGAGAAGATGAGAACTTGGGTTAGAGGAGCCACGTTTCACGCAAAATTTTTGGAAAGAAAACCACTCCCAGATGTCCCACGTATACCTTTAAATGTCATTAATACAGAACCTTACAAACATCTGTGAACAAACCAACCCAGTCTCCTGGGAACCTCTCTGAAAAAATAATTAATACCAGAAAAGTTTTGAGGGAGAAAATTTGAGCAACACGAATTCCATGCCCAATTGGGTGGCTGTTCAGGTGTGAAGATCATAGACAGCCACACTCAGGTATGTGTGGCTTCCAGGAGAAAACTGCCTCCAGGAGGCAAAACTTTAGATCTCCAAGAGATACTAACCATAAAGGATGCAAACATCTAGGTGGGAAAGCTTGGAGCTGAGCATTAAAAGCAGGAGACTGGAAAGAGAATGAAGCTATGATGAATATAGTTAAAGATTTAAAAGAAAAAACAGTAAAAGAGATCATCCATGTCTTTAAAAAAAGACAAGCTGTAATACCTCAGATAAATTAACAAAGAAGGAAGATGTTCTTGGATTGAAGGAGGCAGGGGTGGTGGAGAGTACTGAAACACAGGCAGAGCAAACACTCCGTAAAAGGAAATTAAAAGTCATTGTTCTGGGGCTTCACTGGTGGCGCAGTGGTTAGGAATCCGCCTGCCAATGCAGGGGATGCGGGTTCGAGCCCTGGGCCGGGAAGATCCCACATGCTGCAGAGCAACTAAGCCCGTGCACCACAACTACAGAGCTTGCGCTCTGGAGCCCGCGAGCCACAGCTACTGAGCCTGCATGCCACAACTACTAAGCCCGCGAGCGTAGAGCCCGGGCTTTGCAACGAGAGAAGCCGCCACAATGAGAGGCTCGTGCACCGCAGCAAGGGGTAACCCCTGCTCGCCACAATAAGAGAAAGCCTGCGTGCAGCAACGAAGGCCCAAAGCAGCCAAAAATAACTAAATAAATTTATTTTAAAAAAATGAAGAATACACTTTATAAAAGAAAGTCATTGTTCTGTTTTTTTAAACGTGAATTTTACAGAAAGCGTACGATTTTTTTTTTTTGCGGTACACGGGCCTCTCACTGTTGTGGCCTCTCCCGTTGCAGAGCACAGGCTCCGGATGCGCAGGCTCAGCGGCCATGGCTCACGGGCCCAGCCGCTCCGCGGCATGTGGGATCTTCCTGGACCGGGGCACGAACCCGTGTCCCCTGCATTGGCAGGCGGACTCTCAACCACTGCGCCACCAGGGAAGCCCTGTACGATTTTTTTAAACCTTCAAGTAACCACTGACTATTACAAACAGGATGCTTATCCTCAAAATCACTAAAAAAGGTAAAAGGAAACAGAAATCAGACAAAATAGCAAAGAAGTAAATAGAATGGGAAAAAGTACCTAAGCCTAGAAATCACAGCAATAAATATGAAAATTTCAAAATATTTAAATTAACCAACATTTTCAGTTCAATTACAAAATAAAATTCGACTCTTTGTTGCTTATAAAGGACACACTTACGTAATGACAGAGAAATATTCAAAGTAAAAGACCCATGATGAGATAGAGGACAAATATAAACAAAAGGAAAGTCAGAGTGGCAATATTCATACCTAGCACTGTAGAACTAACAATTAAGCTACATATCAGGGTTAACAAGTTTATTTTATATTAATAAAAGAAAGATCTTAAAGGCAAATATAGGAATCTTGTGCACTGAAGGTTGTTGTATAAAAGTACATAAAGTACGATTGTTAAAATTCAAGAGCCATTGGCAAAGGTATGGTAGTGTCAGATTTTAATACACTATAGATTTGAACAGATCGAGTTGGCAAAGTATAAATTAGAATATATAATTATATAAATAGTATAATGAATATAATTTAATTACTAGCTCTTAGATTTGATTTTAAATAAATAGGCAATCCACATTTTTCTCAAGTATCCAAGAAACAGTTGTCAAGATGAATTACCTGCCTAGCAAAAACAAAACCTTCCATTAAAAGAAAAGCAGAAACTGGGGACTTCCCTGGTGGTCCAGTGGTTAAGACTTCACTTTCCAATGCAGAGGGTGCAGGTTCAATCCCTGGTCGGGGAGCTAAGATCCCACATGCCCAGCGGCCAAAAAACCAAAACATAAAACAGAAGCAGTATTGTAATATAAATAAGAAGGCAATGTAAGCTTAGCTAGAGAAGAGAGAAAAAATGAGAAGAAATGACCTTACTACTTGTGTGCTAATCCATTTGAAAACCTTGAAGTAGTTGAAAATTTAGGGGCAAAACATAATTTACTACAATTAATACGAGTTAACACAAGTAGTATTGATTAGATCAACAACCATGAATGAAACTGAGAATGTTATCAAAGAATAAACAGTTTCTAACATAATTTTGTTTGGCTCTAGCATATTTTAAATTTCAAGGTCGAGATGATTCTCATACTCTGTAAACAATTTCAGAACATAAGATAATAATAATGAATTTCTGTTATGAAACTAATTTACCCAAATACCAAAACTTGACAAATGTAGCACAAAAGAGAAAAACAATTGCTCAAATGCATGTATGAATATAGATGCAAACATCTGAGTTACAATATTACCAAATAGAACTCAGTATATTAAAATTATAAATCATCGTTTTACCAAGTCAGATTTACCATAGAAATGTAAGGCCTTTTCAATGTCAGGAAATTTGTTGATACTGTGCGTTACGTCATCACGGCAAAAAACGAAAAGCCATCTCATTGTATGATAGTTTTTCCACAAAAGTCATTTAACTGAAGGAATAGGATACCTCTTACAACACCTGATAAAGAGTAACCTGTTCACTTTAATAGCCAACTTTACATTTAATGGTTAAAAAAAAAAGAGGCATTCTTGTTGAAATTGGACACTTGTCAACACCCAGAAGTTCCAAATAATGTGCTAGACAATTAACAGAACCCAGAAGAAGAAACGAGGGATTCCCCTGAATCAAGAATGCAAATGGAAATCTTAGTCAATAAATGATGTTGAGACTATCAGTGAACAATTCGGGGGTAAAAACAACTTTTAGATCCTCATCTCACACCAAGTAGCAAAAGAAATTCCAAATTCATTAATAAATTAAATTTCAAAAAAATCAAACCATAGAAAAACTAGATGAAAAATTAGTGGTCAATTTATAAAAGCCAGTGGAGGGAAAGAAAAGCTCTTTGTCAACTTAGAATGGCTGAAAAGCAAAAGAATCAGAAAACAGACAGGACAGGTTTGACTGCACAAAATTAGAAAATTTATTTTTGTTAAAAAAGTTTCACAGGGCTTCCCTGGTGGCGCAGTGGTTGAGAATCTGCCTGCCAATGCAGGGGACACGGGTTCGAGCCCTGGTCTGGGTGGATCCCACGTGCCGCGGAGCAACTAGGCCCGTGAGCCACAACTACTGAGCCTGCACGTCTGGAGCTTGCGCTCCGCAACAAGAGAGGCCACAACAGTGAGAAGCCCGCACACCGCGATGAAGAGTGGCCCCCGTTCGCCACAACTAGAGAAAGCCCACGCACAGAAACGAAGACTCAACACAGCCAAAAATAAATAAATTAATTAAAAAAAAAAGTTTAATATCAGATAATATACTGGAGGAAAGGAAGTACAACAAATAGGTTAAATGATGTTCCTTCTCTATGAAGAATATTAAAAAATGTGTAATATCAAGACCCACAATAGATAAACAGGCAAAGGACACAAATAATTCCCATAAGATTTACTAAGAAATAAAATTTTTGCTTATATAATCAAAGAAGCTGTCAAGGGTTCCGTGAAACAGTCACCAATATACTGGTGAGTATACACAAAAGTACCCAACCTTGGGACGTTGATAACTTATATTACAAGCCCTAGAAATCTTATTAGTCTTTCATTCAGAGATTCTAAAAATTTACCTTAAGTAAATTATGCAAAAGAAGGAAAAAATGTGTACAGAAATATGTTCACTTTAATATTTTTTTCTGATAGCAAAAAATACATGCACGCATTTAAATGTCAACAAGAGCTTAATTTCACTATGGTAAATCTACTCAATGGAAAATTTTTGTCTGCCTGTGTTATGTTTATACTGACTACATTAAATAAGAAACCCACAAACTACAGAATTATACATTCAGGATGATTTCAAATATGATTTAAAAAACCCACGCAGAGGGAATAAAACCTAGAAAAAGTTTCCAAATGCCAAACGTTGGTTGCATTCTAACAGTTAGATGGGGGGCGATTTTTAAATCTTTTATCTTTATCTCTCTTTCGTGTGTGTGTGTATTTTTCTAATGATAATATGAAAACAACTGAAAATTTGTTTAATGCATTAAATGCTGGGGAAAAAAGAAGAAAAATAAGAACAGCTTTTGACTTTCCCTTAAAAGAAGCAACATCTGGGTGTGTGCTTGAGGCAAGGTGGGAGCGGAAGGGAGGTTTACACAGAATTTAAAGGAATGCATTGAACTAACAGATGCTCAGTTGATGAGGCATAAATCTTGCCAGGTCAAAGATTTCAACATGGAGTGTCAGAGGGACTTGGGAACAAAGCCTGAAGTGACAGAGAATTGGACAAGTGAGGAAGCCGGTGCCGCCTAAGCGACCGGAGAACAGCCACAAGATCCCGATACCCGATAAAAAGCAAAGTTTCCTCAGTCCGCAGGTCAGCCATCACATCATGAAAATTGTGCATAAGGAGGAAAGAAGAATATGAAAGAGGCTCAAAATGCCAGATGAACATTGAGTGCCAGAGAGTGGGTGAAGGGGAGGGAAGACGTTTAAACACAAAGTTCAGAGAGCTATTAGTAGAAACAAATGTAGACATTAAAATTTAACTATTTTCTAATGTGGGTATTTAGGTTAAATTGCCTTGTCTATTTTAAAGGGACAAAGGAAGAGAAAATTCACAGTAGACACTGAAAGTGAAAAAAAACTGCAATGTCTCAATATAGAAAGCAGACGGGCAACCCCATGGAGGTTTAGACAAATGTAACAATTATAATAAAAATTATAATACTCCCTAACAATTATATTAGCTATAATACTTCTTATCAAAGGGGGAAGCTGATAAAATATTAAAACTCAATCATCTTGTGCCAATAAGAAACACACAAAAAAACACAAAGGCATAGATAGAGTAAAATGATAAGATAATCTACAGATCGTCAGGCACACAGAACACTAGGAAAGAAGGAAATACGACAAAGTAATTTTTTTTAATAAAAAGAACTGAGAGAGTAACACAGAAACCCCACAAGGTAAATGTTATAATAAACAATTAATACGTAAAATTTATGTTCCAATGAGCATAGCCAAGAAATCCATGATGGGAACAAGCAGAAATGTAAAACAAAGTAGAAATAGAAATAGAATTGTATGTAGAGACCTTAATGCTCCCCTCTTAGAATATCACAGATCAAGTAGGCAGAGCTGTTTAGAGCCCAATGAATAAGGCAGAACTAGCAGATTAGTGAGAACTACGTCATAAATCAACGGAATACCCTCTCTTGGGGAGAGGACAAGTGTCTTTCAACAAACTCATCCCATTCCTGGGCCCAGCCAAGGACTCCAAGGCAATGGCAATTCCACTCTTCTGTTTTCAGATCCATTTGCTGCAGCAAATAAGAAACCACAGCATTTGCTGCAACACCGTGATAGTAATAATATAGAATAAGCATTTTTATGCATTCTCTTAAGCAGTCTCTTAAGTAATGTGTCCAAGATAAAATCAGAAGTACATTACTGAAATGTTGGAAAGGAACAAATATTTATATATAAAACACAGATGCAGTCACCGCTGAAAGGAAAATAATTCCTAAGTAGTCTCGTAAACAGGAAGACAGTGAGAAACGAGGTGAACCCCGGCTACACTCGGAAAATCTAGAAGAGGAGTGTGGCGGACCTGTGACAAGTGGCCCTTGCGCTGCTCTGACCACCCAGGCACCAGAGGCTGTATGTCTGCAGGGGCTGCATGCGGAGGGACTGGGAATGTAAAGGAAGGACTAGGGTTGTTCATAATCTATAAAAGAATAGACATATCAGCGTCTCCAAGGCTCAAGACAAGCTCCACTGTGTGACTCCACAGGGCCACAAAAGAAACGGTTTCCAGGTGCTGTAAAAAGCAGATCTATCTTGCTACCAGAAGTCGGAGAGCAGACCAAACGGCCATGTAATGAGCTCTCTGTCCCCAGAGGTATGCAAGCAAAGGCAGAATATCTGTTTATTCAGAATGTTGTCAAGAAAATTCACGTATATGACAGGTTTTCTTTTTAAACCCTGAAATAGAATATTCTGTCAATATATCGTTTTCTAATGTTTAGTGAAAAGGAGAGAAAACATCTCGTACAGGATAAAGGACTGGGCTGGGAGTCCAGAGGCCCCTGTTCTGCTCCTGGCTCTCTCTGGCTGTGGGGCCTCTGTCTGGGTTCTCTCATCCAAACAGCACTGCCCAGCCCTGGGGTCCTGGAGTCCGTGGCCTCACCAAGGGGCTCTCTTACTGCCAACTCGGCCCCATTCTGGGCTGTGATTCCTGCAGCTGTCAGGGCCAAGTCTGCCCACATCTTCAAGGACCCAGCATCCCACTTGGGGCAGCCCTGATCCCGTGTGTGTACAACGGGGGCATCTAAACGCAGCTGTGGCTCAGACCAAGCCAGACTTCCTTCCTGGAAAGTCCTGGATTTTCCAGAAAACACCAGCAATGGGAAAAATGCAACCTTAGGTGGTTTGCAGGCTAAGAAGATGCTTCTCTCTCTCTTTTTTTTTTTTTTTTTTTGCGGTATGCGGGCCTCTCACTCTTGTGGCCTCTCCGTTTGCAGAGCACAGGCTCCAGACACGCAGAGCACAGGCTCCGGACACGCAGGCTCAGCGGCCATGGCTCACGGGCCCAGCCGCTCTGCGGCATGTGGGATCTTCCCGGACTGGGGCACGAACCCACATCTCCTGCATCGGCAGGCGTACTCCCAACCACTGCGCCACCAGGGAAGCCCAGAAGATGCTTCTCTTGTGCTGCCGAATTCCTCATCCTCAGGGAGCACTCTGGTGGGAGCCAACTCAGAGATGGGAGTCCCAGCCTGGGGCTGAGCAGAGCTGGTACAGCCTGAGGGACGTCGTTTGAAGAGGAACATTCCGCAGGACCAAGTTCCTTGCCTGAAATCCCAATCTCCTCTGGGGGCGCAGTGGTGAATGCCACAGTTAGAATACAAATGTTTACTTGGATGCAGTTATCTGTTACTAGTACTGCAGTGTGAGCTGGGCTTCTGGGGCACGATTAAGAAAGAACAGGACACGGGGGGATGGGGCACATAGACAGAATCTCCAGGAGTCCAGAATTTTGCTGTAGCTGTACCCTGAGCTTGGTGGGGGTGAAGTGAGGCTGGGGGAGTGCAGGGGCCAGCTCAGGGACTTGAGATATGGCCCCTCTGTGCTAAGTGCTCTAAGGAGAGAACTTGGTACATTCCTGGGATGCTGTTATAATTATGCCCACTTTACAGATGAAGACAGTGGGTCTCACAGAAGTTAAAGAGTCTACCCAAGATCAAACAGGTAGTGAGGGGCCCCCCTGGAACTCACATTCTGCGTCTCTCCATCTTTCCCTCACCCCATCCCCACCGGCATCATCAGCAAGAGGACCTGGTATATCCAGGAACTCCCAGCACCCCCTTCCTCACTCCTTTCAGTGCCTGGCACCACCCAGCAGAGCCTGATACACTCAGACTCACCTCCCCTCCTAAAAACCCCATCGCTTCCTCCAGTCCACTTCCCTGATCCACCGTATCAACAGATATGATGTCCCTGCTGTGGCCGGGTGGGGCTGTTAACAGCATCTGTGTGCCATTGGGGTGAGTGTCCTGTCATCCTCAAGCAACTCCGGGATGGTGATATAACAGTCCGTCAGAAAGGACTTATTAGGGCTTCCCTGGTGGTGCAGTGGTTGAGAATCCGCCTGCCGATGCAGGGGACGCGGGTTCGTGCCCCGGTCTGGGAGGATCCCACATGCCGCGGAGCGGCTCGGCCCGTGAGCCACGGCCGCTGAGCCTGCGCGTCCGGAGCCTGTGCTCCGCAACGGGAGAGGCCCGCGTACCGCAAAAAAAAAAAAAAAAAAAGGACTTATTAAATGAAAGAGGGACTGAATTAACGACCTGGTCTGGGGCAGCTCCAGGGTGACAGGCGTTCCCCGTGGAGCTGAGACAGCCAGCCAGACCTGAGAGCACCAAGCCTTCCACGGAGCCCGGAGCTGCACTGTGCACATCTCTGCCCCAGCTCCACCGCCCCGAGAGCGCAAAGCCCAGCCCAGGCCAATCCTGCAGACATTTCCTGACTTCCCATTCTCCACCTCCACTCTTAAGGAAGATCTGGACTCCTCAGGGTTCTCCATGCTGCTGTATCTTCCCTCCCAGCCTCTCCGAGGGTTCGAGGATAATCTAGTTATAAGACATAACGGTATCCAAAGCTTGCTGGCTGCTAACTGGGGTGGGGAGGGGGAACAAGCACTTCCATCACTTACTGCTCTCCAGAGCCCCATGAGGAAGAAACTATTAATGCTCCCATTTCCCAGAGAGGTACACTGAGGCCAGGGAAGTTACACAGCTGGCGAGTGGCTGGCCTGGACTCCCAAGCATGGCTCTAGCCTGCCTCGAGTGCCCCACTCAGGGGCTGCAGGGTGATTCCTGGAGTTTGTAATCTTGGGCTCTTTGTGCTTTCCTGGCCAGATTCCAGGGCAGCAGGCAGCCAGGGCAGTGGAGGGTGGTGGCACGCAAGCCGAGCTCCCAGGGGGAAGACTCCTGCGCTACCTACAGCGAGGTTTCCCCACTCAGGCAAGATGCTGCCACCTGAGTCAAATCAGGAGGAAGCTGAGGGTTCATAGAAAATGTCACCTGCAGTCAGGGACAAACCAGCCCTCTGCTGCCACTGCCGCTGTCACGGAGGCTGCCAGGGGCTGCCACTACCCCTGCCGTCTGGGGAAGGCCCGCCGAATCGGGGCAGGTGTGGACAGAGCCCAGGACCCGAAGGCCCGGTTGACCTCAGGAAAGTCGCCCGCAGTCCCAGAGAGCAAGGTCAGTGTGTGGTTCTGTGTGTCGGGTTCTCTGAGCGGCCCAGGGGCTATTACCTGTAGGGAGTCCAGTGCAGCCGATGGAGTTGTGAGATGTCATTTCTCCTCCCAGCTTGGTCACCAGCCTGCTCTGGCGAGAGTCACTTCCCTCTGGGGCTCAGCTTCCTCGTCTGTGAAACGCGGGGGTGGGACCAGATGCTCTTCAAGCGGCTCCGCAGCAGCCGTGTCTGGCCAAGGGGCTTCTTCTCCTGGGTCAGGAGAGGGGCTCCGTGGGGTTCCCTCCTCTCTAAGTGCAGCTAGAATGCGGCCTGGGGTGGCGGACACGTTGCCAGGAAGAGGCTCTAGGTTCCTGTGCCTTCTCAGAGGGTCTGCACACTCCCTCAGCTTCCCAAAAAAATGCCAAGAGGCACTGCCTAAGCCGAGGTGTGAGAAGCCTCTGGAAGAGGAGGAACCATCTCACGCAGCAGACATTCTGAGCTTGGCATCACACAGGGACAGCCAGCATCTGAAAAGGGCTGTCACGGCTTCATGTGCTTCTGGGGTTTAGGATTCAGAACTACTGCCCACAGAAAAGAAGGTGGCGCTGGACACCTTCCTATTTCAGGACTTGTGGGTTGGGAAGGCCCAGCCTAGGAGACCTCAGCCCCTGCCTGCGTGTCCTCAGGGACGGTCAGCGGGGCGCGCCCGCGATGTTGCTCCTTGGCCTGAGCTTCTCTGCGCCTGGCCTCCACAGGGATTTGGGTCAGCCTTGGGATGCATCACTCCCAAGGGCCCTGTGAGCAGAGATTTCCCCGGGGTGGCCCAGCTCCAGGGCAGGAAGAACCAAGACTCAGCCATGGGCCCCAGGTGGCTCTCAGCAAAAACCCGTGCACATTCCAGACATTCAGAAAAGTCTGGGCTGAAAGGCAGCCTGGCAGATTCCGCTCCCTGCCCAGGAGGGACTAGGAGAGCCCACGAAAGACTGAGGCACGGGCTGTTTCTACAGGCCTGGCCCGCCGGGGCTTTCAGGCATCTACAGGAATAGAAACTCTCCAAAGTGGGTCGGGGGAATTTATCCCAGCAAACTCTGTCTCTGGGCAAGTCACCTGGCCCTCCAGAGCACGGGTTCCTCGTCATTCGGTGAAGAGCTTGACAGAACCCTTTAAGTTCTCACCATCTCCGATCCAGTCACACTCATGCTTGTGCTATGGGTAGAACCAAGTTCACTCACTGCCCTGGGCCATGGAACCCAAGCCGGCCTGGGCTCAAGGCGGGGCAGCGGGCAGTCCTTCCCCAGGCGAGGCCACCCCAGGCCCCTGGCCCAATCTAAGCCGAGGTGAGGCGGCCAGGCCAGGGCACCCTGGGTGAAGCTGCAGGAGGCCAGGAACCCATGGGGAAAGCAGCAGGGAGGTGATGGGCAGGTGTCCAGGGCCTGCGGTGTGGGAGCTCCGGGAAGGGGTCAGCCTCGAGGGGCCCGCAGAGAAGGACTCACAGCTCAGGCCCTCCTCAAAGGGAGCCTTACCCACCTCCCGTTCTGGCTATCTTTTTTTGTTCTTGTTAATGGATATTTCTGTGTTTTACTACTGTTGCTTTTTATTTTAAATTTGGAACGCAAACACGTGATTCAAATACACACGTAAACATACAGTAAAACGTCTGTGCCCAGCACCCACCTACCCTCAGGGTGTCGCTGATTGCAGCTTCTATCAGTTTCTATACAAGCATGTACACATATGTGGGTCCTTATTTTCTCCCTTTTAATGCAAACACAAGTCATCTTCCACCTCCCTTTCTTGAAGACCTTTGCTAACGACCCTCAGCAAGGGAGTGGGCCCCTGGCAGGGGAACGTGTGGTTCAGGGAGGCTCAGAGCGCGCTGGCTCGTTAGGAGCAGACCAGGGACTTGCCCAGGGCCGACCCATGGCTCCGGCTTCTCCATCCAGCTCCATCCAGAGCTGCCCACTGCTGTGGGGGTGGAAGGCGGGGGGGAGTGGTGTGCATTGCCGGCTGTAAGTGCTGGGTCACAGTCACGTAGGATGCCTCCCAACCCTGCCGAGAGGAGCTACTCAGGGAACAGGGGGAGGGACAAGGTGGGGAAGGAGGATTCTAGAGGCACAGAGGACAGCCAAGGGCAGTCACGAGGATGGAGGAGCGTGGCGTTTGGGGGGATCTGGGGGTTTCTCTGCAGAGTCAAAGGGCTGGAGGGCTGGCCAGACAGCAGCAGGGGCAGGGGTGCTCAGGGGCCCCAGGGAACCTATGCACTGGATCAGAATGTCATACAGGAAGCTGTCCAATAAAACAGAATGCTCTGACATAGTCCAGAGCTTTTCTTCTCACACCCAGCCAAAACAGGACCAGCAACCATGGGCTGGGGCAGTTCAAGAATTGGACACAGAACAGACCCACTCGGGGGGCAGTGTGGGGTGAGGGCAACAGCAGTAACAGGAAGGAATCAGGAAGGGAAGGGGGTGGCGGGTGGTTTGAGGGAAGGGTCGTTGTCATCAGAGGCAGCCTGATTCCGGAGAGAGCCTCAGGCGGGCCGGGCTCAGTAATCGCTTCCCATGCAGCCGCTCTGTAAATTTGGCTCGTTGCCTAACTTCTGTAACTTGGGGGTCAGACATTCATTCAATCAACAAACTCCTTACCAGGCAGTGGTGCTCAAGACAGACAGCAGGACCTGCCTCAGAACACTGCTTTTAGGAGTCGGCACGACCGCAGGGCTCAGAGCACCAGCAAGTGTCTGGTACTTCACAGTGCTGAGACCCCTCGGCCCCCATTGATGTTATGTCTGCCTCAAGGGTCTCTTAGGAGAAAAGGAAAGCAGCAACGTGGAGAATGAAACCTTCCTGATAGAAGCGGATGGGGTCCCAGACATGAGGCAGCCTGGACAGAGAGGGGAGGGCAGGAGAAACTGAGGACGGAAAGGCAGGGAGGCACCCTCAGTGCCACACCTCCAGGCTCTGCCACAGATCTGTCCCTAAACCCAGCCTGTGCATTTAACCTGCCTAACTCAGTCCACTGGAGCACAAATGAGGCCCTTTCCGGGGGGTCTGAACCAAGTCCCTGAGGACCACCCCACCAGGTCCCCTAGTTGTTGGCAAGTCAGCTGAACCGTAGTAGCACCCACAGAGACCGACAGCATGCAGCCTCCCTGAAAGTGGGCACGTGGGTAGCTGACAGCATCAAGGTCTAGACGCTTCCTAGCGAGTAGAACCTACTAGGGCACAGCAGCCCTTTAGGATTCATCCATTCCCCTCCCACACGCCCCTTCCGGCTCTCGCTAGAAATGTAGTGCAAGGTTAAGGCAGAAAGTTCTGGGTGCTCAGATACCTGGGTGTGGGCTTTCCCTTCAGTTCCTGTCATGACTCTGGCCATTTCTTCAGAGCTCTTGCCCCCCACCATTGTCCTCCCTGTTGCTGCTTTTGGCCCTAATGTGATCTGGAGTCCCCCGAGGGTGCAGGACTCAGACAAGGTGGACTCCAAGGCAGATGCCGAAATTCCTCAGCATCAGAGGGGCCCTTCGCCATGAAGGGTGTAAAGACCACAGGGCTCTAGAAAAGATGGGCGTCCAAAGCTTCCCCTCCACAAGGGAGGAAGGGTTCTGTGATTTATGTGTAAGCAGGGCCAACACTTCGAGGAAGCATCTGAATGGAGATGCCTCCAAGTTACCACCCCTGGCTTTCTTGTCCAGGTTCTCCAAGGCCCCTCGGGGGTCTGGCCCTCAAGGGGGAGAGTGTCCTGGGCTGAGCCATGGAGGGAGCTTCCTGGCCTTTCCGCCTCCAGCTTGGCATCCAGGGCCCCAGTCTCCCTCCTGCCGGGGCCCTGGGGGCTTCTCACCTCTGGCCTCCGGGGCTCCATGACACCTGCCGGAGGTCACAGCTCCCAGTTACACTCTATGTTTCCCGGGGACATGATGGAGTGGGGGAATGGTGGACCCTTTTGGAATAGTCTACTCTTCATATTTCCTGTTGCATAAAGTGCACTCTGTCCTTAGCCCACGTGTCCAATGGGAGTGTAATAATCTCTTTCACGCTTTAGTTACTAAATATCTGTCCTACTTATTTTTTGTGAGTGTTTTCTCCTCACTTCATTCTTTCCCAACCCTCCCCCACTGACACACATTTTTATCTTTGCTGCATGAAAATTGTCAATTGGGGTATAATGGTATGTCCTTTTGTTCCCATGAATTGTATTGCAGTGCTTAATAACCAATACATCTTCACCCCTCTACAGCTGGAGTCAGCATGGTGTTCATTTCCTTCCTGGAAATCTTTGAATTCATTTTGATTAAAAAAATTTTTAATCCTGAGTTGGAGGATTAAAAAAGCTTCTCCAATACCGAGGGCCTGACAGGTCCCTCTAAGAGTGAAGCCGACCCTCCTATTTTCATACAAAAACGCTTTGTCCCCAGAGCCTGTTGCCCGCAGCTGTGGTGCTTCCACGTCTGCTCTTTATTGTCATCAAATATCTTCCCAGTCACTCCCCGCTCGTAGCTCAGTCTCCATCCCTGGACACCCCGCCCCTCAAGGAGACCTCAGCAATGCCAGGACGGCATCGTGCACCGTTTACACAGGCAGTCCTGAGGGTCAGTCCGGGGGCTACGCCCTTATAAATAAAATCAGTTCATTCTCCAAACAAACCGTGAGGCGTGTACTATCATTAGCCTCATTTACAGACGAGGAGACTGAGGTGCAGCAAGGTCGAGTCACGGGCCCGCGTGTGCGCCAGGAGCACAGCTGGACCTGGTCGTCAAGCCGCGAGCCCAGGTTCGTACCTGCTGGGCCTGGCGCTCAGTGCACACCTGCACCACTTCACGGCATCCTCGCAAAGCCCCACGAGGCAGGGCCCGTGAGCACCTCCAATTCATGGGTGCGGAAACAGAGACACAAGAGGTTAAACAGCGCACCCAAGATGACCCAGTTATTAAGAAGCTGAGCTGCAGCGCAAACCACACCTGCCTGACTCCAGAGGCCCCAAGGTAGCTGCTACCCTCACCGCCTTTTAATTTCCACGTGCTGCTCTCACAGTGTGACCTACTCCTCTTCACGCCTCCTGCCTCTGGGCGCCCCCAACCCCACAGCCCCTGAAAGCTCCCCTCTCCCTCGAGCCCTCCCTCCACCCGCTGCACCCCCTGCCTCTCCACTGCCCAGTTCATCCCCAGCCCGTGTCAGTCCCCACCCCTGCTGCACTCCACCCCCAGGCCACTGAGCCAGCGGAAAACACTCCAAGAGGCAAAGGGAGCCGCTCTAAACGGTGGTCTTGGAGCACCAGCACCGCTTCCTGGTGCGAGATAGACCCACCCCAGCCTCTCCCATATCTCCTTCAGCCCTCCCCAGGACCCCCACCATCCACGATGCCTTTGCCTCCAACGTCACAGAGAAAACCTGGCTCATCGAGCATGAACCTCAGACCCCTCGTCCTCACAACGGCATGGTCTGCACCCAACCAACTTCCGCAAAGTGTTTCTGTTGCTTAGAGAAACTCACCTCCCAACTCTAGCCCACCTCACCTGTCTCCGCGGGGAACCTGCCCCATCAAGTTGTCACCGCTGTTTATGAGGGGTGTCCGTAGGGCATAGAAAAATGTTAGGGGATGTTACAAGAACAAAACTGCATTCCCTGCTTATTGGTTTTGAAGGTAGACAATTACAAATTGGATGGATACCTGTTCTATAATCTAAGGTGACCAGAAACCTTAATTTATGTATGATATGATCTTTACAGAGATTTCTGTAAAGGAACATTAACTTCTGTTACCTAACACACATAGTGTTATACGAAGGGAAAGCTATGACGGAAGGAAAAGTTTTCAGTGTTCATTAAAATAATTGGATCTGCACCTCTTCTAAATGAAAAGAACATGGGTATGAATATTTATAAGACGAAAGCACAGAGGCCTCGGATTAAACAACATTCTCAAAGTTCTGAACTCAAGACAGTGTTAATCACAAGGACAGTCTCCACGTGGGGCCGAAGGTCTCCAGGTCCACGTCTTCCAGCCCAGATGCATCTGCAGCCTGGATCTCTTGCTTAGGCCCACCCTCCATCCTGGTCCAGGACTCCTCATCCCATTCCCTGATCCCATCACTTCCCAGCCTCCGGCAAAAAAAAAAGCACACTTTGTTCGAGTCCAAACACTGCCTCTGATGGTCTCCTTCCAGGCCTCGGTTTCCTCATCTCTACTATGGGCACAGCTGTGCTGCAAGCACGGCCTATGGTCATCTTACTCTCTCTCTCTAGAATTATCTGATCCTAAGGTCTGGGGAAACAGAGGCAGACAGAAGTCCAGGGTCAGACTCTCACCTTGTTCATTGGAAACAATGAAGAAAAAGCAACCCTAATGTTATTCGGCTGTCCCCAGCCCGTCGCCTTCCCCTCCGCCTTCCCTTGCCTCTTCCCCCTTACCTGCTCCCCTCTACCCCTGCCTGCTGCAGGCCCCTGCTCTCGGCCCTCAGCCTGGCCCTCCTTCTTCCCCTCACCCAGCCAGGCTCCCAGCTCTCAGCAGCATGCCCTCTCCTAACTTTGGAGCCTGCAAGGCCCACTGCCTCCACTGATCCCCTGGAGTCCCCTGCTCCCCCTGCCTCGCCAGTCCCCCTGCCCTGCCAGTCCCCCTCCCCCGCCAGTCCCCCTGCCCCCGCCGGTCCCCCCCAGTCCCCTCCCCCCGCCAGTCCCCCTCCCCCCCACCCTCTTCCCTTGCCGCCTGGCCTCCCTCCCTGCTCCTCACTCCTCCTTTGTCCTGAATCCCTCTTCTGGCCCCCCTCTGGCCTCCAGCCATCTGGGCAACCTGCTCACCTGTCCCTACATCTTTCCCACCCAGTCACCTCCTCTCGTCATCTCCCCTCCTTTGGGCCATCGTGCAAACCATCCCAGAAGCCTGGTGCCCCTGCCAGCAGGCCCCTGGGCCTCTGGGAGCTTTGTGAGTTGGGCACCTCCTGGGCTCAGGGAGAGCCTGGTGGGCCCGCCAGTGCTCCAGGAAGCCCCCATCCCAGTTCTCATCCATCCATCTGGGGGTCTGACCTGTGTCACCTGGTGGCTGCCCCTCCTTGGGATCAGGCCACAGGGGGTAACACGCTCCTCTGTGTCCACTCTGGGGTCCCTCCAGGCTCTCCTAGCCATCATTGGAAAGGGGTGTCTGGACTTGATGGACTCAGGACATCTTTCCCTGCAGGGTCCTTCCTTTCCAGGTGGCCAGGCACAGACAGCCTCATTCAGGAGGAGCAACTGCGTCTGGTGGCTGGTACGTACCCCACGCTCCAAACCAGGTGCTGGCTCCTGGGGGTCCCTTTGGCAGAGCAAAGGAGGCCTGAGTAGGGGAGGCTATGGCAGCAGGAGGAGGGGTGATGCCAGGCTCTAAGGTATTGGGGCACAAAAGCCTGCAGGAAGGGGGCAGTGGGGGCAAGCCCCTCCTTACCAGAGCTTGGCTTCAGAAGCCCCTGACTTAGGTTTCTGAGGCCACGCCTGCAGCCACCCCAGAGGCCAGCCCTTCTCACCCCCACTTTGGCTGCTCAGATTGTCCCCCGGGGCCAGGTGCTTTCCTTGTCCACCTTATAAAAGCTCCTTTTGGGAGCTAACAGCTCGATTGTCTCCATGGGCACCGGCCCTCAAACTCATGCTGTTTGGGGGCCCCCTCCCTGCCCTGCTGTTTCTCCTTTGCACCCTTAACACAAAAGGCTGACTTAGCCCCTCCTCACACCACAGAACCTGGCGGCTTCCAACCCAGCTCTGGTTCTGCAATCACATGACCTCAGTTTGCACGAGGGCCAGGACCTCCCTGCCCCTCTCTCTGCAGCAGCAATGGAATGTGCTTGAATTAAACATTTATGGGTCCCCAGCCACACGCTCAATCCCCTGGATCTGTTGGCTCTTTCTGCCCCAGGACCTCAGGGAGGTTAAGTCTGGAAGCCAAATGTGAGGTGACCAACGGCTGTTAACAGCGCAAATCTCTACTGAAAGCCTCCACCCTGAGCTCTTGGTGCCAGGGAAGTGCACACGGCTGGACGCAGCGGGAAAATCCAGCCTTGGCCGGTCCAAGGGTGGTGAGCAAAACCCTCAGATTCGCACTGGTCCCCGGGCCCTACACCCCACCGTCAGGGGCCTGAGTCACTTCTTGGGCAAGAGGCAGCTTCCCCCCAGGAGACACTAGTTTGCTACCTGGGGGTTCGGGTGGCCAACTGTCCTGGTGGCCCAGGGCTCTGGGGGTTCCTGGGACACTGGCCTTTGAGTGGATGAGCTGCCACAGCAGGTCAGTGAGGGAGCTTTGGGGACTGGCGCCTCTCACCAATCTGAGGGTTCCTTTCCCTGAGTCCATCTCCCGGGGAAGGACATCATCTGTTGGGCTTTGGTCGAGGGTCTTTTCTTCCACTGACTGTGCCTGGGACGCCCTGATCCTCTTTGGCTCCCGAGATGCACATGGGTTCCTCCAACCTGGACACATGAGCACACACAGGTCCCTTCACTGCAGAGTCACTGGGCCTCAGAGCAAACACCTGGGGGTGGCGTGAGTATTTTCCTCTCTCCCTCAGACACGGCTGGCAGGCACCCTGGTTTCAACACCACAGTGACCACATTTCCAAGAAGAGGCTCCCGGTGCCACGGTCAGACAAAGGGGCTGTGTTACCTCGGGCTGTGTTTGCTGCCAGCATGTGGGAACGTCTGGAACATATCAGACAAGGGGCTTCAGGTTACACGAAGCAGACCAGTCTCAGGAACTAGAGTGTGTGGTCTTGGGCCCAGCGGCCACCGCCGGCCCAGCCCAGCCTCTAGTCTGGACAAGGGGCCCAGGCAGTGAAAGATGACGGGATTCCACACGTCTGTTCATTTTCTCCATCAGGAATTCTTTCTTTCTGAACCGACTCCTGGTGGGGCCTCAAAGGAGTAACAGACCACCTTGCCATAGAGGGGGTTTGCCCAATTAATCTACCCCAGGGTCCAGAATAATTGTGCTGTGTGTCGCCATCTTTCCTCAGACCTTCACAGGCTCACAACCAGAACTGTACACACCCACCCTGAGAGGTACACACACCCAGAGACACACAGGTATGTAGACATGTCCACACAAACAAATATACACCCAGAGACATGCCCTAACCTAGAAACACACACACTCACACACAAACTCATCCAAAGATACATGTAGACAGAGGCACAAACATACACACGCACACGTGCACACACACACCAAGGACACCCACACATACTTATGCTCCCACAGACACACACACAGACTCACTCACACCTAAAGACACAGGTACATGTCAAATCACACAAATAATGTGTAAAGAGATCTAAAGTCAGAGAACTACCTATACTCACACACTCACTCAGCTATGCACTCCCAGACAGGCACAGCCCTGAACCACCACACATCCTCTGCAGCTCCATTACCTCATAGTTGGGTCATGACCTCCTCTCCCTCCCCAAGGCCACAGTCCAGGCTTCCTAAGCCTTCCTTACTGAGAGTCCTAAGCAGAAGACAAGATGGCAGGTCATTCAAGAGAGACACTTGGAGGGGTCAGAGCCAGGATACAAGCAAACTTGGCCTAAGTCAGTGACAGTGACAGACGACAGCATCACCTTCCTGTTATATAGCACAATCCTCATACTCTTGGCCTCCCACAGCCCAGGGTGAAACCCCAGACCTCCCCACCGCCCCAGGATGCAGTTGGAGAAGAATTTGAAAATATTCTTGCAGTAAATCCTAAGAGTTTTCATCATAAGGAAAAAATGTTTTTCTATTTCTTTAATTTTGTATTCATATGAGATGAAGGATGTTATGATAATTTATGATATTAAATGTGTTATGATAATCATTTCATGATGTATGTCAGTCAAACCATTATGCTGCCCACCTTAAATTTATACAGTGCTGTATGTCAGTTATATCTCAATAAAACTGGAAGGAAAAAAAGAAAATATTCTTGCGGCCTGCATTTGGAGAGTCATTAACCTAAAAGTTTCTCGAAGAGTCCCAAACTCAATAGAAACAACTAAAGAATGAATTCTATAGAGAATACTATATGAGAAATGAAAAACATACTGCTTATGAAACATTTAGTTAATTATGGTGTATCTTGCGTGAAAGAACTATATTAGATTTTTAACTCTGTGGAATACTACATAAGCTAGAATATAACTTTAAGAAAATAAATTTGCCCTGTGTCATTCCAAAAACTATTGCGTGGCAAAAGCCTCATCTAGGAGAAAGTTAATGCTAATTTCTCAAAATCTGTAAACTAGGCAGCACAGATGATGTCAGAATTACCAAACAGAAGAGAGAAAGTTGGGACTTCCCTTGTGGTCCAGTGGCTAGGACTCCGTGCTTCCACTGCAGGGGGCATGGGTTCGATCGCTGGTCAGGGAATTAAGATCCCACATGCCGCGACATGGCCCACCCCCGCAAAAAAAAAAAGAATAGAGACAATTTACCAAGGAGAGCAAGCTGTTTGAATCCTTTAAACTTTGGTTACAGTTGTTCTCATACTAATAATTGGGGCGTGGAGTGGGGTTGTTAAATGTCACATAAAAAAGCTGGCCAGGCAAGGACTTCCCGAAATGCCACTTGAGGAGGTGAAACTGGCAGGACGGGCTTCATATGGAATCAATTTTCTTTACAAAAGACCGTGTTATGTCATTTGCTCCTAAAATGCATAAGAAGTATCAATACAATCAAATTTCTCTTTCTGCAACCAGATGACCGGAAAATGGTTGTGCCAGCCTTGCATATCCTGGTCTTCTGCCCTCTTTTTCTGTGGCCAAAAAAAAAAAAACAAAAAACAGTTTTAACAAATACTTTTTATATGGCTTTGAGAAATATTTGGTCTTTCCCGATAGCATCTCAGTTGAAAGAAAACCTAGGGAGCTCGACTGGTGCTGGGCACCTGAATCAGGAGGAAGGTAAGCGAAGACTCCAGGTCCTCGACTGGTGCTGGGGACACTTGAATCAGGAGGGAGGTAAACGAAGACTCCAGGTCCTCGACTGGTGCTGGGCACCTGAAGCAGGAGGAAGGGAAGCGAAGACTCCAGGTCCTCGACTGGTGCTGGGCACCTGAATCAGGAGGAAGGGAAGCGAAGACTCCAGGTCCTCGACTGGTGCTGGGCACCTGAATCAGGAGGGAGGGAAGCGAAGACTCCAGGTCCTCGACTGGTGCTGGGCACCTGAATCAGAAGGAAGGTAAGCGAAGACTCCAGGTCCTCGACTGGCGCTGGGCACCTGAATCAGGAGGGAGGTAAGCGAAGACTCCAGGTCCTCTTTTGGCTGGATTCTACCAGCTCTGGAAAATGAAAAACTCTCCAGGAACCCCAAGCAGCAGGCGAAGGGCAGGGCTTGGGCCAGACTCCCAGAGCCCTGGGCTTTTGCATCCAGCCACCCTCCGGAGCACTGCGGCAGCCTTAAGCCTCCCTTGAGTCCCATCACCTCTTTTTCATTTTCCCCTGGGCAACTGAAGGATACCATGTTGGATGGGAGGAAATAAGTCCCCCAAGGCCAGTCATTTGTTGGCGAGAACCTTGATGCTCATAGTGTCTCTTCCAGGTCTCAGTAAACAGCTCCCAGGTAAAGTAGGAGGGCTTGGCCTTTCTTAAGAGCTAATTAAACCGCCCCCAAGTAGCACCTGGGGAGGAAAGTCAGCTATGGCATGGCTCCCACCTCCCCATCTCGGGGTGGGAAGCATGATACACGAGGGGTCTCTTAGAGGACAGGCCAAGCTTTCGAGATGGAGAGCCATGGGGACTGGCCCACCACGGCACCTCCCCCTCACCTTCTTCCCCAGACTTCTCATTGTCCTGCAGCCCCAGGGCTGGGCTGGGCTGAGCCTATGAGAATTTAGTGCTTACCTTTGCCCCGGGGGGGAAAGGGGGCCCGGGCAGCTCTAGGGGACAAGGCTCCTTTTCCATGGCTCCAAGGAGCTGAGCCATGGGTTTCCCCACTTGGGTGGACATTGCAAGCTCTGTCCTTGTTCAGCCCTGTCTGAGATGCCTGGGGGGAGCCCGGAGGTATCATGGGTCAAGGAGAGAAAGGAGGGTTCTCAGGGGTGGGGTGATTTGGAGCCTGGGAATGACGTGACCCAGACGTTTCCCAGAGAAGTTTCCAATCCAAAAAGGGCAGGGGTGGTCTGAGGTGTTTTTCATAGGAGCGTCCACTTCTGTTGCCCTGAGAAGACTGTATCCTTCCAGCTGCCCAGCCCCCAGGGCTGCAGAGGTCTGGGCCTCATACCACTGGCTCCGTAGAGATTCATAGGGGTATCTTCTAGGATACCTGAACAGGAGGCCAGGTGGACCCGTGACCCCCAAAGTAGAGGTGTCTGTGGGTCTCTGGCAATGACAGGGGCCAAATGTATCGACTCACCACATTAACAAGAGGGAGGGACCAGGGTGCAGGCCAGTGAGTGGTCTGAAGTGAAAAAAGAGGACCCCATATCTGATTTGGAGAACAGCTCTGTGTGTGTGTGTGTAAACAGAGAGAATGGACAGGAGGCCTTTGGGTGTCAGGAGTCAGGTGAAGGAGTGTGTATGGAAGTTTCACATGGCCTGGCCCTGGGCACGGTGCCCAGGGCAGAACCTTGTTCTGAAAGTGGGGTCGGTGCCACGACTCCTTCCCCAGCAATGAGGCTGCCCACTCACTGAAGAGACACTAGGCCCTTGCGCGGTAGGGGAGGGTTTGGGGAGGGGCTACCACTCCCCCCTCCCCAGTCACCTCCATCCCAGCAGGCCCAGGGCCAAAGTCCTCAGTCTGGGGGGCACCCCCGCTGTCCTGCCATGCCAGGCCTAGGGGGTGCAAATGGCCTGAGGAAGCCAGGGCCCTGGGGAGCAGGTTCTTACCTGGCTCTTTGGCCTGTGCCTGGACCAGGGCCCAGCAGAGACTCTGCTTGGGGTAGGACCTAGCCCTGGAGGAGAGGAAGTGAGAGAGGAAGTGGGTAACTACGCAGGAAGGGGCTTATGGAGGGCTCCTCAAACTCTGCCCCTGTCCCCACTTGCCCTTGGCATTCAAATTCGGAGCTCAGAGTTACGGTTTCATGGTACTACATTCACTTCGTAATCATTTGCAAACTTGAGGCCATCAGCAGGCGGCATCCCAGCTCCCTCGGCCGTGAACCCTGGAGAAGAGGCACCAGTCGGATGGTCTGTCTTCACAGCAAGAGATCTCACCTCACAGGAAGGTGGTTATCAAGACTGAGAAGTCTACAGGGGCCAAAAGAAAGCATAATTCTGGATGCTGACCACAGCACATTGTGCCCCCCTGGAGGGGGCAGGGAGCCTGGGCTCTGTTTCTGGGCTCTCAGGGGTCACCCCTACCCAAGCCCCGCCAGCACGCCAGGGCTCACCTTCCTAGGGGGACATGCCGCCGCCTTTTGGCTGCCCCAGCTCGAGCTGTCTGGCCCAGCTGGGGAGACAAAAGAATATAAAAGTGGGTGCTCCCATTTCTGCCGGTCCAGCCTTTCCTTGCTTCTGTCCTGGATGGGAAACAGGAGGAGCCCTGGCTGCACTGGGGCCCGCAAGAAGGGAGTTAAGGACGGTGTGGAGGCCCTGAGGCTCAGGAACCTCCAGGCTCAGAGGCGGCCTGCGTCCCGCCCCCCCGTCGCCCAGCTTTCACCTCCAGCCGGAGTGCTCTCTCCCAGGTGGCTGAGAGCTCACTGTGGAGAGGGGGGCCTCCGGGAGTGCTGGAGGGCGCGCCAGGCTGCCTCAGAGCTGCCCATCATGGGCTGCCCTGCGCCCCCGATCCACGAAGCTCTGAGAGGTCTGGAGGCCCGCTGGCAGGGGCATCAGGCCCCTAGAACAGTTTGCAAAATGACCCGAAGGTGGGGAGATAGCGGGAGGAGGTGACTGGGCGGGGAAGTTGTAGGGACGGGTGAGCAGTCTGCCTGGGTGGCTGGAGGACAGGCGGCGAGGGAAGAGGGCGGGGGGAGGGGGACTGGTGGGGGATGGGGAGCCAGGGACTCCAAGGGGCCTGTGGAGGCAGTAGGCCTCACGGGCTCCAAAGGGAAGTGGGGGGCTGCTGCGGCAGGTAGGGGTAGAGGGGAGCAGGTAAGGGGGAAGAGGCAAGGGGAGGGGGAGGGGGAGGGGAGGGCAGCAGGCTGGGGGCAGCAGAATAACAGCAGGGCTGCTTTTTCTTCATTGTTGCCAACGAACAGGACAAGAGCTGGACCCTGGGGTTCCGGAATCCGAACCTGCCCTGTGGATTGGTCCTTGTGACCTCGGAAGCAGAGAATTCTAGAGGGAGAGAATGAAAAGTCCCGCCTGCAGCACAGCTGTGCCCACTGTAGAGATGAGGAGACCAAGGTCTATATGGGGACCATCAGAGGCAGTGCCTGGGCCACAGCTGGATATGTTTGTCCCAGGGCAAGGCCCCTTTCCAACCTGAGCCAGCACAGGTTAGGCCCATCTGGGGGTTCATGAGACAGACTCCTGGCTCCCCCATCCTTGGAGAGAGCCTGAGAGCCTGGCTGGCTGGTGCTCTGGAGTGGCCCCTCTCTCCCAGGCGTATCCTCCCTCTCCCAGGAGCCCCTCCATGGCAGGGTCAAGAGGCTTCGATGCCTGGGAGATGTGTGGGCTGAGGAATTTCCTAGAGCAAACGGGGATCCCCATGTTTGTCTCTGAGCGTCCCTGACCCAGTGGGGCCCAGGCAGCAAAAGCAGCCGTGGAGTGTCGGTCAAAAAGCAAGAGCCTGGAGCGGGGAGAGTCCCCTTGGAGTCTGTGCTGGGACGTGGTGAGCCAGGCGCTGCCCCCATTCTCCCTGGCTTCCTACGCCAGGCCCAGGAGTCAGGACCAGTGAGAACAGTCTGGTAAGAAATCTCTCCATGGAGACCGCTTCCACCTGTCATTCATCACTCACGCAGTAACGTCCCCGTGCTCTCTGGATCCCAGGAAGGACCTCAGAGAGATTTCCCAGGACAGTGATGGAAATTACCTGAGACTGGACATTGGACTGGGGCAAACCTGCTCCCGCCCACGTGTGACTGACTGATTTTTCCTAGAACTTCCATGAGCTTCACAACAGAGACCAAGGAACCTGGGTTTCTGGGGACTTGTTGGACTCACCTTGCAAGTCCACTTGACCCTCATGCCTTCTCCTCTAGATGTTTCACTGTCTCCAAGCAAATGCCCAAGAAATCCTGAACCCCATCAAGCCACTCCCCATGTCATATCCTACTGCACCCCCCTCCCTTGTCTCCACTTCATCTCTAAGCTCCCTTCCAATGATTCTCCAGGCCTGGGGCCACCATGCATCACTCTACCAAGTTCTTCACTGTCCTCCACTCCCCTCCGGTCCTTACTTGCTCTAATTACAATGACTCCTTGCAAACACCCCAAGATGCTGGCAGGTTCTTGGGAAGGGCTCCTGTGCCTGCTTCCCACCGTGAGGGAGCCACGGGGAGAGTATGACAGGGCCACAGACAGGATGTGGGGATCAGAAAGTGAGGGTGGCGATGCTGCTCCTCCTGCCACACTGGAGACCGGGGCCAAACCTCCCAGAGACCCCCGTGGCTCAGCCCGGAGTGGAAGCACTGATCTGACTCTTGCACATCCCGGGGTGGTGCGAAACCCTGAGTCAGCCCCGAAGGTTCTAAACCAGGGGCCACAGAATGATTCGCTGAGCCTGGGAGGGGGCAGGAAGCAGGCGTGCAACCCAGCAGGGAGAGATGTGGGCGGGTTAGCACACCTGTGAGAGCTCATGGCCCAGCCGTGTCAGGCCAGGGTTCCTGGGGGATGCTGGTCAGCGTGGCGCAGAGAAGCCCGAGGACCGGATGCTGACCCCGCCCCCCACTCCCCGTAGCCACGCCCCCACACTCGTGAGATCTGGGGAAAGAGGAGGAGAATCCTGAGTTAACCAAGACGAGGGGCCCTTGAAACAGAAATCAAGTCCTGGAAGAAAGGAAGCAGCTCTGGCTTCTTCCTTTCTTCACGTAAACACATGTGAGTTTACTAACTGAGATGGGAACCGGCCCCATCAGCGTGGAGGCTGGGATCCCAGGGCAAACCCCACAGGTTTGGAAGAAAGCTCACGGAGGGAACTGGAGGGGACTTGGATTCCAGGAACCACTGCTGATTGGTTCAGAGGGAAAGTTCCGCGGTGAGATGACTGACAGCACGCGAGCGAATTCTCAGAGTGAAAACGAGAATGCAGTGCCTGCGTGTGGGAGCCCCCGGGAGTGACTCAGCACTGATGTGGCATGCGACATTCTGCTTTAGCCGGAGGTTAAGACCCTGGTTCAGGAGTGGGAAGAACACAACTGAAAGCTCTGTCGCAAATTGGCATGGAGCTCGTTATCACGACTCCCCAGACACAGACCACTGTCCCAAAGACGACAAAGCAGGACCACTGCCCATGCTCACGACAAGGAATCCTTCCCGAAGCCCTGCACGTGACAGACACCATTCTCGGCCCTGCAGATGGCGACGATGAAGTCAGACACGTCGTCCCCGCAGGCACTGACTCTCTGAACACATAACGGTGCCCCCGTATCCGTCCCCCAGGTATTCTCACTGCGTTATTCTCACTGCGCCGCTGGGACTTCCTTCCTCCCCCCCACCCAGCCCCCTCCCCCCCAACCCCGCAACCCCCATTCCCAGCCACTCAGCCTCCAAGTGGAAGGGGGTGTGCCTGCTGGCCCAGGCCTGGGGCTCTCCTTTGTGATAACGATTCTTGCTCATGGGCAAAGCAAAGAGAACCCTAAAGAAGACCGGAGGCTCAGGTGATCTCTGCAAAGGACAGTGGAGCTGGGAGAGGGGAGCCCTACTGACCAGCCTGGGCGGGGAGGTGGGCTTGGGTGGTTGGGATTTAAGAGAGAAAGAGGCCGAAAGAGACGGAGTTGATTCTGGGAGGCAGCTGCCTTCTTTAAGAAGGATATTTCGAGGGTGAGTGCTGGGGCGAGGTTTTCACTTACTTACGGAGCATTAAGAATGTACTCCCAGAACTTCCCTGGTGGCGCAATGGTTAAGAATCCATCTGCCGGGCTTCCCTGGTGGCACAGTGGTTGGGAGTCTGCCTGCCGATGCAGGAGACAGGGATTCGGGCCCTGGTCTGGGAGGATCCCACATGCCGCGGAGCAACTAAGCCCGTGAGCCACAGCTACTGAGCTCTGCGCGTCTGGAGCCCGTGCTCCGCAACGGGAGAGGCCGCTACAGTGAGAGGGCCGCGCACCGCGATGAAGAGTGGCCCCCGCTTGCCACAACTAGAGAAAGCCCTCGCACAGAAACGAAGACCCAACACAGCCAAAAATAAATTTAAAAAAAAAAGAATAAAGAAAAACAGAATCCGTCTGCCAATGCAGGGGACGTGGGTTCGATCCCTGATCCGGGAAGATCCCACATGCAGCAGAGCAACTAAGCCCATGCACCACAACTACCGAGCCTGGGCTCTACAGCCCGCGAGCCACAACTACTGAGCCTATGTGCCACGACTATTGAAGCCCATGCGCCTAAAGCCCAAGTTCCGCAACAAGAGAAACCACTGCAATGAAAAGCCCGCGCACCGCAGCGAAGAGGAGCCCCTGGTCGATGCAACTAGAGAAAACCCGCGCGCAGCAACGAAGACCCAACGCAACCAAATAAATAAAAGAATGTACTCCCAGACGTATGACTCAGTTTTCTCCGTAAAACAATGACGTGAAAAGAAAAAGAAAGAAAAGGAGGAAAGGCTTACTGAATGCAATGCATGCCCTTATTTGGGTCCTCACCTGATTCCAACAAACCACCTGTAAAAAGACACTTTTGAGACAACTGGGGAAATCTGAGTATAGATTGGGTGACAGATGATCTTAAAGACTGACTTTTAAATTTTTTTAGCTAAGATGATAAGTGGTGGTTGCATTAAAAAGTGTCCTCGAGATTTGTGGTTGCCAAGGCAGGGGGTGGGCAGGGGAAACGGATGGACTGGGGGAGTTTGGGGTTAGTAGATGCAAACGATTACATTTAGAACAGATAAACAACAAGGTCATACTGTACAGCACAGGGAACTATAACCAATCTCCTGGGGGTAAACCATAATCGAAAAGAATACTTAAAAAAAACAAGTATATCCGTGTATAACTGAGTCACTGTGCTCTACAGCAGAAATTAGTACAACATTGGAAATCAACTGTACTTCAATTAAAAAAATAAACGTGTCCTCTACAGAATGATGCACCCTGATGTGTTAGGCTGAGATGTCATGAGTCAGTGGGAGTGGGTGGGGGAAGGAATCCATCTGAGAAGGTTGGCGGAAATTAATCTTGTGGTAGCTGGGCGGACAGTCCCAGTGGGGCCGACTGTGTTCCTGCTGGAGCTGGGCCGACTTTCTGCCCTGGCAGTTTCAGAAGCGAGCAGGACTGGCCCACTGAACTCTTGGGGACCTCTGGGGCCTCCCAGGGCCATAGCAGGTGTGTATCCAGTGTGGTTCTTTAGGACTCTACTGGGGTTCTTTGAGACACTGCCCCAGGCTGGAGATCAGAACATCTGAGTCACATCATATTCTGGTGAACCCCAAAAAGTAGATAGAATTGTCATAGGTTCATGCTGAACCTTGGTCAACCTAACCCATTGTCAACTTCCCCATGTTTGACTTGGGTGTATTCAACTTTCCAACAGCCCCATCACCTTTGGCCACAGTCCAGACCCTCCACCCCTTTCACACACCCAGCCCAGAGAGATCTATTGGCTGTCAAATTGACATTTTGAACTACCTACTATAGCACCTGCCTGGAAGCCCACAGCTGTTCGTGCATCTGCCTCTCTTGGTCTGTATCACCCTAGTTTTGCTACTCATGGGCCTTTTACTGAGGTTAGTCCTTATAGTTTATGACTGTGAATAGAAAATGGAAGTGCTGATACTAGTGATAGGAAATGACCTTAATACAGGTGAGACAAAGATGGAGCTCCTGAGATGTGCTGAAGTAGTCAAGCTCGGCCTCGGTCAGCTGCACCTTGGATGTAAGCTGGCCACACCTGCTGCAATGTGAAGGGCAAGAATGCAGTCAAAGGGTACGTGCACAGTCATGGTCATAGAAGATTGCATTTACACTGCAAGGTGTAATGAGAGGTTTGGTTGTATTTGCAGCTCGGGGGGAATAGGACCCATGCCACACTCCCTGCCCCTTTCTCACTAGCTCTGAGTCTGTTGCTGGACTTGATGACTTCAGTTCTGTCTTTTAAGGACCACTGTGTTCATCTTCAAATAGTCTCCCCAAGTCTATCACAGCCTGCACACGGCTACCAGTGAGGGCTTCCTAAAACACAGACCAGGCCCTGGTCCTGCGCAGGTAGAGTCTCTGGATCCCAGCTCTCCAGCCCAGGGACTGCCCGCTAAACTGCCCATCAGGCCCTGCTAGCCATGCTTCCTCCAGGCCAAGACCCACCTGGCACTGGTGGCCTTCCAGCTGCTCTCACCCAGCTCCATTAGACATGGTGGGGCCCCTGGACCTGGTTCTCTCCAAAATGTCTCGGGCTCTGCAGCTTCTTCCTTCCCTTTGTGAAGTGAAGCACAACCCCTCACAGCTGGTCTGCTGTCACCTCCACACAAGCCTTTGATAACAGCTGCTTAACCAAAGGTTTTTCATGTCACCACTGAAGGGCACCATGGATGAGCAGAAGCATCAAGCCTCCATCCCTGACTGGCTCCCTCTGTGTGCCTTTCACCCCCACCTTCTTCCCTGGCTCCAGGCCCCTCGGTGACTCTCCTCTCTGCTCCTGCCTAATCACACTGACCTGCGCCAGCGGACAGGTTACAAAGCCCTTGCTTTTGTTTATGCTTATTGCAAAATAAAAAACAAAAAAAAACTGAGGCCAGAGATTGGGAGGCACCATGAAGAGTCTGTTTTATAATTTTCATTTCTCACTTCAGGCCATATATATTCTTTCCATGCTAGTACACAGTCTTCATAAATATAAATATATATATATATTTTAAACAATATTACTGACTATATTCCCCATGCTGTACATTTCATTTTCATGACTCATTTTTTTTTTTTTTTTTTTTTTTTTGCGGTACGCGGGCCTCTCACTGCTGTGGCCTCTCCCGTTGCGGAGCACAGGCCCCGGATGCGCAGGTTCAGCGGCCATAGCTCACGGGCCTAGCCGCTCCGCGGCATGTGGGATCTTCCCCTGCATCGGCAGGCAGACTCTCAACCACTGCACCACCAGGGAAGCCCCCATGACTCATTTATTTTGTGGGAAGTTTATACTTCTTAATCTTCCTCACCTATTTCACTCATCCCCCTCCACCGCCCTCCCCTCTGGCAATGACCTGTTTGTTCTCTGTATCTATGAGGCTGTTCCTATTTTGCTATGTTTGTTCACTTGTTTTGTTTTTTAAATTCCACATGTAAGTGAAATCACACAGTATTTGACTTCGTCTGACTTATTTCACTTAGCATAATACCCTCTAGGTCTACCCATGTTGTCTCAAATGGCAAGATTTCATTCTTTTTTATGGCTGAGTAGTGTATATATATATATATATATATATATATATATATTCCATTGTAATATATATAACGTAATATATATATAGGCCACATCTTCTTTATCCATTCATCTATCGATGAACATTTAGGTTGCTTCCGTATCTTGACTATTGTAAGTAATGCTGCAATGACCATGGTTGGGGGGTGTAATATATCTTTTAGAATTAGTGTTTTTATTTTCTTAGGAAAAATACCCAGAAGTGAAATTGCTGGATCACATGGTAGTTACATTTTTAATTTTTTGAGGAACCTCCATGGTGTTCTCCACAGTGGCTGTACCAATTTGCATTCCCTCTAAGAGTGCACAAGTGTCCCCTTTTCTCCACATCCTCACCAACACTTGTTCTTTGTTGTCTTTTTGATGTTAGCCATTCAGCCAGATGGGAGGTGATATCTCATTGTGGTGTTAATTTGCATCTCCCTGATGATTATGACGTTGAGCATCTCTACATGTGTCTGTTGACCATCTGCTTGTCTTCTTTGGAAAAATGTCTATTCAGTTTCTCTGCCCATTTTTCTTTGTTTGTTTGTTTTGGCTGCACCAGGTCTTAGCTGTGGCACGCGGGATCTTCATTGCAGCATGCAGGATCTTTAGTTGTGGCGTGTGGGAACTTAGTTGTGGCATGCATGTGGGATCTAGTTCCCTGACCAGGGATCGAACCCTGGCCCCCTGCATTGGGAGCACACAGTCTTATCCACTGGACCACCAGGGAAATCCCTCTGCCCATTTTTTAATCAGGTTGTTTGGGGTTTTTTGATGAGTTGTATGAGTTCTTTGTATATTTTGGATATTGACCCTTATCAGATATATCATTTGTAAATATCTTCTCCCATTCAGTGGGCAGCTACTGATAGTTTCCTTTGCTGTGCAAGAGCTTTTTAGTTTGATATAATCCCATTTTATTTCTTCTTTTGTTTTCCTTGCCTGAGGAAACACATCCAAAAAATTATTGCTAAGACCAATGTCAAAGCGTGTACTGCTTATGTTTTCTTCCAGTTTTATGGTTTCAGGTCTTACACATAAGTCTTTATTCCATTTTGAGTTTATTTTTGTATATGACACTAGAAAGTAGTTCATTTGATTCTTTGAATATATCAATAGCTGTCCAGTTTTCCCAACACCATTTATTGAAGAGGCTGTCTTTTCCCCATTGTATTTCTCCATTGCCTCCTTTGTTGTACATTAACTGAACATAGAAGTGCGGGTTCATTTCTGGTCTCTATTCTGTCCCAATGATCTATGTATCTGTTTTTGTGCCAGTACTACATTGTTTTGATGACTGTAGCTTTGTAATATAATTTGAAATCAGGGAGCATAATACCTCCAGGTTTGTCCTTCTTTCTCAAGATTGTTTTGGCTATTCAGGGTCTTTTGTGTCTCCATACAAATTTTAGAATTTTTTTTCTAGTTCTGTGAAAAATGCCACTAGTATTTTGATAGGGATTACATTGAGTCTCTAGATTGCCTTGTGTAATATGGTCATTTTAACAATATTTATTCTTTTGATCTGTGAGCACAGTGTATCTTTCCATTTGTTTGTGTCATCTTCAATATCTTTCATTAAGCTCTTATAGTTTTCCAAGTAAAGGTCTTTTACCTCCTTGGTTAGATTTATTCCTAGGTATTTTATTCTTATTGATGCAATTGCAAATTAGATTGTTTCCTTAATTTCTTTTTCTGATAGTTTGTTGTTCATGTATAGCAATGCAACAGATTTCTGTATATTAATTTCGTACCCTGCAACTTTACTGAATTCATTTATTAGTTCTTTTTTTAATAAATGTATTTTATCTATTTATTTTTGGCTGCGTTGGGTTTTCTTTGCTGTGTGTGGGCTTTTCTCTAGTTGCAGCGAGCAGGGGCTGCTCTTCATTGTGGTGCGTGGGCTTGTCACTGCAGTGGTTTCTTTTGTTGCAGAGCACAGGCTCTAGGTGCACGGGCTTCAGTGGTTATGCCATGCGGGCTCAGTAGTTGTAGCCCACAGGCTCTAGAGCACAGGCTCAGTAGCTGTGGTGCACAGGCTTAGTTGCTCCGCAGCATGTGTTCTCTCTCTTTTCTCCTTCTGGGACACCTATATTGTGAATGTTAGTATGCCTGATGTTGTCCTAGAGGTCTCTTACACTGTCCTCATTTTTTTAAATTCTTTTTTCTGTTCAGCTTGGGTGATGTTCACTACTCTGTCTTCCAGTTCACAGATCCATTCCAATGTATCATCTAATCTACTCCTGATTCCTTCTAGTGTTTGTTGTTGTTGTTTTTTCAGTTTTTGTATTCAGCTCTGTTTGATTCTTCTTCATTAAACTTCCCACTATGTTCATCCCTTCTTCTGAGTTCATTGAGCACCTCTATGATCATTACCTTGAATTCTTTATTGGGTAGATTGCTTATCCTCACTCTTCTTAGTTCTTCTTCTGGGTTTTATCTTGTTCCTTCATTTGGAACATATTCCTCTGTCACCTCATTTGACCTAATTTCCTGTTCTTATTTTTATGTATTAGGTAGGTCGGTTATGTTTCCCAATGTTGGAGAAGTGGCCTTACGTAGGAGTCATCTTTTGAGGCCTAGCAGCACACTGCCCTCTGGTCAGCAGAGTTATATGCGCTAGTGGTGTCCCCTATGTGGGCTGTATGGGCCCTTCTGTTGTGGCAGGGCTGACTACTGTGGGCCTGGTGGCAGATGGGGCTGGCCCCAAGCCCAGTTGGCTGCCAGGCCCTACCTCATGCGGCAGTTGCTGGTGGGCTGCTAGGCTGAGTCCTGGTGCAGCTGGTTGTGGGGCCTGGAGGATCCCGGGGCTGGTGCTGGCCTGCTGGTGGGCAATGCCAGGTCCTGGGGAGGCTGGTTAAGGGGCTGGTGGGTCCACAGCTGGTACAGTCCTGCTGGTGGGTGAGGCTGGATCTCCAGGAGGCTGGCTGACTGGACATGGGGGTTCCCAAGACTGGTGCCAACTGGCTGGTGGGCAGGGAAGCCCCCTGTGGTAATAGGCTAGAGGGAGGACTCCAAAATGGCCCTTTGCACTAGCATCCTCATGGTAGATCGAGCTCCCCAAAATGGCCCTTGCCAGCATCTATGTCCCTAGGGGGAGTCCCAGTCCCAGTTGCCTCCTGCTTCACCAAGATCAATAAGTGAGTGTGACTCAGGCTCCTTTCAAACTACTCCCTCTGCTGGGTCTCAGAGCATGTGGGATTTTGTGTGCACCCTTTAAGAGCAGAGTCTCTGTTTTCCACGGCCTCCCAGCTCTCCCATAAACAAGCCCTGCTGGCCTTCAAGCCAGTCATTCTTGGGACTCATCTTCCCAGTTCAGGACCCCTGGGCTGGGGAGGCTGATGTGGGGCTTGAATGCCTCACTCCTTGAGAAGACCCTCTGCAATTGTAATTATCCTCCTGTTTGTGGGTCACCTATCTGGGGGTGTGGGTCTTGACTATACAATGTCTCTGCTCCGCCTACCTACCTTGTTGTGGTTCCTTCTTTATACCTTTGGTTGTGAAAAATCTTTTCTGCTGGTCTTCATGTCATTCTCATTGATACTTGCGCTGTAAATAGTGGTAATTCTGGTGTGTCTGTGGGAGGAAGTGAGCTCAGGGTCTTCCTGCTCCACCATTTTGGCCACTCCCTCCATAATTATATTTTTTTCTTTTTTTGGCCACTCCACGTGGCATGCAGGATCTTAGTTCCCTCACCAGGGATCAAACCCATGCCCCCTGCAGTGGAAACACCGAGTCCTAACCACTGGACTGCCAGGGAATTCCCAATAATTATAATTTTTAAATCACAAATTCTATTAAGTGGGTATACCAGCATTTATTTAACCATTCTCCAATTGTGGATCATTTGGGCAGTTTTTCCTTCTTTGGGGATTATTGTTTTAAAATATATCCCAAGGGGAATCATGGTGTCAAAGGGCGTTAATGTTTTTATGGCCCTTGCTATATATTTTTAGATACCCCTTTCTAAAGGGGAAGGGGGAGGAGGCTGGTATCAATCCCCCCTGCCTGGATCGGTGGTTCTCAAAGTGTGGTCCAGGCACCCCTTGGGGAGAGGGTTCCTGGGACACTTTTAGGGAACCCACAAAGTCAAAACCATTTTTATAATATTACTAAGATGTTATTAGCCTTTTCCACACACTTCCTCTCATGAGTGTACAGTGGGCTTTTCCAGAGGCTGCAAGATGTGTGATATCACAACAGACTGAATGCAGAAGCAGAAAGGAAAAGTCAACCGTCTTTTATTAAGTCAGATATCAGAGAGATTTAGGAACCTGTAAAAATAATACCTCTCAGGCTTCCCTGGTGGTGCAGTGGTTGAGAGTCCGCCTGCCAATGCAGGGGACACGGGTTCGAGCCCTGGTCTGGGAAGATCCCACATGCCTCAGAGCAACTGGGCCCGTGAGCCACAACTACTGAGCCTGCACATCTGGAGCCTGTGCTCCGCAACAGGAGAAGCCGCGACAGTGAGAGGCCCGTGCACCGCGATGAAGAGTGACCCCTGCTTGCCGCAACTAGAGAAAGCCCTCACACAGAAACGAAGACCCAACGCAGCCAAATAAATTTTAAAAAAATAAATAAGTAAATAAAAATAATACCTCTCTTCTCACTAATTATTTTGTTTTGAAAAATAAAATTATTTTTCATAAAAATGTTTTGTAAATATTTAAAATTTTTGTTTTAATTTCTAACATCAAAAATACTGATAGACATAATCTACATAAATAAAAGCTTTGGGGGGTCCTTAATACTTTTTAATAATGTGAAGTTTTCCTAAGATCATAATTTGAGAACCGCTGACCCGGACATGATATGGCAGAGTGCAGGGTCAGCTGAGTGGGGCTCATTTCAACCAACACCTACTAGCCTGTATCCCAGGCAAGGCACCTGGGACGACATGCAAAGAGATGCTACATTTTTTCCTTTTTATCTCTTCTTCCCCACTTTTATTTCTTCTGCTCTTCCCTTTCCCTCTTCTCAGTTTTCCTCTTGTTTTTCTCCTTTCCCCTCCCCCAGCCTCAATTCTCATAACAAAAGTCACACAGATAACACCACCTTCCCTTTTTCATATGAACTGAAATTTTTTCTTACATCTAAATAAAGATTTAGTGACATTTGAAATAGGCTTTTCGTTATTACTCATCCCATTCAAAACAGTAATGTGTATATTTTTAAAACACCTCTTCACATGTAATCAAAGAACTGAAAATGAGATTTTTTTCCCTAGCAAATTGGCAGAGATTTATTAAATGACAATCCTTAGTGCTGGCAGAAGTCTAGGGAAAAGGACATCTTCATGCAGTTTCTAGAAGGCAATTTGGCAGTACCGATCAAGAGCCTTAAAAATAGCTTACCCTTTGACCCAGAGGAACATAAATGTTTATCAGGTCTGCTTTGTGCCACTTGCAACTTGGAGTTTCCTGAGATCCTGAGAATTGAGAGTAGGAAGGAAATTTTTTCCCCTTTTATTCTACCCAGAGAAAATTAAATTAGGGAGGGAGGGGCTTTCTAGACTTCAGGTAGAAACAACATGATCAAAGGCAAATCTTCCAGCAGGCCAGGGTCTTCTGGAGAGCAGGGAGCCTGAGGAAGCCACCACCTGGGTGCCGGGAGCTGGCAAATCTGGTGACCACTTTGACTGTTCTCCATATCGGAATGCTTTCCTGCTATTCTCAAGCCTTTAGTAATATATGATTAAAAGGTACATCCTGGGCTTAGCTATGAGATCCAGAAGTCATCTGGAGTCTCACCACCCCTTGAGCTCTAGACGAGACTGGCTCACCTGGACCTCAAGGGGCTGGAGAAGGACAAAGCCCTCCCTCCCTGGGGTGTCCTGTTCCATGGATGAAGAATAGCCAAAGCCCTCCCAAGTTTTCTAGGAGCTCCCAGGGCAGGGCTGGCTGACATCTCCATGGTGCCCTCTGGCCACCATGCTGTCAGCCTCTTCCTAGAGTTCCAGCAAGCCCCCCTGCCCACCGGCAGTCATGAGTTTCCTAGGAATTTTTTAAAATTTGGGTGCTGCAGAGAGACAAGAGGATTCATGTCACAAAACACAAACTTCAGCTTAACCACAGCTAAAATGACACGCAGCCACCCTGTCCCTGGGGAGCAGCCTCAGGCTTGCCTCCACACGGACCCCAGCCTCTTTCTGGCAGGCTCCTCTCACTGCCTTCCAGACCTTTCTCTCTCTCCACCCTTACCTCCCACAGAGCACTTGAAGCCTCTGAGTTGTGGCACAAGTTCACTCTGACACCCACACCCTTAAGTCCCACCTTCTGCCCTAACAGTTGTCGAGATGTTTCCTCGGCTAAGAGGACTTCTGGTGTCAGTTGTTACAGTGATTTTTTTCATCCTGTTTCAAGTGGGCTTTGGGGAATTGGGGTAAAGCCTGGGTCCACACTTGGGGTGCAGTGGCTTGGGGAGAATGTGCACCCCACAGAAGCTGGTTCTGAGGTGGCCAGAGGTGAGGAGGGAGACACTATGACTAAGGTGACCAGGGAACACCAGGAAGGTTTTGTGGATCCTGGAGCCTTCCTCAGGCCTTCTGGGATAATGGACACCCAATGATGTCCACGTACTAGTCCCCAGAACCTGTGAATGTTAAGGGACATGGCAAGGGGAATTAAGGTTACAGATGGAATTAAGCTTGCTAATCAACTGCCCTAAACATAGGGAGATTATCCTGGATTATCCAGATGGGCCCAATGTAATCACAAGAGTTCTTAAAAGTAGAAGGGGGAGGCAGGAAAGAAAGCCAGGGGGATGTGATGGGAGAAGGGCTTTAAACATGAAGGAAGGGGCCATGAGCCAAGGACTGTGGGGAGAGCAGCCTCGAGAAGCTGGAAAAGTCAGAGAAACAGGTTGTCCCCTGGAGCCTCCAGAAGGAAGCTCCTTCTGGTGCAGCCTTGCCACCATCTTGATTTTAGTCCAGTGAGACCTGTGTTGGACTTCCAAACTACAGAACTGGAAGATAATTAATGTGTGTGTGTTTTGTTTTTTTTAAGAAGATGTTGGGGGTAGGAGTTTATTAATTAATTTATTTATTTTTGCTGTGTTGGGTCTTCGTTTCTGTGCGAGGGCTTTCTCTAGTTGTGGCAAGTGGGGGTCACTCTTCATCGCGGTGCGCGGGCCTCTCACTATCGTGGCCTCTCTGGTTGCGGAGCACAGGCTCCAGACGCGCAGGCTCAGTAGTTGTGGCTCACGGGCCTAGTGGCTCCGCGGCATGTGGGATCCTCCCAGACCAGGGTTCGAACCTGTGTCCCCTGCATTAGCAGGCAGATTCTCAACCACTGCGCCACCAGGGAAGCCCCTGTGTGTTGTTTTAAACCACTAAATACGTGGTGCTCTGTTAGAGCAGCCACAGGAAACTAATAGACCTTCCCAGACACTGTCAGGAGAAGAGAACCTGGTAAAAGTCTGCACATCCTGGGTCCCTGGGGTTGTAATGAGGGCATTATGAGGCGGGGCCAACCAGGAATCCATAGATGCTGGAAACACCCAGGATACGTATACCCAGAAGACGCCTTGCCAAGACCACCACCGTGAAAAGTAGGACTTTGCACAGGACCAGGAAGAACGGGCTGGCAGTCCCCCCGGGTCTCCTGGAACCATTTTCCCCCTGGGGAATTCCCTGGGCGGGTCCTTGGTTTGGAGGCTCAGAGATCTGTTGGGTGGGTCTCATGGCGTGTTCTCACATTAGCCAAGCTCATTCTGAGAACCACAGCTCCCGAGGCTGCATGCCACTAGCTTCTGATTATCAGGACCTTTTCTCTCTCGAACCATGATACCTAGGAAGCCAAATCATAACCGGAAGACTTCTGAGCAGGTTCTGTGACTCGAATGTTTCCCAGCCCCTGCTGCACAGCCCCACAGTCGTACTCACAGTAGCTGCCCCTAGCACCAGGTAGGCTGTGTGCATCCTTTCACCTGGTTCCGCCAATCCCACCCCCCGACAGAGTGCTGACAGCTCTGCCAAGGCCTCATCCTTCACAGTCTTTTTTTCAGTGTTTCCACAGTGACAAGAAAGTCCTTGCTCTCACTCGGCAGCCCTTCTTTCTCCTGAAGCGGACTTGGTTTTAATCTCTTATGGTCCATTATCTGTTGATTTTCATACTTAGCTTTCAGACAACAGTCTTCCCTTTGTTCCACATCACTGGCAGAAGCCTCCTGGTAGTTTCTGTGCACAGACAACATCTCTCAACCTATTTGTTCTTGAGACAAAAAAAAAAAAATCCTTGGACATGGGGGTGCATCTGTGGCTAGGCTGGACCCTGAAATGGCTCTGGGTACCTGTCTGGGAGGCAGGCTTTGGTTTTCATCTTTATCCCAGCAAATTGTGATTACCTAGCTCCTCATACCCAGGGTACACCTACTCTGTCTGTTTGGAAGCCTCTTTAACTTGAAGACCAGCTGCTCCCTTTCCATTTTACTCTCAAAATTTGTAAACCTCAGATTCTCTGTAGCTTCTGGGGCTCTTTGTATCATATTTGGCATCCTTTCCAACTTCCCGACAGAACGACAACCACGAGATCTCTCCCACACCCACCTTTCACCACTAAGCAGCTGTCTGACCTTTGGTAAAGCATTTAGCTCCTCTAAGCCTCATTCTCTAATCCTACGAGTATTTATTGAGCACCAGCTAAGTGCCAGTGGCTTAGGAAAGTTTCTAGAAACGTAGCAGTAAACAAAAATCTCTGCCCTCAGGAACTTGCATTCTAGTGGGACGAGACAGGCAGCAAACAGATAACTAACGTACATCGAATGTCAGGTGGTGACAAGTATCAAGGAGAAAACTAAGGCAGGGAAGAGGGATTGGGAGAGACAGGGACAGGGGCAGTGCTGAAATTTGAAATCCAGTGACCAGAAAATCTTCAGTATGGACTGAGAAAGTGAGCAAAGCCCTGAAGAGGATGAATCATTTCCTTGTTTGTAACATAGGGATGATAATAAAGTATTTCGCTCATCAAATTGCTGTGAGGGGCTTCCCTGGTGGCGCAGTGGTTGAGAGTCCGCCTGCTGATGCAGGGGACGCGGGTTCGTGCCCCGGTCCGGGAAGATTCCTACATGCCGCGGAGTGGCTGGGCCTGTGAGCCATGGCCGCTGAGTCTGCACGTCCGGAGCCTGTGCTCCGCAATGGGAGAGGCCACGACAGTGAGAGGCCCGCGAACCGCAAAAAATAATAATAAATAAATAAAACTAAAAAATAAACAAATTGCTGTGAGGATTATATGAGTTAATACATACAAAGCACTTAGATCACTGTCTGGCCCATTGTAAGTCCTTAATAAATATTAGTTATTGTTATAATCATTACTTTAATAAATGTTTTTTTGAAGGCTTTATGTTTTTCAAACATCCAATTTAGTTTGTGATGGGAATTCAAAGATGGCAAAGGGATATGCGTGCCATTATACTCTTTCAAAAAATCAAAACAGAGACATCTCTAATCAGTTCCTACCCTCTTCCTCCCTGAACCAGGAATCCTTCTTAACATAGTCCTCTGGGCAGTCCACAGTAGACAACTGGAATTGACAGGTGAAAAGAAACGTATGGGCCATCCCCTGATGCAATTGCAGTTAGTGACAAATCCATCTTTTGAAATTCCCCCAGTATTCTTATCCATTTACTATGTGACGGTAACATCCTCTCTCCCCAAGAGCTGGCATCCCAACCCATTCATCTTTTCTATGCAATAATAATCTCCATCTGCTTTGAGTGGCAAAGAAAAACGAATTCACAGTCCACTATTGAGATTATAGAAAAAAATACAAACCACACTACACTGTAATTTGTCTAATGATTCCCTGTTATTTCTTTAGGGATCACCCAGGAAAAAGATCTTAACTTCCTATTATCTGTGTTTCCTTGATATGATAACAGGTCTGAGTCCTTGTCATGAACATGTGTGACGATGGATCAGATGTTCTTAGAAAAGAAAGTGGTTTTCACCCAGACTCCTTGCTCTCCCTACAGAACTGGAAAACCCCCACAACCTAAACACAGGCTCTTCTTCACTGTGCTTTCTCTTGGGCCTGTTCAAGATAGTCCCAGTATCTAAATTTAGTAGCATATTAATAGTGTCACTACTCACAGGCCTATTAAAGGTCAGTTCAATGGAAATTTTCTTAGAACTGTAAAGCAAAACCAAATACAATGCAAGTGTAGAGAATGATTATACTTCCCCTAGGTAGACCAGATGTCCATAACGGAGGCATACGGTAAAATGCAGACAGAATAGATTATGCTGGTGTCTTTAAGCCAGAGGCTCTCTAATTCTCCTAACAAGGGAGTCCCAAAGTCTAGGCCGGTAGGAGGTCTTGTTTTAGCATTCATCTAAAAGCTGCGTTTTGTACCCAAATTTTTATTTTTTTAAATATCAAACTTGCGGAAAAGTTGAAAGACAATTAAATAAATACACATTTGCCCTTTAACAATTATATATATGTAAAGTTGTATATATTTATACACACAGACACATATTAGTATATATTCACAACTTTTTGCTGAACCACTTGAAAGTAAGTTGCAAACATAAGGTCACTGTCACCCCTAAATATTTCACCTGCATCTATTAAAAGAAGGATATTCTCTTATACAACAAAAATACCATCATCACAGTCAAGAAATTTAACATGGACACAATAATATTATCTAATAGATAGTCCTTATTCAAATTTCCGCAATTATTTCCAAAATGTTTTTCTTAATTATTATCTTACATCCAATCAAGTTTCACACATTGTATTTGATTGTTTAATATATATTTTCATCTAGAGCTGTCCCCCGACCTTTTTTGTCTTTCATGACATTTATAATTTTTAACAGTCTTATGCACTATTCCCCAATATCTAGTTTCCTAATTTCTTCCTCATGACGTCATTCAGATTAACTATTTTTGGCAAGAATATTGCTTAGGTGATGTTGTGTCCCTCCTAATATGTCACATCAGGAAGCACATAATGTTAATTTGTCCCATTATTTATGAATCTAATTTTGATCCTTTAATAAGGTCTTGTCTGACAGAGCTCTCCACTGTAATTACTTGGTTGTTCAAAAAGTTCATTCAGTTTTCCATTAAGATGTTACGAGAACCCCGAATGAACCTTTTGGCCAATCCAATAATATATAATCTGTGAAGTGACACTTTGATACTATGCAAATATCCTGTACCCCACAACACTTCACCCAATGGTTTTAGCATCAATTGATGATACTGATTGGATCAGTTATTACAGAGGTCTTGGCAAAATGGTGATTATCTATCATTCCTTCTTTATTTATTAGCCAGCATTCTTCTGTGAAGACAAGTTGAAATATGGGTTTATCTGTCATAAATCACATTTAAAACAGCAGGAAATCTTCCACTAGAAGCACAATGGGGAGCACAACGTTCCGTGTGGTCTCCACTTCCATCTCCTCACCCTTACCCTTCTTTCCCTCCAACTGCTTCACGTACTGAACACGTTGTTCCTAGCACTGTGTTAGTGTTTTAGGTACATTGATCATTTAAACTGACAGAGAGAAGCAACTTTACCCAACGTAAGTGACAGAACAGGGATTTGAACTTAAACACGTGACTGAAAAATCAATAGTCTTGCCCAGCCTCATTCCTAAACCACTGTGTTGTCCCTTCTTGTATACACATATGACGATCACAGCAATGGCAATCCTTGATTTTTGTTGATTCCTAGGGAACTCATCTTCCTTCCCCATGATTATTAGCAATGTGTTGTAAAAAGGCCAGAGGAATTGTACCGAAATAATGACCATGGGATTATGAATCATCTTTATTTCCTCTTTATCCTTAGGTGTATTTCCCAAGTTTTCTATAATGAACGTCTTTGATGGTTTGGGCAAATTTCTAGTTGTTAGATTCAAACAGACTCTTCCTAAGGGTCATCTGTCCCTTATAGAGCCAGGCTCACAGGATAGACACATGGGTGCATGCCTGGGTGTATGTGCTAGTAAGTGGTCATTCAGCAATATATGTGATTCATTCTACACCAGACCAACTGGGGGAAAGAATCCAGTTCAACTAAGGGTCCACTTTCCCAGATTCCTAATTACAGCCTGGCTTTGTGCAAGACTGCAGGCATCTATCAAGGACAGAGATGACTAAGCCTTGAACCTCAAATTGTCTACAAAGTAACAGCAAGACAAGGAAACACACAAGAATCAATTTTTGAGAAGGACAAAGTAAGAAATGCTTGGCAGTGGGGTAAGAGCAGTGATCTTCATCCACCAAGGTCAGATGCAGGAGAGATAATTTAGGTTTCAAGAAATTTCTAGAAGGAAATTAAGAATCACAGACCAGGGGCTTCCCTGGTGGCGCAGTGGTTGAGAATCTGCCTGCCAATGCAGGGGACACGGGTTCGAGACCTGGTCTGGGAAGATCCCACATGCCACGGAGCAGCTAGGCCCGTGAGCCATAACTACTGAGCCTGCGCGTCTGGAGCCTGTGCTCCACAACAAGAGAGCCCACGATAGTGAGAGGCCTGCGCACCGCGATGAAGAGTGGCCCCCGCTTGCCGCAACTAGAGAAGGCCCTCACACAGAAACGAGGACCCAACACAGCCATAAATAAAAAAGAATCACAGACCAGAAAGTCATTGCTCTGAGAGATTTTATAAGATTCTGGACCTTTCTAACTTTCCCATGTTTTTTATTTTTGTTACTCCATGTCTGTTTCCCTATAGTCTCCAGCAGAGGGAAATGCCTTTAAAAAGGAAAAAAGAATTAGGAGGGAAGCTGAATCACAATACAAAACTATGTACAATTCTAAATAACAAAAAGCCACCATAAGATAGCTCTTACATGTAAAGACTTGGAAGTTGATACTTCCATCCTCACATGAAAAGAAACTGAACACACTGAAAATCAAAAACTTTTCTTAGATTCATAGGAGAACTGAGGTCACAGGGTAAACCACCACGCTGAAATCTGGAGAGACAGGGCAAGACAGAGAATCACAACTTACCCAGAGCAGAAGCCGCCACTGAAGCCAGCAACTGGCAGGAATGCAAATGATTTGATGAATTGCTGGAGGCTTGACAGTTAGAAACTGCTGGGGTTCCAGTCTTAGGGAGACTCCACAATTTCCTGGGGTTTACCTCCAGGAGCTCCACCAGGTTCCCTCTGGGAAAGTAGGGAAATAATCCCTGTGCTTCAGGGAAGGGGAGGAGAAAAGTAACCATTTTAAAATACACTCAGGGGATTGTAACCATTTTGAAAGCCCAGAGCGTTCTGTTCTCCTTATCAAAGGCCCTCCATCAAGGGAAACTGCTTTACCAGAGTCTTATCTGCCCTGGGGGAAGGGCAATGAGACAGCTCCAGCCCCCTCCAGTCTTCTAGTCTCACAAAATGGGAGAAGAAGAAAAGCCAAGAAATGCTTCTGAAGGTCAAGCTCAGGATCTCAGGTCCACTGAGGTTTAATCATAAGATCATAGAATATTTCCTCTCCCCCAGTACCTTACTGTGTTAGTTTCCTAGGGCTGCCATAACAAAGTACCATAAACTGAGTGGCTTACACAATAGAAATTTACTTTCTCACAGTTCTGGAGGCTAGAAGTCCAAAATCAAGGTGTTGGCAGGGCCATGCTCTCTCTGAAGGCTCTAGGGAAGCATCCTTCCTTGCTTCTCCCTAGTTTCTGGTGGTTGCCAGCAATCCTTGGTATTCCTTGGCTTGTGTCTGCATCTCTCCAATTTCTGCCTCTGTCATCACATGGCTTCTTTCTGTGTGTCTGTGTGTATCCCTATGTGTCCTCTCCTCTTATGAAAACATCGGTCTTTGGATTTAGGGTCCACCTTAATCCAGTACGACCTTCTTAATGTAACTAATTACATCTGCAAAGACCCTATTTCCAAATAAGGTCACATTTTGAGGTTCCAAGTGAACATGAATTTGGGGGGAACATTATTAAACCCACTACATTATCACCATATCAACAATTCCAAGATAATAAAAGTAAATCACAACTGAGAGAGCTGCAAGACACAGACTTTATTAAAGATAGAGTTCTTAGGGAACCTAAAAACAACAGAGAGAAAAAAATAAATAAAATTAGGAAACTGAAGTCTCTGGCACCTATGGCTACAGCAAACATTAAACACAGCCTAGATCCTACTCAGATTAACATGAAACCTCACACTAAAAGCCTGATTAGCTCATATTCTATTATCACACACACCATAACCAACCTTCAACAAAAAATTACATGTTAAAAAGCAACAAAACACTCTGTCTGAAGAGACAAAGCAAGCATCAGAACCAGACTCAGAAATGACACAGATTTTGGAATATCTGATAGGGAATTTAAAATAACTATGAATAATACGTTAAGAGCTCTGATAGAAAGAGCAGATACATTTAAAAGAGATGGCTAATGAAGGCAAAGAGATGAAAACCTTAAGAAAGAATCAAAAGGAAATACAAGCAATCAAAACTGAAATGCAAACAGAAAAGAGAATGAAGAAAATGAGACAATATCCAAGAACAAAAGGACAATTGCAAAAGGTATAACACATGCATAATGGAAATATCAGAAAGAGAAGAAAGAGAGCAGCAGACAAATCTTTAAAATAATAATGACTGAATTTTCCAGAATCAATGATAGACACCAAACTACAGATCCAGGAAAATCAGAGAACAAGCAGAATAAATATGAAATTGCTGGAAGGAAAAAACCCACCAACCTAGAATTCTGTATGCAGTGAAATTAGCCTTCAAAAGTGAAGGAGAAATAAAGACTTCCTCAGGCAGACAAAAACTGAAGGAATTCCTTGCCAGTAGACTGCTTTGCAAGAAATGTTAAAAAGAGTTCTTCAGAGAGAAGGAAAATGATACAGCTCAGAAACTACAGACTCAGACTTAAAGAAAGGAAGAATGTTAGAGAAGGAATAAATGAAAGTAAAATAAAATTTTTATTTTTCTGAATCTAATAGATCTAATAGATAATGTTCAAAGTAACAATAACAGCAATGTACTGGCTGGTTATAGCTTATGGATAAGTAAAATGATTAACAGAAATGTTATAAGAGACAGGAGGGAAGAATTGGGAAACCTCCATTATAAGCAACTGCACTACCATGGAAGTTTTATAGTGTTAATTGAAAGTGAACTTAGGTTAGTTGTAAATGTCTATTGGAAACTGTAAGGCAACCACTAAAAGAAGTATAATTGCTGTGCTAAGAGAGGAGAGAAAATGGAATCATTTAAAATGCTCAAATAAAGCCAGAGAAGGTAGAAAGAGAGTGTTAGATTTTAAAAGGAAACAAAGAACAAGTGCAATGATTAGAAAACAATTGCAGGGGACTTCCCTGGTGGCACAGTGGTTAAGAATCCACCTGCCAAAGCAGGGGACATGGGTTCAAACCCTGGTGCAGGACGATCCCACATGCCGCAGAGCAACTAAGCCCGTGTGTGCCACAGCTACTGAAGCCCATACACCTAGACCCCATGCTCCGCAACAAGAGAAGCCACCACTCTGAGAAGCACATGCACCGCAACGAGGAGTAGCTCCCACCTGCCGCAACTACAGAAAAGCCCACACACAACGACGAAGACCCAAGGCATCCATAAATAAAATAAATAAATTTTTTTAAAACCTTGAAAAAAACCCAATTGCAAACATGGCATATATTAATCCAACTATATCAATAATTATTTTAATGTGAATGGTCTAAATAGACCAATTAAAAGACAGAGACTGTCATAGTAGATACAAAAACAAGACCCAACTGTACGTTATCTACAAGAAAATTACTTTCAATATAAAGACACAAACAGATTAAAACTAAAGGGATAGAAGCCTTAAAAAGAATGGAAATTCTGCATATGCTACAACTTGAATGAATCTTAAGGACATGCTAAGTGAAATAAGCCAGTCGCACAAAAAGATAATACACATGTGAGATGTTGTCTGGAACGTAGTCAGATTCATAGAGACAGAGAGTAGAATGGTGGCTGTCAGGGAGTGGGACAAGGAGTTATTGCTTAACGGATATGGTTTCTGTTTTTCAAGATGAAAAGAATTCTGGAGATAGATGGTGGTGATTGTTGCACAAGAATATGAATGTCCCTAATACAATGGAAATGTACATTTTAAAATGGTTAGCATGGTAAATTTTATGTTATTTGTATTTACAACAATAAAAAAGTTTTATTAAAATTAAAGAATGGAGAAAAGGAAAGTAACAGAGTGTACCATGCAAACTATTCAAAAGGAAGCTGGGAGATAGCCTCATTCACCAGAGGGCAGACAGCAGAAGCAAGAACTACAATCCTGCAACCTGTGGAATGAAAACCACATTCACAGAAAGATAAACAAGGTGAAAACGCAGAGGACTATGTACCAGATGAAGGAACAAGATACAACTCCAGAAAAACAATTAAATGAAGTGGAGACAGGAAACCTTCCAGAAAAAGAACTCAGAATAATGATAGTGAAGATGATCCAGGACCTCAGAAAAACAATGAAGGCAAAGATCGAGAAGATGCAAGAAATGTTTAACAAAGACCTAGAAGAATTAAAGAACAAACACCTAGAAGAATTAAAGAACAAACAGAGTTGAACAATACAATAACTGAAATGAAAAATACACTAGAAGGAATCAATAGCAGAATAACTGAGACAGAAGAACAGAGAAGTGACCTGGAAGACAGAATGGTGGAATTCACTGCCATGGAACAGAATAAAGAAAAAAGAATGAAAAGAAATGAAGACAGCCTAAGAGATCTCTGGGACAACATTAAGTGCCACAACATTCATATTAAAGGGGTCCCAGAGGGAGAAGAGAGAGCAAAAGGACCTGAGAAAATATTTGAAGAGATTATAGTCAAAAACTTCCCTAACATGGGAAAGGAAATAGCCACCCAAGTCCAGGAAGCACAGAGTCCCAGGCAGGATAAACCTGAGGAGAAACATGCCAAGACAGATAGTGATCAAATTGACCAGAATTAAAGGCAAAGAAAAATTATTAAAAGCAACAAGGGAGAAACAACAAATAACATACAAGGGAACTCCCATAAGGTTAACAACTGATTTCTCAGCAGAAACTCTACAAGCCAGAAGGGAGTGGCACAATATATTTAAACTGATGAAAGGGAAGAACCTACAACCAAGATTACTCTACCCGGCAAAGATCTCATTCAGATTCAACAGAGAAACCAAAAGCTTTACAGACAAGCAAAAGCTAAGAGAATTCAGCACCACCAAACCAGCCCTACAACAAATGCTAAAGGAACTTCTCTAAGTGGGAAACGCAAGAGAAGAAAAGGACCTACAAAAACAAACACATAAAAACAAACACATAACAATTAAGAAAATGGTAATAGGAACATACATATCGATAATTACCTTAAACATGAATAGATTAAAAGCTCCAACCAAAAGATACAGGCTCTCTGAATACAAAAACAAGACCCATCTATATGCTGTCTATAAGAGACCCACTTCAGACCTAGGGACACATACAGACTGAAAGTGAGGGGATGGAAAAAGATATTCCATGCAAATGGAAATCAAAAGAAAGCTGGAGTAGCAATATTCATATCAGATAAAATAGACTTTAGAATAAAGGATGTTACAAGAGACAAGGAAGGATACTACATAATGATCAAGGGATCAATCCCTTGAGAAGAAAATATAACAAGAAGAAAATATAACAAGAAGAAAATATAACAATTATAAATATATATGCACCCAACATAGGAGCACATCAATACATAAGGCAAATGCTAACAGCTATAAAAGAGAAAATTGACAGTAACACAATAATAGTGGGGGACTTTTAACACCTCACTTACACCAATGGACAGATCATCCAGACAGAAAATTAATAAGGAAACACAAGCTTTAAATGACACAATAGACCAGATAGATTTAATTGATATTTATAGGACAGTCCATCCAAAAACAGCAGATTACACTTTCTTCTCAAGTGCACATGGAACATTCTCCAGGATAGATCACATCTTGGGTCACAAATCAAGCCTCGGTAAATTTAAGAAAACTGAAATCATATCAAGCATCTTTTCTGACCACAACGCTATGAGATGAGAAATCAATTAAAGGACTTCCCTGGTGGCACAGTGGTTAAGAATCCACCTGCCAATGCAGGGGATGCGGGTTCGAGCCCTTGTCTGGGAAGATCCCACATGCTGCGGGATGGACCAATTCATTCAAAGGCACAATCTACCAAAACTGCCACGAGGAAAAATAGATAATCTACATAGGTCTATTCAAAGAAATTGAGTCAATAATTAATAAGGGTTCAAAAAGAAGAAAGCAGCAGGCCCAGATGATTTCACTGGTGACTTTTACCAAATATTTAAGGGGAAAAAAAGTGATACCAATTGCAGGAGTAAAATCCTGTGAGAATTAATGATCATTGTGAAAGGCATTTTTTTAATGTACCAAAACAGTTATTAAGAGCTTCTCAATAGATAAATCAGGAAGTAAATTGTTGGTTAAGAGAGAATGTGTTAGCCAGATAACCTTAACAAAAGCAATGGATCCTTTATAATATAACACATAATGTAAAGGTTTAGGGCTTCCCTGGTGGCGCAGTGGTTAAGAATCCACCTGCCAATGCAGGGGGCCAGGAAGATCCCACATGCCACGGAGCAACTGAGTCCGTGTGCCACAACTACTGAGCCTGCACTCTAGAGCTCGCAAGCCACAACTACTGAAGCCTTCGTGCCTAGAGCCCGTGCTCCACAACAAGAGAAGCCACTGCAATGAGAAGCCCGCTCACCGCAACGAAGAGTAGCCCCTACTCGCCACAACTAGAGAAAGCAGCACACAGCAACGAAGACCCAACACAGCCATAAATAAATAAATAAATATTTTTTAAAAAAAGATTTAAATGAGAATATTAAGCAAAATAATAGAGATTAGATTTTATCACAATTCTAATCTTTGTAAAATTGTTTAGTGTACTTGCATTTGTAACATTAAACAAAATAACCTTTAAGATGGCATTCTAAATTTTAGTTATACAATTCAATTATACATTTAGACTATGAGTCATTCAAGTAAAAGCCCAATTTGGGGATTCTTTATATCTCAAAATTTCACGAGGAAAAAATGTTGCAAAATCATATAAAGCAAAATCCATGACATATAAAATAAGGGATTAATATCCAGAATATATAAAGAACTCCTAAAGCTCAAAAAATAAACAACCTGATTTTAAAATGGGTAAAAGACAGCTACCATCTATATCTTGGCCTTAACTTTGAAATTTTGAGATTATATGCAAACACGTGCAAAGACTCATGAATATGGATGATGCTGGAATTTCATAAATTCTAAAATAAAACCTGAAACCAGAAAAAAGAATGGGTAAAAGACTTGAATAGACTTTTCTCCAAAGAAGATGTACAAATGGCCAAAAAGCACGTGAAAAGGTGCTCAACAGCCCTCATCATTAGGAAAATGCAATCAATCTCATTTGCACTGAGATACCATTTCACACCCATTAGGATGACTATTATTTAAAAACAAACAGAAAATAACAAGTGTTGGTGAGGATGTGGAGAGATTGGAACAGCTGCGCACTGCTGGTAAAATGGTACAGCCACTATTGGAAACAGTATAGTAGTTCCTCAAAGAATTAAACATAGAACTACCGTATGATCCAGCAATTCCACTTCTGGAATTGAAAAGAACTGAAAGCAGAGACACAACAGACATTTGAACACCCATGTTTATAGCAGCATTATTCACAAGAGCCAAAAGATGGAAGCAACTTGAACATCCATCTACATACGAATGAATGGATAAACAAAACGTAGTGTATATACAGACAATGAAATATTTATTATTCAGCCTTTAAAAGGAAGGAAACTCCGACACACACTATAACATGGATGAATCTTGAAAATATTATGTTGGGAATTCCCTGGTGGTCCAGTGGTTAGGACTCAGAGCTTCCACTGCAGGGGGCACAGGTTTGATCCCTGGTTGGGGAACTAAGATCCCACAAGACAAGCAGCACAGCCAAAAAAATAGAAAAAAGAAAACAAAAATATGCTGTGATACAAGCCAGTCACAAAAAGACAAATACTGGGTGATTACAGTTATATGTGGTACATAGTTTAGTCAATTCCTAAAGACAGAAAGTAGAATGGGGGTTTCCCAGGGCTGGCAGGAAAGGAGGAATGGGGAGTAAATGTTTAGTGAGTACAGAGTTTCAGTTTGCAAGATTAAAAAATTTCTGGAGGTGGATGGTAGTGATGGCTACACAACAATGAGAATGCCATTGAATTTAATGCCATTGAACTGTACACTTAAAATGCTTAAAATAGTAAACTTCATGTTATATGTATTTTACCACAATTTTTAAAATTTACTAGTAGTAATAATCCATGATAAATAGAGTGCCAGTATAATTTACTGGCCAACCTGGGACATTTTGGGCTGAAAGAGTAGATGCTTTTAATAACTACATCTGGACCCCAGGGGTAAAACGTAACTTTCCTGGGTAACCAAGCTGCCCTCAAAATATCCTGCTCCTACCTTAGTTGAAAGCGACAGTCTTTTTAAGTGTGACAAATATTCAGCAGAGTAACTATGGAAGAAATCTCACAGTTAACAATGCCAAGAAATAATTATGCCTGTTCTATAACCTCAAACTTCTTAAATTTGGCCACTAAACTTTTAAAATAAAATTGCCGCAATCACTTTTGGATACATTTCTGATTTATGGTTTTGTCCCAGAAGTCTGTTCTACTCCAGGACACTCACCCTTGGTTCCAGACTCAGCCGTCAGTACATGTATGTGGGACACACTTGAACCTTCCTGCCTCTGTCCCGCCCTTCTTGCCCCTGTCCTCTTCCATCCCAATCCCACCCATCCTTTAAAGTAGGCCCCCCGGGACTTCCCTGGTGGCACAGTGGTTGGGAATGGGCCTGCCAATGCAGGGGGCACGGGTTCGAGCCCTGGTCCGGGAAGATCCCACATGCCACAGAGCAACTAAGCCCATGGGCCACAACTACTGAGCCTGTGCTCTAGGTCTCGGGAGCCACAACTGCTGAGCCCACATGCCACAACTACTGAAGCCCACGCCCCTAGGGCTCGTGCTCCACAACAAGAGAAGCCACTGCAATGAGAAGCCCGCTCACCGCAACGAAGAGTAGCCCCTACTCGCCACAACTAGAGAAAGCAGCACACAGCAACGAAGACCCAACACAGCCATAAATAAATAAATTTTTAAAAATAAAAAAAAAAATAAAGTCGGCCCCCTACAAATGCCCCCTCATCTGTCCAGCCTTTCCTGACCCACCAGGTAGGATTTCTCCACTTCCAAACTTCAGTGGTACTTTAGTTGGCGTGAGGATAACAAGCTAAGATCTAGATTATCGAATGAAAGTTATTGACATCTGCTTGGCTACCAACCCTGAGAAATAGTCATAATTAAAATAGAAAAACTACCTTGGACCTCCCCCATGTATACTCCCTGGGCATTGCCTTGTTGTTTTCGGGAGTTTGTGGGGGACCTGAGGCCAAGTCATGGAGCAAGAAACTGATTGATTCATGGCCATGGTGGGAACTGACATTCCTCTGAGTGGTTTTGTGTGTGTGTGTGTGTGTGTGTGCGTGTGTGTGTAAAGGAAGTGGTAATTCTAACCCTCCCAGGTCTCAGGCTCTGACTCACAGGGGTCCCCCAGCCCCAGAGCCTGGCCTCCATGTCGCTAAGGCTCTGGGCAACACAGTAAGGTGCCTGGCTGAAAAATTCCCCTGGGGGAGCTGATCACGAGAAGGTTACACTCCCCATTCATGTAGTTTTATCAAGATGCCTGGATACTGCAGGCCTGGGCCAGGTCACCTTGATCACGCACATCATTGTAGATTTTAAAAGAGTCCTAAAGGTCACCTATCTCGGTAAGTATTTCACAGCCTTCCCCTAAGTTAATAATATCACCTCTGTTTTTCTGTACTCCCATAGCACATTGTGAGTGTGGCTATATGCTGTAAAAAGTTGGTTTCTTTGTTGTTGCTTTTTTTCTTGCAAACATTAAGCTAACATCATGCTTAATCTATACCAGGATTCTCCTCCTATGGCTGTGAATCCCTGAGGTCATCAACTTAATGTAAGGAAAACAAAGACTAATCTTACTTACAGGAAAATGGAAGCTTTAAGTAGCCTTACAAAACCAAAGGGCAACATTAGCGCATATAATGTGACATCTCAAGATTGCGTCAAAAAGTGTATACTTTGACCACTTCACACCCACTAGGATGGCTAGAATCAAAAACACAGAAAATAACAAGGGTTGATGAGGATGTGGAGAAATTGGAAGCCTCATATTGCTTTGACCCTCATTGCTGCTGAGAATGTAGAATGGTATAGCTGCATATGGCCCAGCAAATCCACTCCTTGGAATATACCCAAAAGAATAGAAAATAGGGGACTTCCCTGGTGGTGCAGTGGTTAAGAATCCACCTGCCAATGCAGGGAACAGCCCTGGTCTGGGAAGATCCCACAGGCCACAGAGCATCTAAGCCCGTGCACCACAACTACTGAGCCTGCGCTCTAGAGCCCTCAAGCCACAACTACTGAGCCCATGTGCCACAACTACGGAAGCCCACACGCCTAGAGCCAGCGCTCTGCAACAAGAGAAGCCACCACAATGAGAAACCCGCACACCTCAACCAAGAGTAACCCCCGCTTTCCACAACTAGAGAAAGCCCGCATGCACCAACGAAGACCCAACGCAGCCAAAAATAAATAAATAAATTTATTTTTAAAAAAAGAAAAAAAAGAATAGAAAATAGATGTTCAAACAAAGACTTGTATAGGAACGTTCATAGCAACACCATTCACAGTGGCCAAAAGGTGGAAGCAGCCTATCGTCTATCAGCTGAGAGATAGCTAGCAGGCTGTAGTATATCTGTACAATTAACTTGTCAACTGAAAAAAAGAAAAAAAAATACACAGCCTGAAAGTTGAGAATTATGTTTTACTTGGTGGACGGAACTAAGGACTTAAGCCCAGACACAGCATCTCAGATAGCTCTGGGGAGCTGCTCTGAAGAGATAGGGGAGGAGCCAGGGTATATAGGAGTTTTTGCAGCAAAGACCAGGTAGTCAGAACTTCAAACCTTAATTAAAGAAAACCAGGTATCTCAGGTTAAGGAATTTAGCGCTTTTTTTTTTTTATGCACTTTTCTATGTATGGGAAGATGCAAGAGTCTGGGCTCACTGAAATCATTCCTTTGCTGTGCACCCTAGCCATCCAGGGCCAGTATCCGGTGCTTTCCCATCCTTAGCCCCCTCAGGGTGCACCGTTGCAGGTGGCTGCAGGGGCTGAGGGCTTGGCAGTGGGCAGCCCATTGGTCTCCATCCTGAGTCCCCTTAGCGCTCACCGTAGGGGGTGTGGGCAGAGCTGGGGAGGCCTTTAGTGGCTTGGTGGCGGCAACGTCCCTTGTTTACTGATATGGCCGGCAATGTTTTTCATTCACACACTAGTCATAAAAAGGAATGAAATACTGACACATCTGCGACGCAGATGAACCTTGAAAACATGCTACATGAAAGAAGCCAGACACAAAGGGCACCTATTTTATTATTCCATTTATGTGAAATGTCAAGAATGGCAAGTCCATAGAGATGGAAAGCAAATTAGTGACCGCGTATGCGTGGGGGGAGGGGCAACAGGGAGTGACTTCTTAACGGGTATGTGGTTTCCTCTGGGGGTGATGGAAATGTGGTTACAATATACTGTGGATGTTCTCAAAGCCACTAAATGTACACTTTGAAATGGTTAAAGTGTTGAATTTTATGTTATGTGACTTTTACCTCAATTGTTTAGTGTGTGCACTTTGACCAAGGCAAGTGTTTGTCACAGAAGCTGCTTCTCTCCTTGCAACTCTTCATTATCCCCCAGTGTCGGAGACCCTCCTCCCAAAGCCACCCACCTCCCAAGAGACGCCTGAGGACTGGAGGCGGGACAGGAGAGCTCAGCCTGCAGTGTGACCTTTGCCCTAATTTGCACCTTCGTCCTACTGCCTTCTCATCACTCTCAGAATCCCGAGGCTGAGCCAGCCCCGGAAGGATGCAGGTATTCCCATGCCCTGCATCAAGGGTATCACATTTGATCCTCCCAAATATCCAGCATCAATAGTTTGGACAAAAACCAACACCGAATGAATTCCATCCTAAGGCAGAATGTTCCAAAACAGGAAGAAATGAAAGTGAGCACCAGAGGTCTGTTTGCATGGGTAACAAAGTTCAGGATAATAAGAAAAAGACGATATATATTATACTGTCTTTTGTGTAACGAAAAATAGAAAATGGGAACATGGGTGCGTTATTTTCATGAAAAGAAATACAGAAAGTATTAACAGAAACTAATGAAAAGGGTTAACTATGGAGGTGGGAGGGGACAATGTAGAAGGACTGGGGATGGCAGTGAGACTTGTATATCTTTTTATATCATTTTAACTTTGAACTATATAAATGTTTTATGTATGTGAAAAATTAAATTAAATTTTAAAAGACGGGATAAAGCAAATCCTACAGTGAAGTGCAAACAGAAACAAAACAAACTGATTGTATATCAAACGGATAACATGACCACACAGAAGGAATTGATTCAAGTACTCTAATTGTTCTAAGAACAAAAACATTTTTATACAGTTGACCCTTGAGCAACACGGATTTGAACTGCGTGGCCCCACCTGTATGTGGATTTTTTTCACTAAATAGGTACTGCCGGACTACACGACTTTCAGTTGGTTGAATCTGCAGATGCAGAAACAGGGATACACAGACTAGCAATAAGTTATACACGATTTTGGACAGAGAGTGGGGGCCCCAGCCTCCATGTTGTTCAAGGGTCAACTGTACTTTACTTAGTAGGTGTACTGTTAGTTGTAGTACTGGTCTTGTAGTTCTGAAACTTCTATGTATTATATAGTATTAAGCAAATACATATTTTATTGTAAGAGAAAAAAGATACTAGTAATAAGTACAGTACAGTAAAAGAAGTTAAAGAGGGCTTCCCTGGTGGCACAGTGGTTGAGAGTCCGCCTGCCAATGCAGGGGACATGGGTTCGTGCCCCGGTCGGGGAAGATGCCACATGCCGTGGAGCGGCTGGGCCCGCGAGCCATGGCCGCTGAGCCTGTGCATCCGGAGTGCTCCGCAACGGGAGAGGCCACAGCAATGAGAGGCCCATGTACCGGAAAAAAAAATTTTTAAAAATTAAGAAGTTAAAGAGAAAACATAGGAGATTAAATTTGAGGTGGAACTATCAGCTTGAACTCGTGTTATTTTTTTTTTAATATTTCCTGGTTTGTTCACTGATGGGTCCAGAAGCAACACCCCTACAGCAATGAGCACATACAACACTAAGTTCTTGTTTCCTACGTATCATTCACCACTAAGGGAACCAGGAACAAGGACTGCTTGAAGAAATGGTTAATTCTAGGTCTGGGGCTGAAAATGCACAACACAAGCCTGGAATATCTTGTCGTGCCAGAAGGTAGAAAAGTACACAAGATAAATGTGATTGTGGCAAAGAGATTCAGGCTGTGACCTAGAGGCTCCCACCTCTCAGTGTGGGACATTGAGAACATCAAAATGAATAACAGTAGTATTAGGTTATAACACAGTTTTAAAATCCGTGAAGCCACAGTGATTTTCAGAAGAAAGAAAGAGGGTGGGGAGATTCTTACAGAAAAATGCCAGCTAGTAAATGTGGAATTAATAAAAGAATGAAAACCCACCACTTCTGTGACCCCCATTGCAGTACTTGATTTGGGCAAGTCTCATCAATGATTGCTAAAACTACCTGGATATTCAGTTGATCCTCTAACCATGTGACGATCCCTCAGATTACTTACTAATTACAAAGTGGAGAGGGGCTTGGTGATCGAAGTCAGCATCACCAAGGGTGCACAACCTGACAATATTTGCTCACCAAAGTGATGCAATGAGAAGTACACGATTATCACCTAGGTAGTATTCCTGCCAAAAATATTAAACCTGAATCTAAACATGAGTAAACAACCGGATTAATCTACCGTTTGGCACATCCTGCAAGACTACTGGCTGAGATGCTTCAAAAAGACCTATGTCACAAAAACAAACAAACAGCAATAAAACAGCAGAAAGGTGAGAGACTGTTTTAGATTAAGAGAGACTAAAGGGACATAACCAAATATCATACGTGAACCTCTATTGGATCCTGGATAGGAAAAAAATCCAGCTATAAAAGACATTGGTGGACAAGTCTATTGAATGCAGATGCTGTTATGGTTATGATAATGGTCTTGAGGTTTTGTTGGAGAACATCCTGATTAAGAGATGCTGAGATATTTAGAAGTGAAGTGTCAAGATGTCAGCAACTTACTTTCAAATTGTTCAGCAAAATAAAAGTATGTAAAATATACAGAGAGAGGGAGAAAGAGAAAGCAAATATAGCAAAATGTTAACCATTGGAGAATCTAGGGGACGGTATAAGTGTGTTCACTGTACTCCGCTTTTCTGTTGGCAATTCAAAATAAAATGTTGGGGTCGGGGCGGTGGAGGGGGAATGCCGGGTGGACAGAGAAGGTTGTGATAGTTTGCCGCCAGGCCCAAGAGGTCTGCCACCCACACAGGAAGTTTAGAAATGCTTCCTAGGGACTTCCCTGGTGGTCCAGCGGTTAAGACTCCGCACTTCCACTGCAGGGGGAACGGGTTTGATCCCTGGTGGGGGCACTAAGATCCCACATGTCGCATGGCCAAAAAAATTAAAAATAAGAAAGTCTTCTTAAATTACACTAGACTAACTGTCCTCTTACGTCTTCCGAAAAGAGGGAAGGGTCTACATTCCACGTGCCTTGAACATCCTCACCCCCATTCAGCACCTGGTAAAACCTCCGCCAGTTACAGACATTCTGAACCCAGCATCCATTGGGAAAGGTTGATGAATGGAAAACACACCTGGCAAATACCATACAGGTACAGAGTAGAGTCTCCCCAGGCCCTACGCCCTGGGATGGCGACCCCCACCCCCCAAGCTCCAGGCCTGTGAAGCCCCTGGCTGGTCCCAGCCTTGAGCTTGGCTGTGAGGGGGTCCACCTACCACACCAGGGTTTCTCCCCTTTCTTTTCATCTAGGACTCCCGGGGCTTTTCCTAAGTGGACCTCGGGTTCTGCCGGAGTGGGAGCCCTGGACTGTCCTTCACCCACTTGGCTCAAAATTGTATTTGTTGGGCTTCCCTGGTGGCGCAGTGGTTGAGAGTCCGCCTGACGATGCAGGGGACACGGGTTCGTGCCCCGGTCCGGGAAGATCCCACATGCCACGGAGCGGCTGGGCCCGTGAGCCATGGCCGCTGAGCCTGCGCGTCCGGAGCCTGTGCTCCGCAACAGGAGAGGCCACAACAGTGAGAGGCCCGCGTACCTCAAAAAAAAAAAAAAAATTGTATTTGTTCATTCGTTTGTTCGATTATTCAGTTAGTTGACAAGTATTTCTTGAGCACCAGGCATTGTTTGGAGCACGAGGGACACCCTTACGGACAAGCAGCTGTGGTCTCTGCCCTCATGGAGCTCACAGGCAAACTGCAACCACCACAAGCGCCACGAACGGGAGGAACACAGCGCCAACAGAGTGTTCTCAGAAGGGGAACTGCGTAGGTGACATTCGAGTGACAGGCAGGATGTATATCGGCAGGCTCTGGGGATGGGCCGGATTTGGGGGACGATGAGCACGAGGGTGTGAAGGAATACTCCCAGGGTTGGCTTGAGTAACCAGATAGACGCTGGTGGCCCTCACAGGACATCCTGGGGAGGCCTCAGTGGAGGGGGGTGCACGACAGTCAGGCACGCGGAGCAGAGGCCCGTGCAGGGGCTCTGTGAAGACTCAGGGCGGCCAGACACACCCTGCTCCTCCAGGAACCTTGGCCATGCCCAGAAGAACACTCAAGGACAAGTCTTCAGTCCTGGGCAGGCTCCTCTTATTCTGCTCTCCTTTGTCCTCAGAAGCAGATCTGGGCAGCATCCCATATTCCAGGTGACAAGCTCCTCTGGCTGGCTGGCTGGCCCGGAGGGTGCCTTTTCTTTCTCCCCTGGAAGCCAGGATGGGGACAGGGGAACAGCTCAGGGACATACATGCAAACACAAATTCTCTCTCTCTCTCTCTTTCTCTCTCTCTCTCTCTCACACACACACACACACACACACACACACACACACTCGTATACACGATTCTGCCTCTCAGGATTGGCCACCCCAGAGGTGTATGATTTGCTTTGCAAAGGTTGGAGATCATTTTATTTTCCTAGGATCGCACTGGAGAACGGAACCCTCCTCTGCTACTCTCTTTCCCACAACACATAACACATGGTTTCCCCAAAACAAGAAATTCCTGGTGCAAGTGCACTCTACATGGAATGAGACGAGGGGACTGAGTCTCACTTGCAGGTGGACATGGAACAAAATGGGGCAAAACAGGGCAAAACAAGCACATGTGGAAGAAGAGTCCTAGGAATACAAACCCTCTGGAATTAGCAGAAACTGTGGGTTGGAGTCTGTATTCATCTCCTGGGGCTCCTGCAACAAGTTGCCACAGAATCGGTGGCTCAAAACAACAGAAGTGTATGCTCTCACCAGAAAGCTAGAAGTCCAAACTCAAGGTGACAGCAGGACCACGCTGCCTCCGGAAGCTCGAAGGGAAGTTCTGTTCCTGCATCTTCCAGCTTCTGGCGGCTCCAGACGCTCCCTGGCCTATGGCCGCGTCACTCCAATCTCTGCCTCTGTCTGCACACAGCTTCTCTTCTGTGTGTCTCTCCTCTGTGTGTCTCTGATAAGGACACTTGTCATTGGATTTAGGGTCCATCCAGATAAGGACCCCACAGATCTCTTCATCCTAAGATCCTCAACGATGTCTGCAAAGACCCTTTTTCCAAATAAGGTCATATGTAGGAGTCCCCAGAATTGTAAAGTGGACATATCTTTGGGGGCCACCATTCAACCCACTACCGTATGAGACTTTCACAGAACATGGGAGAGGAGAGGCAGCGGTTCATCTCGCTTTCTTTCTGACTTGGCGCTGGTGCCTTGTGGTGAGGGCCACTCATACTACAACTGCGCCGAGAAAACCATCACTCCTTCAGGCTCTCACCACTTCTCGAAAAGAAAACAGAAGGCATTCTGGGAAATGCTGGTGGGCCCCAAACCCGTTCCCAGCCATGCAAATTATACCCTCTCTTCAGGGTCTATTTCCAAGCCCCCTGCTTTGAGGCCCCTTTGCCGGCCACCCTAGGCCTCAGCTGTGTCGCCCTCCATTGAACTCTGTGACCTTGGGCATCGATCTTGTTCGAGCCCCTCGACAAGTGTTTGCTGGCTGACTACTCTGTGCTGGACCCCAGGCTTCCGAGAAAACTCATCCGGTAATTAATCCTGCTGATGGCTTTGCATGCGAGATTTGGACTTGTTCTGGGAAGTCCCAGATTCCTGGGGGGTGAGTGGGAGGTTCAAAAGTCAGTACAAAAAGCTTAAATCCCTGTAACCAAAATCACCCTCAGAGATCCCTTTTAAACCACCAAGAACCAGACCTTGAAGCTCAAAAGCAGAAATCAACTTGTTCCCTTGCAATGTAGGTAGGATCTCCCTTGCCCTGGGGCAGATCTAGTTTGAAAATACGGGTGGGAAGAGGAAAAGGCATTAATGAGACTTTTCTTTTTTATTTCTTCATCTCGATTTTTTAGTTTGATTTCCTAAGTGATCGGCATGTGTGTGGCAACTCACTGGATGGTATGCTCACGGAGGAGCTCCCTGACGGCAGTTCTCCTCTTGAGTGAGCCAGAGAGCAGCCTGTGCAAGGCTGGACAGGGCAGGGGCTGGATAAAGGTGCTGAGGGAGAGGAGGGAGGGAGGGGCGTGGTGCCCACAGCCGTGGGTCTCGCTTCTCCAAGCGACTCTAAGGAATTTTTCTGGAGATTGCTCCCATCAAGAGGAATTCTGGGGCAAGCGGTCCATCAAGGGCTTTGTCACCTCATAACCCGGGTCCAGTGCCTTCCCTCTGGGCTAAATATCTACCTGAAGCCACGACAGGGACAGGCCCACACCGTCCAATTCTGGACTTTCAGCTGCAGCCACGTGCAGAGTCACTGTGCCCAATGCCTGAGAGCTCAACGTACAGCAGATGCTCGTTAAATGTGGAAAGTCTCAGAGAACTCTCAGGTCTGCCCACCTCAGCCAGGGTGCGGGGCTCTCTGTATTAGTCAGGGTTCTCCAGAGAAACAGAATCAATAGGATGTGTGTGCATAGAGACAGAGATTTATTTTAGAGAATTAACTCACATGATAGTAGACACTGGCAAGTCCAAAGTCTTCAGAGTAAGCCAACAGGCTAGAGACCCAAGGAAGAGGTGATGCTGCAGTTCAAGTCCAAAAGCAGTCTGCTGACAAATTCCCCCTTTCTCGAGGGAGCTCAGTCTTTTTCTCGAGGCCTTCAGCTGATTGAATGAGGCCCACCCATATTAGGGAGAGCAATCTGCTTTACTCAAAGACTTGCTGATGTGAATGTTAAGCCCATTCCAAAAAAACCTTCATAGAAACATCTGGAATAATATTTGATCAAGTTTCTGGGCAAGGTGGCCCAGGCAAGCTGACACGTCCCATTAACCATCACATTCCCCCACCCAAGCCACACTGAGGCCCTCTGAGTCTCTCTCTCTCATTCTCTATGCCTACTCCCTTCCCTGCTGGGCTGACCCTGAGCTCTCCCCTGCCCTGTTCTACCCAAAGAGGTCCCAGGGATTTGAATTCCTCCTTCTTGGACCTTTCTGTTTCCAGCCAGGTGGATCCCATCGCTCTGGTGGCTCCCAGAATTATATTTACGCCAAGCACCTCCTGGAGGGAATGGAGCATGACTGGCTGCACCCAGTGAATGGGAGGAGTGCCTCTCCCTGTGCCTCCCTGCCCCTGCATCACTGCCAGCCTGGACCAGGCAGAAAACAGCCTTAGATAGAAGCCCATAATCTTGCTTTATTTTCTTCTAGAGCTTAATACCAAATGAAATTATAGTACTGTTCTACCTACTTATTGTTGTCTCTCTCCTACCAAAATATAAGCCCCCAGAGGACACGGACTTCATCCCCAGAGCCTAGCCCATTGCCTGGCACAGCCAGGGCCTTGGAGGATTTGTTGACTGGCTAAAAGACATTTACTGAACTTCTCCTTTGTTCAGCATGTGCCGGGCCAAGCAAGGTGTGGACACAAGCTCAGCTACATCAGGAATTCACAATTTCTGAGCATCTCCACACACATGCCCAAGACCCTTCATTTCTCTCTCCCTGGGAGCTAGACCCTCCCTTCCCTGAGGACAGAAGCTGTGTCCCTGGGTCTCCTGGAGCCTGCCCACCATTGAGTGTCCCAGGGCAGTGACTGAGACCCTTTCAGCCCCTGGAGGAATATGAACTGAATCAATGGGGAGATGCCTGGGGACTAGCTGGAGGAAAGGGACCTGGGCACACAGGAGGACACAGGTGGCTGCTACCTCGATTCAGCTCCAAGGACTCATCCACAGTCACAGTCGTTAAGGGGCTTTGCAGAGGAAAAGGGCGCGGGGGTGTGCTTTGGAAATAGAGTTCCAAATTTGTATTCAGCTCTTCCTGCACCCCTGGCCCTGGAGACACCCCAAGGCCCCCGGATCCCAAGGAGGTACTGTTGATCTTTCCCTCTCCCTGACGCAGCAATCCCTGGCGATCACGACCCTTAGTCCCGCAGCGCCACCTGCTGGTCAGCATCGCTCAGCCCGCGTCGTGAATCCACGTCCCGGCCAGGGCCCCCGTTAAGCCCAGGTTTATTTTCTACTTTAGCCTACTTGGCCCGGGGAGAATCCAGGAATCCACCGTACACACCTCTTTCTTACACAAAGCAGAACTCCAGTAGGTTCCTCTTTTTATTTCAAAAGTAATGTGCATTTATCATAAAAAAAAACACAGGTAAACAAAAAGAAAAATCACCTATATGGCATTGCCAGATAAAATATAGGACATCCCATTAATTTCGGATTTCAGATAAACAACGAATAATTGAGTGGGACATGCTTGTTCTAAAAAATTATTTGCCATTTATCTGAAATTCAAATTTGGTTGGATGTCCTTTATTTTTTATTTGCTAAATCTGGTAACTCTATACCATAACCTACTTAACACTGTGGTTAACAGGTTGAGGTGTATTTATACAGCTTTTTTTTTTACTCCCTATATATACATTTTTTACTCATAAAGGGAGGAGAGGCTTATAAGATAGACTGTTTGCAACATAATTTCTCCATTTAACAACATCCCATGAACGTCTTTGCATGGCCTTGAATGTTCTCTTATAGCCTAGTTTTCCATGCAGACGTAACGTAAGACTCTTTGACATCTGCCGATGATTATCGTCTCCGGATCCCTGATTCTTTTTTTCCAGGCACTAAATGTCCTGATCATCCCTGGCTTCCGGTACTTCACCACAGGGCTCCCTTTCCTCTGCTCTCGCTGCAGGGCATTTGTAACAGGTACCAGCCTAAATTCTACAACACAAATAAACAAGTGCTGTCCTCAGAAAACACTGTGGGTCTGGCTCAGGAACTAGACTGGGGGGGGGCCCAATCCCTTCCCCGCTGCTCCTCACTCAGTAGCTCCATGACCCTGGACGTGGCCGGCAACTGCACAGAGGTGGCCTCCTTGATTGCAAGATGCGGGTGGTGATCACGGTAGGGTTATTGTGAAGACAGATCTTTCTCTTTCCCCCTAGATGGCAACCTCCACATGGGCAGGAAACTCCCCTGTCTATCCCAGTCACCATTATATCCTTATAGAACGTGCTCAATGCTTGAACATCACAGGCACTCAAAAGATATTCATGGACCAAATGACCAAAAGATGGATGCTTTTCCACGGAAGGAAAGGATGTGACTGTCCACTTTGGGGGAGACGGTGCAGTGCTGTTAGGATCTGTTAAAGGATAAACTGAGGCATATTAAAAATTTTAAGAGTTTATTTGAGCAAAAATCAACTCAAATGAGGCAGCACCCAGCTGGAAGTGGCTACGGGGACTCAGCCCGCAGGAGCCAGGGGAGGACAGACGCATAGAGAAAGTGTGGACGCAAAGACAGGACATTTGATTGACTAGTGCTCAAAGCCAAGTTGGTGTTTGTGATTCGCTGTTCTTAGCATTTGGATTTCGTGAGCCTGGGGCATTTACAGGCTTAGAGTTTATCTGCTTCCATAGGCACCATGGCATCAGCCCACCTCAGTCTACCGGCCTCCTTGTTTAGTTAACAGATCTGACCTGTGTTCTAACCACAAGCTCCAGGGCAGCCAGATTGGCCTCCCGGCCCCACCCCACCAGCAGCACAGCACCCGCACTTCCTGCTCAGGTGACTCTGTCACTAGTGATCTGAGCTCTTTCTGCAGCGGAAAGTCTCTCCACTCTCTGGGAACCAGGGTGAGGTGGGGGGAAAGTGTGGGCCTCGGGTCCAACAGACCAGACCTAAGGCCGTGCTCTGCCACTTTCTGTCTATGTGACCTTGTATTCATTTCTTATTGCTGCAAATTACCACACCCTCAGCAGCTGAAAACAACACAAATTTGTTATCTTAAAATGCTGTAGGTTGGAAGTCTGACACAGCTCTCACTGGTCATAACTGTGTTCCTTTCTGAAGGATGGAGGGAAAAATCCATTTCTGCTATAGACTGAATATGTCCCCCCAAATTCATGAGTGGAAACCTAATCCCCAGTGTGTTGGTATTTGGAGGTGGAGCCTTTGGAAAGTGATTAAGTCATGAAGGTGGAGCCCTCACAAATGGGATTAGTGCCCTTATGAAGGAGACCTCAGAAAGACCCCTTGTCTCCTCCACCACTAAGGACATAGCAAGAAGATGGCCATCTGTGATCCATGAAGCAGGTCTTCACCTGACATCAAATCTTGGACTTCTTAGCCTGTGAGAAATAAGTTTCTGTTCTCAGCCAGCCAGTCTGTCGTATTTTTTTATAGCAGTCCAAGCTGGCTAAGACAATTTCCTTCCCTTTTAAACAACTTCTAAAGGCAGCCCACATTCCTTGGCTCATGGCCCCTTTCCTCCATCCTTAAAGCCAGCACTCTGACATTCTTCTAATAGTCACATCTCCCTCTAACTCACCCCTCCTGCCTCCCTTCTAAGGACCCTTGTGGTTATATTGGGCCTGCCTGGAATAATTCAGGATAATCTCCTTATTTTAAGGTCAAGGATTAGCAGCCACAATTCCATCGAACCTTAATTCACCTTTACCAAATAAGCTAACATATTCATAGGTTGTGTGTGGATTAATCCACACAACCTATGAATTGTTGTGGGCACCTTGCAGGGGGCCATTATGCTGCCTACAACAGATGTAGAATAATTACATAACTTCCAAGAGTCTGTTTCCTTATGAAGAAGAGTTCCTACAATGGTTGGAGCAGGGATTAGGAATGGTGATTATATTATTCATCTAATTGCTGGGGAACAAATTACCCCAAAACTTAGTAGCATAAGGCATTATCATCTCCCACCTTTTCTGAGGATCAGAAATTAGTGAGCAGTTTAGCTGAGCAGTCTAGAGGGGGGTCTTTCATTAGGGTGCAGTTAAGATATCGCCCCAGGCTCCAAACATCTGAAAGATTGGCTAGGACTGAAAGCTTCCAAGGCAGCTCCCTCAGTGGCTGTGGGCAGGAGGCCTCAGTTCTTTGCATGTGACCCCTCCAGAGGGCTGCTTGAGTGTCTTCACAACATGGCAGCTGGCTCCCCCCAGAGAGAGTTATCCAAGAGAGCAAAACAGCAGCCACAATTCCTATTCTTTAACCTAGCCATGTGCATATACTACCTATTTAAATTATTTAATAATTTATTAAATATTTAATAAAATAATTTTTCAAAATAAATAAAAATTACCCATAACATTACTCAGTTTGGTCTAGTTCAGAAGCTTCCAAGACTGATCAGCAGGACTATTTCCTCAAATGAAATTTTACAGGAAATCCTAATATCACAACCATATACAACAGCAAGTGGCCCAGCAGGATGGGAGACCTGGAGACTGTCTATGAGCCTCTCACTCCTCATTTTACAAACCTCTGGATTCAACCTTTTATCTAAGCAAGACCTTCCGGACTTTCCAAAGCTAGAAATAAAGAGCTTTGATGAGATCTGAAATTGTAAAAAGCCTATTCTTCCTTCCTCCTGGAGTCTTTTCCTCTTGATACCCCTTTATTATGAAGACATTTTATTTTATAAATTTTTTAGCCAGAAAGTTACCCAACCTTTAAAGGAAGGAAGGAAGGATTAGTCATTTGGTTTGAATAGGAATTCCCAAACTTTTTTCACTGTGCCCATAAAACCATGTATCCAGAAGCCTCTGCAACCAAGTGGGGGGCTTGTCCTGGGGCTCCACTCTCCCCCATCTCTTCCGTCCCCTTCTCCACCACCCACCACAGCCAGGATTAGCCTCCAGAAGCCAGTATGAGAGAGGGTCAGCCCTACCTCTCAGCCTCAGGATGCTGTGGTACTCACTGTGTCCTGGCAGCCACCTATAATCTGTAGCCAGTCAAATCTGGATTTAGATCCCAGACCTACCACTCATTAGCTGGTTGAATTTGGACAAGTTATCTAACCTTCTGAACCTCGGTTTCTGCATCTGTAACTTGGAGACAGTGTTCTCTCCATTGCTGGCTTGCACTAAAGGTGATATAAGTAAACATCTAGCAAGTAGAAGGATCTCAATTAATGGGGGTAATTATTATTAGACACCAAGGAGAATCTGTTAAATGTTCCTCAGTATCTGCTCACCCCTTCTTCCTTTCTGTAATAGAAATGCCAAAGGATTACCTGGGTGCCTGGCCACCCAAGCAGAGGCCCCATTTCTCAGCCTCCCCTGCAGCCAACGTGGTCACGTAGCTAGTTCTTGCCAGTGGAATATGAATGGAAATGATGTGCCCAGCTTCTGAGTCATGCCCTAGAAAGGATGCTGCCTTCCCCTCCCTCTTGCCTTTCCATCCTCCCACTGGCTGGGGAGATGGAGGGTCCTGGGCCAGCTGCCCTGGAAACAGGAAAGGAAGCTACCTGTTGAGGGTAGAAGAGCCTCCACACCACCCCTGGATCACTGACCTCAGAAGAAATAATCATCCTTTCTAGGACAGTGTATCTGGACCTCTTTGTTACATCAACTTGGATGAACCATGAAAGAGTTTAAAGTTGTAGGTTCTTTGGTTGGCCTAAAGATTAAATTGACATAAAACAGAATAACAGGAGAAAAACTAATTTTGTACATGCGGGAGCCCCCATAAAAATACGAGACTCCAACGCAGTCAGGCAGCTGAGGCGTCTATACCATCCTAAGCTAAGGAACGGGATAGAGGCCTGGGGCTCCAGAGGGGGGCAGGGCCGTTCACAGGAAGATGAGAAGAGCAAACGGTTGGCATCAGGCGTTTGCCCTGCCATGCAGGTAAGTCTCTCTGATTTTGTTTGTAAGTTTTCTCTGGTAGTAGCTCTCTTTCTGGTACAACACCCCTATCTTTTAGGCAGTTAAGGGAGAGGTAAAAATCTTTTCCTAAGCTTGCTGCGTCTTGATTGTTTTCACCTCAAAGTAACCCCCATGCCAAAGGGGCACATTTTGGTTTTGGGGTGGCATATTCTGCTCCCCTTCAAAGTGTATGCTCAGGAGTCTTAGTATTCCCTCTTTAACACCAATTCATAGAGCCCTTGCCTTAGTGTCAGTTCTTAGGTCTCTCTCTCTCCTGCCCCAAAAAAGACCCCCAAAGGCCTGGGCCCAGAGAACCACAGGGATGGCTGGACTCCAGCCTCATCTTCCTGCTCTGTAGGGTCCCACTGGGGCTGGGAGCCCTGCCACCCCTCTGCTCCTCTCCCTGTGCTGTGGCTTCACTGTGCCCAGGGGCGTGGCCCAGGTGGGACCCTTTGTCAGTGACACTTGAGTCCTAACCTTCTGGTGAAGGCAATCTACTCTGTCAGACAGTTAAATACGAGGGTCCTCTGATAACTGTTCCCCTGGTGGTTGAACTGGCAACGAAGGGCACAGAACTGACCCCTGGCGGCCCTGATCCGCTGTTGCCCCCAGTCAGTGGGGAGAGAGCAGGGGAGGAAAGCACCCTTCCTCCTTACAGTTCAAATCTGTGTATTGGGAGTCTGGGACCGCTAGTCCTTCCTAAACTGGCACTCCCCAGTTCAGGACTTGTTGATAAAAACTGGTTTAAAAAGCACAGGTCAAGCCCAGGCCCAGGTAGGGCCTCCTATGTCCCGCGGTAATCTAAATCTTGAGAGTCCCTACTCAGGTCCACCTGTGTGGTGGGTTGGCAGGTCTGATTCATCCTGGATGAAACTAGCATCATTTTTTTTTAATTTTTATTTATTTTATTTATTTATTCTTGGCTGCATTGGGTCTTCGTTGCTGTGTGCGGGCTTCCTCTAGTTGCGGCGAGCGCGGGCTACTCCTCGGTGTGGTTCGCCAGCTTATTGAAGTGACTTCTCTTGCTGTAGAGCATGGACTGTAAGTGCGCAGGCTTCAGTAGTTGTGGGGCGGGTGCATGGGCTTAGTTGCTCTGCGGCATGTGGGATCTTCCTGGACCAGGGCTCAAACCCGTGTCCCCTGCCTTGGCAGGCGGATTCTTAACCACTGCGCCACCAGGGAAGTCCTGAAACTAACATCATTTTAAAATGCAGGGACCCAGGGACTGGGTCACACAGCCAAGGCAGGGAAATGGGTTCGAGCCCTGATCCGGGAAGATCCCACATGCCGCAGAGCAACTAAGCCCATGCACCACATCTACTGAGCCTGCGCTCTAGAGCCCGCGAGCCACAGCTACTGAGCCCGCGAGCCACAACTGCTGAAGCCTGCGCACTTACAGTCCGTGCTCCGCCACTGCAACGAGAAGCCCATGCACCGCACCGAGGAGTAGCCCCACTTGCTGCAACTAGAGAAAGCTTGCACACAGCAACGAAGACCCAACGCAGCTAAAAATTAATTAATTAATTAATTTTAAAAAAACCCACAGTGACAGTGACTCAGTGTTCTAGAGAAAGGCACCCAATAAATTCCTGACTCTGACTGCTCAGATTCACTGAGGAAAGGGAAGTGGGCTGGAATGTTCTCATCGACACTGTCCAGATGGAGGGTGATCTGGGTCTCTTTGGGCCAAGGCTGAAAAACCAGGATGGAGAAAGAAAGAGTCCCCCCAGCACCGTCCAACCTGCTTCTGCAAAGCTGTGGGGGGCTTCTAGCTTCACCTAGTCCTCCCGAGGCTACCTGGCCTGGGGCTTCCGGAGCCTTTAGCAGGATTCCAGCTGAGTTTTCTGATTGGCAGCTTGCTGTTCAGAGTCTTTAATCTTTATGCTTTTCAAAACCATTTTAAGCAACCTGGTAAAGTTCATTCAAAAAAAATAATAAATGGAAAAATTTTCCCCACCATTGAGTTCCCAGTCACTGCGGCTGTCCTGGGTACCTCGGTCCTCCCTCCCCCAGGCTCTCTTTGCTCACCTCATGTGCTAGGCAGATAAGGAGTTTTTATGCTTTTTGTTCTGTTTTGTTTTGTCTTCCTGGCACTTTGACAGACCTCTGGTGCCCTGTGAGATAACAGAATATATATATATATATATATATATATATATACACATATATATAAGAACAGTAGGAGTATCTCTTGTTCAAATATTTGGTCTTCGACCCTGGTTCCTGGGACTGAGCTTCTAGATCCCTTGGAATTTCCTGGATGATGGGAGTTTCTTTTGTTCTAATGAGGCCACTCTGGGTGGGCTTGTGGATGGGAGCTGGTCACCAGAAAGACCAGCCATGATTAGAAGCTTGGAATATTCAGCCCCATCCCCCATTCTCCAGAGAGGGCAGACGGGCTGGAAATGGAGTTAATAATTGATTTTGCCTGCGTGAGGAGGCCTTCCCCAAACCCCAAACAGTATGGCATTTGGAGAGTTTCCCGGTTGGTAAACACAAGTGCGGGGAGAGTGGTGCACCCTGAGAGGGCACAGAAGCTCCACACCCCTCCACGCACACTTCGCCCCATACATCTCCTCCAGCTGGGTGTTCATCTGTATCCTTTATCATATCCCTTTGTCATAAACTGGTAAACTGTTTTCCTGAGCTCTGTGGGCCAATCAAGCAAATTAATCAAACCTGAGGAGGGGGTCATGGGAGCCCCCTGTTTACAGCTGATCAGTCAGAAGCACAGGTAATAACCTGGACTTGGGATCAGCATGGGGGAAGCAGGGGGGCCGTCTTGTGGGACAGCACCCTTAACCTGTGAGACTTTACACTTCCTCCAGGTGGATAGTGTCAGAACTGAGTAAAATTGTAGAATACAGAATTGTCTGGGGGGGGGAACCCACACATTTGGTGGCCAGAAGTGGCGGTGAAGTGTTCTGTGTGAGGTGTAAAGGAGAAACAGAGGCAGGAAAGACTGAGTTTCTCAAATGCATACCCAGAGAAGGCTGGAACTGAGGGGACCCCCCTAAGCATCTCTTGCAGCCCCATTAGTGTATAACAGCTCAGGACTCTGGCTCCCAGATCACCCAGACAGCAGCCAGGCCTCCCTCCTAGGGTGCAGCCACCTAGAACCAGCCTCTCTGTTCCTCACTGCCATTCAAACTTTCCAGGCGCAGTGAGCATCCGGGCCCCCCGCTTCTTAAATGCCCTGAGTGCCCAAAAATCCATTTTACTTGGAGGCTTGGGCACAATGATCCATCCCTGGAATAAAGGGATTTGTCCTTTTGACACCAAAGACATACAAAATGATAGCGAAACTAGCAGCTTCCCTGTGTTGGAAGATTTCCAAAGAATAGGGGGCAGAGGCCCTTGGTCACGACAGGAAGAGGTAGGGCGCAGGGGTACTGTGACATCCTCCAGGGAAGGGCAGCTTTTCCCTTGGCCATCGGAGGCCCCGGCCCAGAGGGGCAAGAGAGCCGGACCGGACATGGAGCCCGGGGCCCAGCCCTCCAGGGCCCCGGGGGACGGGAAGGCCGAGCCGCAGCAACAGGCCCTCGTTCAGTCCATCGAGGGCCACGGCCAGGTAGTGCTGCTGGGCGAGCTCTGGAAGCAGGATGAGTGCTGTGTGACGCTGCAGAACATTCTGGAGCAGGGCCCGACCGATCAGCCCTCTCGGCCCTCATCCATCCGAGCCACGAGCGGCCATAGCAGCTCCAGCATCTGAGCCAGGCGGCGGCTCAAGCGCTCCGGAGACAGTTCGCGGAGGTGCGCCGATTGCCCGGCCGCCAAGTCCAAGCGCTGCACGCAGAAGCAGCCCTGCGACCGGCGCAAGCCTAGGGACTCGCAAGAGCGCAAGCGTGAGGCGGCTCGGGCTGCGGCTCCGGCTCCGGGCTGGCGGAAGACGCGGCGTCGGGCTGTCAAGACCTTAGGCAGCCGCCGGCGGAGCCCTCGCCCCGCGCGCGGCTGCTCCTGGTGTCGCGCCGCGCTTCCGCGCTGCGCTCTCAGCTGCCGCGGCTGCAGCTGCTCCTGCAGCAGGTGCGCGACCAGGGCCGCCGCCCGCCGCGCTCGTCGGGATCGTCGTGCAGCCCCGGCGCGACGAGGCAGCCGAGGCGCGCCGCCGCATGGAGACCCTGCTCCGCAGCGCCTTTGCCCCGCACAGCGCCTCCGAGGAGGTGCACACGGCCGTGTTCTGCCCCAGCCGCCCCGAGGGCACCCTGGACCTCCAGCTGACCGCCAGCGGAGCGCACAAAGGCGCGTCGCCTGGCTGCGTCCCCCTAGTGGATCGGGCGACCCAGACGGATGGTGAGGGGCCCGAGGGCGGGGGCCCGGAACGCCAGGTTGCCACGGGCGTCCCCGGGTGGGAAACTAATGCAGAGGGAGTTCCCTGACCTTGCTGGTCCCAAGTAGTAGACAAATCCCCCGTGTCACAGTCCCTCTCCTAACGCCTCCACGTAACTCCGTTTTTGGTAAATATGAACTAGATTTCTCGCCCCAGGTGTCTCGCCGGGGTAATCTCGGGTCAAAAATGTTCGAATTCACTTCATGTGTACTTAAAGCTCCCACCAATCCACCCGACTCCCTTCCGCCTTGCCCACTGCTCCCAATCAAGCTTTTCTAAGGTCCAGATTCGGGAGTGTGTAGTTCCCGGCCCCGCCCCCTCCTCTCCACGTCCACTATTCCTTGCCTGGTTCCTTAGTCTCCTCCAAGGAATCGCAACTACCGTAAAAAACATGCCTATATTGAGCCAGGCGCTGTCCTAAGGGCTTTTCACGACTAATCCTCACAACCCTCTAAGGAAGGCGCTGTGTTGGAGTAGCCCCGGTCCCCCGCGCGCCTCGCCCCCAAGGCAGGATTCTTAGCCACAGCCCTTGAAACCCTTCCTATCAAGGAATCCAGGCCTGTGGCCCCAGCGGGTTAATCTGTGGGTCTGAGGGCCCTGGGCCACCGGCCAGCTCCTAAATGAGCACCAAGTGCCTCTGCTGCCCAGAGCCCTTCCAGGGGCAACAGTTGGGAAGAAGGAGGTGCTCTGGGCTCGGTAGCCCACAGCCCGCTCCCGGGAGGCTCTGACGCCCTTCTGCTGGTGACCAGAGCACGTTGTCTCCTCCGCCGATTAGCTGCCCTTCTGACACGTGAAGGGTCATTACTGTCTGCGGTACCATCCAGATCTAAGATGCTAGTTTCAGGACAAACGGTGACTGCTTGCTCTGGGTGCCCAAGACGCACCCAGAGGGCGAGAACTACCAGGGACCCTCTGGTCAGGCCCGCATCCTGACTACCTAACTTTGAGCCCTTCAGACTCATTCTTCTCGCTCTCCTAAATAGTCCACAAGGTCTTCCCATGGCTGGCTTTCCTGCTTCAGAAAGCCCCATGCCTGGGGGCTGTTCCCACCATGATCCTCAGGCAAGTCCAGAAAATCCCAGGCCGTCTTTGCAAACAAGCCGCTCGTGATGCAGCTCCAAGGTGCCTTGTCCCCCCTCGGCCACATCCAGCCTGCCTTCAACGATTCCCCGTGTTCCTCGGCCTCCCACCGTCACCTTCAAGCAGACTGCATTGGGCCCCTTCGCTGGACTTTGGCCCTAGACAAGACGAGGGTAGGAATCATTCTAACCCCACGTAGGATGTGATCTGGGGCCCAGAGAGGGAGAGATTGCTTCCAGTTGGGGACCTACAGAAAGGCTTTTTATGAGGAGATGGGTCCACTTGAGGTGAATCTTGATGATGGGAAGTGTTATGACAGAGAGGGAGAGGGGCTTGATGGAGAGGAAAGGGCTTCCACAAATGCAGGAAAGTGAGGCATGTTCACCAGACCTCTGGTGCTCTCAGTCGGCTGGAGCCGGACACGGTAGCAGCAAGGTGGCCGATAAGCCCGGGACAGCGCGCCGTGACCATGTTATGGAGGTGTCAGACTTCCGGGCTTGAAACGTGCGCTCAAGTCAGAAGGCAGAGGGGAAAATATTTTAGCTAAAACTATTGCAGTGCCATTCTTCCTCATCCTTCTGGGACAACCTCTCACTCCACAAGTGCCGTCTCTCTGCTTCTTGGGATCACGCTTGCTATCTTCTCCACTGTCATGGAAAAACTCCCCACTTCTCCTGAAGCCTGACCCTCTTTGTTTCCTTCATCGCTCTCCCGGGGAACAAGGATTTGTTATCTGTGTCCTGTTTGGCTCCTTGGTGTGAAATGGAATGTTTCTTTCATTGGTACCAGGAAATCCTACCCATATATGTCTGCCCCTCTCTAATTCATTTAAACCAGTGGTTCTCAATGGGGCAATTTCTCTCTCTCTCTCTCTCTCTCTCTCTCTCTCTCTCACACACACACACACACATACACACACACACAAGCACACAACATCCTGGGGACATTTAGCAATGTCAGTAGACATTTTGGGTTGTCGCAACTTCGGGGGAGGGATAGTTGCTACTGTCATCTAGTGGGCAGAGGCCAGGGACGCTACTAAACCAATTCCAGTGAAGGATGGCCTCACAAGAAAGAATTATCTGACCCAAAATGTCAATAGGGCTGAGGTTGAGAAACCCTGGTTTAAACCAGGTTGCAGCCCTCAGTCAAAAGCCCGTTGGTGCCTGAAAATCGAATTTTGCAGACATAAATGCCTTAGGAGTTCCTGACCTGTCTGCTAAATCTGGACAGGGTTCCTGACTGAGGTTTCCAGTCTCTCTGATTCAAAACTGAATCCCCCACCGAGGGATCCATTGCTCTCAACTTCAGGGAATCACCACCTTCTTGTAGACTCACTTGTTCCGTGAACATCCACACGCCAAGGGTCAACCAAATTCAATCCACCTTCTTTGATCTGAGCTTCCTTTCCTTTCTAATCCTTCATGCCTTTGTTTTCTTCAGTCCTATCAAGGGGTTTTAAAATTCATCAATTTTAAGGCCTGAATCATTATCTGACTCCCTATTGCCTTCTGGAGTCATGAAATGAAAGAGCCCTGAATGGGACTTTAGCCTTGTCGATGCCTCCAACCAGCTGTGTGACCTTGGGAAGGTAATTTAACTTCTCTGAACCTCAGTTTCTCTTCTGCAAAAAAGAATCATTAAGGTCTTTTCAGGCTCTATAATCCTTAAAATACGTCCTGTCGGGCTTCCCTGGTGGCGCAGTGGTTGAGAGTCCGCCTGCCGATGCAGGGGACACGGGTTCGTGCCCTGGTCCGGGAAGATCCCACATGCTGCGAAGCGGCTGGGCCCGTGAGCCATGGCCGCTGAGCCTGCGCGTCTGGAGCCTGTGCTCCGCAGCGGGAGAGGCCACAGCAGTGAGAGGACCGCGTACCGCAAAAAAAAAAAATACATCCTGTCCATTTTATGTCTCATGTCAGGTCTGGCCTTATGTGAGGGCTCCTCCTAGGTAGGTCTGCCCTAAACCGTATGCTGGGGCAAGCGTATGAGTCCCCAGATTCCAGGGGTTCAGTCGAAACCTCAACCACCTAGTGGTGCATTAATGTTGGAGGCGGAGTCTCCTAATGTGAACACGTTCTACATTGCAGTCAAAGTGTGCAGTTTAAGGTTGTCTTTCTAAAGTGCTATTTCCTGTTCTTTCCTAAAATGAAAATTACATTGTTAACTTCGAGGAAGAGTCACAGTCCCCTAATTGTCAGGACAAGTTGGGAGTTTGAGAGGTGGTCTGCCAGTTGTCAGTGTAGTGAGTTTCAGAAGTTTAGTTTTCCAAACAGCTGTTGTGTTTTTAGGGGAAATTCTTTTGCCAGTTGCGATGGTTCTTATCAAAGTTGGGGAACCCCCCCAGCCCTTTCCCATAGCGGGGAGGGCCGGCTTTGGGAGAAGGGGGAAGCCGCTCCGTATAGGATAATCTTGGGGGGGAGACAACTGACATAGCAGAAGGCTGCGGGCCTTCCACGGACCCCCAGATCTTTAGTTAAAACTCACAAAATGCATGGTGAAGTTGTTTGTTTGTCCGTTTGTTTGCTTTGGGGGGTATGTGAAAACCAGTGACAGAGCGAGCATCACAGCCAGGGTGTCTTAAAGAGGAACAGCACACAGGGACCCAGGAACACACCAGCAAGCAGGTGCCTGAAAGAGGCGCTCGGGGGACAGAATCGTGGGCGTCCAAGTTTCCACGGGCCCCGAGGCCAGCGTTCGCCAGGTGCCCAGGTCCGTGAGGGGCACGGCAGCTGCTCTTCACCCACCCGCAGGAACCGAGGAGGAGGGAGGACAGCAGGCTGGTGTCGGCAGAGAAGACTGTCCCCAGCACCCTGCCGTGGGAGCCACCCTGGCTTTTGTGACCTCACAGGAGGGGTGTGGGTGACCCTTTCCTGTGGGCCCTGGGCTCAGACGGAAGCCAGAGCCTCCCCGCAGGGCAGGGGCACACGGCCCCTCGGGGAGGGAGTCAGGAGATTAGGCAGATCCACGTAGGTGCACGTTTAGGTGAGGAGGACCCACCATGAAAAAGGGCAAGGGGCAGAAGTCGAAGGCCAGGCGCCGAGGCTCCGCCTCCCAGCACGCCAGCTCCGAAGGCACCGGATCCAGCCCGCAGCCGCCCAGCCCCCCGCCCACCCGGCCGCCGCCCAGCACCCCGACCACGCCGCCGCCCAGCTCTGGAGTCACCTCACAGCCCAGCAGTGAATCCATCCCCCCGCAGCCCGTGCCCCAGGCTCTCCCAGCTCCCGAAGTCAGCCGCTGGGCTCGGGGCGTCGCGTCTCCGGACACTGGCACAAAAGCATCCCCTCGATCCAGCAAAACAGGTGGGCAGCCTGCCTGCCTGAGTGGTTCTAGCCTTCCTGCTGATGGAGTCCCAGGGCTGCCCCAGAGGCTGACACTTTTCTTTTTGGGTACTGATGCATGGCTAACGCGTGTTCTGGAACGGTGCGTGGGGAGTGCGAGGGGTTTGGGTTTTGTTTTTTTACCCAGGAGACCAGGATTCCTGGGTTTTGTCATTCCTCACCACACCGAGTCTCTCTGAAGACAGCCACGCAAACATATTAACATTCAGCGTGGCTCGGTGGTAATCCTAGCTCACTGGGAGTCAGAAGTACCACGTGGCTGCTAAGAAATAAACACCAAGGCTGCATTAGTACAAGAATACAGTTAAGGACAAGGGAGGCGGTCATACCGCTTTACTCTGTCCTCATCAGGCCACTTGTGTGCTGTAAAAGATGCCCAGCGATCTAGTCCAAGGAAGATAGTCCAGGTTGGGGGGATGAGAAGGGTGGCGGGGAGGCAAGAACCTTCTGGTGTATGAGAGCCGGTTGAGGGAATTGGAGGATATGTCTGTCAGCTGGAAGGTGTGAGTAGATTTGTTCCATGTTGTCCTCAGATGTCTGACTAAGGGTCCCTGGATAGGGTTGCCAGATAAAATACAGGCCACCCAGTCAAATTTGAATCTCAGACAAGCAACACATAATTTTTAGTATAAGAAGTGTGTTATGAATATTGCACGGGCGTCCTGTATTTTTATTTGCTAAATCTGGCGACTTACCCTTGGAAAACACTGGAGAAGGCAGATTTCTGCTCAGCGTTAAAAAAAATCCAACAGTTAGCTCTCTCTGAAAATGGAACGGCTGTCCAATGGAAAGCGGCCCCCCATCTTCTTGGGTAGCCAGGGTCCAAATGAGCATTGGAGCGTGTCGAGGGAACGCACAGAGGCAAAATCAATTATTACCTCTCCACGTTCCTCTGGGACCCACAGCCCAGGACAGCAATGGGAGGTGAGCTTGGGGAAGTATTTCAAAGACTGTCCACTGGAGTAGCAGTTGTCTTCTGGTTGAATCCGAGAGCCCCAGAGAAATGGAACGTGACCGCTCCAGTTGCAGGAATCTCAGTGCCACTTCTTCTAGGATGGACAGTCACCTGCTGCCGTCCCTTCCTGTGAATTCCACGGAAAGAGCACAGAATTGAGTTAGAAATCCTGCGTTGAAGCCCACTTCTTCCATCTCCTTGCTATCAGAGCACGTCTCTTCTATTCTTTGAGCCTCGGTTTCCATATCTGTAAGCTGAGAATAACCACATTCCTTTTCACAGGATTGTTCTGATGATTGAATGAGATGGATAATGCCGTATAGAACACTGTACAGGTGTCAGCTGTTACATCGGTGTTCTTCGTATTATTCCCAGGTAGCACCAGTCTAGAAGACAACTAGTTCCCCATGCAGTTGGTCCTCTCTCCTCTGCACACGCCACTCCTGGTGTGGACACCTCCCGCAGGCAGTGGGCCCCTCACCTCTCTCCTTCTCTGTCCAGCAGGGTCTGTGACGCGAGCGGGCCCGCGCGCCTGCTGTTCCTGTTCCGCTTGTCCCGGCAGCTCTGCTTGCTGGCATCGTCTGGGCCTGTGCCACAGCCGCATCTTCGATGTCCTTCTGCCTCGGGCCTGGCCGACCATGCCGGGGAGAGGATTCCCAAACCTCCTCACCTTCTACAGGTCCTAGGGCGCGTGGGGGGCGGGGCCCTCGGGGCACACAGTGTATTAGCAGTCGTGTGTAACTGCTTCCTCTCGGGACTCCCAGGCCCAAAGGAAATCCACGTCCTGGGGGTTGGCACCCGGGCCTTTCTGACTAGCCCCAGGCCCAGGTACCCCACCTTCATGGAGAGGTGACGACTTTCTTCCTTACCGGGCATGGCTTCTTTGGGGTTCATTTTCCGTCGCTCCATAGGCAGCCTCCTTGCTCACAGCACACTCCCCCGCAGTCTGTCCTAAAGTCCCTGTCGCTCCTTCCGCAGCCTGAGCCATAGCCCAACGCTTCCGGCTCCTGACCCGCACATGAACGCCCCCTGGAATTTAGAGATAAATACGATGTAAATCACATAACCCTTGGTGCCAGGAAGACCTCTACCCCCTTCAGCGGGTCTCGGGCTGTTCCTGGCAGCCCCACAGGGGTCTGTCCGTGACCCGGAGGCCCACACAGCATCGCCTGCAGCATCTGCCCTTCTTTTCCTCTCCCACGAAGCCACCAGGTGGCCGCCACTTCCTCTCGTGGGAAGACCCCTGTTGAGGGAACTGGACTGAAGATGTCCCTCACCTTTTCCGGTGGCGCAGGGCTACGCGCAAGGGCTGGAGAAGGGCCTCCGCCTAACCCCAGCTCTGGGCCCCAGGGCAGCTCCACTTATACTCAGGTCTCACAAATATCCACAGAAGAGGCCTTCCGCCTAGGCATCTCCCAGCCCAGAAGCTGAGCCCACCCGTCCTCCATCCCCATCCGGCTCCTCTTCCCAGCCCCTGCCCCACCAAACCTGCTCTCTTGTATGTTCGTGAAAAGCACCATCTCTCAGGCATATGAAGAGAGGCAAACAGATACCCAGGTGTGTTGGGAGAACATGCCAGAGTAAAAATACTGTACTGCCTGGTAAGTCAAGGAAGGGCCTGCCCCCCACCCACCATGATCAGCTGTCCTTCCACACACTTAGTGCTTCCGTCCGTTTAGTGCCATGTTGTGCCCTGGATTCATAAACCAACAAGTAGTAAAACCGACTCTGCGTAAGGATACTAGGCACTGGGAGGGAAACCAAAACAGGGAACTTTACCCTTAAAAAGTGTGCAGTCCACATGGTAAGCTAAGATATGTACATTTAGAAACTAATGTGCAGGCCAGGAAGTGATACGTGTCCTATAGGAGATGTTCAAAGAGCTTCACTCCTGAGCTGGGGTCCAGGTAGACGTTGTAGTATCAGTTGTAACTGAGCTGAATCTAAAAGGATTTTAGGATCCTCTATGGCCTATTTTAAAGGGAGAGCTTTCCAGGAGAGGAAAAGGCACAAGGCAAGGCTCAGAAATAGGAAAGTGACGGGGAGGCACAGAGTCCAGCCTGGCTGGGATGCAGTCCCAATTCTGCTCAAGTTTCACCTGCTTCCATAATCTTTACATTTCTCTGTGGAGTGGAATGTTGACTCTGGGCTTTAAGTACACATTCACATTAGATAAGAATCCCTGCTTTAGTAGGATTTTTGTCCAAATGGATATTGCATCTTGTGAAAGCCTTCTCACAATTAATAGCATAATCATATACTTTCCTTTTCCACCACCTTTGTGGTAGGTGTAGTATGTGGTTTCCTCAGAAGCCTCAACCCCAGAATAGAGCTACATGGTAGGACTACTTCACAGGATGGTTGTGAAGCTTGAGGAGGACACTGGGTGTGAGGTGTTTAGCACAGGGCCTGGCACACGGCAGCCTTGACTACCTTTGTCACCTTCTCTCTGAGTGTCCAGGGGAGCTGGCATCCCAGGTCAGCCCATCCTCGGATCCTGGGGGGTCCTGTGGTAGAGCTTTATTGGGAGGGGTGCAGGGAGTTGTGTTCCTTTGAGAGGAGGAGCCATAGGGGGAGATGGACATTCCTGTGATCCTGAGGGACCCCACAATTTCCACTTTTCCCTGCATATAGACAGGCACTAAATCCCAGCTGCCCCCCAACCTGTGGGCTTTCTGCTTTGCTTTGCAGAAGACCTGCAAGTAAACATTCCACTCATCGTAACTTGCGTGCTCCGAGCCCTTGGGACTGTTGCTGTGGCTCTGGGAGCCCTAGGAGCTGCCTACTACATCACTGAATCCTTGTGAACAAGTCTCCAGGCCTGCGGCCCAGCAGGTATGTGGACCCCCTTCGTGCCCACGGCCCTTTGCAGAGTGAATCTGAAGCCCACTAACTCACCATCCCTGCAGCACAGGGCTGATGGAATGTCTGTCTCTTCTCTGAATGGAGGAGGTCTCTAGGGGTGGGCGAAGCCCCCGGCCTCTCAGGGGAATCTTGAGAACTGAGTGACTTGTTTCTGGCCTCAGGGTCCACTGGCACATCTCTCTCAGGCAGCCCTGGACACTCGTGGACAATGCTAGACCCATTGTGGGATCTTCAAAACAGAGTTTCCCACCTCTCCTCTGGCCTGGGGTTGGTTCCCCTAGTCGTGGACACCAGATAGGAGGAGATGGGAGAGGCGGGGGCAGAGGGCCCTATGCATCTCAGAGCCTTTCCTCCCAACTTTCTCCCTGCCTGTCACACCATTTCCAGCCCTACCTACCCTTCGTGAACTTCATGTTCCGTGGAGCCTTTCTCCCGTCTTTGTTATTACTGTTTTCTCCAACCTATTCCATCCCATACTGCAGATGATTTTTATGTACACATGTGGCCTGTCTCCACGCTGTATTGCAAGAGCCTTGAGGGCAGGGAGCATGCCTTCCACAACATCTTCAATCCTGCCCTGTCTCAGGCTGGGCTCCCTAGAAGCAGAGCCTGAGACAGAGATTTGGGTGCACAGGATTTAGTGGAGGAAAAAAAGTGAGGGAGGCAAGAGAGGGAGGGGAAGGAGTGGAGCAAGGACAAGGTCTCAGCTGAAGTCCACTTAGCCCCGTCCTGGGGAGCTCTGGAAGGTGAATGACAACCAGAGTTGGTCTCACCGTGAGCCCAGAGGGTTGGCCTTTCATGCCCGTCTGTGAGTCAGTCATTGGCTACAGGATGAGGTGGGGCGTACATGTCTTTGTGAAAAAGCGGCTCCCATTTGGGTGAGGACAAGTCCCTGAGGAAGGAGACAGCTCTGAGCCTTTAGCAACCAGCATTCATAATTCACAGGAGCTGGGCGATGGACGCGCCAGCCCAGAAAGGGGATCTGGGCGGGTACCGAGAGCACCCCCAATTGTCCCCATTGTCAAGTCCACATGCGGTGAATGCCTAACAAATGGTGATGGGGGTGGGGCAGGGGGTAATGGGAGCATTTCAACCCACCCCAGGCCTCCAGCAGCCACAGCAGGGCGTGTGGTGGGAATAGAGGCTCAAGGTAACTCAGAAGCCCAGCCCGGAAAATAAACTCCAGTGAGAGCTCACCATCTCCTCAAGGGCTCTGCTGCCTGATCCTGGGACATTCATGAAAGAGCAGAGAAGCACCTTAAGCTTCACAGAATTCCACAGCAGTTGAAATCCTCAGTTTCCTCATCTGTACATAGGGAAGATCTTGAGATCGTTGGGAGTATGAGACGAGTATGAGACAAGGTGCTTGGAGGGCAGAGAGCTGGCCAGCTGGGGGAGTCTTGTTACTGTTACCATCATGGAGGTGGTGGTTGTTGGAAAGACGCTGGTTTTGGAGTTGGAGCCGTAGGTGCTAGCCTTGACTCTGCTGCCTGGTCGCTGGGTGTTCGGGGCCACGTTACTTGACTTCTGTGAGAGTCAGTAGCATCTCTAAAGCGGGGACAATAACAGCTACCTCCAAGGGCAATGGTTGTGAGGATCAAGCTAGGGGATGCACAGCCCTGCAGGGCCTGGTCACAGGTTGGGTAGATGGTGGCGACTGGCAGTGTGAAGATGGCGCCCAAGCTCAAGCTTAGGGCTTAGAGCTCAAGCTTGGGCTCAAGCTTAGAGCTTAGAGCTTAGAGCTCAAGCCCGAGCTTAGAGTCTCCTTCCAGCAGAGCCCACTGGTGTGAGCTTGGGTTCCAGAGGCAGGAAGCCTTGGGATCAGATCCCCCTTCAACACCCAGTATCTCTGGGGCCTGGGCAACTCCCTTAACTCCTGATGCCTCATTTTCTTGTTAAATGGAGATAATAATGCTACAGCTCTCACTTGGGGCCGGGGGGAACTGGGTAAAAAAAATGCATGTGAAAACACTTAGCATAGGGCCTGGCACAGGACAGGCCCTCAACATAGCAGCGACATCACCATCATTATTTTTTAACTCAGTATTCCCCAAACTTTATTGACCTTTGAAATCTGGAATATTCCTTTTTTTAATATATTTTTTGAAGTATTATTAACCTACAATACTGTGCGAGTTACGCTGTACAACATAGTGATTCGATATTTCTATACATTACAAAATGATCCCCACAAACACTAGTTTTATTAAAACCTAAAATCATTAATGTTAGTAGATGGGAGAATAGTAAACTAGAAGTCAAAATATAGTCAAGCTATGTTTTGGGATCGATCACTTATTTTCTTTAAATTAGCTTCCTTTTTAACTTAAATGCACTTATTTTCAAACTGGCCATAAATGGAAAATCCTATCCTTTGCCATAAAAAAGACTCACAGTAGGGCTTCCCTGGTGGCGCAGTGGTTGGGAGTCCGCCTGCTGATGCAGGGGACGCGGGTTCGTGCCCCGGTCCTGGAGGATTCCACATGCTGCAGAGCGGCTGGGCCCATGAGCCATGGCCACTGGGCCTGTGCATCCGGGGCCTGTGCATCCGGAGCCTGTGCTCCACAGCAGGAGGGGCCACAACAGTGAGAGGCCCGCGTATCGCAAAAAAAAAAAAAAAAAAAAAAGACTCACAGCAAATATAAATACCATAAAAACGAAATGTCGTGGAATTCTGGCTGATAGGGTGCCTGAAGAAGTCTCAGCTTTGGCGTCAGTGCCCTGTGTGTTCAAAGATAGTTGACAAGGGTTGGATGTTAACACTGGCCAGCTCCACGCTAAGACCCTCTTTAACCAGAGGGTTGAAAGATAACGGGAATGGGCCGTGATTCCACATTATTGAACTCGGTGTCCAGTGCCACCCGAAGTGTCTCAGTGTCCACGAGGGAGGGGTGCGTGTCTCACCCACACTGTAGTTCACACAGCCCTGAGCCCTGGGGGGTGGGAGGAGAGAGTGGCGGAGGAGGGGAAGTGAAGGAGGCAGGGGGTGGCGGGCGGGAGGACTGGAATGGAAACCTGCCCTGGGCCTGGCGTAGGTCATTTCCCCGGGAATAACTGAGAGTCTGCAAAGTTAAAGAGGCTCCCCAGAGACTGAATCCAGTCTTCACTCCATCCCCCAAAGCTGTGTGTGTGTTGCCAGCGGTGGGGGGGGGGCTTGTTTTGGGGCCCTGGCATCACTGACATCACTTACAAACCATGCAGTGTGCAGACTTCACGCAGCTCTGCTTCTTCTGCTCTGAGGGATGATTCCTCTGTCTCCCTAGGGCAGGCCCCTTTCCTGATGCAGGGTTAGGATAGGCGGGTCCTCCCAAGGACAGACCCTCTCTCTTCTGTCCCATGGCGCCTTGTTTCCCTGGAGAAGAGGGAGACTATGCCAGCACCCCTGCTCCATGCAGTGGCCTGAAACAGGGTCCTTCCCAAGCCCCAGAGCCCATGCCTGGTGATTCTGAGGAGGTAGCTTTTCCTCATGGGACCCTCTGCTTTTGTCAAATTGCTCCTCTGGAGACTGTTCTGGAAGCAGCGTTGGGATCGATGCTAATTGGCATTCGGGTGCTTAAGATGTGCAGGCCCCCGCTTCTTCCAGACGTGCCAGGGCCAGGCTGCGGTGTCACCTCCCATGTCGTTCAGTGTGTGCTGTGGGCCTGAGGGTCTGATGAAGACACCACCAGCAGGGGTCAGGGAAGCATCTTCTGGAAGCCCAGAAGTTTCAGCCGCCGTTCCTAGACACTGGTCGCCATGGTACTTCCCACCCCGACTCCCCAGTGTCCCCCACATACCCCCCGTGTAGCTATGTGAGTGGGTCACCTCGGCTGTCACGTATCAGCACCAACCATGTGCCCAGCACCACACTAGGTGCTGTGAGACGTGACGACACAGTGGTGAGTGGACGGCCAAGTCCATCAACAGACCCAGGCTAAGCTTAAGACTTTGAGGTCTAGTAAAGTCTGTGGATCTAAGCCAGCCAAGACTCCCAGGCAAAGGGAGCAGAGGTGATAACTCAGATGTAGACATCTGACTTCCAAGCTAGAAGGCGGCAGAGTCCAGATGGGAGAGAGTGTTTGGTAATTAAATAATGCATTCATTCATTAAATATTTCTTGGGCACCTACCTTGTACCAGGACAGGAAGGAGCCCTTCCCTGGGAGCCTACATTCTAGTGGACACAGACAAGTCAGTGAATAAACAGGATCACTTGATTTGGTGGTAAATTTTATCAAGGAAATAAAAATATAAAGTTGATCTGATAAAGAGCAGAGGGGCGGGGTGACCAGGAGGGGCCGCTGCTGGAGCCAGGCTGGTCTGCAAAGGCCTCTCTGAACTGAGGCACATGTAGCAGAAGGAGGCAGACTGTGCAAATCTGGGGGAAGAGTGTTCTTGCAGCAGGAACAGCAAACCCAGTAGCCCCGAGGCAGGAAGGACTCTTAACATGTTTGGGGGCCATCCTGGCGCCAGTATGGCTAGAGTTGGGGGGTCAGGAGGCCACTTTTGGGGAGACCAAGGTCAGGCAGGCCCTTGGAGCTTCCATTGTGTTCTAGAGGTGGTGGGCAGCCCCTGAAACAGAGCGATAGCAAGTCCTTACACAGGCGCGCTTCTGGGTGCTTTACGTTTATTAACTCATTCATCCTCCCCTCAGAGGGGAGTATCTCAAGCTGCTGGTTTAGATTTCAAAACAACCACAGTGCCTGCTGGGTAGAAAATGGGAAGGGGCGGGGGGCCGGGGAACGACCAGGTAGGACTCACTTGCACTGGTTCAGGCAGGCGAAGATGGTGCTTGGACCAGGGTGATGGCTGTGGAGGGGAATGTGAACAGCTATACTATGGGGGTTGCACCAGCAAGTCTGGCTGAGAGACTGGATGAAATAATGAGGAAAAGAGAAGCCTCAAGGATGACTCCAAGTTTGGGGTGTCATTGCCAGAGGATCAACATGCAAGAGGGGATAAAAATCAAGAGTTCTGTTTTGTTGTTAGTTTTGAGATGTTGGACAACCAAGTGGAGATGTCAGGTAGGCAGGGGCATAGAGGGAGCTCACAGGAAAGGCCGGGTCTTAGCTGTAAACATAAGGGTCAATCGCTGACATAGGGAGAGAGCATGGATAGAGCAGAGGGCCAGGAATCAAGCCAATGTTGAGAAGTCTGATAGTAAAGGAAGGTGTCTGCAGAGAAGACACCTGCTCTGGGTCTTCTCTGGGTCTAGGGAGCACATGGGATCCCAGGAGGTTTCCAGAGGTGAGGAGAACAGGTAGGCTCAGGTCAAAAATGTCCACAGGTAGGGAAAGGCAACAGAGATGCATCTCAGTGGGAGGAGCTGGTGAGCTGTGACCTCTGATCATCAGGACCCAGCAGCTCCTTTCTGCTTGTTCTCCTGTTCCCTGAACGTGGACAGGCAGGCCTGTGTTTCCCCATCCTGGCAACAGGACCCATCCCCATTTGTACAGTGAACAAAGGGAGGACCCCGAACCAGCACCCAGGTTCAGGTCTCACGGCCTCTTGACTAGATGGGCCAACCCTGGTGCTCACTGAGGTCCCCCTTCCCAGGCATCCTGTGTGTTCAGCCACCACTCTCTATGCAGACCCTTTCAAGTGCAAAAGGTTTTCACTGCTTCAAGAGAAAAATTCCTTAGCTTGACAATTGAATGAAACTCACCTACCTCCCATGGTTAAGGTTCTTCCCAGTAAACACTGGGAAGCTTCTACCAATGGTATTGCTCTGATGTCTCTCTTTTTAATTCAGTTGTAAAATGAAAGGGTGAATTGGTAGGTTTCCAAATGCCACAAGGCACTTTAAGACTTGATTTACAAGTGGATTATCAGTTCGATTACTTGGTGCTGCAAATTTCAGCAAACCTAATTCAAAATTATAGTAAGGAGATTATCTCACATAACAAAACAGTCAGGAAGTGTCAGGGCTGGCGAACTCAACAGTGTCATCAGAGACCTGGGGACTTTTCCAACTTCCGGCTCTGACACCCTCAGCGGAGGGCGCACTAGTTCCCCTCCTGGGCAGATGGCTGGAGGAGCCCCAGAATTATATCCTCACACCCTGACAACCAGAAGCAGGGAAAAGGCCACCTCCTTCTTGTGTCTCTTCTTGAGTTAAGAAACTCTTCCCAGGATCCCCCTCCCCTGGTATACTTGCCGCCTCATTGCGGTGACATGCCTCTGAATTGGGTCTCATGCTCCTGCTTTTTTTTCTTAATATTTATTTAGTTATTTTCCTGCGCCGGGTCTTAGTTGTGGCACGCACGATCTTCATTGCAGCATGCAGGATCTTTAGTTGTGGCGTGTGGGAACTTAGCTGTGGCGTGCATGCGGGATCTAGTTCCCTGACCAGGGACCGAACCCGGGCTCCCTTCATTGGGAGCACTGAGTCTTAACCGCTGGACCACCAGGGACATCCCTCATGCCCCTTCTTAAGCAAATTAATAGCATGGAGGGGGTGAATTTTCATGACTGGATTAGACCAATCTAGATCTACTTCCACACCCTGCCCCTATGGACAAGAGTGGACAAAGGAGGGGAGCATCAATGCTCCCAAATGGGGCCCCCGCCAGGAAGGCAGGGGTGTGAGTGGATTTGGGGGGGCAGCCAGCAGTGTGTTTTAAGATATGGTAGCCTGTGATATGGTAGCCTGTGCAGGATGAACTTCAAAGCAGACCTGTTGGCCTGGGACCTCTCTGGCTTTAGCCCCTGAAAGCCACCCTGAGGGTGCTGTGAGTCAGTGTGCATGCATGTGTTGGTGGTACGGGGAGGGATGAGTTCGTAGACTCAGTTCTTAGACCGTCTGGGAGGGAAACAAGCAGTTTGGTGTCCTTCTCAGTCCAGAGCATGAAGAACCATCTGATGAAACTGGCAAAGCCTCCTCTCCAGGGAAACATGTTTCTAGAATTTTCTTCCCAAAAGCTTGGAGAGCCTCTCTCTCTGCATCCCACCAATGAATGATGCAGCACTAAAATCAAGGGGCTGCTTCCCCTCTCCTTTTGGGCACTGAGTGTAGTAAAACTCACCACCGTGGCCTGGCGTTTGGGAAGCGAGGCTCCGTCTTAGCTGCCGGGATCCCTGGGGGAAGGGAGAGGAAACAGAAGGCACCCAGTTCATGCCAGACACTTTGCAAAAGCTTTTTACAGCCTGAAGGGAAAAAACAAAGTCTTTGAGAGGCCGAGTTCGGACAAAAGGAAGAGTGGATGTGATGAATGGAAGAAATTTGAATCCTATTTTCCCACAGGAGGATCTTAGCTGTTAAACCCTCACCCTGAGGCTATAAAACTGGAAAGCCACCAGAATTCTGGGGTCATAGAGTATTGTCTAAGCTCATGGCTCTGTCCTTATTTTTCTTACAGATCCAGTTTTCCATCAAGGATCTCTCTTGTCACCAAAATAAACAAAACAAAACAAAAAAGAATTGTTTCTTTAGTGTATTCTACCCAGAGACACAGAGGTTGGCCTTGGCAAATGGGTAGGGAGGTAAACTTGGGGGTGACTCTGTGAGCCTCAGGTAAGCCAGGGTGGGATCCTGCTGTTCCTGTTGGCGGCCGCACACCCAAGGCGGGCAACTTTCTCTGCACACGCTCACAGAACAATTTCAGATCCTCCCACTATAAATGCAGACATCAGACAACTTAATTCAATACCTAACATAACTCCGGGCCGGGCTTGCAGCCTTGTGGTCTGTCTGGTGACTTAGCTGCACCCAGCCATTGCCTGGTGGGTTTGGACATCTAGCTTCTGAGCGGCCGAGGCAGAGGTCTTACTTCAAGGTGACCCCAGGAAACACCAGTAGACGTGAAACAGAAAAGGGAGGACCGTGAATACAGGTGCAGTGGCCACTGGGAGCAAATGAAGCTGAATCCTGCTGGGGCAGCGCTAGGAAACAGAACACACACATCAGAGTAATCTCACCCAAGGAGGGGAAGCCAGGCGTTTATATACCCATCGGTTAAGGGCTGCTGGGAGGGAGGTGGTTAACTCCCCCGCACTTTTGTCCCCTGGGGAGTGCGGAGGGTGGAGGTTGGGAGCTGAGAATTCACTGAAGCAGTTACACAAGAGGATAGGAGGGGGCAGATAGTAGGGGGGTGAGGACAGCCCTCTGAACTCAAGCGAGTGAGTGCACAGAGCACCTGGGTGACCCGCTTGCCTCTAAGAGGGGGCCAGGTTCGGAGCAAGTGGGACTGGGCTGGAGGGTGGGCCAGGCAGGTTACCAGGAATCCCGGAGCCCACCCTCCACCTCCCAATCCCAGGATGTCCCTTCCTGAACAGATGCTGGGAGATTGGGAGAGGGTACCCTGGATTGACAGGATCCTTCTCCGGGAAGCCAGCCTCGGGAAGAATAATGCTGACTTCCAGGGTGGGGTGTGGCCATGTTGAGGTCTGTCCTGCAGATCAGGATGAAAGGGACCCGTAGGCATGGCGGAGGGGACCGGGGACCCCGGGGCTGCTGCCACTGGTCAGCACAGCTCCTCTGACTGAAGATATTTAGCTCCCTTTTCTGGCATATTACTTAGGCCCCCGTTTGTTGTAAATGTCAGACAATCTAACCCAAAGTGGCCTGAGCAAAACGAGCATGTATTAACTCCTGTAAGAGTCAAGAGCGTTCCAGTCCAGATGTGGTTTGTTCCAGAGGTGCCGGCTGCGCCCCCAGAGCCCATTTCTCTCCGTCTGCTTTGCCGTGTCAGTTCCATGCTCAGGCAAGCTCTTCCCACAACGTGGCCAGCAAGGTGGCCAGATGGCTGCTCCGGCAACAGCCCCCCAGCCTCCGAGGTCAAGTCTGGCAGAGAAGGCCTCTGATGGGGCTGATTAAGTCCTGTGTCGCTCCCGGAACCTGCGCTCTGCCCAGGGGAATGCAGTGCTCTGATTGGCCAGCCTAGCCCCACACAACCACCTCTGGAACTGAGGGCCAACTCCACAGCAAGTGAGAGGGCTGAGAGCAGGGAAGAGACCAAACAGTAATTTTGGTAACCTTTAACCAAAGGAAATGATAATGGATGCAAGGCAGCTGAAAACAGCAGATACCTACTCTGGGTAGGTTTGGGCCTGCGACCAGGGCCCTGGTGCTGCCCTCCCACTCCTGCCCCTTTCCCATCCACCCCGACCCCTTCACCAGAATGAATGCCCGAGTAGCCAGGAGCTGAGGATTCACAGCCGCTTTGAGCCCCAGACTCCTGGTGGATGGATTCCCCAGGGCAGCAGTGACCTGGGCAGTACTACCCTCCCACCCAGGGAAACGTATAGGCAGTGCTGGTTGTCACAGTAACTAAGGGATACTATGGGCCATTAGTGGTGAAGGCCAGTCCCACACAATAAATAATTATCCCACCCCAAATGCCAATAGCAGCCTCCGTGGCATCACTGCCATTGGGTTCACCTGTGGATACTCTCCTACACTGGCTTTGCCTTGGGTTTCACAGCACTTGTCATGGAGCCTAGACCTCACTCTTAAAGAGTGGACACCACATGCCAAGAGTCCCCCATCACCCTTCCTCCTGCTGTGTGCAGTTCCGTTGGCATGTCCGCCTCTCCCCTCTGTTAGGTTCTGGAGCCAGAGACCAGGTGTTTTTCCTCTCTCAAATCCTTCCCAGGACATAACAGAATCTCACGAATAAACAGGCCTGCCACCGTTGGGACCATTTTTGGAGAAGATGAGCTTTGAGTTGGACCGTTCTATTCAGAGTGGCTTATAAGTGTGATCATTGGATTGAACTACAGTTGACCTTTGAACAGCTCAGGTTTGAACTGCACGAGTCCACGGATATGTTTCAGCAGTAAATACTACAGTACTACGTGGTCATGGTTGGTTGAACCCAAGGATGCAGAGGAGGTGCAGATACGGCGGGCCAACAATAAATGATACTCCTATAACCCCCCATGTTGTTCAAGGGTCAACTGTGTTGTTTTGGGGTTTTTTGAAAATTTAAACTTCTTTATTTTACATTTTACAACTTGGATGTTTTACGTTGCGACGTTTGAAACAAATATGCAAACAATGACTTTTATGGAAAACTACACATCGTCAGCAGTAAGCACTCTAGCTATTTGATTGGTTTATGAAGAGTCTCCAGGAGGCTGAAAATAGCTAAGATTCAACTGGGTTTTAATTACTGCCAATTTCAAGTCTTAGCTCCGAGAGGTGTTTTCAAGTTTAGAGGCAGAAGGAAGTGGAACCAAGTATATTTGCGAGCGCAGTGCAGTAACCAAGGCTGCCCTGGCTGTGGGCTTGGAGGCGGCCTGGCTGAGACTAGGCTCGAGCGCAGTGCAGTAACCAAGGCTGCCCTGGCTGTGGGCTTGGAGGCGGCCTGGCTGAGACTAGGCTCGAGCGCAGTGCAGTAACCAAGGCTGCCCTGGCTGTGGGCTTGGAGGCGGCCTGGCTGAGACTAGGCTCGAGCGCAGTGCAGTAACCAAGGCTGCCCTGGCTGTGGGCTTGGAGGCGGCCTGGCTGAGACTAGGCTCGAGCGCAGTGCAGTAACCAAGGCTGCCCTGGCTGTGGGCTTGGAGGCGGCCTGGCTGAGACTAGGCTCGAGCGCAGTGCAGTAACCAAGACTGCCCTGGCTGTGGGCTTGGAGGCGGCCTGGCTGAGACTAGGCTCGAGTGCAGTGCAGTAACCAAGGCTGCCCGGGCTGTGAGCTTGGAGGCGGCCTGGCTGAGACTAGGCTCGAGCCCAGTGCAGTAACTAAGGCTGCCCTGGCTGTGAGCTTGGAGGCGGCCTTGCTGAGACTAGGCTCGAGGATTTAGCATCTTCACCAGGCTGGACTCACACCTCGGCTCTGAATGTGGCCTCCAGACCACAGGTTCGTTATTCTTGGGAAAGTCAGGTCTATATCCCACTGGAACAATCCATTCAAGAGTGAGAGATGAGAGTACAAGAAGGAAATGGCAGAACCAGAAGGACCCATCTTCCTACAGTGGCCGTCTGGTCCATGCAGCTCATTGGTGCCAGGAGTCTAGGACCAGGTGAAACGTCCTGAGCTTTCCAGACACTACTGTAGTCTCCATTCATCCCACCCCCACCTCCAGAGGACAACCACTCTCCCACTTGCCATGAAGCCTGGTGGGTTACAGGTAGAGTTAGTAGCCAGGATCCAGAGAACTGAACTGACAAATCCAGTCATAAAATTCATGCGGAACACCGAAGTACAGCCCCTTCTGCCTCCGGCCTAGGGTCCCAGTCTCAGTACCTGGTCAGGCAGGGAAGTAAACTAGGCCTGCAGCCACTGGTAACCCATTGGAGGAAGGACAGCTCTTCACACTGCTCTTGCAAGTTCTGGCTTTACCAGCAAACGCAGGAAGATCCTATCTCCCCAGGCAACTCCTCCTTTGCATATGCAGAAACAGCATATATGCTTATAATATGCAAATTATATACGTTATCACACCTCACACAGCCAGTCACGGGTCCCCAGTGAAGCGAGAAGGGATGGAAAAGGAGCCCATCTGAGCATGGGGCTGAATCCCACATCAACACCAAACAGCCAGAATTGCCCCCTCCCCAACGCTGCCCCCTGAGCTGCCATGCCCCTCCCCTCCCCGCAAGGCCAAATCCTTAAGGCAAGAGGAGGCTGCAGAGCATGGAACAGTGGCCCCTGGCATTGAGAATAAGGTTACGTGTTTACCTCATGCAAACCAGCTCCCTGGAAACCTGCAGGGGACAAGTGACTCAACACACACATCCCAGAATCCTCGCCGGCGCTTGGCAAATGTGCCTTCCCCCACTGGCTCAGCCGCAGCTGCTGGGATGCCGTGTGCCTCCTTTCTCTTCTCCCTTCTGTACTGTTCACATGGAGCAGCAAACACAGAAAGACTTTATTCACAGGCTCCAAGGCTCGGCCTTCTTTTGAGAGCTTTCCGAATATGCAAATTCCTCAGTGTTGGATTCTTCTTCTCAAGGGCTTGAAAGTTGTGTACTCCCACTGTGCACAGTTAAGCAGGTCAAGGCTTCCCTGGGCAGGAGCTTCCTTAAAAATAATTCTTCATGACATTTTTTTTTCTTAAATTCCGTATATGTGTGTTAGCATACGGTATTTGTCATTCTCTTTCTGACTTACTTCACTCTGTATGACAGACTCTAGGTCCATCCACCTCATTACAAATAGCTCAATTTCATTTCTTTTTATGGCTGAGTAATATTCCATTGTATATATGTGCCACGTCTTCTTTATCCATTCCTCCGATGATGGACACTTAGGTTGCTTCCGTGTCCCGGCTATTGTAAATAGAGCTGCAATTTTGGTACATGACTCTTTTTGAATTATGGGTATATGCCCAGTAGTGGGATTGCTGGGTCATATGGTAGTTCTATTTGTAGTTTTTTAAGGAACCTCCATACTATTCTCCATAGTGGTTGTATCAATTTACATTCTCACCAACAGTGCAAGAGTGTTCCCTTTTCTCCACACCCTCTCCAGCATTTATTGTTTCTAGATTTTTTGATGATGGCCATTCTGACTGGTGTGAGGTGATACCTCATTGTAGTTTTGATTTGCATTTCTCTAATGATTAATGATGTTGAGCATTCTTTCATGTGTTTGTTGGCAGTCTGTATATCTTCTTTGGAAAAAATGTCATGAAGAACCTAGGGATAAGACAGGAATAAAGACATAGACCTACTAGAGAATGGACTTGAGGATATGGGGAGGGGGAAGGGTAAGCTGTGACAAAGTGAGAGAGAGGCATGGACATATATACACTACCAAACGTAAAATAGATAGCTAGTGGGAAGCAGCCGCATAGCACAGGGAGATCAGCTTGGTGCTTTGTGACCACCTAGAGGGGTGAGATAGGGAGGGTGGGAGGGAGGGAGACACAAGAGGGAAGAGATATAGGAACATATGTATATGTATAACTGATTCACTTTGTTATAAAGCAGAAACTAACACACCATTGTAAAGCAATTATACTCCAATAAAGATGTAAAATAATAATAATAATAATTCTTGCATTTAAAGGAGAAACTTCTGAAACTGCCATAAAGCAGACCTTCCAGCTGCGAAGTCAGGCTTGACAAAAAAGGGCCGGAGCCCAGCTTCGCCTCGTTGCGGGTACGCAGGTGGAAAACCCCTACTTTTGCTGTCTTTGCCCCGCTCCCACCTTCGCCTGGCCTCCTTCATTCAGAGCTGCCCTGTGCCTGTGTGCACGCTAGTCCTGGGTGACTGGAGACTCAAACCAAGACAGTTGTCGCCCACCAGAAGCTCAAATCCAGGGAGCTGGACGAGCCTCTAAATGAGCGGGTTCTCCTCTCTCCAGGGGCCCTGGGCCTGCCTGCTCCCTTCACCCCTAGAACAAGGAGGTTCCGATCTCAGCCCCTCCTGGACAGAGCAGATCCCAACTGGCATGACTGTTGTGTCAGTAAGCAGCGGGCGTTTCAAGGTTTGTCATCCTGTCTGGGCTCCTCCACGGTGGCATTTCAAAGACTAGGTCCCTTCCCCCGAGCTTCTGGTTCACCCTCTGTCCAGGTCTCCCTGCAGGACGGGGTGCCCTCTCCTCCCTCAGGCATCAGACAGGGTTCAAGCTGAAATAACTAAGGCAAACAGGATTCCTCTCTCCTGCCACTACCTTTCCCACCCCCGCCAAGAGATCCCTTGGTTAAAATGGGACACTTTTTCTCGATTATATAGGATTTCACACCGTATATTTGTTACACGCTCTTGTCACTTCTCACGGAAATCGTTCCATGCAAGATCTCATGTTAACAGCTGCATGATGTGCCGTCACATGACTGTTTCTTTTTTCTTTTTAAATTTTTATCGGAGTAGAGTTGCTTTACACTGTTGTATTAGTTTCTGCTGTACAGCAAAGTGAATCAGCTATATGTATACATATGTCCCCTCTTGTTTAGATTTCCTTCCCATTTAGATCACCACAGAGCACTGAATAGAGTTCCCTGTGCTATACAGTAGGTTCTCATTAGATATCTATTTTAGACATAGTAGTGTATATATGCCAGTCCCAATCTCCCAATTCATCCCACCCCCTCTTCCCCGCCTTGGTAACCATAAGTCTGTTCTCTACAACATGATTGTTTCCTTTTTTTTTCTTAAAGTCTTTATTGAATTCGTTACATATTGCTTCCGTCTTATGTTTTTTGGTTTTTCGGCCGTGAGGCATGTGGGATCTTAGCTCCCCGACCAGGGATCGAACCCACACACCCCTGGTATTGGAAGGCGAAGTCCTAACCACTGGACCACCAGGGAAGTCCCTCTACAACATGACTGTTTCTTAATTGATCAAATGAGCCTCTGCAGGTTCTGCATAGTGCTGGCTCCCAGTACTGTGAACACTGGCTGTGATACCCATCAGAGTCATTGACGGGGAAGGGGCTTAGACATAAGGGAAACAGGGGCTCGTGACCTGTAGGGTCTACAGGTCGGGCAGGCTCTGGGGTGAGCTTAATGCAAAGATCCTATTTCTTTCTTTCTCCCCACTCTGCCTTCCACGAAGTCAGCTTCATACTAAGATTAACTCTCCTTGCAGTTGCGAGATGGCTGCCAACAGCACCTGTTACTGAACCAAACTTAGGTCCACCGGCCTGCGCAGTAAAGCCAGTCTGCTTGCCACCAGGTTGTGGTGAAGGAGAGTGCAGCGTTTATTGTAAGGCACCAGACAAGGAGTTGGGGGCAGCTAACGCTCAAAGAACCCGAACTCCCCAAAAGGTTTCAGGGAAGCAGTTTTTAAAATTTTTTATTGAAGTATAGTTGGTTTACAATGTTGTATTAGTTTCTGCTGTACGGCAAAGTGAATCAGTTATACATATACAATATCCACTCTTTTTTCGATTCTTTTCCCATATAGGTCGTTACAGAGTATTGAATAGAGTTCCCCTGTGCTATACAGCAGGTCCTTATTAGTTATCTATCTTATATATAGTAGTGTGTATATGTCAATTCCAATCTCCCAATTTATCCCTCTCCCCTCCCCAAGGAAGCACTTTTAATGGCAAGGTAAGAGAGGGGAGTCACAGGGTATGCGGTCAGCTCATACACAATTCTCTGATTGGTTGATGGTGAAGTAACAGGGTGGTGTCCCTGGGGTTAACATTATCAATCCTCAGGCTCCAGTAGGTCTGGAGGCTACCTGCCCATGGTCAACAAGTACTTAACTTCTTCCATTTAGTGGGGGTTTTAGCATCTGTAGAACAACTCAGGAAATGTGCATCAAATACTATTATCTAGGTACTTCAGGGAGAAACTAAAGATTCTGTGATTGCCACATGACTGATTTACTGTTTAAATTCTTACCAGTTCTCCTGGCCCAACTGCTATTTATGTCACTACACGTTCACATTCTTTCAGTCATTAGTTCTTGAGCCAGGCTTTTGTAACTGAGGGGAAGCCGACAGCTTTTCTACAAACAAGAGGCAGGCAGAGGACATAGGGGGAAGGGTCTGTCCCAGGAAGGCCCCATGGCCTTAAACACCCAGGGCCACGAAGGGTGGCAGAATATGCTACCCCAAAATATGCCACTTTGGCATAAGGGTTGTTTTGAGCTAAAAACACTTAAAACACAGATGACGCAAGAAGGGCATTCTAATCTCCCCTTTCCTTCCTGAAAACAGGAGATAAAAGCTCCCACATAAAAGAAGTCCTCCCTGTACCAGAAAGAAAGTAGCATTCTTATCAAGGACGAAACGTTAAGACTGAGATAATTCTATACAAACCGACCTTGTTAAAATAATTCTTATCTTCCTTTAGCCTCCCCACACAGTTTATTAACTTTTCCACAATTGCCTCTCTTTGTCCAACCTAACATAAAAGCAGGTAGGTTTTGCCATTTCTGGAGATGTTCATTGCCTTATGAAGGCTCCCATGTCATATAAAATTTGTATAAATGTGGATGCTTTTCTCTTGTTAATCTGTCTTATGTCAGTTTAAATCTTAGGCCCCCCTGAGAGAGTACAGGGAAAATGTTGCCTCCCCTACAGATACAATGGGTCTTTGTCAACATCCAGAGAAAGTGCCCACAAGCCTGTGCGTTTCCCAGCACTCCAAGCAGGAGTCCTATAATTCACTCTAATTGGACCACCTTGGGTTACATGACCGCCAGCGATGAGGAGGGACGGGAGTGTGCCGACTGGCTTAGGCCACCCAGGGCCCACTCGTGAGTTGGGTTGGTCTAGTTTCCCCTAAAGTGAGTAGACTGCATGAGGGAAAGCAGATGATCTGAGTGAAAATTGGGTTATTTTAATAAGCGAGCATAGAATGCTGAGGAGGTGATCAACATGCACATTCTCAATATTGGTTTTTTCCTTTTTTAACACGTCGCCTACTGATGGATATATACATTTTTCCTACCTTTCACTTTTATAAACAGTACTACAATGAACGTCCTTAAACATACCTACCCTTTTGCACAGGATTCCTAATACTCTCTTCAAACTTGGGCTACACCTCTCTCTCCACGTTTGGGGCCCCCAAAACAAGCTGCCTGACACCTTTACTGTCATCACCTCCATAGCTTGAGTAATGAAGACAGAAATGAGTCAGGCTGGCTTCTAGGGTTGGGAAAAGTGATGCCTGATTCTCACTGCACAGCGGCCCAATTATGGCCAGGGAGTACTCCCCTAGGGCCACAAATCCTGGTCAGATACCTTCACTGGTCCACCTGCCATGTGTCTTTAGATTAATTCTGTGAACTACAAAGACCAGCTAGGTCCCTGCCACACACCTGACAAATATTGGTGAGACAGAGGCATAAAAACGCAATGCTCTCTCGTTCAAACAGTTGAGGCGAAAGAGAGACATATAGTCCATAGCTATAACAAAAAAGTCTTTCTACATACTGATTTAGTTGCACCTCACAAATTTTGGTGTTTTATTTTTACTTTTATTCAATTCAAAATGTTTCCCAATTTCACTTGTGTTGTTTTCATTTGTCCCACAGGTTACTTAGAAAGTGTGTTGCTCAATTCCCATATATTTGAGGAATTTCTAGATATCTTATTACTATTGAATACCTCAGATAACGTACTCTGTGTGTTTTCAATCCTTTGAAATTGATTGATGCTTGTTTTACGTTTTTTTATACAATCTGATGATCTCTGTTTTTCACATATAAGTATTTGGTGCGTTGATATAAATAATTATTAACAAGGTTGATTTCAGTCTACCATCTTGGTTTAGTTTTCTACGTATCCCATCTGTTCTTTTTTTCTATTCATCCTTTCTCTGTTGTATTTTGGGTAAGTTGATTATCATTTAGTTTGCCATTTATTTCATCTGTTAATTTTTTTAGCTAAGCTTTTTGGTGTCAGTTCTAGTGTTTTCTTCCTAGAAACTGAAAGATTCATTTTAACTTACCCATGTTATTGGGCTCAAGCCTGCTTACCACCCCCTGCTTGTTACTTCCTACTTGTGAAATGTCTGTCCCTCACTCACACCATTTCTCCAGTCCCGGGAGCTGTTCATTCATGCATTCATCTCTCAGATACACACTTAATGAGTACCAGGATGTTGCAGGAAGAGGATGCCAAGTCTCAAACAAGGCATAAGTAGGAAGAGAGTTGGTTCCTTCCACCACCAGAAGTGATGAGGCAGTACAATCATTATCTCTAGCACCAGTGTGAGAGGATGCTGTCACTGTAGAAAATAAGGCCATTATAAGGATGAAGTCAGACGCTCTCTTTGATCATCTCCCAAGCAGTCCCGGTCAGCCAGACCTGAATGTAAACAAGTCAGGCTTGCTGCACAAAATGATTACCCAGGTACAGGCAGAAGTCATTGAACTGGAAAAGCCAGAAAGATTATGGGCGACTTGGAGCCAATTTTCCACACTAGTGCATCTGAGGATGATTTAAGAGCATCTTGAGATCATAAGACCAGTGCACACGGCCTGTATGTGTCCGGTTGTGCACAGAGGTGCTTTTTATAAGTACTAAAAAGTTCCCAACATTAGGGCACTGATTAAAATAAAGTATCATTAATCATATACATGATACTATTTGGCCTTTTGAAATGAAATGTCAGTCTATAGATGTTGACATGGAAAGATATCCAGGATCCGTCGTTCCATGAGAAAAGCAGAGATCCAAACACTGTGCGCTGTGTGACGCTCTCTGTACAAATGGGTTATGGTAGAGTAGATCTATGGTAGGAGGCATGGAGTACGGATTGTGTCTGGTTTTGAATTCTGTCATATTCCAAGACATAATACAGGGATTTATATATACTAGGCCCTCAATAAATATTTGTTGAATATGACAAACACTTGTTAAAAACCTGGAAGGTTAACCCCCTAGCTGTTAATAGTAGGATGGTGGGTGATATTTTTTTCTTTTTTATTGTCTTTATTTTCTGTTTTTTCTGCAAGAAATATCCTGAGAAGGGGATTGATCACTGCCTTCAGAATTACACTGTAATGAATACATACATTCCTCTGTAAGCACACACTGGGTTTTCAGGTCCCTGGTGTATGTGTTGATGGCTGAGGGAGCTGGAGGCCAGTGGAGGCTCCGATCAGCTTCAGTGACTACAGATTGTTCTTCTCAAGTTTGCCTCTCAGACAAACTAGTGACTTTCTGACGTTGATCTGTACCAGATCCATGCCCAAAGAGGAAAAAAAAAAAAGCTTAAAAACTCAAAGTTCTTAGAATTCTTCAAGAGGATTATAAAGCTCCATGAGGATGTGAGTTTCTGAGTCTCATTCCATATCCAGAGAATAAAGATAAGCTCATAACTATTGTGTCGGTGTCAAATAAACATCAGATGGAAGAAGGGGAGGGATTTTTTTGTGGTTTTTAATTTATTTTTGGTTGCATTGGGTCTTTGCTGCCGTGCGCAGGCTTTCTCTAGTTGCGGTGAGTGGGGGCTACTCTTCATTGCAGTGTGTGGGCTTCTCATTGTGGTGGCTTCTCTTGTTGTGGAGCACGGGCTCTAGGTGCATGAGCTTCAGTAGTTGTGGCACATGAGCTCAGTAGTTGTGGCTCGTGGGCTCTAGAGCGCAGGCTCAGTAGTTGTGGCGCATGGGCTTAGCTGCTCCACAGCATGTGGGATCTTCCCGGACCAGGGCTCGAACCCATGTACCCTGCATTGGCAGGGGGGGTTCTTAACCACTGCACCACCAGGGAAACCCCAGAAGGGGAGTTCTGAAAGAATGCAAGTGGGTGAAAATTCTTTCTACCACAGGAATCACAGAAGTGGTGACAAAATGATTATTCTCAAAGACAAATAAAAACTTTCAATTCGATAAAACCCCTGAGCTCCCCAGATTAGAGAATGGCACAGAGTTCAGTATAAGTCCAAGGGAAAACATTTTAAATATTTTATGTGTATCTATTTTTATCTTGCCCTGACTAAAAAATAGAGAAAAAAAAATTAAGCTTGCTTGCAAAATACGTTAATAAAATATTTTTTTAAGAAGTCACAGAGGACATTAGGAAGAAGAGAGAATTAGCTTAGGAGGAATAATGTGAAGCCAGGGATAAGATTAATACACAAAATGCTTGCCATGAAAGTGCTCCACACTTGCTAGTTATGAGCCACAATTTGACTCTGAGCTTCCTAGCAGCCCATGCAAAGAAAGACACAAGACCAGCTGTTTTACTCACGATGTCCATTAGGTTAAAAACAAATCAGGGGGCTTCCCTGGTGGCGCAGTGGTTGAGAGTCTGCCTGCCGATGCAGGGGACACGGGTTCGTGCCCTGGTCTGGGAAGATCCCACATGCCGCGGAGCGGCTGGGCCCATGAGCCATGGCCACTGAGCCTGCGCGTCCGGAACCTGTGCTCCACAACGGGAGAGGCCACAACAGTGAGAGGCCCGCATATCCCCGCCCCCGCCCCAAAAAGACAAATCAGGTGCTTAATTCCAAGACCAGAAAAGAATTTCTTCCATGTGTTTCCATAGTGAACAAGGGGTCCCACTGAACACACAGATCTGGCAATGAAACCCGTGTTTCCATGCACTCACTGAGCCCATCCTTCTGAATCTTTGATCCATCCCTCTGGGCAAGAGAAGTGCTGGCTGGGAACTGGTCTGATCAAGAAATGTTATCATAAGATTAATATTTAGTGGTCACCTCATTCTATACCAGGCTCCCTGTGGACAATGTTCATGAAGTCACCCACTGTTCATATCCCCAAAACACACTTCCTAGATCTCATCAGCTGGAGACTAAGGGGCTGAGAAAGTGCACAGAATGAGACGTATAGGTACAGGAACGGGGAGTCCATGGTGAGCACCGGCCCTCAGGTCCAGCCCCACGGACACAGCTGGCATTGTATTTGACAGTCTGTAAAGGGTGCTCACTCTGACCCGTGGCTGAGGAATAAGGATGCCTCCTGTGATTACTGACCTTTCATCCACTCTGACTTCGAGGGGCCTGGCAGGTAAAGGGTGCCTGGTCGGTCGAGGTTGGTACATTCACGATATCCTAGGGGAGGTATGGTCCCATTCCATTCTCAGAGTCCCTGGCCACTTCCTGGCCACTCTTGGCCAGCACCATTCTACCGTAGGGCTGGATCTGGGGAGACTCAGGCCCAAGCTCTAACTTCATCTGGCCAGGCAGATTTTAAAGGAGGACCAAGTTGAGTGGCTTCAAGATCACCCCGTCCTTATAGCACAGGTCAGCTGTTGCTTCTTCTCTGCCCTACCAGACTCTCAGAATTTGACAGAGCCTCACAAAGTCACCTTGAGCCCATGGCCATGGCCACGGCAGCAGGGGCAGACGCCCTCTTTGAGGTTGCAGGTTGAGGCCACATTTTGCCCACATTGTGCTGGGCTAAGGATGCAGACGTGCAGACCCTGCTCAGGCGAGCTTGTCTGCCGCTCCTGGATGCCAAGCAGAGCTGGCTGGTGCCCACGCTTCACACAGATGTCCTTTCAGATGTTGCTCCCGGGTCTTCAACCATGTGCCCCTCAGTGGATGGGTAGAGGAGGGATGGAATAGGATGGCTGAAGGGCGGCCTGAGTACAGGTGTCTACTGATGGAGGATTACCTCCCTGCCGCTGCCCCTCACTCAGCCAGTGCAGGTGTGCCCTGGGGGGCTGCCCACTCCTCCTCCTGACACCAGCGAACCATCGTGGGCCGAGCAGGGGTACTGTAGGGGCTTAAGCCAGGGTCTCTGGCTCCGCATCCCCTCCCAGGCTTCTTAACAAACCTTCATTAGACCCCTAGAGTTCAGGGAAAACTGAGATGCTTAACCCCCAGAAGGACACCAGCTGTCACACAGATCTGCACTCCCAGTGCCCTTATGGGAACCAGTCCTGGCCAGGTATTCGATGAAGGGAAGCGGAATATGCCACCCCAAAATGTGCCTCTTTGGCATGTGGATTATTTTGAGGTGAAGGCAATGAAGACCCAGCAGACTTAGGGGAAGCTTTTAACCTCTCCTCTTTTTTTTTTGGCCACACTATGCGGCATGCAGGATCTTAGTTCCCCAACCACAGACTGAACCAATGCCTCCTGCTTTGGGAGCATGGAGTCTTAACCACTGGACTGCCAGGGAAGTCCTTCCTCTCCCTTAACTGCCTAAAAGATTTTAAAAAGGAAGCCTATACCAAAAAGACAGCTATTACCAGAGATAACTTTTTTTCTAATCTGAAAGACTTACCTGCATGGCAGGGCAAACATCTGGTTGCCAACCACCTGCTCTCCTCATCTTCATGGCCCTCCTCCCCTCCGGAGCCCCAGGCCCCTAACCCTTTCCTCAGCTCAGGATGGCATGTAAGCCTCCATCGCCCAACTGCCTTTGCATCTCCTGTCTTCGTGGGGCTCCGGTATGCACGTAATTCAATTTGTTTTTCTCCTATTAATTTGTTGTCTGTCGATTTAATTACTGAACCAGCCAAAGAACCCAGAATGGAGGAAAGGAATCCTTTTCTTCCCCAACAATGAGGAAATGAAGTCCTAGCACACTGGTGCCCTGTCTTGTCATCCAGCAGGCAGGACACAGAGGTGAAACGGCTAGGTGGTGCTGTGGGGGGCTCCAAGGAGCTCCGGTCCTTTATGTCTCAGCACAGAAAGAATTCAGTGAGAGGCAAAGTAACAGATAAGAAATGACTTATTACAATAGGATGCTTGTGAGGGTGAGAGGGTGCAACCCTAAGAACTTAGTGGGCTACAGCTTTATAATCAAAGGAAAAGTGGGGAGGGGGAAGAGACCCCCCTCTTCCTCATTCTTGAGTAGACATCACACTTCCATCATCAGCTCCTTCTCCAGGTTGGGCAAGGGAGTTTTCTTGTCCCTACATGGTCAAGCCAAGACTGTCGTGGCACTATGAAAAACTATTTCAGGTCTCAGTACAATGAGGGTCTTTCACTTTGAAATGTCACCTTTCCATAAATTATGGTGTTTTTATGTGTGCAGAGAACATGTCCTAGGGATCATTAACTTACTGAGCTCACTGGGCAGGATGTGGGTCTCATGCCACCATTGTTTTATTGTTTGGGGGCATGTCTCACGCTTCTGTTGCACGGTTTTGTTGCTAAGCAGGCCTGCTTGGTTTTGTGGTTAAGCAAACCTTCTTTCTTGAGTGATCATTAACTTCCAGGGGTCTCCCATACTTTTTGTTTACTTACAATCCCCTAGTGGGATTAACTATTTAATTACCTAATTTGTCCCTTTACCCTGTCCCTGTCAGAGGGGGCTGCTCCACCATGGGGCCCACAGTTCCTCGTTGGACTCAGGCTTTGAACATCCTCCCATGCCTCCTCCCACCCCAACCTCGTTCCTCTGTGGTCCAGGGGCTCCCCCAGTTTCCTTTCCCTCCATGGTCTTCATCACATTTAAGACCTTTTTTCCTCTATCTGTCTCACCAGGGAGCCCATAAAGTCTTCCCAGGTCCCACCTTCCTCGCAGCTCCCAAAACAATTGTCTTGGGGAGAAAAGAGAGTGTGGAAGGACAAAAGAGAGGAAAGAAAGAGGGAAGGAAGAGTGATGATAAGGGAGAAAAGGAAACGGTGGGGACACGGGAAAGGGGGAGCAGAAGGAAGTGAGGGGAGGGGAAGGAAGAAAAGGGGAATAGGATGAAAGAGAGGGAGAAGAGAGGCGAAAGAAAGCAACTCAACCAAGACTACTCCTTGTTTTCCAAATCAGCACTTTTCTGTCACTCTTCCTCCCAGGTTCTGCTTGAGTGAACATGAAGAAGCACTGTTTCAGAAATCCCAGTTTCACTTTACATCTCCATTGATAAACCAGAGAAACAAGAAAAAGCCTGGTTGTTTTATGATTTTTAGGGCATGGACAGAGGGGGGGAAGAAATATCCTTGGCATCCTGCCTTTTTCCTAAGGTCTTTGTAATTTCGTGTTAATTTACTACCTGAACCTTTGCCATGTAAATAATACAGGTAAAGATAAACTTCACTAGCCCTGGACTCTGACCTTTGTTTAATGCCCCACCCCCTGTCTGATCTACCCTCCAACCCACCACTGGAAAGTTTGGTCTTGTTACCTGGAAATTTAGAGCCAGAGAATAAATAGCTGGAGAGGCAGAGCGCGTTGGTTTTAGACAAGCCTCACGAGAAAGTACAAAAACACCAGCACAGGGACTTCCCTGGTGGTCCAGTGGTTAAGACTCTGCACTTCCAATGCAGAGGGCACGGGTTCGATCCCCCATGCCGTGCAGTGCGGCCAAAACAAAACAAAACAAAAACACCAGCACCTCTGAGAGTTCCTCTCTAATCAGCTGATAAGTTTTCCTCTCTTCCTCAGAAAGGTAACCAAATGGGGCCAATTCCTTTTCCACTTACCTGGTAGGGCTCCCAGCCACTCTGCCACCCTCCCAGCTTTGCCCACCCGAGCTGTGCTTTGCAGGCACCACAGTGCACCGTTTACTTAGACAAGAATAATTTAAACAAGTGATTTAATCGCTCTTACTCCCTATTGTTGAGCACGCCTGTATTTATTTCTCTTCTTGTTGGAATGTTTCCTCTAACGGTGCTTTCAAAGAGGGGCTGTATGTGATAAAGGCGTTATCTCCTGTATATGCCTGATAATTTAGCAAAATCTAGCTTCAAAGTTCTTTCTCTTTGATACTTTAAAAATATTATTCAACTATCTTTTTTTTTTTTTTTTTTTGGCTGCACCACACAGCATGTAGAATCCTAGCTCCCCAGCCAGGGATAGAACCTGTGCCCCCTGCAGCGGAAGTGCAGGGTCTTAACAATTGCACTGCCAGGACAGTCCCTATCTTCTTAAATCCAGTGTTACTATTAAAGAAATCTGAAGTCGATTGAGTTTTGTTCCTTCCTCAGCCCTCTGCTATCCAGCTGCCTGGAACACAGAGGTAATGACTGGAGCTTTAGCTGCGAGTTTGAATCATGAAGAAGAGATGGGGGAATAGTGATCTGGAATGCAACCTGAGTCTTCAAAGACCTAGTAAAACAGAGCTACTACGTCAGCCGTAAACTGTCCACCTCCAAACTTCTACAGGAGAGAAAAATAAACTTTCATTGTGTTTATGCCACTGTTATTTGTAGTCTGTGTCATTAGCAGCTGAAATGAATCTTAATTCATTTATTGATTAAATCTGTCCTGGCTTATACTTTCCAGAAATCTGATTAAACTAATAGCTTTCATTGTTTTCTTATAACAAAGGTATCCCATTTATTTTATATAGTTAGAAAATACAGATAAGCAAAAAGGACAAAATAAAAATTACCTGTCATTCTTACTATCTAGAGATGAGTATGACTACTTTTTGAATATATTCTTCTGGACACAGACACACACACACATATTGTTTTAATTTTAGAAGATTAGGATCATCTGGAAAGGACTTCTGTTTCTCTCCCACACACCACAGCCCAACCACCTGCGGCCTCCAGGAAGGTAGGGTGGGGGAGGGCACGTCTCATGGTTTTTAGGTTTCTCAGTCCTCTTCAACCTCCTTCTTGCTTCCGTGACATCTTCAGGATTGTATTCACGGGAATGGGCCAGCATCTCAAGCACATTACCGTAGTGTCAGCCCTGCATTATTTTTTGCATGGCACCAATCACCGTCTGAAGCTGTTATTTATGAATTTACTTGTTTCTCGTCTTTCTCTCCCAGCCTCCGCTAGACCGTCAGCTGCACAAAGGTAGGAACCTGGCCTGTTCACAGCTGTCTTCCCAGCACCAGCACAGTGCATGGTAGAGATGTTCCCTAAATACAGATCGGTTGACTGAATCACTGAGCTGGTGCTGGAACCCAACCTGACTCCAGCCCAGGGCTTCTTGCTCCATATCTTGTGTTTTTCCCACCCAAGCCCCTGGATATCCATCACGGGCAGAGATGGTATAGAGAGGCACAACAAAGCCCACAACAAAGATATGGGGTCCTTCCCCCCAACATTGGCTATACCACTGTAGGATGATCAGACTTAGGGCAGAGCTGCTTGGATATGTTTGAATCCCCACTGCTTGCACACAGGAGGTGCTCAGAAAAGGTTTGCTTTATTGAATGGACATACAAACTCTCCAGGAGGAGATGTTTCAACATAATTACAGGGGGCAGGAAACACAGTAACTACAAGAGCAGATTGTGGGTTATACGGTGAAGGAGAGAGCTGAGTATTAACAAGTTATTGACCCAAAGGGGCCTTTGGTCTATACCGAGTAATAGAGGAGAGGTAAAGAGCGTTGACCAGTGCTGCCCAAGGCCCTAGCCACTCACTTCATGTGGTTATTTACACTTAATTGAAATGAAATAAAATCTAAATCTTGCACTAGCCAGATTTCAAGTGCTCCATAATAGCACATATGTCTAGTGGCTACTGCATCGGACAGTACAGATAATACAAAACACTTCCATCACCACCAAATGTTCTATCGGACGAAGCTGACTTAGACCCTTAGAATGAAAGGAAATGCATTCCTGCTTCTGACCTGGCCTACTGACATCCTCTTGTCCCCCTCCTGCACACATAGATCAGAACACCATCCGTGCCCCACATCTGCCCCCCTAGACTTTCCGTTCCACAGCGAGCAACATGATGTGCCTCCACTTCCCAGTGCGGAGGACAATGCCCTGCAGGTCATGAGGACTTGTTGAAACAACGAGCCCTCAATTCGTTTTCTAAATGCTGAAGGCCCAAAAGGTGAGTCAAGGACAGAAGTAACAGAAGAGACCCCTTCCCTTCTTTTCTCACCTCACTACCCCCTTATCTGGTGCCCTGCCCCACCCGCCAACTTCACTTCAAAGCAGCAGTCACCGGCAGCCCGGCCTCCAAAACTTCCTGTCCCCGAACCATGAGAACTCAGAAATCTATCTGCTCCAGGCCTCAGACCAATCTAGCTTGTGAAGGTCCATTTGTTCACATGATAATTTTCTGTCTTCCTCTACCTTCGGGTCCTGTACGCCTAGTAGGTGTTCAATAAATGTTGGATGGATGGATGGGTGGATGGATGGATGGATGAACGGCTCAGTTTCCCCGCGTCTGCCGCAGGGACTGCGGGAGGCGCCACCATTAGAGGCCTGGGGGAGAGCCTCCGCTCCGGCCCAGCAGCCGGCTAGAGCTGGGCGATCCCGGCCCGCGGGCCGGGGGCCGGGCGGGGCGCAGCCCTCGGGGGCGTGTCCTCCCCGCCGCCGCCGTCTCCGCCGCCGCCGCTGCCGCTGACCCCTCGAGAGGCAGGCAGCTGGCCAGGCAGGGCAGCAGCGGCCGCAGAAGGCGGGAGGCGGCGAGCATGGAGCGCGAGCTGGAGGCGCTGGCTGCTCGGCCCGCGCACCCGGCTGAGCCGCCCTTCCAGGCGCTGGTGGAGGCGGCGGGCGGCTGCGGGCAGGTGTTGCTGGTGGGCGAACTGTGGGAGCGCGAGCAGAGCCGCGCGCTGCTGTGGGACTTCGCCCGGGCGGTGTTCCCGCCCCAGCAAGCCGCGGGCAAGCCGGGCGGCGAGGCGGCCGAAGGCGCGGGGCCCAGGGCGCCGGGAGCGCAGAAGGTGCCCGCGACCCGGGCGCGCGCCATCCGCTCTCCGCTGGTCTTCGTGCTGTGCCGCGCGTCATCGCTGGCAGCCAGGGAGCCGCGGCGCCACCTGCGGGAGATGCTGCGGGACGTGCGCAGCCGGCGGCGGCCCGGCGCGGCGTTGGTCGGGGTGCTGGTGGCCGAGGCGGAGCCCGAGGATGCGGTGGCTCCGGAGCTGCGGCTACTGGAGGCGCTGCTGCGCACGGTATTCGGCCGCCAGGCTGGAGGCCCGGTGCAGGCGGCCGCCTACTGCCCCGGCCACCCGGCTTCCAACTTGACTGTTCAGGCGGCCGCGTGCAGGGCCCTGCAAGCCGCCGGGCGCTTGCGACCAGGTGAGTGGGCTCTAGGTCCCGGACGGCGTGGGCGGGCGGCGGCTGGGGGAAGGCCAGCTTTTTTGGCCAGCGCCCCCCTCATGGTACACCGAGGTAAACTGAGGCCAGGAGAGAGGAGGTGCCTAGCACTAGGCCTCCCAGGTAGGGCGGAGCGGGCCCTGGGCAACGGGCCGAGTCTGTCCCGGGTGGATCCTGAGTTCAAGGGATTCTGAGTGCTTAGGAAAGCCGAGGGGGCAAGCAGAAGGCAGGGGAGGTTGGTGGAAAGAGGGCTGGACTGAGCTGGGCAAAGATCTGGGATTGGGGGGGGAGGGGAGGAGGAGACGGGAAAGCCTTGGGATGCACCAGTTTCAAGGTGGGAGGAGGACAAAATTGGGACTAGGGGGATATCCGGTGCCAGGAGCTTCTAGGACGCTCACAGCTAGGGATGCGCTAGAGACGCGACGGTGAAACGCCGCGGGATCAAAAGAAGGCAAGGAATAAATGCCGGGGACTTGGAGGTGAGGGGAGAAAGGATGTGAGGGACTGAGGGCCTAGAGTTTACCAGTCCTTCTTGGCTACCCACTGCAGCGTCTCCCTCGCTTCCCTCCCCACTCTCCTGAAGTGTGGGGAGGGGAGTACGGGTCTTCTCCCAGCCCCAGTGACTGCTGCCATCAGCAAAAGGGTCAGAATCTCGTCCATCCGGGTACGCAGGGTTTTACAGAAGGTTTCCAGTGCCCCGAGATTAAAATATGGATGTTAAGTACAGCTGGATCTGGCAAAGCTGTGAAAAGCCGGAGTGATTTAGCTTCTAGCTTCTAGCTTCCTTCCCCCCACTCCTCTCCAGCACCTGCCGCCCTCCAAGCTTTCCAGCCTCTGCCAACCTTCTTGCTAAAGAGTTAATGACGACAGAGGCAGTGTTCCGCCTCCCTGGGCATTGGTGTGTTAACTCAGCAACTGGGTGATGCCAGACTTACAGGGGTCGGGGGTGGGGCTTTTCCTGCAAGGAGACCTGGTACCTCTGATGTCGCAAATGTCACAGACTTACCTGCCAGCGTGGCCTGCCTAGGTGAAGACCTTTCATCTCAGCTGTGGGGCCTGCCCTAACCGTCCCCTCCCCTTCCCGCAACTCTTCTGTTGAGTCTGTGAGGAAGCCAGCTAAATTTGAAACTCAAGGACCAGCATTCTGAAAGACACGGAGAACGTCCTGAGGTGGACTGTCATTCGGGTTGTTGCTGCCAGCGCCTTTGCTGACCTGGCCCCATGGGGAAAATTTTCTGTCCCCTAATGAGGCTGTGCCTAGAAATTCTCTGAGCCCTTTGTCTCTTAGACATCTCTTATTCCCAGGGAACAACTTTTTTTTTTTTAATTTTATTTTATTTATTATTTTATACAGCAGGTTCTTATTAGTTATCCATTTTATACATATTAGTGTATACATGTCAGTCCCAATCTACCAGTTCATCCCACCACCCCCCATCCCCCACCCCCAGGGAACAACTTTTAATTCCCCAGAGCCAAGCTTGCTCTGGGCTCCTAAACTTTTTTTACATTGCAGTTGCCTCAGAGAGAAAAGCCTTTTCTTCCATCCTCCTTTTCCTGACCAATCCCATCTCACCATTCAGGACTGGACTTCCTCCTCCAGAAAGCCTTCCCTGACCCGCCCACTCTCATTTGCAAGTTCACAAATGAAACCCGAACCTGCTTCTGCATGGTTTTGTCACTTTCCCTTGTGAGTTTAATCACCACTGTATTCCCATTTCCTGACACCCTGCTTGGCATGCAGAATCCTTGCCTCTTTTTAAACACTAACATTTCAAATTTTTAACATTTTGCAAGGGAATCATTCTATATATTGTGTTAAAGTCGATTGTACTTTTATCAAAACATACTGAACATGAAACCTTTCGTTAATGACTAAAGGTCACGGGTGTAATTATAACTCATTGTCCAGTAATTTCTTCCAGGCTTTTGCGGTGGGTTGCACCATGGATTCGTGCTACTGAGGTTTTGCTACTGCTTGCGGAGCTTTCCAGTCTCTTTCTCACTGTCTGATGCCTATTCTTATACTTGTAGGTTGCCTGCCTCTTGGTAGTGCTCTTTTACCCAGTTTATGCTTAATTCAGATGCATTTTGGTTGAAAAACAAGGACCCAATCTTTTTAGAATTGGGTACAGATTAAGAGTAAATTGGCCCCAAGTAAAGAATTATGAGAAAGGATTTTCTGTGTCTTGGCTCTCCGGAGTCCTTTTTTAAAACTTTGTTCCAGTTGACCTTATTCCAGATGGTTAGGGATCTCAAGTAATCCCCAGATAACTGAGGTGGTACTATGATAAGGAAACTCGAATCGACATGTAATTGTTTTGTGTGTGATTATCAAAAAAGATTAATTCTATTTCTATTAAGAAATAGTTTGATGGCCATTTCAAGAATAGTTGAATGGCCATCATTAAAAAATCTACAAATAAAAAAAATAAAAAAATCTACAAATAATAGGGACTTCCCTGGCAGTCCAGTGGTTAAGATGCCGCACTTCCAATGCAGGGGGCGCGAGTTTGAACCCTGGTAGGGGAACTAAGATCCCACATGCTGCGTGGCCCCCCCCGCAAAAAAGTCTACAAATAATAAATGTTGGAGAGGGTATGGAGAAAAGGGAGCCCTCTATACTGTTGGTGGGAATGTAAATTGGTGCAGCGATTATGGAAAACAGTATGGAGTTCCTCAAAAAAACAAAAATAGAGTCGCCCTATGACCCAGCAATTCCACTCCTGGGCATATACCCAGACAAAACTATAATTCGAAAAGATACACGCACCTCTATGTTCATAGCAGCACTATGTACAATAGCCAAGACATGGAAACAACCTAAATGTCCATTGATAGATGAATGGATAAAGATGTGATATATATATATATCACATTGTGTGTGTGTATGTGTATATATATATATATATATATATATACACACACACACAATGGAATATTACTCAGCCATAAAAAGAATGAAATAATGCCATTTGCAGCAACATGGATGTAACTAGAGATTATCATACTAAGTGAAGTAAGTCAGAAAGAGAAAGACAAATACCATATGTTATCACTTATATGTGGAATCCTAAATGCGACACAAATGAACATACCTACAAAACAGAAACAAACTCTCAGACATAGAGAACAGACTTATGGTTGCCAAGGAGGAGGAGGGGTGGGGGAGGGAAGGATTGGGAGTTTGGAATTAGCAGATGCAAGCTACTGTATATAGGATGGATAAACACCAAGGTCCTACTGTATAGCACAGGGAACTATATTCAGTATCCTGTGAAAAACCAGAATGGAAAAGAATATGAAAAAAGTATATATATGTATGACTGAGTGACTTTGCTGTACAGCCGAAATTAACACAACATTGTAAATCAACTAAACTTCAATAAAATTTAAAAAATAGTTTGAACTACAAATCCGGGGGTAGGGGGGCAATTACTGCTTCTTGAGTTTTTTCTTTGGTGCTATGTAATTGTAATTAATTTCATGTCATTTTTGTTACTGTAGTTTTTCCAACATGGTACCTACATAGAGTTTTTGCGAAGATGAAATTAGGTAATAGGTATATAAAAGCAGTCTTTCTTTTTGGTTTTTTTTTTTAAAGCTCAAAAACCTACCCCCTTTTGCAAATCAGAATCTTTCTTTTTTAATCAGGCCGTTAAAACTAGGGCAGTTGACAGTTGAAGCTCTTGGGTGGCTGAACAGAAAGTCTCTCAGTCGTGTCAAGCCCCATCTGACCCCACTGCCTCTTGGACCTTGTGTTCTTTCTAGCAGAAGGAGCGTGGGAGAGACCCGGCCTCCCAGGACTGCTGGCATGCTTTTCCTGGGGTCCCTGGAGCCGGGGGAAGGACCCAGATGCCACTTCCCCCAGTGACCCAGCTCAGGGTGAGTGTGTCGCCTTCCTGGCTTCCTGGACCCTGAGGGGGGCCTGGGGTTACGGTCACGTGCACACAGGGGACCATAAGGATGGAGTGGCCCACCATCGGCGAAGACGTTGCCTTGTGCGGGACGTGGGGATGAGCAACGTGAGGTGCCTTGACCCCCAGGCAGCCGGCACTCAGGCTGGGTCAGCGGGGCTCTCGCCCCAGGAGTCTCTGCCTAGGGAAGGGGTTGTGGGCGGGCCTGGAAGACAGTTGCCAGACGTAGGTGATGGGGCACCTGGAGCCAAACGCATTGTCTCCCCTGAGGATCCAGGGAGTTTAACAAGTGACTTTTGAGCTGGAGGTTGGGGGATTTTCTTAGAAATGGGAAGATTTGGAGAGGGAACACCATGAACAAAGGCTTGACAGCATGATGTCAAGCTCAGAAAAGAGTGCCCTGGGGGTGAGGTGCAGAAAGAGACTGGTGAGGGCCGAGGCTGAAGAGGAGAGTTGGAGTCACATCAGGGCCCTGGACCCAAGTCTCTCAGGAATAGGGAACCCTGGCGACTTCTGAGCAGGGGTGTGCGCTGATTAGGGTGTATAGCGAAGTGACTGGACTGCAGGAGCAGCGAGAGACCAGAGGCAGAGCCCACCTAGGGGGGGACTGCACCCTGCTGGAGCACTGAGGTCCCCACCTTGCTGGCTGTCACCTCCAAGAGGCCCTGAAGCTGTCTCCTCTCCCAGGCTCACTCACTACACAGCAGCTGCTCCTTCCATGCTGAGGAGAATCTCCAGTCTCCTATAACGTAACATAATCACAGGAGTGACTCCCCAATCACAGGAGTGACTCCCCATCACCTTCGTCACATACCCAGATCTATGGCATGACTATCGCATCAGAATCACAGGCCCCACCCACTCTCAAAGGAGGGGATTATGCAGGATAAGTACACCAAGGAATGGGAATCTTGGGGGCTGTCTTAGAATTCTGTCTACACAATTGAAAGCTCAAAAAATACAAAAGAAGAAACACAAATATTAAAAATCATTCATTTAATTCCCCCACTCAGAGTCAACTATAATTTGGGTAGACCATTCTGTCTGTCTGTCTATCTAGCTATCTATTTATATTGCCTTGTACTACTTAAATATTAATAAATTCACTTCTATATAATATATAAATCATCTGCAAAAGGTATCACATATTTAATATATTTAATTGCAAAAATGTTAACTTCAACCTCTCCATCATCATTTTGGATGTATCTGGAAACTAAAGGGGAAAAAAAGCAAAGGAATCATAAACATTTTTTTTTGGCTGCGTTGGGTCTTTCTCTAGTAGCAGCGAGCGGGGCTACTCTTCATTGCAGTGCTCAGGCTTCTCATTGCGGTGGCTTTTCTTGTTTCAGAGCTCAAGCTCTAGGGCACGTGGGCTTCAGTAGTTGTGACCACAAGCTCAGTAGCTGTGACTCAGGGGCTTAGTTGCTACGCGGCATGTGGGATCATCCCGGACCAGGGCTCGATCCTGTGTCCCCGCATTGACAGGCAGATTATTAACCACTGTGTCACCAGGGAAGTCCCGATAAACAACTTTATGTAACTCTTTGATCACCTCTCTCTGTAGCATATACCAAATTGTTTAGTCTCATGTAGAAGTGAATGTATTAAATGCAAATTGCGTGTGCAGACTATACATAAACATTTATAATATACATAATAAATAGCAGATTATACATACATACATTTACATACACTGTTTTAGAATCTGCTTTCTTTATCAATAACATACTGTGATTGTGCAGTATTCCGCAGCAATAATTATATGTCAACATCTTTCATCTTTTTTTTTTGAGGTGATCGTAGATTCACATGCAATTAATCTTACACAATTAATTGCACGTGATTACACAATTACACAATTGTAAGAAATCACATTAAGAGATCCTGTGTACATCTTGCCCAGTTTTCCCCCATGTACATGTCGCAAAACTATAGGATAATATCACAGCCTGGGTGTTGATATTGAAACAATCCACAGACCTTACTCAGATTTCCTGAATTTTACTTGTGTATGTGTGTGTGTGTGTGTGTGTGTGTGTGTGTGTGTGCGTGTGTGTGTGCGTTCAGTCCTATGGAATTTTATACATCATTTTTATTTATTTATTTTTGGCTACGTTGGGTCTTCGTTGCGGTGCACGGGCTTCTCATTGTGGTGGCTTCTCTTGTTGCGGAGCACGGACTCTCGGCACATGGGCTTCAGTAGTTGTGGCTTGCGGTCTCTAGAGCGCAGGCTCAGCAGTTGTGTCCCACGGGCTTAGTTGCTCCACGGCATGTGGGACCTTCCTAGACCAGGGATCAAACCCATGTCCGCTGCATTGGCAAGCGGATTCTTAACCACTTCTCCACCAGGGAAGCCCTGTACGTCATTTTTAATGCCTGAATCCCATAATGTGACTGAGCCACAGTTTACTCAGCCAATCCCTTTGTCAGATATCGAATCAGTTAGGATGCTCTCAGCTATAGGTAAAGAAGCCATGACTCAAACTAGCAGAAGCAGACGAGGAATTCATCATCTCACCTAAAAGACAGTCTAGAGGTGGAGTCAGTTTCAGGGCTGGTTGATTTAAGGGTCCAGCAACACTTTCAAGGACCCAGGTTTTTTCCTTCTCTTTGCTGGGCCGTCCTCAGTGCTGTTTCATCCGTATGCTGGTAGCAAGATGGCTGGAGCAGTTCCACTAATTATTCCTAATTATTTCCTTAGGATAAAATCCTAGAAGTGGAATTGCTGGGTCAAAGGGTATGTACATTTTTAAGGTTTTCGCTAGTATTTTGTTGTGTTTTTAAAGTAGAGAGTCACTGGGGCCGACTCCTTCCCTTTCATTCCCAGCTTACCCACTCATAAACTTTATCTTCTCATTGGGTGATTCCTTCTCTTGTGTTCCAGATAACTTCCAGGATCCTGAGGAGGAGCTGGCACTGACAGTCGTATATCCCAATGGAGATTGCGAGGATCCCAGAAAGGGGTCAGTAGCCTGTGATAGAGTTGCCTCCACTCCCACTGAGCCCGCCGGAGACTTGAGATGAAGGCTGGACCCATGGCTGCCCTGGCTCTAACCTACAGACAGGGGGCTGGCTCTCACTGAGCTACCCTGCCTCCATGTTGACCTTGGGATGCTACAAAACCCCACCTTCCAGGGGGCTGTTGCATTGACCTGTTACCAGCCAAGCAGCGGGACTTACTAAACTAAGCAGGACCTAAGAAAGTGTATCCTCCGGGAATCTGCCCCCCCCCCCCGCATTTGCTCACTCTCTGGTCACTGTGGGGTTATTTTTTCTCTCTGTGCCGTGGTTTCTCTATGCCATTGAGACAGCTGGCTATCTGCTTTGAGGTTCTGCAGTGCTGTGACATCCCATGATTGTTTGCATGAGTATCCATCATTTCAAGAGCAGCTGGACTAGAAATCATCAGATCTGAGAGGGGAGCCTTGGACCTGTCACTCAACCTTTGGGTCTTCTGTTTCTCAAACACGTAAGGGCGCTACCAGCCTAGTGGCTCTCAGCCAGGGGCCAGGCTACCCGCTCCAGGCAGTATTGGAAATTTGTGTGTGTGTGTGTGTGTGTGCGTGTGTGGTGTGCTGCGAGAGTCACTGCAACTGTGGGGCACCCCTGGAATTTAGTGGGCATCTCACAATGGGCAGGGCAATCTCCAGCAGCACAAAATTGTTCCATTCAAAATGCCAATCGTGGCAACTTTGAGAAACTGTAGATGAGACAATCTCCTCCCTGTCAAATTCTAGGAAGAGTCCCCCAGAGCAGAGAGAGTTGGGCTTCCTGGGGCTTTGGCTCCCAGGGCAAGGCAGAATAAAGATGCATTGCCACCCTGGGGGCCTTTAGGGCCAGAGCCAGTATGGTCCCTGTGCTGCAGGCCCAGGGCATAAATAGCTTTGCACATTCTTGAGAAGAAAGGACCTTGTTTCTTCCTCATGTTGACATTAACTTTCTGTGCCACGTTCTTTGAGAATAAAGATGCTAGGGACTAACCACATCACCAAACAGAAGGAAAGTTAGGGGTATGGATTACAAGAGCATAGGATCTGTTCTTGATCTCATGTCCTAACCCAAGGTCAAAGCAGACGAAGCCCAGAGGTGCCGAGTTCCTCCATCCTTTTTTCTCTGTTTATGAGTCAGTCAGGGTCAATGATGTTCCCTTAAAAGCCAGGAAGACCATCTGACTGTTCACTCAGAGAGGGAACTCTGTATTAGCTCCCTTGTCTTTCTCACCTGCCCCCGGAGAAATCCAATCTTTGGAATGGCAAGCACAGCTCCTGATTTTCCCAAGTAGAAAGCACTGTCTAAGGGAAGCAGCTAAATTCATTCATTCACGCATGATTCACTCAGCAGACATGCAGTTGTGCCCAGCACTCTGCAAGATGCTACGTAACTTGTATTAGTTATTTCAGTTCTTGCTGTGATGGCGACCAAATGGGGAATGGGAAACCTTCTGTGGCCGAGGAGCTCTTTGATGCTAAGGAGGGGCCCTCCCTGCTCTATGCCTCAATTTATTCTCTATAATAGGGAGCCTGGTCCATATGAGTGTGAGGGCAGGTAGGATGACTGGAAGGTTACAGCTGACTTCCTCCTACACAAAATGAATTGCTGTTGACTTTGTTTTAAAATGGGGAGCCCCATTCCTTGGACCCCTACCACCACGGCCACGGCCACCTCCCGGGAAGAGAGGAAGCAGGAGAGGAGCCCACGTTGCCTGTCAACCAAGTCCTCCAGCTGCCCTGAAGAGTGCAAGATGTGCGCCTGCGCAAGCTCGCCTGCATCCTGCTCTGATCCGAGTTGGATCCAGAGTTGCATACAGACCAATTTCTGCATCAGTGTTATCTCGACCAGAGGCTAGGGCTGGAGAGGGCTCTTCAGTACTTAATGGGGCCCAGAATGGTGTGTCTCAGTTAATCCAAAGGGAGTTTTAGACCAGTGCAATCAGCAGAGACATTGATACTACAGCCAATTTTATTGGTGCAGGTGCTGCAGCAGTAGGAGTGGCAGATTCTGGTGCTGTTATGGGAACAGCCTTTGGCAGCCTCATCATTGGTTTCGCCAGAAACCCTTCGCTGAAGCAGCAACTGTTCTCACACGCTATTCTGGGATTTGACTTGTCTGAAGCTATGGGTCTCTTGTTTGACGGTTGCTTTCTTGATTTTGTTTGCCATATAACAGAAATTACTGCTTGAAATGTTGGCATTCATATTAATTACAGATATAATTCTGTGTATCTTACTGTGACTCCAAAAACTGTAGTATTGGTTTCATGGAAATGAATGTTATTTCCAAAGTCATTTCATTAAAGATGAAAACGTTAAAAAATAAAATAAAATGGGGAGACTGGTAATTTTTTAAATAAATTTATTTGTTTTATTTATTTATTTTTGGCTGCATTGCGTCTTCGTTGCTGCGCGCGGGCTTTCTCTAGTTGCCACGAGCGGGGGCTGCTCTTCGTTGCAGTGCGTGGGCTTCTCATTGCAGTGGCTTCTCGTTGTGGAGCACGGGCTCTAGGCACGCGGGCTTCAGTAGTTGTGGCTTGTGGGCTCTAGAGCGCAGGCTCAGTAGCTGTGACACCCGGGCTTAGTTGCTCCGCGGTATGTGGGATCTTCCCAGACCAGTGATCGAACCTGTGTCCCCTGTGTTGGCAGGCGGATTCTTAACCACTGCGCCACCAGGGAAGCCCCAAGACTGGTATTTTTGAAGCTGCTATATTTTTCTATTTCTCTGTTAATTTCTTTGTAATAATTTGGTTGAAGTTTTGTTATTTGATGGGGGGGCGGGAGCTTTTTTTAAGTTAGGAAATTGTCTAAGGCAGAAGTCACAAGACAGTAGCCTCTGCTGTGTTTAAAAATCTTCTGTATTTGTTGCCAACATTTGAAACTTGGGAGATTGCATGTAAAAAAGCTGGTTTTCTGGGTGAAGGATGGGGCATGTTGTCCTCTCCAGTGTCCTGCATCCCTCCCGCCCACCTCTGCCACTCCTCTGCTTCTCTTCATCTGAATATGCCATTGCCTGGTCCTGGTCCAGGTGGGCAAGTGAGTTTGCAAGCCTCTGGTATAAAGGGTGGTTTACTCATTATTTTTTCGTTACCTTCAGTATTTGCTGTGAATAGTTGAAGAGAGAAGGTCTCTCTTTACTGAGATTTGGGTTCTGCCTCCCAAATGTTGAACGGGACTGAGACCCATCTTTGCTTCCTTGAGAATGGCTAAGATACGCCCCATCCTTTCTGGAAATGTTGTTGCCGTCTTCTAGCAGACAGAAGAGTTAGGTAGCAGAAGGGATGGCTTTGGCAGTGGGTCTCTTCTCTAGGGACCCTTTACAAGGCACAAAGGTTGGGGTGGGCCTGTCTGAGGGCAGAATTAGGTCAGTGGTACCAGGAGCCATCGGTGAGGGGCCTCCAGTCAGGTCCCCGTGTGGGCTCTTCGGTGCTAATCTTTCTAATATGGCAGTGGTTGTGTTACTTCTGACTTGAATCAATAATTCCTAATATCTAATAAAACCAAACAGTACCTAATTGCCGGCTAATTGGAAACGGAATGGATCTTTATTCTCATAAAAGTGTTCCTTGAAGGGACCCTTGGGAGCAAGGCATCTGGTTAAATGGCAGATGGAATGGAATTCCATGGATAATAAATGGAATTGTCTGGCCTAAAGTCCCTCAGTCCCGCCCTGGGTGACATCTCCACAACCCTATTGGCTGGGATTGGAAAACATGTAGCTGGAAAGTGTAAGTAGATATTTAAAAAGAGGGCTTTTTTTTAAGAGATAGCATTTAACTTGGTATTTATTAGGGTGTGTGTCTGCACACGCAAATGTCTAACGAGATAAAATGGCCTTAACTGAGTCTCAGAGAACTCTTTATACTACGTACGTCACAGTTTCCTCTCAAAATATTTGTTTACAAGAACTTCTGCACAAGAATCCCTTGGTTATCAAACCTAAGCTTAAGGCAAAGCTGCAAAGGGGTCAAGGGCTGAGGCCCCTACACCTGTGGTCTAAACAAGCCCCTCTTACCGGGGGCAGACCACCTAGGACCCCACCTCCCTGGGGAAGGTTGACAGTGGCCACGTGAACCTGAAAGCAGTCTATACTTCGAAGTGTGGCAGATCCATGCTGCAGGGCTGTCCCTGTGGTCAGGAGGCTGCACTTTGTCCTGTTTGGGTGGCAAACATAGCCAGCACAGTAGAGGAGCCGGTTATTTTGTACCCAGATGACCCCCTTCTGACCTAGTTTTGTGTGTAAGTGGATCAAGGATTGGGACAGACGAGGAAATTGGCCTGGGCAGCCTGCCATATGCTGACACGTGGAAAGTTCAAGGGGAAATGGAGAAGGCAGGGGTGACGCCCAGGACTCCACACGTATCCCTCTGATGCCTTTGGCCCCTGGGCCAGAGCCCTCTGGCTGCCTTCTATTTGAGGCTGCCTGATACGGAGGAGAAACAGAGACTACCCCACTGGGCCACGCTGTGGTTCACAGGGATCTTGGAATTCGACTCCAAGGGACCGTGGTGTGCGACTGGACACTAGGGCTGCTGTGGGTCCAGGGCTCTGGCAAGAGAGAGAATCTTGTCTGGCTTCCTCCCTGAGCTGCTCAGCTCCAGCCACGGTTCCTGCTGAAGTGCAGACAGTGAATTTCAGAGACCCTCAGGCAGAAATGCAGATGTTCAGTCTCAAGTCATGCTTGTTGCTGTCCTGCTCTGCACTTATATGGAGTAATTAGGCACTTAGCTTAGTCTTTGGAGCCAAGCCCTCAGAATGAGTCCTGGCTGCAGAAACTCGGTCTCTGTCTTGTCACATGAGTTCTTTCTCTCCCTCACTGTTTAACAAGGTCTTCTCAGAGCAGGGTGTTGCCTCAGATCATTACCCTAACCCCAGAATGCCTTCACTCTGACATCCCTCCCCTCCCCCGTCCCAGGTGCATAGCCCTCTCCAGAACAGCCCCTTGATCCCTGACAGGGGTGGGTCTCACTTTCAGATTCTGCCCCCTGATCTGGTCTGGCCCCCTACGTGCCACCAGCAAAGAGCAGCCATGATGGTGAAGCAGGCCAAGGGGCCAGGCCTGAATAGGAGGGCAGAGGGACTGAGACCTCGGGGTGAGTCTAGACCAGCCCTGTCTCAGAAGGGCTCAGAAGCCCTGTTCTTCTCAGAAGCAGAAGAACCTACCAGGCACATAGGTAGCTTTAAATTTTCTAGTGTCCACATTAGAAAAAAAATCAAAAGAAACAGGTGAAGTTAATTTTATGAACATTTTATTTAGCCCAGTATGTCCAAAATAGTATCATTTCAACTGTAAATATAAAAAAAAACTTTAATGAGGCATTTTGCGTCTCTGAAACCCTGTGAGAATTTTACACTTACAGCCAATTCAGAAATTAAATTTTTATCCAATATACTTAATCTGTATTTAGATTTCATTAAATTTATAGTTGAAAAAATAGATTCACATCCTCAATTGTTCCAAAGATACTTAAAAAGTTTTCCAATGACTGAATTGGGTACCAGTCTTTAAATTTCAATAAAATACAATTTTAATTTAAAATCAGTTCCTGGGTTGCACTAGCCACATTTCAAGTGGCCACCTGGGTCTAGTAGCCACTAGATAGGACAGCCAGAGTGCAGGATGTCTCGCTTGAGGATTCATTGTGGCTCCTCCCACCCCTGGCCACTTGCCCAGAGCTGGTTGGTCATCATAGACCCGCCCCCCGCCCCCAGCCCCCCCTCCCCCAGCGAGGGAACAGTGGCTTCCAGCATCACTTCATCCAGGGCAGACTTCCGGTTGCCCATGATAGGCGTTGCCCTCCTGGACACTGTACTTAGAGGAAAGAGAGCCCAGCGTCTCCGATGGCTTCCCGGGTTCTTTCGTGCCTCAGTCCATCCAAAACAATTACAGCCCCAGCTGGGCGTTTCCCTCCAACCAAGCACATACCTACGGGAGGCCCGAGTCACCGTCTGCGTTTCATGTTTCTGCTCCCTGAATAAACGCTTTTACTCTGAAAGCACGTGGCCGGCGTGCTGTACAGGAAGCAACCACTAGCCTCGTGGCCAGTTTTATTCCGCGCTGTTCTATGCCAAGCCCTTGATTAGAGCACCTCCCCTCACAAGCTGCGCCAGGTAGGTGGACCAGCCCCCTCTACAGCAGGGCTCAGGTGACCCCAGGGCTGCTGTGCAACAGGGATTTGATCCCTGGTGTCCTGGCACCGACACCGCCCTTTCCACCTTATCACTGTGCAGCTCAAAAAGCAGTCGAGCCCAGTCCTTGACAGGAGACCGAGCCCTCCTAAGACCCAGGATTCAAATGCCAGAAGGCTCGCGGGTTGAGGGGATGGGGGTGGGTAGAGGTGGGTGGTCATAGAGCGCTCGCCCCTTCCCATGTGCTCTGCCTTCTGGGGAACGCTGTGACCACTAGAGGGCGCCGCGCGGGCCAGGGAGGTGCTTCGGCGAAGCTTCGGACTGAATCCTGCTCAAGGTGGGCACATCCGCAAAGAAAAATCAGGGTCACGGTTTCCTCCCGTCACCCTGACAGAGGTCCCCGCCTAGCGCGTAACTGTGTGAGCCCACAGCTGAACTCGTTTGGGTTTTGAGATCTTTTGTGTTATTCCTGTATTTGGAGGGAGATAGTTGTTTATGAACAGAGCACTGGGTAAGAATTCTTTATGTGGTTTTACTGTGTCCTAAGTGTCCTCTAAAAAGAGCACATTTTAGAGTCTTGGAGAGGGCAGGGGTTTCTGAGACACTGGTCTGAGTTCTAGCCTTGTGCCAATAACTAACTGACCCTGTGTTGATCCATTCATCCAACAAATATTTATTGAGCACCAGCTATGTGCCTGACCCTGTACTAGTTACTCTAGGGGACACGGAGATGAATAAGATGTGGCTGTGCCCTTGAGTAGTTCCTTGTCCAGTTGGGACATAGGCAAGAAGACATGATTATAGCTGTGTGGGTAAAGGCTGTAACGGGACACATGGTGGGGTGGTCAAGGAAGGCTTCCTGGAGGAGGTGCTGGGGATGAGGGGGAGAGGCCTTGAAGACAGAGCAGAGAGCAGGTACTGAGATCAGAGACAAGGTACCATGCCCGCACAGCCTTTTTGGGAATCGGAGCAGTTCAGGATGGCCAGAGTGTGGCACACAGGGCAGAGGGGTGGGACATAAAGATGGAGGGGAAGCAGGGTTGGATGAAAGTCCTGGAGAAGCTTGGAGGAGACAGTCCCTGCCTTCCTTGTTTGGGGTAGTGCTCCAGGCTAGCTGTGAAGAATGGCCTGGAGAATTGTGCCATGGTGAGCAGGAAGTCAAGGCTGTTGGGAAATGTTGCGGCCAGGAAAGAAGAGGGGGAGATGACTAGTGGGTGATGGAGTGAGATGGGAGGCTGGGCTGGTGTGAGAGAGATTAGGGAGGACCATATCTGGTGCAGACCAGGTGGGGGGGACAGAACAGTCAATGGTGCCCTCTACCCACCCTCTCCCTGGGGACCCTGCTTCAGTAGCTGATGGATGCCCTTCATCACACTGGGATCAAGGCAGGAGACACACATGCAGCGGGGGGTGGGGGGTGGGGCCTCAATGTATGCAGCTTTGAGGTCGTTGAATTAAGGAACGTCAAGCAGAGATGCCTGGCAGGTGTGTGAGTCTGATGCTCTGGAGAGAGGGCAGGGCTGCAGGGGTACATTTTAGGGCCACCACCTTGTCCATAGCAATCCGAGGCATTGCACTCCCACAGGGAGAACGGGGAGTGAGAAGAAGCCTGTGCACAGAAACAGGGAAGAACAAAGCAGAAGAATAGAGCCCAAGATGGGGACTCGGGGTTTCAAGGAGCAGAGGCCGTGGTCAGAGTTGAATTTTGAAAAAGATTGCTCTGACTAAAGAGTGCAGAATGGAATGGAGAGGGAGAAGCCAGAGGCCTGGGACAGCAGAATGTCCAAGAAGAGAGGGACCTCTCAGAGGGCTCCCATGGGGCCCAGATGAGACTGTGGCAATTACAAGCTCAGCGTCCCAGCCAGAGACAGAATCGTCCTTGCATAGAGAATGTCTTCTTTTTGAAGAGCAGAGATGGCAAACTGGCCACCTCTCTGCTTTAAAACATTTAGAATTAGTTGCCAACATTTTTTTTTGAGATGTAATTGACATATAACATTGTATTTGTTTTAGGTGTACAGCCTAATGATTTGGTATATGTGTATGCTGTGAACTGCTTATCACCCTAAGTTTAGTTAACATCCGTCACTGCACCAAATTACAATTTTTTCTTGTGATCAGAACTTTTAAAATTTACTCTTAGCAACTTTCCAATATACAATTGTAAGTCGTCATGCTGTACATTCATCCCCAGGACTGATTTATCCTATAAATGGAAGTTTGTACCTTTCCACCCCCTTCACCCATTTCACCCAACTTGCCAACATGTAAAATTCCGAGGATTTCACACAAAATTCCGATTTCTGGCTTTTCTTGGAAAAATCAGAAGCTCTCACGACAGTAGCCCTGCATTTGGCACTGCAACACTGTCGGAGCTGAGTAGCCATTGCTCTCTTTAGATGGGGCATCACTCTTCATTCTGTCACAGTCACCACCACCCCCTACTGCTTCCCTGACACTAGTGTCAGTTGCCCTGCACCATCCTGCTGAGCTGGTGTTTTCTTACACTCGGCCTGCTTCACTCATTCCCGTTACCTGTTAGCGTTTGTGTCTGATTCTTTTAGGAGTGTGGGGCGCACAATTATGTTTATGTGAGGGATCAGCCAAAGTGCCTCTGTAAAATAATACTCCCACGCACTCAATCTGTTTGTTTTTCGTGCACACTTCCAAGGTGAGTGTCTTTCAATCTGAGCTACAGGTTCTTGAAAAGTGTTTAATAATTATATTTAATATATTTTAACAACCATAGCCTAAGAATACTAATTTAAAAAAATTCACACATGCCCTGGGACTTCCCTGGCGGTCCAGTGGTTAAGATTCCACACTTCCAAAGCAGGGGGGCGCGGGTTGGATCCCTGGTTGGGGAACTAAGATCTCACATGTCACGAAACTTGGCCACAAGAGTTAAAAAAAAAAAAAGAATTCACACATACGCTCAAGTGTGTCATAAACCAAATTTTATTTCAACTGCAAAACATTGGCTTGTGCCACTGGGTTACATTGTTTCGAGAAGGCCTCAGAAATAAGCTTTAGTAGGTCACTATCCAGTTGAAGAGTAGCTTGCTAAGGCCAGTGGCTTTAAAATGCCACCATCTGTGACAAATCTTTGTCAAGGTTTTCTCAGTACTGACTATGGAAGTAAATTGTTTAGTAAAGCTGGTACAAGACTGCAGATGGCTATCACAACAGGCATTCCAAATTAGATACAATAAAAAACAGGAACCTGTCGCTACGGAGGGAGAGAGGAACTGGTCAGATGTAAGACAAGAACGGAAAATTTGTTTTTCCTTCAGAACACTTTTCACTGTATATCTTTTTATATTTCTGATTTTTAAACCATGTACAGTATTAACTATTACAAATGTAAATAAAAACCTTCATTGTTCAATTTTATTATAAACCAGTGCTTGCTTAGGGATTCATCGTGCTATGATTGTAAAGCATTTATGTTTGGGTTTCTTTGGAAGCTGGGCCCTGGTTTTTAAAAAAAAATGGAAAATCACCCTTCTAAGAAAACGCTCTTTGCCCTACCGGGATCCCTAAAGGCTTGGCTGGGGCGCGGGGTGGGCGCTGCAGGGAGACTTCCCGAGCAGCAGGTGGCGCTACGAGCCCCGCGAGCACCTCTCCTCAACCCGTTTTTCTCAGCAATGGCGGGTGACGGGGGGGGGAGGGAGGCCTTTCTCTAGGGGTGGCTATTCTGAAGCCTGATCCCAGGTGCAGACGACTGTTCCCATTCCCGCGGGATCGCTGACCTCGAGGAGGGTTAGAGAACACCATGGAGCTCTCCGTGCACCCTCCCTCGCGAGGCGGGGCGGCAGTGGCGGCACGGAAGACACAGGCCTGGGGAGAATTCGCGCCAGGCGGCAGGCGGGACAGCGGGCAGCCCCGGGGCGGGCGGGGTCCTGGATGAGAAGCGAGCCGGTGGCCTGAAGAGGCGACTGACTGAACCGGGCACCCGGGGAGCCAGGCGGCGCGGCGGAGCGAGCGGGCAGGGAGTTGACAGACGGCGCGGCCGGTGCGGCGAGCGAGCGAGGGAGCGAGCGGGCGGGCTAGTACGGGGCGCAGCCATGATCACTTCAGCCGGTGAGTGGGATCGCAGCCGGCGCCGAAAGGGAGGAGACGCCACGCCGGCTTTTAGCTGAGTCAGGGCCGGTGACTGGGCACCTCCCGGCGGAGCACCGGCCTGCGCGGCTGCTCACTGCGCGAGGCTCACGACCCGGGCCGGGGGCTGGCAGTGTGGCCCGGGCTCTCCGGGGGCCCTCGCGACCCCCTCCGGCTCGGGGGAATCGCGCTGGGTTGACCGGCTCGTTCTTCCTCCGCAGCCACACCCCCGTGCCCGGACACGAGGGGCTTCCTGGGCCCTTCTCCGACCCCGACGGGTTTTCCTCGATTCTCTTCCTTCGGCGGTTGACCATGTGGGGCCGTCCGAGCCCAGCCCTTCCTTGCAGGTGGTTAGGGTGGGATGGTCCCCCGGTGCAGCCGGACTGTAAGGCAGCCCATGCTACTTAAGTACTTCTCGACCTGACCTAGCACCTTTCTCTTTAGAGGGAAATCTAAATTAAACTAGGCTTGAGGCGGGTCGTTTCTGGGTCTGTTCTAAGGATATTTAGTTAAAGCACCCAGAGAACTTTCGTGTTCGGTGAAGACAGCATCCTGAAAGCAGACATTATACTGAGAATCCAACTGTGGTTTTGAGGCTAGATGCTAACTATGCTGCCTTGAAGAAAGAACTCATGGGTGTCTGGGGCAGGTTTCCTACACTTAACCGTTGTGTGCGTAGATCGTGGAATGACGTTTGCAGCGGGATAAGCTGTAGAAGTCAGGTTTCAAGTGGAGATTTTTAAGTCCCGGGCTGCAGATTGATGTGCACGTAGCTGTCCACAGCCTCGGTGCCGTTTTTCGTGCCTGCTCACAAACTTTTTTCTCGTCCTGTTTTACTCTACACTTGCCCCACAAGTGCTTTGCTATAAACAGACTGATAATCAGAGGACAGTAACTTGTAAGGAGCTCCAAACCGTGTGTTTATAAGGATTGCTTAAAGAAATTGGTGGAGACCTGGGAGGCATAATAGTTCTCTTTAAAGACTTGAAGAGCTGTCACGTGTACGTGGGATTAGAGTTTTGTCTCCAGTGGTTACAAATGATTGGGAGATGAATTTTAGTTCAATGTAAGGAAAAGCTTTTCCATCCAGTCGGAGTTCTCTAAAGAGAAAATGAGCACTAAATTTCTTGCTGCTTGTAGACGTAGGCCTCACTGTTTTTCAGATCCTCTACTTAGCCCACACCACCTTCATCTCTTGCCTGCCTTGCTTTGACAGCCTTAAGGTTTTGTTTTTCCAACAATTGCCTCCGTATAGTCCATTCTTCGTGTTGTAGTCAGAGTATTCTTTTTTAAACCTTAATCACAATATTTTTCTGGTTAAAATTCTTCAGTGGTTTCCATTGTGCTTATAATAAAATCCAGGCTTATAGGCCTACATGATCTGATTCCTGGCTTGTCTTGTACTACTTTTTTCCTCACTATACCCTGATCATACTGGCCTTTCTGTTCCTTGAATATGTCAGTTTCTCTCCTATCTCAGGCCTTGTCACATTCTTTTCCCCCTTTCTAAACTCCTCTTCCTCAAGTTTTCCCTTAGTTTCCGCTCAAATGTTAGTCTCTCCTGATCATTCTATTAAAACATGCTGCATCTCTCCCCCTCAGCTGTCCCCTCTCTTCATTACAGTCCTGTAATTACTTTGTTTACTTGCCTGACTACTGTTTTTCTCTCTGTGGTAGAATTTTGGGCGGGAAACTTTTCATAATTCTTAGAACAACTGCCAAGCAGATGACAGAAGTTCAGAATTATTTCTCGAATGAAGAAATCAGTTAGCTAATCAAATCAATAAATCAGTCACCAGAGTATTTTAAGTAGAGGCTGAAACAACACTTGGTGGGGATTTTCTAGACTTTAAACCTAATGATTTTTGAGGTCTTACTCTGAGACTCGGTGGTGATAGCATAGTGTGTATTCGTTACTGTCATTGGTTACGTTTACTGGATTACTTATCAGCTTCTGCTCCAAACCTTTTGTCACTTGGTTTCTTGTCCTTTGGCTCTCTGTGGGTTAGGATCTGTCCCGGGTGCTAAACAGAACCTAACAGGTACTAGTTTGGATTAGTCAGTTTATTTGTTCATTTATTGCCTAGGCACTTGCAGGGTACTAAGAACACAGTGGTGAATAAGAGGTCAACATGCACTGTTAAGTTTTTCCAAGAGGTTTGGCTGTGAAAGGGAGCGGAGAGATAGAGATAGGTGGTTACTGGAGGGAGACATGAGAATGAATTTTTTTTTTTAACATAATAAAGGAAAATTATGCGTAAAAGCTTTCAAACAATAGTCTCCCACTCCTCTTTTCCCTTATTCATTGAGGCAACTGTTTTCAACTTTTAAGCTGTGTCTTCTGGAGCATACCTTTATATTTATAAATAATATGCTATTTAAAATAATGCTATAAATTGATACAGCAACTTTAGGTAACATCTGCTGACTTCATATTATGGCATAAGAAACTTTTTAGCATCCTGAAACATTCCCCATTCCCCAGGTGCGCCTCGTCCCGCATCTAAAGGTGAGTTCTGTTGTTTTTAAGATGAGAAATATTTGTGTATGAAGTGTAGGTATTTGATTTAGTTGTGTTCCACGGACAACGGCTGCATTTCTAAGCCAGGACAACCATATAACGCGTTAGTCATAAGTGAAACCAAACAGAGTATACAGAAATCCATCACCTCTTTTGGTAAAAGCAGTTCAGACATACCGTTGATTGATGATAAGGGAATGGGTAGCATTTTTAGTGTTTTGATAAAGCATTCTGCCATTTATGATCTGTTCCACATTTAAGGTACTCTTGTCTATCAGCTCTTCCATGTCACTAGTTCACAATCCCCCTCCCCTCCCCTGATTGCATTCTTTAATCTGTCTTCTCTTCATGCTGTCAATTCAGCCTCTCTGTTCTGGGTTTGTTATACCAACCTAGAGTACCAAGAAGTTCATTTTATCTGCTTTAATGCTTTTTGAACAGTAGTATGCCCTAGCTAGAACCATGGCATAGTTTTGTTTGCTAAATTTTGAAGCTATTTGGCAGACCTACACTTACCAGTTAGAAATGGCTACATCTCCTAAGGAAAGTTGCCTTGACACTTTGTATCAGCTCACAGTTTCAACTCAGTGTTCCAGCTCAGTGTTCCGGAATGATTTTAAGACCTACATGGAAAACATATCTGAGAGACAGTTTAGTTTCCTTCATGGTCCAAGGACGGTAATTTCCCACGTCTTTTTTTCTAATAATCCCTTTGATATATGACTGTATTTCAGGGTGCATTTTTTTGGAGAGGACTGTTATTTCCTTTACTCCCCAGTGTTAGTGCTAATCACCTCAGGGTCACATGGGGAATGCTGTGCTTCAGTAATTGAAGTCAGAACAAGTGAGATTGCTCATCATTTAGCAAAACCTTCTAGGTTACTTGTGATTACAACAGAGGTGCCTTAATATAGGCATCTTGAAATAATCGAATTATTTTATTCTGTGAGTTGATGACTAAATACTCCTGCTTTTGTAAATAATTTTATAACTCTTGGTTTATTTTGTGTGAATAATTTTATTCTAAAATTGTGTAGGAAAGTTTCTCATTTTGGTCAGTAAATTAGGCCAGTGATTGACTGTAATGAATATCAGTATGACAAGGAAGGCTTATGGCTCCATTACTGGACCCTATCCCCACAATTTCTAATTCAGTAGATCTGTGATGCGGCCAAGAATTTTTATTTTTAACAAGTTCCCAGGTAATGCTAATGCTAATTGATCCAGGAACCATGCTTTGAAAACTGTTGAATTAGGCAAATAATGTGATATATATGGTATTATGAGGGTTTGATAACATAGTTAATTCTTAAAATTTGAAATATAAACCTTTTCAGTTTTAAAGAAAAATAATGATTCCTCTAGTGAAGTCACCCCTCAAAAAATACTTTTTTTCCAACTCTGATATATTTTTGACTAAGCATTAGTTTATCTTAGGATATGTATTTCATAATCATATACCTTTTGTCTTATAGCTGGAATAATTTCTCTTCTGGATGAAGAAGAACCACAGCTTAAGGTATGAGTTGAAGAAAAATTAACTGGGCTTAATATGAGTACTTTGAAGCTCTTTGAATTTACTGATAACTGTATATCTTCCACCATTTAAAATAGCCGTCCTACTTAGTCTATACCTAGTCACTGAAATCTAGCCCCAGAGGACAGGACAGTATTTTGGCAACAGCAGTGGTTTTCCCTAGAGTTTAACAAAGCTGAGGCAAATAAATCTCAGTGTGGCACCTGGAAACCACACACACACACACACACACACACACACACACACACACCATTTTTCTTATCAACGGCAATCACAAAAAGTTACTTCTGTATCACATATTTTAAAACTATTTTCATATGACAAAAATTTGGAATATACTTCAGTTGGCTCTAGGCACCTGAATTCATTTATATCCAAACCAGCAGCCTAGAGTCAATCTTACACATACTGTCAAAGAAGAAAAATGTTCAGTATGATAAGGAATGACATTATGTTTTATGATTGAAAACAGAAAGGAAGTATGTAAGCCCAATGGAAAGTCAGTTGGTAAACTTTTGTATTTGTCATTTAGTAAATATGACTTAGAATTTGGCCACTGATTTGTTGGAAACTTTTTTTTAAGGAAGTATAATGGTAAGTCTGTCTCAAAATCGAATTTTGGTTTTATCTTCTACAGGAATTTGCACTACACAAATTGAATGCAGTGGTCAATGACTTCTGGGCAGAAATTTCTGAGTCTGTAGACAAAATGTAAGAATTTACTTTATTTCTATAAATTGGAATAAAGTAGATCAACCTTAATTATCTGTGGGTCTTGTGGCTTATTAATTCATTTAGAGATTTGCTGCCACTAAATTGCGGCTTGAGTATTTAGATTTGGAATTTTTAAGGAGAACCACAGTTTGAACTAGGCCTATACTTCCTAATTTCTTTCAGAGAAGTTTTGTATGAAGATGAAGGTTTCCGGAGTCGGCAGTTTGCAGCCTTAGTGGCATCTAAAGTATTTTATCACCTGGGGGCTTTTGAGGAGTCTCTGAATTATGCACTTGGAGCAGGTGACCTCTTCAATGTCAATGATAACTCTGAATATGTGGAGACTATTATAGGTAATTATCTTCCATCTAGTAAGGCTTTATCTTGTTGGCTTCTTTCTTGCTCTAGTACATATAGCATTTTTTTCCCTGAATCTTTGAGGTTGCCACATTTCATTTTAATTGAAAGTTCATAATCTTTCTACAGTAATTTTATGCAGCCTGAGTTTTTAGATCTGCCCTAGAATTCTGTGCTTTATTTTTTGTCGTAATGAACAATAACATGAATAACAGTAATAATAAAGACACTCTACTCACAAAATATTTTAAGAATGAATCTAAGAAATTATTCAGAAGCAGCCAACTTAACACAAAGATAGTTATCTCAGTGATTATGTTTACCTCTTTTCCAGTGAGCATACTGTTATATGAAAAAATTAAATCAGATTATTGTGAATATCAGAAATTAAATGATAGTAATTTATAGAGTTGTTTCTAACACAGGAAACCATTATTGAGTGTTTCCATTGTACTAGGCACTGTACTGGTCGTTCTTCATAGCATAGTTTATTCCACAGTTGCCCTGTGAAGAAGGAGCTAGCCTTGTTTTACAGATGAGAAAACTTGGGTTTCAAGATGATAAAGGCACATGGCTGTTAAATAGGAGGGTCAGAATTTAAAACCCAGGCTTCCTCACTACGAAATCCATACTGTTTCTACTAGTAGCCATTGTTTTTTTATTTGCTTCTGTATTTTTGAAGTGAGAGGGTAGCACACAGGTAAGGTTTGGGATTCTCTGTCTTGTAAGTTGAACCAGCTCTGTAAGAGTTCGTTCAAAGCTTTTGTAGCTTTAAAAATGTTTGAAAACTCCTGTTCTAATAGATGAAAGAAGGGATTGCATACCCTTCAGACGTGTCTTTTTGACTATCAAGCTTTAGATCATAGTTACAGAGAGCCCAAGAGTGTGTTCTCTGTCAAGTGTGTATAGTATAGTTTTTTGAATTGCTGATTAAGAGGAGATGTGCATTATTCACCTGAACCCTTAAAAGGAGAATATTGGTATTCTCTTTCAGAAATTGGGAAATGCTGCACAAGGCAGTCCAGAGAGGTACTTTTCAAATGTCCCTGAAGTTTGAAGTAAGATTTTGTGTTCACATTTAAAATTTTTTTGCCATGATGGTGTGAGAATGTTGCAAGTAAGTTTATTGTTGTTGGGAACTCACTGAATTGGAGTTTTCATCTGTGAATCCTGTGGGAAGAACAGATGATTTTAAAGAATAGACCGTATCATTTGAAACCAGAGCACTTTCCCTACATTAAGTTAGAAATGGTGAGTTAAGTGCATTTATCTCTTCTCTCTTACTTGAAGGATTTTTTTTTTGATGAATGTTGATAATTTTTTCCAGTGGTGATCTGCAAGTGCTCGCAGTGTTAACATTTTACAAATGATGCTTTTAATCAGGACAGCTGGTCCCTAAGAGGCTATGAGGTGGTAGATGCCTTCCTGTGTATCATCTTAGTCTTAGCTTGTAGAAGGTGATTGTTGACTGGTAGACCAGTTCTGTTTGCTTTTCTTTGTGTGGAAATGGGGTTCACCCTTCTAGTTTTCTTGGGACTATTAGAATGGATTTTTTTAAATGTCAGTGAGATTTGTGAGAGAATATATAAAATAGAATTTAGGAAAGCCTTCCTAGGCTCTTAATGAATGTCATAAACAGTACACTCAGAAAATTCAAGGCTAGAATTTTCAATCTTCTCCCGATTGTTATAAGACTTCAGCTAGGAATGAGGCTCGGTTCTGGAATACAGTTATGACATAAACCTGGTAAGTCAGAGCACAGGTCTCATTTGAAACCTGGGAGGTAACATTTTTCTTCCTCAGTTATTAACTAAGGAAAGCTCCCCAAATGTTATAAATCTGAGATTCCTTTCTGATGAGGTAGGGGAATGTTTCCTCACAACTGCATTTGGTTCAAAAAGCTCATATTAGGGCCTGGTGAAGATTTTCTGCAACCAAACTTGTTTAAGGTCTGCTTGTGAGTGCCACTTAGTTCTTACTAACTGTACCTGAACCTGCCTAATCCTACCTGGATGGACCCTGAATGTGGTATATTCCAATTTATAAAAGTCCTCTGCTTCCCCCAAAATATAGACCCATTAACATGGGCCATCTAGTAGACCAGCAGTTCTTTATCCTAGTTCAAATCATTTCTGTTTCCTGGGGCTATAGTTTGCAACTAATTAATCTTTTCCTTGTACCTTTCTCTTTGAAAGGGAGGGTGACAGGCCAGTGAGTTATAGAGAGGATAACTATTATATATGTCATTCAGCTTGAGTGGCTGTTTTCCTTAAGAAGGTGGAAGAAGGTTTAGGGAAATTTCCTTTCTTGGTTGCTCCTAAAAAGTTTAAGTTATGATTGTAAAGTAGTGTAAGTTGTAAACATGATACCCTTCAGTATGTTGCCTCATCCTCCCCATTCACCCAAATCACTGTGAAATGGGAAAGCCAAATTATGCACATGCACCACTGCATGAATTTTCAGACTCCCTGTTTGGGGGAGAGGGGAAGTATGTGTGAATAGGTTCAACCTACCTCACATTGAGACTGAATATTTTAGCTGATTGCCGGAAAGGTTTTTGGAAATCTTCTTGGGATTGCCTTTAGAACCTGTGGCACATTTCAGGTCATAGACAGACTCTCTACTATCAAGGATCTGATAGTTTCATTAATGTGAAGAAGTGTAACTTATAGCCATGTGATAATTGCTACAATAGGGTTTTTGTTAATATCCTCAATCATGGCAAGTGTTTGTGTTTGAGAGTGAAAACAGCAGCTGTTTGTAGCCAACTCTGTAGAATAAGCAGCTTAGTCAAGTTGAATAACATAATTTTGAATAATAAACAGTAAAAAGAGAAATTTTTTTAAAAAATTATTTATTTTGTGGCTGCATTGGGTCTTCGTTGCAGTGCGCGGGCTTCTCATTGCAGTGGCTTCTCTTGTTGCAGATCACAGGCTCTAGGTGCGCAGGCTCAGTAGTTGTGGTGCACGGGCTTAGTGGCTCCGCGGCATGTGGGATCTTCCCGGACCAGGGCTCGAACCCGTGTCCCCTGCGTTGGCAGGCGGATTCTTAACCACTGTGCCACAAGGGAAGTCCTAGAAATGTTTTAAATAATGTCAGCTTACTGGAATTAGTGTGTAGCCCTGCAGTGTAACTGTTACGAACGGAACAATATTAATTTGAAGGTATAACTTACGGCATTTAAAAAATTTGAAATTTGCTCATTACTCCATAGTCATCCCATAAGTTATTTTTATGATTATAAATGTAGGCATTGTCCTTTCTAGTAGTATAGCCCAATTTACCATCTGATCAGAGTTATTTTATTTCTCTATAGCAAAGTGCATTGATCACTACACCAAACAGTGTGTGGAAAATGCAGATTTGCCTGAAGGAGAAAAAAAACCAATTGACCAGAGATTGGAAGGCATTGTGAATAAAATGTTTCAACGATGTCTAGATGATCACAAGTATAAGCAAGCTATCGGCATTGCTCTGGAGACACGAAGACTGGACGTCTTTGAGAAGACTATACTTGAGTCGGTAGGTAGATGATGGGATTTTAGAGGTTGCTATTGATGAAGAATCAGCAGAGCAAATAATTAAAACTGAAAATTGCATGGATAGTGAAAAGAAAATCTAACTTAGATATAATAAGGTGCTCTTTTGCGAAAAATTTAATTTTATATTTATAAAATATATGTATTTTATGTTTATAAATGAACCTTGGCTGTGTTTTGTGTTTGTCGAATAGTTGCTTTTATCTTACCACATTTATTCCTTTGAGATCTTGCATGGGGAAGTTGTCTTAATTACCCTGCCCTTTTTAAGAAGACTGTATGGGTAAACTACTATTGTAATGCATTTTTCATGGTTAAAACTGTAAGCTACATTCCTGGTTTGGGGGTGTTTTGCAATAATTATGACAGTTGTAAGTCACCAACCAAAGTGGTCAGAGAGGTGCAAGACTGAGTTAAATGGACATTGATCTGCATGCCCACTTTGCCTGCCTCACTACCTATCCTTTTCCACAAGCTAGCTCTTTGCACTCCAGCCATTTTGACCTTGTCTCTTCTGCTAGATGTACCATACCCCATTCCCTTTGCCAAAAGTATTGCCCCTGCCAAAAACATTCCTTTTCCCTTTCTTTCTTTACCTGCTGTATTCCTGTTCAAGATTCACAGTTCAGCTCAACTGTCATTTGTTTACAGATCCTTCTGTCAATCCCTGCCAGCCATACCCTCCTCAACCCTTAGGTCCAGCTAGGTCCACCAGATTATAACCTCCTTAAGGATAGGTACTTTCACCACTGGGTCTCCAAAGCCTAAGGCAGTGTTTAGCAGCAGTGGTAAGATTAGTTTAAATGAGTAAATGAATGAATGACCCAGTGTCATAGAACGGCCCTTATTTTGCTCTGTTTGATTTTTGTGCAGTTGTAGTTTCTCCTTGTCTTCAGGTGAATAGAACTAAAATATTTGTTTTTATTCATTCAACAAATATTTTTTGAGTGCATATTATGTGTCAGACACTGTTCTAGACATTGGAGATACAGTGGCAAACAAGACCAACAGAGTTCCTGCCCAAATGGAATAATCCACTGGGGGAATAGGCAGTGAAGCCTTATTCCCTATAAGGTAAAGGGGTGATACATTTTTTTAAAAAGAATAAAGCAGAGTGAGAAATGCGTCTTACTTTACATCCCAGTGCACATGTACATATAGATGTAACTTAGGATGAAATAATACCTACTTTTTCTACTTACGATATAATCCTGATATTTTAAAATTGTATTTCATTTTTTAAAAAATGCTAGTCCCATTAAGTTGATTTCATAATGTATACGCCGATAGGTCACAACTTGCCTTTTTAAAAAAATATTTTTTTAATCATTGAACAAAGCTATCTTTAAATTTTATAGTGCTTTACAGTTTTCGAAAGTTTCACACACATGATTTCATATAATCCTATAATAACCCTTTTTTATCCCCTACTCCTATATTGCCCTTCCCCCTTCCCTGTCCCCACTGATAACTACTAGTTTGTTCTATCTGTGAGTCTGCTTTTATTTTTTGTTTTATTCACTAGTTTGTTGTATTTTTCAGATTCCACATATAAATGATATCATGCAGTATTTGTCTTTCTCTGTCTGACTTATTTCACTTAGCATAATGCCCTCCAAGTCCATCCATGTTGCTGCAAATGGCAAAATTTCATTCTTTTTTGTGGCTGGGTAGTATTCCATTGTGTATATATATATGTGTGTGTGTGACACCCCACATCTTTATCCACTCATCTGTTGATGGACACTTAAGTTGCTTCCATATCTTGGCTATTGTAAATAACACTGCTATTGGGGTGTGTATATCTTTTCGAATTAGTGAATTTTGTGAATTTTTAATTTCTCAACTCGCTTTTTGAGAAGTACACTTGTAGCTCTTCAGCATGCTTATCATGCTGAAGGACTTTTATAGGTTAGTATCTCAAATATTGGGTATGCTTATTTATGTTGAAGGACTTTTTTAAGTTCGTATCTCAAATATTGGGTATGCTTTGAAGAACCACAAGGTAAACATAAATAAACTGGAGGGGCTTCCCTGCTGGCACAGTGGTTAAGAATCCACCTGCCAATGCTGGGGACATGGGTTTGAGCCCTTGTCCGGGAAGATCCCACATGCCGTGGAGCACTAAGCCACAGTAGTTGTGCGCCACAACTACTGAAGCCCATGCACCTAGAGCCTGTGCTCCGCAACAAGAGAAGCCACTGCAGTGAGAAGCCCGCGTGCCGCAACGAAGAATAGCCCCCGCTCGCCACAACTAGAGAAAGCCTGAGCACAGCAGTGAAGACCCAACGCAGCCAAAAATAAATAAATAAAAATTTTTTAAAAATTTATTAAATAAATAAATAAACAAATAATCTGGAGTCAAAATTTCCTCGGGAGAGCACCAGCTAGATGTGACAGCACTCAAAGCTTGAGTCACTCAGAGCTGGAGAATAGTTCTATCACATTGTGTTCCTGGCCAATGAGTATAGGCGGTAAGTCATGAGGGTTAGCAAGACTAGAGGCAGACACAATTGAAAAGCATAGCCACTTGGTATGTGTACAGCTGTATAGATCTTTTTATAGTAATTAACAGCACCACCACAGTTATAGTATACTATGGTCATATAGTCATGATCCTGGATGATCACTAAATATTTAATTGTTTTCAACCTATTTTTTTTCATGAAGACAGGGAAATAGGTCATTTTCTTTTAAGATTTTCATCTAAAATGGTTAAAAATTTTAAGGTTTATTGTTTAAGTAGCAAATAAATCTTTAGCTGCCTAGAATGACTAAAGAATATCGATTAAAATAATTTGATTTCTAAATAAACATGCTTCAGTAACCAGATAATCATATCTCTTCAAATTATCTCTTTCAGAATGATGTCCCAGGAATGCTGGCTTATAGCCTCAAGCTCTGCATGTCTTTAATGCAGAATAAACAGTTTCGGAATAAAGTACTGAGAGTTCTAGTTAAAATCTACATGAACTTGGAGAAACCTGATTTCATCAATGTTTGTCAGGTAATAACATTGCATTACTTTACACTGTACTGCTGAGCCATGCCTCACTACATTATATTATATAACATCACGTCACTACCATTTCATACATGTATCTCAATTGATCTTTACAACAGCCTTGTGAAGATACTTTATGCGTTTATATTCCATTTTACTGATAAGAAACTGAATCTCTCAAAACTAAAAAGCTGTTATAATATGTTATTTCTATGTATTCTTTTTTTCACTTTGAAAATAACCCAGGCATTTAAGGAAATTTTTGAAAATGAGATTAAAAAAAAAAAGGTAGAAGAAAAGATAAAAACGGTACCTATGTTATGTCATTTCTAAAAAGAATTTCAGCTATAAAAATTATCTTTGGTTTCATTCCCCAAACACCAGCCAAGACCTTTGGGTATATTTTCTTTATCTCTTTTATTGTATGGACTTGCTTGCACACTTTAAAAAAAATTAAGACAGTATAGAAAATATATAAAATGAAAAGTGTATCTTTCCCTTTCCATTGGCCTTTTCCCAATTAAAAGATTCATAACTGTTTTTCCTCCACCTACTAGCACATGTGGAGCTACCTCATTCTTTTCAATGGCTAGATTGTGTTTTATTGACAAATTTTTGTATTCTGCTTAGAGCGCAGCATTTTATCACGCATTTGGTTTGTTATATTTTCATTATAATGTGTTCTCAATATGTGTTTCTATCCTCTATACATATTTAAAATTTAGATTAATACATCCTTTTTTTCAATGCTTTTTTTAAAAATTGAGTATAGTTGATTTGCAGTATTATGTTAGTTTTAGATGTACAGCAAAGTGATTCAGGTTTTTTTTTTTCCAAATTATTTTCCATTATAGGTTATTACAAGATACTGAATATAGTTCTCTGTGCTGTACAGTAAATCCTTGTTGCTTATCTATTTTATATATAGTTTTTGATGCTTTTTAAACCAAGTGTGAAACACAGAAAAAGCTAGAAGAAAAATATCCACCTTTATATCACCCGAAGTCCACCTAACAGTATATTTCCTTTCACTTTTCTCTGTAGAGGTTTTTGGAGTTTTGTTTGCTTCTAAATAGTTTTTAATAGTTTTAAAAATGGTTTTTAAAAACTTACATGAAAAACGGTAGTCCTTTGCCTTCTTCCTCTGTGTATTTCAGTTTTATTCCTCAGAAGTAATTTTATTTCTTTTAGCTATTTTATTCCTTGTCCCTGTAAAATTTTTTTTAATTTATTTTACATTTTTAAAATACATTTTTGAACAGATAATATTACATTCACATGATTCAAAATTCGTGAAGAATCAAAGGATATACAGTAAAAAGTCTTCTTGACACTTCTTTCCTTTGGCTCCCAATTTCCCTTCCCTGGAAGCAAACAGTATCAATTATATATTTCCTTCAATTTAACATTTTTTCATGTTTTGACATTTCATAAATTCTTATACAAACTCTTTCTTTATTGTGCAGTAGTCATTCAGTGGATATACTTTGCCTTTCTTAACCAGTCTCCTGGTATTGGTCATTTATTTTGTTTCCATAATTTCCTATTCTTAATTTATAATAACTTTGGTTAATGTGTTCATTTTGAAATTGAGTTATTTGCTGCTTAAGGGAACAAGAAAATTTAAATTGAATTCTTAAAAGAAAAATCCTAAATTTATTGGGTGGTTTTTGTTAAAACATGTGGCAAATTCTAAGAATAGTAAGAGAAATACTTCAAAATGGTCATTTTAAAATGTGCCTCTTGTCCTGGCCCAGCACAATACAATGTGTTAAATGAATGAACGACTCCTACAATTTATGGTAAAGCAGAAAATAAGTTACTACAGAGCACTTGATAGCGATTTATGGATAAGATTTAAAGAAGCCAAGATTCACTCACCAACCGGTTATTGAATATTGCTGATTGCCAGGCACAGTGTTAGGAGCTGTGAATATAAGTTGTATGGATTTTCTTATGGAAGGCAGATTCCATTTTCAGGAAAACTTTGGTGCCAGGATCAGAAATAGAATGCTAGACTAGATAGTTAGTCTGCCCCAGTTTGCCTTTACTTATATTTGTTCACTATCACTCTGTAAGTATCTTGTAGACAAAGTTTTCAATTATTATGTAATTGTTCTTTATCTGCATTTCAGTGCTTAATTTTCTTAGATGATCCTCAGGCTGTGAGTGATATCTTAGAAAAACTGGTAAAGGAAGACAACCTCCTGATGGCTTATCAGATTTGTTTTGATTTGTATGAAAGCGCTAGCCAGCAGTTTTTGTCATCTGTAATCCAGAATCTTCGAACTGTTGGCACCCCTATTGCTTCTGTGCCTGGATCCACCAATACGGGTACTGTTCCAGGATCAGAGAAAGACAGGTATAAGTATCTTTTTCTGTATGAGAACTAATTCAACAATCTTTATTTCATTTTGGGAATAGATATTTATAGACAACATAATATAAGAATAAATTTCACCATTAGCTTTCATAGATTAGCCTCTTACTAAAGCTATTGCTCTGTTTTGCACTCTGCTGCATACATTAAGGAAAACCAAAGAAATGGACCCTTATGGAAAGAAATGGAAGTGGTTGTCTGATGGGGAGGGTGCTTGCCAGACAGCATGTGTGCTATTTAATCAGGTAAATTAAAAATCTCAGATAGGGCTTCCCTGGTGGCGCAGTGGTTAGGAATCTGCCTCCCAATGCAGGGAACATGGGTATGAGCCCTGGTCTGGGAAGATCCCGCATGCTGCGGAGCAGCTGAGCTTGTCTGCCACAACTACTGAGCCTGCTCTCTAGAGCCCGGGAGTCACAACTACTGAAGCCCGTTGCGCCTACAGCCCCTGCTGCACAACGGGAGAGGCCACCGCAGTGAGAAGCCCGTGCACCACAGCAAGGAGTGGCCCCCGCTCGCCGCAGCTAGAGGAAGCCCACACACGGCAACAAAGACGCAACGCAGTCAAAGATAAAATAAATAAATTAAAAAAAAAAAACTCAGGTGGGGTAGGTTGGGCTAGATTTTAGGCATTTGGGTTACATATTTGTACAGTTAGAAACATTCTCAGCTTTTTTTTTTTTTTTAATTTATTTATTTTTATTATTTTTGGTTGTGTTGGGTCTTTGTTGCTGTGCCCGGGCTATCTCTAGTTGCAGCCAGCGGGGGCTTCTCACTGCAGTGCCTCCTCTTGTTGCGGAGCACGGGCTCTAGGTGCGTGGGCTCAGTAGTTGTGGCTCACAGGCTCTAGAGCACATGCTCAGTAGTTGTGGCACACGGCCTTAGTTGCTCCACAGCATGTGGGATCTTCCCGGACCAGGGCTCAAACCCGTGTCCCCTGCATTGGCAGGCGGATTCTTAACCACTGGACCACTAGGGAAGTCCCCATTCTCAGCTTTTTTAACACTTTTATTAGAACTAATAAAAATTACTGTAAGTCAGTAATCTTGTAATCTTCATTTATTTAGGCTTTCTTTCATTTCTCTCAACAGTGTTTTTGTAGATTTTAGTACAGGAGTTTTGTACATTTTCCCTTAAATTTATTCCTAAGTATATTAGGTCTTTTAATGCTGCTGTAAGTGGTACGTTTAAATTTCAGTTTCCAATTGTTTGTTGCTAATATATAGAATTACAATTGATTTTTCTATGTTAATGTTGAATCCCACAACCTTGCTTAAGTCACTTATTAGGTCTAGTAAATTTTTTTTATAGATCCCTTTATAGAATTTTCTACATAGGAATCATGTCATCTGTGAACAGAGACAATTTTACTTCTTCCTTTATAACTTTCATATCTTTTCCATCTTTATTTTTTTCTGCATTGGTCAGGAAATCCAAACATTCTTCCTTTGTTCCTAATCATGGCGTAATAGCATTTAATTTCTTTCTTTTTGATTTTAAAATTGTCTTTCTCCTTACCCTCTCCTGTTCTTGTGTTTATTTGCTTTCATGTTCTTTCTGAGTTGATCTTAATTTCTGAAGTAATTATCCTTCTTCTTCCATTCCCAGTTTTTCCCTAGTTATATTATTTCATTTCTGATATATAATATTCTTTTATATCTTGTAAAAGTTTTCTTCATATCTTTGACCTCTTTTCAAATAATTTTTTCTTATTATAGTGAATGGGATTTTACTTTGATCCTTTTCTGTGGTTTATCTTTACTGAAATTAGTTTTCCTAAATATTTACAAAGGAGGCTTGATTTAGGATAGTTTTCCTAATTTCCCTGTTCTCTAGAATTTCCTCTTTTATCGTGTTTGTGGAGTTTTAAACAAAATGGTGTCTTTGTGTTCTGAGATCTCCTGGCTCTGTTTCCTTTCTCACTTTTATTTCAGCCTTCTTTTTCCCTCATTTCTGCCGCTTTAATTTGGATTCTGTGCCCAGCATTTTCTCCTCAGTGTAGTGCTTTGACCTAGAAGGGGGTGTCAGCTGGTTCGTTTAAGAGTTGTTGAGGCTCCAGCTGCTTTGCTTCAGACTGGTCTTTGTGGCTCGTGGTGGTGTATCTTCACCTGACCGTGTTTTGGGAATCTGGGAGATACTTTGTCACCTGGTTTTGTTGTCCATATATTTTGCTAACCTAGTTAGTTGCTTTGCGTGTTTTTATGAATTTATTTGGTGGAAATCCAATTAACTGGGTTGCCTCCATCTTATTTTACAATCTTTTTCGTTTCCTAATGGCAGTACTTAAGAAGTAATTAACTGTTTTTTCCTTGCAAGATATTTAATTTGGACATGGTTCAGACCTTCAGTTTGATTAAAAGGAAAAAAAAAAGCCACCCACACATACTATTCAGAAAAGATTTATCACATTAGTAACTATTGGTTCTCTTCCTTTTAGTGACTCAATGGAAACAGAAGAAAAGACAGGTAGTGTACTTGTAGGAAAGACATCAGAAGTGGTAAGTGTGCTTTTTGAAGTTGAGGTTGCCATTTAAACATATATTTCCACACTATATTGTAAATTATTTAAAAGTGCTTCATACCTGCTTTTATGGAGGTTTATTATTAAGTTTGATACCAAAGTTATTTTATAAAAATGGATTTTCTATAAAAAGTAAAATTTTAAATATTCATCCCAGGGAATTCCCTGGTGGTCCGGTGGTCCAGTGGTTAGGACTCGGCGCTTTCACTGCTGACAGGGCCTGGGTTCAATCCTTGGTCAGGGAACTAAGATCCCACAAGCCACACAGCACAGCCAAAAAAGAAAAAAGATCAATCCCAGAAGGCACTTGACTTAGAAGAAATAAAATCCTTAGATCCTTATCAAAGAATGAACTCTGTCCAGAATAACTCTGAATTACCTGTCACAGGGTGAGAAAAAAGTATGGCTTCTAACAAATAAATGGCAACTTATCATAGAGGGGGAGGGGGTAGTTTAGTTGTCTTTATTTTTAGTATTCATGGTGTGTGGAGAGTGGGGCAAGGATTAGAGCAGTGGTCTGTTGGATGTAAATGTTTCCTCCATCAGGATTTTTGGTTTCTGGTTATCAGGTATATAAATTTCAACTCTTCTTCACATGGTTGGAGAGTTGTGTTGATGGCTTGGTAGTTCATGAGATCATATATATGTGTTGGTTAAAGGTGCTTTTTCTCAATTTGGAGGAGGGAGTTTCTCACCTAAACTATAAGTTGGTTGTGTATAAAGTAGTTCTCCTTGCATATCACCAGTAATTAGTTACTCTTTTACAGTTTTTTTTAATATTAAAATATTTTATACTGGAAGTGAGTTTGGAATGAATTGCATTCTTCCATCAAGCTGGTATCATATCTCAATGGCATCTAATAAAGAAATAAATTACTTTCTCTCAAATAAATGATACATGAGTTTGCTAGATCCTACTGTTAAAATATGGGTTTTGTTGTGCGTATGACTGAATTTCACTGGTTTAGTGCTGTTAAAATAAAGTTAGCTTACTGGATTTCAGTAATACAATAATTTTCATTCTTGTTTGTTCGGCAGAGTCCAGAGCCCAAGGATCAGACTTTGAAAATGATTAAAATTCTAAGTGGTGAAATGGCTATTGAGTTACATCTGCAGTTTTTAATACGAAACAATAACACAGATCTCATGATTCTAAAGAACACAAAGGTAGGAAATTCATCTGTAATGGAGGCCTTTTTCTTATATTTATTTCTTTGTTGAATAAGTACTTATATTTGTTATTGAATAATTTGTTGCATTTTATTCCTGATCAAGGAAATAAGTATTTAAAAAAAAATAACAATGGGAGAAATGCTTGATCTTGTTGAAGAAGAAAAGGAATTAATATTGATTGAGCTCCTGCTTTTTGTGCTAGTCTCTCATTGGGAAGTTTAGTGGCTTTTTTTTTTTTAAGTTAGCTTTTATTTGAATGTATACATGTGGCATTTGGACAAATACCACAATCAGAACATTAATACAGGTTATTTGTGTGTTTGTTTTTCCCACTGAACTGCAAACTCCTTGAGAATAGGGGTTCTTACCTTGATATTGTAACCTTTGTTGAGATATTGATCCTAACAATTATTAATATTAATTTTTGAACAGATAATCTATTCATCTGGTTCAAAAAATGTTTTAATATAAAAAGATGCATAGTACAAAAAAATCTTCCTGCCTTGCCTGTGTTATTTACCCAGTATCCTTTCCCAAAGTCATTTATTCATTTTTTATTGTCATATAGTATTCCATTACTAAACAGTTGTTTGATTGAGGTATATGTAATCATGCTTCTCCAGACTTTCAAAATAATTTTTACAGATGGCAAAAAGAATAATATAATTTGCATTTATGACAGTTTTCTGATGTTTATCTTTATAACGCAGTCTCATTAAAAATAAACAAAATAGGGGCTTCCCTGGTGGCGCAGTGGTTGAGAGTCCGCCTGCCGATGCAGGGGACACGGGTTCATGCCCTGGTATGGGAAGATCCCACATGCCGCGGAGCGGCTAGGCCCGTGAGCCATGGCTGCTGAGCCTGCGCGTCCAGAGCCTATGCTCCGCAACAGGAGAGGCCACAACAATGAGAGGCCCGCGTACCGCAAAAATAAATAAATAAATAAAAATGAACAAAATAACTTTGGTGCTTGCCAGAGTTACAGTGCCGGAAGAGGTGCAGCATTGCTCCTCAGGTTACCCCAATACTTTGGAGACCTTGAGCAAGGTACTGAAGAGAAATGGCGAACTGTTCAGAAACCAAAAATTAGAAAGTCTGCTGTATAAATTCCTACCCAAAATCTACTACTGACCTCAAGTTAAGACCACAAATAAAACTTTGTTTGACTTGCTTGTTTTTTATAAGCTAGCTATTTAATGTTTATAAAAGAAATATCCAAGGTTCATATGTTAAATACCAGTTCAGTTTATTCATGTTTTCACCACAAAACAGGGCCTCTTACTGTGTGTTCACATGCAAGCTTGCGTTTGTAGGAATACTTTGCTAATGATAAAAATCTGTATTTGTTTTTGTAGGATGCGGTAAGGAACTCTGTGTGTCACACAGCAACTGTTATAGCAAACTCTTTTATGCACTGTGGGACTACCAGTGACCAGTTTCTTAGGTAAATATGCTTGTAGGTTCCCACTTTGGTTTAAAATTGTCTTTGACAGAGACTCTGTTGACATTGTCACATGGATGTGGGGAACTTTCCCTGCCTGACAGTCCTGAATTTTAAATTCTACTTTTCTATTTTATAAATTTTTTAAATTGCATATGCCTACTTGTTTTGAGGTAAAATTAATTTTCTCTATTAGTTGCCTTGAATATAGGTTTTTGAATGAAATACGTTAAGCTTAGAAATTTGATACAGTTTTGCTTTTGTTCATAGTGGAATTACATGTCATGCATTTTTAAAGTCCTCAAAATATTAAGAACAACTTAGGAGGTAAAATGGAATCATCAGTAACTTGAGATCCATAAAGTAAAATGATTTGTAACAGCTCAAGGTGAACATTTTAATGCTTTGACGTTAGCGTTATAAAAAGCTTTATGGAGTTCATTTCAGTAGTGTTGCTGAATTTCCTTTTCTTACAGAGATAACTTGGAATGGTTAGCCAGAGCCACTAACTGGGCAAAATTTACAGCCACGGCCAGTTTGGGTGTAATTCATAAGGTAATATATACCGATCACTGTGAGCAGGCATCAGAACAGAAGCAATTTTCCTGGAGTTAAGAAAAAAACTAAAGTTTACTATAATTCATTGACAGGTACATTTTGTTAAATTGGGTCAGTCCTCATACAGGGAAGGATAAAGTAAAGAAGAAATGTGTGTTTGTTTTTTTTATAAAAAGTGGAAGCCTTTTTCCTGTGAAGACTAGCTAAGACATTTCTCAAAATGAATTGAAATAAGTTATTTGCATTATCTAAGATGAATTTGGGGAACTGTTATAAAACAAGGAGGGGGTGGGAATTGCAGCATTTGTTTCTAACCAGGATGTGACTGGGTCATTTAAAGGCTGTCTTCTTGTGTGAGTGATAAAGTTGCTTAGGAGAGAGCCCCACTTCCCCCTTCACTCTGGAGAAAAAGCAATAATCATAGAAAATATTACATCTTCTTTTCTCTAACATTCTTTTACTGACACCTTTGTGGTGGCTCAAATTTACAGGGTCATGAGAAGGAAGCATTACAGTTAATGGCAACATATCTTCCCAAGGACACCTCTCCAGGATCAGCCTATCAGGAAGGTGGAGGTCTCTATGCACTAGGTCTCATTCATGCCAATCATGGGGGTGATATAATTGACTATCTGCTTAACCAGCTTAAGAATGCCAGCAATGATGTAAGTATTAGAATGGCAAAATAAATTCCCATTACTTAAGAGTCCAGGGAGGGCTTCCCTAGTGGCGCAGTGGTTGGGAGTCCGCCTGCCGATGCAGGGGACATGGGTTCGTGCCCCGGTCCGGGAAGATCCCGCGTGCCGCGGAGCGGCTAGGCTCGTGAGCCATGGCCGCTGAGCCTGTGCGTCCGGAGCCTATGCTCCACGGCGGGAGAGGCCACAACAGTGAGAGGCCCGCGTACCGCAAAAAAAAAAAAAAAAAAAGTCCAGGGAAACATTAAATTTGCCAAATTATTTCAGTGAATAGAAATTTTGTAGGATTCCCAAACCAGTACTGTTCTCATTGAATCTTTTCTTTCTTTCTTTATTTGGTTGCATGGGTCTTAGTTGTGGCAGGCGGGCTCCTTAGTTGTGGCTCGTGGACTCCTTAGTTATGGCTGGCCAGCTCCTTAGTTGCAGCATATGGGCTCCTTAGTTGCGGCATGCATGTGGGATCTAGTTCCCTGACCAGGGATCGAACCCAGGCCCCCTGCATTGGGAGCATGGAGTCTTAACCACTGTACCACCAGGGAAGTCCCTAGAATCTTTTCTTTTGAACGTAGTTTCCTCTCCTTCTCTATAAGCTAAAATTGTGCTTCTCAGTCCTTTAAACCTTGTGTGTGAGGAGCAAAATAAAGTACCAGATATTTATATTGATAAAATATGTGTTGTATTCCCACACTTCAGAGTCTTGTTATGTTATATAAGTGACTTTAGTGATCATTTAGCCTAATTCTATTATTTTTCAGGAAACTAAAGCTCAAAGAAATTGCATGTACTCTTTTGGGAATCAGAATTCTTGCTTGTTTGAACTTCGATGGTTTTTTAAATGTAACTCTTTTGGAAAAACTTACTAAGCAGCCCTGTTCTTTTTTTAAGGAACCTTGACACATAGGATTTTAGACTTTAACTTTTATGTTAGTCTCTTTTAGAAGGTTATCGGGAGAGTAGCTAAGTGAGCCAGAAAATTCTGTCCTACTTCAGTGAAAAGACTGAGGCCAGTAGGAAGGTCTTTCTCAGCTAATAAACCCCCTATCCACAAATCATATAGTTTATACATATCTCTACCTCATTTCCTCTGTTGGTCTCAGGTAAAAATTTTCTTGTCAGATAAAACTTTTTGGTTACCAGCAATAAAACCCTCTGCTTAAACAAGGAGTTTATTGGAAGTAGCTTATTTAATTAAAGGAAAAGCTGATGAACCAGTTCTCACAAAGGTTAAGCACAGGGCAGTTCTAGGAATCTAGATAATAAGAAGTAATGGGATCATCTCTTCAGGGCACTACTGTCAGGATGAATGAACTTGAAATGTTTTTGGTCCTCAGGTCATTCCACCTAAGAAAGATTAAAATTCCAGAGGAGCATCTGATTGGCCTGTCTTGGGTCACAGGCCCACACTTTCGCTAGGGGAAGATGGGAGCTTACTTTAAGTGATGGTTCCACCAAGACTCGAACCAGTGGGGAGGAATATTCCCCAAGCAGGAGTGGGGTGCTGTCACCAATAAAAGGATACCGTACATTCAAAAGTAACAGATCACCACAAAAGTGTTCTTCAAATAAAGACTAACTTTTGGTCTTGACACCATTTTCTCCCACTTTCTTCATAACCATGAAGTTATGAAGAAACTTTTTTCTCCTTTATCTTCAGTTTCCTTCTATGCTGCCTCCCTCAGTCCACAAGCATCTTCAGGTCTCACCTATCCTAAAAAAATCTTTCCTCACCACTTGCTTCTCCCTTTTAGTTGTTGTCATCTTTCTCCTCCCCTTGTCATGTGAATTTATTAAAAGAGAGCTGTACTGTCTCCACTTTCATTTTTTTCATTTCCTTTTCAACTCACTATTATTTTGCATCAGCAAGCAGCATTCTTTTGAAACTGAAATTGGTGAGATTACCACTGGCCCTTTGTATCCTTTGATCATACTTCCTAGGCCAGCTGCTTTCCATGCCTAATATCACAACGTATTTTGAAATTAGAATGAAAGTTGGATTTTAAGTGCAGTGTACCAAATAAATGGAGCCCATCCTTTTTCTCTAGATTGTTCGACATGGTGGCAGTCTGGGCCTTGGTTTGGCTGCCATGGGGACTGCACGCCAGGATGTGTATGATTTGCTAAAAACAAACCTTTATCAGGATGATGCTGTGACAGGTAAGTTATTCTTTCCAAAGATAACAAACTCTAGGATTAATTAATGTAACTGTAATATTTGTTTTCTACCTATATTTTGTGGTCTCTTAAAAATCTAATGGATTTCTCTATTTGTAGAGAATTCTTTTTAGGAAGTATAGGAATAGATTTCTCTATTTGCCCCATTTATCAAACTCATTTTATAAAAATATGTTTTGTGATATATAGGCTTTTTAAAATGGTATGTCTTGTGTGTATGTCTGTATAACTGACTTTTGCAAATAGAAGTTTATTAGAGTGATCTGCTTGTATCCTGAGGCTGTCTCTACTGCTAGGTGATAATGTAGAAAAAATATTGCCATAATGTCTCCTTTGAAATCTCTGTAGGATTTTGTAGTGTATCCTATCAAGATTTAAAAGGAAAATAGCTGTAAATATATGGATGTACTTCCACATAAACTATTCTTTATGTCTGATGACTTGAAACAATGCTCTCAGAAGCTAATGGTTGTTTTGATAGTTGATGCTAATAGTTAGCACTTCCAATAGGATATGTTTTATTTACTTTACGTACATAACTCTTACTCTTTAATGTTTTGCTTTTCACTCACTAGGGGAAGCAGCTGGCCTGGCCCTAGGGTTGGTTATGTTGGGCTCTAAAAATGCCCAGGCTATTGAGGACATGGTTGGCTATGCACAGGAAACTCAACATGAGAAGATTCTACGTGGTCTTGCAGTTGGCATAGCATTAGTGATGTACGGGAGGATGGAAGAGGCTGATGCTCTCATTGAATCTCTCTGCCGTGATAAGGTCACATATTATTCATCCTTTTTTCCCTGCATTTCCTCACCCTCCGGTTATTATATCCAGCATTTACAGAAACACTTAACCTTTACTGGAAATTATCTTTGTTCCTATCAGAACTCTTAGGCACATTTGTTGATAAAACTTCTCAAAAGATATATAAAGCCTTATAGAATTTAGGAAAGAAAAACACTGATTAAAAGAGGTGAGCAGGGCTAATTTGAGAATTTTAAATTTAATCAAGACTTCAGTGATTTTCAAATAAGCAGATTTAGAAAAATTCTTTAGAAATATATAAGTTGATTTCTTTTAGAAATAATGTTTTGGGGATGATTTCATAATCATTTAATAAGACATAAAGTTTACTTCATTGTTTTTTCATCAGAAAACAGTGCCAATCTCTATACTTATTTATTTGGGTGAGATTTTTTTCCTTTGCCTTTTGTTTTGTTTTTACAATGGTATTGTATATGGTAGGTAGTCAGTGGTAAACAGTACTGTCCTCTGTAATCTGATAAAAACATCCACTGCTATAGTTTATTGATAAAACTAATTATTTTGCTCACCTATCAGACTACATATCTCTTCCACTCAGTGCTCAGTGGCCAAGAATTAAGTGGTAAGGTAAAAGCAAGTTAGAATGTAGAATTAGAAGCAAGCTGCTTTGTTGTTTGACAAATGGAAGTTGAGAATCATAGGGCAGTGAGTGTTGGTATTGGGCTTGAGTTTATACTTTATAAAAAGTGTGAGGCAGCATAGGCATGTTGCACAGAATATTGGGAATTAGAAGCAGTTAACTACTACCATATTAGAGTCTTTTAATTCTCCATTTGTGTAGAGAACTGCCAACCACAAAATGGTGCTCCTTGAGTTCATTTCTTACCTAAAACCAGCTCCCCTGATGGATGAAACTAAGCCCGTAGAAGTTACTATCTGAAATAAGTTGATGATTGATATTGAATTATTTCTTAGGATCCAATTCTTCGACGATCTGGAATGTATACCGTGGCCATGGCTTATTGTGGTTCAGGTAACAACAAAGCTATTCGCCGCCTGCTACACGTTGCTGTAAGTACTCTGACCTTTCTTGGATAGACATGGAAGAGAAAGTTTGCAGACGGACACTAAATGTGCTGATGACTGCACACCCACACCACATAACTATCACCAGCGGCCCCAGGTTCAGATTCTCATTCATGGAGCACAGTCAGCCATAACCTAGCGCCAGGTTCACTTAGCTTTTCAGAAGGATACAGGAAAGGATGACAGTGTGTCTATTTGAATGAAAGTCCTTAAAGTCATTTAGGAGCAACTTCTGAAACTCTATTCCAAGGGGCACCCTCATTTATAAGGGACAGGACCATGTGAATGGATCCAGGAACTTGGACATGCACTAGAACACAGCAGGGAATGACACGGAGTCTTTGGCATCATTGAGCTTAATGGAATACATTGAGCTTAGGGAATACAGATGCCAGAACAAATTAATACAAGTGTAATGAGAGTTACAACACAGAAAACTCAAACTGCGTATCAGCTGCTTCCTTTGAGGAACATGATATGTCTTCCCGTCTGCAAATAAATTGTAAAGCATTCGTCTAGGACTTCAACACACCTCAGGAGAATTGTTCCTGGGTATTCCATATTTATTGCTATGATTGTGTATGGAATTTTCCTCCCATTACATTTTCTGCCAGGTTATTATTGGTGTAAAACAAAAGCTATTGATTTTTTTAGATTTATTTTGTAAACTGGACACCTTATTAAACTCTTCTATTGTGTTTAAAAAAAAAAGACCATGTGAATGTGTGCAGCCACCCCAGGGTAGGGAAGTCTAATGAACAATAGGAACGACTTCTTTTTCCAGCCTGTGAAGTTAGCTTCCAGGTACCCCTAAGGGACATGCTCTATGACAGGAGACACATTGCACAGGAAAGCCAATGCCCATGTTTTCCAACAGGCTTTTTCCACTCAGCGTCACCCAATCCAGGTACAGTTTTTCAGTGATCAATAATGTTGCCTGATAACACAGTGGACGTTCCATATGTCTTAACCCAGTAGGTTTCTACCATCTTGGTGCTGGGAGATGGTAGACCCAAGGTCATCTTCCCATGCAGAAAGGGTTTAGAGCTATTATTATTTCTTTCTTCCTAGAGATATTCACATGACACAGTATTTATTAATAATTTATTATTTATCAGTGCAGCATGTGGTATGTTATAGATGGTTGTATTTTGCTTGAGTTTAGGACATACAGTTTTGAAAACAACATTGAAGGAATGGTTAGATTTTCAGCGTGGCCCACAAAAGCTATGGTAGAGCTGAAATAGTCTTTAGAAGTAGCCCTGCATCTTAAACTTCACCAAACTATAAAGGCTTCTAAGCCTTGAAATGAAGAAATTCTCAGATGAATTTTTCTTAATTGGGGTAAGACATTCTAATAGAGGAATACAGTAGTCGCCCCTTACCCACGGGGTATATGTTCCAAGACGCCCAGGGGATGCCTGAAACCACGGATAGTACATATACTATGTTTTTTCATATACATAACATACATACATACCTGTAATAAAGTTTAACTTATAAATTAGGCACAGTAAGAGAATACCTGAATTGCAGCATCACTACTCCTGTGCTTTGGGGCCATTATTAGGTAAAATAAAGATTATTTGAATATAAGCACTGCAATACCTCATCGATCTGATAACTGAGAGGGCTACTATGTGACTAGTGTGTGGATAGCATAGACAACTGAGATACACCAAACAAAGGATTGATTTACATCCCAGGCGGGACAGAGTGGGATGGTGTGAGATTTCATTAGAATACTCAGAATGACATGCAATTTAAAACTTATGAATTGTTTATTTCTGGAATTTTCCATTTAATATTCAGACCACAGTTGACTGTGGGTAACTGAAACTGCTGAAAGTGAAACCATGGATTAGGGAGGTGGCTACGGTAATATACTAATGAGATCTAGTTTACATTTAAATGATGTGGGCCTCTCATATCAGTTTATTCTAGTAATGTGATGAATGTAGTAATAGGATGCATGTAGTATAATGTAATTATCCTTTAAATTTTTTCCTAGGTAAGTGATGTTAACGACGATGTCAGGAGGGCAGCAGTAGAATCACTTGGGTTCATTCTCTTCAGGTAATAATTTCTAACTTCTGATTCTATTTATATTCCATTTCTATTTGTAGTTAGTAATTAAACAGAAACTAAATATCTGAGGAAGTATGTCTAGGTTCAGAGTGAGGACCATATAACATTAAAGTTAGTACTGTTCCTCTGAAAAAGAAGCCAGTATGTTTTGAGAGTCTGAGATGCTCTTTGAGAAGCAGTAGTCCTCTTCCCATGTATATTGGTAATTCAAAAGGGATGCTATCTCTCACACAGACTTGTAGAGTTCTTGAAGCTCTTTAATGAGAGTGAAAGGTATTAGGTTTTGTTTAAATGCAAAGGAGTAGAAAATGTGCAGATTTGGAGATGCCCTTGGCATTATAGTATGGTTGTGATGTAGAGGACACACTCTGAAACCAATCTGCCAGGATGAATCTTGGACCTGTCACTTACTAGCTGAGTGACTTTGGGCTTGTTACTTAGCGTCTTTGAACTTCAAATTCCTAAGGGTATAGTAATAGTACCTAAGACTGTTTTTTGACAGTTAAGTGAATTAATATGTCTAAAGTCTTTCGAACTGTATCTGGCACTAGTAAGTGCTATTCAAGTGTGTATGAGTAGTGGCAGTTGCAATAGTTGTGGTAGATGCAGTAGTACTTCTTACAGTAGTTCTTCTCTCCAATTTCATATACACTGTTTCTTTTCGCTTAGGTACTTTATCTTAAAATGCAACATAGGAAAATAAAAAGTATTTCTTTCAGCTCGTTTTTGGGCACTGCTTATTAGAGTTTACTTGTGGTGAAATTACACAGTAAAATAAGTTCTGAAGGTGCATGTAAGATGAGTTTCATGTACTTTTCATCTTTGGTATAGATTGTATATATATTTTTTCCAACAAATATTTACTCAACATCCACTGTGAACTGGTTAGAGGACCTTCTCTAAGATGCAAGATAGGAAGTTAACCATTTACTGCAGGCACTAAGTATATTTTTCCTATTGTGGATAAAAATGTTGAATAAAACAGCAAAGCACACATCCATATAACATGTTAATAGGTTTCTCCTTACACCAGTCAGTTTTGTTGAATGAGGTTGTTCAAAAGAATACTAATCTCCTTTACTGTATTACCTCTAACCTCATTTGTCTAACTTGTTCACAGAGAGACTAGAGAACTTTCACTAAATCCTAAAGTCATAGTATTTATACAGATCTACTAGTCTGGTACCTCTAAAACAGATTATGTGGTTAATTGGTTATTATTGTTTTTAGTAAATTCATAGAAGTATCACGTGTTCATTGATTCCTTTTCTGAGATCTGATAAAACCTATTTGTGTTAAGCTATTGCACATTTTTTCAAAAGATCTACAGCAGGCTCCATAGTTTAAATTTCTTGAGTCCTATCTCTTTTTGAACACTGGAATATTTAGCCACGTACAGTCCTTTTGTATCTTTGCCATTTTCTGTTTTTGCTCAGATTTGTCAACAGTGGTTCTACAATTATATTCACAAGTTCTGTTTCAGGGAAGTGATTCATTTAGCTTAGAGACTTGAACTCATTTAAGACACCCAGTCTCTTCACCTGTTTTGCATTTTGATCAGTCTTAACAACGTTACTTTCTATCTTTTCTGGTCTAAAAAGCATTCTCCTGAGACAAAAGATGGAAGCAGAATAGAAGTTGAATAGTTCTGTTTCCTTCCTGTCATCTTTGGCATATCATTTTAGCCAACCTGTGATGCTAACCTTTCCTTAATTTTGTTCTAGAGATTAGACACAATTGAAAACCAAAAACAAATGGTTTTATTATTGCTATTCGGGGAGGTTTTTTTTTAATTCTTATTGGAAAACTAGATAATTTGTATATGGAAAATATATTATTCTAGGTGTGCCCTTAGTAACTATTGGCCTGTATAAAGAATCCTACTCATCATGGTCTCTTCCTGTGTTTTATCTATTCAGTCGGCTACTAACTGTTCCTATTAGTCACTTTATATTTTATATCATATAAATCAGTCACCTAGTGTGTGTATTCTGCCACACAGGAAGTTGAGCTTTCGTGAAAACTGTTTTTCTTCCATTTTTAACCTGACAGTGTTTTGCTCTCTAATTATCAAAATTCATTTCTGCCCTTGTGTTTACTGTAGCTTACACATGTGCTCAGTTCCCAGTTTCAGCAGCAGATGTCTTCCATGAGCTGCTTTTAGGCTTTGCTAAGATCTCTACTACCTAGGATACTCAGATCCAGCTAATGAGTTGTTTTTGTGCTCATTATTTCTAAGGGACCATTCAGAGTTCTGTTGCTGTTGTTTTCTTTTTTCTTCATAATATGATTCTTATAAGAGGTAGAAACTGGAAAAGACTTTATAGGTAACTTTGTCTAAAACTTCATGGATGAAGAAAATTAAATGTAATCAACTTGTCTAAGGAGTTGCAGTTAAAGCCAAGTTCTCTAATTTTAGATTGTTGTCAATTCCCTGGAGTGATTTTTTTTTTTTTTTTTTTTTGCGGTATGCGGGCCTCTCACTGTTGTGGCCTCTCCCATTGCGGAGCACAGACTCTGGACGCGCAGGCTCAGCGGCCACGGCTCACGGGCCCAGCCGCTCCGCGGCATGTGGGATCCTCCCGGACCGGGGCACGAACCCGTGTTCCCTGCATCGGCAGGCGGACTCTCAACCACTGCACCACCAGGGAAGCCTTGGAGTGATAACTTTTAAAGGTGAAAAAAACCTTAGAAATAAAACAGTATTCCCATTTTTTTTTTGAAGAGAAGAAAATTGAATTACAAAATTGTTAACAAAACTTCCTGTTGTCATAGAGCTGAATGGTAGAACAGAAATTCAAAACAAGTCTCAGGATAGACCAATGCTTTCTCTACCATGCCTTTCCTTCAGAGCGTCTTCTTTCTGAGTGGCTGTGATAGAACATTTTTATTCTCAAATTTCCTTATTAAGTTTAATATTTGGAAAGTTTCTGTACTGTATCCTAAGAATTAGTAAATGTTTTCTGATGTGTCATCGGTTGCTTTCTTAGTGTGCTCCATTTTATCATTTCTTCCCTTTTAAATGATACTTTTAAAATAACCACAGACATTTGGCCCCCTTGAATTGTGTTTTAAGGATTTATTTCTTCTTAATTTTTAAAACTTCTTTTAAAGTGTACTTATTGGACACAAATACTGAAAACATATCAGTAAACACATATTTGTACTTCAGCAACTAAGGTGAAATTGTCTTTGTAGGAAACTAAAAATTTTCATGTGTAGGGCTTCCCTGGTGGCGCAGTGGTTGAGAGTCCGCCTGCTGATGCAGGGGACACGGGTTCATGCCCCGGTCCGGGAAGATCCCACATGCCGTGGAGCGGCTGGGCCCATGAGCCGTGGCCGCTGAGCCTGCGCGTCCAGAGCCTGTGCTCTGCAACGGGAGAGGCCACAACAGTGAGAGGCCCACGTACTGCAAAAAGAAAAAAAAAAAATTTCATGTATATTATCTCCTTTATTCTTAGGATAGTCCAGGGAGTTGTAGTGTTTTCACTGTTTCTTTCTACTGGTATTTGTGGGTTATATGTTCATAATCTGTATGATAAAAATAGAAAATTAAATTGAAAAACATTCTTGCCAAGTTGAAATGAACCTAGTGTAATTTTAATCCAGTAAATAGGTGATTCGTGGGTCCATTGTTATTAGTCTAGTCAGCAGATTTATTGTCACTACTCTGTACAGTACTGTGCTTGGCATTGACTGAAAACTCAGTTGGAATTGAACAGAATCTGAATTATTTCATCTTCACATCGGAAAGGAAAATGAAGAAAGAGGCTAATAGAAGTATTAGTTTTTATATACTTGTTGAAATTAAGTTGCTATAATGGTGAACAAGGTGATGATCTGATATAGACCTTTCTTAAAATTAGATAGGGCTTCCCTGGTGGCGCAGTGGTTGAGAGTCCGCCTGCCGATGCAGGGGACACGGGTTTGTGCCCCAGTCCGGGAAGATCCCACATGCCACGGAGCGGCTGGGCCCGTGAGCCATGGCCACTGAGCCTGCGCATCCGGAGCCTGTGCTCCACAACGGGAGAGGCTAAAACAGTGAGAGGCCCACATACCGCAAAAAAAAAAAAAAAATTAGATAATCTTTGATATCCGTGATCATCTTTGCTATGACTTAAGCTTACAATATAACACTAAATATTTCTCAATTTATACATTAATTTACTTGCAGATATGGATGGATCTCACAAGATCAGAGGGAGATTCTTGGTGCAGATACTTTTTAGACCACAAAAAATGGTTTCTTGAATAGAAATATGTTGTATCATCATAGGTCCTTAGCATTTGAAGGAACCCTAGCAATCAGATAGTTACCACCAAATGTGTAAATTATCTTTACAATATCTCCATTCACAATTTTGTATCAATTTGATACATATTCTCTGTGTGCTGTTTTCTGTTTCTGCCTCAGTGTCTGGATGCTGTAACTTCCTTTAGTTTTGTTTTTTTAATTCTTCCTTCTATCTGCATCTTTGTTTTCCCCTCGCATTCAATTAACAATAATAATGGGGCTTCCCTGGTGGCGCAGTGGTTGAGAGTCCGCCTGCCGATGCAGGGGACACGGGTTCGATCCCCGGTCTGGGAAGATCCCACATGCCATGGAGTGGCTAGGCCTGTGAGCCATGGCCACTGAGCCTGTGCTTCCGGAGCCTGTGCTCTGCAGTGGGAGAGACTACAACAGTGAGAGGCCCGCGTACTGCAAGGAATAAATAAATAAATACGGAGTAGAGTGAAAAAAATTTTTTTCAAAATTATTCTTCTAAATAGGTACAATCTATTCCTTTTCTTTGAAGGTAGAACTATTAAAGAGAGTCCCTTTGTTGCCATAGCAGTGGTTAACTTCGAGATTTGCTTTTAAATATAGATTTCCTTAAAATGTTTTAGAATAGAAATATCAGTTATGTATCAAAATGCTAAAAATTTTGTGCTGTGTTGTACTTTTTCAGGAATAGTTTATATTGGAGTTGTATTTCTTTTTCTAGAACCTTCTGGAAATACTAGAATGATCTCATTAACTAGCTCTCAGCTAACTGTAAGCAAGGAATTTTTTTTCAGGAATTGAAGCTGAACAGCTTAAAGGTCTTATAGTTAATTCTGTGGGTGTGCATATGTTTAAGCACATACACAAATTTGAAGTCAGTATAGGGCATGTGGGAAGATATTCCTTCTAATCTAGATTGTCTAGGGATAGAGCTTTGCCAGTGAGATTGCCATCTCTAGTATTTAAATTTTCTGAAACAATTTTATATGCCATCAGATACCTAAGACACAGTTTGGAATACTGTTGGAGTGATATCTGAAAACTTAATCTCTGACTTGGCAAGAATGTAAATCTTAACATACGCCAAACACTTCATATTAGAGACTGGAACCAAAATAGATAAGAATGACTTTTTTTTTTTTTTAAGGAACGTAAATTATTTTGCCTCTTATTCAAGATAACCCATCCCTTTTTTTTTTAACATCTTTATTGGAGTATAATTGCTTTACAGTGTTGTGTTAGTCGCTGCTGTATAACAAAGTGAATCAGCTATACATATACCTATATCCCCATATCTCCTCCCTCTTGTGTCTCCCTCCCACCCTCCCTATCCCACCCCTCTAGGTGGACACAAAGCACTGAGCTGATCTCCCTGTGCTATGTGGCTGCTTCCCACTAGCTATCTGTTTTACATTTGGTAGTGTATTTATGTCCATGCCACTCTCTAACTTCATCCCAGCTTACCCTTCCCCCTTCCTGTGTCCTCAAGTCCATTCTCTATGTCTGCGTCTTTATTCCTGTCCTGCCCCTAGGTTCTTCAGAGCCATTTTTTTTTAGATTCCATATATATGTATTAGCATATGGTATTTGTTTTTCTCTTTCTGACTTACTTCACTCTGTATGACAGTCTCTAGGTCCATCCACCTCACTACAAATAACTCAGTTTTGTTTCTTTTTATGGCTGAGTAATATTCCATTGTATATATGTGCCACATCTTCTTTATCCATTCATCTGTTGATGGACACTTAGGTTGCTTCCATGTCTTGGCTATTGTAAATAGAGCTGCAATGAACATTGTGGTACATGACTCCTTTTGAATTACAGTTTTCTCAGGGTATATGCCCAGTAGTCGGATTGCTGGGCAGTATGGTAATTCTACTTTTAGTTTTTTAAGGAACCTTCATACTGTTCTCCATGTCATGTATCAAGAATGTATCAACTTACATTCTCACCAACAGTGCAAGAGGGTTCCCTTTTCTCCACACCCTCTCCAGCATTTATTGTTTGTAGTTTTTTTTGATAATGGCCATTCTGACCAGTGTGAGGTGATAACCTCTTTGTAGTTTTGATTTGTATTTCTCTAATGATTAGTGATGTTAAACATCCTTTCATGCGGAGATAACCCACCTTTAACACTGCTGAAAAAAGAGTTGTCACAAAAATGCCTAAAGTTTTAGTGATTTAGGAGTTAAATTTGTAAGGTATACTCTTTCTGGCAGATGACATAGAGCCCATAAGATCTGTAATAGAACCATGTTCTAGGAAAGGATTCTGCAATTTGAATTTTATATACCTGGTTTTCTTATGCTGAGTGAGCTTCTCCATAGCCAGCATATTTCTTGTGATAATTTTCTTAAACTGTGTTGCCTGGAAGGGAGCAAGGACGGAGCAATAGGCTGAGGCATAAGAATGGGTCAGCCTGAAAAGGAAAGGCTGAGATATGGGCTGTCTTCACTGCAGATTCCCTCAGCCTAAATTTATTCACCATTTATGTGAGTAGCATAAAAATAAAATATCAAGGGCTTCCCGGGTGGCGCAGTGGTTAAGAATCCGCCTGCCAATGCAGGGAACACGGGTTCGAGCCCTGGTCCGGGAAGATCCCACATGCCACGGAGCAACTAAGCCCATGCACCACAACTACTGAGCCTGCACTCTGGAGCCCACAAGACACAACTACTGAGCCCATATGCCACAACTACTGAAGCCCACGTGCCTAGAGCCCGTGCTCTGCAACAAGAGAAGCCACTGCAGTGAGAAGCCTGCGGACCGCGATGAGGAGTAGCCCCCACTCGCCGCAACTAGAGAGAACCCGCGCACAGCAACGAAGACCCAACGCCGCCAAAAATAAACAAAATAATTAAAAAATTAAAATATCGGGGCTTCCCTGGTGGCACAGTGGTTGGGGGTCCGCCTGCCGATGCAGGGGACGCGGGTTCGTGCCCCGGTCCGGGGGGATCCCACATGCCGCGGAGCGGCTGTGCCCGTGGGCCGTGGCCGCTGGGCCTGCGCGTCCAGAGCCTGTGCTCTGCGGCAGGGGAGGCCACAACGGTGAGAGGCCCGCGTACCGCAAAAAAAAAAAAAAAAAAAAATTAAAATATCAAAAGTAAATAGAATTGGCTTCCATTTACAGGGTACCCACATGAACTCATTCTCATAAGAACCCTATGAAACGTAGATGAGGAGACTGAGAAATTAAGTATTTTTTGTAAATTCAATCAGTTAGTAAACAGCATAGATTGGATTTATTCCAGATCTTGTAGTGCAAAGTAAAGTAACAAAAAGATGAATAAAAAATTTTGTACCAGAAGTTCAACCAAGTCTTTGGGGAAGCTTAGGCAGCCATGATCTCATTTATAAGATCATTAAAATTTAGGTTCCTGGATTAATAAGGTCCCATGCCTTATTGCATGCTCTTTGAGAAACATAATGAGGTTTAGGTACCCAAGACTGGTTTCATTTGCTTTCTCCTTCTCCTCCGGTAGACCCACCTCTGCTGAGTAGATGCCTGGTGTGAGCCATCTAACAAACAGCTCTAGTTCTAAGACCGTGTCCCTTCGTGTGATATCCAGCTACTCTCCCTACCCCTTCCATCAAGACAGTTTCCTGATCATGCAAAATTGTGACTACATTTAACTAAGCCAGACTGTGAATGGCAATCTCAGCTTACCTTCAGATGTGATCATTATTTTATGCACTTATTTTTAGTCCTCTGTTCCTATCACTGTTGTTCTGTGTTATGCCTTATGTCTTTAACGCCTTGAAGACAAGGTTAATACTTGTTTTGTTTATTTCATTCTTAGCATAGCTTTGCATACAATTAGGAACTAAATAAATTCTTATGGTGACATTGTTTTTTTGTAAGCCAGAAGTTTATTGATTTATTTAATTTTATTTCATTTGACTATCTTAGCATTTAACTAGTGTGCTGGATTGTTTTTTAATTTGCAACTATACAAAAATGATTTTTTTCGTTAGAATAATTTTGCCCAAATAAAATTGGGTAATCTTAATACATAATTCTTAATTTAAAGAGATGATTTTTGATACATGATGTAATTCTTTATGTAATTCTTGGTATATTTATATCTTCTTTATCTTACTCATCATTGTATTAGTTACATAAAAACTGTGCCATTACTCTATACATAACTGATTTGCTCTTCAGTTTTGTCACCTTCATTTTCGGTGAGAAGTGTATCTAGTAAAATGATTGATGAAAACTGAATGGTTGAGCTTCGGAGCCTCATTGGACTCTGGTACATGGCAGGATTAATGCCATTTCGCGTTCTATGTTTCATAAAATATTTAGAGTTCTCTGCCATTGGATTCTGGAAGTACACATTACCGGAGCATTTTCTCAGAGTTTTTACTGATTTTGTGGCCCAGTAATTGCAGGTGATGTACCGGCCAAATGCATCCCGAAATGTCTTGTTGAAGAGGGTGTAGACCAGAGGATTCACCCCTGAGGAAACATAGCCTATCCACACAAATATCTCCAGGAGCATTTTGAGAGTCGTCTGGTTGCAGGAATCACATAAAGCTAAAGTTATATTTGTAATAAAAAAAGGGCACCACATAAGCAAAAAGAGGAAAAACACAATCCCTAGAACCTTTGAGGCTCTCTGTTCATTGGAAATGGTATGCACTGACTTTTTTCCTACTGTGGACGTTCTTCGCATAAGTATGTTATCACTTGCATTAGGCAGGGTTTTGTCCTTGTGAGAACCATCCAGCATTGCCACTTTTTCTGGTGTTGAGCAAGGTGTTTCATCCCTTTGGAAAACTGTGGACACAGTCAACCACATTAGGCGTTGAGGTGGCTTGTTTTTGACCAAGTAAGCTTTCTTCTGTAAAGCATGGATAGTGAGAAAGTAGGTGACAATCATGATCGCCAGAGGTGTAAAGAAGGAAGCCAGTGAGCCAAAGAGCATGAAATTGCCAAAACGATCCTTTGTCAGCCCACAAGTGATGTTGTTTGGGTTACCCACATCAGTGTCTATACCTTTAACAGGGATTGGAATGGCAATGCCTAAGGAAGAAGAAACAAGATAAATTGAGTTATTTTATGACCTTTGACTCTTAGATTAGGTCCTTTTAAAGTTTATCTTACTGACTTTACCCTATTAGTGTATTGTAATTCCTGGTACCCACAATGCAGAATCTGTCAAGCAATAACTCAGTGGAAGATTTGACAAATAGAACCTAAGTAAGCAAACCTGCTGTTTTTAAAGAGATTGGTTAGTGGTTTCAGTTTTGTAATTAAAGCTTCCCTAAAACCATAGTGTATGCATGAAATAGTAGAGAATGTCTTCATTTATTCTCCATTTCTCATTATCTATTTTTGTTTGTTGATCTATCCCAAGTTAAGGAAAAGAATTCAGAAGAGAAGCTGCTTTTATCTTAATATCCAGTGTAGTTGAGCTAAAGAGACTTAAGAATACATTCATGCAATATCTTAATTCTGAGTAGATACCTATTTTATAATCTTTGAGGTTACACAGTTTCATTTAACAGACAGTTTTATCTTTTGATATTTGTGAATGTCTTTTAACCTTTCTTTCTGACTTCTTAGGGAAAACTCAGGGTTTATTGTTTTTTTTTCAAATGCTACTTAAAAATTTGAGAGCGAGTGGATCATGAAATTTACTTGCTTTTTAAAAAATATTTATTTATTTTTGGCTGTGTTGGGTCTTTGTTGCTGCATGCGGGCTTTCTCTAGTTGCAGTGAGCAGGGGCTACTCTTCATTGTGGTGCACGGGCTTCTCATTGCAGTGGCTTCTCTTGCTGCAGAGCATGGGCTCTAAGCACGCGAGCTTCAGTAGTTGTAACCCTTGGGCCCAGTAGTTGTGGCTTGCGGGTTCTAGAGTGCAGGCTCAGTAGTTGTGGCTTGCGGGTTCTAGAGTGCAGGCTCAGTAGTTGTGGCGCACGGGCTTAGTTGCTCTGTGTCATGTGGGATCTTCCCCGACCAGGGCTCGAACCCGTGTCCCCTGTATTGACAGGCGGATTCTTAACCACTGCGCCACCAGGGAAGCCATGAAATTTATTTTCAAGATTGAAGGTTCCTCTAATAAAAATGAAAGAAATGTACCTCATGCTAATTTTATTATACTTTAAATACCATGAAGTAGGTATTTAAATATGACCTTGTTTATTAGTGAAGTAGCTTATTAGCAAGATAGCACAAGGGTTAACCCTAATCCTTTCCCTTTGAAACAGCAAATACTTTAAAATAAGTCTGAATTAATTGATCTTTAGACAACTCTAGGAAGTATCATGAAAGAATTCACTTTTATGAATCTAAAAGTACTCCTATCACCTGCATAGCCTTTTTATGGTAGCAAAGAGACCTTGACAAGAATATATTCCTCAAACCCTTTCTAATGGAGGCCACTGCTTTTTCTGCTTTTCCTCAGGTATAACACCAGAAAGAGGATTCTGTATAGTTTCTTTTCTACACTAGGGGTCAGCAAACTATAGCCCAAGGGCCAAATCTGGCCTGCCTTCTGTTTTTTAAATAAAACTTTATTGGAACACAGCCATACCCATTTGTTAATGTATTATATATGGCTGCTTTTGTTCTGCTGCAGAGTTGAGTAGTTCTGACAGAACCATATAGCATCTGTAAGACCAAAATATTTACTGTCTTGCCCTTAAAGAAAAACTTGGCTGGCCCCACCTCTACCCTGTTACTTCCAGGTAATCATTACACTGTTCTTTCCCCACCCCAAAGCACTTCCCTTTTAAAGTCTATTTAAGCTACTTATACCAATCTATTCTCCATCCAGATCATCTACCAACCTCCAGGATATATGTGTCTTCCTTAATGGTTTCGGCCCCTTGCTATAGTTTTCTATCCACTGTTAACCTTGCTATCATCTACCATGACTTCATCCCACTTATTACTCTTATAACACCTAATTTTATATTTCTTGAACTCTTCAACTCCAATGCACTCCTGAAGCCATCCATCCATAAGTCCACTTAAAACTACCCCATAGGGACTTCCCTAGTGGCACAGTGGTTAAGAATCTGCCTGCCAGTGCGGGGGACACGGGTTCGAGCCCTGGTCCAGGAAGGTCCCACATGCCGTGAAGCAGCTAGGCCCGTGCACCACAACTACTGAACCTGTGCTCTAGAGCCCATGAGCCATAACTACTGAGCCCGCATGCCACAACTACTGAAGCTTGTGTGCCTAGATGCTCCACAACAAGAAAAGCCACTGCATGAGAAGTCTGCACACCACAGCGAAGAGCAGCCCCCGCTCACCGCAACTAGAGAAAGCCCGTGCGCAGCAACAAAGACCCAACACAGCCAAAAATAAATAAATTAAAAAAAGAAAAAACTGGCCCATATCGAAAATCATGAACTCTGATATTCCCTTTCTTGTCCTGCTACTCTTCATTACTTCTCTTTACAGTTATCTTGACATCTAGTGCATCCTTCCTTCTCTTTTTTCACATTCCACTAACTCCCATCAAGGCTCAGGTTACCTTCCCAACCAACTTGTTGGTCAATGACATTTAAGTTTTCACTGGTATTTTTTATACCTTACCCTCTTATTCTCCTTTCGCCTTATTGTTGTCAGATGTTGCCTAGGATAACTGTAAATTCAGAAGAAGAAAGTGAGCTCTTTTTTTTTTTTTAGCACTTTGTAGAATTTAAAAACTGAACTAACCTCATTATTTGCCTTTTCTTTTACAAAGTCACTAAATTGTCATTGGTTCTACAACACAAAGTGTGATGAAATGAAAATGGCATTGATCTTGGCCTTTGTGCTAAAAAGCTGTTAAGTCTTTAAGCCAACTGTTTAAAACCTCTAGGTTTCTTTTCTCATCTGTAAAAGGAAAAAGTAGATTTGTAAGATCTTTCTAAGCTGTAAATTTGGGTTCATCTTTTTATTCTTTTCTTTCTGTATACATATCACTTAGTATTAGCCCATCTTCCTGAATGCAAAGATTCTTTTTCTTATTTATCTTTGTATTCTTAGTACCTGACATATCATAGGTACTCTATAAATTTGATCAGTTTATAAATTCATGTCATCCAGCCTTGACTGAGGTACCAACAGGCTGTTTATTGGCTTGATTATATTTCAGTTTCAGTGTTTTAATTCTCTTAAGGAGCCATTTCTCCTATTTTCCCTCTACCTTTGCCCTATTGTCTCCCCCCCCCACCCCCCGCCTCCAACCTACCCCAACACACACTGTTTCCCTTTCCTTCTCCCTTATCCCACTGAGCTTACCAAAAAGGTATGGGTTGTTTGACATGACCTACTTCAGTTTTCCTTCTCTCCACTCTAAATTTTGGCAGTTGTCACCCATCCATGCCTTTTCCGTAGCTTCTTTTTTAGGGGCCTCTTCTATCAATCATCCTCTGTCCCCAAAGCTAGCCTTTTCTCTCTACTTGCAGATACCTCCATTCTGAATAGAGTTTTCCTTGACCCTAATTTCCTCCCAAGCCAGACTAGTAACAGTCCTTAGTTTTACCTCCAAATTTTTCAAAAGAGGTTTGGCCTTGGTATCTTTATTCTGGGAATATAAAGGTCATTTTCAATGTCTTGCTTTCTTGATTTTTTCCCCCAGCGTTCTTTTTTCTGATTAGGGAGAGAAGTCACATCTTTTTCTTGCTTTCCTTTTAGCATTTTCAGGTCTCTCTTGATTTTTTTTCTTCTTTGAATTTTTCCTTACTAGGAGAAAGTGAATCTGCTGGCAAACTGTTAATGATCATAGTAACCGTTGTGAATCTGTTTGTTTTTCTGATACTAACTTACTTAAAAGATTTGAGTTATCATTTATGCTCTACTTCATGCTAAGATACTCTAATATAGCGGCTATCTTTGAGTATTAAACATGGGCATAGTGGCATAAAAACAGTTTAGAAGAAATACAATTTCTCCCAAAAATTATTTTTGAACATCGTTTGTGTATCTCTTAAAACTTGTAATTAAACATGTTCAAAACACTTAGACAGTAATGCCTTTAGTCTGCGTACATACTGGTTTCCAAGGTGAATATATGAACTCTGATACCTGCATACAAAAAGTTTGGGTTCTTTTTGTTTTTGTTTTTTTTTCCTCTTTTCCTATTTATCTTCTTAGGTGTGATTTAAGATGCATTTCATTTTTTTAAATTGTTGTTACTTTAATAAAATTTCAAGATTCTGCATGCTACCCAGACCTTAATGATCGGTTGACATATATGAAAACTGTTTTCAGATTTAGTCTTCCTGCATGTCAAAATCAAGCCTTGAACTTTTCTTCTTTTTCACACTTTTTGCTGATAGTGTGCTTTAGAGGCTATACGATGAATGTAATGTTGTGAGGAGCTTGTATTGGTGTAACAGTGTCTACTAGGCCTGGTAATCTCCTAGCCAAATGGAACCAAAGCCTATATACACCACCCCACACCCTGACATTCCCCACATACCTATTGAAATTAACCACACCACTGTAATCTTGATGAATGCTGTAGCTCGTGAGTTATATTGATTGGCCTGGATTGGCTTTTTGATGGCTATGTAACGATCCACTGAAATGGCGCAGAGATGCATGATGGATGCAGTAGAAAAAAGAACGTCAAGAAATAACCAGGCAGGGCATAGAACGAGTGGGAGGGGCCACATAGCCTCTGAAAGAAAGAAAGACAAAACAAAAACATATTCTCCTCAAAATGGCAACCTTTAATCTACAGTTTCTTTTTTAAGTGATACATATTTTTTAACCTTTTTCTGTATTCATCTGAAATTTTACGACTTAAGCTCCAAGGTAATGTTTGACTTCAGATAATGGAGTCAGTAATATTAAATACATTCTGTAGATGGTACCCTTTAAATACATTTTCTGTTTTGTATAATAATTACAGCTCTTTTCCTAAATCAGTTTAGCATTTTTAGCATTATTTTGACCTTTGCTCTTTTGTGTATTCCTTTTGTGATCTTTTAAAAATGTATACAGTGTTGCAACTGGAACTTAACCTTACTATTCAGATAAAATTTATTTTTAAACTGCTATTGTATTTAAAAAAAAAAAAAAACATTTACCGAATAGAGGAAGCAATATAATGTGGCAAAAAGAATATTAGCATGGCAGTCTCAGTGAGGCCTGGGATTTTGGCTTACTTCTAGCATTAACTAGCAGTATGATCCTTGTTTATAGCAAACTCTAATTTGGTGAAATAATTAAGTGGAATGACTTGAGTTTTCCTTTTGACAGAAATAGTTCTTAAATAAAGTTTGCAAAAGGAATGGCTTCAGATTATTCCAAAGAAAAATGGGTTGTTACCCTTCCAATGTAGTCCATCCTTCACTCCAAGCAAGGAGATGTAATAAACAGTACAGACTTGGGTTTAAAAAGAAAATCTCATTATTAAGCATAGTACTTTATTTAACAAATTTTTATTTAAAAAGCGTTTATTCTATACCTCATACAGTCTGAAACACTTTAGAAATATTAACTTTTTTAAAAAATTTCAGGTTTGGAGTATGATAGTTTTCCAATAAATTTACTTAGACGAGTATTCATACATATATGAATGTGATACATTATGCATTATACATATACTCACTACTAAATTTTGCAGTCTTAAAACAACTAAAATTTATTATAGCGTTTGTCCTAGAGTATTTCAGTTAGAATCCATTTTACAAACACACACAGATTTTAGAACTTGTCATAAAAGCAAATTCCTCCTGTATAGAACAAATGTCATACGTATGAGATTATATAAACCCTTTTTATGGTTTAATTGTATGTCCACTGACATGTAAACTACTTTTCTTTTCCTGGTTTTTGCGAGTATATCTGACTTTGACAGGTATAAAATGATTGAGATAATTGAAGAGGGAACCAAGATAACTATCTCAGGATTTCAGAGCACCAAGAGACCCTTTAATTGTAAACTGTTTAAATTCAGGAAGCCTGGGTGTGGAGAAAGGTTAGTATCCCAGATCAAAAAAGGACCATAATTTAGGGAAAGAGGTTTTAGATAGACTTGAATATGTCTTTTTCAAGACTCAAGTGGGATCTCAGTGAAAAATATTTGGATACTTCACAAAAAAAGGTAGGTAGCAAAAAAAAAAAAAAAAAAAGTAGGTAGCAAAAAAAAAAGGTAGGTAGCAAGGCTGACAAACACATCGTTTGGTGCCTTCTGTTTCCAGAGTTGGTATGTGGCATGCTTAATAGAAATATTAAAATATTTCTTTTTAAAACAAAATCAGTATGAATTTTTTATTGAAAAAAAGATAAATGATTCCTTGGTACTTGGTTCCATGCTCAGCAGATTCTTTCAAAAGGATTTAAAGCATTAGGTGGAAGGAGTAATTCATACTTTTAAGTAAATTACTGTAATCAGACTTTTCCTACTTCACTGAATTGGGGGTGGGGATAAGGGACAGAGATGATAAATTATAGTCATTGAGCTGGAAGAGACCTTAGAGATTATATCATTGATTTTGTGGATGAGTAAATTGTGGTACAATTAAGTTTTTGAATATGAGAGGGAGCATTTATTTATCAAAATTTAAATGTTAATTGAAAGTGTTCTTTAGGGCCTTGCTACTCAAGGTGTGCTCTTCAGATCAGCAAGGATCAGCATCACCTAGGAACTAGTTAGAACTGCAGACTCTTGGGCCTCATCCCTTAGGTACTGAATCATACTGCAGTTGAAGGAAATACCCAGGTGATCTGTATGCAGATTAGTGTTTGAGAAGCACTGCTTTCTTGAAAAGGTTGTGTATTGAGTTTGCTGGCATAGGATAGGCACAGAAACAAACTTATGGAAGACCGCTCAAAATAAACAAAGAAATAAAGTATGGCAGAGAAACTTGTGTTTAGAATGAATCTAATCAATCAGACTTTCTCCCTCTTAGCCGTAGTGTTCAGTTTTCCTGTTAACTAGTGGAAAAGGACCTTGAACAAAGGCAGCAATGTACTCTTTGACCTGAGCTTAAGCAAACTTATGGTCTAGAGTGGAAAGAATCATACATGACAGATAGTTTTGCAGTGGAAGCTACTTGAAGTGAGGCTTCATCTTCAACTATCCTGAAGTTCAGATTTAGAACTGAGTAGGAAGTAGAAAAATACTCAAGCCTAGAGCTACAACCAGAGATGTTAATCATAGTTAAGGATTTTAAAAGGCAGATAATTAATGTCTTATATCTTAGGCTTCCTTTTTTTAAATGCATGATCTCCATCATCTTTCAAAGTGGGTTGCTAATAAATTTAAACTTGCCTATTTAGCTATTCTAATTATGGATTATATTTTTTTAAATTAAGGTCTGGAAAATTCTAGTCATAAATCTAGTAGCCGTGAGTAGGAAGCCACAATAGAATTCTCATATGAAAAGTACATGTCTTTGGAATTGAACTGCCTGACCCACATACTTCTAATTGTGAGCTAAGAGGGAAAGCTCTTTAGTGCTGGTTTTAGTTAAGCCTGTGAAACCTTGTTAGCCTCCTTTTCCAACATAATGAATTTATTTTATAAACTCCAATTTTGGAACAGAAAGTGGATAGTGGTTATTAAAATTAATGCAGATCATTAAAATTTTATTACTTGAGTGCTTTCTTAATTGATAATAGTAGAGATTTGAAACGTGATAGAGAAATTTCTTTAAGAAAGAAAGAAACTGAGATTTAGAATTAAGAGTGATGGATCTTTTTGATTAACCTTTATGATTCCAAGTTTCATGAAATACTAGTGAATAGACTGTTTTTATGAAACTAATATAAAAGTAACAGATGACTGCATTAAATAGGTATCTTTTATACAAAGCTAAAATAATTGCCTAAAGTAGAAATCACGTGATACAATAATTTATACAAGTTAAAAACAGTTCTAGACATTCTCAGTTTATGAAAGGATTTTTTCTAGTCCAGATATTTTCATTCTAAATAGTATTAATTTGATAGGCTCAAGGTCAGAAAAGTTTTTTACTATTCAGAGTAACTGAAAAAGGTTAACTTGGTATGGTGAGATAGGTTAGCTATTCAAAAACTTATATGTTATTTTTATTAGGAGTTTTAATTTGGTTTAAGGATTTATAATTTTATTTATTTGTTATAATGTATTATGTCTAACTTATTTCCATAAGAATGTAATGTATTATTTTAAATGGAACATAAAAAAAAAGAAAGAATCTAAGGGAAATAAGTTATCAGGTACTTAAACTAAATTAATTACTGCTGGGGCTCTAAATTAGACTTTTTTTAAATAAAAGCTAATACAGAAAGGGGAAGACATTTAAATTATATAGTATTTGTTGTCCCACAAAAAGAAAGCACACAAAATTTCTCTGAAAAACAAATCCCGGGCTTCCCTGGTGGCACAGTGGTTGAGAGTCCGCCTGCCGATGCAGGGGACACGGGTTCGTGCCCTGGTCCGGGAAGATCCCACATGCCGCCGAGCGGCTGGGCCCCTGAGCCATGGCCGCTGAGCCTGCGCGTCCGGAGCCTGTGCTCCGCAACGGGAGAGGCCCGCGTACCGCAAAAAAAACAAAAACAAAAACAAAAACAAATCCCACTTCCCACCTCGGTGCCCTATCCACTTCATTAAACTCAAAGAGGAATTTACTTCCAATAAGGTTTGAATAATGGCATTTCTTTGGGTGCCTAAAATAATTACAAATTGATAATTATAGGAGCAAAACAAGTCTTAGATGAGTCTTGGATCATGGACAGTTTGTTATTTATCTAAAAATATTAGTAGCACAAATATCTTGTTTAAAATGAAGACTTGTGTGCTGTACCATCATACATAAGGGGTGGTAGAACTGCCGTTCAGTTACATACGTTTCTATTTGTCTCCCAGGGAAGGTTCAGTAACTTCTTAGACCTATGTCTAATATCTTCCTCAGAAAAGATGTCTGGCAATCATTTCAAGGATTCATGCAAGTATTGGTTAAGACCCACATATTCTGTATCATTTAATATGAAATATAACCTTAAAAAAATATTGGGTTCTGCCTTGTCCCTAGAGAAAATTCTATGGCCCTCCTGTTCGATAGAGTTATTTGAGATATAAATGTTGTCTTTGCCAAATATTATAGTTTTGGTTGACATAATTTCTCATTTCATTTGAGAAAGCAGTGTAACAGAGGTTAAGAGTGTGAATTCTAGGATCAGTTCTCCTAGGTTCAAATTGTATCTCTGCCACTTACTTATTCTTATCTGCTCTCTTGTAAAATGGGGATGATAATAATAATACTGATTTTATAGAGTTGCTTTGAGGATTAAATGCAATAATACATGTAAAGTGTTTAGAACAATATCTGGCATAGAGAAAGCACTCAAAATGTTAGTTCTTATTACTATTATTGTTTGACAGAAACTAGCCAACTAGCCCAACCATTAAAACACTCCCACTTAGAAACAATGAGCCATATCATCAGTATAAAACCTGGTATGTTTGTCTTCCTGCCTGATGTAGCAAGAGTGCGTGCATCCAATTAAACTTAAAACTGTACTTCAAAAAAAGGGCATGAGAACATGTTTAACTGTTCAACTTTTAATTAAATTTGTCATGAAAGTATGCCTTTTACTAAAGTTGAATTTTAACTGTGTGATATATGTGGCAAAGAAGCATAAGTAACCTATGTGCATTGCCAAACATTGCCATGCCTTTTTGTTCGTTTTTTTGTTTTGGAAAGTAATTGACATTAATCTCTGAATCTGGCACATAAAAGATTTCCCTTTTAAGGATATAAAGACTATTTTTAAAGCCATCCCAAGAGGACTATGTTCGTGGAGGTAAATAGTTCATGAATGTATTGGAGCAGGACAAATCCTAAATGGCTCTAATGTCCAAAAAGGACATAGTTTTCAAGTACACGTTTTTTTTTAATCTCAAATTCTTATGTTTCTATATTTATCTTCTGGAAAAGACAGACCTAGACCAGTGCTTAAATTTTTATTACAGAGCTTCTGCTTTGTTTTTGTTACTCTTGTTTTTGCGTTACATTTGAGCATATGAGGTATCCTGGGGTTAGATGTCCAATATAGTGTTTTAAGCGTTTTGAGTGATTTAATACTTATAAAAATTTTTCCTTGGTTTTTTAAAATTTCCACTTTCCAAAAAGAAGTGCCTTTAATTGCTTTGCTCCCTCATTTAAGAATTAGGTAGAACAGCATTTCACTGCGTAAATGAATAACTGATTTGTTTTTCTTTTACTGCTATACATTTATCTCATCTCTGGTGAAACTCACATCCAAACTAAATCTTATATTTAAGTATATAAACCCTTTGCATGTTGTACTGGTACTTGCCAATTATTAGTGCCTAAAACGTGCTGGGACCTACTTGACAATTTCACAAGATATTGGCAATGGAAGATGTAGCATAACCATTTTACAGACAAGGTGATTGAACTCTGATATGTTGTTAGGTGACTTGCATAAGCCAATACAAGAGAACCAGGATTCAAAGGCTAGGGTATCTTGCTTCAAACCCCCATCTTTCAGCCATTTTATACACCCTCTTTTAACTGTACCACAGATACTGTTTCAACTTACAGATCATGAGACATGGATTAAAACTTGTTGTAAATAAGCCAGTAATGACCAATGAATGACCAAATGCTGTATTTACTCCCTTTACATTTTTAATCATTTATTTCATGAGAGAAGGCAAAGTTCGGAGACGTTCTTAAACTGTGAATAATCTTTCTTTTTTATATCGGCATATGATGTTCTGTTTTCCTTTGCGTCCTACTCAAGTATTTCTAACCTAGGCAACTTCAAGCCTTATGTTACAAGCTACTAATTTGTGATCATGATTTTTAAGAATTATAGACAAGACAGTAAAAAACTGGAAAGTAAAGGTTAAGTCCAATGCTCCCAAAGAGGAAGAAGTGACAGAAAAGTTGATGTAGCACAATTTGAAAGACCATGTTTTACCTGCCAGTCATAATAATCTTGGAAGAAATTCAAATAATATATAATCAAATATTATACAAATTTTTGGTTCAATAAAATGTTTCTCAGTGTAAAGGCCACTTTAAAATTTTCAGTGCTCTCCTTTTTTTAAAAAACTACATTTTATTAGAATATAAAGTTTCAGTGTTAACTGTCATTGAATTTCCGTGAGATAACTAAAATAACTTATGTCATTCATAGTGGTAATTAGTTTGTTTATGTTTACAGAGCCAGGGACACTTTTGTTTGTACAGACTTCAGAAGTTCTGAAGATTATCCCTATAATGAGAGAAAAATACACAAAATCTACTCCTGCATTTTAAGATTATAGAAATTCTTATAAATGCATTAATTTAGAAAGTCTTAGTATTTGTTAACACATGAAAGGCTATCAAAAAATCTTAGTATTTGAAGTCAGGTCCCCATTTATAATATGTGCAGTTCCCAATTTATGAATGCATCCTTTTGAAGCTTTTTAGAGGGCAACATGCATTTTCTCATATATTTTCTCATAGAAATAGAATAATGTTTTCAATAATGAATTAATTCAGTAATATTTTGAATAGTGGTTAAGTTCCCAGGTTAGTTTATTTTTAAAAATCTACTAACCTTCTATATAGCTTAATTACTGATAGTAGAAGTGTTTCAGTCTATGAAAGAGTTTATTTTGTAATTAAAAATTTACATTTGAAAGAAGGAAATGAGGTTAAAAATGTAATAATTATTTCAGACATAGGAAGACATTCTACATATTTTGTGTTAAAATATGTTGGATTTTCTGCTGACTCTTATAGCTAAGAATATCTTGGGCCCCAAATATTTAAATATAAACTTAGTTTTCAGCTGCTATATACCTACTGTTTTCCTGTGGAATACATGGGATTATCACTGTTGTCTGCTTTTGTGTTTTGTTTGTCAGCTTATTTAATGCCATGAAACTTTGCCTTTTAAGATTCCTTAACTGTTTAGTTGTTGATTTAAGTATCTACCACAGTATTTTGCAAAGACTAATAGATGTTTGATGGACTCATGGATTTTAAAGTTAAAATTCACTTCAATCTCATTTATTCAACATAACGTCAATTAAATTTTGTGGTAGTATGAGACGAGCATTTTAATATTTTTTGTACGCCTAGCAAAGCACAATTTAAAGAGTGATTTGACACATTAAACTATTGTGTGCATGGAGATAAGAGTTTGAATCAATGCCTATACAGTCTTTACCATATATGCATAAATGTTCCTGCATAATCCTCATTTATTTCTTTTAAACTTTATTCAGAATTAAGATTGTTTAGGTTCTCCTTTAGAGTAAGATTTCTTAATTATTTTCCATGGTTATGTGTAGCACTAGATTATTCAAAAGGTTGCAAATTTGTAAAAGGGAGGGGTATAGACAGGCAACATTAATGATTAGAGAGTCTTCTAAAGCAGAAAACCTTATTCATTACTGCATGTCCTACCACAGAATTTAAAGCCTGGATAAGAGTTGATTTAGAATGGGAAGTTTTAGCCCGTCACCATCCGATTATATATGGGGGATCAAGTACTTACTTTTAGATATCTTTCTGTACTTACTTATAAAAATGTAACATTTAAACCTGAATACAATAGTTTGAATGGCAGTTTTTCTTCACCTTCTAATATATATTCTAGTTAATAAATTTTACTTCTATAACCTGAAATATTTTTATCTTCACCATATAAGCAATTCCAAGAAGCCCTATCTGCTACAAATAATTTTTTCTTAAGCAATTAATGAATGGAATATCAATTAATGTCAAGCATTAAATAAGTTAAATATTCTCTTACTGCTGATTCTTAAGAGCCCTCATAATTCATCATCAGAATTATTTGTGTTTACCCAAATTCTCTAACTAGAGATGATATGCATGAATAGGAAACTACTTATATCATTTTAATATCGTTACCTTTTTTATCAATATTATAACTAAGATTTCAGTTCTAATTATATTTTAAATTATTGTAATAACTCAGGTTTTGATCCCTTATTTTAGTAACTTAGAGGTCTGATTCCACTAACATATATCAAGGACACAAATGGTCAGAAATCATAAAAAGTAAACAGATGGATCATCTCTTGAGATGCTCTGAGCCAGACCATTCCTTCAGCAACTAAACATAGTTTTTTGTTAACAAGACACATGTGTAAGACTTGTGTTTAAGTCTTAAGTACACAAACTATAAAGAGATATAACAAGACTTTTTAGAACAATTCCAATTTAAATTGGGGTTTAGAGATTTATATTGGAATTTAGTGATTCAAAGACCTTATTATTAATAATTAACCCAGCACATTAACTGTCACAGCCGTGTCCTAGATATTGCTTTATCAAGAAAAAAAAAAGTACTAGTAATGGGGTAAAGTATAGGTCTGTTCTTCACAATAATTTTTAGGTAATGTATGCAGAATATATGAATATTGCTAACTTGGATGACTTTTTAAATGATTTTGTTAGGTGGCTGAGGAGGGAATGGAATTGTTTCCAAGAAATTATTTTTTGCTCTTTAAAACTGATTATCAACCATAGAAAATGATGAAAAATGAGGGACTGTTTACTCACTGTACCTTTAAATAGTCCAAGTCCATATTTAAAGGTTAAATGAGTATCTATTTCTCTAATAGTATACCATAGTTCGGTGGTTTGATGGCAGGAACAAAATGAAATACTTACCAAACATTATTGTCAAGAGGGCAATCGGCATCACAAACAATCCAACCAGCAAATCAGCCACTGCCAGGGACATTAGGAAATAATTGGTAGCATACTGTAACTTTTTCTCCAGTGCAACAGCCAGAATAACGAGGATGTTTCCACCAATTGTGGGTATTATCACCATGAGTATCAGAAGAGCTGCCCAGTGCAGCTTATTTCCCTGTTCCTCAACAATCTGTTTCATTTCGTCTGGTATCGATTCTGTCTGTAATCCAGACCAGTTAGAAGAGATTAAATGGTCAAATGAGCTCTGCAAAATGTGCTCAGGAATTGTGCGTCGTTCGAATATTCTATAAGAGAGAGCCATTCATTTTTTTTCTTTAATTTTTTCCGATTCGAGACAGTGGTCAGCATGGTCAGTAGCTAAGCTGGTCATCTGCATTTTTAAGCCTTTGTACCCATGCCAAATACTCAAGGCCAAAGTTGACTCCTTCCTTAAAAAAAGAATTTCAAGTTCTATAAAATGAGAGCATACATACATTTGTCCATGTCTGTAGGTAAGGCCCGAGTGTTTAGTATTCTGCAGAGGTTCCGGTTTCCGAAGGCTTAGTGAAAGAAACTGATAGCTGTGAAAAAAAGACTATATTTTTGGTTTCTCTCTCTCCCTCTTTTTTTTTCTTGTAGTGGTGGAGTCGAGTTTGAATTTGAATGCCAGAGAGCTCCCCCTAGATATAAAATATGTCAGTTGCATTATTTTATTTATTTTCAAAACCCAGTTTAAAAAGTTGAATTTATTAGTAGCCCCTCCCTTCTCAATAGGTCTCTTGTGCATTTGTGACAATGCAGCCAGTCCTCATAAACGTATGCCTGGTATGCTCCAATTAATGAAATGAGATATATTCATTTTTTCAGTGGTATAATAAAAACCTAGGTGTTTCCTGACCCTTGAATGTCTTTTTACCTTTACTTTAGAATATGTACAGAAGATTAGAAACATCAGAGCACCAAATAGTTCTGAATAGAACTTTTCATACACACTGGCCATCTACCTAGAAACACTCCAAGCCCCCCTAACGTACAAATAAATGATTTACCAGCTAGGAATCCTTATTTGTAATTGGGTTTTGTCTGAGCAGGTTTATTTTAATGCTGATATAAATGCCATTTTTGTAAAACATTTTAGAACTCCTTTAGTTTGAAAGAAGGGGAGAAAATACGTATTACTAGAATCCAGATAATTGTTTTTACTTATTTCATCTTTCGAAGAAAGCATGTTTCTGCAACAAATATTTTCCAAATTTATCACTTTATGTTTATCGCTTTATGCCAAATTTGAGCCAGTTCTTTTCTGGTTTTAAGTAGTAATTTTTTTCTTAACCTTCCCAGTTTCCGAGGGAAGGAGGGGAAGCTGAGAGGAAGATTAAATCATTTATTCATAAAATCTACAAATCCCACGTTAAAAATCTCCCCTTTAACATTTGTAAATTTTTCATTTTGGTTTTTTTAACCACTGAATAGAAATAAAAGATTATGGTAGCAGAGTTTGTGAAGAAAGTAAAAAAGAAAACTCTTTAGATCAACTCTATATTTATTTGTTAAATACTTACCTCTTGCTTGCTCTTTACTCTCCCAAGCATGTCATCTTATCTGCGCAGTAGACCAGATGCTGCTGTGACTGAAGTCCTCCTCCCATTGACTTATTCTGAGCCTCCAGCACTGGTGCTTGAAAGCAATGAAACAAATGTGTTGTATAGCTGTAAGCGTGCCAAGGAGGTTATTTCATCTTTGATACATTCATTTTTAGAGAGTAGCAGCATTCATTATAACTCATAAAATCACTAGTTAAGTATGTTAAACCAGTTCGTGACCCTTATTCAAGTTATATTCTTAAGAGCTCTCTTTAATATTGGGGGGACTGTAATAAACTCTGTCATTTTAGCTTAACGTAGTTCTGTTTTAGATTAACCCTAGGCTGTTTTTCCCATTTGAGAAAGAATAAGATACAATCTAGAGATACTAGAGCTTTAATTCTGTGAAGGTTCTGCCCAGTGAACCTTAGAGTGATTTCCAGAGCTCTAATTTCTACCAGTGAAACAAGATTCTTATCCAGCTTTTATGCCTTTGTTGTGGAACACAATTAATTTGCTCTGGTTACAACCTTATATAGAAGAACACAGAAAGATTTGAATTCTACATGCTTACATAAGTTTTAGAAGAGACTTTTTCATTGCTTGCTTTTAAAAAGATGGCCTCTGGATTTGGGAGTTGGTTCATTGGCAGTTTTTTTTTTTTTTTCACAGATACATTGGGGAAAGTGTGTGATATATAATGCAAATATATTTCTGCCTTATTTCAGAAAATTAGTGTAAAAGTCTTATCAGCTATTCTATCTGAGTTTTCCTTAAACTGTAAGACTAGCTTAGTACTAGAACTTCAGCATTCTCAAGGTTTCCTTTTAAAAGGTCATCATAGGGGACTTCCCTGGCGGTCCAGTGGTTAAGACTCTGTGCTTCCATTGCAGGGGGGTGCGTGTTCGATCCCTAGTCAGGGAACTAGAGCCCGCATGCCATGTGGCAAAAAATAAATAAAGATCATCATAGATTGCTCATAGTTTAAAATTATTTAATTACTTCTACATTGGCAACAGCATTTATGCCCTGTTTCAAATTTATATTCCTTACTTTGTGTGAAAGTTATTGGAAAATATTTTGTTCATTTCAGTTCTGCTGAGCACTTCAGATTTTATTCAATATTTGTTTTATTTTAACTCAAAATTCAATATTTTAGAAAAAATATTTACTAAGAATTTTGGGTGAAAACGAATAAAATAATCCTCAAGAACAATCAGATGGATTTTAATGTGCCAGAATTTCTCTTCAGGACTATGAAAATATCTTAAAATACTGCTTTATTCTGAACCACAATTTGACCCCTGTGCTCATGCAGGCAGATAGGTATCTGCAAAACAAGTAATGTCAGATTGAAAAGAGCATTATATTTAATGAAAAGACTTGTATGAAAGAAACCTTCATTGATTTGTGTTTACAGATAAATTTATTAAAATATTCATTGAGTATATTATTAAAATACCAAACATTATTATTTTATAATACTGTGCCAATGCCGACCCTTCTCACCCACATTCACTCACTTTCTTTTTTTTTAATATTTATTTATTTATTTTATTTTTGGCTGAATAGGGTCTTAGTTGCAGCACGCAGGATCTTGGTTGCAGCATGTGGGATCTTTTCGTTGTGGCACGCAGGCTCCAGAGCACGCGGGCTCTCTAGTTGTGGCTCGCATGCTCAGTAGTTGAGGCTCATGGGCTTAGTTTCCCCACGGCATGTGGGATCTTAGTTCCCCTGCCAGGCATTAAACCTGCGTCCCCTGCATTGGAAAGTAGATTCTTAACCACTGGACCACAGGGAAGTCCCTCACTTTTTTTTTTTAAACCTTAACTAAAAGTAGTTAAAATTGGTTCTTGGAATGTTTTTATTTTATTTTTGTATTTTTAATTAGTTTAATGGCTAAAGGACATAACTAGCTAGAACAACTACTTATTTGGCAACCTTGAGTTATTAGAAGCATAGCTGATAATCAGAGAGAAAGCAAAATAATAATAATAAAAGGGTAGATGAACCTCTCAGTTGGCAAATAACTAAACCTGTGTTCTAAAACCTCATGCACATTAGGCAGAAGGCTGTCTATAAGTCCCCACTCCAAATCTTTTTGCTCTAAACACACTCACAAAAACTTCTGTCCCCCATCTTTAATGAAAACAAATATTTGCACATGGTGGTAAATCTAAATAGTACAAAAGAATATCCATTGATAAATTCACTCTTCAGATGGTTTTTTTTGTTGTTATTGTTTTAATATTTGAGACAGTTTTAACAAACACGTTTCCCTCCCTTCTCCAGAGTAGAGTAACAGATTAAGAGGTGGACAAGCACTTTGGTAATAGCAAAGGGGGCCAATTAAAAAACAGGAATTAACAAGTGTAGGCGTGTAGGTCTACTCACAATAGAGACTTGTAGCTCTCATAACTCAGCCCTCCACAACTCTGTGGTGTAATAATTGATATCATAGTGTTGACTACCATATATTTAATAAAGGTTAAATCATCTTTATTCAGCTCTGTTTTGGATGACAGGAATATGTGAAATGCATTTTTTTTAAATTTTCATCCAAAATGACAAAAAAATATAAAAGTATGATTCTAAATGGTAGAATGAGATTTCAAATATCTGGAAACTTTGTGTAGAATATCTCATTTACCAAGAACTCCAGATAAATAAATTCTTACTAAAGTAGCTTAAAGGTCAAACTCAAACTCTAATCTGACCATAACCAAAACACCTAATTGGTGCTTTTTTTTCTAAAATACTTATTTTTATCCCTGATGCCTTTTAATTTATTGAACAGATTCTGTCTTCTACTTAAAGGGACAGTCTAATATCTTTTATACGTTTAGGAAGACAACTTAAATATCAGTCAAAGATATTTTTTATCTCTCAGTCATAGTATCTTTCAAACACTAACACACTAAGGAATTTTTGACAATATGTGGATTGTGTCCACTACATATTCATTCATTTGCGAAGTATTCATTGAGTTCCGTTAGCTTGTGGAGATACAGTGATGAACAAGATAAACATTTTCTGCCGTTATATCAGTATAATTTATAATTTCATGAGGGGTGCAAACGCATATACTGATAATTATAATATAGATATGGTACAGCTAAGACTAACTCACTTCAACAGGCCCCTTGGTGCAGCTCAAATATTTCTTGGCTTTTTTTTTTTAATTCCTTTCTTGTTCACTCTCTTTGACGAGATCAGTGAAAGAGCTAAAACTTCGCTCATTCTTCCCTGGTGACTGAATTTACCTCTTATTATTATTTTTTTATTTATTTATTTATTTTTGGCTGTGTTGGGTCTTGGTTGCTGCACACGGGGTGGGGGGGGGTCTACTCTTCCTTGTGGTGCCCAGGCTTCTCATTATGGTGGCTTCTCTTGTTGCAGAGCACGGTCTCTAGGTGCTCGGACTTCAGTAGCACTCAGGCTTCAATAGTTATGGCACGTGGGCTTAGTTGCTCCACGGCATGTGGGATCTTCCCAGACCAGGGCTTGAACCCATGTCCCCTGCATTGGCAGGCAGATTCTTAACCACTGCACCACCAGGGAAGTCTCTTACATCTTATTTTAATGAAAGACTTAGACCCATCTGAAAGCTCTGTCACCTTTCAACTTCTTAAAATGTCTTTCTTTTCATCCATCCTATCGTTTGGGATCATGTTGTCATTCCTCTTTACCATAACTAACTTCTACTTAAATCCTTAGTCCCAACTCTTTATGGTAATTCTTTGCAATCTTGCTGAATAAAGTGTCTTCTTTTTCACACATAGAATCCATGCCTTGAATATTCATTTCCTCAGCTTTAAGCTCTTTCTTGCAGACATGCTCAGGTTTACAGTTAATGAAAAATAAAAACCTTTCGTTATCCCTTAAGTCTCTTTCCTTCATCATTTGACTTCTTTGGAGAATTGCCTATCCTTTTTCCTTCTTACTACCCACCCAATCTATAACCCTTGTAATCAGATTTTTATCCCCAACATTCTATTAAAATAACTCTTAGAAAGTCACTAATTAACACCAATTGTTGATTTTGTGCAATATTCATCACTATTGACTGAGCATTTCTCTTTAAAACTTGTATCTTTTTTTTTTACTTCAAAGACACCTTATCTGAGGGGCGGGGCTGTCAGCGGGAGGGCCGCTGGTCAGGGCTGGGTTTGGGTCGCGTTCGGACCGCGGGATTCCGGGACCTCGAGACCCCGGAACCTCCGCACCCCGGAACCATGGCACCCGGCACCCCGGTGCAGCTCCGGGCTCTGGGTGCCCGGGAGCCGTTAGGAGCGGCCTGTCACCGCTGGGCCTCAGCCCATCGCCCCAGTTCTAGGTTCTGTTCCATGAACACAGTCCGCTCCGCCGCCTGCAGGTCCCGTGTTCAGTGCGGCCTGAATATACTACACAAGACTGCGGTCGTGGGCTGGGTCCGTGTCCTGCAGTTTGCAAGGAACAGCTGCAGCTGTCAGAAGTTCTTTTTTAAAGCTCCCATTTCATTTTGTACCCAATGTAGGCAGTACCTGCTGCTTTAAAAAATCTTGTTCAATCCCCACCATAATCACAGACTATCAGTATCTTGTTTTACAGATAAGGCAGCATGCTCAGAGAGGGAAGGTCAATTTCTAGTAATTCTGAGAGGGGTGTTTGCCACAGTATTTCCACCCTGCAGACTGCACGGGGAACAGGGCGGTCCTCTGCGCAGTGTGATAAATGCTGTTACAGCCTAAAACAGGAGGAATACTTCGGGAGGGACAGGTGCCTAAAGATGAGCCCAGAGGGTGTCAGACCAAGGGGTGGGAGGGGATGGCCTAGGCGAAGGTCCTGAAGGCAGCACAAAGGCCTGCTTCCTGTGGCTTCCATGCACCTCAGGGGAAACCTGCTGTTGGGCAGCAGAGTAGAGAATGGACTGGGGGGCCGTGGGGTGGGTGGGTGGAGAGAAGGGGCTGGTCCAGGAGAGGGAGGGAGGTTCCCACAAAAAAAAAAAAAAAAAGCCAAAGACACCTTATCCTGCCTGCGTTCTTTGTCTTTCTTACAGAATCTTTTCTAAGTCTTATTCTACCCTCTTAATATGTAGATTTTCAGAGGTTCCTATCCTGTTGACTTTTCTCCTTCATTTTCTCCTTCCATTCACTCTTACGGTTTTCCATTAACTTGTTGAAAAAAACTCCTAAAACTCTATTTCCAGCCCAATGACTGTGATCTTGTGGTCATGAGATGAGACAAGCAGCATACTTAAGGGTTAGGAGACCTCAGACAAACCAATTTCTCTGAGCTTTAATTTCTACATTTGTAAAAAGGTGATGTAACCTGCTCTGCCTACTTCACAGCAGCATTTGACCCAGTTATCATTTCCCCTTCCCCTTCCTTAAAATAGTTTCTTTGCTTAGCTTCCACTAGACCACACTGTTGGATTTTCTCCTACCTCATTACTACTCCTTTGTAGTCTCCTTTACTTGTTCTCTTTCATCTCAACCTGTTTAATATTGGGGCTCCTCTGGGACTCATTTCTGGATCTCCTCTCCCTTCACACTTGGTGACCTCAGACACACTTAAGGCTTTGAATACTACCTATATACTAAAACTCCCAAATTTGTATCTCTAGCCTAGACCTTTCCTTCAAACTCCAGACTGTTAATTCAATTACCTACTCAGTATTTCCCTTAGATGTCTAAAAACATCTCAAACTCAAAATGTCCAAAATTGAACTTTTGCCCTTTCCCTCCAAATCTGTTCTATCTATTGGTTTCTTTATCTCAGTTAAAGGCCGTTGCATTCTTCCAGTCTCTTTTTTTTCACGTCTTACCATCAGGAAATCTTGTTTATTCTACTTCAATATATGTACCAAATTTCAAACTTTTTCCCCCATGTTCATGACTACCACCAAGTCACAGTTATATCTTAACCAGATTTGTGAGATAGCCTCTTAACTCATCTTCTTTCTTCTACCTTTGCCCTCTGGTCTCAGTAGAGCAGCCAAAATTACCATTTTTAAACAAGTCAGATCATATCATTCCTTTGCTTAGAATCCTGACTGCCCTTCACTTCACTCATAGTAAAAACCAAGTTTCCTATAGTCTGGCCCTGTTTTCAACTACTCTTTCCCTCTTCACTACACTCGAACTATTGGCCTCTTTGCCACTCCTCAAACATGCTGGGCGTCATTCCCCCACAGGGCCCTTGCTTGAGCTGTTTCCTCTACCTAATATACTCCTCTGAATAGCCACTTGGCTCACTTCTTCACTGCCTTCTTTTCTTTGCTTAAATATCACCTGTCATTGAAGCCTGCCTTGACTACTCTAATGAATACTGCAAAATGCCCCCTTCTCTTGGCTCTTCCAATACGCCTTACCTTGATTTACTTTTTTGGTTCTCCTTAGAACTTCACCTTTTTACTTACTTTATCATTTATTGTTTATTGTCTTTCTCCTACTAGAATGTAGTCTTTGTCTTTTTTGTTCACTGTTCTCTTTGAGTTTATCCTGCTTGGAGTTTGTTAAGTTTCTAGTCTCTCATCAAAATTTGGGAAGTTTTTGGCCATTATTTCTTCAAGAGTTCTTTCAGCCTTCTCTTTCTCTTTTCCCATTGGGACTCCCATTATGCGTATGTTGGTGTGTTTTGTGTCACCCACAGGTCTCTTAGGCTCTGTTCATTTTGCTTCATTCTTTTTCTGCTCCTCAGATTGGATAATCTCAACTAACCTAACTTCAATTCTCAATTAACCTAACTTAATATTATCAGTTAACCTTATTTGATTCTTTTTTCTGCCTGCTCAATTCTGCTGTTGAGCCCCCTCTAGAGAATTTTTCATTTCTTAGTTTGATGATTTGAAGGGCAGGGGGAAACATGCTGATAATTCTGTAACTTTTTGAATGTTACACATTTCTCTAGGTTCAGGAATGCAATCTGAGATTTTTAAGAGCCATGTTTCTTATTATGGTGAAGTAGCAGTTTCTTTATATAAATCTTTTCAGTCTACTTTCTTCTCACCTATTTGAGATATTTTCACTCCATTTTGGCAGCACCTGAAAGAAATTAATCTGTTTGGAAACTTACCAAAAGCTTGTCTAAAACTATAATTATTTTTAGTTTTCTGAAGTCCAATAAGATGTTAAAAAAGAAACATTAAAGATTGCACTAAATTTGTAAGGTTTGGGACAAGATCTGTGTGGTTTTGTTTTCCTTGTGGTACTTTACATGTAGTAGATAGATAATTCAGTAAATACTAAATTGATGGTTAAAAAAAACTATCATAAAAACGGTAGTAAAAAACTACAAATAGCAGTAGCTTAGGATACAGAGTTTCATAGGACAGAAGTGTTTTTGGGAAATGAAACTGTTTTCTTCTTTTTCAGTTATTTTTGTGATAATATTTTATGTATGTTTTATATTGTGATGAAAACAAAATTCAAAATGTTTACTATCTCCCCTCTTTTAATGGTATTCACTTTTTAAATTTTTATAAACTAGCCAAGAAATAAAGAGAGCAAGAAATGTTGCTAGAATTCCCACAACATGTAGCTCCATTGTTGAGAACAAATGCAGCTAGCAAATTTGTAATTGTCTGAGTAAATATACTTTTAAATTTAATATATCAAAATGTAAATATGAGGAAAAGCTAAGTCATAGGTAACACATTTTGTGCTAATCAAAGTGTTGAATTCCTTGCTCTCTAACTATCCCCAGCCAATATAACAAAATCCACTATTTTTCCTGTGACTTGAACATTTCTAGACATTTATTTTTCTAAATATGTTCACAGAGACATAGAGATGAACTTGTATTGCTGATCAGGGATTAGTCATTTAAATACTTAGTTTTAAATGCTGATCCAAAGACATTAAAACAAACTACAGGAATTATTTTGTGACATTATCTTAAAGAGATAAATGTTTACATAGAAAAGCTAACATTCAAGGAGAGTCAGAATTATCTAAAATAACTGAAAAAAAGGCTTATGAATTGTTATTAAAGAGTTAGTGTATTTTCTATTAATTTGCAGGTTCTTTCTCCTTCCCTTGCCTTGCCCCCCTCTTTCTCAGTTGCATCCCTGTGTGTAATATAATGTTTTTTGGTCTTCTATATTTCCTGTAAATTGATAGTTAGATCTAGAGGCTTGGTCACATTCTGGTTCAATTTTTCACTCTTTCACTTCTCCTTCTCCTCCTCCTCCCCCTCCTCCTTCCTCCCTCTCCTCCTCCTCCTTTTTTATTAAGAAGGGGCTGGCAGTGCACATAAGGTGTAAGGTCTAGTTGTTTCTCTTTTCATGATGTTAGCGTCTTTGATAATGATGCTGTTGTCCATTAATTCATTACCAGTTTCAAAATGGTGATGATATAATTTTATCATTTATTAGCTTAGTTTTAAAAATTAGACATATATACCAACATGTATTATGTATTTGGATAAAGATTAATGTAAGTTTTGCTTTCATTGAATGTTTGCATTGCGATCATTGCTTAGAAAAATTCTTTTGTCCTTTTAGAGCTGCCTGTTGAAAAATTAAAATAAACCTAGAATATTATGATTTTATTGTACTCTTGAAGAGGTTGAATGTCTAAGCTAATTAAAGAATTTGTCATTCCTTGTCTTAACAAATTTTCTGAAGAAGGTGTCAGAGTTGAAACTATTATTAGACTGAGAAACATAAAAGAATTTTTTATGTGCTTTTGAGTTTATAGCCCTCACAACCTATATCAGTCTTTTATGGTAATCAACTAGGTAAAGGTCTTTGCGTTAGGCTCCCAGGCAAAGCTCTGTATTTATGTTCGCAGGCAAAATTTTTTTCTAAACCTCATGAAATTGTTAATACCCTATTCTAAGTATAATACTTTTAACAAGTGGGAGATCATAAAATAAATGAAGTTTTAAGGTACGTTTAGGATAAGCTCTTTGTGAGTCACTTTTCCCTGGAATGTCCTGTCCTTGCTGCAGCTGAGGGGCAAGGTAGGTAAAGTGTTCTCTGTGCCATTAGCTCCCTAAAAAGTTGGTGAGGAAATCTGGAAGTCAGAACCCTGTATATAACCAGTTTTCTAGGTTTAATATCCAACTTGTTTTACATTGTTTTGAATGAACTTTTGGGTATGAGTTGCCTTACCTTTCTTAAAAACTAAGAGCCCAAACTACAGCATACTAGTAACCAAATTCCTGGTTCTGGTCCAAAGGCAATTTCTGGTTATGCATTTAGATTTTAGTAATTATAGTATAGTATTCTACTCTACCACACCACTAACTCCCCAGCATAAATAAGGTGGAGCAGATATCATTTTATGCATGAAGCAGTTAAGTCTCAGAGAGACTTAATGATTGCCATTCTATTAATAAATGGCTGTACTAGAATTGGAATCCAGGTTTTTCAAATTCCAAGCCCACGTTCTCTCTACCACAGCATGTTGAAAATGAAAGGAGAGGAGGAAGAGAGAGATCGTTTAAGGAATCACTGTATATTTCAAGTGAGAGATGATCAGGGTCTAAAACAAGCAGTGCAAACAGAAACAAGATTTAAAGGTTTCACTTGATTGGGCAGATTAGATGTGGGGAATGAGAGAATAGAATGATTGAAAATGTGAGTTTTCTTGGTGTATAGATGAATAGTCATGGCGGAAAGAGAAGCAGTTTAGGGGAGGGGTGCCCTTTATTCCTCTTTCTGTACAGAATTCTGTGTATTGACTGAGGTGTTTGTGGACTATTTAGTTAAAGACGTTCAACGGGCACTTCAAAATTCAGGATGCTGCTCAGATTACTTGGAGTCTGTTGGTAGGGAGTACAAGGGACTTAAACAGAGGGAATACTCTTAATTCCTGTGTCATTATGGTAATCCTGTGGCACCTACCTAATGAAAATATAAATTCATAACTCTGCCAAGGGACTACCGTGAGGTTTATGTCCTCACCAAATTCCCACTGCGATGGACCAAACCCACGTGCTTAGAACAGTGTTTCTGCCTGTATACGTATAGTGCTATATTTTTTCCTTTTCTAGGGAAGATAGATTAGAAAAGACACATATTCTTTTTTTTTTTTTAAGACACATATTCTTGAAAGCATTTTGATTAATACAATTTAATATTGAGGTTGTACAAAATATTCAATAAACAGTAGTTAATAGCCAGTATGTGTTTTAAAAAAAGGAATTCATATGTGCACTTTATGGTTGGATAATATGGTAGTGACTTGTGCATATGCCCTTGCACAATTCCTGCTCTCTGGAAGGTTGTACAAATAGTAAGTTGGTAAGATGACTGTTAGCTACAAGCCAAGAAATTTTATTGAAACAACAAATCAGAACTTAGTTACCTGTTTCAGTGTTTCACTTTTTAAAGTAGGCCTTCCCTAGCCCTTTATGTGGTCTCCCTACTGGGAACTTCAAAGCACATAAAATTAAAAGACACACAATTAGCCCTTATGAAGTAACTCAGAGGTACTTGTTAACTCTCTCATTTTTGATTATCTAGCTGAGTTAAAAACTTAAGTGAGGAGGGGAACAAGGAAGGGCCTGATATTTTTCCCAGTGATTAACCCTTAGGATTTGAACCTAGTAGGAAATACTTGTTGGTCAAGTCTCTAAATATATATTTAGTTTGGCTCCCTTTGTCTTTTATTAAGTAATAAAAATTATTTTATCTTTAGTAACTAGCACTGTGCCACTAATTTATGGGAAAAAGTACAGAAGACACAGTCTCCATCCTTGCCCCTTGAGACATGTGCAGTCTTGAGTGGTTTTATTTATAATTTGTTATGTGATAAGATGTTTGAGTTTGTCAGAGGATTTGAGTATCAAAGTATGGACAGAACTGGGCTTCCCTGGTGGCCCAGTGGTTATGAATCCACCTGCCAATGCAGGGGACACGTGTTCGAGCCCTGGTCCGGGAAGATCCCACACGCCTCGGCGCAACTAAGCCCATGCACCACAACTACTGAGCCTACGCTCTAGAGCCCGCGAGCCGCAGCTACTGAAGCCTGCACACCTAGAGCCCGTGCTCCGCAACAAGAGAAGCCACCACAATGAGAAGCCCGCACACCGCAACAAAGAGGTAGCCCCTGCTCGCCGCAACTAGAGAAAGCCCGCGCGCTGTAACTAGAGAAAGCCCGCGCGCAGCAACAAAGACCCAACACAGCCAAAAATAAAATAAATAATAAAAATAAATACATTAAAAAAAATTATGGACAGAACTTTTAAGTTCTTAGCCCAATGCAAGTGAAAAATAAAAGTTAAATAATGATGGGACTTACCTTATGGTGCAGTGGTTAAGAATCTGCCTGCCAATGCAGGGGACACAGGTTTGAGCTCTGGTCCAGGAAGATCCCACATGCTGCGGAGCAACTAAGCCCGTGCACCACAACTGCTGAGCCCGCGCACCTAGAGCCCGTGAGCCACAGCTACTAAGCCTGCACGCCTAGAGCCCATGCTCCACAACAAGAGAAGCCACCGCATTGAGAAGCCCGTGCACTGCAATGAAGAGTAGCCCCCGCTCACCACAACTAGAGAAAGCCCGCACACAGCAACGAAGACCTAATGCAGCCAAAAATTAATTAATTATTTATTTTTAAAAAGTTAAACAATGATGCTGTCAACTACAGTAATTCTCCAGCAACCTCTTTGGTATGATATCACCTTTAAAATTTCATTTTTATTTCATAGGAATATTTCTCATTGATGAAATGTCCTGTAATAATGAACACTGATTTAAAACCTTTGATGATTGATTCATTTTTAAAAGCCATAGAATTGTAAAGTGGAACAGACCTTATGGAACTTTTAGTCCAATTCGTTCTTTTTCCGATGTGAAAAGGGACCCCAAAGTGTATGGTTAATTGAACCTTGTCTAAAATTATCCCAGCTATTTAGAGGCAAAACAGGAACTAGAACATGGGTTTTTTACTTCTTATATAACTTACTGTTATTTACCTCAGTACTCATTAACTGAAAGCATATGTGTATTTGTTCATTTGTTTTTATATTATTCCTGCATGATAGTCAAGAAATATTATCTCTAGTTACAGAAAAGAAAATTTAAGTGATTTGCCTGATGTCATGTACTAAGAAATTAACAAAACTAAGACTAGAACCAGATCTTCTGTTTCCTAGTACATTGCTTTCTTTATACTATTCTTCTGTATTGTTGCCACTAGATTGTTTACAGATTTTTCGTACTAGGAACTAGCTTCATCAAACTGAGAAAGAACATTTTCAAGAAAGAGTGATAGCAGAGTTCTACCTTTTTTTCTTTTTTGAGGTATGGTTGATGTATAATATATGTTTCAGATGTACAACATAGTGATTCACAATTTTAAAAGATTATGTTCCATATATAGTTACCATAAAATATTGGCTGTATTTCCTGTGTTGTACAATATACCCTTATAGCTTATTTATATTATACATAGTAGTTTGTACTCTTAATCCCCTACCCCTATCTTGCCTCTCCCCCAAAATTCCACCTTTATAGACAGTTTGCATAAACTTGGCTCTACTCCATTTGAAATTTGAATTTACCATTCACTGGAGTTTGAGGCTAGAGGACAATTTCAACATAGAATTATAGATTTAAATTGGTCTGTAGGTAATAACTGCTTTTATTCACAACAGGATACTTTTTTAAAAAAATGTTCTATTGGGCTTCCCTGGTGGCGCAGTGGTTGAGAGTCTGCCTGCCGATGCAGGGGACACAGGTTCGTGCCCCGGTCCGGGAAGATCCCACATGCTGTGGAGCGGCTGGGCCCGTGAGCCATGGCCGCTGAGCCTGCACGTCCAGAGCCTGTGCTCCGCAACGGGAGAGGCCACAGCAGTGAGAGGCCCGCATACCGCAAAAAAAAAAAAAAAAAAAAGAAAAAACGTTCTAATGAAATGTAATATATTAATAGTCTCTTTTTAAGTTTTTATTGAAGTGTAGTATACATCTAAAAACATGAACATAATTAGCCTACAGCTTGATGAATTTTCGTAACTGAACACACCTGTGTAACCAGCACCTAGTTCAACATCAGTACCAGCCTTCCAGAAACTCCCCTTACACTCTCTTCTAGTTACTGTACCCAACCTGCTGCCCCCTCAGGAGTGACCACTATAACAGGATAGTCCTTCAAAGATGAGATCAGATACTTCATTTGTTAAGGTTGTCCTCTCTTCTGTATTTGCTGCAAATATGAAGATGAGAAAAGAACAATTTTTCTATTCTTATCAACACAAAAATAATTGCTGAAGACAAAAAAACTCAGAATTTTTTCATACCAAGTCTTATTTAACAATTTAATATTCAATCAGAGTAATACTGGGAGTTTTAAATCTTTTGTGCAGCTTTGGAAATATCTTGGAGTCTCTGTAAGTGACTTTTGTCTTCTGAAACAAGACACAGAGTAAGCAGGAGTTATAAGAATGGACGTAGGGCAGTGTTCCCCGTCCCCATTACCCCACCCCCCCACCCCCCGCTCCGCCCCGTCTCCCATGGCTGTTCCCCACCCTGGAGAAGACAGAAGGGAATGAGTAATGCTGTGATTCAGAGCTGTGGTTGAGGGATCACTGATATGTTCCTCTTTCTTTTCATATATTCTCTGAATGTTGAAGATAGCTTTCTAATATCAATAATTAGAATTCTGTTGGAGATTTTTAATTCTGTAACTTCTGTGTTAAATATAACTCTGTTGTTTCCCATAACTTTCAAAAAATTGATTAAAATTCTTCCATCTTGATTTAAAATATGTTATCTATAACACTGTCTTCACTTTCTCTGTTTCTTATCAGGACCCCTGAACAGTGCCCCAGTGTCGTTTCATTGTTGTCAGAGAGTTACAATCCTCATGTGCGTTATGGAGCTGCAATGGCCCTGGGCATCTGCTGTGCTGGTACAGGAAACAAGGTAAAGGCCAAAGCCAATGCGGTCAGTTCTTTTCTGGCGCCAGACTGTTTTCTGTAGCCGAAAAGTTTATGTAACAGTTGTAAAAATACAAGTGTGGTGTGATCTGTAAGACTTAACTTCCCTCACAAGTTAAGCTTCCCAGAACTTCCTCACTTAACTATTCTGGATTGCTCAAAGCCGTTTAAGAACAAACCACCACATTACATGGATGGCTCTAATGAAAACAATGCTGTTGAATTTTTTATGAAAGCATTGATTTCTTTAAAAAGAAGAAATAGTATTTTTTTTTTTGAAGAGCTACTCTGGCCATTTTACATTGTTATTTTACATGTTTAATTTGCATAATAAGTATTGTGGAAATCAAAGTTCTTATTTGAGGCCACCACAGTCAACTCAGTTTGATTTTTTTGTGTGTTTGTTTTAAGTTTATATTTAACTGCTGTTTGCCTGTTTTCTCCTCAAGAACATAATAGATAACCTGGTATTTGTTAAGCCCACAAAAGTGACAAAATAAAGACTTGGGTTAGGTACATTGATGATTTGAAAAGTTTGTCATGAGAGTCATAAAGAAATGCACCAATGCTTTAGTAACAAGTATTCTTGATTCACAGCAATAACATAAATCACCACATTTTGCCTTTCATAGAGCACATGAACACACCTTGGCCAGTTCCCCAAAAGGTGCACTTTTCTTTTAATAGCACACAGGCGTGTGTGTGTGTGTGTGTGTGTGTGTGTGTGTGTGTGTGTGTGTGAGAGAGAGAGAGAGAGAGAGAGAGAGAGAGAGAGAGGGAAGAAGAACATGATTATATTCCCAGTGTCTTTACATCAGAAAGGAGCCACTTTTTAAAAATCATCTCTTGTCCAAACTAAAGTAAAGCATAATTATTAGTTTATTGATTGATTCCAGGAATTACATTTTAATTTGCTTGACTTTTTCTCTAATAAAGAGTATAAGTATTGGATACAAATAATTTTTTTCTAGTCACATAAAACATTATTAAAGCTAGGAATTAAAATAGGCATTTTCACTATATGTGGCGAGAATTGTATAAAAATTTATAGAGACATGCCCTTCCAATATTCTTATTCTGTCTCCTTACCCTGCTTTATTTTTCTTCATCACCACCTGACATTTTTTTTCTTTTTTTTTTTTTTTGCGGTACGCGGGCCTCTCACTGCCGTGGCTTCTCCCGTTGCGGAGCACAGGCTCCGGACGTGCAGGCCCAGTGGCCACGGCTCACGGGCCCAGCCACCCTGTGGCATGTGGGATCCTCCCGGACCGGGGCACGAACCCACGTCCCCTGCATCGGCAGGCGGACTCTCAATCACTGCGCCACCAGGGAAGCCCCACCTGACATATTTTTACACCTATTTATTTATTGTCTGTCTTCTCTCCACTGAAATGTAAGGTCCCTGAGAACAGAATGTTCACTGCTAAAACCTAAAGTCAGACCCGGCACATAGTAGAGTTTCAGTAAATATTTGTCAAATGAATGATGAAGGGAAGATCATTTTAAGGATATGATGATGAACAAGTTGGACATGGTCTCTGTCCTCACAGTTTTGTTTTTTAAATGTTTTCATTTCTTTTGGAGGAGAATTTCTTACATGAGAATGTATCTTCAGTGTTATTAGAAAAGTCATTGTGTGTATAAAATACAGTTTATAGAAATAAGCCTTCATTTTTTTCTAGGACACATCTGTTCTATAAACAAAGGAAAAATATAGTTGGATGTTTTACTAAGTATTTTCTCCCTCCGGTGTTTAGTAGACATTTATGTCAGACCTCATAAGTTAAATGTAAATTAGATTTTTTTCTTTCCAGATTATTCTAAACTTAATATGCTATCTAGGAGCAAATGTTCTTTGAGACACAGTATCTGACAATTTAATTCAATGAATATTCTTCATTACTCATACTAAACAAGTCTGCTTTATTTCTAGATAGTTTGTATGATCTACGTATCAATACCTATCTGTCTGAAACTTGGCACGTTAATTTTGTTTCTTAAAAGCCTGAAACACCTATTTAGTCTAAAATGTATCTTTGAGGTCATATCACATACCTCAAAGGCCAAGTTAGTGTCTTTTAACTTATAAGTTGGAAATTTTCTTATATTTTTATCATGAATACTTCATAAACAATATTGACAATATGAGTAACGTTTGCAAAACTTTCTCTTCTAAACAACGGCACTACATTTTTCAGGGAAGCGAGGAAAAGGAATACATTTATATGGTATTTGTATTATTTATTAATTGCTCTGATTTTTCTCTTTTGAATTTTATTTATTTTTTTATACAGCAGGTTCTTATTAGTTATCTATTTTATACATATTGGTGTATATATGTCAATCCCAATCTCCCAATTCATCACACCACCACCATCCCCCCGCCACTTTCCCCCCTTAGTGTCCATACGTTTCTTCTCTACATCTATGTCTGTATTTCTGCCCTACAAACCAGTTCATCTGTACCGTTTTTCTAGGTTCCACATATATGTGTTAATATATGATATTTGTTTTTCTTTCTGACTTACTTCACTCTCTATGACAGTCTCTAGGTCCATCCACAAATGACCCAAGTTTTTTCCTTTTTATGGCTGAGTAATATTCCATTGTATATATGTACCACATCTTCTTTATCCATTTGTCTGTTGATGGGCATTTAGGTGGCTTCCATTACCTGGCTATTGTAAATAGTGCTGCAGTGAACATTGGGGTGCATGTGTCTTTTTGAATTATAGTTTTCTCTGGGTAAATGCCCAGTAGTGGGATTGCTGGGTCATATGGTAATTCTATTTTTAGTTTTTTAAGGAACCTCCATACTGTTCTCCATAGTGGCTGTATCAGTTTACATTCCCACCAACAGTGCAAGAGGGTTCACTTTTCTCCACACCCTCTCCAGCATTTGTTGTTTCTAGATTTTCTGATGATGCCCATTCTAACTGGTGTGAGGTGATACCTCATTGTAGTTCTGATTTGCATTTGCCTAATAATTAGTGATGTTGAGCAGCTTTTCATGTGCTTCTTGGCCATCTGTATGTCTTCTTTGGAGAAATGTCTGTTTAGGTCTTCTGCCCATTTTTGGATTGGGTTGTTTGTGTTTTTAATATTGAGCTACCTGAGCTGTTTATATATTTTGGAGATTAATCCTTTGTCCCTTGATTCGTTTGCAAATATTTTCTCCCATTCTGAGGGTTGTCTTTTCGTCGTGTTTGTAGTTTCCTTTGCTTTGCAAAAGCTTTTAAGTTTCATTAGGTCCTATTTGTTTATTTTTGTTTTTATTTCCATTACTCTAAGAGGTAGATCAAAATATCTCTTGCTGTGATTTATGTCAAAGAGTGTTCTTCCTATGTTTTCCTCTAAGAGTTTTATGGTGTCTTTCCTTAGATTTAGGTCTCTAATCCATTTTGAGTTTATTTTTGTGTATGGAGTTAGGGAGTGTTCTAATTTCATTCTTTTACATGTAACTGTCCAGTTTCCCCAGCACCACTTACTGAAGAGACTATCTTTTCTCCATTGTGTATCCTTGCCTCCTTTGTCATAGATTAGTTGACCCTAGGTGTGTGGGTTTATCTCTGGGCTTTCTATCCTGTTCCATTGATCTATATTTCTGGTGTTCTACCAGTACCATATTGTCTTGGTTACTGTAGCTCTGTAGTATAGTCTGAAGTCACAGTGTCTGATTCCTCCAGCTCCATTTTTTTCCCTCAAGACTGCTTTGGCTATTTGGGGTCTTCTCTGTCTCCATACAAATTTTTAGACTTTTTTGTTCTAGTTCTGTAAAAAACGCCATTGGTAATTTGATAGGGATTGCATTGAATCTGTAGATTGCTTTAGGTAGTATAGTCATTTTCACAATATTGATTCCTCTGATCCAAGAACATGGTATATCTCTCCATCTGTTTGTATCATCTTTAATTTCTTTCATCAGTGTCTTAATAGTTTTCTGTATACAGGTCTTTTGTCTCCCTAGGTAGGTTTACTCCTAGGTATTTTATTCTTTTTTTACAGTGGTAAATGGGAGTGTTTCCTAATTTCTCTTTCAGATTTTTCATCATTAGTGTATAGGAATGCAAGAGAATACTGTGTGTTAATTTTGTATCCTGCAACTTTACCAAATTCATTGATTAGCTCTAATAGTTTTCTGGTAGCATCTTTAGGATTCTCTATGTATAGTATCATGTTATCTGCAAACAGTGACAGTTATACTTCTTCTTTTCCAATTTGTATTCCTTTTATTTCTTTTTCTTCTCTGATTGCTGTGGCTAGGACTTCCAAAACTATGTCTAATAATAGTGGCGAGAGTGGACATCCTTGTCTTGTTCCTGATCTTAGAGGAAATGCTTTCAGTTTTTCACCATTAAGAATGATGTTTGCTGTGGGTTTGTCATATATGGTCTTTATTATGTTGAGGTAGGTTCTCTCTATGCCCACTTTCTGGAGAGTTTTTACCATAAATGGGTGTTGAATTTTGTCATAAGCTTTTTCTGCATCTATTGAGATGATCATATGGTTTTTCTTCTTCAGTTTGTTAATATGGTGTATCACATTGATTGATTTGTGTATATTGAAGAATCTTTGCATCTCCGGAATAAACCCCACTTGATCATGGTGTATGATCCTTTTAATGTGTTGTTGGATTCTGTTTGCTAGTATTTTGTTGAGGATTTTTGCATCTATATTCATCAGTGATATTGGTCTGTAATTTTCTTTTTTTGTCGTATCTTTGTCTGGTGTTGGTATCAGGGTGATGGTGGCCTCATAGAATGAGTTTGGGAGTGTTCTTTGCAATTTTCTGGAAGAGTTTGAGAAGGATGGGTGTTAGCTCTTCTCTACATGTTTGATAGAATTCACCTGTGAAGCGATCTGGTCCTGGACTTTTGTTTGTTGGAAGATTTTTACTCACAGTTTCAATTTCATTACTTGTGATTTGTCTGTTCATATTTTCTGTTTCTTCCTGGTTCAGTCCTGGAAGGTTATACCTTTCTACAAATTTTTCCATTTCTTCCAGGTTGTCCATTTTGTTGGCATAGAGTTGCTTATAGTAGTCTCTCAGGATGCTTTGTATTTCTGCGGTGTCTTTTGTAACTTCTCCTTTTACATTTCTAATTTTATTCATTTGAGTCCTCTCCCTCCTTTTCTTGATGAGTCTGGCTAATGGTTTATCAATTTTGTTTATCTTCTCAAAGAACCAGCTTTTAGTTTTATTGATCTTTTCTGTTGTTTTCTTTTTTTCTATTTCATTTATTTCTGCTCTGATCTTTATGATTTCTTTCCTTCTGCTAACTTTGCATTTCGTTTGTTCTTCTTTCTCTAGTTCCTTCAGGTGTGAGGTTAGACTGTTTATTTGAGATTTTTCTTGTTTCTTGAGGTAGGCTTGTATAGCTATAAACTTCCCTCTTAGAACTGCTTTTGCTGCATCCCATAGGTTTTGGATCGTCATATTTGTCTCTAGGTATGTTTTGATTTCCTCTTTGATTTCTTCAGTGATCTCTTGGTTATTTAGTAACGTATTGTTTAGCCTCCATGTGTTTGTGTTTTTTACGTTTTTTTCCCTGTAATTGATTTCTAATCTCATAGTGTTGAGGTCAGAAAAGGTGCTTGATATGATTTCAGTTTTCTTAAATTTACTGAGGCTTGTTTTGTGACCCAAGATGTGATCTATCCTGGAGAATGTTCTGTGTGCACTTGAGAAGAAAGTGTAATCTGCTGTTTTTGGATGGAATATCATATAAATATCAATTAAATCTATCTGGTCTATTGTGTCATTTAAAGCTTATGTTTCCTTATTAATTTTCTGTCTGGATGATCTGTCCATTGGTGTAAGTGAGGTGTTAAATTCCCCCACTATTATTGTGTTACTGTTGATTTCCTCTTTTATAGCTGTTAGCAGTTGCCTTATGTATTGAGGTGCTCCTGTGTTGGGTGCATATATATTTATAATTGTTATATCTTCTTCTTGGATTGAGCCCTTGATAATTATGTAGTGTCCTTCCTTGTCTCTTGTAACACTGTTTATTTTAGAGTCTATTTTCTCTGATATGAATATTGCTACTCCAGCTTTCTTTTGATTTCCATTTGCATGGAATATCTTTTTCCATCCCCTCACTTTCAGTCTGTATGTGTCCCTAGGTCTGAAGTGGGTCTCTTGTAGACAGCATATATATGGGTCTTGTTTTTGTATCCATTCAGAGAGCCTGTATGTTTTGGTTGGAGCTTTTAATCTATTCATGTTTAAGGTAATTATTGATATGTATGTTCCTATTACCATTTTCTTAATTGTTTTGGGTTTGTTTTTGTAGGTCCTTTTCTTCTCTTGTGTTTCCCACTTAAAGAAGTTCCTTTAGCATTTGTTGTAGAGCTGGTTTGGTGCTGCTGTATTCTTTTAGCTTCTGCTTGTCTTTAAACTGTTGATTTTTCTATTGAATCTGAATGAGATCCTTGCTGGGTAAAGTAATCTTGGTTGTAGGTTCTTCCCTTTCATCACTTGAAATATATCATGCCACTCCCTTCTGGCCTGTAGAGTTTCTGCTGAGAAATCAGCTGTTAGCCTTATGGGAGTTCCCTTGTATGTTGTCATTTTTTCCCTTGTTGCTTTCAGTAATTTTTCTGTCTTTAATTTTTGTCGGTTTGATTACTATGTGTCTTGCCATGTTTCTCCTTGGGTTTATCGTGCCTGGGACTCTCTGTGCTTCCTGGGCTTGGGTGGCTATTTCCTTTCCCATGTCAGGGAAGTTTTTGACTATAATCTCTTCGAATATTTTCTCGGGTCCTTTCTCTCTCTCTTCTCCTTCTGGGACCCCTATAATGCGAATGTTGTTGCGTTTAATGTTGTCCCAGAGGTCTCTTATGCTGTCTTCATTTCGTTTCATTCTTTTTTCTTTATTCTGTTCCACAGCAGTGAATTCCACCATTCTGTCTTCCAAGTCACTTATCCGTTCTTCTGCCTCAGTTATTCTGCTATTGATTCCTTCTAGTGTATTTTTCATTTCAGTTATTGTATTGTTCATCTCTGTTTGTTCTTTAATTCTTTTAGTTGTTTGTTTTTTAATTCTTCTAGGTCTTTGTTAAACATTTCTTGCATCTTCTCGATCTTTGCCTCCATTCTGTTTCCGAGGTCCTGGATCATCTTCGTTACCATTATTCTGAATCCTTTCTCTGGAAGGTTGCCTATCTCCACTTCATTTAGTTGTTTTTCTTGGGTTTTATCTTGTTCCTTCATCTGGTACAGAGTCCTCTACCTTTTCATTTTGTCTTTCTTTCTGTGAATGTGGTTTTCATTCCACAGGCTGCCAGATTGTAGCTCTTCTTGCTTCTGCTGTCTGCCCTCTGGTGGATGAGGCTATCTAAGAGGCTTATGCAAGCTTCCTGATGAGAGGGACTGGTGGTGGGTAGAGCTGGGTGTTGCTCTGGTGGGCAGAGCTCAGTAAAACTGTAATCCACTTGTCTGCTAATGGGTGGGGCTGAGTTGCCTCCCTGTTGGTTGGTTGGCCTGAGGTGACCCAGCACTGGAGGCTACAGGCTCTTTGGTGGGGCTAATGGTTGACTCTGGGAGGGACCATACCAAGTAGTACTTCCCAGAACTTCTGATGCCAGTGTCCTTGTCCCCACGGTGAGCCACAGCCACCCCCTGCCTCTGCAGGAGACCCTCCAACACTAGCAGGTAGGTCTGGTTCAGTCTCTCCTGGGGTCACTGCTCCTTCCCCTGGGTCCCGATGTGCATACTACTTTGTGTGTGCCCTCCAGGAGCAGAGTCTCTGTTTTCCCCAGTCCTGTTGAAATCCTACAGTCAAATCCCACTAGCCTTCAGACTCTGATTCTCTAGGAATTCCTCCTCCTGTTGCCAGACCCCCAGGTTGGGAAGCCTGACGCGGGGCTCAGAACCTTCACTCCAGTGGGTGGACTTCTGTGGTATGTGTTCTCCAGTCTGTGAGTCGCCCCCCCCAGCAGTTATGGGATTTGATTTTGCTGTGATTGCCCCCCTCCTGCCATCTCATTGTGGCTTCTCCTTTGTCTTTGGATGTGGGGTATCTTTTTTGGTGAGTTCCAGTGTCTTCCTGTCAGTGATCGTTCAGCAGTTAGTTGTGATTCCAGTGCTCTCTCAAGAGGAAGTGAGCGCACATCCTTCTACTCCGCTATCTTGAACCAGTCTCTTGCTCTGATATTTCTTAAGTAAATAAATCGACGTGAAAGGAAATCTGAAATCATTCCTCCACGCCCCCCAAAAAAGGATTCAATTTATTCTTCCTTTACTTGGCTTTGGAACAAAGGACATTTGAGAAATGACATACTGTATTAAATTAAGTTTGATAATCATATAAAATAATTGCTTTGTTCCTCCAAATTTATACCTACCTAAGGATCTTGTAAGGGGCACTGAACAAAGGTCCTGCAGGGTGTGTAACAGAAATTATATGGAGCAAAAGAGTTCTTGGTCAAATACAATGAACAGATGCTGGGCTATGCAAAGGTCTAGTAGTTTCTTTAATAAGGTTTCTTGAACCTTTTGTTATGATATGTACACTCCTGGAGCCCTTGGTGTGCTAGATACGTTTTTGAATCGCAAGAGGGGGTGATATACAGTATGCAGGAGCTCCCAAACTTATTTAATCAAGGAATCCTGTTTTCATAGAACTGGTATTCTGAAGAATATGATATTGGGGATATCCTGGTAAACATTTTGGAAAATCCCACCATATGTGGGAAGTGTAACCATGGAATCATTTCTAGTCCTATTTGACTTAATTTGTGTTGCCATTCTCCTAGCAGGTAAAATCTTTTTTGTTTTGGGAGTTTTGTTTCTCTTTGTTTTTTGTTTGTTTCAATTTACATTCGATTTATTTAATTTTTTAAATTAGATTTTGTAAAATCATCTTAAGATATTATCTTACTCTAGTATTTGAAGGAAGTTGTATACTTAGAGTCAGACTGGCCTGAGTTTGCTACATTTATGTGATTTTTGGCAATTTACTTTACCTGTCTAACTCTGTTTCTTTGTTTTTAAAGATTGTTTTGTATTGCTGTTATTGTTGTTTTAGGATGAAGAGGATTAAATGGATAATATATATAAAATACCTCCCACTGCACCTGGAAAATAATAGGTGTTTATCAAACATTAATCTCATTTTTTCTACTTTCTTTTTTATCTCTTTTACCCCAAGACAGGAGCACTTGTGTTGTAAGCTTCCTTTTCACTTACCATCAATTATATTGAAACTTAAAGCATACTCAGTTTTGACTGTTGCATCCAAGTTGTCTTAAATTAACTTGTGATTACAATGTTAGATGAAAATATTGACTTAGAAAGACAGTAACTAATCTGAAAATTTAGCTATATAAACTTTATTAAAAGTTTTTTTTGTTAATGCTTTCAGGAAGCAATTAATTTGCTAGAACCAATGACAAATGACCCTGTGAACTATGTGAGGCAAGGAGCTCTCATAGCTTCGGCTCTCATCATGATCCAGCAGACTGAAATCACTTGTCCCAAGGTGAGCAAACAAAAAAATTCTCTAGAAGAGAGCTGGTTCAGGCTTTTCTTTGGTAGCTTATCTTCTTTTGAGGACATTTCTACCTCAAATATGGTGTACACTGAACTCACAGAAAGTAAAGAGGTAGGAGAATAGGAGAACTTTAAGTATACAATACTCTTTGATTGCATTTTTTATAAATTTATGGTCACTTTGTTAATTCAGTTATATAGCCATACTTGAAAAATTAGAACTCATGGGTTGACAAAATCATAAAAATCAACTTGAATTTTTGCCTCCTGCTGTGCTTTTAAAATTTATTCAGTAGGATAACTTGTTCCTGTGATACAAGATGCAAACTAAGTGGTCTGTGATTTTTTTTGATCCATCCTTCTGAGGTAATAAAAACTTTATATAGTATATACAGTCTCAGTTTAGAAATGAGTACATCCAGATTCTCTGTTAGAATGTCATTGCCCTCATTGGAGATCCCTTGGGCAGGGTTTCAAATGGCTCCAGGAAGGCTTTCTTTCTTCTTTGACCCACATCTGTCCACAGAAACACTATTGCATTTTTTGCCCTTGTAGGTAGGAGTATAATAGGCTCTCAGTGCAGCTTTGCCTGCCTCTCCCTCTCTCTCCCCCTCTCTCTCATTGCTTGTGCCTCAGTCAATAGCTAATGCCTCATAACTCATGTGTCAGATGTCAGTGCACAATGACCACTGATCATACTAGGCTCGCCACATGCTCACCACATGGTCTCTCTGAAGCCCATCTCTAGGCTTAGTGTTAGTGGGAAAGACTTAAAGCCCAGTTTTCCCTGTAGAGAAATCCTTTTCACATATCCTTCTATTGATACAATCAAGTCCTCATATATACCGTGTGGATGACCCCATAACAGATTTTGAGGCATCTGTTTTAAAATTTCCTCATGATAGTCTCTCGGACCTCATTTCAGATTTTGGTAACTAATGTATCTTGGCACCTCACCCAGAACTTCTCATTTTGTTGAGAAACAGAAAGTGCATAAATCTTATTACATATACTAAAAATTACCATGTGTGACATGTTTAATAGATGTATGTAGCTTATGCAGTAATTTCAGATCTTTAATTCTTAATTTAAAGTTAGGGCATTTAACAACCTTGTATAATTCTGCTCCTATATAAGAAACAGTCAAAGAAATTGACAACAGAAAAAGCCACTGGTATACTGTCTTCTGCCTCATTAAGCAGATTCATTTTTAGCAAAGTATCAATAGATAGACTGGGGAGGAGGAGAAAAAAAATTTCAGAACTCATTGATTATTCTGTGGAGCTTTAATAGATTTCCTTTTCTGAGCAGTTGCTATCATTTTTGTTGTTGTCCTTTTTTTTTTTTTTATCCAGTCCTACTCTCTCCTAAAATCACTTTTAAGACTTATAAAAATTGGATTATTGCAAAAATAGAATCAAACTTCTCATCCTCTTTTAATAATACATTACTTAATATATTGTATCTTCTAGAATATAAACATCTTTTCAAGCAGACCACATTTCTTTTTGGTTTTTGTTTTTAAATAGAGCAGTTATGAGTAGCTTTTGCATCTTTTATTTCTACTTTTGATCTTCTGTTGAGCTTTATCAGCTGGAGGTTATCCAACTGAGTAATGTCATTAAAGAAGGAAGTTTGACCATGGAATGCACGTCCCCTAACAGTAATATATAGATATTTATTCACTTTGACCTCACATGTTGCTTTCTTGTTATATGTATTGTGAACATGACAAATGTTTTGCCATCTTCCCATCCTCTGCTATAGGATTTCATTGATTTTATAACCGTAAGCTCTGTACCAACAATGGCAGAGTACTTTGTAATGGGGGTGGAGTTAGGTTAGGGTAGGCTGTATAGTTTCAAAAACCTTTCAACTATTTATTCTAATAAATAAAACTTTTTCATATTTAGAAAATGTAAAAAATACAGCAGTTTAAATAATAAGTATTTTGTAATCATTCCATAAATTTTGCTGAATGAAGTCTTAGCTGATGTGAATATGTGGTGTACACTTGCATCTTCACATTGTATCAGAATCTTGGGTATTGATAAGAATGTTAAAATGCAGTTATAGCTGGTAGGCTGTGCCATTAATATAAACTCAATGGGGAAAGTTAAATGTGTACCCCAGTGACTACAAAAGCAAAAGTGTATACAACAAATGTTCTTTCTGGAAACACTATCCCTTAGAGTAAAATTGTTACTTCATGAATCCTTAAACTTTAAGTTCTGTTTCATCGTTTTCTGCTCTTAAGCATGTGATCAAGAGCTTTGTAGACTATATATAGTTTATATCTCTCTCTTACCTGATAATTGTGAAGAAGGCAACATTGATATTCTGGGAATTCCCTGGCGGTCCAGTGGTTGGGACTTCGTACTTCCACTGCAGGGGGCATGGGTTCAGTCCCTGCTCCAGGAACTAAGATCCTGCAAGCCACGTGGCGTGGCCAAAATTTAAAAAATTGATATTCTTTTGGGGTGGTATGTGATATTGCTGAAAAGAAAAAGCTGTTAACAAGCTTGAAGAGAAGTAAGTTCTCAAGGCTACAGAGTCCTAGTCACAAGATTGCAAACCAGTCCATGAAAATGCCTTGAAATCAAAGATCAAGTGTTAATTTCATCAAGACTATAACCCCCCTCCTCAAAGGAATACAGAAGGGACATTTCTCAGATATTTTGTGAGATTTTTAATGGAAATTTCCAAAGGAAATGTTTTTTATTCAGTCATGATCTGCCTCACATCCTTTTACAGAATGCTGTCTAAACACTAAGCGCTACACATTGTGGTCTTAGCTTAACTAACGCCAGTACATCTTCGCCTTTCTTCTGCCAGTTTCTTGCTCACTCACTCTCACAAGCATAGACCCCAGAACACACATACACCCTTGGGTGATTACAAACCCAATTTAGAAGGCTCTTAGACCAGAGGCTCAGAACCATTTAACTAGAATACTGTTCTTTTATAGGTCCTTGGAGTTATTTTGTCTCCAGAACCCAACTCTTTATGAAGGATCTATCTTCTGTTTTTCTTATTAAGTGAACTCCACTGTTAGCAGTTATTTGAACATGTATATAACAAGTATCATATATAGAATCAGATAAAAATATTAAAGTTTAAGAATGGGATCCTGTGCTCCTCCTTGCCTGATATCATCTAGCCTGAGGCCTATTACAAGGAAGCTTCCCCCACCACTGGCATGCACCCTTTTTGGAAGTAGGATCATATTTGGCCAAGTTTGATCAGCTTTTGCAGTTTTAAAATAAATCAGCATGCACGTTTATATTATAAGGTTTTATTTTACAGCATAACACATTTTTAAATAGTAATTTGTATTACCATACTGTTGCCTTAAGTAAGACAGGGATTTGGACCCTAAAAGTGTTGGTGGTAATATAAAGAAAAGGCACAACCAACTACCATGAACAAAATAATACTAGTAAGATTGAGGAGGGAGCTGAAAACATCACTTGGGATATTGATAGTGGGAAAATCATGATAGCATTGCCAGAAATCTTGAAAAAGAATAAAGATAATTTTCACATTAGGCATGTGAAGTTTGAGATTATAGCAAGTCAGTTGGATTTAAGATGAGAGCATAGGGAAAAAAACAGAACTAAAGAAAGAGATGGGAGCTAGCCCAGATAAATTATATAAGTTCATGGCCTTTATCTGCAATTCTAATTTACAGAAAGGTCTGAAAACTAAGAGTTTTGTCTGCCTTTAAGGACTCGTTTGGCTGTAAAATCTGAGCCAGTATGAACTCATTTATAGCCTTTATCCCATTTAGTAAACATTCATTTTGCTGCTTCAGAAATATTAATTTGGTTGATTACGGGATATTACCCCCACGCTCCACTGAGCATATTGCATAACTTATGGTGTGTGCACCATGTCACCTTTCTAAATTCTGAATTCCAAAATTCTTCGGGCCTCAGTGAGTTCATGGAAGGAATTATATACCTAGTTGAAGTCATAAGAGCTAATGTAATGTCATAGAAAGAGAAGAGGGGAAAAAAACCTCTAAAACTGATCCCTGATGTACAGCTTCATTTCTATATCCAGGAAAACAGGAAAAAAAAAAAAAAAAAAACAGGAAGAGACACACCTAGGTGATAAGTAACCACAGAAAAGACGTTTATGGAACTTTATGTCCTTCTCCCATCCTTTATTTTTCTCGCTGACATAGAAGTATGGGTTTTGTTTTTTTCCAACAGTATAAGGTGTACAGAGTTAAAAACATGATGAGTGTTTTAAATGCAGGATTTGGAGAAGGTAGATTTTAGATAATCAGGCACAGCAGAAGGCATGGGTCACAGCATTGTCTGAAATTTAATTGTCTTTTCTGTGAGATTATCATAATATAAAATGGGAAATTAATATGATTTTCTCCTACAAATTCTAATTTGTTTTATGTGGGGGCCATACTATTCATAGCGATGAAATTGAGTCAGAAAATCATGATCCTTAGCCATGACTGCAATTAATTGTTTGTAATCACAAGCAAGCCAGTCATTTTACCTATCTTGGTTCCATTTTTCACATCTGTAAATTAGGCAGAGTAGACCAGATGGGCTCAAAGTCGCCTTCCAAATAAGATACTATCCTAACCTACTAATATAATAATTCTTTATGAAGAATCGTAATAATGAAAATTAAGTTACTGCTGCATAAGTAATAAAATGTGAGGAAAAATTTTTAAGTGATGAACAAAAACTAGCTTTTTTAAAGTACTAGTCTACTTAATATTGATTGGATAAACCCATTATGTATTTGCATTGATTTTTTTTTATTCCATCTTTTAGTTTCACCAAATGTCCTGTTGTTTGGGATGTGGTTTTATATTTAAGTTCTTCCTTATAATGTACATACAGTGCTTTGTCCAGCGTTTCTTTTTGTAAGTTCACGTAAACTTAGCACATAAAATTTCCATCCTATATAAGGTAATATAAGTGTTCATGTAAAATAAGTTAAGAATCAAAGGAATTTGACTTGTTGAACCAGAGTAAAATCATCAAACCTTAGGATTTTTAAAACTAGAAGGGAATTTTGTGATGATCTCATCGTGCAGGGTTTTATAGTTAGAGAAAGTAAGATGTAAAGAAGTGAGTGGATTGCTAATGGTCATATGCTGGGTAGTGGCAGAGTTAGTTCATTGTTTTCGCTATCACATCCTGTCGTTGCCTATGAATAAATAAGTGAGAACCATTTTAAGGAATATCATTTTGATAGCAGTATTTAGGTTGCAGAGAGGATAGTCATGGAGGACTGGTAGGACTCTGCTCTGATATGGTAAGACAGCCATGCTTACTGAATCATAAAATGCCTTTTGCACATTACTTTTACACATTACTTTACATATGTATTACTTCACATAGTCCTTACAGCAGCCGAAGAAACTGAGACTCAGAAAAGCCAAGTAACTTACCCAAACAGCTTATTAGAGCAGAGGTGTTTATAAGCCATTGTTGTCTGACCCTATGTTACTCTGCGCTGTATCACAGTGTGGCCTCCCCAACCAAGGTAAATGAAAAGGGTAAGAGATTCTGAAAGAATATGTAATGCAGATAAAATCATTATATTGGGAAACTCAAATTCAATATTTTCTGCCTTTGGCAGATTTGGGCAGCTCTGGTGATCATGTGCTTCTTGAACAAGCCGACTTCTTTCTGGGTGCTTACCATTTGAAAAGCACTTGGTGGGAAAATAGAGAAGTGTAAGACATGGAGGAAGCATAAAATATTTCCCTTATTGTCACCCAAAAATCAGATATTTTGATGAGAACATATATTTTATAAATATTATTTTCTAATTATAAAAGTAATATATGTTAATTTTAGAAAATACAGAAAATAATAAAGAAGCGAACAAAAATTACCAGTAATCCCTCCCTGAATGAGTCAGCATATATTCCATTTTGGTGTGTTCTTTTTTTTTAAGATTTTTTTTTCCCTTTTTGTTTTTAATTAGTTTTATTTTTGGCTGCATTGGGTCTTCATTGCTGCGCGCGGGCTTTCTCTAGTTGCAGCGAGTGGGGGCTACTCTTCCTTGGCATGCACAGGCGTCTCACTGCGGTGGCTTCTCGTTGCGGAGCACGGGCTCTAGAGTGCAGGCTCAGTAGTTGTGGCTCGCAGGCTCTAGAGCACAGGCTCAGTAGTTGAGACACACAGGCTTAGTTGCTCCACGGCATGCGGGATCTTCCTGGACCAGGGATCCAACCCGTGTCCCCTGCATTGGCAGGCGGATTCTTAACCACTGCGCCACCAGGGAAGTCCCTTGATGTATTCTTTTGGTAAGAGTAATTATTGTGATGTGTCCTCTGAAAATTGATGTGTAAGCATAATGAAAATCTTTATTGTATATGTGAATATAAATCCAAAATATGCCTCACACAGCTGCAGTGAAAGGTAGTTTGTTGTAAGGTAGAATTGAAGGACTGTGCCGATTAGGAAATCTGTAGGTTGATGATGAGCAGAAGAGGTGTAATTCAGAGTTCACTGAAAGCCTTAGTGTTCACTTGAACTGTTTAAGCCTGCTGACTAACAGTGGTACAATATGAAATCACACTCAGCATTCCCCTGAGTCTGAATCATCCACTGTGGAATGAGGATTGAAAACAGAGCTGGTGCTCCCATACCAGAAAAGTCATGACATCCATGATTTCAACCATGGGACTGTTCTGCCTTCAAATCCGGTCCAGAACCCTCTCTTTTTTTTTTTTTTTTAAATAAATTTATTTATTTATTTTTGGTTGTGTTGGGTCTTCGTTTCTGTGCGAGGGCTTTCTCTAGTTGCGCAAGCGGGGGTCACTCATCATCGCGGTATGCGGGCCTCTCACTATTGCAGCCTCTCCTGTTGTGGAGCACAGGCTCTAGGTGCGCAGGCTCAGTAGTTGTGGCTCACGTGCTTAGTTGCTCCGTGGCATGTGGGATCTTCCCAGACCAGGGCTCGAACCCGTGTCCCCTGCATTGGCAGGCAGATTCTCAACCACTGCGCCATCAGGGAAGCCCAGAACGCTCTCTTTTTGAATGTTGTGAATCAGAACTCAGGTTTCATTGCCATTTGAGCAGTCTATTCCCCGCTCGAAAATGACACAGCAAGTGAATAGAACTAGACTATAATTGTTTTTCTTGTTCCTTCAGGTGAATCAGTTCAGACAGCTGTATTCGAAAGTCATCAATGATAAACACGATGATGTCATGGCCAAGTTTGGCGCTATTCTGGCCCAGGGCATACTGGATGCAGGTAAATGTTTGTAAATCTTCCATATTAATTTGTCTGTTTAAACTAAATCTAATGAAATATATGTTCTAACTATATGACAATGTAGAAATTGAGTCTGGGACAAATTACTCCTGGAGAAAATTTGGAGCCTGTAGTTCATAGAAATAATTTAGTAGAGTTAAGACTGCAGACTATTACGGTTTGAATCCCAGTCCCTTTACAGTACTAGCTATATTTTCCCTCTTTATGTCTGTTTTCTTGTTTCGTAAGGTCTACCTCATAGTGTTGGTGGATTAAAAATACATGTAAAGCAACTAAAACAGTCCCAGTCACTTAGTAAAGTGCTCAGTGAGTGTTGGCTGATTTCTTTTCCTTTAATTTTCTTAGTATATATCAGTTTTAAACAAGTTGACATTGGAAATTTTTTGAGGAAAAAATTAGGTTTTAGACAAACTCTAGCAGCTAAATCATCCTAAAATAAGATACATGGAATATTTGCCTAGTAAATGCATAGCACACTGTACCAACTGGCTCCTGACTTCACATTCTTCACCACTACACTATGGTTTATTTAGAAAGAGATGGGCTACCCTTTCAAGATAGAATGGTGTGCTTTAGTACCTTGGACTTGGGGTTCATTCAGCCTATTCTTTAACTGTTATTACTGGTGATATCTCACTCAGTAGGGTAGAAGGGAGGAAGCATAACTATTTCATTCAAGTGTGAGATTCTTTTTCTAACTGTACCCTAGGCATGTAGAATATAATCTTTTTCATTAATCTTTGCTAATTTGGAAGGTAAAACGATAGTATCTCAAGGTTTTCATAGTAATTCTATTACTAGATGAGCTTTTCTAAAACTTGTTGGTTATCTTAATTTCTTCTAATAAAAACACTGTTAGCCATATTTATTGCAAATATTCTTTTATTGGTCAACTAGAAATGTGTTTATATTTCTAGTGAAGGAAATCAGAGAAAGAAGCTGAAGTTTTTGATATTGTAAGTTTTTTTTGTTAACCTTGTCAGGTTTTGTACTTAGAGTATTTTTAGTCATATTAAGATTTTCAGCATCCTTATTTTTTCATTTTAGGTAATCTCCCTTATATATAAGGCTTTTTTAAAAAATCTGTCTCCTTTCTAATTTGATTATATTATCTTTTTCTTAATTAGATTTGCTAGAGATTTCTCTTTTTGTTTATATGCTATTGCTAATCTTTTTTTCCCCTAAATTCTTTATTTTTGCTTGACTCTTATTTGCTTTTTCTTTCTTAGAATGTTGGTGCTGTTTTCTAAATTTTTTTAAATTAATGAATTTATTTTGGCTGAGCTGGGTCTTAGTTGCAGCACGCAGGATCTTCGTTGCAGCATGTGGGATCTTTAGTTGTGGCATGCGAACTCTTAGTTGTGGCATGCATGTGGGATCTAGTTCCCTGACCAGGGATCGAACCCGGGCCCCCTGCATTGGGAGCGTGGAGTCTTAGCCACTGGACCACCAGGGAAGTCCTTGTTTTCTAAATTTTTGAGGCAAATACCCTTCTCTTTTAATCCATTTGTCTAGTAAAGTTTGTTCTGTTTTAATTTTCCAAGAAGTTGAGAGTTTTCTGCTTAAATTTTTAGTGTTTAACGTACAATTTATATTTTTCTCTCTTTTTAATTTAAAGATAGTTCGTTGCAGCTGTATATAAATAAGGACAGTATTCTATAGATACTTTAGATGAAGTAAACCATTTCAGTTCTTGATGGTATTCTCTCCCATGTATAAATGATACAGACATTGACATGCCATAGTTTCTCCTTTCTCATTCTTTGCCACCTTCCAAAATTTTTATATTATGTTTACATTGTCATAGCTCGTAACATTTACATACTCTTGTGAAATCATAATTCTCACAGTTTAGTCTTAGTTTCATATTTAAAGGGATTCAGTGCTCACCACCATTTCTTTTATTGCTGTTTCTTTTTCCAAGGTATCTATACTAAGACTTAACACTTAACTGACTGGATTTTGTCAGTCTCTAGTTTACATTCGGGTTCACTCTCTATGGGTTTTGATAGATGCGTAATGATATGTATCCACCTTTACAGTATCATACAGAATACTTTCACTGCCTTAAAAATCCTCTGTGCTCTACATTTGCATCCCTCCCTCCCTCCCCACCCCCGCACCCCCAATCCCCGGGCAACCACTGATCTTTCTGCTGTCTCTATAGCTTTAGTTTTTCCTTTTCCAGAATGTTATATAGTTGGAATCATACAGTATGTAACCTTTTCAGATTGGCTACTTTTGGTAACTGGTTTTTAAATAGGATTTAGAAGTAACATTTTACTACTCCATAATCTTTTATGTTTTCTTTTAGCTGCTAGTTTTTGAAGTTTGTGGTTTTAGGCTTCAACCCTTTACTCATTCTTTAGTACTACTAAATTAGAGTCATTTGTTACGAAATTGGGGAGAGAATAATTCTTTGTTTTAGCTTTATTCTGCCATCTTTACTAGAAGTCCTCTCTCTGGTTTCCCCTCCTTCCTCTTTGAGCCCTTCTCTCCTTCCATCTTTTTTTGGGGGAGTGTCTGTTTGATCTGTGGTGAACCAATCAAGTTTTGATGCTTCTTTCCATTTCTCTTTTTAGTGTCATTAAGTACATGAAAGTCATGTACTGCCATATTTGCTATTAGGAGCATAAGATTATTTTCTTACCCTTTTTCACTTTGCTAATATCCTTTCTTCCTGGAAAACATTTCTGCAACTGCATTAGAAAAAATTTTAGTCCTGTAATTTCTCTCTCAGAAGTGAATGGTAGTAGAGAAAATCTGGAGAGGGCAACTTCAAAGGAATGAGTAAAGTTTATGAGAACTCACTCAATGATTTGGTTTCTTCAAGGAGAAAAGCTGAAGATTAAGAAAGTTTATGGTGAAGTTTGTAAAACTGTGCAAACACTATCAATAGAATAAACTTGCCCTTGTTTCATATTAAATCTCAAACTATTAGAACTAAAGGCTAGTTTAGTTTCTAAGTCTGAAGAAGATAGGTTTCATTGAAATAAAAGAAAATTCAGCTTCAAAACTTAGATCAAATATCACATTCTCTAGGAAGTCTTTCCCCCCTCTTCTACTGTATTCAGCCTCCACCATGTAGGTGGGCCTAGTACCCAGTTATACCTAACATAATACTTTTGTGCCTTATTTTAATTATCTAATTATCTGTCTTCACTAGATTGGAGGCTCCTTGGAATCTTTTTCAGTATTTCAAAATTTTTAATATATTGTAAGCATTCTGTGAATGTAGGGTTTAGAATAGGGAAGAATATAAGTAGACAGTAAAAGTATAACTCATTCCTGTTGGAAAAACACAATTAAAGTATACCTGATTTATTTCTAGGTAAAATCTTAAATGAAGTATCTGTAGAGGGAGTATTAAGAAAATCTAGGTTATTTGGTTGAACAGTAGAACGCTGATTCTTATAAAAAATGCTTTTTGGCTTAGTAAAGTTAGTACTCACTTCCTAACTCCAAGCAAAACATGAAGGCAGGACTTCCCTGGTGGCGCAGTGGTTAAGAATCGGCCCGCCAATGCAGGGGACACGGGTTCGAGCCCTGGTCCGGGGAAATCCCACATGCCACAGAGCAACTAAACCCGTGAGCCACAACTACTGAGCCCATGTGTGACAACTGCTGAAGCCCATGCACCTAGAGCCCGTGCTCCACAACATGAGAAGCCACTGCAATGAGAAGCCCGCACACCACAACAAAGAGTAGCCCCCACTCACCGCAACTAGAGAAAGCCTTTGCATAGCAACAAAGACCCAACACAGCCATAAATAAATACATAAAAAACATGAAGATGTCTGTGTGATACTGAGATGAAGAGAAGTGAAATGTGAGCAATGGAAATCCAGAATTGGAATTCATATTAGGATGGTGACTAGGCACAAACAAGCCTTATTTTTATGGGCTATATTATATAAACTAAAAGATTCGTGTCTCAAAGTTCTGGGGTCCAACACTAACACTGTTACTATAGGCCAGAGGCTGCAACACAACAGCCCATGGGCCATACCTGCCTTAAACACGTTTTTGCCTGCCTAGCAAAATTTGCAAAATTTTGTCCGAAACCCAGATTCAAGTGTACTCTTAAAAACAAAATTACATAGTGACCCTGGATCTAACACCCCTAGTAACATGTCCTCTTGAAATATGACACGAACTTTTTTTTTTTTTTTTTTGCAACACACGGGCCTCTCACCGTTGTGGCCTCTCCCGTTGCAGAGCACAGGCTCCCGACGTGCAGGCTCAGCAGCCATGGCTCACGGGCCCAGCCGCTCCACGGCATGTGGGATCTTCCCAGACCGGGGCACAAACCAGTGTCCCCTGCATCGGCAGGCGGACTCTCAACCACTGCGCCACCAGGGAAGCCCGACATGAACTTTTCAGTTTGCTTCAATCCACACTGCTTTCAGTCCAACTTTTCTCATTTGTTTACGTGACCAGTTCCTAAAGACATTCAAGTTTGCAACCCCTGAAGCCTCCTAGAATCTCAGCCTTATGAGGTCCCAGTAGAGATCTTAGCTAACTGATACTTGGATCTTAGTTCTTGTTCACTAGCTTTCAAACTGTGTTTCTCTGCACTCCCTCAAGGGAAAGTCTAGGGGACGTGGAAAGAGGTAGATTTACAGGTCAGATTCAAGCCCCAAATCTCTTCTGATTTAACAGAATTAGCTCTGATTTCATTGTTTTACATATTGTGCTTCCTCAAAAAATTTTTTCAGTTGAATCAAGGATTGGATATTAAAATTTTTCTTTTGTTAGTGGTAGTGCTCTAGTTCAAATGCTCAAGTTCAAACTCTCATTTTGCCAATGGGAAAAAAAACTTTTAGAGGTAAAGTGATTTGTCCAAGATCACAAGGCTAGTTAATCTTGGAGCTGCCTGCATTCAGACATGACTAAAGCAGAAAGAATAAAAATAAGCAAACAGTACTTACCTCTTGTCTCTTTGCCACTGTTTACAAATATGATATGTACTAAAATTTTACTTTTTGTTTGCACATTAAAAGCCAATGTACAATATAGATTAATATTTAATTAAGCATACACGTTCTGATATCCTTCAGGCTTAGTTTTTGAAAAATGCCTATCTATATGGAAAGAAGTTCTAAATTACCCTTAGTCCAGTATTTCCACTTTTGGACACCCTAGATAGCTCACTGGCTAACTAATTCCAGGGACTTCATGTTAGATTTTAGAACTATACTCTCAAAATAATCACCAAATTTTTCCCTAGTGTAGTACTTAGAAATCTTTATTATTGCTCAACTAGATTCATGTTTATGATTTCTCTCCTTTTCTACAGGTGGACATAATGTCACAATCTCCTTGCAGTCCAGAACTGGGCACACCCATATGCCTTCTGTGGTTGGCGTCCTTGTCTTTACCCAGTTCTGGTTCTGGTTTCCTCTTTCACACTTCCTGTCATTGGCTTATACCCCTACCTGTGTCATTGGCCTTAACAAGGACTTAAAGGTATGTTTGTGAGACCTCAGTTTTATATTGTATCTTCACCATATCCTATTTGCCACCCACTCACGAGGATTTTCATAAAATCTTAAAGATTAGTTGGCATCTTATTAATAAAGTATTTTCCCTTCAGACTGAATCATCACCTTATTGAGAGGAGTGTGTTGGTGGAAGTTTTGAAAATCAAGTCTTTTTACTAACTGCGTAACCTTGGGTAAATCAGTTGAGAGGGATTGGTAAGAGGGGGGCAAAATATAAAAATATGCAAAGGATTTATAATCACTGATGAATTTTATTTAATATTGAAGGTCTGTGAGAGCTGTTATAGGATTTCATGCAGATAAATGACATGATGAGATTTGCATTTTAGAAACATTCTGATATCAGTGGAAATTTGTTACAATGCTATTGCAATAATCTGGGCAAGGAAGACCTAAACTAAATCTTATTAAGGAAGGAAGGTTTGAGACAGGGATATGTTTCAGTGTTATGTGATGCTAGAGCATTTGATGGAAGAGAGGATTGTTGCTAAAGGGAAAACAAGATAGGAGGATGTCCGTTTGGTAGTGGCAGAAAGCGAGACCAGCAGTGAGGAGCCAGGGACACTGACAGAAAGAAACTAGTCACTTAAGTCAAAGACTTAAGGTGATACATTCCCTGTCATCACACTATCCTTTTTTTTTTTTTTTTAAATGAGATTTTTGCTTATGTCTTTTTTCTCAGTCCTATGGCCTGATGAATCACTTTCTTGGTCTTGCATCCTCTCAGAGGCTTTTTGATCTTTAAATAACTCTTACATTTGGTCATCGCCATTGTTAAAACATTCTGTTAAGTTTTCAGAGTGGAAAAATTTTAGGCCAAAAAATGGCTGGTAAAGATTGAGTATTTCCTTGAATTGATTTTTTTCAGTATAACTGTATAGCCAATTAATTATCTTCTAAGTGTTTCAGTATTAAACTACTCACATTTGTAAATATTGAGCAGTTTTATCTCTCAGAGCAAGAATCTTTTGTTTTCCCAATCCCTAACATTTAACATTGTGGTTAAACATGCTGTATAATCTTTAGGGACTTCTTCCTCTGGCACACAATTTTATGATCTCTGTTTCCATTCCTTACAGTGAAAGTGGGATGGAAAAGACAAGATTGCTTGTCCTAGTAAATGTGATGCTCATTACCATTCTCTTGGGTAAATAGAGAAAAATTCAGACTAGAGAACTTTAAACCTGGTCAATAAGTAATGCAAAGCCGACTTTTCCATTAGGCTCATGCTAGACTCTTGTAAGGTGTGATTATAGGGTGTAGAAACTGTATATGGACGTGTATAGGTTGTTACTGTGGTACAAGGAAGGGACATGGAAGTTAGGAATGCAGGTTAGATAATCAGATGACACTTTACAAAGAAGGTAACAGTTGATCTGACGCTCACACTGTGAGTGGGACTTAACGCTCTGAAGCAGGATGTGTGGTCAGTAAAAATGAAAGGGATGCCTGTTTAAAGGCACAGAGCTTGAAGAAAGTATAGGGAACCACAGTAGTTCTGTAAAGCACCTCAAAACTAATTCAGTGAAAGAAGAGAGATGCCTTTAAGGGAGGAGTGGTAACATAATTGAATAACTGTGTAATTTAGCCAGGATTGAACCTTCTGGCACCCCTTGGCATCTGTATGCTTGTTAAGAGCATAGAATACTTAAATCTTGATTTTGATTATTTTAATAGAGGGGGGGAATTCTCTTATTTCTTCAGATGCCGAAAGTTCAATATAAATCAAACTGTAAACCATCAACATTTGCATATCCTGCCCCTCTGGAAGTACCAAAAGAAAAAGAAAAGGAAAAGGTAGGTTTTTTGCTACTTTGGGCACCATTTGTACCTATATAGGAGCTGCTTAGTGTTTTACTTGGGTTTGTTTTAAATATTGTTATGTTTTAAAGTAGGTATTTTTAAAGTAATACTTCTCATAGTAAAATCGAACGTTACACAGGAATAGAAAGTGAAAGCCCTTTTCTCTCCTGGTCATCCAAGTCCCATGTTGCAGGAATCACAATTTGTGAATCCCTCCAAATGTTTTTTCTGCACATAGCTATACTTTTTATACCACAAATCGAATTATTCTGTGTGCTGTTCTGCATCTTATTGTTTTCACTTTAACAATTTTTTTAAAAAACTTTCAATGTGTATTGATCTCTTTTTCCAAAGCTGCAGAGCAATCCCTTTATGTATATATCATTGTCTTACCAGTTCTTTATCTGATAGACATTTAAGGTTATTTCTGATTTGTCACTGTTACAAATGGGACTGGAATAGAGTTTTTATACGTGTATATTTGTGCACTTGTACAAGTATATCTATAGGTTAGGATCTTAGATATGGAATTGCTTGATCAAAAGTAATGCACATTATTTATTTTTATAAGTGTCAACTAAATTTCTTTTCAAAATGGATATAACCAATTTATACTCCTCCCCACAAGCATGAAGACACTCATTGATACGTGTTAAGTTAAAGTATGGTGAAATTGAGAGCTGTGCTTGCCCCTGTAGTTTTCTCAGTAAAATTACCCTTTATGACACTTGAGGTTTAGGAAAATGATTTTTTCCCTCAAGAAAATGTTCCATATTAGCCAGTTGACTATTTGCTGTAAATGTTATAGTTAAGTAGGGATAATTATATAACTGACCAAATTTGCGGGTGGTAGGTGATGGTATCCTTTGACAACAGTATCTTGTTCATCAGCTGTGTTTCAGGGCCCCCTCCCTTTTGAGTCTAAAACAAAGGCAGCTTTACACCATTACTGCCCAGCCTTTCGAAGTACCTGTTTCACCTTTGATTTCAATGAGACCCATCAAGGAGGATAATTCTAGGTTAACGACTCACCCACTGTGGATTACCATTGTAGGGCATCTAGTCCAGTGAGAGATCTTTACGACCAGGTTTGGAGAAAATTTTTGTTTTCCAGTGCTTTCCCTATGAAGTAAAAAAGGATGTGGCACCCAAATCTCTATCTTAGAAACTTATCATAGCAAATTCACATCCAAGGTATACTACAGATCAGAAAAAATTAGAGTTATATTGGACACAGGCCTCTAGGAACTAAAGATTTACCTGATGACTGTAACAGTAAGTTATCTTTATATTCCCAGATTATTTTGTTCTTTATGATACTTACTACCAGGAAACAGAATAGTACTGTAGAACTGAATTCTCATTGGGCTTGTACATTTGCGTGTAAGTAAGGGATTAAAATGATTTACCCTGTTCACTCCTCTAGGTTTCCACTGCTGTGTTATCTATAACTGCCAAGGCTAAAAAGAAGGAAAAAGAAAAGGAAAAAAAGGAGGAGGAGAAAATGGAAGTGGTAGGTATAACTTGGTGGTCATATGGGTTGATGTAGCTTTCTCTGTCATGGTCCAGATTCTTCCTTAGTTGAACATTGTTATACCTTGCTCTTGGCTTCCTTTAAATAATTATCCTGTTCCAAGCATGGAGACTCAAAATTTTAATTGGAAGAGACTTTAGAAATTATACCCATTCATGGGAAGAATAGAAGGGTACAAATCAAAAATGAGTTCTTGGAGGAAATGACAACTAAAATGAGTTTTGAAGGGCAGAGTAGGATTTTCATTAGACAGTGAGATGATGGTGGTAGAGAGAAAAGCCCTTTCAGGCAAAGGGAACATCATTTATTTTTGAATATCTCTGATGATAGAAAAACCTTCTCACTCTTTACAACTAAGTTAAGTATCATTCTCACCCCCAAGCAGAGTTACCATCTCTCTTGTCTGAGTCTGGTATCACTTTACTTCTACTTCCGTTATGTCTAATCCTAACTACCTTTTGCACCTAATAGTTGCTCAGTAAATTTATTAAACATTATTCCGTGATGTAGAACAGAAGTGAACCTTTATGGGGCTATTTTTCCCCCCTAGGATGAGGCAGAGAAAAAGGAAGAAAAAGAGAAGAAAAAAGAACCTGAGCCAAACTTCCAGTTATTGGATAACCCAGCCCGAGTTATGCCTGCCCAACTTAAGGTCCTAAGCATGCCAGAGACCTGCAGATACCAGCCTTTCAAACCAGTAAGTCACCAATGGCCCTTAACTATATACGAGTAGGATGTTAATCTGTAGGGCAATGGAATCTTTATAGAGAAGGATAAATCTCCAAAGTATTGGGAAAAGCTCTGTAGTACTAATAAATCTCTTAGCAAAAGAGGACATTCCCTTGCATTCCATATAGATTTGGGGAGACTTTTCTTTGTGTGACCCTGCAAACATCCTTCATCTACCAAAGGCTTACATCATGGAAGTTTCTAATACAGCATAGTGATTTGGACTACAGACTCTGGAGCCAGACATCCTGAGTTTGAATCCTGATTCTACCACTCTCAGCCTATGAGACCGTAAGCCAAGTACTAATCCTCTCTTCCTCAGTTTTCACTACTGTAAAATAAGAATTATCATCCTTAACTCATAGGAATGTGATTGAACAAGGTAATACATTTAATACATAAGCACTTAGAGTGTTCTATTTTACAATTGGAAAAGGATCTTCATGCCATTTAATTTATTCTAGGGCAGAATGTTTCACGTTAGAAACGAATGCTGATCAGAAATTTGAGCCATGATAACGTCTTTATTTTCTAGGTTCTTGTATCTCGAAAACTAGAGAACCATTAGTAGACATATTTAATACATTCAAATCCTGGACCTGTCTCAAATGTCATAGACAAGATTTCTAGATCCTTATAGAAAAGTAAACCCATTCTCATCAGCTTGAAGGTGGTCCCTGATGGTGGTGACAACTCTTAACCACAATTGTGAGTCAAGCTCTTACCTGACTAGATTATCAGCTAGAGGAGACAAGGGCAGAGGATGGAAGATATTTAGTGGAAGAGCTAGAATTGGGCGGAACTGAGTTTATATTGCAGATCTGCTGTCTCTTAGCTGTGTAACTGAGACAAGTCATTTGATTGCTTCGTCTTTCAGTTTCCTCATCTAATAATTGGGATGGTGATACTACCTACCGCCTAGGAATATTGTAAAGATTAAATAGGTTGTTATATGTGAAACACTTAAAACAACATGTGGAACATGGTAAATCCTCAGTCAGTGAATATTACTTGGTGGTGGTGACAAATCATCAGCCATCTGTGGGCAGCAGGCAGTCAGGCCGGGAAAGACGGAATAGCTTGCAGGTCTTCTCCCATCTCCTATTAATTTTGCATTACTAGGACCTAATACTGCTTGGTCTGTAGTGTCGAATGAATGAATTAATAGAACCACTAATGGACACATTAAATGTAGTCGCTATCTAATCTGCAACCCAGCTCGCTAAAGTGACATGTTTCTGGAGAATATATTCTAACAGCATCCTTTCAAAACTGCTCATGCCGGAACAGGTATATTAGTACACAACTAGTGAGTACTTTAAGCACACAAAACACCTAGTGATTTTGACAATTATGAAGAACTAAAGAGAGCAAAGTATATGCTCAGTGTCATGAGGCCATATGAGGAGACTGGTTTTCCTCAGCTGGAACTTAAATGATTGTTAAGCCTTTGCTCAAAATAAATCCGAGGAAGCTGTAACAGTTGTTCATTTACAAGCGAAAAGATTTCTTCTGTCTGTGCCTGGCTGACTATTGAAGGTGTGCCCCAATCACACACATAGCCCCTCAGCAAAGACTCGGAGACTTATTGTTCCAGGTGTTTAAGGAAATCCCTGGCTAGTCATTAGCTGTCCAATTAGGTAACTGAGAGAAGACTTCAGTGATCACACACAACAGAAAATACTTTATAGAAAAGTCACAAAACAGACAACAACAGCAAACCCTGGGGAGAGGTGAGAATCTGATTTCCAGAGTTGCCACATTGTATTATTTAAGTGTCCAGTTTGCAACAGAAAATTATAAGATATACAAAGCAATAAAACATGACTCATACACAGGAAAAAAGCAATAAATAAAACTCTCTCTGAGGAAGCCTAGGTGTTGTGCATAATAGGCAGACTAAATCAACTAAAATATGTTCAAAGAACTAAAGGAACTATGTCTAAAGAACTAAAGGAAAGTATAAGAATGTTATCTTAACAAATCATGAATATCAGTAAAGAGATAGAAATTGTAAAAAATAATCAAATAGACATTCTGGATTTGAAAAATACAATAACTGAAATGAAAAATTTGCTAGAGGAGCTCAACAGCTGATTCAGGAAGACTTGAGCAAACTTGAAAATAGGTCATTTGAGGAACAACAAAAAAAGGGTGAAGAAAAAATGAACAGACCTGTTAAAAGCCAAGCATACCAACATACACAGAAATGGGCTAATGGGAGTCCCAAAAAGAGAAAATTATAGAAGAATATTTGAAGAAATAATGACTGAACACTTCCATAATTTTATGAATAACATTGATCTACATATCCAGGATGCTCAGTGAATCCAAGTAAGATAAAGAGATCCACACCTAGACACATCATAATCACACTGTTGAAAGACAAAGAAGGATTCTTTTCTTCTTTTTTTTAACTGAGGTAACATTGGTTTATAACAAATGTAAGTTTTGTGTATACCACATTATAATTCACCTTCTGTATACACAGCAGTATGCTCACCACCAAAACTCTAGTTTCCATCCATCACCATACAGTTGACCCCCCCTTTCTCCATTTCACCCTCCCGCACCCCCCCAGAAGTTACTGTTTTCTCTGTTTTTTTTTTTGCTTTGTTTTGTTTTGCTTGTTCATTAATATTTTTGTTTTAGTCCATATATGAGTGAAATCATGGTATTTGTCTTTCTCCATCTAACTTATTTCACTTAGCATAATACCCTCAAGGTGTATCCATGTTATTGCAGATGGCAAGATTTCATCCTTTTTTTATGGCTGAGTAGTAAGTATTCCGTTGTGTGTGTGTGTGTGTGTGTGTGTGTGTGTGTGTGTGTGTGTGTGTGTGTGTGTGTGTGTCACATCTTTTTTATCCATTCTTCTATCGATGGGCACTTAGGTTGTGTCCATATCTTGGCTGTTATAAATAATGCTGCTATGAACAGAGGGGTACGTATATCTTTTCAAATTAGTGTTTTCATATTCCCAGAAGTGGAATAGCTGGATCATTCTTTGAGGAATCTACATACTGTTTTCCACAATGGCTACATCCATTTACATTTCGACCAACAGTGTACCAGGGTTTCCTTTTCTCCACATCCTCTCCAACCCTTGTTATTTTTTGCCTTTTTGATAATAGCTGTTCTAATGGGTATGAGGTGATATCTCGTGGTTTTGATTGATTTGCATTTACTTAATAATTAGCAATGTTGAACATCTTTTCATGTGCCTGTTGGCCACCTGTATCTTCTTTGGAAAAATATCTAATCAACTCCTTTGCGTTTTTTAAATTTAGTCATTTGTTTTTTTATTGGTCAGTTGTAAAAGTTCTTTATATATTTTGGATATGAACCTCTTGTATGATGGATATATGATTTGCAAATATCTTCTCCCATTTGGTAGGTTTTCTTTTCATTGATGGTTTCCTTTGCTGTGGAGAAACTTTTGGTTTGAAGTAGTCCCATTTGTTCATTTTCACTTTTGTTTCCCTTGTCTGAGGAAACATATCCAGACAGATACTGCTAAAACCAATGTCAGAAAGCATACTGCCTGTGTTTTCTTCTAGGAGTCTTACGGTTTCAGGTCTTACATTCAAGTCTTTAATACATTTTGAGTTAATTTTTGTGTATGCTCTAAGAAAGTGGTCTGGTTTCATTCTTTTGCATTTGGCTGTCCAGTTTTCACAACACGGTTTATTGAAGAGACTTTACTTTCTCTACTGTATGCTCTTGGCTCCTTTGTCGTAAATTAGTTGTCTGTATATGTGGGTTTATTTCTGAATGTTCAGTTCTGTTCCATTGATCTGTGTGTCTGTTGTGTCTATTTTTCTGCCGATACCATGCTGCTTTGATTACTACAGCTTTGTAGTATAATTTGAAATCAGGGAGTGTGACACCTCCAGCTTGGTTCTTTTTTCTCAGGATTTCTTTGGCTATTCCAGGTCTTCTGTATTTACATTTTAAAATTTAGGATTTTTTTGGTTCTATTTCCGTAAAAACAAATGTCATTGGGATTGTGATAGGGATTGCATTGAACCTATAGATTGCTTTAGGTATATGGACATTTTAATATTGTTAATTTTTCTAATTTATGAGCATGAAATGTCTTTCCATTTCTTTGTATTTTCAGTTTCATTCAACAATGTCTTACTCAGTTATCAGTATATAGGTTTTTCTCCTCCTTGATTAAACTTACTCCTAGATATTTTATTCTTTTTGTTGCAATTGTAAACGGGATTGTTTTCTTAGTTTCTCTTTCTGCTAGTTCGTTGACTTATTTCACTGAGCATAATACCCTCCATCCGTGTTGTTGCAAATGGCACAATTTCATTCTTTTTTATGGCTGAGTAGTATTCCATTTATTCTTTTTTATTCGTTCACCTGTTTATGACACTTACATTGCTTCCATATCTTGGCTATTGTAAACAATGTTGCTGTGAATATTGCAGTGCATATATCTTTTCAAATTAATGTTCATTTTCTTCAGATACATACCCAGGAGTAGAATTGCTAGATCATCTGGTAGTTCTAGTTTTAGTTTTTTCAGGAACCTCCATACTGTTGTCCATAGTGGCTGAACGAGTTTACATTCCCACCAACAGTGCACAAGGGTTCCCTTTTCTCCACATCCTTGCCAATATTTGTTATTTGTGGTCTTCAGTAATTCTTAAGATTATGAAGGGATCCAGAAAAATTCTTTATCAGATGAGTTGGAGTTCAGAAAATGTGGTCACAGAACTCTAGACCAGAGGGACCCCACCCTGTGGCCAGAGTCTGCTCTCACCCTGTCCCCAGGGTGGCCAGCTCACCACCCACTCCCTGGTCTTTTTTCCTCTTATCTGATTTAAAAGACAACTGTACAGTGCAATCATAAATTGGTGTTGATGTGTACCCACTGTATAAAAATGTAATTTGCATTAAAATATGTCTTAGTCTGTTCTGGCTGCTATAGCAAATTGCCACCTACTGTTTAAGACTGGGTGGCTTAAACAACAAATCTTTCTTTCTCACAGTTCTGAGACTAGAAGTCCAAGAACAGGGTGCCAGCATGAGCAAGTTCTTGGTAAAGGCCATCATCCCAGCTTATAGACAGCCCTCTTCTCATTGTATCCTCACATAGCAGAGAAAGACAAAGCAAACTCTCTTCATGTTTCTTCTTATAAGGGCATGAATTTCATTCCTGAGGGCTTTGCCTTCATGACCTAATTGCATCCTAAAGACGCAACTTCTCATACCATTACACTTTGTGGGGGTGGGGTAGGATTTCAACATATGAATTGGGGGAGGGGACACAACATATAGGTATGTTTGGCACATACGTGAGCCATACAGAACCATGTCTGGCACACAGTATGTGTATACTAAAGTTGGATATTGTTATGATTCTTACTATATAGGGCAAATAAATTTCTATCTGTTTAATCAAAAAAAGGGGAAAGACTCAAATTACTAAAATCAGGAAACAAAGAGGAGACATTACTACCAGCCTTACACATTACTACCAACCTTACAGAAATAAAAGGATTATGAGAGTATACTGTGAATAACTATATGTCAACAAATTAGGTAATGTAGATGAAATTGACAAAGTCCTAGAAAGACACAAACTACTACAACTGACTCAAGAAGAAATAGTAAATCTGAATAGATAACAAGTAAAGAGATTGAATTAATAATCAGGAAGCTATAAAGAAAAGCCCAGGGCCAGATGGCTTCACTGGTAAATTCCATCAAATGTTTAAAGAAAAAATAGCACCAATCCTTTACAAACTGCTCTTAAAAAATACAAGAGGAGGAAACACTGCCAAACTTATTCTGTGTGGCCAATATTACTCTGTAGTAAAACCAGGCAAAGACATTACAAGGAAAAAAACTACAGAGCCAATAATTAATGTTCACAAATTGGAAGATTTAGTATTACTCAAGATGGCAGTACTCCCCAATTTGATCTATAGGTTCAACACAGTCCTTATCAAAATCCCAGCTAACTTTATTTTGCAGAAATATACAAACTGATCCTAAAATTCATATGGAAATACAGGGGACCCAGAATAGCCAAAACAATCTTGAGAAAGAAGAGCAGAGGTGGAAGAATCATACTTCCCAATTTCAAAACTTACTACAAAGCTACAGTAATCAAAACTGGTATTGGCATAAGGATAGACATCCAGATAAATGACTTTAAATTGAGAGTCCAAAAATTTATGGTCAATTTGACTTTTTTTTTAATTGAAGTATAGTTGATTTACAATGTTGTATTAGTTTCAGGTATACATACAGCAAAGTGATTCAGTTATACATTTATGTATATATCTACTCTTTTTCAGATTCTTTTCCATTATAGGTTATTGTAAGATGTTGGATGTAGTTCCCTGTGCTATACAGTAGGTCCTTGTTGTTTATCTCTTTTATATATAGTAGTGTGTATCTGTTAATCCCAAACTCCTAATTTATCCCCCCCCACACCCTTTCCCCTTAATTTATCCCCCCACACACACCCTTTCCCCTTTGGTAACCATAAGTTTGCTTTCTACAGTATTATCTGAGTATACTTCTGTTTTGTAAATAAATTTGTACCGTTTTTTTAGATTCCACAGATAAGTGATATGATATTATATTTGCCTTTGTCTATCTGACTTTCTTCACTGAGTATACGATAATCTCTTGGTCCATCCATGTTGCTGCAGATGGCATTATTTCATTCTTTTTTATGGCTGAGTAATATTCCTCTGTGTGTGTGTGTGTGTGTGTGTGTGTGTGTGTGTGTGTGTGTGTGTGTGTGTGTACACATATATATACTACATCTTTATCCATTCATCTGTCAGTGGGCATTTAGGTTGCTTCCATGTCTTGGCTATTATAAATAGTGCTGCTATGAGCATTGGGGTGCATATATCTTTCTGAATTAGTTTTTGTCTTTTCCAGATACATGCCCAGGAGTGGGATTACAGGATTATATAGTAACTCTGTTTTCAGTTTTTTAAGGAGCCTCCATAGTGTTCTCCATAGTGGCTGCACCAATTTATATTCCCACCAACAGTGTAGGAGGGTTCCCTTTTCTCCACACTCTCTCCAGCATGTATTATTTGTAGTTTCTTTTGATGATGGCCATTCTCACCTGTGTGAGGTGATAGCTCATTGTAGTTTTGATTTGCATTTCTCTAATAATTAGTGATGCTGAGCATCTTTTCATGTGCCTGTTGGCCATCTGTATGTCTTCTTTGGAGAAATGTCTATTTAGGTCTTCTGCCCATTTTTTGAGTGGATTGTTTGTTTTTTTGATATTGAGCTGTATAAGCTGTTTATTTTAGAAATTAATCCCTTGTCAGTCACATCATTTGCAAATATTTTCTCTTATTTTGTATGCTATCTTTTTGTTTTATAGTTTCCTTTGCTGTGCAAAAGCTTTTAAGTTTAATTAGGTCCCATTTGTGTATTTTTGCTTTTGTTTCCATTACTCTAGGAAATGGATCTAAAAAAAAATTTGCTGCGATTTCTGTCAAAGAGTGTTCTGCCTGTGTTTTCCTCTAGAAGTTTTATAGTATCTGGTCTTACGTTTAGGTCTTTAATCCATTTTATGGTCGATTGGTTTTCTTCAATGGGGAAAGAGTAATATTTTCAAGACATGGTGCTTAAGACAACTGGCTATCCATATGCAAAAGAATTAAATTGGATCCCTACCTTACAGCATATATAAAAATTAATTGAAAATGGATCAAAGACTTAAATGTAAGAGCTAACACGATATAAACCCTATCTGTAAATCTTTATGATCTTGGATTAGGCAGTGTTTTCTCATATGTGACATCTAAAGCAGAAGCAACCGCAAAAAAAAAATAAATTGGACTTAATCAAGTTAAAAGCTTTCGTGTTACGAAAGGCACTATCAAGAAAGTGGAAAAAAACCCCAGAGAATAGAAAATATTTTCAAATCACATACCTGATGAGAGACTTATACCCAAATACATTTTTTAAAACTCTTAAAACTCAATGATTTAAAAAAAAATGTATTTTTTAAATGGGCAAAGGATTTGAATAGACATTTCTCCAAAGAAGATTTACAAATGGCCAAAAGCACATGAAAAGATGCTCAACATCATTCATCATTAAGGAAATGGAAATCAGAACCACAAGGAGATACTTCGTAATACCCTAGGATGGCTATAATCAAAAAGACAGTAGGGGCTTCCCTGGTGGCACAGTGGTTGAGAGTCTGCCTGCCGATGCGGGGGACGCGGGTTCGTGCCCCAGTCCGGGAGGATCCCGCATGCCGCGGAGCGGCTGGGCCCACGAGCCATGGCCGCTGAGCCTGCGCGTCCGGAGCCTGTGCTCCGCAACAAGGAGAGGCCACAGCAGTGAGAGGCCCGCGTACCGCAAAAAAAAAAAAAAAAAAGACAATAGGTTTGTAGGTTAAAGTTAGCAAGGATATGGAGAAATTGGAAGCCACATATAGTACTGGTAGGAATGTAAAGTGTTGCAGCCTGTATGGAAACCAGTTTGGCAGTTCCTCGAAAAGTTAAATGTAGACTTACATGACCCAGCAATTCCACTCCTTCGTATATGCCCAAGTGAATGAAAACTATGTCCACACAAACACTTGTACACTAATGTTTATATCAGCTTTATACATAATAGCCAAAAGGTAGAAACAACTCAAATGTCCATCAAGTGGTGGATGGATAAACAAAATGTGATATGCACAATGCAATATTATTCAGCTGAAAGAAATGACATACTGATATATACTCCACCGTGTTTGAAACTTAAAAACCTTATCCTAAGTGAAAAAAGCCAGACGCAGAAGGCCACATAATGTATGGTTCTGTTTATTTGAGATGTCCAGAATAGACAAATCCATACAGACAGAAGTTGCTTTAGCGGTTGTAGGAGCTGGGAGTGGGGGATGGAGAATGACGGCTGGCAGATGCAGAGTTTCTTTTACGTTGATGAATGTGTTCTTGAATTAGATAGTGGAGGTGGCTGCACAACTTTGTGAGTATCCTAAAAAAAAAATCACTGAATTGTATACTTTAAAAGAGATCATTTATGTTATGTGAATTATATCTCAATTTTTTAAAAAAGGAAGGAAAGACTGCCTCTGTGTGTGTGCAGTGAAGAAAGGGGTGCCCCCTGACTCATTCCCTCCAGAACCCTCAATGGCAGGGTCATCAGATCCTTCCTCAGACGTTGCATTTGAAAGAGGCAGCTTTAGGGTTGTTTTGTTTTGTTTTGTTTTGTTTTAATATTTATTTATTTCATTTTTTATTTTTTGGCTACGTTGTGTCTTGGTTGTGGCATATGGGATCTTCTTTGTGGCACGCGGGATCTTTTGTTGTGGCTTACGGGCTGTTCTCTAGTTGTGGTGCGCGGGCTCCAGAGCACACAGGCTCTTCATTGTAGTGTGTGGGCTTCTCTCTAGTTGCGGCGCGTGGGCTCTGTAGTTGTGGCATGTGGGCTCCAGAGTGCATGGGTTCTGTAGTTTGTAGCACATGGACTCAGTAGGTGCGGTGCATGGGCTTAGTTGCCCCACAGCACGTGGGATCTTAGTTCCCCGACCAGGGATCAGACCCGCGTCCCCTGCGTTGGAAGGCAGATTCTTAACCACTGGACCACCAGGGAAGTCCCAGCAGCTTTAGTTTTGAAAATGGGTGGCATTCCTACTCTGTTTCCTGTCCATCTTAAAAGATGTCTTATAGAGAGTGTGGAACATTTGGCAGCCGAAGTGCCCCATAGCCTCTGTCTTCCATTGTCACTAGACTTCTCAGAAAACAGAATGTCATATATCTTATTCTCTGCTTAGAGAGTGTGAACTTTCTCTCTAACATATAAGGCATTAATAAATCTAAACCATGTAGCTATAAAAAGCTCTTTCCATATGTTGATTATATTGCAGGATTTGGGCTGGAGCATTCCGGTTAAGCATGAAATAGTTCCATTGTAATCTGGAGCCATGTATTTCCAAAATGCAGGAAGTCCTTTGGTGAACATGGGTATTTTCTGTTGAGTAAAAGATTGATCTCCATTTCGTCCTTTAGAAGGTTCAAATAAACTTTTATTAGACCATGGAGTATTAGGATAGTGGCCATGTTACTCTGTTCTTGGATGAATGTTGGTATTAAAGGAAGGGTCCATTCATAAAATGGCTTTTCTTCAAGGAAAGGAAGCTTTTTAAGTGAAAGGATTATAGATTAATGTGTATGAATATGTATGTATTGAGAGAAGGGAAATAGTTTAGAAATTCATGAAGGCACACCAGTTTTATAGCATGGCAGAGCAGAGTTCTGATGAGTAAAAATTAGATTAGGTTGAACTGCAGAGATGCTTATACATATATGAATCATTTTCCTAACGTGCTTGGGCTTTTTTTCCTTCCCAGTAATGTGCTTTGGTAGAAATATGTTTTTGCCAGATGTTCCCTTCACTGTTGACTGATTTAATTACAGAGAGCAGCTTTCCATTTCCTTTGACACAGGCAAGCAAATAGAATAAGATTAGCACACCAGAGAAGGGCAGACAGTTTGATTTTTGAATTTACCTTTTGCTAATATGTTTGGGAGAGGGCTTAATAGAATTGCTTCTATACTCTACTTCCCTTTTGTTTCCAGTCTAGTTTTTCACTGTCTCGCATCACAAGGATTTGTAGATTATAGTGAAAAACACTCAGATATTTGTGATACTTATATTGCTCTATCATTCTGAAATTGCTGGAGAAAAATTGGCTTTTCATTTCTAGGTTGTCTCTTGTGTCCAAAATGATGGTTTTCTCACAAATGATAAAGTATCTGTTAGACTAGTGTGTGTCTCAAACTTTAACATGCATATAAATCACCTGAGGATCTTCTTAAAATACAAATTCAGAGATCTAAAGCGGGGCTAAGTTTTCTGCATTTCTAACAAGCTCTGAGGTAATGAGGATGCTACTGGTACAGGACCACACACTGAGTAACAAGGCATTAGAATACCGTCTTTGGATAGTAAACATTCTCCCTGCAGTCCGACTGAGGCTAGTGCAGTACTGAGAAATACTTCTTAAATTGGGATGCATCATCCAAACAGCAACACCACATGTTCTACCATCCAGAGCCACTGGGTTAAGTTTGCAGGTACTCCTATAGATTACAGTTATCTTTATCCTTTCTTATGCACGTTGGCAATGATGTCCTCATTCAGCCCTCAGACTAACCTGAAGGAATAGATCAGGAAGATTTTATTAGCCCCTTCTTACGTTTGAACAGTTTAGTTAAGTCACTAGTGTAGCATCACACAGGCACAAATGCCCAGGTTTCCTGACTGTCATCAAGGAAAGTGTAGTTCCATCCCAGTTCTTTATAAATCGTTCTAGTAGCCTTGAGGTACCATTTAACAAATATGCACTCAAGATTCTGGAGCATTCAGGAAATATGAGTGGAGCTTGTGCTTCTTCATTCCTTGCTCTGTTTAATAGCTGTCCATTGGAGGCATCATCATTCTGAAGGATACCAGTGAAGACATTGAAGAGCTGGTGGAACCTGTGGCAGCCCATGGCCCGAAAATTGAGGAAGAGGAGCAAGAGCCAGAACCCCCAGAACCATTTGAGTATATTGATGACTAAGGACCAGAGGTGTGTGTGGAACAAAATTGTGTATCAAGGGAAATCTCTTAGTCAGTTCTTCACAAATGTTTTATACAGAGACATGGTCTCACTTTTTCCCTTTTGTACTTAATCCCTGTTTACCTAAACAGTATTAAAATTTACCCTTCTCTGACCTCTTCATGAATATGGAATATACCAATTCCTTTTTCCTTCTTTGACTCTCTACCCTCTAAGTGTTCTACCAGTGCTATTCAAAGTGGCTGGACTGCAAACTGATTTCATAGGTCCATGACGAAGTAGGGAGCTTGCTCCAGAATGTAACTCAATGCTTCTCTCATCAAAAAAGCCTTGCTACCCACTAACCCCAAAAAAGTCAGCTGAACTGACAGTCAGCTCAGTGACGGACGTGATTTCCATTTTGATGTAAGCTCCTTGTTGTGGATCAGTTATAGTTTGTGGACGGGCACTGGTCCGTAGATCACACTTTGAGTAGCACAGGTCTAAATTCCTCACTGATTCTTCTGTCTCTCCCTTTCCTTTGGCAATACTTTTGGCACTAAAAGCCTTACCATTCATTTATTTGAGAAGCTATTGAACATCTAATATGTATAAGCCATAGTGCTTATAGGTACTTTGGGGTCAGTTAGACTGTAACACAAAGCTTTGTCCAGTTGAAAAAGATTATTATTATGCCAATGTCCTAACAATGTTGAAGGGGGTTTTTAGATGCAAAAAGATTGCAATTTCACGAAATTGTCATTCTGTTTCCTCCAATTTTTTTTGAATGGTCATCACGTATCTGAAGATACATATAAACTGTATAATCAAGGTTCTCTAATTCCACCCTACTACAAGTACGTTATCAAACAAATATGAATTTATTCTACTCTTTAAAGAAAGTAAGATCAGTATCATTTATTACATTAGGACAAAAGAAAAATACATTTGAAATGTCAAGTTGCAAATCTAACGCTGTGAGTGTTACACACTAAGTAAGCAATTAATGAAAGCTTTTATAGAAATCTCAGATAAATGTTAAGGCAGAAACCCTGCTATTAGTAGAAAAATATATTCAAGCCTCCAAGACACAGTTTGGAGATTTATAACTTGCCTTCCTACCTTTGAAAATTGTCTTCCAGCTCTTGATGATTTCCTAAGCTTTACCCAACCAGCACATGACAATATTAATACCCTGAGCTCTCAGTCTGTGTGCAGAACTGAACTCACATTAGCCCTCTTCAGCCTTTCACAATACCTTACTGAAAACCCCCTGATTAAGTCTTTCAAGACAGCTAACTACAAAATGGCTTAGAAGTTTTCAGTTGGAAATTAGATTCTTGTTAGGTTTTTTTTTCATATTTATTTATTTATCTATTTACTTTTGTATTTAGTTATTTAGTCTGCGCCAGGTCTTAGTTGCGGCACGCGGGATTTTAGTTGCGGCACGCAGATTTTAGTTTCAGCATGCAGGATCTTTTAGTTGCAGCATGCGGACTTCTTAGTTGCAGCATGCAGACTCTTAGTTGCAGTATGCATGCAGGATCTAGTCCCCGACCAGGGATCGAACCCTGGCCCCCTGCATTGGGAGCGTGGAGTCTTACCCACTGGACCACCAGGGAAGTTCCCCTTGTTAGTTTTTAAAAGGGTAAAATATCCAGTCAAATGAGAATTTGGAAACTATGGTCTGTCTTAGCACGAACTGTCGTATTAGGACTGCATCAGCAGAGTTAGGGGCTATTTTGGTTTTGTTTGTTTGTTTGTTGTTTTGGTTTTTTATTTTGGGTGTTTTTTTGTTTTTTCTTTTTTTGCCGCACTGTGCAACATGTGGGATTCTAGTTCTCCAACCAGGGATTGAACCCATTACCCCTGCAGTGGAAGCGTGGAGTCTTAACCACTGGACCACCAGGGAAGTCTATAGGCTAGTTTTAGACTTCAACATCTAGTAGTTTGTTTTGGGTTTTTTCAATGTTTTTAAAATAAAGAATAACCCTAGCTTCTCCCTCTCCCCGCTTCCCCAGGATTATTGCTCACCTGAAGAAGATTGTCCAAGCTCATTGGAAACGCCTGTGAGGAAGTTCATGCTGAGACCTGCTATTCACTGCATGTATCATTGCCTCTGTGCGGACCTTGTGTCCAAGTCTTTGGTTGAAGAGATGGTATATGACTATTTAGTGTTCTCTTTCACACAACTTGGTTTTCAAATAAATATATTAAGATCTTCAGATGGACAAGGACTTCTTGTTTGTTTTTCAGCCTGGATTTTAAATAAATGGATCTAGTACTCTTTCCTCCCACCATGAAACGCCTAAACCCAAAGAGCTAAATCTTTGATTGCTGGGATGAGTATGCATGACTTTAATATTGGTGAAAGAGTTAAACTATTTTATAGATTATTTGCAAAATAATGGAAAAAATAAGAGAGAAAAACAACCACCCTTGTTTATTACTCCAAGAATTCTCTGCATTTTTATTAATGGGATTCAAGGTGTAGGGTGGCGTCACTTATTGAGGTGGAAGTCCCTTTAATGGTCCAAGGGAAATGTAGTCTGTTTAGGCAGCTCAGAAGCTTTTTTTTTTTTTTAAATAAGCTTTGCTTATTGTTTCCTGCTTTTGATCCTGTTAAGGACAATAGGTATAAATTATTTCAGTTTATTTAGCCACAAGATCTAATAATGTACCCTTTTTTTCTCCTTTTCTGACATTTTTTTCATGTTTTTTTTTATTGAGGTATAATTTAAAGGTAATAAAAAATGCAGACATTTGGTTATGTAGGGTCTTTTGTGCCTTGGCCTTCAACTATTAAAGTAAAAGTAGGTAGTTTCCAACATTTATACACGAATAACTCTTTATTCCAACCTTGATTCTTTCACTTCTTAATTTAAGATATAGCCTTCTGAGTCTGGAAAAGAAAAAAAAAAAAAAAACCTGTTTTTAGAGGAAACAAACTCCTGGGTAGATCAGCTCTATCCGTTCATCTACCACAGCTTTGTTGTTAGGTCCAGGTCTAAAGGTTACTGATCCCAAAGGATGGCTCCACTCGTTGGTTAATTTCATTGTATCCCCTCCTTTGTAAATTCCTTGTTTCCTCAATATCAGATGATTCTCTAAAAGAGATTATCTCATTTCCTAGCCTCTCATTAGCTATGTCCTTCCTGTTCAACCTCTTAACATTGCTTGCATTTCAGACACAGTTATCTCTAACATTTCCCTTAATATATGAAATGTTTAAAAAACAGAAGTCTGTAAATGATGTCACTGTCCAAAATTGAGTAGTCTGGGAGAAGTGGTACATTCATGGGTCTCTGGCCAAAGTTAATAAATTCTTTCTAAAAAAGTGGATTGAACTTCAGGGAGCAGTCAGCACTAGTTCCCGGTAAGAAGTGCAATTTAGAATTTGTATCTTGGTCTTAAATCTTAAGGTTATAGCTTTTAAAAATGCAAGCTATTGGGCTTCCCTGGTGGCACAGTGGTTGAGAGTCCACCTGCCGATGCAGGGGACACAGATTCGTGCCCCGGGCCAGGAAGATCCCACATGCCGCGGAGCGGCTGGGCCCGTGAGCCATGGCCGCTGAGCCTGTGCGTCCAGAGCTTGTGCTCCGCAACGGGAGAGGCCACAACAGTGAGAGGCCCACGTAACGAAAAAAAAAAAAAAAATGCAAGCTATTAAAGTAAAATGGCCTCTTGGGTCAGATTATGATGAGATTGTATCTCTTTTCCTGATTTTTTTTTCCGAGAAGATTTCCTAAGATACGCACAGCACCGAGATAACTAAGGTGCAAAGAAATCTAAAGTGATATATCAAATAAAGTCACGTATGAAAACAGGACAGGAGGAGCTAGAATTGACACATTCTATAGAAGAAACAGAAGGGAAAATGGCAGCAGTTACTGCCAGTGTTGTCATTGGGGCACACTGTTTCAGAGTTGAAGGCAAGGGGGGTGCACATCCAACCACTCCCTGGGCATCCCTATTTGGGCTGCCTCACAGGCACTTAAAACCATATAAGCAAAGCACGTCCAGCCTCTTCTGCTCCCGCTTGAGGCTAATTACAACCCCTCGATCTGGTGATCCAACCAGAAATCCAGAAAGGCTTCACCCTTGACTCAGTGTAGCCTCTCAAGTATCTCTCCAGTTCGTCCACCCTCCTTCCCCACTGTTCACTATCCCTAGTTTAAGTACTTAACTGTCTGTCTGCCTCTAGACTTCGCCCACTCTACTCCATTCTCCAAACTGATCTTTCTAAATTGCAAACCATATTAGTCTCCTGCTTAAAATCTCTCAGTGGTTCTTTGTTGAATAATGTGCAAATCCTTTTCTATGTGTACAAAGTTATGCAAGGCGTTAGCTGCTACTCACCTCTCCAACCTCCCATCTCTTCACTCTTCTCCCACCTCACACTTAGAACCACTTTCACTTCCTTCAAAGATCCATTGAAGGGATTTGTTGTGGAAAGCCGAAGTGTTGTCTCATTTATGATGAAGATAATAAGGAGGCTGGGGAGAGGACTGAGACAAAGCCACCAAAGCTTCTTTGCCCAAGCTCAGCTTCTCATCATCTCATGCCAGTTAGAGATAACTGGCTTTTGCACGTACTATTCCTTCTGCCTGAAATACCCTTCTCTCTTTATTCCCGCCTCTCCCTCAAGGTCTGGTGAATCTACTAGTTGCTTCTTTTTTTTTTCTTTTTTTATTGGAGCGTAATTGCTTTACAATGTTGTGTTAGTTTCTGCTGTACAGTGAAGTGAATTAGCTATATGTATACATTCTACTAGTTAGTTCTTTAGGTCTCAATTTAAAGAGACTTTTTCTAAGAAACCCTCCCCAATTCCCCCCACCAGAGCTGGACTAGGTCCTCTCTGCTTCCCCAGCACCCAGTATTGCCCCCATGGTCCTTATCACACCATATTATTATTCATTGCCCAGTTGACTTGCCTATATCTTCCCCCACTTTTGTCTTGCTCACCATTATAACCCTAGCGCACAATGTATGATCATATATTCTTGGACTCTGTACTGTTGAGAATGGTGAGAGCCACAACTGAGCACTAACAGAACAACTGGGACAGAATCCATGAGGACATATGAGGGGATTAATTCAAATGTCTTCTTATTTATCTCCTGCAGTGATTAAACAATCCTTCTAAGGACTGTTGTTCAGTTGGTTTTACTCTTGGAGAACCTTGGCTTTTCTTTGTGTATGTATATGTGCAAGATGGTGTGTCTGAAATCTCTAACTGGCATGAGATGATGAGAAGAAGCTGAGCGTGGGCAAAGAAGCTTTGGTGGCTTTGTCTCAGTCCTCTCCCCAGCCTCCTTATTTTCTTCGTCATAAATGAGACAACACTTCGGCTTTGCACGGCAAATCCCTTAGAAGTTGCTTAGCTTGATTGTTTCTAGAGCTCAAGTTCCTTTTCTACCCTTTCATTTTTTACAATTAAGAACTGGAAGGGAGGGCCCTTCCAAACAGAACTGCATAATGGGAAGGTCGTAGACTCTGGCTTCAGACTTTGGTTCAGATCCTGATCTTGTCCCTTAGTGGTTTCCTCATCTGTACAGAGGAAATAATGTTTATCTCAAGGTTGGGGGATTAAATGATAATGGCTAATTATTACATGCTTACTACATGCTAGATACTAAGAATCACATGTATTATTCCTCACGACAACCCTGTGAACTAGACGCTGTTATCTTGAGATAATCTATCTAGGTTAAAGAACCTAGCACTAACGTATTCCCTAAATTTTAATTGAATCAGAACGGTATGGTCTAACCCCTCATTTTACACATGAAGGCACTTATTAGAGTGAAGTGACTGGTTGACATTAAGCACCACTTTTACAGTTGTGTTTCCAGTTCGTCTTTCCACAGAGCTGGTCCCTGGCCTATTAGTTTTCTGGGCATGTTTGATCCAAAGGGCAACAGACCTCCAAATAGCCATTTTTCTGGCTATTCTACTTCCATACTCTGCTCCAAGTTTGTGTCTTCTTTCTCCATACTCTTAAGCCAGTACGCCTTTTCAAAAAGGGATTGTCAATAAAAGCATTATTTCCAAACACCCGTTGCCTCTACAACACAGCCCATTGCTGATGGGCATTTCCCATCTGTTCGCTGGGATCTGGGCAGTTCCTTTGGTGCATGCACTCAGTGATTGCCAAATCAGTGAGTTATTTATTTATAATAAAATTGCATCTGGCAGACAATTACCTTCAGAGATCTTGGGCATTACACAGAGCTGGGACTTGGCAAATAGTTGGACAGATAAAGAGTTTTCCATCAAGTTGTATTCCCACGACCTGGTGTGAGCAGCCTCTGACTCGTGCCATGATCTTTTCTCAGAAGCCCTGATTCATGTTCTAATGATTTAAGAGGTTTATACGCATACAAGGCTTTCTGCTTATGCTGGGTATGAACTAGCCTCTCCAAAATAAGGAGTAAGCATATCCCTTCCTTTGTTCCTGGATTAGAAGCCTGGTGGGGGTATTCAATCCATCTTTCCTCTGAGCAGCTCCCAGGCGTGTATGATACATGGGTGGCAGGTGATTCGTTGTTCTCCAGTGATTTCCTGTGTGTGTGGGATTTTTATCGCCCAGCCAGCTCCTTAAGAGCAAGCCCCAACATATCCCCCAAAGTCCCTGTCACAGTGTTTGAGACATAATGCCTGTTGGCTCCAGGTTAAATAATTGGGGAGTCTGGTGATACACTTGATCCTGATTTATTTTTCTCCATGGCACTTAGAACCACCTTGCCTATCATATGTTCCTTTATTGTCTGTATCCCCCGTTTAGTGTGTAAACTTCCTGGGGACAAGGAGTTTGTTTTTGATGACTGATGTATTCCTAGTGCCTAGAGCACTAGGCTCCCAGTAAGTATGAGATGGACAGATGGACAGACAGACGGTCAGACAGATGGCTGGACCGATGATGGTGCCAAACGTGTGTTTAGCTTCTGTGAGCTAGGCACTGTTCAGCACTTTATTCACATTTTACCATTTTCAATCCTCGCAATTCTATCGTGAGCTAAATATTACTAGCCCATTTTACGCAAAATGGGACTTAGAGAGGATGAGGGTACACAGTAAGTTATGAGACAAATTCAAACCCAGGTCTGACTACAAAACCTGATTCGTTTGCTTCTGCTTATTTAGCCACCATGGCAGTGACTTGACAGACCTGGAGTCCAACTCAGAAATCAGCCAGTTTAGTGGCACTCAGGTGATCCTGATAGAGATGATCCTGAGACCACACTGAGAAACACGGTCCTACACAAAGCTGCCTCCAGACTTGGGTCCCCTTGGCGTTTAGACGGGGTGTGGATATGGGGGTAGTGAGGACCCCAGAACCCCTCCAACAGCACAGCCATCAGCAAAAGCCCTCCGTAGAAGACAGATGTCTCCAGCAGCAATGCAGGACATACCTGGAGGCAGAATTATTCCCCAAAGGAAGGGTCCCCAGAAACCAGGTCAGTGGACCAAGTGGCAGCAAGTGAGAATGCTGTCCTGCTGGGCTCCTTGGGCAGGTCTCGCCTGTGGTACATGTGATGCGTGGCAGCAGGCCCGCTGGCTTCCCTAACTCCAGGCTCGCCTGCACTCACTGTGGCTCTTGCTGCTCACCAGCAAAAAGGACTTCGGGTTTGTCGAACTCTGGTAACAGCCCATTTAATGAGATGCTTCGCTCTCTTCCCCAGAGCCCTGCGGTGGGCATACTGAGGAGCAGGGGCGGCCACGACGCACTGCTTCTCCTGGGAAGTGCCCCACCGGAGCCCCCAGCCTGAGACCTTCTGCGGCTTGCAGTGACCAGGGAGATGCAAGCACGTCGCCTTGCCCGAGCAGACAGTGCCTGTGAGCGATGCCAAACAGTCAGTCCTCGCCCTGGAAACTCCAGGCCCCAAGCCAGCCCCACAGAGGCCTAGACACAGGTGCCTCAGCCTTTCTTCTCGTCAGGGTTCTCAGGGGGGCTGTGTTCACGCAGTCCAGTACCTCCTCAGCCGGCAGCGGGCTCAGGCGGGGCTGGCAGGGCTAAATTGCCCATCAGCGGGCAGAAGTGCATGCTGGAGCCAGCAGGGTAGAAGCCCAGGAAAAAATAATTTCATTTTTCTTAAAATAATTTGATCAACATATATTTGCAATTAAAATAGTCTTTATGGGGAAAATGAATACGCTGTTAGACCTCCTTACATTTATTCTGTGGCTTAGAAATATTTTTATTTTTAATGGGGCCAACGGGGCGTGGGGGAGGCACCATAATCTTTTCAGTGCTTAGAGTCTTTAAAGGTCCTAATCTATCCTGAACAGGGACATGTAATCTGTGCTTAGTCCCTCAACATTCTCAAGCCACTGACTGGTCCAAGACAAAGTCACACTCTGGCAGTGGAGCTGATACTAATAAGGAATATGGAAAAGCATCACATCTGAGGGGAAAGCCAGTGCGACCAAACCAAACTGTGGGAATTAAATCCATAGACGACTGGCCTTAGTTCACATTTCTGTACCGCGTTAGAGAAGGTCTAGGGAGCTCATTCACTCGTGTATTCACCCATTCTCCAGTGAGCTTCTATAACGTTTGCAAACCAGCCGCCATTTGCATCCCTTCTGGGAACGGATGTCTGTGCCTTCCCTGAGGGAACTGCTGACCTCCTAGCTCAGCCCAGCTGCCGGTCAGCACACTCCACCCGCAGGCCTCGGTGACAGGTTCAGGGAAGAACACACAGCCCATCAGGCCAATCTGAGAAAACAAGACCAATTCTGGGACCTCTGTTCCAACTACTGGGAACCACTCTCTCTTCTACTTTTGACATGCCCTAAAGCTGAGCCTTGCTCCGCAAAGAGCCTGAACATGATGCCAACCCAGAGGAACCCGAGCTCAGAGGTGGATCCAAAGAGCATCACACAAGCTCCGGATCCAGCTGTGTCTCTGCCTCCAGACTATGAAGTTCCATGAGTGACAAGCTCTCCTCTTTTTTAAAGCAAAACACAAGGCACTTAGAGTTGAATTTCTGGCATTTGATACCAAAAGACTACTTCAAGAAGAACCATTAAAGAGGGGTGCGACGGGCTAAACTGTGTCCCCTCAAAGTTCGTATAGTGAAGTCCTAACCTCCAGTACCTCAGAATATGACTGTATATGGAGATAGGGCCTGTCAGGAGGTAGTTAAGATGAAATCATATGGGTGGGCCCTAATCCTATGACTAGTGTCCTTACAAGACAAACAACACACAGACCAAGGGGCAACCATGGAAGGAGAGAGCAAGAGGGAGGCCATCTGCAAGCTGCAGAGAGAGGCCTCAGAAGAAACCAAACCCGCCAACACTTGATCTTGGGTTTCCAGCCTCCAGAACTGGAATAAAGTAAAATTCTGCTGTTTAAGCCACCCGGTGTCTAGTATTTTGTATGGCAGCCCTAGCAAATTAACACAGAGGGTGTACTAGGGGACAGATGAGGTGATTGAATTGGTGGTGGGGGGTGGGGGGAGTCAGAGGAAACCACTGCAGTCTTCCACCAGGGAGATGAGGCTTGAGCGAAGCAGGAGGCAGAAGCAATAAAGAGAAGAACATGGATCTGAAAGAAATTTTAGGCCAAATTGAACAACTTGGTCACTGACGATGACGAAGTGAGGGTAGGGATATCAAGCTTTTTGCTGGAGCCTGATGGTGTCATGTCCTCCAGCAGAGGGAGCGAAGTCAGAGACACCAAGTGGTGACCGTGAATTATACCTGTGTTTGTCCTCACTGTGTCCCTTACCTCTCCCCACACGGGGTTATTAGCTCCTGGGTCTGGGCTTGGTGGATTCACGTTCATCTCCCCTCCACCCTCACAGCCTGAAGCTGCAGTTCTCAGGAGTGAGGCATAGCTGCCCCTGGAAGGGAGGCATTTCCCACATCGGTAGGGTGGAGGCATTTTTAGTTCCCACAATGACTGGGGAACCCAACGGGTGTTCCTGGTGGGAGCCCACCATGCTGGACATCTTGCCGCGCGTGGCTCGGTCTGGTCCAGAGCTTTACCAAGAGCTGCTCATCCTTTTGAACTACCCAGTCGCCACCATCACACCCCTGCGCCAGTCTGTAGGGGCAACTGCCTGAGGCCACGTGCATCAGACTGCTTTCTTCTTCCCGTGTAGTCGGCCCAAGTGCTTACATATGGAAAAATACATTGTTTTTTAATAAATTGCATTATCATGATTATTTTAAAATCAGGTGGGTGAGGGGGTTATATTAGCTGGGAATTTCATTTTAGGATAGGAAAGAGGATATTACAAAGCATGTGATGGAAGGGGGAGCCTGAGAAGGTGGAGACTCAACACCCAGGGCGACGGCGCAGCCTCCATGGAGAGCGACCCTGAGGCCCCCCGCCTGCTCTTCCCAGCGGGCCAGGCCTCTGCGCAGCCTCTACCCTATAAGGCCATGTGAGGGCTGAGCAGGCAGAGGAAATAAATGGGCTCTTCTCTGGCAGGGGCCTGTAGCTCTCACAGCTTCCTGGAGGGAAGGGGGCTCCCAGAGCCCCCCACCGCCCCCCGAGAGGGCTTGGGCTGCCCTGTGCCCCCTGCCCCCAAGACCTCCGATCAGAGGATCTGGACTGAGCCAGACTTTCAAGGGCAAGTAAAGAATGTTACCTGTCTACAGCCCCTGTTACTTCCTCCAGACAGGTACACACACATTTCCATAGGACAGATGGTTCTAGAAAATGGGAGGCAGGCATACCAGGGTCCTGAGGGCTCTTGGGTCCAGGATGATAGAAAACTGTCCCTTGTCTTGGCTCCTTGCCTACACCTGTGTTCTAGGTTCGGCACTGCTGGGGAGAACAGCAAAAGGCCTGCCTGCACGATTGTGTGGCCACAGCTGGCCTGGCCCGAGACCTGGCTTTCCAAAGACCTGGATAGTTTAGACGCAAGGGCTTTGGGGTTCAAAGCAAGGCCTGGACGCTGGGGAGCAGGGCCACCGTGGTGCACCACCATCAAGGGTGACCCCTGGAGGCAGCGGTGGGTTAGCCAGCACCCCGGGGCTAGCACCCAGCCCCCTTGGAAGGCAGAGCACTGAGACCTTGGGTTCTCATCTGCTCCTCACCCACCCTTACCCCAAAGGACTTATCCAAATATTTCTTCCAAACAAATCCAGTGCTCAGCCTACGAGAAAATCTGGAGAAAGAAATTTCCTTCATCTCCATACAAACGGCACCCGTCACCCTCCCAGCCTGGCCTTGATTTTTGGGCTTCACCACTCACAGCCCAGCTAGGAAACCTTCAGAGCGTCTCCTCCTCTGTCCCCACTGGCCAACAGGCCCAGGGCAAAGGTGCTGCTACCTCTAAGTGGCTCTGGCTTCCCAGCCCGGGAGTTCAAAGGGGTGGATGGAGGCTCACCTCACAGCGGAGGTCCCCCTCCCATGGACTTCTCTCACTCTCCAGTTTTCTCATGTGATCCCTATGGTCCTATATGGCCTATGGTCACTGCAGTCCCAAAGATCTGTGACTCTGAGATGGGATGCTGCTTTTAAGAGCTGGCCAGCTGGCCAAGCCTCAGATTGTTGCAGAGTTTGATGATACTGCCCCTCCCGTTCCTTCCTGGATGTGCTCAGCTCCTGCAGGCTGACCTCTACCCCTGCAGGTTGACCTCCATCAGGACTATCACAGGTTCTCAGCTGGGCCATATTTGCCTGAACCCTAGGGATGGACAGAGTTCATATCATTTTTCCTGGACAGCTTCTCAGCCCCTCCTCAAAGCAAATACTCAGGGTGGGGGGCGGGGGTTGCCTTAGCTCCATTTACCAGAAACTTCTGAGCCTGGACAAGATGCCACCACACTGTAGCTGCTCCAACATCTCTGCCTACTTTAGCACCTCCCCCAGGGATCTTGGCAGGCCCTGCTGGGACCCATACAGAGGAGGATGAGGCCCCTCCCCTGTCCCAGCGGGAGGGAGAAGGAGGTCACCGAGCTGGACGCTGAGGCAGTGTCTGTGTCCCCTCTTCCCTCCTCCATGCTAGGGAGCTCCGCCCCACGCCCACTGGCAGGGAGGCTGGGAGGCAGCCAGCCCTGCCCAGGGAGCCTGTGGGAGTCCAGACTCTTCCTTGTGGGTCATCAACGTGAACATGCTCAGCACAGAAGCAGCCTTCATCTTATACACACAAAGCCATCTTAAAGAGTCAAGGACAGGGTGCAGCCAGGCCTCAGGAGAGAGGGGAACCAGACCCTTGGGCCCCAGACTCCAGGGAGAGCGCTCCCACAGGGCTTCGCTCGTCCTCCCTGCCTCTCTGCCCAGGCCGCCGCTCGCTGCTCCCGGGCCCAGGTCACAGGTCCCGCCACGGGGAGAGCTGGCTTCCGGTCCCCGCCCCACACAGAGCCCCTGGCAGAGCCCAGAGGAGAGAGACAGAAGCCGAGAACTGAAGGCACTGCTGGGATCTTCCTTCCCGCTCTGCCTGAGGGAGGCGGGCTGCGCCTGACTTTCCTGTGATGGGAGCCAGGAAAAGTCGCTTTTGGCTGAAGCTGTTTCAAGACAGGTTTCTGTCACTGGACGTGAAGGAGTCCTCTGCGTCCCTGGCGCGACTCTGTAAGGAGTTGAGGCCGGGAGGAAAAGGGACAGGGCCAGAGAGCTTGTAATGAGGGAAGGCGGGGTTGGCCTGCGCTGCTGTGCCCCAGGCCGCTCCAGTGTCTTTGCCCCGACTTCCTTCCCAGGGTCAGGGCTGGGGGCCGGTCGCGGGAGGAAAACAGTGATGCCCGGGCCGCCCGGGTGGGGACTGTCTCCGCTCCAGAGCGCCTGTGATTTCTGGGAACCGCTCTGCACTCTGACCGCCGGGCTGGCACAGCCAGAGTCCAGGTTCCTGGAAATGACCGCGGGAGGAGGCGCGGGTGCGCCTGGGGCCCGGCAGGAGCCGAACTTCCACCTGGGCGGAGCCCAGGTCAGGTCCGACGGCTGCTGTCTTAAGCTCTACCCAGGCCCCGCGCTGACCCCATCCTTCCCAGGCCCGAGGTCACTGCAGTGACGCCCCCACCCCCACCCCCAAGATTAGGGTCATTGGGTGAAAACTCCGTGGGCGTCTTGCTTGCTTCCTCTCGGGGCGGAGCGGCTGCGTTGGTGATCGCGGCTCCACCTGGTCCCCGCGCCAGCCAGCCAGACGCGCGGGCGGGCGGCGTCTGTGCGGCTTCCAGGGCGGGGCGGGCGGCGGGCGCCGATCCGGCCTCGCAGAGCCCAGCTCCCCGCGCCGCGCCGGGGCCCGGGGGATGCTCGCTTCCGCTCCCGCCCAGAGCCCGCGCAACCCGAGACCTTCAAGTCCAGCGGCTCCCACACTTGGGGCGCCCATCAGTCCCAATCGCCTAGATTGCTGGGCCCCACCCAGAGTTTCTGATTCGGCAGGTCTGGGTGGGGCCTGAGAATGTGCATTTCTAACAAGCTCCCAGATGCTGCTGCGGCAGCTGATCTGGGGACCATACATGGGAAAGCCAGTGGGTCATCCTCCCAAATTCTCTCCTCACCGGCCATAGTTTCACTTTTGGCTTCAGATGTCTGTCTATTAGCAGTAAAAGGCTTCATCCAGGGGCAGCAAGGAGTTCTATGTCTTACCCTTGACCTCAGGTTCAACTGAGCTCATGGGACATTAAATATAGGTGGGGAGAAGGGTGAAAAGGGAGATTCAGCGTTACTATGTGCATCTTCTATCATCAGGAATTATTCTTTTCACTGTCATGATTAACCAACTATTTAGTAGCCCAGTTGTCCCTGTCTCACCCACACCCTCTCAAGTCCATATGTAGGTCTCACCGTGAAAGCAGTAGTCATAATGTAAAGTTGGTTTGGGGCAAGTGGATCGGTGCTTAGGCTGAGACAACAATGAGGCCAGGAAATGCTTAGTGACAGGGTTGGCGGTACAGCTAAAGAGGTTCCTTGTGAGCCATGCCTTGCTGGTCCTCAAGATGTGTCAACCTGCGAGAAAACCACCAAATTCGGTCACTGTAGCATCTACTCTTCAGTTCAAACCAACATACTGCCCTCTGTGCTTGCCCTTTGGGAAGGCCATTTGAAGGTCTGGATCTTTTTGCCAACCTCACCCAGGCCACAGAACTACTGGGTGCTGTGATGTGACTCACATCCCTGGAAATAAACTTAAATTGTTTAACAAGAAACAAATTTTTAAGCCATTTTCAGTTGATATAACATATAGAAATTACGTCTCTAATAGTCAGACTTCTTTTGGTTGCAAGTGACAGAAACTCAATTTGAACCAGTTTAAATGAAAATGATGGTTGATTGGAAGGATGCTGGGGTTGGGGGGGAGCAGTGCTTACGCAATGGATGGAGTGAGGGCTGCTCCAGGGAACTCAGGAGTCTGGGACCAAGGATCTGATGCCCCCAACATGCTCTGTTTGCATCTCTCTAGGTGACAGCTTCATTTTCTCAGGCCTTCCCATGAGATGAAGAACACGGCAGTAGGCTGCTCTGGAGTCACATTTTACAATGAACTGACCACACTTCAACAGAAAAATCCCAGGGAAGGACTTCCATTGGATCAGCTTGGGTCACATGCCTATCCTGAACCAATCACTTGTCAGAAGGATGGGGCAATATTGGTCCAGATTGGGCTGTAATGCCCATCCCTGTGGTCATGGGATGGGATGCTGGGCAAATCCTGCTCATCAGGCAAATGCACTTGTAAGTGACCAATCCTTATCGTGAGCCAAATGCACTTGTAAGAGAAAGTAAAGCAGGAGTGGTTTTTTGTTTGTTTTTGTCTTTTTCTTTGGCAGGGTTGCGCAGCATGCGGGATCTTAGTTCCCTGACCAGGGATTGAAACCCGTGTCCCCTGCAGTGGAAGGGCAGATTCCTAACCACTAGACCACCAGGGAATTCCCTGGAGTGGTTTTTATTGTAGTTAAGAGCCTAGGGTTCAAAGGCACAAGGTCTTGTGTTCAGTTCTGGTTCTATCACTCCCTAGCTATGTGAATTTGGAGGAATTTCTTAACCTCTTTGTGTTATTCATCTTGTCAAAGACAAAACCTGGACAAGCAGGTTGATTTTATTCAGGCTATTTCAATAGGTAGAGCGAACCAGGTCAGACATCAGAGTGCCTCCACAGGGTGGTTTTACCTTGGACTCGTAGAGGGAGGGCTAGACAGGTTACAAGTAGGATGATTTACAGTTGGGTTGATTTTGCCATCAGGGGAAATCTCAGTCAATTAGCTGAACAGGACATGCTCATCTCTGTATCTAACTAGTTTCGGGGGGGCACAAACAGTTCTTATCTCAGCTAATCAACCATGAGACAAAGAGCAGGACTTTGGAAGGTCTGTGACTGGCCTGGTGGGCAGGTTCAAGCAAAAGGGGAAAGGTCTATGTTTGGCCTCGTCACAGGTAAACAAGGGCCTCGCCCATGAATCTTACAGGAGTCACGAAGAAGAGTGGATGAGGAGCCTTATCTAAGTCACAAGACGAAGGGTAGTCCTTTTTGGTAAGCTCCTTCCCAGAACACAAAAGGGTGGGGGGATTTCTTAACCATCACTGTTTCCCAGGAGCAGAGGGCTCAGGTAAGGTACAACATCGTTAATCTGTAAACCCCTGAAAATATTACCCATCTCATAGATGTGGTGTGAGGATTACATACAAGTGGGCACTCATAGGGTTGCCATATTTATCAAATAAAAATACAGGAAATATAATGTCCTATATGCACAATAAAATAAGGCAATATTTGGGATATACTTAACTAAAAACTCATCTGAAATTAAAACTTAATTGGTTGTCCTGTATTTTGTCTGGCAATCCCTGGCACACAGTGAGTTGACAATAGATGTGAACTTTTATCATTATGAATGGTGAGGTTTATTTTCAATTCATATTACCTGGACAATGTGTCTCTTCCTGCTAAATACAACCTTTCTTTGAAAACACTCTCAGATCTCAAAAGAGCACTGGCAGGCCTGGGGCCTGGGGAGGTGGCCACAGACCATCTTAGGGCTTCTTCAAAGGCAAGCATATCTACCTTCTCCATGCCCTCTTCCCTGTCTCTGGCCTTGGTGGTCTCCACCTTCTTGGAAGCATGGAGATGGAAACATGGAGATCTGGTCCTCAATGCCGGGTGGGGAGAGATTTTCTCCATCTCTAGCCAACTCCCCAGCCTCCAGCCCAGAGTTGGGCGACTCGCAGGTGCTCTTTCAGTGCTGGTGAAATTCAGTTCAAAAGCAGCACACGCAAGGACAGGGATGATTTGTGCTCCTGTTTCACTTTTAAAAACCCACATTTCACGTGGGGAAAAAAAAGTTTCTCTAAAATCCCTGGAAACTGCTACAGTGGGGTGGAACCTGGTGCCTGGAGCTTTAAGGCAGATCTTGGGCTACCCTGTTGGTTCTAAATTGACCCTGGGTCGCTCCTGTAAAATGGGAATAACGACGCCTATCTTTTTCCGCGCACACCACACTGTAATCTCTTGATGGTTTTGTTTCCAGCCTGGTCGGGCTCATCCCTAAAGCCAGGCACAACGCCAGGCGCAATTTTTATTTTTTCTTTTGCGGTACGCGGGCCTCTCACTGTTGTGGCCTCTCTCGTTGCGGAGCACAGGCTCCGGACGCGCAGGCTCAGCGGCCATGGCTCACGGGCCCAGCCGCTCCGCGGCATGGGGGATCTTCCCGGACCGGGGCACGAACCTGTGTCCCCTGCATCGGCAGGCGGACTCTCAAGCACTGCGCCACCAGGGAAGCCCCAGGCGCAATGTTTGTGGAAAAGAACCAATGAGAAGTTGTGGAGAGGAGGACGGGTGACGCCGCCCAGCATCTTGCAAGCCGCAGCGGACTCTGAACTGCGAGCCGCGACTTCACTTCCGTCGCCTGGAAGCCCCGAGACTTAGCCCGCTAGGCTCCGCCGTTTGTCCCAGGATGCTCCGCGTAGGTCGCGTCCGGTGATTGGCTGCGCTGCTGCACGTGGTGCCAGGCAGGCGGCGGCGGTTGCCGGGGCGACGGCTGGACGAGGGGCGACCGGGCAGGGTAGGCGCATGTGCCCGCGTCAGAGCAGCAGGTAAGCTCGTCCCCCGACGCGGCCGGGCCACCCCCGAGCCCGCCGTCCCCGGGCGGGGAGGAGTGGTGATGGGCCAGAGGGCCGAGGCTCTGCTGAGCCCTCTCCCCAGAGGAAAACCCCGACGCGCCAACTCAGCAGCCGCTGCCGGATGACCCCACTTTTCGACTGCTGTCCTGGACTTTGTGGGCCCGAGGCGGCTGCCTGGATATCCCGAGGACAGGCCCAGCTGCTTCCCACAAGTAGTCCCTGATCTTTGCTTCAGTGAGCCAAGCTTGAAAGGGGCTCCATGTCGTCCAGCTGGGGAGTGGCGGCACGAGAGGGTGGCCTGGGGCTTTTAGATCCATCCCTTCCGTTATCTGCCATCAGCTAACCGCTCTCCCCAGGCACCCAGGTTGAGTCCAGACTTCATCCAATCTAAGCAAAACCAGGATGCTTCCTATTCAAATTCGTCTTCCAGACAAATCCCATAGTCTTCCCCTTATTCAACCAGCTCGTAGGCCCTAAATCCCTATTATATAGAAATCAGAAGCTGCCACTGCAATCCTCAAGAGTGATTGAAGAAGTTTTCTCTAGTTTTTGCATAAAGAAAAGCCGTGGTTCTCAAACCTGAACGTGCATAAAAGTCATCGGGAGAGATTGTGTAAAACAATTTCTGGGCATTGTGTTCAGTAAGTTCAGAGTGATGCTAGGAATTTTCATTTCACAAGCATCCCAGGTGATTCTGATTGAGGTGGTCCAAACTTTGGGGTAATACTGTGTAGTGGTTAATATCAGTCTGGATTTAAATTCCCACCTTGTTACTTACTAGTTGAGTTATTGGGAGCACCTTAACGTCCCTGAGCCTCAGCTGCCTCATCTGTAAAAGGAGAATATAAATCATATTCATCATTCAGGTTTATTGTGAAAATTAAATGCAAAGCGTTTTGCATGGCATACAATAAGCCCTCAATAAGTGAACTTATTATGATATAAAAGTGTACAGAAAATTCTGTAATTTTTAAGAACGTCAGAGTAATAGAATACCCAATGATGGCTCACATTCACTGACAGATGATCATAGCAGAATCTTATTCAAAAGATGGTCATAAAGAACTTCTCTGACGAAGTGATGTTTATAAGCACAGGGCTTAGCCAGGTGAAAAAAAGAAAGGGGAAGAGTGTTGCTGGCAGAGAGAACAATATGTGCAAAGGCCCTGAGGTAGGAAGGAGCTTGAGTTCTCAAAACAACAAATTTTTCTTGTTCCAGGGCCTTCAAAATGCTTTTCCATCTGCTTGGACTTCATTTATTTATCACATGTCTTGGGTGCCTACCAGGCACTCTGCTAGGTTCTAGAGATACAAAATTTAAATACAGCTGCCTGCCTTTTTAAATAGGGTAATAAGTATAACAGTAGAAGTAAATGTAGGATATAGAGGTACCCCAGAGGAGAGAGAATTGCCTTGATGGGGAAGAAAGGAGAGGGGTTCCTGGAAGACTTCGTAAAGGAGGTCAAGCCCTTGACTCAGTATGATGTGTCAAGTTTGCCCACGAGGTGAAGAAGAGTGCATCCAAAGGCTTAGAATCATGAAAGAGCATTTTGTAAGGAGGAATGGGCTGGAGTTCAGTGTTACTGGGGCCTCACATGGGGAAGTAAGAACGGAGCCGGGACAGGAACAGGGACAGGGGTTGGTGGTTGGTCCAGAGGAAGGCTGGAGAGGTGGGTGGTCCTCAGACAGACACAGAGGTGTCTTTCTCCTCACACCTTGTGTAACTGGCAGGCAGGGGGTCCTGCTTGCTCCTCATTGCTACTTCCCAATCACCCCCTACCCCCCCACCTTTGAAGTCCATGCCGTGGGCTTTACCACCGTTGTTTCCCTTGAAGACTGCAGCGCCTGGCTCACTGTCTACGTCTCCACCTCCTCTGCTTCATTTTGAGGGGTTTCAGAATCCTGGCTGCACAAGTTTCTTCGTCCTCCTTACTTATAGGCATCTTTTTCCTCCATCCTCCTCATTTGCCCACTTCTGCGGTCACGAGCTTTTTATTACTGCACCACCTTCAAAATCTTGATTTGAACTATTCATCCTGCTCTCTGAGCACCACCTTCTGTCTTTCAAGCTCACTTTGATGTGCCTCTGACCCCATTACTTTTTCACTGCCTTACAACCCCCTTATGCACCTTCCCTCCCCCCATCTTTAACGTAGCTTAACTCCAATGCTCCATCGCTGTTATGCTTGTTTTCTCTTTCCCCTGTCCTGCAAAAGCCTCACCCTGTTAACCTAACTCAGACAGCTGAAAGTGGCTGGAGAAAAGTGCAAAATGGTGCAGACTGGTTCTGTTTGGGATTCAAGTCCATGTATTTTTTTTTAATATTATTTATCTATCTATTTGGCTGTGTTGGGTCTTAGTTGCGGCACACAGGATCTTTGTTGCGGCATGGGTGAGGGGGGTCCTTCGCTGTGGCATGCAGGCTCCAGAGCATGCGGGCTCAGTAGTTGCGGCACACGTGCTCTCTAGTTGTGGCGTGCGGGCTCCAGAGTGCGCGGGCTCAGTAGTTGCGGCGCATGCACTCTCTAGTTGTGGCGTGCGGGCTCCAGAGTGCGCAGGCTCAGTAGTTGCAGAGCGCAGGCTTAGTTGTCCCACAGCAGGTTCCCAACCTCTTTGGCACCAGGGACCGGGTCTGTGGAAGACAATTTTTCCATGGACGGGGTGGGGGATGGTTCAGGCGATAATGCACGCGATGGCGAGCGGTGGGAAACAGCAGATGAAGCTTCGCTCACTCGCCTGCCGCTCACCTGTTGCTGTGCAGCCCGATTCCTAACAGGACACGGACTGGTACCGGTCTGAGTCCTGGAGGTTGGGGACCCCTGCCCCACAGCATGTGGGATCTTAGGTCCCCGACCAGGGATCAAACCCATGTCCCTGCATTGGAAGGTAGATTCTTAACTACTGGACCACCAAGGAAGTCCCTCGAGTCTATGTATCTTAAGCAGACTCTCAATACTGGAAATCCTGCCGTGTTTCCATAGTTGATTCGGTTCCCACCTTCCCTTCTCTTCAAACTACCAACGTGCTTCTTGCTCTCAGCTGATGACCTTGTTTCTTGTTTTGCTTCTCATCACTAAATCTGCCCGTTTCTTTGGTCACTACCCATATCCTCTGCCATCCCTCTGTGTCAGGAGATGTCCTGTCCCCATGCCTGTGTGAGGCCCGGCCCGCACTGGACACTGGCCGCATCAAGGACATTGCTTCCTTAACCATCTCCTCTCTCTCCTGCCTCATCCACTTTTCCTTCTCTAACTGGGTCACTCCTATCAACGTACAAACACGCTGCTTACAACATCTTCCTTCTTAAAAAAACCATCTCTTTCCAGCCGCCTTGCCATCTCTTCTGTCCTTTTTGTCTCTCCTTCCTTACTTCCCTTTCTCTCTTTAACCCTTTCCAGTCAGGCACATGTCCTCACTGCTCTTATCAAGGTCACAGCCAAACTCCATTTTGCCAAATCCAGGGATTAGTTCTCCTGTCCTCATCGCCCTTGACCACGCGCAGGCGCAGCTGACGTGGGAAGCACCTTCACTGGGCTTCCAGAGTGGCACAGTGTCCTGGTCGTGTCTCCCAGCAAGTCTCTGTTCTTGCTTAGTCTGCCGTCTCGCCGACCCCGCAGTACCGAGGGCCCCAGGGCTCAGCCTGGGCCTGTCCTTCTCTCCAGCTGCACTTTCTGCCCGGGGCAGGGGTCACATCAGTCACCGCGCTCATCTGCCGAACCGCCATCTTTGCGCGGACGACTTCCTCCACGGCTCCCGCTGCTGCCTTCACTCCATCAGCCTTCTCAGCGCCCCCACTTGAATGTCTGCTCTGCATCTCAGATTTAGGGCCGGAACAGAACTCTTGATTTAGCTCTCAGACCGTCCCTCCCCAATTTCCCCAGATCAGCGAGTGGCTTACTCTTCACCCAACTGTGCAGGCCCCAGGTGTCGCCCTTCACCTTGTCGCCGCACATGCTACATCCAGCCCAGCAGCAGCCGGCCACCTCTGCCTTTACATCTGGAACCAGAACACTTCACACGGTTCCTACCGCTCGTCCGAACTCCCTTTATCACTCGTTTCCTCTCATGGGGCCCTGCAGTCTCTTCTTGGCCCGGCAGACATGGCGCTCCTTACAAGACGTGAGCCAGGTTGGGTCAGCCCCCTCCCGGCCTCCCGTTGTGCCCGGCTAACGGCCTGGCCAGTCCCCTACACGAGTCCTACTGGACTGGGCCCTGGCACCTCATTGCCTCCACAGCCTGCCTGCTCTTCTGCCCTAGCGGCACCCCTGACCCAGCACCTGCAGCCTTAGCACTTGCAAATCCGTCTGCGCAGGTCTGGGAAGTGCCTGCTCTCTCACATCTCTGCTCACCACTCCTGTTCCCAGGGAGGCCTCCTCTGACCACCCTTTCTTTTTTTTTCTTTTTATATTTTGGCTGCATTGGGGCTTCGTTGCTGCACGCGGGCTTTCTCTTGTTGCGGAGCACGGGCTCTAGGCACACGGTCTTCAGTAGTTGTAGCGCGTGGACTTCAGTAGTTGTGGCACACAGGCTCAGTAGTTGTGGCTCGCTGGCTCTAGAGCGCAGGCTCGGCAGTTGTGGCGCAGGGCTTAGTTGCTCTGCGGCATGTGGGATCTTCCCTGACCAGGGATCGAACCCACCTCCCCTGCATTGTTAGGCAGATTCTTTACCACTGAACCACCAGGGAAGTCCCCCGACCACCCTTTCTAAAATGTCCCCAGACTCCTCTCCTCCGTGCTCTGTCTCCTTCCTTGCCGTATTTTCTTCATATCTGAAATTCTTTCCATTCGCTCAATAAGTAATTTTGAGCACCCACAGTGTGCCAGGCACTGGTCCAGTCACTGGGGATGCCAAGTGAACGCGTGTCTTCCTCGTGGAATCTGTACTCCGGGGTGGGAGCGACAGTGAGCAGATATGTTAATGGAAGGATGTTCCTGTCAGGGGGTGCTTAGTGCTGCTGAGAAACGTAAAGCAGCAGAAAGGGTAGGAAGTGACCGAGGGCTGGCTCCTTAGAGAGGGTGGTCAGGGCAAGGCTCTGAGGGGGTGACTTTGAAGCAGAGACTTGAGTGGGATGTGGATGCCTGGAGGAGGGCCCACAAGGCAGAGGGGGCAGTGAAAGCAGAGCCCTCAGGGAGGGCAGGCATGTGCAGGGCGGGTCCAGCGGGTGTGTGCTGGAACCGCACGGTGGCCCACGTGGCTCAAGCCTATGGAGCAAAAGGAAGAGTGTTAGAGGCCAAGTGGTGTAGACTTTGAGATGAGAGTTGGGCCGAAGGAGCCTGGCCTTCATCTAGAGGTGGAACCACGGGAGGGTCGAGAACAGGAGGGGAAAGATCCCTTGTTGTAGCTTAGACATTGGAGTGAGGTGGAGAGGGAGGTGATGGGAGGTGGTGTGGAGGGACCTTGGGAGAGACAAAGGCACGAGACAGCGATGGGGAGACAGAGAGAATGAAAAGGGGGAGATTTCTAAATTTCGTCTTCCGGACTTGTGTTCAAATATTTCAAACTGAATGCACTGTTATGGGCAGAAAAATGTAAGGTTACAGAATCACGCATTCTTTTTTTTTTTTTTAATATTTATTTATTTATTTGGTTGTACTGGCTCTTAGTTGCGGCTCAAGGGCTCCTTAGTTGTGGCACGTGAACTCTTAGTCTCTTAGTTGCAGCATGCACATGGGATCTAGTTCCCTGACCAGGGATCGAACCTGGGCCCCCTGCATTGGGAGCGTGGAGTCTTAACCACTGGACCCCCAGGGAAGTCCCAAATCATGCATTCTTAGAACTAGAAGAGATCTGATAAATTCTCCATTTTATTTTACAGATAGAAACAGGTTCCAGTGATGTGCCCCAGATCAGGTGCCAGTGAATGGCAGAGTTAGCATTAGAGCCCAGGCTTTGTAATTCCTCTGAGGTTATGGGCAACCAGCCGCGGGGAGGAGACTGGGAGTGGGGTCCAGGGAATGGCTGCTTTGGGTACACCTTGGGGAGGGGTGGCAGGAAGAGAAGAAAGAATTACTTTTAAAAAGTTCATGACGTTTTATTTATTTAAGTGTTTTGAAAATATAAAAGATGTTGGACATTCTTGCACTTAATTTTTAAAAAACTGACCTAATAAATTCTCTGGTGTATGAACCTTGTGTTAACAGTTGTGTAAATGCACACCACCTCCTCTTCCGGTAGTGTAAGGCCGAATGACTGTGGACTTCGGGTGACATTAAAGGTTTCTTTTGGGGCTTCCCTGGTGGCGCAGTGGTTGAGAGTCCGCCTGCCGATGCAGGGGACACGAGTTCGTGCCCTGGTCTGGGAGGATCCCGCGTGCCATGGCCACTGAGCCTGCGCGTCCGGAGCCTGTGCTCCGCAACGGGAGAGGCAGCAACAGTGAGAGGCCTACGTACCGCAAAAAAAAAAAAAAAAAAAAGATTTCTTTTAAGTAGTACCTGATATCTTTTTGTGACTGTTTAATTTTTTTTTTGCATTTTTTAGAAACTTTTTATTTTGTATTTTTTTATTGGAGTATAGTTGATTTACAGTGTGTTAGTTTCAGTTTCATACAGCAAAGTGAATCAGTTATACATATGCATGTATCCACTCTTTTTTAAGATTCTTTTCCCATATAAGTCATTACAGAGTATTGAGTAGAGTTCCCTGTGCTATTCAGTAGATCCTTATTAGTTATATATTTTACATATAGTATTGTGTATATATCAGTCCCAGTCTTCCAGTTTATCCGTCCCCCCACTTTCCCTCCTGGTAACCATAAGTTTGTTTTCTACATCTGTGACTCTATTTCTGGGTTTAATGTTTTTTACTTGGAAGCAGAGCGAGGGATTAGTGACTCTGTGTTTTTTCCATGAGACTAATTCTAGTGCGTATCCTTTCTTAAAGTAAATGAATTGACTTTATCATTACACTCTATTTTGTTCTAAATACACTTTATGCTCTTGACTGTTTGAATTACACATACCACGTGATAGCACTTTAGAAAACTCTAAATAAGAAAAATAATCTTCCTGCCTCTCACCAGCAATCCTTGACTGTCTCATTTATACCACGCTCCAGTCCTTGATCACGTTCATTTTAAGTAGTTGTCATAGAAGAGAGAATTACTTTTGACTTTAGCCACTGTATTTCCTAGCGCTACTGTAATAAATTACCATAAATTTAGTGGCTTAAAACAACGCAGATTTATCGTCTTACAGCTCTGGCGGCCAGAGGGCTGAAATGGGTCTCACAGGACTAAGCTCAGGGCGTTGGCAGGGCTTGTTCCTCTCTGGATGCTCCAGAGGAGAGTCAGTTGACTACCTTTCGCAGGTTCTAGAAGCCGCCCGCGTTCCTTGGCTCCCGGCCCTTCCTCCATCTTCAAGGCCAGCAACGGCGGGTTGAGTCTTTCCCCCACTGCGTCACTCTGACGCTAACCTTCCTGCTTCCCTCTTTCCCTGATGAGGACCCCTGTGGTTATGTTGGGTCCCCCAGATAATCCAGGCTACTCTCCCTATTTTAAGGTCAGCTGATCAGCAACCTTAATTCCAGCTGTAGCCTTAATCCACCCCTTCTATGCAACCTAATATTTTCACAGGTTCTGGGGATTAGGACATGGGGGCCATTATTCTGCCCACTACAGCTATCTTTTTGTTATTTTACGGATAGTTGGAATGATAGCCTTTGTCTTATGTTTTTGCCTTGTAGAGATTTTTGCTGTGAGAATTAACAGTAACGGTTCAACATGGGGGACATTCTGGCTCATGAATCAGAATTACTTGGACTAGTGAAAGAGGTATGTTTTACAAAACACAGGTCACAGAAAAAGATCTTGAAAACTTGTAAAACTTCTATTTTACAATGCAGGAAATTCTGTAATGCCTTGTAATGTTTCTATCATTACATTACAGTTATCTGTTTTCCTTTTTATAATTTTCCATGTATTTATATTTTGTTTTCATAACTAAACTGAAATTGTAAAGCTGCTTTTTAGAATTCCTTTAAAGAAAGTTATAAAGGCAGCATATGCTCATGGTAACAGATTCAAACAGTATAGAAGTATAAACAGTGAATTTCCCTCCTGCAGTGACCACTGTTAATGGCTTAGTATATCACCTTTCCAGACTTTTTTCTATGAGTATTCAAAATGTGTTCACGCGACTATAGTTTGTTTTACAAAATGGGATGATACCACACACATTGTTCTGCAGCTTGCCTTTCATCTGTCAACAGTAGTACAGTATGAACCTCTTCCCGTGATCTGCCTCATACTTCTGAATGCCGTAGGGTATTTCACTGAGTGGCTGCATCATCATCTATTTAACTTGTTGCCTATTAATGGACATTTAGGTGTCCTACGCCGAAAGCTTTTGAAGGATAAGACCCACATCTTATGCTTTTTGGTATTCTCTGCTGCCTGTAGTAGGGGCTGGCATGGAGTTGGTGCTGAAGAAGTGGTTGCTACTGTTTTACTGGGTGGTTGAACTGTCCAGTAGGCATTGAGAGACATGGCCGTGGAGCAAGGATACGGCATCCACCCTGGGAATACAGCTTTGGAATTTGCTGTGATCATGAATAAATTTTCAAAGCTGTCACAGCAGAGGATTGTGGATAGGGCCTGGAGAAATAGCCACAGTTAGAGGAGGTGGAAACAGAAAGTTACGACTGACACAAACTGTAAAGAAGGGCAGAGAAGTGTGGAGAGCAGGAGTAGAAGTAATGCATATCACTAACACAAGGCAGAGGGGCGTTTCAAGATGGGGTGGGGTGGGGATCATTAGTGTTTGAAGGTGGCTGATGACTTTGCCCATCTTTTAATGACTTACCTTTTGTTCTTAGGGGCAAGCATTACCTCTAATCCCTCTGTTTCAAGTAACAAATTCCCAGAGACCTACTAGACCCAAGCCGTCAGGTCCTTTGATCACTTTTGCCTTTTTCAGGCTGCTGCACATATCATCTTATTTTCTATTAATAATTATAATAAGGGAATTCCCTGGTGGCCCAGTGGTTAAGACTCTGCACTTTCACTGCCGAGGGCATGGGTTCGATCCCTGGTTGGGGAACTGAGATCCCGCAAGCCGTGCGACGGGGCCAAAATTAAAAAATAAATTATAGTGCAGCTCACATTTTCCTTCTAAAAACAAATTTATTTTCTGTAAATAAATGTTTTCTATGATACTGTCTTTCTAGTTTTTTAGTGTGTATATCAGTAAGTAAATTCTAAGCTGGATCCCAAATTACTTCTCCCAAAGATGACAGTTCATTAACCCCATTATAAATTTTGTGATAATATTGAGCTGGTACAATTACATCAAAGATGGTTACTTTGTTGATGTTAAAACAGAGAAATATATATACATTTATGCGCTTTTTTAAATAGTATTTAGATTTTGCCGAATTTGAAGACACCTTGAAAATATTTTCAAAAGAATGCAAAATAAAAGGAAAACCGTTACCTAAATCAGCATGTGGCTCTTTAAGGGACTCCAAATCATCGATAATCCAGGTAACATTTTACTTTTTTTGATTTCTGTAGATAATCAAGGTGCTCCAAATTTGTAAGAAATGCTGCCACCAGAGAATGTTGGAATATTTCTGGGGACCTGGGCACAGTGACTCTTAGACTGTGCAGATGTTTATGGATAAATGAGTCATGTCATTTTCAAATCTCTGTATCCTAGGAAATGGGTGGCAACATAAGATCTTTTACATACATTTCTTGGCAAGAAGAAACCGTGCAATGCTTAGAAACTAAGACTAATGTGGTCCCCATTCTGAGGAGTTTTAGGTTATGAATTCCAGGTACTGGAGACACAGCAACGAACAAAACAAAACAAAATCTCTGCCCTCATGGTGCTTGCCTGCTAGGATGGGGAGGTCGGAGGGGACAGGGAGCGAGAGCCATATGCAAGGCAGCATCCTTTCAAAGCAAGGCCTGGGCAGCGGTGAGCCTGTGGCAGTGGGCTGCAAAGGGCACATATTACATGGTCCTCAACTCTCAGGGTTAGACAGGATCTTAAAAGTCCTCATTTCAACCATTATTTGATGCTCCATCCCATTCGTAACATGCTAGGTAAGTGATTGATTCACCGTGAATACATCCAGTGACAAGAGAACATACCGTTTCCTGAGGCAGCGTATTTCAGCTTTGCATGATTTTATTATTTTAATAAATTTATTTGTTTCAATATACATACTTCTAAGAAAAATATGAGACTGTTTGAGAGTCCCACTGAGTAGCTGGAGGTCAGGCCACAGCCCGACTCCCCAGTGGCCTGGCACGGGGTACCATTGAGCAGGGGCACCATCGCAATGGCCCCCGACCCAGTGCCCCTGCAGTCCTCACGCACCTGGATTCTGAGTTTCCACCACTTCAGACACAGGCTCTTCTGTCAGTGATGCATCGGGCAGCCTGATGATACCTCCCAACCCTGGAGCAAACTTTTCAGAACGTGAAACAAGAATCTAGTCATTACTAGACATGGAAACAGAGGCTGTACTTAACTTGAAAGACCTTGAAACTTTCTGATTGTGAGAAGCCTGTCTTTTCTGCTCATTCAATGAACAGCTGTGTCCTGCCATTACAGATTTCCCAAACAAAAATACCTGGAGCAGTGACTTAGGGACATTTGTGAAGTTGGCACTCAGCAAAGGGAGAGTTTCCCTAAGCACAGTTCTGTAAGAGTGTGTGTGTGTGTATGTGTGTGTGTGTGTGTGTGTGTGTGTGTGTGTGTGTGTGTGTTTATAGGTGATTATTGGTGGTGTGTAAATTTTCTGATCTTCATAATGCTGGCTGTGATCATGGTTTATATTTGAGAAGTTAATATTTTGTGACCCTATGAGTTGTAACACTGGATTGCTTTATGTGTAGATATTACTTTAAACGCAGGGACCATTTCCAGGTACAGAATATGCTTCATAAATTGGGAGTATAGTGGCACAGCAAAGGTTTGTAGTCCCAGGTCTACAAAGGTAGAGTTTAGAATAAAGTGTAGATGGGCCATTGGGCACATAGACCTCCTTTGCCAACCATGTTAAGAAAGTACCTTGACTCCAGGCTTTAAAATACCCACGAGAGTCTGCGGTCACCTCACTCACACAGTCCCTGGACCTCTCGCAGGACAGTCCTCCCCAGAGTGGCTCGCGGGGTTCGCTCAGAGCTCAGCCGAGGTGAGCCTGGGGCGGGGCCGGGCCCCAGCAGCACACCCTTGGGAGGCTCCCCTCCACCTTTGCATCCGTCAGTGACGAGAAAAGGGGAGCCTCTGGCCAGGTTCCCCCAGGTTCTTCCAGAGGTGGCGGTGCTTAGCTGCCTCTGCTTTCCTTTGCTACCCGCCCTGCCTGCAGTTGCTGACCAGCTGTCCTTCGCTGTTTCCAGGGCTGAGAGACAGAAAGAGGCCAGTTTTGAAGAGGTAGAATTTCACTATAGGGCTTATTTTGAAACATTCTGAGTTTCTTTCAAATGTATGCCAATCCCTTCCAGACTAAGGTAATATCCAGAGACAGCTGTTCTCGGTCACGTGACGTAGAGAACATTTTTGTAAGATTCACAGTGGAAGATTCCTTATCAGTGAATGTCTTTGGCTTAAGGATGACCAAACAATGTAACATTGTTCTCTGTACATTTCTATTTTATAATGTTAAAAAGTTTGATTCTAAACAAATAAAATGTGTAACCTTAAAAAAAAAGACAGTTTTACAGAAAAAATGTAAAACCATTAAAAAAAGTATAAAAGAACAATGACCAAATAATGGTGGTAAATAGTGGTGGTGATGGGTTGGGGAACTGGTGATTCTATAGAAAATGCACTCCAAGAAAAGCTTTTGCAGTTGAGCACAAAATGTAGGTCTGAGGATCTTGGGCATTTGATACAAAAAGGAAAACAACATGAGTCACAGGAAGTTCTTGTGATTCTGCCTTATACCTAAATCTGCAGAATTACGCAGCAGCTATTTGTGATGGATCAGTTGTCGTTTTTCCTGTGAGACAGGTGACATGGGAACTGCCACCACCTTTCTCCAGAATTCTCTGTTTCAGCTATTGCATGGCGAGTCGGGAAGCTGTCTCTGCCCCACATAGTCAGACGGGCACAGCTCCGAGGTCGGGTTGGTGCCGGGCCTGTGCCCTCCTCCATCTCCAGCCCAGGCTTCCTTGTTCCTGGAACGGGAGGGCCCGGGCAGTCACTACCTGCATGTGTTGGCCTCTGTGGTTGCTTCCCACACTGCCCTCTCCGCCAGACATGCTTCTAGCAACAGCAGGCACGTGACAGCACCCACCTCCCAGGCCTGGGATCGACTGTTCCGTGTGGCTGAGCTCCCAGGCGCTCAGGGACTTGGCAGTTGTGGTGTCAGCAACTTGCCATCGGTATGAGGTTGTTCCACTGAGGTCTGGCTGGGCTCTGGGTCTGGCCTGTTCTCACCAGTTGCGTGCAGTGGGTCAGCAAGTCCAAAGGGCGACCTCAGTTTATTCACTTGCCTGTGAGTCTCTGGGCTCAATCTTTGGCCTGTGCCTGATTCCTTCCATCTCAGAGACCTTAAATGTTGTGTCTGTTCTTTAGAATGCTCAGATTTGACATTGCAGAGCAGTGGAAATCCAGGTCGGTCTGCAGCCTAGGCAGTTTGAAGCCCTCTGGGTCTCTATTTCCTATCCCTTACCTCTGAAAAGGAGACTTAATTTTGCTCACACTGAAACGATGGAGTATACCGGTATCCAAGGTAGTGGGAGGGTGTGAGGATTCGGGGTGTTGAGAGAAGGGGCACCCCTATGATCAGGCTTCACTCTGATGTCTTCTCCACAGAAGGACCTCCTTGCTGCGTTTGACAGTGGAGACCAGAAGGTGTTCTTCGATTTGTGGGAGGGGCACATTCCCAGTTCCATCCGGGCTGGCGACTCCCTCGCCCAGAAGTTGGAATTCTACCTACACATCCATTTTGCCATCTATCTTCTGAAACACTCCACAGGGAGACCTGTAGGTTCACCTTATGGCGTGGGTTGGTCCAAATGGTGTGTTAAAGGAGAATGTGTTATGTTTTGCAAATGAGGATTAATTTAGTTTTGTGGCCATTTTATCATATTGCTTCCAAGGAGTAGGTGTCTTACATCCTGATGAATGATTTTCTGTCTCATTCCCAGCAGTTTATTTTCTAATTTGCATGGAAAGTTAATCACTTCTGTAATGAAAGCTACATCATTTTCCTGAACACCTCGACATGTATGTCTAAGAAAATACGTGTTTAGACCACATTTTCGACCATATATTAGAAGATAAATTTAAGCTTAAACAGTGGGAAAATGGTATGCCCGTCTGTGAAAGTTCATTTGAGTGATAAGTTGAATTTAGCTTCTGCAGTCTTTTCCTGCAGGTGTGGGACTGGAGCTGTGAAGGGGAGAGGGGAGCAGCTGCAAACTTCTCTGCAGGTGAACCTTGGGGCACGGAGAGAATGACAGAAGGGGAGCAGGCCAGGCTGACATCGGACCACACACATTTGTTTCGTGGCTTCTCCACGCCTTGGCTACTGCCCCCAGGACCTGTGTTAACTTATTAAATGTCAGGGGGCCACAGGAAGGCTCAGTGGTAGAGGAGCAGCTTTACAGCACATTGTGGTAGCCATTCTTGGAAGGCTGTTCCTTAAGATAGGACTCCTGTGGGTGCCGTTGTGGGAGACTTCTCATTTTCTTTGTATTTATTTTTATTTTCTAATTTTTCCATTTTTCTGTAAGATAAAAAGATCAATAAATTTTTTAAGTCCAGTGGGCTTCACGGTGTAGGTGAAGTGAGATGCACTGATGAGAAAAATTGGCCTGTGTATGAGGCTGTGAGGGACGTAACAGGCGAGGCCAGGGTGGACCTTCTCGTTGAGGCCCAGGAGAAAATGGAAACCCTGGCAGGGGACCCGACTTACCTGGGATTACACCTGGAAGCAGCGAAGCAGGCAGGATCACTTCTTAGTTAGCCTAATAAAGGAAAGGAATGATGATACGGAAAACTTCCGTTTCAAAAAACTATTCACCTTTAAGCGCTCTCTTCGGCAGCACATATACTAAAAAAAAAAAAAATTGGAACGACACAGAGAAGATGAGCATGGCCCTGCGCAAGGATGACATGCACATTCGTGAAGCGTTCCATGTTAAAAACAGTAACTGTTCACCCTTAAAAACCTCTCGTAAGGAAATCACAGCAATGCAGACAAATAGTTATTTCTGATATCTGAGCTATGAAAACAACGTGCATATCTAATAATGGGGGAATTGGCTAAATAAATTATGATAGACCCACGAGATGAGGTTTTGTCCTGCCATTAAGAATGATGTTTATGAAGAATTTTAAGGATATGAGAAAATGGTAACGATAGATTGAAAAGGCAGCATTTGAACTGTGTGTATCACATATCTAGTTCTCTGATATTCCTGACAGTTTCACGAAGGGGCGAAATAGGGGTGATGTTAGGATGACTGGTGATGGCACGCAGGCTGGGCCAGACGGGGAGGATGCCAGCGACATGGCTGGAACTGAAGGAGCCTCGGAGAGAGGACAGGTGAACACGTGAGCTGGCGTCAAGCAGGAGATCTCAAACGAGCATCCTCCCTTCCTCGCAGGACAAAGAGGAACTGGATGAAAGGATTTCTTATTTCAAAACCTACCTGGAGACCAAAGGGGCAGCGCTGAGCCAGACCACGGAGTTTCTCCCTTTCTATGCCCTGCCTTTTGTTCCCAATCCCATGGTCCACCCCTCGTTTAAAGAGCTTTTCCAGGTAAGTGACCACCTCCGAACCTTGTCCCAGATCCTGGGCAGCATGGCAGTCTCACCTTGTATACATTGGTGCTTTCTGAGTGATGCTGTAAAAAGGCTAAAATTTGCTTATGTTTTGTTGTATTTGAAAAGAATGTACAGGTAATTTGCTTTAACCAACTTTTCTTGTGCTATAAAGTATGCTTTTTTGTTGTTGCACCAAGACTTGTTAGCCCAGAACTGACAAAATATTTTAAAACATACTAACCTCTTAAATCATTCTGTGTATACTTCTGCGGTATTGAAACAATAACTTATTCAATTACGATGAAAATTAGTAGCCTGAAAAAAAACTAGGCTGCTTTACACAATCACTGGCTATGAATATTTTGATTTGTGTTAAAATTCTCACTTACTTGGTATATATTTGGTTACCTGATTGTGTACTATATTACCATCAGACTATTTGCCCCTTGCAGTGGGAGTGCGGAGTCTTAACCACTGGACTGCCAGGAAGTCCTGACAGTTGTTTTCTTTTTTTTTTTTCTTTTTAACATCTTTATTGGAACCGACAGTTACTTTCTTTTGGGACATTGAAGGTATCTTTATTTCATCTCCTGGCTCCCACTGTTGCAATTTTGAAGTTGGCCATCAGTCTAATTGCTGTTCTTTGTACGTGGTCTGTCTTTTTTCTCTGGCCTTTAAGATTGTATAATTTCACTGCAGTGTGTCTAGGGATACCCAAGTATTTTATTTTGTTTTGTTTTTTAAGACATCTTCGTTTATGTTGGCCAATCTAGCAGTCCTTTCCTGAGATTCTTTTCTATATGGTTGAGCACAGAGAGCCTTGAGCTGGAGCACACTATTAGTTTCCTGCAGCTGCGATAACAAAGGACCACAGACCGGGTGGTTTAGGACAGAAATTTATTGTCCCACAGTTTAGGAGGCCAGAAGTCTGAAATCAGGGTATCGGCAGGGGCGTGCTCTCTCCGAAGCTTCTAGGGGAAGATGCTTCTTTGCCTTTTCCAGCTTCCAGTAGCCTCAGCTGTCTATTGGCTTGTGGTTGAATAATTCCAGATCTCTGCTGTGTCTTTACGTGGCCATCTTCTCTCTGTGTCTGTGTCTAAATTCCCTTCTTCTTATAAGGACAGCAGTCATATTGGATTAAGAGCTTACACTAATAGCTAATTCCATCTGCAATGTCCCCGTTCCCCTGGCCTCCCATTATGAGGAGATTAGGGCTTCAACATGTCCTTTTAGGGGGCACAATTCAACCCACAACAGACACATGAGAAATGAAGTCATCATGCTGTGTCGGGGAATTACAAAATCTTTTTAAAATATCAGACTTTTCTGGCAGTGTTTTTTCAGGGGGTCAGACAACGCACTGGATGGACTGATGGGGTGGGGTGGGAGGCGTGGATGAGGATTAGAGCTGGGGGGAGAAATGGGGAAGGATGGGCAGATCTGGGGGAGATGGGGCAGGATCTCAGAGGTAAGTGGACCTGAGTTTTTAGTGACAGAGCTTCTTTCTAGTGGAACCTCTTGGTTTAGGTGGTCGATATTTTTGTCTGAAGACTCAGAAAAATTGTCCTGAGAAAGATCGTTGCTTGTGACACTTATTCTTTTACTTCGTGAGTCATTATTTTTTCCTTCTCAATAAGCATTATTTGAGATAAATAATTTATTTTTAAGGAGCACATCAAACTAGATGTACGTCATGACGCTGGACATGATGGAGTATTTGAGGCAGATAACAGCTTCTTTCTGCTTTTCTTGTCTGGATGAGGTTTATGGAAATGAGTCTCCTTCTTCTGGAGACTCTCAGTAGCGTAGCGATAATTGTGTATTCCTGCCAGTGCCATGTATGCCTAAACCATACTGCATTATTTTTGGTATTCAACATAATAAGGTTACTTATCAGGCTTGTGTTTAAATCACATGAAAAATTCAAATCATGTACAGGGTTATTTTTTCTCTGTATATGAAAGTACTCTCTTCTTTCCTCCTGCTGTGGGCTCTCGAATCTTCTATAAGTGAATTGGTGAAATGTCCTAAAACCTGTTTTTTACAGCATCACACCACTGGCAAGACATCTTGCTTCTGATTTCAGTAACTGTGGTGGAGTTATTTAACCCTAAAGGCCACAACTTGACAATGTTTGTTGGCATTTAATGATCTAGTGCTTTTCTTTTTTTTCCTTGTTTTTTTTTTTTTTTTCCTTTCCTTCAGGATCCTTGGACTCCAGAATTAAAGTTGAAGTTGGAAAGGTTTCTGGGTTTAATTTTTAAAGCCAGTAACACGCCGAAGCTTTTAACATTATATGTATCCTTTTGAAGCATATGGAGGCCACCTATGGCGTTAGAGCAGCTCACGGGCCTAGATGTCCTCAAACAGGGATAGTTGTGGTCGTGCTGCTTTCATACTTAAGAGCGAATTAAGCGTTAATGGGAGCGCGTGCCACCCAGTCCGCGGCCTGTTAGGAACCGGGCTGCACAGCAGGAGGTGAGCGGCGGGCGAGTGCGTGAAGCTTCATCGCCGCTCCCCATCGCTCGCATCACCACCCACACCATCGCCCTCACCATCCGTGGAAAAATTGTCTTCCACGAAACCGTCCCTGCTGCCAAAACGGTTGGGGACCACTGCTGCAAAGGATTGACTTCTATGGCGTTGGGTCTCTGAGACGCGGCGAGGGTCCTATTTTCATGTCATGTGCTGAGAAGCTGTCTGAGTAGGAAAAAAAAAATGTCTGTCTTCTTGAAAAATAACTCTTTGGAAGAATTGTCCTTCGCAGAAGATCAGCTAGTCACTTTTAAGGCCCTGAGGCCGTGGCGTATGGACAAGTCATATATAACTTGTCACTCAAATTAGGACTTTTTCCCGTTGTGGAGCACAGGATCTGGACGCGCAGGCTCAGCGGCCATGGCTCACGGGCCCAGCCGCTCGGCGGCATGTGGGATCTTCCCGGACCGGGGCACGAACCCATGTCCCCTGCATCAGCAGGCGGTCTCTCAACCACTGCGCCACCAGGGAACCCTCAAATTAGGACTTTTAAAAAACAACTTTGTTGGGACTTCCTTGGTGGTCCAGTGGTTAAGACTCTGTGCTCCCAATATAGGGGGCCCAGGTTCGATCCCTGGTCAGGGAACTAGATCCCACATGCCGCAACTAAAAATCCCAAGTGCCACAACTAAGACCCGGCACAGCCAAATAAATAAATATGTTAAAAATAAATAAATAACAACTTTACTGAGGTATAATTTACACACTATGAAATTTACCCATGGTAAGTGCATTATTTAATGATTTTTAGCAAATGGATAGAGTTGTGCAGCCATCACCACAATCCAATTTAAATAGGGACACTTTTGAGAGTAAAAAGGGAACACTGACCGGACAGAGGACCAAGCAGCAGGTGTAAATGGAGCTTGTCCGGGGAAGAATGTCACGGATCGCCCGGCCCGTGGGAGGCTGATTTCCCAAAGCTCGTAGGTCTCTAAGGACATTCATCTCCTTTTATTCTGAACAAGAATGTATCAAAAGTTATTTCATAACAAGAATATAGCATTTTGAATTGTAAGGTTGGTGTTTGTTTTGTTTAATTTAATAAAACATTTAGGCCGCTGTGCTGCATAATACCTTCTGCTTCCGTTCTAACTCCAAAGCACTGGACTCTCTTTTCCTAATTGAACTCTTTGAATTGAAATCCCTGGGATTTCATGGCATGTTTCTCCTGCTTCAGCTTCCTAAGCCTCCAGTGGCTCCCTGTGGCCTGTACTCAAGTCCTCAGCCTCGCCTTGAGACCGCCCACCATCGGGCTGAGTACAGCTCTCCTCTCTGCTTTTATATCCTTTAAGGTTTTGTTCCAATACTACCCTCTGCCCACACGCCATTATGCTTGCATACCCAATTCTTTTCCCTCTTAGAGTTCCATATAAAAGGACAGTTTTCAGTGAGATTAGGACTTTTCCAACTTGGTTTATGATTACTTTAATACACTTTTAAAAAGCGTTTCTCCTTAAAAAGGTAATGGGAATTATGTAAAGATTCTAAAAGAAATTTTTTACGTAGTAAATCATATTAGTTATATTAATAATAGCACCCATTTCATTGGAATAACATGATTGAGTTAATACATGAAAACAGCCCAACACATGGAAGCGCTTGTGTTACTGTTAGCTGTTAGTATTATAGTTTGCAAATAGTTGTTACCTTTTATCCTGTTCAACATGCTTTGAAGCAAATACACTGAAGTCTAGCAGGTAACTATAGACATTATTCCTTTCTTTTCCTTATTATGTGGAAATATTTGGAGTTCAGTTCAACGCATATATTAGGTTGAATATTGTGCTAAGAATTAGGGACACAAAGAAAAGGCCAAGATATAGTTGTCTCAGGCAAGTTGGAGTTTTGAACAGTAAAATGGGAGTCTGTGAGGCAGACAGAATGAGGGACAGGAGTTCCAGATAGAGGGAACAGCTCGTGCAAAAGCACTGAGCCTGTATGTTTGGGAAACTATGAAGCATTCAGTATTGCTGGAGCAGAAGAGTTGAGAGAGAGAGTCAGAGATTAGGCAGGCCCCGGGCACGAAGGTTCCTATGAGGTCCCGTAAGTAATGAGGAGCCTTTGAACCATTTTAAGAAGAAGAATAGCATGGTTATGTTTACATTTCTAAACAAACAAACAAAAAAACACTCTTTTTTTATTCCTGCTTATAAAATTGATCATATTCCTTATAGAAAATCTGGAAAGCACAGAAATGCATTTGTGTACATACATGCACCCCAAAGTATGTAATGTTTACAATAAATGAGGATAGACAGCTGTATGTATGTGTATTTTTAAATATTTTTTACCAAATGAAGAGAGAATTTCCTCATATCATTAAATATTCTTCAAAACTAGGTTGTCTTCTCAAAGTTTAAACATAGAAATTACCTACGTCCTAGCAGTTCCACTCCTAGCTGTATACTCAAGAGAAATGAAAACATATGTCTACACAGCAACTTGTACGTGAACGTTCACAGCAGCATTGTTTGAAATAGCTGAGGAGTGCCAACAACCCAGATGTCCATCGACTGATGAATGGATAAACCAAACGTGGTCTGTCCATATAACGGAATATTACGTGGCAGTAAAAGTGAGTGAATTACTGATCTGTGCTACAACATGGATGAATCTTGAAAGCATGATGCCAAATGAAAGAAGCCAGACCCAGAAGGCTGCATATTGTATGATTCCATTTGTATGAAGGGGCCAGAGGGGGCAAATCTACAGACAGTAGACAGTGGTTGCCTAGGGCTGGGGAGGGTGGTGACTGCTGACGGGCACAGGGTTTCCTTTTTGGAGGATGAAAATGTTCCACAGCCGATTGTAGTGATGGTTGCACAACTCAGTGAATGTACTGAAAACCATTGAAATGTACACTTTGAATGGGTGAAGTATATAATATGTGAATTACATCTCAATAAAGCTGTTACCAGAAAAATTAAGAAAACCCAGGGACTTCCCTCATGGCGCAGTGGTTAAGAATCTGTCTGCCAATGCAGGTGACACAGGTTCGAGCCCTGGTCCGGGAAGATCCCACATGCCGCGGAGCAACTAATCCCGTGTGCCACAACTACTGAGCCTGCGCTCTAGAGCCCGCGAGCCACAACTATTGAAGCCCACGTGCCACAGCTACTGAAGCCCGCACACCTAGAGCCTGAGCTCCGCAACAAGAGAAGCCACTGCAATGAGAAGCCCGCGCAGCGCAACCAAGAGTAGCCCCCGCTCGCCGCAACTACAGAAAGCCCGCGCGCAGCAACAAAGACCCAGCGCAGCCAAAAATAAATAAATATATATATATATATTTTAAATTAAGAAAACCCAAATAAAACAGGTAAATACCTTGCCATCAGACATGCAGCCAGATGTGTGGAAGCTGAGATTTAAACCCAGGAGGCAGTCTGGTGCCAGAGTCTGTGGTTGTAGGTACCGCGCCATGCTCTCTTCATCCCATTCTCAATTTCCTTAGGCTAACGTTTTAGCACTGAAGTTACAGCGTTAAAGGGTATGAATTCAGATTTGCACTTTTAGTCAAACATTTTGGTAGCTGTGGGGAAGGTTTTTGAAGGGGGAAGGAGGCCCGTTAGGGGCTGTTGGACTCACAGAGTGGTTCTTGAGGTGCATAGAGGAGGATTTATCTGTGAGTCACGAGTCACCCAAAAATCGAGAAGTCGGTAACTGTCTTAGTTATTTATAGCAGCATTAAGAGGCGCCCTTCCCTGTCCTGAGATTTCTTTTTTACCACGCTGGGGCCCTTTCTCAGACTGGCCAACACAATGTGAGATACCCTGAGTTCTGCCTCCTGAATGCCTGTTTTCCTGAACTTCTTTCATCCCAGAAGGAGAATGGACAAAGCAACAAAGGTAAATCATCTAGATGAAAAATTTTAAATCACAACTTTGCCAACTCGAGTTTTAAGTAATGAAATGGAGAGAATTCCACGGACTTGGCAAACGAGGGCTTTAAAAATCTAAATATTTATGAAATGCTTTGTAGTCCTTTTTAATCTGCGTTCCTTGAGACCCACTCTTCAGGGTGGCTGGTATTGTTAGCTTTGTCTTGCATGTCAGATAACTAAGAGGCGGAGAAACAACGAGAATCCAAGCAAGTGCCAGAGGGACCCAAGTGCAGCAGCACAGTTAGAAGACGCAGTGCAGCATGGGTAGGGAAAGAGTTACTTCAGTATCTTTCACTTTTACCTGAAACTACTTTAACAGGGTCTTATCTCCGCAGCAATATGGAGTTCTCGTTCTTACAAAGCATTTCCATTTTTTGCATTCAAAGTAGGAATTCCAGTCTTACACTTTTAGCATAAAATGATGCTTTTCCAAGATTAGTAATTTTTACCAGACCTGTTCATTTTCCAGAAAGGTGAGAAAAATTTTAGTTAACATGAAATTGGTGGCCACAGTTGGGATTCTTTGCCGGAGTTTTGTCTTTGATACAACATCATGAAAACTGCTTAAATTCTTCTGTTGCAAAGGGTTATATGATGTGCTTCGTGCCTTTGGTAAGTACTGAGGGCATAATCCTCAATTCCCAGCAGGTGGAGTTTTACTACGTGAAATAACACATCTGCCCTTTTCGCAGCAGTCATGTTAGAGAGGATTGCAAAGCTTCCTGCCATTGTTTTTCTGTTTCCTTTTAGAGAGTTAAAGGTTTCTAAAGAAAAGAAGCATTAGTAAATTATTTAGCTCTTGCTGTGCCAGGCAACTGAATGATGAGCAGGGCTGCAGATTTGATTCCCACGCGTGCTTCAGTAGCTTCAGGTGGGAAGCGCTTGGGTGTTTCCTCTCGCCCTCGGTGGCCCCGCGGGCCTCCAGCTCAGCGGTTCTAATTGCGCCACTGGTTCTGCAGCTGGGCCTCCCCTCCCGGAACTCAGAGGGACCTGCGTGGAGGAGCGGCAGGACTCATGCCCTCGGTCCGGGCCTGAACACAGAGGAGCAGTGGGGACCGCTCCGAGGGTCACAGGCTGCAGCCTCGAGCTCCCGGAGGTGACGTTGCCTCCAGCATGGTTATGCGGAGGACGCGTACCTGGGGTCTCTCAGCGGCTGCCCAGGCCTGCTCCCTACTGGGTTAGTGCGGCTCCGGGCCTTGGCCAGGGCGGGTCCAGGCCGGTTGTCTCCCGTTCAGCACAGCTGGAGCTCCTCAGTTGGGACAGGCGCTCGGGGCTCGACCTGCAACCCCCAGAAATGCTCCTTTGCCTCACTACTTCTCTTCCTCTTGCTGCCCAGCAAGCTGCCTCAGACTCAGTGGCATAAAACAACCATGTCCATTTATTCTTATTGCTATCATCTTGCGTGGTCTGGGAGTTGTGGGCTCAGTCAGTTCTCCCTCGGGGTGTCTCCCGGTGTCGACGGAGCCGGGTAGAGCCGTCTCCAAGGCTTCCACGTGCACAGGTCTGGTGGCTGATGCTGGCTCTCGGCTGGGCTCTCAGCAGAGGCCCTGGACTAGAATGCCCACGTGGACGCTTCCTCAGGGCCTGTTGGCCGGGTTCCCACCCAGGGTGAATGTCCCCAGAGGGGGCTGGATGGAAGCTGTGTCACCTTTTCTAACCCAGTCTCTGAAGTAACTCAGTGTTGTTTCTGGTGTGTTCTATTCATTAGAAGCAAATTCCTAAAGCCAGCCCACATTCAAAGGAAGGAGACTTACATTCCACCTCTTGATGGGAAGGAACTGTCAAAGACCCTGCAGTCATATTTTAAAACCACCACCCAACCTGCGTCCTTTGGGTCCCAGAGAACTGCTTTAATTCTTTTTTTTTCTCTTTTTAAAATTAATTTATTTAATTTATTTATTTTTGGCTGCGCTAGGTCTTCGTTGCTGTGCGTGGGCTTTCTCTAGTTGTGGCGAGCGGGGGCTACTCTTCATTGTGGTGCGCGGGCTTCTCATTGCAATGGATTCTCTTGTTGCGGAGCACGGGCTCTAGTCTCGCGGGCTTCAGTAGTTGTGGCATGCGGGCTTCGTTGCTCCGTGGCATGTGGGATTTTCCCGGACCAGAGCTTGAACCCGTGTCCCCTGCATTGGCAGGCAGATTCTTAACCACTGCGCCACCAGGGAAGCCCAGTTCTTGGCTGAGTCCGTTTAGTCCTTGTTCAGAGTCGGTCTTTGGACTCCTAGGCATTGGGGACAGGAAGGTGGTGAGAAACTTCTCCTGGATTTCCGAGTTTCTGCCACCTCCTGTCACCCAGCATGCCCTGCAGTTTGGGGGGATAGCTTCTTGCCGGCAACCAGTTATGTCTCTGATAAGTGGCCCAGTTTTGCAGACGAAATAAACATGGGAGGGGGAGTGCAAGTAGAAGAGGCTGTATTTTTCTACAGACCTTTCATTTGGTATTTCAGCAAGGAGACCAGGTTTTTCGAGCCTTCTTTAAGTTTGATTTTAATTGCGTTTTCTGAGGATAGCTAAGCAGGATGTCTGTGGAATTGAGTCTGGCAGGCACAGTGTATGTCTGTGGCAGAAAAACCCCAAATGCAATATTGCCACGGAGATGAGAGATTAGCACCGCAGGGCACTTGTACCAGGGGCTCCAGCCCAGGCCAATTGTCACCATAGCTAATTGTCACCACTGTGTCTTCTGTGCCTTGTGGTCATTGCTAAGGCTGCAGCGACCACAAGGCACAGACAAGCCTCCAATTCAATTCTAGCCCCAGGTGTTGTTTTTTATTTTTATTTCTTTTTTAAAAAATTTATTTATCTATTTTTGGCTGCGTTGGGTCTTTGTTGCTGCGTGCGGGCTTTCTCTAGTTGCGGCGAGCAGGGGCTCCTCTTCGTTGCGGTGCGCGGGCTTCTCATTGCGGTGGCTTCTCGTGTTGTGGAGCACGGGCTGTAGGCATTCAGGCTTCAATAGTTGTGGCTCACGGGATCTAGAGCGCAGGCTCAGCAGTTGTAGCGAATGGGCTTAATTGCTCCCTGGCATGTGGGATCTTCCGACCAGGGCTCGAACCCGTGTCCCCTGCACTGGCAGGCGGATTCTTAACCACTGCTCCACCAGGGAAGCCCAGGTGTTGTTTTTTAAATGGAATGGTTGGATAATATCATTATGTGTCTTCAGACCTACTAGAGAATGGACTTGAGGATATGGAGAGGGGGAAGGGTAAGCTGTGACAAAGCGAGAGAGTGGCATGGACATATATACACTACCAAATGTAAAATAGATAGCTAGTGGGAAGCAGCCGCATAGCACAGGGAGATCAGCTCAGTGCTTTGTGACCACCTAGAGGGGTGGGATATGGAGGGTGGGAGGGAGGGAGACGCAAGAGGGAAGAGATATGGGAACATATGTATTTGTATAACTGATTCACTTTGTTATAAAGCAGAAACTAACACACCATTGTAAAGCAATTATACTCCAATAAAGATTTAAAAATTTTTGATAAAGCAAAATTATATATATATCATTATGTGTCTTGATAGGAAGGTTTCATGGGCAGAGTGAGCTTTCCAGAAGCTTTTGAAGAAGGTGAGAAAAGTGCTTGGAGTGGAAAAGTCTCTCAAAAGGAATTATATTAAAAATGGCATTAAGAATAAAAACTTAGGTTGGCAATATACCATATTGGATTATTATTTTCACCTAGCCATCTAAAAAGGATACAGAAATAGTATCTTTTAGCATTTCTGGCATTATGCATTTGGCCCCTTCAGATAATGGGCAACTGATCATTTTCCTAGGGTTCAGAGCTGTAAATATTATTTTTGAAAATGATGACCTATATTCCCAGTTATAAGCCTTAACTTTCTTCCTCCGGTATTTGTGGATTAGCAGAATAACAAAGAGCCGATTTATATCTAAATACCAAAAAAAATTTGTTTGATATTATAAAAATAGAGTGATTGATTTGTTTTTTATATTAGGTTAGAAAAAAATCCATATTTTAAAATGTATCATCTTGAGCAGCCAAGATGTCTCTAAAATCAAATCTCATCTACTCTTTTTTTTTTAAAATTAATTAATTTATTTATTTTTGGCTGCGTTGGGTCTTTGTTGCTGTGCGCAGGCTTTCTCTAGTTGCGGCGAGCGGGGGCTACTCTTCATTGCGGTGCGCAGGCTTCTCACTGCGGTGGCTTCTCTTGTTGTGGAGCGCGGGCTCTAGGCGCACGGGCTTCAGCAGTTGTAGCTCGCAGACTCTAGAGTGTAGGCTCAGTAGTTGGGGCACACGGGCTTAGCTGCTCCGCGGCATGTGGGATCTTCCCGGACCAGGGCTCGAACCCGTGTCTCCTGCATTGGCAGGTGGATTCTTAACCACTGCTCCACCACGGAAACCCCTCATCTACTCTTAAAAAAAAAAACACAACAATGCATCTAAATGAAGTAGAAATGTCAACAAGGGAAAGCTTGACTGCTTTACTGTAGGATCACTTTTGTTATTGATTCATTTCATGCTCGAATTATAGGAAATATAGGAAATTATAGGAAATATAAGGTCACTCTTTGTGACCTTAACTGGCATTCTTTTGGTTGTATATATCTTTTGCTTAAAGCTTGGGATGCAGTTCTTTGGACTTTTGCACAAATTATGTCAGTGGCTTTGAAATATAAAGGGTCTCAATAAATTTCGCTGGCATGATCACGACAGTTTCACTCAGATAACATGGACCAAGACATCTCCATTAAAAGTTGAGATCTTGCATGGCAAGGCATCTTAGCTTAGTTGTCCTTGTCTCATAAAACTTTTTGTTACTGAGTCCAAGCTCGCTTTGCTCGCAGCATGACAGGCCAATGCATCGGAGACAAGGTCTTGAGGCAAGGAATACGACTTTATTCGGAAAGCCGGCAGACCGGTGTCTGTGGAAAACCATCTTATCTGGGTCTGGATGCCCGTTTCTTTTACAGAATCAGAGAGGGAGAGGTGGTGAGGAAGTAAAGTAAAAGGGCCATCAGTCTTGCAAAGCATCTTCTGGAATGACCAGACTTGGTGAGGGGATGTGTTAGTTTCTTCTTTCTTGCAGCCATCCACAGGTGGGCAGGGTTCCCTGAGGCAGGCCATTAGGTATGTTTATAATAACAAAAGCAACGAAAAGCAAAGGTTAAAGTCTAAGAAACAGACCGGAACATGGAGTCTGATTTAGCTCTTCCCCGTCACAATTTGACAGGGAAAAAAAGAGTCAAAGTTCTGTTTAATGCTCAAAAATAAAGTTGATATTTTGAGCTGTAACCCAAATAGCTTACAGTAATGGTCAGGTCCTGTGTGTAGCCAGTTAAGGTGTCTGCAAGGTGATATCTCTGGATAGCAGGCTCTTTTTGCTAAATGGTGTATTTGAAAGGGTTATGAACGTTTCAGCCCAGTTGCCTACTTCTCTCTTTCCTATAGGCTGCTGGCAGTGAAGGCTCTTTTGCCTCAGGTTACCATACTTTGAAACTGTCATAAAATTCCAATTCTGGGTTCCCAAGGCAAAAGTTCCACAAATAGTCCCTAACATTTAGTTAATTGTAAAATGAGTTTATGCGGGGAAGAGTTTTTTGCTACAGTCCCCTTTGGAGAGGGACTACTTTGATGACATTAACACTGATAATTTGGGAAGTCATTTGACCCAGCTAGTGGGTTTTGGTATTTCATTCGTCAGCCACTTGGTACACGTTGAGAAAAATGTCACAGATACTCTTTAATATTTATTCCCATAAAATGAGACTATGAATAATCTAAAATTTTCATCCTTGGAAGTTCTTGTTTATGTAATTTTGAGTTTTGGATGTATGAAAAAGCTTAAATGATACTTAGTGTAGGAGGAAGGTAGTGACTCCTTTCCAATATTATATTAGGAGAAGATTGATAAATGATTTCTAGGAATGTTCTCCAGAGGTTCCAGTACTGGATGTAAATTTGTGTCAGATGACTTTTTAAAGTTATCTTTCAATACTGAGATTTGATGGGCGTTAAATACTAATAATTCATTATGTGATATTTTGGATTTTAGTAGTTAAAATATTTTACTTCTGCACATCAACAATTGTGACACATAAAAGTTTTTGAAATACAGTTTGAATGTGGGTGATCCTCATAGCTGTTTAGGACACAAATTAGGAGGAAAACATAATTTAGGACAGTGTTTCTCCAACTTGTGGTCCGTGTCAGAGCCGGGAGTTTGTTGACAGCATAGATACTTAGCCCCTACCCAATATCCACAAAATCAGAGTCTCTGAAGGTAAAGCTTGATCATCTTTATTTTCGGGTGATTCTGATATATTTCAAAATTTGCATTACCACTGCTTTAGGACGTAACCTTTCTGCCACTTTTTCAAGTTATCTACTTGCATAGAAATATATTTAGAAAATCTTTGACCCCTTTCCATGAAAGGCAATAATAATAATAGCTGGCGTGTATGGGCAGCTGCTGTGGGCCAGCCGTGTGCTGGGCACTTTGAGTACATGTGTTCTTTAATCCTCACAATAACCCTTCAAGATCATTATCATCTTCCCCATTTTGTAGGTTAAGAAATGAGAAGCAGAGACATTAAGTGTCTTGCCCCAGGTTACCCAGCAAGAAATTGGTAGGGTACAGATTTGAACCCAGGTCTTTAACTGAATTAGAGTTGATTTACAATATTATATTAGTTTCAGGTATACAACATAAGTGATTCAATATTTTTATAGATTATACTCCATTAAAGTTATTATAAAATAATGGCTATATTTGGTCTTTATAATTGTAAAGGCTCTCTCTGTATACATGAAATGTGTTCTAAAATGAAGGCTTTAAGTATTATGCAGTGCCTGGATCGGGACAATATTGAGTTAACGTGGGTTTGGGGGCAGCAACACGTCCTTCCATCCGAAACATAGCCTTCCAGGAAAGGGAAAAAGTAGGATAGGGCCAAGGAGTACTGACACCGAAGAAGATTTGTATAGTCCAACTGTGCCCAGGGTGGCGTGGCCGTCAAGCGCTGCCATGGGGTATGGGGCCAGGGTGGGGGGGATTCCAAGGAGACAACCCTAGAACCTTCCAAGGCTGCCGCTCTAAGACTTATGCTTCATCGAACTGGCAGAATGAACACCTGGAATCTTACCTAATCCTGGATCTGAGTTTTCTCAGCACCTGTCAAGCAGCCCTAACCTTCACTTAAAATGAAGAACTCTCTTGCGGTTATGAGTTATCCCCCAGACAACCTCACGGGGCACAAACAGAGAAAAAAACTCAGTTTTGGTTCAACCATTTTGTGAGCTGATTCTAGAAAGAAACATTGAGTTTGTTTCTTGTACATAGAGAGAGGAACTAAAAGAAGTTGCATGGGGTTCGGCCAAGGAAGTAGATTTTGTTAGGAAAGCCAGTGATGACTCAGTTGAACTACCGGGGATAAGAAATGAAAAAATCAGTGATTACAAGCACTTTGTCATTAAAAGTGGCATGAGACAGAAGAAGTGTTAAACACAAATACAGAGCATCAAATTCATTGTTATGGTAAAATATTCTGACAGTAGGCATGGTACTCCCTTGACAAGAATATAATTATTTTTTATTTTGTAGGGGTCTTTTAAATTGTTGCTTTTTTGTTTTGTTTTAATATAAATATATATTGTCCTCCTAGAAGTGTTGCAGCAACTCCACCAGCAGCTGGTAGAAGCTGAGCGTAGGTCAATGACGTACTTGAAACGGTACAATAAGATCCAGGCGGACTACCACAATCTCATCGGGGTCACGGCAGAGCTGGTGGATTCTCTGGAGGCCACAGTCAGTGGCAAGATGGTAAGGAAGGTCCCCCATTGTTCATGTGTCTTTTTTGAGATAAAGATGTGTCATGACACATCTGTTGACAAAAAAGAAGAAAAAGAAGGCATGTACATAGAAAATTCAAGGGACTTCCCTGGCGGTCCGGTGATTAGGACACCGCTCTTCCACTGCAGGGGCACGGGTTCGATCCCTGGTCAGGGAACTAAGATCCCGCATGCCGCACAGCGAGGCCAAAAGATAGAAAAAAGAAAGAAAATTCAAACAGTACAGAAATAAATAAAAAGAAAGTGTGTGTTTTCCTTTTGCCTTCTCTCCTCTTACAACGTAACTGCCATCATCCTGGTGTGCTTCCTACAGCCAGGTCGGCGCGGCGCCAGGTGTGGCCACAGATGGGCACATGAGCTCTTACAACTGGAGTGTGCAAGCAGAGGCCTGCAGACCACCAGGCAGGGGTTGGAAGGGCCTCCGCTATCAAAACAGGGAGAGATGGGGTTGGGGGAACACTGGAATCTTAACTAGCTTGTTCTTCATGTAAAAGAAATACGTGCTCTTGGCAAAAGACTGAAACAACTCAGAGGAGTATATAGTTAGGAGCAAAAGGCCCCTTCCACACACAATTCCTAAGTCTCATTTTCTTACTGACATTCAAGATTAACACTTCCTTGTGTATTATTTCAGAACACTTCTGCGCATGTGCATGTGTGTGCACGTGTGTGCGTGTGCATACGGTATGCCATACTTACTTGGGATCCTGTGACCCATTACTTTTCCCAAGCTTGCTATTTCACTTTCAATATATCTTGGAGATCTTTCCACATGACCACACACCTACTTCATTCTTTTTGATGCTTGTACATTATTATTCCACTGCAAGGGTGAACCATAATTCATCAGATCTCTGATGAGGAACATTTAGATTTTTTTGTTTGCTATAACAAAAACTGTTATAATGAGCATCCTTGTATATACTGTATACCTTTGAATATAGGTAAGATAAGAGCCTAAGAATGGAATTGCTAGGTCAAAGGTTATGGGCATTAAAACTTTGAGAGATGTTTTGCCAAATTATTTCTCCAAAGATTTCAACAATGTCTACCCACCCCCCCACCTCCAGTAGCGTATCAGAGCATCTATTTCTCCACACACTTGCCAACACTGGACATGATTATACGTTGAAATTTTTGCCAGTTTGCTAAGTAAAACTTGGTATTCTGAATGTTTCAATTTACATTTCTTTAGTCATGTATGAGGCTGAATATATTTTCATATGTTTTTTGGCCGTTTATATATTTGTCTTTTAGTCAACTGTTTATTCATGTTCTTTTCTCACTCACTTTTTTTAAGCAAGAGAGTGACAGAATCAGATTTCCTTGTTAAAGGGCTGGGTCTGGTATCAGTTCCGGTATCAGCCAAAAGAGGAAACAGTTTCAGGAGCAAGGGGTTGATCCAAAGTCTCAAAAATCACAGAAAACTGTAGAAGTCCAGAACGGAAAAGTGTCCAGTGTTTCTGACACTTAGAAGGCCTTTGCCATAAGTTTCCTTGGGGTGATTCAGATGGGGGCTCGACTATGGTGTGTTGAAAGGTAAAGTGAAGGGGAGGCGGCAAACGTTGGCTATTCTTTCAAGGACCTTGGCTGTGAAGGAAGAACACTGAGAGGGTGGTTGATAGATGAGGGCCTAGGGAGGAGAAAAGGGAAGGTATTTTTAAAATATTAAATGTATTTGGACATGTTTCTAGGTTGTAGGGAAGGAACAGGTTTACAAGGAAAGGTTAAATGTACAGGATGAAAAATGAATGATTAAATTTTGATACTGTGGGAATTCAGAGGAAATGGGCTCAGGATAATGTAGGAGGTACAGCCTTGAGATGGGGCCCTTATTTGTCTGAGTCACTTATAGCTGAGTGTCGAGGGATGACCAGAGACATCTGGCACAGAGGGGCAGTCTTTCTGGTGGCCGAATCAGACCAGATGTTTCAAGGGGACAGACAGGAGGACCACAGGGAGACAAAAGGGTCTAGCCCAGTGTTCTGGCTCTTTCCAACTCACCAGCCAGTTGAGTTGTCTTCCTCTTGTGGGGACGAATGAGTGAGGGGTAGGAAGAGAGCCAGTTACATTACCATATGGAAGTTCAGCACATGGAATCATGAGGCTGGGGAAAAGGAGCTTCCCTCTCACAATCAGGCACAGGATAAAGTCTGGAAGGGGGTAAAATTGTTAAGAGCAGTTACCTCCAGGGATTGGCTTGTGGGGTGGGGCTGGGGAGAGGCTGTGTTACCTTTTAAATGAGCACGTGTTACCCCTATAAAAAGAAAAGACATAAGATGAAAACGTTTCAGAGATTACCACCTTAGATGCTGGATGTCCATCCTGAATCATGGTAGCTAATGAGAGGTATGAGAGGTGCTGAAGGAAGACGCCATGATGCCGTGGCATTGATGCAGCAGTAACCCAGCCTCCTGTTGTCTAGTGCTGGATAGTGTATAAAGTGTCTCCATCACTCATTCAGTAAGCGTTTACTGAGCCATCTGTCATGTGCTAGGCTCTCCCTTGATCTCATGTACCCCCCCTCCCCGTGACGCAGAGCCGTGGCCTCATTCCTTTCATCCGACAGGTCAGGAAAGCAGGAGGCAGAGCTGCTGATTTTCGCGAGTCCACTGCTTGAGCCCAGATCTTCAGATTTTCAGTCCGGCTTTCTTTCTATCACATTATGGCCACCCAGTGACTTTGTTGCTTGAATTAACAAAAATGGTTTAAAATCGGTTTATTTGACGGGAAATCCCTGGCAGTCCAGTGGTTGGGACTCTGCAGTTTCACTGCTGAGTGCACAGGTTCAATCCCTGGTCAGGGAACTGAGATCCCCCAAGCCGCCCCGTGCAGCCAAAAGAAAAAAGAGAAATCAGTTTATTCTACGTGACAGCAGGAGTACGTTAAGTGGGGTTCTGTAACTTAAAGTATGCTATCCCGTGACCACACCAGTAGTGTGTTAGTTTTTGCGTCAGGCTCAGTGTTTCAACTCCCTGGGGCTGCGATGGTAAAGCAAAAGCTCACCTTTGTGCCCTCGGAGAGGCTGTTGAGAGTCAGCTCCGACACTGGCTAGGGTGCCTCTCACGGCTCCGGGGATGTCTCACCCCTTTCACCCGCCGTCCATCCTCTGTCTTCCGACAGATCACCCCCGAGTACCTGCAGAGCGTCTGCGTCCGCCTCTTCAGCAACCAGATGCGGCAGAGCCTGGCGCGCAGCGTGGACTTCACGAGGCCCGGCACGGTGAGGCTCTGCGCCCGGGTCTGCCCCCAGGTGTCAAAATCCCGTAACTTTAAAAAATGGCAGAACAGGAGGAAATAACACATTCGGAGTCTGCATCTCAGCGGGCTTTGGAGGTCTGTGCGTTCCCAGAAGGAAGAGTGGGTTTGGGCCGCTGGGAGGCGGCCTCCTGGGGGCAGGGGCGGGGGCTGGGGAGGCGCGTTTGTCTCTTCCAGGCGGAGCTGCTTGTTGGGTCCCAGGGCCGCTAATGGCAGCAAGGCAGTAGGAAACGAAGGAACCCTCGTCCTGTTTGAAAAATCACTGCCGTGTTGGGGTTGTGTGGTGGCAGACGGGCTTTCCTTTTATCTTTTTAAACTTTATACTTAGAATCATTGCAAACGTACAGAAAAGCTGCAAAAACTGCCCGAAGGCCACTTGTATACCCTTTACCCATATCCACCACCTGCTAGCGTTTTGCTCGTTTGTTTACTTTCTCTCCACACACACCCACACACACAATATGTTTTCTGAACCATCTGAGGATAAATTACGTATGTTTATGGCCCTTTGCTCCTAAATACTGGAGTGCAGTGTGCATTTCTTAACAGCAATGTTCTCTTATATAACCGTGTGATTGTCAACTTCAGTAAATTTAATATCGAGGCAGTACTTTTACCTGACTAACCTACTGTGCCTGTCCTAGTTTCGCCAGCAGAGCCATTAACGTCCTCTGCAGCAGCCCCTTCCCGGTGCCCGGAGTGTGGGCTCAGGCGTTACGTTGATTTGTCGTGTCTCTCTAGCCTCCTTTCAGCTTCAACACTCCCCCACCCCCACCCCCCGTCTTTCTTTCTTTGACTTTCGTGACATCGACATTTTAAAAGAAGACAGTCCTTCCCTTTCTTTAAAAATAGGACATTTCTCCTTCTGTGGTTGATGTTTCCTTGTGGTCAGATTCAGGTTGGCGTTACAGGCCAAGACATCACGTAGGTGATGTGTCCTTCCTAGGAGAGCTCACATCTGGAGGCATGTGGAGCTGAGTCGGGTTCTTAACCAGGGGCACGAGTATAGCTGTGTCTCCAGAGGAAGTTTTCAGGGTTCGTGAACCCATGTCCCGGGATCGCACACCAACCTGCCACCTGGTCCAGAGGCTGTGTGTGTGGAGCCGGGCAATTAGGAAGGAAGCACCGGGTGATCCTGAGGCAACCCCGAGGGTCAGAGCCCCAGCTTTTAATTAAGTGTTTGCACATTAATACTAGGGTCTTCATAAACAAGGCCTTTTTCAGCATTAAAATAACCTACCTGATTCTCAAGTAGATTTGAAGCAGCTTATTATGAGAAAACACAAATATGAGAAATGAAAAGATAGAAAATAAAAATAAAGAAATTTTGGTTAGAATTCATAGAAACTGAAAGTAGATTGGTGGTCGCCAGGGAGTGGGGGAGATGAGGGGATGTTGGTCAAAGGGTGCAGACATCTGGCTTTAAAATGAATAGGTCTGGGGATGTAATGTGCAGCATGATGGCTACAGTTAACAATACTGTATTGTGTACTTGAAGGGTTCTAAGAGAGTAGATCTTAAATGTTCTCACAACAGCAAAAGGTAACTATGAGAGGTGACGGCTGTGTTAACTGACCTTATCGTGGTAATCATTTCACAATATATACATTTATTAGATTATCACATTGTATGCCTGAAACTCACACAATGTTGTATGTCAGTTATATCTCAGTAATGCTGGGGGAAAAAAAGAAATTGTGCTTAAAGGAAGATGAGGATAGGAAGAATAAAAGTAAGCCCGGGCTCAGGCTAGTATAAAAAAATGCATGTCCTAAGTTACTGTACCCCTGGGAGCAAGGCTCAGATTTGGCTGTGGGCTTCCCAGTAGCCTGTGCAAAAAACAGTTACATGACTTATTTCTAAAGGAAGAGAGGGTGATATTCACTGCATCTGAAACGGCATTTGTGCTACGCATGTAGCCTGTGAAGCACAGCAGTAAAATGAACGCCTACGAGCCCATCACACGTGCCCACAATAGACCATTTCAATGCCACCAACGTCCCCTATGTGCCCTTTAGACCGTGAACTTTTTCCAAGTAGGTATATTACTCTTACAATTTAAAAACAAGTCTAAGTACCTTTTTTTTTGAGGACTGGAAGGTCAAAAAACTGCTGCACAGGGTTTTTCTGGTGCTAAGACCTGCGGAGAGTTCCTCTCGTGGATCTTGGTAGAAAGGACATGGTAACGTGGTGAAGAGCCAGCGTCCTTGACTATGTCCTCGGGGTGCATGTGGAAGTGCACCGCCAGGCTTTAGCTGCGTCGGCTGTGCCACACATGGACAGGAGCTGCGGAGTCCATGCTTTAGGATGTGGGTGGAGTGATGTCAGCATACAGGAATCTTAGCGAATCGACCATTTTTAAAATGTCAGTAAAGCACACACAGACATCCGAGTTTCGAAAAAGTAACTCCCTCATGGGCTCTCTAGGATGAGGGGCTTCAAGCCACATCCCTGTGGCCTGGCTGAGTTGACCCTCTGTGTCCAGTGTATGCTTAGCTGTAAGTCATCAACCTAAGGTAACATTAAGGATAGAGTGTGTTCACCAAAAATGATGGCTTTCTAGCAGTAATTAGCATAGCAGGATCTGTGTCTAATAAGGCCACTTATTCCCCCCACCCCTTCCATTTATGTATTAATTCAGTAAATACTTAAGTGTTCTTCAGGTTTGTTTATAAAACCCCACCCTGTCTTGCATATACAAGAATCCTGTCTGTTGGCGGAGTGCTGCATCCAGCATATTTAAAACTGATGTTGGGACTTCCCTGGCAGTCCAGTGGTTAAGACTCCGCGCTTCCACTGCAGGGGGCACGGGTTCAGTCCCCGATCAGGGAACTAAGATCCCACGGGCCACGTGAACAAAACTGATGTCATGTTTAAAAGGAGCGATATAAAAGGGGATGGGGGCACAACGTATCTGCTGTTTCATCCCGTTAGAAGTTACCTTCGTTTGTCAAGAGGCTGGTCCTACCATCCTTCCCTGTTATGGTGGCACTAAGGTACAGAGTGTGAGCCTCAGAAACCACGGGAGAGAGGATGTGCTCTGTTTGCCTTAACTCGCAACCATTTTTTTTCCCCCACTTGAGTCATTGACTTAGTAACAGGCCATAAAAACTGCAAACAATTTTTTATTGTTCCTAGTATATTTTTCTTATAAGGTGATAAAAAGTGGGTGAGGGGTCATTATGGAAGTGTAAAAGAATATTGTAGTTGACTAGGCATGCCTGACGTCAATGTATGATATCAGATTTATAACGCATGAAGAGGAAATTAGGGTACAATTTAGATCGGATGTCTGGTGACTGAGCCAATCGGATCTAGGACTTGGAAGAAGATTGCTTTTTTATTTGTTTAAGGGAATATAGTCTACCCGAAGTCCAAACAGGATGCCATCAGTTTCAAGATAAATAAGTAGGCACGGACCAGCCTTCCTTCTAGCCTGGTCCTCGATCAGCTTCTCCTCGGGCTTGAGCGTTTCAATTCACTGTACTGACAGGAGCCTGGCTGAAGCCCATCAGAAAACGGCTGGTGCTACGAAGTTTAGCGCCTTTGATACTGGTTTTTAAATCTGGCTGTTAAGAATCTGGCCCTCTGCAACCTCATTCACTGTTGAAAGTTCAGAAGGGCTCAGTAAATAAGACCCTTCTTCCCCCTGAGTTCCGAACCAATCGAAAAATACAACAATAGAATGAAGGGAAAAGGAGCTGGAGATGTTGCCACTGATTCTGACAAAGCTTATGTTGGAGAATGTGGATTTTTTTTTTGGTAGGCAGGTGGGTAACCTACTTTTGAGCCCTGGAATTAAAGAAACAATCCCCCCCCACCCCCACCCCCACCCCCCGTCATGGACAGCTGTGGCCCAGCCCCTGCTCTCCACCCGCTCCACCCCTACCACTGGGGCTGTGCTCTCTGCGCAGCCTCACTGCCCAGAGGAGGCGGGTGCAGGGCGGTGCAAATCCAGTAAGTCACCCCCTCTGGGGGGTATATGTGAAGACTGTGTATGTGTGGAGGCCGAGGACCCCACTGAGGAGACAAGAAGTGTGTTTCCACCCTACCTCCTTCCCACCCAGGTAACTGTGTCCGGAAGTCTGATGCATTATCAGAGCTGGGCGTCAAATGCACGTGCTCCCAGGGTTGATAACGATGGATTAAATCTTGAGAAGAGAGCTCTCCTGGGCGGCCTCTTCCAGCCTGACTGCTTGTCACCACCCTAACCCCAGGTTTGTCATGCCGCGGTCCTTACCAAGTCAGGCTCTAAACCCTGGGGCCCATTATTTGCTGGGATTTGAGATGAATCTGATTTTATATTATCAGGAATCTAGTGATAAGTAGTAAAAGGAGAAACTTCTTCCTCAGAGCACAAGAGGGAGGTTTTTTGTGTGTTCTAAGGTTATACAAGGGATACAAGAATATGTTAGCTGGAAAATACACAACAATTTAGCAGTAGACGGAGCAAAGCAGAAACCCCTTCCCTCCCTCACACGCACCCCATCCTGCCTTCCTCCACAGATAAGTGTTGACTGTGTTTCACGTACATCCTCCAGACCTTTAAAAATAGTATATAATTGAGATTTTATTGCACGTATCATTCTGCAGCTGTCTCCTTTCACTTAACTACATTTTTGAAAGTCTTTCCTGTCCCTTTAGCATACTTGTATTTCCCTTATCTTTCAGAATTTTAGTTGGAGAACAATATGGTGCATTTAGCCATTCCTCTGGCAGACATTGTCGGTGTTTTGCTCTTTCTAATGATGCAGCGTCCATCTTCGTGTGCTGCAAATAGCATTTAAAGGTGCTTTGGTATGTCTTTCTCTCCTTAGCCCCCTGTTTGCAGTGGGCAGGCACGAATGCAGAGACACCCTCAAGGTGGAAAACTGAGCACAGCCCCCGGTTGAGTCCCAAGTCCCACCTGTGGCGCCTCTAGGTTTGTGATTCATCGGATGGGAAAGTTTCCATTTAAACCCATCCTTATTGGAAAATGGCTCTTTGGGGAATTAACCCTCCCTTTCTTCCACGACTCCAGGTAGGCCGCACTGGAAATACAAGTTACAGTACTTCCCGGTGTGATAGCATTAAATATATTAAAGGCGCAGGACGTGTGAATCTTAGGAGGCATCTACTTCCAAAATCAACCATCTTTGTTAGCAGTGAAAACCTGCAGGGGCGGGGGGTGGGGTGGCGGGGGTGGCGGTGACCCTCTGGGGAGGTGGCCGCGTGCAGATGTTCAGGAAGCCTTGCTGTGGCACTATTCTGCTAAGGAGGGTACTTCCCGCAGCTTCCTGCTGTGTGGACTGTGGCTCTGCAAATGAAGTCCAGCCTCTTCAGCCTTGGCGTTCTCCCTCAGGCGGCTTGCTTAAGTCTTGGCAGGACGCCTGCCCTTTCCCCATGTTGCCACTGCATTTCGAGGCAGCCTTTCTGGGCCCAGTGCTCTGTGTATCGAGGAGGGGGAGTTGCACACCTGGTTCCCCTCTCCCTACCACACCTCATACACCAGTGCCTGTCACGTATCTGAACTGACCCTGCTGATGTGAGGATTGAATACCTTTGGTCTCATCAGTCGGTAGGACCGTGATCGGCAGAGGGTAACTGTGCCATTAGCTTAGACCTTTTCCCTGACCTCCAAACCCAGACTTACCGGCCTTCTCCCCGTGAATGTCTGACAGGCACGTCACACTTTCCGTGTCCCAACCCAGGCTTATCTTTTCCTCCACAAAGGTGATTTCCCTCCTGTGTTTCTGTCTCAGCAAATGGCACTCCAGGGAACCCCGGGAGTCACCCGAGGCTCTTCCCTTTCCTCTGCCCTGTGCTCAGGTGGCCGTGGGGATCTGGGCGGGCTTCCTCCCTCCTGCCCTGCCTCTGTTGCTTTGTGTCTGTTCAGGCTCTCCCTCTTTCTGTCCTGGCTTAAAGCAACATTTCCTGCCTGGTCTCAGTCTCAAAACTCTTAGATTTCTGGTGGCTCATTCACACGGGAGCTGGAGTGACCTTTCTGGTTGTGTCTTATTTATTTACTTACGCCCACAGGCTTCAGGAAGGATTTAGGTACATACAGGAATCCCATCTGGTTACTCCCTTGCTTAATACCTGTCATTGCTTCCGGTCCGACGTGCTCAGCATGGAGTCCCCAGCCCTCCATGATCTCATGCGCATCTGTCTCTCTAGGCCTGACTCGGGTCTCAGAAACCCCAAGAAGCCCCAGCGCCCCAGCCCCTGGCACCTCCCCAGGTGTGCGCATTGCTGTGCACCTTGCCCGGCCCCAGGCTCTCAGACGCCTTCAGGCTGTGGGTGGTGAGGCAAGGCCAAGGGTTCAGACACTGGGCACCCACACACCGCGCGCACACATAGCGCCGCTTCCAGATCGCATTTGCACAGTTTTCCATTCCAGCGCTCCCCTTCTGTGGTCACAACCCTGCGTTTTCGAGTTGTGTCCGTACCCCTTCCTGTTACAGAGCTGGCCACAGCAGCCTCCCTTGTCCACGTGGTGGGGATGTCCCTCTGGGTCCCCAGCTCCTGTTGCCCCTCTGTCGCGTGGCCGACACACATTTCCTCAGGTTTCCCGCAGTGGTGACTTAACCTCTCCTGGTGACCATTCCCCGTGAGGTCGCCTGACAAGGGTCCTGCCTCTGTCCTGCACCGCACAGGCGGCACCTGGGTTCAGCGTTAGTCCCACGTGAGCGGGGCCGGGGAAGAAGGGCTGGCAGTGGACCAGCCTGGTCCGAGGAGGTTTCTGGCTCCAGGCGGGGCCTTCCTGTCGCCCTGGGGCTCGCAGCCACTGCTGGTGTCGGCGAGGCTCCTTCTTTCTGACCCTCCCTGGGCTGCGCACACCCGCTGCTCCTGTGGAGCAGCAGTTCCCGAAGTGTGTGCATTGAAGCCAGTCCCATGGATGTCCCCGTCCCCGAGCAAACTGTTGATGTCACAAGTTTGAGACACGCTGGGTACTGAGATTCACGACCCTTTAGCCGTACACCAAACTCCCCGGAGAAGTCCCACAGTGACAGGCCCCTGCCAACCCAGTCCACCTCCAGTCGCTCGTGACCCAGGGACACTCTCGCCACGTCACACCTCCTCCCGGTTTCTCTAAGCACGCTTCCTGACGTCATGCGTCATTAGCAAAGCCCCTCATCCTGCTGTTGTCACCAAGAGTGGTCCCAGGCTCGTGTGGCCCCAGTAACGCCCTCGCCCACACCATGACCCCGAGGGCCGGGCTCCCCTTTCTTGCCTGCAGCTGGGAAGGGGTGGGGCCGCAGTTCTGCGTGTTCACTCTCGGCTGAGGTAGCAGTTCAGTTCTCCCACGTCCAAGCGTTGCAGAGAGCCCTGCCCTGAGCCTGGCACGGCACAGGCGCTCAGTGACTAACTGACAGGTGCATACGTTCCTCGTTCCACTGGCCTCTACCTGTGCCCGGAAAGGGCTGCCGCACATTCACACTGTGCTTGCCCAGTGGAAAGCGCCACCCCTCTGCGCCCGCGTCCGCCGTGGCCGGGGCGCCGGCCTCCTCCTGGTGCCCCAGGCCTTGGGGGCCTTACTCTGGGTGCCAGCGTAGAATCCCGGAACTCACACAGCGCCCACTGGGGCTGCGGTCAGGGCCTCCTTAGCGAGGGGGTGCTCCCTGGGCTTGTCGTCCATACTCAAAACCCAGAGTTACCTTGAGAGGGAAATTATTCCAGCTGATGATGATTCTGGGGCCTCTCCCAGCTTTCTCTTCCTGGGGCTTTTCTTCCTTAGCCAGACTGTCGTAGCTGTGTCCACCCCGCCTACGCGCAGAGCAGCGCCCGCAGCTGGTGGCAGTGACCTTTGGAAATCCAATCCAAGGTAAAGGTTAGTCAACAGATCAGAGCAGCCCCCTCAGTGTTCGAGGATTCTTATTAACGCCTCCACCTAAGAAGGAAGTGGTAGCCGTCACCCACTGTGAGTTCTCCATTCCATGGGCAAATTTATACTTGGGTGTCAATGTTAAGGTCAACTTCTACTTCATAACTTACGGCCAGTACCTCCCAGCTCTAGCATCCCCGTCAGCACTGGGAGCTCAGCGTGGACAGGCAGAAGAGAGGGGAAGCTACGCTGACTTCCATGCGCCCTCATTGGCATCTGCACCCACTGGTATAGCATTGCCACCATCTTGCAGGCGAGGCACGGAGATTTATTTGATCATTGATTCTGCCCACTGGATTGCAAGCTCTCTGAGAAGAGGGCTTTTGCCTTGCCCACCGATTTCAGCGGTGCCTAGCAGAGGCCTGTTAGATGGTGGGCAGCCAGTACTTACTGAATGAAATACCACACCTTCCTCCCTCGTTAGGAGCAGGCTGGGCCATTCTCCCCTCGCCTCATTGCCAACTTTAAAAGAAAAATTTTATTTACTTGATTGAATAGTAAAGTCTCAATACTGTTTAACATACTGGCTCTTCTCATGAAAGGGTCAGTTATTACTGCTTTTCAATTACTTTCTTCACAGAGCAAACAGAATGATATAGAATTTAGCAAAAGAGAAAAAAATCAGTGTTTTAAAAGACAGAGAACACTTTCTTTTCTTTTCTTTTCTTTTTTTTTTTTTTTTTGCGGTACGCGGGCCTCTCACTGTTGTGGCCTCTCCCGCTGCGGAGCACAGGCTCCGTACGCACAGGCTCAGCGGCCATGGCTCACGCGCCCAGCCGCTCCGCGGCATGTGGGATCTTCCCGAACCGGGGCACGAACCCATGTCCCCTGCATCGGTAGGCAGACTCTCAACCACTGCGCCACCAGGGAAGCCCGAGAACATTTTCTTAATTATGAAAAAAGGGGGTTGTATGTAAATGAATTTTATTTGTGGAACTATGAAGTAGCCAATATCACTAACTGTAAAATATTTTTCTCTTGTGTATATATTATGCGAGTGTTTTACTATGGCTGTGTCCTTCATTGACCACATTACTGGCTCCTTGATCCCCTTAATGTGTTAGACAAGTCATTTAGATGACATTTCAAACAATGTTCTGAGCTCCTTGCTGTTTAAGCCAATAACAGGAATAACAAGTAATTAATTTTTAAAAAGTCAAGGGTTTTAAAAGAAAAAAAAGAAAGGAAAGGGAATTCCCTGGCAGTCCAGTGGTTAGGACGCCGAGCTCTGACTGCCGAGGGCGTGGGTTCAGTCCCTCTTCGGGCAACTAAGATCCCACAAGCTGCACAGTGTGGCCAAAAAAGAAAAGGAAAAGTCAAAGGTTAAAAGTTACAAGATGATACATGGTCATGAACCATTTAAAAGCAGGGTTTTCAGTCTTCAAGGTGAGAATACGGGGATCTGTAAATACTGCGAAGGGAAGCAGTTGAGAACGTGGCCGATTTATTACATTTAGTAAATCAGTCAAGTATTCTGAGTGCCCACTTTTGGAAGTCAGTCTTCATTCATGCATTCAACAAATAAATGTTGATTGAGTGCCTCTGTGGTCCAGGTACTGTGCCAGGTGCTGGGGACGTGCAGGTGCTATATCTCCAGGCCTTGTGAAACTCCATGTCTGCTAAAGGAGAAGGAGACAGAAATGGCTGCAAAATGATCACAGTTCAATATGATCAGCGTGGATAATGTTCCGTTCGAGGGTTGTGGTGACGTAGAGGGAACTGAGTGCTACTGCCTGCCCCTTTGGGAAGGGCTCCACAGACGCCTGAGACTTCCTCTCTTCGCCTCTACTTACTTTTGTCCCCTAGAGTTCTTTTAGACAAATTCCAAACATTCTATCATTTTACCTATAAATAATTCAATATACGTCTCTAACAGATAAGGGCTTCAAAAAACGAAAATTGTAGCCACAGTGCTGAATATAATTAATACTAATTCCTTGGTATCATGTAATACCAGTGCAGTCCATTTTCACATTTCCCGTGTTTTCTCAAAATGTCTTTTACGGTTGGTTTGAGTCCATCCAAACAAGTGTCATTCACAGCATTTGGTGGTTTCTCTATTTTAGTACATGCTTGATACCACGTTGCTGTAGTAGCAAAAACAAAACAATAAATGGGACGTGCCCATAAAGTGGGCAGTGATTTGGCCTATAGGCAGGATTAGAAGGGAGTAGGGTGGGAGGGGGATTGTGAATTTTTTCCATAAACGCCTCTAGAGCGACTTGGTGCTAAGTGCATGTGTTATTTGTGTACTCAAAGATAAAATCTTAATAAAGAAGAAAACCAGGATAATAAACTGATTTTCATTGCTTTTGTTCCTTATGATGTCTTTGACTAGGCAGCTTTAAGTTCCTCTGGGAGCTTGGTCAGGGCGAACCCACCCGTTTTCTTATAGACTGCTGCTTGGAGTGGAGTAGCAACAAGCCAGAGGTGGGTGGCTTGGGAAATGCATCAGTAGGGTATTACTAAACTTGGACTTGGGCTAATTTTTAAATCATATACGATTATGGTTGGAGAATCCTGGTGGATGAAACACTTTGCAAATCCGTTGGTTCTGTGCCGTTACAGTGATTTGGGATTAATGCATAGCTGTCAATGTCTAACACGATCTCTTTCCTTCTCTCCCCCTCCCCCCTCAGGCTTCAACCATGTTAAGAGCCTCCTTGGCACCCGTGTAAGTAACTACTCTTAGGAATTGTTATTAAGGAGAATAGCTATGGGTAAAACTGAAATTCAAAACAGTTTTAATAAAAGCTCTTAACCGCCTCGCTTAGACGAATTCCTTTGATTAAGCTGGAGCTACATGTGGGTATTAAAGGAAATACCAGTAATCATAAGTAATACTTATAAAATACTTACAAAAGTATCTTTTAAAGTCAATTCTATTTACGTTGGTGAGGTAGCATCGAATGGAAAAAATTGTTGAATTGTTCCTATAATATTCTATAGAAATCAGTTTAATCTACTGTCATATGGCAGCCCACAGAACGTTGCAATGTCTAAATTTTATGTTCTCTCCTGAGTCACATTGTGACCAGGGCCACAGGATAGCTCTGTGTGTGCTGGGGCATTCCTATCCAAGTCAGTTAGGCTGTCCCCCGTGGGGGTGTCTGAGGCAGGGGGGCTTCACCAGACATAGGTGTTGCACTAGCAGGGAAGTTGAGAACCTTTGGCATGGACACGAGGACTAGGGTGGGTTCTGGTGACCCTCTGAGCCAGCCTTGGGTGGTGGGGATTGGAGGGTGCTATGATATTACCAAGACACCTGCGGTCGATACAACATTCCTCCTTCCCTCGGTCTTGCCCGAGTCTGACATTAACCCTGCACTCTGTTCACTTCAGATGGTGGCTGTAGGATGCAGTGCTTATGAGCACGGACTGCCAGGGTTAAACCCCCCTCTGCCCCCGGCTCTGTGACCTTGGACCACTTTTATAACCTGTCTGTACCTCAGTTTCCTCATGGACTGTGGGAGAGTGGCTGGACCGCAGAAATGGGGGATAGCCGAGCAACTTAGTAATATTGCCATTATTGGCAAGTAAATATGGCCCAAATATATATGACCGTTTTTCCTCCTTTGAGTAGAAGCTGCCCAGCTATAGAACATTATCAAACTTGGCTTTACAAATGGAACTTTTTTTGTCTAGAGAAAGAGCCTGTTTGCATTTTAAATTAAAACTTTTTTTCATTTTGAAATAATTTCAGAGTTGCAAAAATAGAACAAAGAATTCCCATATACCCTTCACCCAGATTCCCCAGTGTTAATATTTTACACAAGCCCAGTGCAGTTATCAAAATCAGAAAGTTAATGCTGAAAAAGTACTGTCCTCTCGTCTGCAGGGCTTATTCACATTCTATCCGTTGTTCTGTTATGTCCTTTCTCTGGTCTGAGGTTCAATCCAGGATCACACGTTGGTCTTGTCATGTCTTAGTTTCCTTTCATTTGAAATCATTCTTCAGTCTTTGTCTTTCGAGGCCTTGACACTTTTGAAGAATACTGACCAGTTATTTATAATTGGAATTTTTTAAAGTATTTGTATTCATTTTTAAACTCACAATAGTATCTGCCTCTGGAAAAAAAATCAAAATAATCAATGTACCATGTACAGAGGTTTACCATTTGCTATATTAAATAGAAGACTCTGACGCTTCCCCCCAGGAGTGTTAACTGAGACCCCATTCGATGCCCTCTTTTCTGGCTTTTTCTTCCAGGCCCTATAAGAGGATCTCATTTTTTTCTTTTGCAAACTAACCTTAAGGGAACACCCTGGCGGTCCAGTGGTTAGGACTGTGTGCTTTCACTGCTGAGGGCACGGGTTCGATCCATGGTCTCGGGGAACTAAGATCCTGCAAGCTGCGTGGCGTGGCCAAAAAAAAAAACTAGCATGTAATTTTTTCCTATAATGTAAGTAATACATGCTCATTATAGAAAATTTGAGTCTATAGAAACATGAAGAAGAAAATTTAGAGAGCCCCAAATCCTACCTCCCAGAGGTATTAGCTCAGTTTTTCCTCCACCCTTAAAAACAAATGAAACCCTACAGCTTTAGTCTTTGCACTCAATTCTTCATGAATTCTCATTTAATATTAATATTCTCTGCACAGTATTAGAAGAATCATATTTTGTTTTGTTCTTAGTTTTTTTATTTTGAAATGATTATAGCTTCATAGGAAGCTGAGTCCCTCAGTGTCTCAGATAAGGTGATGACATCTTATCTGACTGCAGTACAACAGCAAAACGAGGAAATTAACGTGGAGACAGTGCAGACCTCATTCAGTTTTCCATTTTTCTATACACTCCAATCTTCTTCTATTCAACAAAACAGAATGTGAAGATACTTGTTTTAGTGACAAGGCATCTCAGGTGGTCCCTTTTGTTTCTGGCCAGCCAGATGTAGGTGTTGGGTCATCTGCGCCGTGTGGATCTCTGAACAGCGGTCTCTCTTAGTTGAAACCTGCCTTCGCCTGAGGTCTGACTCGGAGTCCTCCTGAGGAGGGTTTGCAAATTGCCCTACTTACTACCTGTCTCACTGGCACGTCCCCACTGCTGCTTCCTGGCCACACCCTCCTACCTCCTGGATGGTCAGCTGTGCGCCTCCTCTTCACAGTTGTTTTCTGACCCCTGTTCTGTCCTTCACATCCCCCCAAGCCAGTCCGTCAGGCTTGAGAGGGACAGTGGCTTCAGGCTTTTAGGGAGGACCCTAGGGTAGCCTGCTGGAACTAATAGGCTTTGGACTTTGCTCAGGATTCTAAATAGAACTCAGGATTCTGTGATGCCTCCAAGGTGGTTTCATCCCCGTGGTGTGGAGCCCTGGCCTATTGTGAATGTGGTGGTACCTAATCCCATTAGGCCGAGACTCCTTGTTTTAGGAAAAGTGTTATATAGACCCTGGTACATGCAACAGAAGAGACAGAGCTGAGCCCGTTGAAGCTGGGGTGGGGGGCCTGGAACCCAGCCCTCTTGGTGGAGGCCTGGAGTTAACACGAGGAGCACAGAGAGCAGGTGGGCCACTGCCCGTCCAGCGTGTCAGAGCAGCTCTAGATGAGACTGTCATGATACTCAGGACGTGTGATGAACACGCCCTTTTGCTCTGTTCTTTCTCTTTGAACTTGTGTTGCTGAGTAGGAAATTGAAGGATGTCCCATTACTGCCCTCCCTGGATTATGAGAAACTGAAGAAGGATTTGATTTTGGGGAGTGACCGCTTGAAAGCCTTTTTGTTGCAGGCTCTGCGCTGGGTAAGTACCTTTTTCTTGAAGTTAAAAAAAAGGGGGGGGCTTCCCTGATGGTGCAGTGGTTGAGAGTCCGCCTGCCGATGCAGGGGACACGGGTTCGTGCCCCGGTCCGGGAAGATCCCACATGCCACGGAGCGGCTGGGCCCGTGAGCCATGGCCGCTGAGCCTGCGTGTCCGGAGCCTGTGCTCTGCAACAGGAGAGGCCACAACAGTGAGAGGCCCAGGTACCGAGAAAAAAAAAAAGACCATGCTGGTTTTCTTGGCTGGCTGCCTTGCCTGTATCTTTTAACCCATCTTCTCAAAATCTTTCTTCATGCTTCCTGCTGACACCAAGAGTGCAAATGAAAAGCAGCTTCTGAATATCACTGTGGTCTCTTTTAAAAAACCCCTATGTTGACGTCACAGCGGCCATTGCCTTCACTCGATGATTTGATACATGATGATTTGGTACATGTAGTTTCAAGGCCCCGGAGACGTCCTGGCATCTGGCCCTTCCCTGGTCCTGAGCCAGACTCACAGCTGGTGGCGTCGGTGTTTTAGAGCACGAGTCCCGCTCACACTGACCCCCGCAGACACCTCTGGATTTAGGTATTCCCGCGCAGCCACGCGAGCAGGCATCGAGGGTGAAAACTTATTAACAAGTCTTTAAGGAAAATGGAGTGTAATCCAAATAGTTACTTTTCTGGGAATTCCCTGGTGGTCCAGTGGTTAGGACTCCACGCTTCCCCTGCAGGGGGCACAGGTTCGATCCCCGGTCAGGGAACTAAGATCCCGCAAGCCACGCGGCACAGCCAAAAAAAAAGAAAAAAGAAAAAAAGCCTTCGTTTAAATAAATAAATGGTTGCTTTTCTCGCCAGTTTTCAGATTGATCACAGTTAAGGCAGTGGTTCTCAAGCTTTCTGGTCCCAGACCTCTTGACACTGTCAAAAATTACTGAGGAACCCAAAGAGCTTTGTTTATGTGAATTTTATCTACCAAAATTTCACAGTATTAGAAGTTAAAGCTGAGAAAACGTAAAATACATATTTATTAATTCATTTAAGATGAACAGTAATAAACTGAGGACATAACATAACATATTTTTTATGAAAAATAACTATTTTCCAAACTAAAAAAAAAATTAGTGAGAAGACTGACATTGTTTTCCACTTTTATAAATTTCTTTCATGTCTGGCTTAATGGAGGGCAGCTGGAGTCTCATCTCTGCTTCTACATTCAGTTTGTCACAGTATCTATCATGCTTCATATGACCTCTGAGAGGTTGATCATTAAAAAGGCAAAACATGCCTTAGTATTATTATGAAAATAATTGTGACCTTCTAGACTACCCTGAAGGGACTCTGCAAGTGTAGTATGGGGAACCCTTCTAGATCCCCAGGGTTCCCCAGACTACATTTTGAGAACTGCTGGCCTAAGTCAACACTGGTTCACTCTTTTTTTTAATTTTTATTGGAGTACAGTTTATTCATTTATTGGGCTCTCTCTAGTTGTGGCAAGCGGGGGCTACCCTTCGCTGCGGTGCGTGGGCTTCCCATGGCGGTGGCTTCTCTTGCTGCAGAGCACGGGCTCTAGGCGCGCAGGCTTCAGTAGTTGTGGCATGCGGCTCTAGAGCGCAGGCTCAGTAGTTGTGGCACACGGGCTCAGTAGTTGTGGCGCACGGGCTTAGTTGCTCTGCGACATGTGGGATCTTCCCGGACCAGGGCTCGAACCCGTGTCCCCTGCAGCAGCAGGCGGATCCTTAACCCCTGGGCCACCAGGAAAGTCCCTGGTTCACTCTTTAACTGAACAATCTATTCTAATTCACCTCGAAATAGCTTCAATCCCCTTCATGGTCCCCAAATTTCAGGTTATCTTGACGCCCAGGTGCCTCTGAGTGATTTCCCCGTCTCTCTGGGAAGCACTTGCACCCAGTGCTTCCGGGACTGTGGTCTGGAGGAGCGCTCTGAGGACGCTCCAGGATCAGCAGGGAGAGTCCTGGGGCCAGAGTGTCTGCTCTGGTTCTGCTGACTGGAGTGGGTGGGGTGGCGTGAGTAACCGCTAGCGGCTGTCCCTGCCCGGAGGTTTGCCGCTGCTCCAGTTACAGCCTCCCTTTGGTTCTTCGATTCTCCGCCGGGCACTTGCTGTCGGTCCATGCTATTAAGCCTCTTGGCGAGACAGGATGTTCCTTTGCCGAATGAATGTCATAGAACGAGCAGGAAAAATAAAGAGATCCTTGTAATTCTGTCTGAGACCCCTCCAGCCCCTCACCCCTCCACCCCACCCCAGCAGTAGCCTCCGAACTCACCAGAAGGGCGGCAGCCCCTGTGACCGTGTAAAGCCCATGGGTGAGAAGGCGGGAAGAGCAGCAGACTGTCCGGAACCCAAAGGTGGAGGTCCTGAGAGGCCGGTGTCCCGGAGAGGTGGGACCCACTGCGGCCAAGGAGGGAGGCCCTGGGGGAAGAGAGGACCGTATGCAAGGAGGGCAGTGCCAGGGGTGCCACACACGCGCACGCACACGCACACACAGTATCCGCAGTGCTGCTGTGCCGGCCCCTGTGGGATGGGTCTGCTCTGTGCGCCTGGCGCTCATTCACGGCCCCCCCGTCGGGCACCACGCAAAGGCACCCTGTGTTTTCACACCCCCCTCAGCTGGACCACACGTCCCCAGCCCCCACTGCGCTCACATCCCCCCGTGCTGCCCAATAGTCTGCTCGTCCTTCGGGTACCAACTCTTGAGCCACTTACGGCAAAAAAAAAAAAGCCCTCTCCAGGCATCGGTGTGCTGTCTCTTATCTGCTCCCTTACAGTCCAGTCCAATACAATCCTTCACTGCTCTGGAGGTTACATGTGTAAGTTGACTCCTGCATCGCCCATTCAGAAGTACGTTGTAATTTTTTGTTAACTGACTTGTTGGCCACCCGGCTGGGTATTACTCATCTTGTTTGGTGAAATGCATAGTTACTGGTGCTGCCAGCTGCGGGAACAGTTTCCTCCACATCGACACTTGGGTCCTGTTGCCCTTGTTTTTCTTCATTCTAGCGCTTGACCACATCGCACCCTGGAGAGCAGAGGGAGACCGTTCTGCAGGCCTACATCAGCAACGACCTCTTGGACTGTCACAGCCATAGCCAGGTGGGTGAGAGAGGGGCCAGCGCCCAGCCAGGGCCTGCATTTCTGGGAAGGATCTTAGAAGGAGGAGGCTTTCATTTCTATGCATATCTTCATCGTAGTGACTGTATGTCAGCCTGGGGCTTCTGTTAGCTTCCGAAATCTGCTGTCCACCCTGGACACTGGCCCACTTTTCACTTCCAATGCAGAGTCCTAAACAAGTTAGTACTGCTGGATTCAACTCTGCAGCCCTTTTCTGCCATTTTTCCTTTTCTCAAATTCCCCGCTCTTTCTCTCACCCCACTGCTTATCATGAGTCCTGAAAACTCAGCATGACTTACAAGGGGCAAGGCAGGTAAGCAGATTCAAATTGTTTTCATCTGGGCCTGAGTTAAAAAGTGTCTTGGGCTTCCCTAGTGGCGCAGTGGTTGAGAGTCTGCCTGCCGATCCAGGGGACATGGGTTTGTGCCCCGGTCCGGGAAGATCCCACGTGCCGTGGAGCGGCTGGGCCCGTGAGCCATGGCCGCTGAGCCTGCGCATCCGGAGCCTGTGCTCTGCAACGGGAGAGGCCACAGCAATGAGAGGCCTGCGTACTGAAAAAAAAAAAAGTGTCTTCAACACTCTTTGTATATAGCTTTGGACCAGATAGGTCTAATGGTGCAGTGCGAAGAGTATGGGGTTTAGAGGGGGATAAACTGGTTTCAAATCTCTGCCCCACTGACTATTGGCCAGACACCCTTAAGCAAATTTCTCAGTCTCAGGGAGATTTCCACCACCAAGAAGGGGCCATCACCTGCCTCGTGAGGTTGTTGGGATGGCTGCATGTGGTCACGTGTGGGGAGAACTTAACCCAGGGCCCAGCTCGGAGGAGTCCTCCTCCCGCCTCCTCATCCCTCTTCCCCAGGGTTCTCAGCACCTGGCCTCCTACCGAAGGAGGATCGACAGCTTGAACAATGCCCTATGCAGAGAAGATACTGCATCTCATTATTTCAGTTTCATCCAAAATGCTCTAAAAACTTCATCTCCCTACTGTTAGGCTTCACAGTGTGTGCCCTGAGTGCAGTATCAATACCTCTTAGGATCGCTGATGAAACAGCCCCGGAGAAAGCTTGTTGCGCGTAATCTGTTGTGTGCACAGGCGACAACGTTTAAGGGTTTTGAGTTTCTTCTTTGTACATAATCGTATTGTTCCCATGAAACAGTTAAGTATGAAAAATAGTCCCTCAAATTCTTATTTTCTTTTCCTTTTTTTTTTCTGTTGGTATTTGTAATGGCACGGAAACCAGCCTATAAGACACGAAGCAGCTGAAGAATATACTGTCATGACTTAACGAACTCAGATTCAAAGAGTGAATTCAATACTGATTCTTTCTGAACTGTGATATTTCATTGAATCTAAGATGTAATTTCTCCCCCCATTTTAGCATTTCCGAAACTGGGGTGTATCTAATAGCCGATGGCCTGTTACAGTTTACCTTGCAGTGCTTTTTTCTTTCTTGGTTATATATTAAAAAAATAATATGTCCTCCCATGAAAGATGTCTTAGGTTTTGTGATATATGATATTTGTCAAAATGCCGAAATCTTTATAGCCACTGAAGATGTCATATCTTCCTCAGGTCAATATTTTTAATTGCTATCGCTTATTTATTTTTTTTAATAAGGAATGAGCTGGAGTTACCTTAAGATGTCAGAGAATCTGCAGAGCAGGAGAACTCCTTGGGAAACATGGGTGCCGTGTCACCATGACACCAAAATAAATTGGGAGATAGATACATATATATATCTTGATCAACAGACACTTGAGTTGCCTCCGCCGTTTGGCTGTTGTAAATAATGCTGCATTGGACATGAGTGTGCACGCCCTCACTTTTGTCTCTGTCAGTTCCTTGCTCTTCTTTGTAGTGTCCTCATTTGCATGTGTACCCTGAATAATATAGTGTTTGATTTGGGGTTTGCTGAGTGGCAAGCACAGACCTTGCTCTGCAAGGAAAGGGTACTGTTCCCATGCTAGATGAAGGCACCTAGGGGAAGATGACATGAATAAAATCGCTGGATTATAATCAGGCGTAGCTTCCCTGGGCTCTTAATGGTTCCCTCTGGGGACATTGGTAATCAAAGTCAGGACAGAGTCCCAGGAAGCACAGGGCCTCTGGCAGGGCTGAAAGGTAGGCCAGGTGCTGGTTATCCAGCAGCAATATGTATGGCCAAGGGGAATGGTGAGCCGCTCTGTAATTTGGGTTTTTAAGCTTGCCTCTTCTACTTCTAGTTCTCAGGAGCTGATCACATGCGAACACTTCTGTGGGGATGAAAAGACTTTCCACAGCTGATCCACACAGCAGGGTGTGAATGGGGGAGCTGGAGCTTCATCAGAACAAGGGCAGGGGTATCCAAGTGTGGATGAATCTGGGCTCACCTTACCCAGGTAGTTTGCACTCTATTTGAAAATATGTTACATGGTGCACTACTTTGGATCTCTGGCCGTATTTGCTAAAACTGCATAGTCTGTGTCCTAGCAAAACCACTCCTAAGTATAACCCCAACAGAAATGTGTCCATACGTTCAACTAAAAGACGTGTAAGAATGCTCATAGCAGCACTATTTATAAGAATCAAAACACTGGCTATAACCCAAATGTCCCATCAAGAGTAGAATGGATAAATCAACTGGGATGTATTTGTAAAATGAGATGTCTAGAGCAATGGGAAGGAGCACACAGCATACAGCACGGATGACTCTCACAGACATAATACTGAATGAAAGAGTCAGACATAAAAGAATACACACTGCATGACTTTACTTATTAAAACATTTAAAAACGGACAGAACTAACCTACGATATAAGAAGCCAGGAGAGATAGTTGCCCTTGATTTGGAAAGGGACCCCGGAAGGGCGTCTGGGGCTTTGGTAATGTTCTGTTTCTTTCTTTTTTTTTTTTTTTTTTTTTGCGGTACGCGGGCCTCTCACTGCTGTGGCCTCTCCCGTTGCGGAGCACAGGCTCCGGACGCGCAGGCTCAGCGGCCATGGCTCACGGACCCAGCCGCTCCGCGGCACGTGGGATCTTCCCGGACCAGGGCACGAACCCGTGTCCCCTGCATCGGCAGGCGGACTCTCAACCACTGCGCCACCAGGGAAGCCCAATGTTCTGTTTCTTGATTTGACTACCGGTTACCCACGTGTCATCAAGCTGTACACTCATGATCTGGGCAATATTCTGTATGGATGTTATATTTCAATAAAAATTTTACCTAAATGAATATGGTACAGTGGCAATAGGCATCTTGGGGATGACAGCCTTTGGTATGTTACTCTCTTGAGTCAGTCATTCAGCCTGTACTGGTGGCCCTCCACATCTGGGGCACAGCTGCCTTCCAGAAATCTCTTTTCACCAAACGTATGTTGATTCCTTGCGGCCCTTTCCTGAATTGGATCTCTGTTTCCAATATTCCGTATTGTCTTCTTGGTGAAGCCTTTAGTTAATAGCTTCTAGAAAAAGGATGGATGGGGAGTATATTTTTCAAGACTGTGTATGTCTGAAAATATCGTTATTCTTTGTATAGAACTCTGCGTTGTAAATAATTATCCTTCAGAATTTTGAAGATATTGCTTCATTGTCTTTTAGGTTCCAGTGTTGCTGTTGAAAAGTCCCAAGCCATTCTAATTCCTGACCCTTTGTATGTGACCTGTTTTTTTCTCTCTAGAAACGTGTTGAATCTTTTCTTTTTCACCAGTGTTAATGAATTTCCCATTGATGCCTTTCATGATGTGTATTTGATTCACTGTTTTGGGCACTTTGTGACCCCTTTCAATCTGACAACTTTAGTTCTGGGAACTTTTCTTGAGTTGTTTTGTTGATGATTTCCTCTCTTGTTTTCTCTGTTCATTCTTTCTGAATGTTGGGCCTCTTGAACTGGTTCTCTATCTTTTTTCTCATATTTTCCATGTTTTTCATTTTGTTCCACTTTCTGGGAGATTTCCTCATCTTTATTTTCCAACCCTCCTGTAGAGTTTTTCATTTCCCTTTTTTGTGTTTTTTTTGTAGCATTCTGTTGTTTCATGGATACAGTTATATCTCTGAGGATATTAATGACAAATTTTTGTCTATTTTTAGTTTTCTTCTCCCTGCACAGTCTCATTTCCTCCAAGTTGCTTCTCTCCCCTGCCCCATTTGATTTGGCCTTATTTTCCACATTAGAAACTTTCCTTGAGTTCCTGGTAGACCTTGGTTATCTCCTGATGTTTAGAGTGGAGGGACTGAAAAGCTGACTGGTGGTTCTGAAGGTGAGGGTCAGGCCTGTAGGCATAGAGCTCCACTGAGGGTGACCCTGGTGGGCCATCTATTGGGAACCTCTGATTTCAGAAACTTTAGTTCTTTCCCTGTTTCCAGGGCTGGTCATTCTCCTCCAGGAAGTGTCTTCTAATCTGCCTAGAAGGTAACAGTCTGGTTGGCAGTGTTCCGAGAGCCAGGTAGGGGAAGAGGACGGAGGTGGCTCTCTGTCGAGCATTTATCCTGCTTTTAGGCACCACCCCTGCTCCATTTTGGTGTGGCAGCCCTGCTCACCTGTGCCTGCTGTCCTCCGTCCAGAGACCTTTTGTGTTGCCCTCAAAAGAGAGCACTCCCAGATGTGTGATGGGAGGTGAACGGGAGGACAGCTGTGCAGGAGCAGCGCGGGGGGGACCTAGCTGCTGCCTCCACAGCTTTCATTCCTTCTTCTTGATTTCCCCCCAGTTCTCGAGACTTCTGGGGGTTACGTGACATAAGCTGGTGATTCCTCATTGCCCGCTTGGCGTTCTCGGGTCTGCTAAGTTTGTTACTATCCTGCATTCCTGATTCCAAGATTGTGTTGTTATAGTTTCTTGTGCTGTCCTCTCTGTCCTTGAGGATTTGTCTCCTTAAAAAATCCATTTACTGTAGTTTTATGGTGGTTTTGGAGGGAGCGAAGTTAGACGAGCGTTGGATCAATTGTTCTACCTGGAAGGACATCAGCAACAGTAATAGCAAGTAGTGTTGCTTACTCGGTGTCAGTCACCATTCTAAGTGCTTCGAATAATTAATTCTTCTAAATTTGGAAGTCTGAAAAACATATTTTTTTGCCAACTCTCAGAAAAAAAATCAGTTGGAAATCAAGACTGAATCACCTCTAATAAGTTCACTCAGAGGAAGAGAACAGCAGACCTGCAGAGGACACATGTGCTTCTCTCTCACTTTTCTTTCACTTCATTGCTTTTCCTCTTTTGATATATATATTTTTTATTTTTATTTTTTATTTTTTTCTCCCACAGAGGACTGTGCTGCAGCTGCTGCACTCGAAGAGCGAGGTGGTACGGCAGTACATGGCCAGGCTCGTCAACGCTTTTGCATCCCTGGCAGAAGGTGAGACGGCAGCTCTCCTTGCCAACTGAGGGAAAAAAATGAAAAGCTGAGAATTATGTTTTATTTGGTGGACAAAACTGAAGACTTAAGCCCGGATGCAGCGTCTTACATAGCTCAGAGGGACTGCTCCGAAGAGGCAAGGGGGGAGCCAGGGTATAAAAGAGTTTTTGCAGCAAAGATGAGGTAGACAGAGCATCAAAAGCTTACTGTTAAAGAAAACCAGACATCTCAAGTTAAGGAATTCAGCACTTTTCTGTGTACGGGAAGATGCAAGAGTCTGGGCTCACTGAAATCATTCCTTTGACAGGCACCTCAGCGATCTAGGGCCATAGTCTGTGCTTTCCCATCCTGAACCTCTTCAGGGTGCACTGCTGGGGGTGGCTGCAGGGGCTGAGGGCTTGGCAGTGGGCAGCCTGTTGGTCTCCATCCTGAGTTCCCTCAGGGCTCACCGTCCAGAGTGGCTGCAGTGGCGTGATGTCTGCAACATCCTTTGCTTACTGATACAGCAGGCAACATTTTTTTTTTCATTGATACCTTCAAAGAGAAGAGCTAGGTCTTGTGGATGTGTTTTTCCCTGTGAAAACACATTCTTCCCCAAGTTTCTTAGCAATGGCATGTGATTCCTCAGTTTATTACTGTTTAATGCATCTAAGGTCTTTTGAAAAACTTAGTTGTTGTCATATTGCTGTAACTTATGTCAGAGCAAATTTTGATGGTTTGGGAGTTTATTTTGTTAGCCTTTGGTTTTATTTTGTAAACTTTCTGGTATTGTAACGTAGTACTTTTTAGATTGCTCTCAAGATAGCAGGTAATGCATTTTTTATCATTTTCTACTTAAGACCAAATAAGGTTGGTGAAATAAAGGGATCCCAATAAGCACTATACTGTGTCTTTCAAAACACTAATCCTTTTAAATCAAGAGGATTTGAAAATTCCCAAAACAACATGCCACCATAATTTAATTCAAAATGATTTTACAAAATGCCATTACCTCCCATAAATTCTAATTTGTTTGAGCTCTTTTTAACACGAATAATGGGAGTTTTAAATTGTGATTGTATGACACTCCAAAAGTTTTTTCATTTATTTGTTTGCTGTTCCAGCCATTTAACAAACATTTTATGATAAGCCAGGGTCTGTGCCAAGGACCATTCATATAATATGGTTGAACTTTATGTCTGAAATTAATGTCATCTGTATCAAGATACAAGTTCACAACAGGCTAGTGATAGGGTCCCAGGTATGGTTCCTAACTTCTTCTCCAGGCCATGGGTGTGTCCAGAAAGCACAATGGGCTGCCTCTGTTGTTAAGACTATGGGGTTCATAACACACAGATTCATCACCCCTTTCTTCCTTGTGATATGACTTTTGGGTTCAAGATTTTGGGTAGGGATGTCCCTGGCGGTCCAGTGGTTGGGACTTTGCCTTCCAGTGCAGGGGGTGTGGGTTCAATCCCTGGTCGGGGAGCTAAGATCCCACATGCCTCACAACCAAAAAACTAAAACATAGAACAGAAGCAGTATAGTAACAAGTTCAATAAAGACTTTAAAAACAAAAAATGGTCCACATCAAAAAAAATCTTAAAAAAAAAAAAAAAAGATTTTGGGTAAATAAAAGACAGTGCTCCGCACAAGAACGCAGTGATGAATCGTGTTTAGATGACAGGAAAAGTGGTTTTCCATTCATTAGATAGTTGATTGAGTAAAACCAACTTGCAGTTGAAATATGCTTTAATAAGTTTTCTAGAACATAAAATTACCCAAACTCTACGTGCGTTATATGCAAAGTTTTCACAGAAAGTGGTTTTGGAGCATGAACTTAACACAAGATAAATTCTTGCCCTTGTTCATCTCTGGTTATATGATTAGGTCGCCGCTACCTTGCCCAGAGCACAAAGGTGCTGCGGATGCTGGAAGAGAGGCTGAAGGAGGAAGACAAGGACGTCATCACCCGGGAGAACGTTCTCGGGGCCTTGCAGAAGTTCAGCCTCAGGTGCTGACCGTGCAGTAGGTCATGGTGGCGCCTGTGAAATCAACTTGGGGGTTTCTTAGCCACTGTTCTGTGCTTATTTGGTCCCAGTGACAATCCAAGATGCAGGTGATATTTTTCAGTGAATGCTTAGAAGAGGTTGGGTGACTTTCTGAAGAAGAGCTGGAAAGCGTACCTCGGATCCCCTAAACCATCCTGCTCCTACACTTTAAAGCACTGGTCTATTCTCCTAATGACCATTATCTCGTGCTGACCAGGTGCTAGATGCTAGATTGTGTCTCAGGCCACGTGCAAGGTTTGGAGATAAGCACATGAATGCACCCCGAGAGAGCCTCCACCTGCAAGAGCCCACAGTTCACTGTGGGGGAGGCACGTGTAGATGCGCGGTCACAGTCGGGGGGGTGGGTCGCTCTGTGGAAGTCAGGGGTGGAGCCTCCCGGTTCCTGGTCCCCCATCTCAGCCGCCTGCGCTGTCGTCTCAGCCTGGACCTGGTCGTGACTTGGGAGTGCTCCACATTCGAGATTTAAAACTCAGGCACCTCTTCTTGAAGCAGATCTGACGTCCTCCCAGAGCCTTTTTTTTTTCTAAATTGGCAGCATTATTAAGGTGTGTTTTACATACCACAAAATTTACCCGTTTTAAGTGTACAATTCAATGATTTTTGGTAAATTCACCAAAAGTTGTACAACCATCGCCACAGTCTAATTTTAGAACACTTCCATCACCACAGAAGGAAACTTCATGCCTACCTGTAGTCACTTTTCATGCTTATCCCTTCGCCCCAGGTAACCACCACTCTGGTTTCTGTAGATTTCCCTGTACTGGTGTGGTCTTTTGTGACTGGCTTCTTTCACTTGTTTTTGAGGTTCATACAAGTAGCAGGTACCAGTACTTTGTTCCTTTGTGTTGCCGAATAACATTCCATTACGTGGACAGACCACATTTTGTGCATTCATTCATCAGTTGATGATATCTTGGTTGTTTCCACTTTTTGGCTATTACGCATAATGCTGCTATGAATATTTGCATACACGTCTTTGTGTAGACCCATGTTTTCTTTTCTCCTGGGTAGGTATCTAGGAGTGGAATTGCTGGGTCATATGCTAATTCTTCCAGAATCCATATTCCCTGATGACCACCTGACTTTTTCGTTGACTACTAAGAATTTTAGTACCTTGAGTCCCTAACTTTTTCTCTCAGTCCCTAACTTTTTCTTCCCACCAGATGTGGTTAACATCTGACTGACTCTCACTAATAAACTAAAACCCGAAAAGGGACATATTCTAAGTGTGTATATGTTTTGTGGGAGGAAAGCTGTAGGTATGTAGTTCCCACTATTTGCCATGTCCCTGCTGATGAAAATTTCTCGTTCTACCTATATGAATTGACAGAACTATAAATGATCTCCAGAGTTATTACTTCCTCAGATCATAGGAACATGTTTCTGTTTGTTTATAAAGATGATTTAGCTTGATGTTGACTGTATTTGAAAAACTTTTAGAAATTTAATAACTTTAGTTATTCTAGTGCTTAGTCCCGTCTCTTAAGGTTGACATGATAACATCCACTGTAACACATTATGATGAGGCATTGAATTTTGTAAGATTTTACACCTGGACCTTGGGTAGAAAATAATTCCATATAAATTGTATTACCCAGGTTACTAAACTAGCCTTACTCTATAGAGATCTGAATCAAAATGGTATTGAGCCGGTTTTATATGAGCTGGTCTTCTTTTTTGTGTTTCTTTACTTTTACATAGCTCAGAGTGCCTAAACTACATTATATAGACTAGACTTCAGGTAAAAATCTGTTTGTCAGTGAACCATTTCTATGACTCTGTTTCCTGGGTTAAGTAGACCAAAAGCTATCAATAAATATTTATTAAGTATTTGAAGTACTACGCTGCTAATTCTAAATATTGAAAAGGAAACTTTCAGAGTAGGAAGTCTCCTTACTGCCTTATTTTTCTTTAAACCTTTAATAACATCCCTGAAAGGTAAAGAATTTATTGTTGTAGTTTCCATTGTACAGGTCTAACAGTAAATTATTCGCCAGGGTCCGTGACTTCTGTGAAGTTTCTTTTCTGATAGGCATTCACACTACTATGTACTGTCACATGAAAGGTTTCCTGCTGACTCCCTGCAGCCTGTTTCATCCTAGGCGCCCACTGCAGACAGCGATGATTCAAGATGGCCTCATCTTCTGGCTGATTGACGTCTTGGAGGAGCCTGACTGCCTGTCAGACTACACGCTCGAGTACTCGGTGGCCCTGCTCATGAACCTCTGCCTCCGGAGCACAGGTCTCACTGTTGCCGTCCCCCTGCCCCCAGGCTCTGGAGTACCCACGAGCCTGATGTGATCTGCCTTCCGTTTCCCTCCCAGAAAACTCAAAACAGAAAAAGAGTGTGAAGCATGTCCAGCTAGGTATAAAGCTATTGAATCCCTAAAGCCAAAATACCACTCTGGCCTCGGAAAGAATAATTTATACGTATATGTATGTGTGTGTGTGTGTGTGTGTGTATATATATATATATATATATATATATATATACTGCATATATATGCAGTACCCACATTAAGAGGAGATTGAATTACATTACGTTTTTCTTCATTTTCATTGCATTATTCAAAGGTAGGAAGTGAAGAATTATGATCTGTTTTATCTGAAGACAGAGAAGTATGTTCCCAAGATTCCACAGGATTAAGTTGGTGACAGAACAGTGACATTAAACCAGACTTCCTGCTCTTAATCACAGTCGCCTTCCCCACTCCACCTCGTACAGACAGCGATTCCCATGTGACATCTTAGGTCATTTATGTCTTGATCAATAAAGGGAGTGATTTTAGCTTTCCTGCAGGTTCCATCCCACTTAAATGATCTGTTCCCTGGGATGGAAGAAGCTTCCTTGGAGAGGTGCCACGTCCAGCCCATGGCTGACCTCTGTCTGAGAAGGTGTTGAGAAGGTGTTGGGAGGTTACCTGGATAAATAGCTCAGGGTATTTGTTAGAAGCTCCTTCACCCTCAGACGCCTTGGAATCTGAACCACCTAACTGTGTGTTGTTGACTGACTAAACGACTAATCTTCTCTTTTTAAAAAATAGCATATGCAAATTTCCTAGCTTTAAAACATTTATCAGATTATAATCGGCTTTTCTTTATTATCATCAGTTTATTTGCAATGATTGTCATGATGATGTTTGGAATTCCTGAAATAGCTGGAGCATTTTTAAGTGATGGCCTGTGCACTTGGGAGGAGAGCATGGCCCTTTGACTCATCGTGCTTTCAGTGTAGTGAACAGCTCTGACCTCCTGAATAATAAGAACCGCCGCCACTTACTGAGCACTGGGAGTGTGCCGCCCTATACTGAGCTGCCGGGACTTCCCTGGCGGTCCAGTGCTTAAGACTCCGCGCTTCCAATGCAGGGGGCGCAGGTGTGATCCCTGGTCGGGGAACTAAGGTCCCACATGCCGTGGTGCTCGGCCAAAAAAACACAAAAAACTGATGCTCTCTTTCTGTCTCATGGTCCTGTCTCCTTTTCTCATGTTGCTTTGGGAAACTTTAGTGTTCACATCCTGAGATATACTGAGCTACTTAATTCTACACCGCCCTTTGAGGTGGACATTATAATCCCCAAGGGACCCCAGAGGAAGAAATTGGGCCCCAAGTCGGTGAAGTGACTCACCCAAGGTCACACAGCTCACAGGCAGAGGAGCCAAGGTTCACATGCAAGTCTGCCTGACCTGAAACTTTGCCTCTGAGTTTAGACATGTCCTGTTTTGTTTCTCTCTTTTTCTCCTAAAGGGAAGAACATGTGTGCCAAGGTGGCGGGCCTCGTGCTGAAAGTTCTTTCGGATCTGCTCGGCCATGAAAACCGCGAGGTACCCAGTCAGCGCCGTAAACCCCGGGATTGGGGGAGGGTGGCCGAGGGTACTTACTGCACTTGCCCTCTTCCAAGTATTTGTATAAGCTACGTCAGAGCTTTTATCATTTTTAAATTCTGGAACCCAGAGCAGGAGGCTGTTCCCTGGCTTCCCGTTTGTGAGCATAACTGCCGTTCGCTGGCCTGTACTGCTCCCTCCCGGGGGTTATTTTTTCCTCCTGGTCATCTCCCCCTGCTTCACTCCTGCCCCCATGTTGACACTCCTCTGTTGGGTTTAATATATGTCCATGGACACGTTTGTAACATGAAAATATACTTAATATTATGGTGTGCTCGATGTGTATAGGTAACATTGCCCTGTAAATCTCATCCTTTTCTCCGTTTTCACTGTGTCTTTAGGCCCTTGCTCTGTTGCCTTCTGTGCGCCTAGGTCCTTAACTCTCACTGCTGTACAGCAGCCCCTCGTTGGCAGCCCTGCCGTTTCACTTATCCAGTCCCCCAGGGGTGCCCTGTTTGCTTGCCTTCACCTCTCTGTGCCACAGCCATCCTCGGTGGACGTGGCTGCACTTCCCCCTCAAGGGCCCGAGCCGGAGCTTCCCTGGGGCGTAGACACTCGTCACTGCTGGCTCACCCCATAGGTCAGTCTTGGGTCAGAGTCCTGCGGAACTGTCTGCAGGATGGCCGTCCTGGCTTCTGCTCTCATCCGTGTGGTGTTCTAGCCAATGGGAGGCAAGCCCTTTTTAAATAAAATAGAGGTCTGGATCAGCTAACACACGCTATGATTATTCTCTCCCCCACTTTCTACAAACGCCTTTGTGGAAACCATGACATCACTTTGCACCTGAAGCCAAAACCTCCACAAAGATCTGCCCTCTTTAGCCAGCTCTTGATATACGTCAAACAGAGAAAAAGCCAACAGGAGCAAAAGGACAAAGCGTATAAATGGACAGTTTGCAGAACAGTAACTCTTGATGGTCTGTAAATATGAAAAGATCTTCAATTTTGCTAGTAGTCAGGGAAATGAAAATAAACACAACTATAGGATGTCTTCTCTTACCCATTAGATTAGCAGAAATGAAAAGTGGTAATAAATCCAGTTCTGGAAAAGGGTGGTGGGAAATGAGACCTCCCCCATTGCTGCGGAGAGTGTGTGTAGCATGCAGTCCACTCGAAAGGGAAAGCCCGTCTATCAGGCGGCTGCCATGTACCATGTCCTGTCTGGCTTGATGTTAGGGTTACTTATGTGCGTAAAACATGGGTCCTGTCCCTGAAGAGCTCATGGAGAGACATAAGTATAAGTTTAAAAATATACCAAATCCTGGGAGTTAGCTGGTGGCCTAGGGGTTAGGATTCTGGGCTTTCACTGCCGTGGCCCAGGTTTAATCCCTGGTCAGGGAACTGAGATCCTGCAAGCCGCGCAGTGCAGCAGATAAATAAATAAATACTGAATCCAGCGCAGAAGCGGAGGGAGGTATGTACAGGGAGCAGAGCAGCCTGTCTGGGGGCTTAGGAAAGGCTTCCTCTGAGGTATGTCTGAGCTGAGTTTTATTTTTTAATTATTTATGTATTTATTTATTTTTGGCCACACTGTGCGGCCTGTGGGATCTTAGTTCCCTGACCAGGGATTGAACCCGCACCCCTTGCATTGGAAGCGTGGAGTCTTAACCGCTGGACTGCCAGGGAAGCCCCTAAGCTGAGTTTTAAAGGATGAACCATAGGTTTCCAGATAGACATATATGGGAAGAGCATTCCCAGCAAGATGAGCTGCTAGAACCAGGCCAGGGCATGTCACAGCGTGCTGTCGGGGGGGCGGGGGGCAGTCCCTTAAGTGGAATCTGTGTAGTGTGAATTCCAAGTGGCCGGAAGGAAGGAGCAGAGGAAGATGATATAGAGGCCAAACCTTGAAGGGCCCTGTGTCCTACAGTAAGGAGTTAGGACTTTCCAGGTAGTTCCTACAGAAGGTTCCCGAGGTCGGGGGAGGGATGATTTGGCCCATGCTGTAGAATCTTGGCAATGATATGATGGTTGGGTTAAAGGGTGAACATAGAAGGAGGTCTATGGAGGTCTCATGTAGCCTAGGTCATGGACGATGATGTCTGAACAAGGACTGTAGCAGCACCTATGGAAAAGATGGGTTCCCACTAAAGATGGCTTGGAGACCCAACATTGGAGGGTAAGAAGAGAGAGGAATCAGTGATGCCTCCAAAGGTTCTAGCCTGAGTCATCAGGATGACATTAATTCAGCAATGACATGTAACGGGAGTAAACTTTGGGAGAGAATGATGCCCTTGGTTTTGAACTCTTAGTTTTAGCTGTTGCCCTGGGCCGTGCCAGTGGAGATGTCTGTCATTTGGAGACCTGCATCCTGGAGCTCAGGGAGCTGTGAAGGTGGCAGTGCTCGCCAGCCAGGCTGTTCTCAAGGGTAGTGTGTGATGTTTGAGTTGTATGGTATTTGAGAACCTGAAAATGACTGTTTTTTCTCCCCTTAAAGATACAGCCGTATGTGAATGGAGCTCTGTACAGCATCCTTTCTATTCCATCCATTCGTGAAGAAGCAAGAGCAATGGTAAGAAAACGTGCTGTGGGACTGGTCAGCTTCTGTCAGTGCCACGTTCAGAGGCTATTAGAATAAGGGGTTCCTGATGGGGCCCCAGGGAAGGGCTTCAGATAGCTTCTGAACTCCCTGAAATTGTATCCCAAATACATATTTGCAGTTTTCTGGGGAGAGAGTTTGTGGTTTTTATCAGATTCTCAAGGGATCCCAGCCGACAGGATTAAGAACCACAGCGTCGGAAGTTCCTAGAAGGTTTATTTTTTGGAAAGTTGTAGACATTTTTAAAAATTTAAGTGACTCATTTTAACTGGGGGCTTTGGGAATGCTTGTGGATTTCATAGCAGGAGAAACTTAACAAGAAAATGATGAAACGGAGAAAATCATCACCCAAATTCACCTCCAGGCTTCCTGGAGGAATTGTAGCCGTGAGACCTGGGGCAATCAAAACACTCCTCTAATCTGCAGGCATTCTGATAGCAACCAGGTGGAACAGATATAACTGATAAAACTGTCTGGTTGGAAAAGAGTTAACTGAATATTTAATGTGTTTACTTTAGTGTTTATATTGGAAGCATGAAACAAACCTCAGGTGATTAGCATCTTTTGAGATGACAAACGTTTCTAGATCTAATCAAAACCATTGGAGTTTTGACCTTTTTCCTTACGACATGTGAAACCGTGTGTGCGTATTAAATGCTTAGAATGAAGGGATTAAATATATTTCCATCATCAAAACACAGGCTAAATTCAGTTTGAGACCAATGAAGCATGTTCTTCCACTTGGCTTTGCTTACTTAGAAGAATTACTAAATCTTCTAATGGGTCATCTACAGTTACATCAGCAGTTATGCCAGAGACAAAAACTTATTTAAGATCCATTCTGTGTGGTCACGGTAAACAATGAAACTTAATTGCCTACTGCTTTTTTTTTTTTTTTTTGCCGTACGCGGGCCTCTCACTGTTGTGGCCTCTCCCGTTGCGGAGCACAGGCTCCGGATGCGCAGGCTCAGCGGCCATGGCTCATGGACCCAGCCGCTCCGCGGCGTGTGGGATGTGGGATCTTCCCGGACCAGGGCACGAACCCGTGTCCCCTGCATCGGCAGGCGGACTCTCAACCACTGCGCCACCAGGGAAGCCCTGCCTACTGCTTTTAAAGAGAAAAAGAAATCTGCTTTTTCAATACAGAATAGGGGAAGATAAACTTGATTAAATTCTGCATTATGGCCATTCAGGTCAAAGAGAGGAATTGTCAACCAAGGCAGAGAACAAGGCAGAAAACATGTAGGTTGAAGAAAAAGAAAGAACAGAGGTGATGTGGAGTCCAGAAGCATGAATGGCAGACATCCAGGGCACAGGGGTGGAGAAGGCGGACTTAAGGGCAGGAAGGGGACAGGCACCAAGTGGCGAAAAGAGACTCACTGTTGTCGGACACGAGGGGGGTGGCCCTTAGAGACCATCCAGGCCAGAGAGAAAAGAGATGGAAGAATGGGACAGCCTCAGAGCCCTGTGCAGCAATATCCTGAGGTCTCACACGCCTGTCATTGGAGCCCCAGAAGGAGAGGGGAGAGAGGGAATGGGCAGAAAAGGGTTGAATCAATAATGATGGAAAACATAATCATAATTATAAGGCATCTAGGAAATCCCCAAAGGTTTGGAAATTAAGCAGCACAATTGAATTCGTTTTCTATTGCTGCATAAAAAATTACCCCAAAGTCTAATGGCTTATAAAAAATGACTGCCTCAAAAAAAAAAATTACTGCCTCACAGTTTCTATAGCACAGACATTGGGGAGCAGATTAGCTGCGTGGTGCTGGCCAAGAGTCTCTCCTGTGATTTTAGTGAAGCCTTCAGCCGGGGAGCCGAGGGCACAAGGATCCGCTTCCAAGCTCGCTCTCGTGCTGGCTGTTGTCTGGGGACCTCGTTTCCTTGCCAGGGGACTGCTGCATAGGGCTTCTCTCCACATGGCAGCTGGCTTCTCCCCGAGGGATCCTAGAGAGTCAGAGAGTGAGCAAGACAGCAGCCACAGTCTCCTCTATGACCCAATCTGAGAAGTGGTCACGGGACCGGCTCGGGTGCAGTGTGGGAGGGACGGCCCGGGAGCATGCGGTCCAGGAGGGGGGTTCGTCCATGGAGCCTGGCTGCCACTCGCTTCTAAGTTGCCTCTGGATCAAAGAAGTCGCAAGGGAAATTAGGGCTATTAATCTTTTGACATATATCACAGATGTTTCCCCAATTTTTCATTGGTGTTTTACTTATGGGGCTTTGGTTACATGACAGCTTTAATTATAGTTAAATCCATTAATATCTTCCTGTATAGTTTCTGACATAAGTTTCTAGACAGCCTCTGAATTACCGACTTTGAAAAGAAAACGTAGACCACTTAGAGGTATAAGTAGCATATGCCTCCCTCTGGCATTTTAACAGGGATCAAAGTCATAAGCAAATGGAGGAAGCTTCTGGACACTTCACCTAAGTAGTTACCTATTTATTTGTAAGAGACGCCTCTAAAGGAGGATGTGGCTTCAACAGAGTTTTTCTAAAACGCTGAGATTTCCTCTCACTTCACTCTTATCCTTGAAGAGGTGTTTAGATTGATGGAAGGTATTACATCCTTTTCCTTTGTTATATAACAGTAATAAAGGAAACCAGACAGTGAGGAGAACATTATCCATAATCTCACCGCCCTAACATCTGCTCACACGCAAAGCCAGGGAGGAGGTGACAGAACTGACGTTCCGACCGTGCCGGGTGTGTGTCAGCACAGTCCTTTTGGAAGGAAGTTCAGCAGTGTATGTGGTAGATTATGGAAACCTCCATATTTTGGATTCATTCATTTTCCTCTGGTCACTGATGCAGAGGAGAGCTCTGGGCATGACAGGGCTCAGTTCAATACTTTTATAATAGTGAAAAACCAGAACATAAATGTCTGGTAATAGAGGAATTGCTAATGAAATTGTGGTTCTTTTGCTCACAGTATTAGCAGCTATTGAAGATGACAATTAAGAAAAGCAGTATGAGACAGTATGGGAACTTCATTGTGTAATGAGGGATAAAAGCAGAATATGACATTATAATAACTCTGTGTTTGCAACTGTGTAAAACATTTGTGTGCTTGTGGAAAATGAGAGAGAATACATAAAAATTAGATTAGTACCAAATGCCACTATGGTGGTCTTAAAGTAATACCAACAATAAAAAAAAAAAAGGAGAAAAAGATACATGCGTGCCCTGAGGCCCATTTGAACTTTAAGAGACCACCAAGGTCTGGGGCCGGAGAGCAGATGCGATCAAGAGGGCCACCCTCATGCTACCCCAAGGCCTCCTGCACCCAGGGCTGGAGTAATTGTCGCCCAGGAGCTCTTCCCTGGGATCGAAACCCCAGCCAGATATTGCGCCCTGGGCTGGAGCAGACCAGATGCTCTGTCAAGGCTCTCGGAGTCTCTGGGAGAACCAGGGAACCGGGCTCAGAAGCCACAGAGCCAGGAGAAATGCCCACACACTCCACGGGGCTGCTCCAGTGATATCCCCACTGTGCCTTGCACCAACGCCCTGGGCCCAGGCTCACACTGCAATGCCAGAAACTCTGCTCTGCTGTCCCTGAAGGGCGGGATGCCGCCTGCCCAACCGTCACAAAGATGTGTGTTCCCCGTGTGCCTGATTCTTCACATTGCCCACTTCGGAATCAGTCTCACATGGGTGCATTTGATTGGCAGGGCCTAGGTCATCTGCCTGCACCCTGGCTGAAGGGAGCCTGGGAATGCTAACATGCTGGCTGTGGCCTTGGGAAATGAACACATTGTAGAGAAGCTCTTTTAAAAGTGTTCCTCAAAAAAAAAAAAAAAAAAAAAGTGTTCCTCAGCTACAAGTGTAACGGTTGTCCATTACAGTTGGTGAGCCTGTTTGCTGTAATTCCATGGCATCCCATCACGTGTGGGCCTTTCAAAATTAATGTGGAGGGCTTCCCTGGTGGCGCAGTGGTTAAGAATCCACCTGCCAATTCAGGGGGACACGGGTTCGAGCCCTGGTCCAGGAAGATCCCAGGTGCCGCGGAGCAACTAGGGCCGTGTGCCACAACTACTGAGCCTGCGCTCTAGAGCCCGTGCTCTGTAACAAGAGAAGCCTCCACAGTGAGAAGCCTGTGCACCGCAACGAAGAGTAGCCCCCCGCTCAGCGCAACTAAAGAAAGACTGCACGCAGTAACAAAGACCCAACGCAGCCAGAAATAAATAAATTTATTGAAAAAAAAAATTAGTGTGGAAATCTTACTGAGAGGATAAATTGATATGGCATTTTTAGAAAGCAATTTGACAATATGTATAATAGTCCTCAAAAATATTAATTCTTTGCCCAGTAATTCCACTTCTGAAGCTCCATACAAAAACATGAACAAAGATTCATGTATCAAAATAGTCATCAGGGCTTCCCTGGTGGCGCAGTGGTTGAGAGTCCGCCTGCCGATGCAGGGGACACGGGTTCGTGCCCCGGTCAGGGAAGATCCCACATGCCGCAGAGCAGCTGGTCCCTTGAGCCATGGCCGCTGAGCCTGCGCGTCCGGAGCCTGTGCTCCACAATGGGAGAGGCCACATCAGTGAGAGCCCCGCGTACCGCAAAAAAAAAAAAAAAAAAAAAGTCATCACAGCATTACTGATCATAGGAAAACAGGAGACACCTAAAGGTTCTCCAAGGTACTGTCCGAACCCTCTTCTCTTCTCACTCTGGGGCCACCGGGAACCTTGTTTGCTCCCTTGCTTCAGCTACCAGCTCTCTCTTCTGAGCCAGAAACCCCTACCAGACACAGCAAGCACAGTTTCAACCATTTATTAAGCAACTCCTATGTGCCAGTCGTCAGACTAGATGCTTTTTCTTTCTTTTTTTTTTAGGTATAATTATGAACAGTGAAATGCACAAGCCTTACATATACAGTTCAGCGCATTTTGACAAATATACATATTTACATAACCAACACCCAAGTATATCCTTTAAAGATCTCGTGTCAACTTGAGTTGCCATCCTTATTTTATAGTTGAGGAAAAAGGCTGGGAAGAGTTCAGTAATTGGCCAAGGTCACATAGCTAGTTTATGGGGAAACGAGAACTGCAATCCAGATTTTACCTTTCTAGAAGGTAATGCTCTGCTTTAGATGATGGGGACTCACCGTGTTCAAACGTGCACTGGGCGCTCCTGCTTTGATTCAGTTAGAGCTGTTGATTCCAAGCTGGCTACCTAAACAGGAGCTCACTGGCTCTGGTAACTGAAAAGTCCAGGCAGAAGCTTCCGGCGCAAGCCTCAGGCACAGCTCGGTCAGGATTCACATGTCACTTGATCTGTTTCTCTACCAGCACCTCTGTACTCTGCTCCCTCTGCTTTGGGTTCAATATCAGATACACTTTCCCCTCGTGGGGGTAAGAAGGCCTTATCAGCTCCAACCATACATTCAAGTCCCACAGAAAAGAGGAAGGAGGAGAAATAGACATTTATGGTCAAGTCAGCATCTTACCTCTACATGTCCCTGGAATTCTGTTAGTCAGAATTGAAAATGCTGATGTCAGTGTTTTGTAGTAAATAATACACACTGTAATGACTTTGTAATTATTTTGATAGAAAAAGAACGATGGCTGTTTAAAAAGAGGTTCTATTTGTTCTTTGACTTCTCTGAACATGTGGTTTTACTTTTCAAAGACCATTTTTGGCCCTAAAATCCAGTGGGCAGTGTATAACTACAGGGAAAACATGGGAGCGAAACCACCTCCCCAAACAACATACTGCCAAAGCTCAAAGGAGGACTTACACAGTAAAATTTTACGATAGCTTTTTTAAAAATAAATGTGTTATGATTAGGTCAGATAGTCAACCAAGAATAAAGTAATTTCCTTGTGAATTGTAAAAACAACAAAAAGAATGTTTAGAACTGAGCAGAGGATTTTTATTGTGCATATATCCCTTCCTTCTGAAAAAAAGTTTTTTGGTTCTTTTTATTTGTTTAAATTAATTAATTTATTTACTTTTGGCTGCATTGGGTCTCCGTTGGGTTGTGCGGGCTTCTCATTGCAGTGGCTTCTCTTGTTGTGGAGCACGGGCTCTAGGCTCGAGGGCTTTAGTAGTTGTGGCTCTCAGGCTCTAGAGCGCAGGCTCAGTGGTTGTAGCACACAGGCTTAGTTGCTCCCCGGCATGTAGGATCTTCCCGGACCAGGGCTCGAACCCGTGTCCCCTGCATTTGCAGGCGGATTCTTAACTACTGCGCCACCTGGGAAGCCCTGGTGTTTTTTTTTGATGAGGTGAAACTACTCCATTGAAAAGTAGTTTCCCCCCAAAACTGAAATGTTAACTCTTACTCTCTCCAATGCTTCTAGGGAATGGAAGACATCCTTTGCTGCTTCATCAAAGAAGGCAACGCTGAAATGATCCGCCAGATTGAATTTATCATCAAGCAGCTTCGTTCAGGTCTGTTTAAGGCAAGAATCTATTATGTATCCTTTGAATCTTTCACATATGCTAGAAGGACATGTGGGCTTTCTTAGAGGGGCTTGTCATGTCTTAGAATTCATTCAAGAGGCCTTAAGGGAGGTGGGGAGACCCAAGTGAACCCACAAATGGAAGTTCAGCCAGGTAGCCAAGGCCACTTTGTCCCATGATCGATAGTCTCTCATCACACTTTTGGCTTATAGTCAACAAGAAGAGCTCAAAAGCTGTTGCAGAAACCCTTCCTTAACTGGAAGTTCTCTTTATGTGGGCCTCCCCCTCCTAATTATTTCCCCCAGACCACTAGGGCGGCCGTCCCAGGGTCCGAGGGTCAGATAATGAAAACAGATGCCAATCTTTCCGGCACCACCGTGGAAAAGGCCCTCGTCCTCCCACGTTCATTCGCTCCAGAAGAATTCATGTTGCCAACCAGCAACGTGGGAGGATGTGATCCCCTTCCTTCCATTACTGTGACCACCCACATCCCATAATAAGCAGGAAAGGAAGGTAAAGGAAGCCTCGGATGGGACCGGGTGGTGGGGACGCCCTTAGCTCTTTCTGTGGCCCCCTGATGCCTTGATCCTGACTTGTGCACAAGCCAGAGGCGCCTGGCACTGCCAGCATCCAGGGTCAAGCTCGTCACTTACGTCTTTCTGCACGCCCTTGTCCACATCACTGAAAGTCCAAGTGCACAGATTCTGTTCCTCACACGAACACAGGTAAAAAATGAATCTCCTGATCTCTGATCCCAAGGCAGCAGCTTGACCAAGGCCGAGCAAAAGGGAAATGCCTGAAGCCCTTCACTGGAGGAAGCCCACAGGTGGCTCTCCCAGCTCCTGGTTCACAGCTAGGGCTGCACAGGGCAGTCACCTGGGGAGATTAGAAAACCCCCAAGGTAGCACCCCATGCCAATTAAATCAGAATCTCTGGAGGAGCCCCAGGTACGAATAGTGTTTAAAACTCCCAGGTGATTCCAGTGTGCAGCCCTGCCTCGGAGGGACACAGAAATGGAGAGGCAGAAGGAGGGGGTTAGAGGGCTCCCCATCAACAGGAGGCGGCCAGGAGAGCAGCCGGTGAGGTTAAACCTTGGCTGCCTTCAGGCTGGGGGCCCATTTCCATTTCCACTTGAATGTCCTCCCCTTTGGTTTTTATGGAGCAAGTATAATTCACCCCGGATTCAGGTGGGGAAGGAACAGATGTGTATTTTCTGCAGCTACTGCATTTCTGACTTTGCACTTCCATTCTGCTAGGCGGGCATATTGGAAAAAATAATAAAAGGAAATAAAACCTAACCTTAGTCCTGGCCAAGGTTACTCCCTAACCTTCTCTATGTAGGCCACAGTTTGGGAAGGCAGGGGAATGCTGGGAAAAGTTGTTGCCTATCTGCTCTGAGGTCGCTAGCTATGCCGAGACCTCCCTCCCAGGCCAGGAGTCCTCCGCAGCGTCAGGGTCAGGTTTGGGTTGGGAACCTTCAAGGCTGACTCTGTTTCAGTCGGTCTATCAAGACACACTCACCTCTATTTCCTTGTCAGTCTTCCCTCCTCCCAGGCAGCCAGAAAGCAGTGTGTCTTGTCTCTCTGACCAAGAAAACATCTCTTCCTCTTACATAAAGCTGGCCCTTGGACCGGCACGCTAACGAATGTGAGGACGAGGGGTCAGTCTACGTTTCCGTAAGGGATGCGCTTTAGCAAGAAGTTGTCCTGCGCGGAGCCAAGGCCTTACAACCTTGTGTGTTCAGGACAGACGTGGGGTCTGCCTGCCCAGCTCCGGAAGGTCCAGTTTCAATGGAGCGCCTACAGTGGTTCTTCTTCATTTCAAGCACGGAAGCTGTTCTGTATCCAGAGGACAGTGGCAGGACTCCAGAGACGATTACCCAGGAGTCTGCTACTTTGAAGCAAAATTAGAAAGTCATTGAATATTTGGGTGGAGGACCAGATACATACACATAAATACCTTAGGACACCTGTCAACAGCTATCAAGGCAAAATGAATCTACAAGCATCATGCTTAACCCTAGAGGAGGGAGAGCTGGAGAGTTTCCATCCAGTCCAGTCTTCCTCCTCAAGGGGGAGTTGATAGCCGAGTGGGAGTTGTGAGACATTTACTGGTTTAAGATAGGTGAATCTTAAACTAGTAAATCGAGTTCTAGATTTAACAATCTTTTTTTTAAAGTATCGACTTTCTTGTTTTATTTTAGTGAACATGAAAACATGTACATGGGTTATCTTAATTCAAGTCCATCTCAATCCTCTAGCACTCGTTTTCTAGTGGAGTTTAAGGTCCTCAAGGACAAAAATTCCCATGTATTTTAGAACTTTAACCCCACAGGAGGGGAAGGACTGCTCTGGCGAAGCCTAAGGGGAACTCCCGGCCTGGTGACGTGACAAGTGGAAGTGAATGGCCAGCAGCAGCAGGGAGTTTTGTCCGTGACTCCAGCGCTCAGCAAGGGGGACCGGCAGATACCAGCTGGTCGCCAAAGAGAGGACAGGGCGACCTGACTGGTCACTGGGCAGAGCAAGGCGGAGCTGGCTTTCCCGGAGGGCCCTCAGGAAAGAAGGGATGCTGGTAACTCAAGTGCCCTGTTGTTGGGCCCACAGCCCAGGGAGCAGTGTGGGAAGCAGGGCTCGTGTCCACGTCCTCCCGGAGAGGAGGAGCTGAGGCTCGTAAGGGACTTGAGTTCACAGGACTGCACATTGTTCTGAAAGTAGGTTGAGTCTGAGCCCACAGGCTCAGGGGAGGGGGCAGTGTGGCTGGACTAGCCTGTGGCCTCATGAAATAGCTGAGATTCAAAAAAAAAAAAAAAGGCCTTTCCATATTTGAAGAAGAAAGGTTTAATTTACAATTGGTAAATATAGCAACCTCCTCACTGTGAAAGCCACTTACCAAAGGTGGGAAGGAGCAGTGCTGTTCAGGGGCTGGGAGGGCATAGAAGTTGCGTAATTAAGCTTCAGCCCAGATGCAGGTGACACAACATCCTCCAGTATGCAAAGTAGCTTCCACGACAACGGCACAGCCCACGGTAGGCCCGCGAGCCCTGTGAGTGACCTGCTGGCTTCGGTCCAGCCGGGTCAGTGGAGTCCTTCCCTTCAGAATGAGGGCTGCGTCGAGGACAACGGGAGTCCTGGCGTTTCTACAGATTCCCTTCTAGGAAATGGTTTTGGGGTTTGGTTAAGTCTAGGTGCATCTGCCGCCTTCCTAAGTGTGCTGGACAGTGTCTTCAGCGCCTTTGTTTCCTTCTGTCCTCCTATTTCCTGTTTGATCTCCTTTCCTCTTCTCTCCGGCTTTCTTTACTTTCATGTCGTCTGTTCAAGCAATGAGTGATAATAAGGAAGGTGCTGAGCAGGTCAGGTGCTCTGGCCCCGGGGGCTCACAGGCTGCGTTTACCTGTCTCTGCAGCAACTGAAGGAGTTTGTTGACCAAGGCTCCCAACTGTGGTTGCAGTTATTCATTGATTTTTTTCTTTGTAGAAGAGCTACTGGACGGTGTTCTTGAATCTGATGATGACGAAGATGAAGATGATGAAGTAAGTTAGAGGCTCTTGACACCACATAGAAAACTCCGGCCAACTATTCTGAGTCTCTTCCTCGCCTTGGAAAGTTAGTCCAGAAACGGAGCTTTCAGTCCCTGCTACGTTACTTCTCACAATTGTGTGGGTCAGCTAGAGCTCAGCTGGGTGGTTTTCTGCTGGTCTCTCTTGGGGTGTCAGTGGCTCTTCTCCACGTCTGAGCTGGCATCGCGGCTGCCACAGCCCCTCTCCACGTGGCCTGTAATCACTTAGTGGTCCATCCCGGGACTGCCTTATTGGTTGGGGGCCGGTCTCCAAGGGGAAAGAAGGGAAAGCTTCCAGTCCTTGTGTGGGCTCAGCAGCCTCAGAACATCACTTACGCTGCGTTCTGCTCGGGGCATGTGCCAAGACCAGACCAGTCGGGGGTGGGGGTGGGGGTGGGGGTGGCAGTTAGACTCCACCCACACGCGGCTGCAGGGTGGGAGGACTTGCGGGTGGCGTGTCTGGAGACTGTGGCCGCACCTTGGTGGGCTCGTTGCAGCCAGCATGGAGAGGCCACACTCTGTGGCACTTGGGTTGATGGGAGGCTGAAAGATGACCGGTCTTGCGCTGAGTCTTTTGCCCAGGGCGTGAACCTCCCCTGTCTTCCTGTCTTCCTCGTGGGTGTGAGCGTTGGGCCTGGAGGCTCCCTGGGAGAATCTCCAGGGTGGGAGTCCGGGGCTTGGTTCAGAGCTGGCAGAACCTACCACTTTACCCTGTCATTTGCATTCCTGTGGTGTGGGTTACCTCAGCTGTGAAAAATCGGCTTACCTGGTTTTTTAGAGCGTGAAGGTTCAGAACAAGGGCGTCTGAGTGAGTCCTGTGAGGTGGTGTAGAGAATGGTGACTCATGGGCTGTAGGTGGATTTTCACATGACAAGCTATTTCATTATTTTTCCTTCAGACCTAAAAAACCCATACATGGCTGTCCTCTCTTGTTCTCTGTGGTAATAAGTGATTTGCATTCCCTCTATTTTGTGGGGAGCATTTATTCCCGAAGTGAACGCTGGAAGATGAGTTGTTCTTTGGAGTTGTGGTCTGTCCATGTAAAAGGTGTGTAGAAGCCAGGTTTTTGTTCATTGATGGCATCAGTTAGGGGAGACAGTTCATTTAAGAGCCCTCCACCAACAAGGACGGCTCCACCAATGAGGACAGATCTGTGAGCTATGGTCCCTCTGCAGCCAGCCTCCTGCCTGCCATTTTCCTAATGGGCTGTAGGCGGCAGCAGCGGGCACCCCTGCTCCCTGCAGTTCTGGACTTCCAGAACTAGCCAGCACCTTGTCCAGGCCCCTTCCTTTACAAAGGTGGATCCAGAGAAGGGAGGAGGCCAGCCTAAGGTCACACACAGCTGACGGCAGTAAAATCTGGTTTACAACAGGGGTCAGCAGACTTCTTCTCTAAAGAGGAAGCTAGTAAATATTTTAGGCTTTGCAGGCCACACTGTCAGTTTCATCCACCCAGATCCACCCATTGTAACACAAGGTAGCCGTGGACAATACATGAATGGTTGAACGTGGCTGTGTTCCCATAAACCTTTTTTTTTTAATGTGTCCTGAAGTTTGAATTTCATATGATTTTTATGTGTCATTAAAAATTTTTTTCAAACATTTAAAAATGTGAAAATCCTTCTTAGTTTACTGGCCTAACGACCACAGGCCATTGTTTGCCGACCCTGGAGAGAACCGAGCTCCCTGACTCACTGGCCTTCTCAGGACCGTGAAGAGACACCACCTGTGTGTCTCGCCCTTCAGCACTCTTTTATATTATACTTTGAGTTAATATCTATTTTTTTTTTTTTTTTTTTTTTGCTGTACGCGGACCTCTCGCTGCTGTGGATTCTCCCGCCGCGGAGCACAGGCTCCGGATGCACAGGCCCAGTGGCCATGGCCCACAGGCCCGGCCGCTCCGCGGCATGCGGGATCCCCCCCGAACTGGGGCACAAACCCGTGTCCCCTGCACCGACAGGCAGACTCCTAACCACTGTGCCACCAGGGAAGCCCCGAGTTAATATCTTAATTATTTAATTCCAATAACTTTTTGTCCAAAAAAAGCTGCCCTCAAGATCTGTTTTTCCCCCCTATCTGTTATCACTGTGGGGTGGTTTTATTTTATTGCTATTAACCCCTTTGTTTTTGTACTGCAAGGGAAAATTCATTTGGTTCAGCTGTTAATGATGGGAATTCAACTTTTGGAAATTTCCCTGTGGAAGTTATAGTCGACTGTAACTACAGTTATATAGTCTATGGTAAAGAAGGAATATAGACATCTTTTAATTTTCTGGACTTTTTGCTACTCTATGCATATTTTTATTTTAAGAAGCTAGTGTTTGAAAATATTTGTTGTGATAACTAGAATTTTCAGAAGATTCTTGAAAGGGTTTAGCTGGAAAATTATAAGGAAAGGACCTGTCATTTGGGGCCAAAACTTGACTCTCTGTGATGAGCTCAGGTCGGCAGGTTCTGGGCTCTCCCTCTGTCATGGTCCCGACGCGTACTGTGGAGGACTAGCCAGGACGACCTGGGAAGGAGCCAGCGGGTCTCTGCTTTACTCAGCTTTCCCCAAGGCCAGGTGTTACTTTTTAAACTGGGGGCAGGGGTGGGGGAGGTATGGGTGTGGGGAGAAAGTGAAAGATGCTTAAACTACAGGAAACTCTCCAAAAATCAGTCGTGCAAGTCACACTGTTGTTGGAATGTGGCTGTCACATCCCAAGGTGACAACTTTGAAGGAGACAGCAAAATTATTTAAACCCAAAACGCAGATAACGAAGCCACTGTTTGCAGTTAGCTGCTTAGTGCCTCTAAAGGTAAAATGGCTCTAGGAGGGGCCGGAGGCCGGAGTAAATTATGGTTGCCTTGCCTTACACTGAGCTGAAATCTGTGCCCTTGCAGCTTCGGCCGCTGGTCCTGCTCTGCTGGAGACTCTCAAGGATCCCCAGATGCAAAATCTGATTTTCCCTCTAATTTCTAAAAATGTAACGACTTGTCCTAATGTATTAACACTTATTTAGTTATGCCTGAATATATATACATACACATACCAACATAAAAAGTTAACTAGAGTTAGTTTTTTTCTGACTTGTAGACTGTCTAGGATATAACGTCAAATGGAAAAAGGAAATTGCAAAGTAACATGAGCAGTATGAGTCAATTTCAAAAAACAAACTTATAAACACACATCCTGATGAATTATATACCTGCTCATATATACATAGTGGAAAGGTGTGGAAAGTTACACCCTCTTAGTTGACACTGGAAATTCCCTGGGTGAGGTCTGGGGGATAAGGAAGTGTGGCTGAGAGGTGAAGAAAGGCCCGGATCAGCAGGGCCCAGGGCTGCAGACTCACCACGTGAGGCGAGAAGTAGGAAGGGCACGCTGGATTTAGTGGACGGAGGTTGGCTGCTGAGCATTTTTGAAGACTAATGAGGCAAAAGCCAAACTGAGCAGTTGAGGAGCAGGTGGGAAGTAAGAGAATGGAGCTAGTAAGTACATACAGCTCTTCCCACAGATTTGGCTATGAGCAGGGGAAGAGAGTTGGATGGTGGCTAAACGGGGCATTTTTGTTTTGTTTTCATCTGGGAGATACCTAAGCATGTTAAAATGCTGTTTGGGAAGGATCCAGTTGAGAGGGAAAGGTTGAACATTCAAAGCAGGAGGAGAGAGAGAGGATGGCATCAGAAGGACAGGTGTTTTCATTATTTTCTAAATTGCTTCTTATACTCTTCTTGGACCATTTAAAGCTCCAGAGGAAAAAAAAACTATCACTAGATAAGCTTGGACAGTACCTAGGAGAGAATGGACAAATGACAACAACAATTTAAGGGTTCCAATGCATCTCACCTAGTGCTTTGAAGAAATGTGTTATTATCTAATACAGTTTATTTTTATATTAAACGTAGATAATATGTTCCCAAAGGGTCGATGGTGAATCACAAGGAGTCCTGGTTCCAGTATTCTCACCACAAACGGCTCACATTTTCTTACAGTTTGAGGCGAGTTCCTTGTGTCTAGCTCATAAGTGGCTTTGTAAGTGGAGATGAAAGGCCTTTCTGTGCTATTCCAGAAGATTGATTTTAAGACAAATATTCTCCCCTCTTAACAAAATAGGTTTAAAGGCTGGGTTAGATCAGCCATGGACATTTACTTACTGGTTGCCATGAAAGTGACAGTCATGTGCTCAGCAGTTCCTTTCTCTATAGACTTCTGAAATCTAAGAGCCATTCACTTGCTTATTCAACAAATATTTGAGGACCTTAAAATAACATTATTCTAGGAAGTAATGGGGAAGGGATCCAAAAGAAATTTAAGAGTATCTATGGTTTAAAATGACTCTAAGAGTTTAAAATCTAGATAGGTGAGGTAATAAAGACCCTGATAATAGCTTGTGTAGCATCACCACGTGCCAGGCACTGTTCTAGGCACCTTACACTTACTATTTACCCATTTATTCCTCACAAGAACCTGGTGATAGGTGCCGTTATTGTTCCATTTCACAGACAGGGAAACACAGAAAATATGTCACTTGCCAAGTTCACACAGCTGATAATTAAGTGACGCAGCCAGGAATCAAACCCAGGTGGTCTGACTTGTCCACACTGTTAACCACTACATGATTTTGTCTCTTGCGAGACATATATAAAGTTAGCAAATAATAGAAAATAAATACGCGCTCAGAGGTCCGTGAATGTGATAGAAGCAAGAAGTGCTGCAGAAATTCTGAGTCCTCAGAGAAGACTGGAAAGCGGCTGTTTTGACAGCACTTTGCCTCACCGAGGGTGAAAGGTGAGTGGAATGGATTGCTGAAGAGAAGGATGTGGTCAGGAAGGCAGGAAAGGCATCTTCTAGAGGAGGCAGCATGAGCTTTGTCCTTTGCTTCTCCCCGACCCACAGTGATGCCCCCACAAAACCCATATTAACGACCTAGTATGTGTATGTGCTTTCATACTTTTCTTACAAGGTACACAAAGGAAGTACACAAACGTATGTCCCATAGTCCTGGATGTTTTTGTCAGTATTTGTTTTACAAAATGAGATAACACACAGATGCAAACACACACATCCTCAGTGTTGCCTTTTTCCCCTCTTAATATCTTCTGGAAATCCCTCTGAGTCAACCAGCAAGGCAGCTGGGATTCCTTTTAATGCTGTGCATGTGCGGTTTTCCCGATCTTTGCTACTTCAGACAGTGCTGCAGTAAACATCTTTGCAAATATATCCTTATTTAGTGGTGCTTTTATTTACATGGGCTTCTGTTGCTGGGTTGAAGTGTATGTGTGTTTTAATGGTAATGCATTTTTCTAGATTGCTTTTTAGAAAGGCTGTAACAGTTCACATTTCACTAGCAGAGCAGGAGAGGAGCCTTTCCCTCCATCTCCACCAGCGATAGGTGTCATTACTCTTTTTATTTTTGCCAATCTAATGGTGGTAAAGTGGATCTCATTGTCATTTTAATTTTGCATCTCCATTGAGTAGTGAGTTTGAGTGTCTTTATGTTTATTTGATTGGATATTTGGATTTGCTATGCTGTAATTTCACATTCCTATCCTTTCTCTATTTTTAAAATTGCGTTTGTCTTTCCGTGTCGGTTCATGTGAATTCTCTATATATTATAGATATTGATCCTTTTTCACCTTAATTGCAGCTATTTTAAAGATGTATCTTTTATTTACTGACATATTTTTATAACTTCTTTTGTCATAAATCTTTAAAACAAATTTTAAAGACAAATATCTTTGCTTTTCTTTTATACCCTTTGGGTTTTCTATCCTGATTAAGGTTTCCCTTAACCCTAAATTTTACATGTAGTCTCGCCTAGATTTTCTTCTAAGATTTCATTTTTTCATTTAAAATTTGATTATTAAATATTTTATACATGTAAAAGAAATATATAATGTTTATGTAGGTTTGAAGTAACTGTCCTCAAATTTTTGGTTGTGGAACACTTTTATACTCTTAAAATTATTGAATATTGCAAAGAGCTTTTGTTTATGTGTATTTTGCCTGTCAATGTTTGCTAAATTAGAATATAACACTGATAAAATGTACTTATTAATTTTAAAATGACAATAATAGGGGATTCCCTGGTGGTCCAGTGGTTAGGACTTGGCACTTTCAGTGCCAGGGCCTGGGTTCAATCCGTGGTCAGGGAACTAAGATCCTACAAGCCTCGAGGTGCAGCCAGAAAAATAAAAATAAAATAAAATGACAATAATAAACCCATTACATGTCAATGTAAATAAAATATTTTTTTAAAGAATTATTTTCCAAAACAAAAAAAACTATTAAGAAGAGTAGCATTGTATTTTATTTTTAGGAATCTCTTTAATATCTGGATTAGAAAAGAGTTGGGTTCTCAAATCCACCTGTGGGTTCTCCCTGTTGCAATATGTTGTTTTGATTGAAGGATATAAAGAAAATCTAGCCTCATACATTTATGTAGTTGAAATTGTTGGAGTATTTTAATAGCCTTTTGGGATAGAAATATTTTTCTTTGATACTACTTCAAAACTGGACAAGTGATAGTTTATTAAAGGTTAGTTGCAGTGTGGAGTCAGAAACTATATCAATAAACCTTTTTTATTCTGTTAATTAAAATCTATTCATCTATTTTTCATTTTGTTTATCATATTTTCTGATTGCTCAATGCTAGTGTATAGAAATACAATTGACTTTAGTATTTTGATCTTGTTGTATCCTATGACCTTACTGAACTCATTTATTAGCTCCAGAAGTTTTTGTTTCTTTGTTTTGTTTTGTGATGGATTCCTTCGGATTTTCTGTATACACCACCATGTCATCTGCGAATAGAGATATTTTCACTTCTTCCTTTCCAATCTAGATGTCTTTTATATCCTTTTCTTGTTTAATTGCCCTGGCTAGAAGTTCCAGTACAGTGTTGAATAGAATTGGTGAGAGTGGACCCTTTGTCTTTTCCTGATCTTAGGGGGAATGTTTGTCTTTCACTGTCCAGTATGATTTAGCTGTGGGTTCTTCGTAGATGCTCATTATCAGTTTGAGAAAGTTCCCTTCTTTTCCAGCTTTGTTAAGTGTTGAATTTTGTCAAATGCCTTTTCTACATCAATTAAGATGATCATGTGTGTGTGTGTGGTGGGGGGGGGTGTCTTTCATTCTATTAATATGGTGTATTACACTGACTGGTTTTCATATGGTAAACCACCCTTGAACTTCTGAGATAAATCCTACTTCTCCATGATTTGTAATCCCTTTCATATGTTGCTGGATTTGGTTTGCTAGTATCTCTTTGAGGATTTATGTATCTATATTCATAATAGATAGCAGTCTGTCGTTTGACTTCTCTTGTGATATCCTTGTCTAGTTTTGATATCAGGGTAATACTGGCCTCATAATATGCGTTGGGAAGTGTTCCCACCTCTTCCATCTTTGGAAGAGTTTGTGAAGGGTTGTGAATTCTTCTTTAAACATTTGGTAGAACTTTACCAGTGCTGCCTTCTGCACCTGGGCTTTTCTTTGTGGGAAGTTTTGTTTTTGTTTTTACTAATTTGATCTTTTTACTTATTATATGTCTGTCTATTCATATTTTTTATTTCTTCTTGAGCCAGTTTTTGTAATTTGTGTCCTTCTAGGAATTTGTCCATTTCATCTAAGACATTGATTTGTTGGTGTACAGTTATTCATAGTATTTTCTTATGGTTTCATTTCTGTAAGGGCAGTAGTATTCCACCTTTCATTCCTGATTTATTTTACTAATCTGAGTCTTATCTCTTTTTCTTAGTCAGTGCTATGGACAACTGTGTTCCCTCAAATTCATATGTTGAAGCCCTAACCCTTGGTGTGGCTGTATTTGGAGATAGGGCCTACAAGGAGGTAATTAAGGTTAAATGAAATCATAAGTGTGGGACCCTGATCTGATAGAATTAGTATACTTAGAAGAAGGGACACTACAGAGCACTCTGTCCCTCTCACCACCATGTGAGGACACAGAGAAAGCGGCTGTCTGCAAGCCAAGAGGAGAGCCCTCATCAGGAAGTGAATCAGCCTGCACCTTGATCTTGGACTTCTCAGCCTCCAGGACTATGAGAAATAAATTTCTCTTGGTTAAGCCACTCAGTCTGTGGTATTTTATGATGGCGGCCCAAGCTGACTAATACAGTCAGTCTAGCTAAAGTTTTGTCAGTTTTGTTGATCTCTACAAGAACCAACTTTTGTTTTTGTTGATTTTTCTCTATTGTTTCTCTATTTCATTTATCTCTAATTTCATTATATGCTTCCTCCTGCTCTTCTTTTTCTGGTTTCTTAAGGTATAAAGTTAGCTTCTTGATTTGAGATCTTTCTTCTTTTTTAATGTAGGCATTAAATACATTAAATATATACAGCTATAAATTTCCCTCTGAGTACTGCTTTTACTACACCTCATAAGTTTTGGAAGGTTGTGTCTTCATTTTCATTCATCTCAAAGTATTTTTTACTTTTTCTTGTGATTTCGTCACCCACTGATTATTTAAGAGTGTGTTTTCAACAAAGCCTATGAGTTGACCCCAAGTGAACTAGTGGGTTAAATAAAGACAAATTCTATCTATGAGGGGGTTTTCCAGGAAATTGCCAGACAGGTCAAAACATGCCAGTTTTCTGAGAATGAGGCCTTTGGGGTGCTTCAAACCTGTCTGCTCACTCCAGTGACTGCTTGGATGCTGGTTTTCACTTGGATTGCAGAGCTGGTGGTTTTCAGGGACCTGGGGAGAGAGGGAGAGGAACAGGACAAGTTTAAATGCCACAACATTTGCTGTTCTTACTGAGAGCCAGTTTTCTTCTTGAATAAACACTCCTCAGATTGTTGCAGCCTTTGGTTAATTTTCAAAGTCCTGAAGAAATTGATTTTGACAATTTTTGCCAGTGTTCTTGCTTTTACGGAGAATGGATTTTCAAAAGTGCTTACTTCACAATTCCTGCTGACATCCTGCCTGTTTTGCACTTTCAATTGCTCTTTCACCCACATGTGATTTTGTATTTTCATGCATTGATAGTTGGGGAAATAATGGTTCTGCACTTTTGCAGTTCTTCCAGTTGTTGCCGTATTTTATTATAAAACATCCTTCCAAGTTGCGTTCGTTAATATCACCACTGATCTCATCAGAAAAGTCTTTAGGTGTTGGGAAGCTATCAAGCTCACAGCAGTAGGTACAAGTTTTTTAAAATTCTTGTTTTCTCTTGAGAGTCCAAATTTTATTATTGATAACAAATACTATCAGTTGTTTTCCTTGAAGTGACAGGCTCACCTCATCAATTTTTGAGAAAATGTCTGCCAGATACCCAAGTCTGCATAACATAGTTCTTATGTCATTCTTTTGAGTAAAAGAGATGCTCCTCGAAAAAAAGTGCCTAATTCAGCTTGCAAATCAAATAACCGCACAAATGCTTTCTTCAAGATGACTATCATGTACATCCTCTTTACACAGAATGCTAAAAAGACAGACCACGAGAATCAAGATTTAATAAAATTAATTCCTGCTGCTTCACTGAGGACTTCTTAAATGAAACTCTATCATCTTTCTATCATCTTTCATCTATCTATCTATCTATCTACCTATCATTTTTCTATTATTCATCTGTAAGTCTGTCTATCTAGCCAGCTAGCTATCTGTGGTGGTAATGGAGAATACAGTGACTACTAGAGCTTGTTAGCAATGCCCTGACTGATGCCATGGAACTAGTAGTTTTACCCTCCTTTGCTTTTGCACCATAAGTTCAGATATCAGGTTAAACCATGAAAGTCAATAAAGGTATTCAATGAGGTATTTCAGTTAGTGTCACTTGTGTTTTGCTGCCAAGTATTTACGTTAAAGGCCTTTAATGACTCGTTACTATTGATACTGGATGAATACAAGCCAAACAGCAGGTCCAGGCATAGCTCTGCAGGTGAGATACTAACTCAGCGTTCATGTTTGCAGCTTAATCTTTAATTCAACAAGCTACTGTTTCATTGAGAAGTAGCATGCTGTGATTTCTTTTGCTAACTTTCCATCCAGCCGGCATTCAGTAGTATTGGCTCTACAAGGCTGTTGTGTATTTTTCTTGGACCAATGCAATATAATAACGTACACTTTAAGGTCTTCAGTGTCTTTGTTTTTTAAATAATTGGGCTTGGGGATGGGGATAATTTTAGATTTACCGAAAAAGAAAAAGAATACACAGTTCCTGTATGCCCATAACGCAGCTTCAGTGGCTTGTTAACTTCTAGTCTGAAAAGATATAACAAACAAATTTTCAGTTTTTGACTTTTAAAGAACTCAGTCACATCTATGTTTAAAATATTTAATTTCTTTTTCTTTGGATTCTGAATGATTGGTCTCAAAATTATACCTTAACTGGCTTTATGTGCTCCGCAGCGGGAGAGGCCACAACAGTGAGAGGCCTGCGTACCGCAAAAACAAACAAATGTTTACATAAGGTAAATTATTGACATCTATAAAACTGAGGGAAAGATAACTTCCATCATAATTTTGGTTTTTATTTGCGGTTTTGCCCAGCTTTTCTGGAACAGATTCCTCCCTTCCATGAGTCAGAGACCTTTCTGATAAGTCGGTTTCATTTTTTTCAGCATTTTTTCATATAAATGGTGCAGCTGTGGGTTGAGAAATTGAGTCCTCTGATCATTCTTTGTGTGTGTGTGTGTGTGTGTGTGTGTGTGTGTTTTGTTTTTCTTTAACATCTTTATTGGAGCATAATTGCTTTACAGTGGTGTGTTAGTTTCTGCTTTATAACAAATGATCTTTCTTTTTTAAGCCAATGATCCATCCTTAAAAGTATAAGAAAAAGACTTTATAAACAAATTTTCTTTTATCTTAAAATAAATGATTCTTAAATTTTAACAGTTTTAGAGAGAAATTTTTAAATTAGAAAAGCTTTTCTATAATTTTTCGTTATAAAAATAACTGTTGCAACATAAAACAATAAGTGTACTGCTAGTCTGTTACTGCGTAGGAGCAAGGAAAACCTCATGATTTCAAAATAAAGCTTATTGGTTGATAATGAAGTTATATAAGTTATAGTAGATGTAACCAAAGATTGCTAGTAAAAGCACAGTAGAAGTACTGAAAACAAACTTAGTTATGAAAATGTACATATCTATACCCCAAACCTTAGAAATTTCTAGAAAACACAAGAATAAATAAAACATACATTTATTAACTATCAGAGTGATATCATCATGTGTCATGTAGCCTCCAGAAAACTTCACTGTATCATAGGAGAATGAGAGTGAAAAAGACAAATATTATTACTATTGAAATAATTGTGTATTGTTTTACATTTTATAAATGATAATAAATATATAAGTATATTTTATGTGCTATATAATAATATTATATTATGAACATAGTATAGACTTTATAAACCTCCTGAAAGGATCTTGGCCTCTGAAGCTTCCCCAGCACACACTTTGAGAACCACTGGCAGTTTACTTTTGTACATCTTTATGAGTTTGGTTATTAAAATTTACTCTGGCTTCATAAAATAGATCAGGAGGATTTTTTTTTTTTTTTTTTCCGGTACGCGGGCCTCTCACTGTTGTGGCCTCTCCCGCTGCGGAGCACAGACTCCGAACGCGCAGGCTCAGCGGCCATGGCTCATGGGCCCAGCCGCTCTGCGGCATGTGAGATCTTCCCGGACTGGGGCACGAACCCGTGTCCCTTGTATCGGCAGGCAGACTCTCAACCACTGCGCCACCAGGGAAGTCCAGATCAGGAGGATTTTTATCTCGTCCTGGGGGCTGGAATTAGTTTTGTTTTTGTTTTTTTTTATTTTGTCTTACCATTTCTTTTGCCCCCCCCCCCCCCCCACTGCCCCAATCCCACCTGGCCCATGGTGTACGCACATATTCTCCTGAGGAAGTGAAGCCGGTCAGTCTGGTACAGGAAGTAGGGGGCGGGGCTCCGAGGTTAACCGCCCCCCAGGCTGCTGTTGTAAACTCAGACCCAGTGACCATCTCGTGTGGTTGATATGACGTGGGAAGCCCTAGGCTTTTTCTTTTCATTTTCTTTTTTAATCATATTTCTTAAAGCATCGAAGTAGAAAGCAGAAAACTAGGTCTTATTCCTTAAAAAAAAATTTTTATGTCACTAATTTTTCAAGTGATACTCTCTTTAGATGCATTTTACCAAATACACGGCCCTGGGTAGAAACATCGGTATCCAAAGAAAGGCCGGGCTCAGGCAGTAGAGCTGAATCAGTGGCTTTTATAAAATCCCAGTATGTTCTGACGTCACTAAGGAATCACATCAAAAGCACTTGGCAGGGCTTCCCTGGTGGCGCAGTGGTTGAGGGTCCGCCTGCCGATGCAGGGGACACAGGTTCGTGCCCCGGTCCGGGAGGATCCCACATGCCGCGGAGCGGCTGGGCCCGTGAGCCATGGCCGCTGAGCCTGTGCGTCCGGAGCCTGTGCTCCGCAACGGGAGAGGCCATAACAGTGAGGGGCCCACGTACCGCCAAAAAAAAAAAAGCACTTGGCACAGTTCCTGGGACACCGTAAGCCCCTGGTGAATGTCGGTTCCCATGGTGATGATGGTCATGGTTATGATCCTCAGTATCACCACTGTCGTCAACTTCAGGCCCACCACACCTGGCTGTGGAGAACATATTACGTACTGGTATTTCTGCACCTGGTGTCCCATTGTACTCTGGCTCTGGTGGAAGCATGGGTGCCATAGAGGAGCCTTAGATAAGGATATGGCCTCAGGTGTTTTAAAATATAGTGTATTAATAGAAGATGTGAGCTTCAGTTAGGCTAACAGATCAGAAAAAATAGTTGCACCCAGTTCGCAAGAGGTTGGGGCACATCACACTCAGCGGGGTACATGTCAGGGGAGAGGAGGCACCGAGGTCAGGAGGCTGAGGGAGAGAAAGGAAATGTGGCCAAGAGCCTTTGTTGTGGTTTCTGAGGAAAGAATGGTCGGGGCAAGGTAAGATTCGCTGGTTTGAATAATTTCATGGGGCTTTGTGGTCTAGGGGCTGTCCTGAGTTGTCTGGTACCTGGCCAGACAGGTGATTAGGACGGGTGGATAATGGCCCAGAGTATGAGGACCCAATACAGGAGGTGATTGGGGCGTGGGCTCTGGATTGGTTGGTTTGCATTTGAAAGGTGTGCTCCCAAGTGAGTTGTTTAATATCTCCAGGAACTGGCTACTTCTAGGAGAGGCAGTCCTTCCATGGTCAGCAAGACCCCAGATGTCAAACCATCAGAAAAGAGAAAATAAAAGGCATGGTTAATACACGAGGCTTCCACAGCCTGGCCCCACCGGACTTTCTAGCCTTATCTCCCTCCTCTCCCTGACACTGACTCTTGAAGTAAGCAGGAGCTCTAGGGACCCTGCATGGTCTCAAACCTTCCCTGCTTTATCCCACTGTTGCTGCTGCCTGGGTTCCGGGGCTGGGACAATTACCACCGTCATCATATCTGGTAATCTGGTCATAAGGGTCACATTGATCCCTTAAGTATTCACTCCAAAGACCAAAGTCTTTCAAATGGAACTTTTATTTATTTAAAAACTAGAGGAAGAGGGACTTAAGAATCCGCCTGCCAATGCAGGAGACATGGGTTCGAGCCCTGGTCCTGGAAGGTCCCACATGCCGTGGAGCAACTAAGCCTGTGCGCCACAACTACTGAGCTTGTGCTCTAGAGCCCGCGAGCCACAACTACTGAGCCCGTGTGCCACAACTACTGAAGCCTGCACACCTAGAGCCCGTGCTCCACAACAAGAGAAGCCACTGCAGTGAGAAGCCCGCGCACCGCAACAAAGAGTAGACCCTGCTCGCCGCAACTAGAGAAAGCCCATGTGTAGCAACGAAGACCCAATGCAGCCAAAAATTAAATAAATTAATTAATTACGTTTAAAAAAAAAAACGAAAACTAGAGGAAGAAAGCGAGTAAAAGAGGTGTTACAGCTGTTAGATTCAAATCAGCTTCAGAGAAGGTGGGCATCCAGGCTGAGGAATGGCATGAGTCGAGAGCATAGGCCGGACACCAGTCAAGGATGGTTCACTTTGGCCTCAGCTTGGAGTATGCGAAGGGGAAGGGAGGGAGACAAAGCTGGAAAGGCGGTTTGGAGCCAGGCTACAGAAAATGGAATATCTGTGAAGCCCTGAATATTTATGTGTGAGCCTGGGAGGGATGTGAACAGAGCTGTGCTATAGGATGGTCGATCTGGCGTCAGTGTTCAAATTAACAAGAGATCAAGAAAGCTTAGAATTACTGAGGAGCCAGCATCTTCTGAATGCTTACTGTGTGCAGGCCAAGAGCTTAGCGACCTTTCTTCTATTTATTCCTTGCACCCCCTCTGTCAGATGGGTACTGTTATTAGCCCTGTTTCTTGGATGAGAAAGCCAGAGTTTAGAGAGGTTCAGAAACTTGCGCAAGGTTACATGGGCAGTAATTGGTGGAACTGAGATTTAAACCCAGGCTGGTGTGAGAGTCTCTGTGCCCGCCCTCCCTCTGCTGCATGCTTCAGTGGGGATGATGCTGAACTTGGCCGCCAGCTGGGAGATATTCTGCAGGGGGTGCTCCTGGAGGTGGAAGTGGCAGGAGCTGGTCACTAACAGGGCATGTCATTAGGAACTGAAGGCCGGGAACCTTGACCCCAGATAGCAGGGAGGGTGGTGATGCCTTTAACAAAAATGGGCAACACAGGCTTGGGGGTGGGGGAAGCCTATCGTGTATTAGGGGGAACTTGATTTTATGTGGGAGTCACATACCATTATCTGGCTAGAACAGAAAGTGGGTGGGGCCTAGATCCAGTCAGTTTCCTGCCCGACTGGGCTTCCTTCAAGCGACCTTGCGTTCCACAGACAGAGAGGTGTTGAGTGCTTGGGCCATGACCTCCTTTCTCTTTGGCCACCTTTATACACAACCTGTGAGATGGGTGATCCACCTGAAACTGCTTCAGAGTACACGTCCAAAGAACCAGCTGCTCTCTGCGAATCACCTCTGATGGGTCACCTCCTGTGGTCTGCTTCCTTGGCACCGTGCAGATATGAGTTTAATTCCCTGTTACCTAATTAGCAAAGAAACATCTGTTTATGTCTGTGTTACTTGCAGGGCCTTTCCATTATTTAATCAAGTCAATGAAGAAACCCAGTGTTTCCCAATTACGATTTTTGCTTTTTTCTGGTTCTAAACTTGCTTATTTCTATAACACAGCTCCTATGCTCTCATACCTTGGCGGGGACAAACCACCCAACAGGCTGACTCATGGCTACTGCCCTCGTTTCCACTCTGGTTTCTATGGAAATAGACAGCAGATGGCTCAAAACAAGGTGAGGGCTCGGAGACACCTCCAGATTCTGAGGCATTTACAAACCCTATTTGTCCAACATCTGTTTCCATGGAAACAGATGCAGAAAAGGTCAACCAGTACTCTACAATAAACTTTTTTTTCTCTTATCTATTTTTTTACAAATACCACAGCAGTGCATTGCTTTTTCCTGTTATCATAGATTTTTGGAATAATAGTACTTTTTATGTAGTGAGACATGTATGTTTCTAATTTTGACCTATTTGATAAATCCTTATACTTAAGTGCATTCTGCATTAGTTTAAAATTTTTATTAAATAAACTTGTTTCTACGTACCTAATCAAATCACTATCACTTGGCATGTGATATGAAACACTTAGTGTCTTAGGCCTGGGAATATGAGTGGAGAAAAAATAGTGCATGACCTGCCATCCCTTCCAACTTAAAAATTCAAGACATTGGCGCTCCAGGTAGTAACTAAGGCCCTTGCTTGTATCACTGTCATTTGGCTGTAAGGGCTCAGGGTCTGTTTGACTCAAATTGAGCCAGTTTGTGTCTAAATTCTGTGTGCCACGTGTGTTATATAAAATATTGAATATGTCTGTTATATAAAATATAGAAATAGAAGCAATTTTCTGTTAGTAGTGAGCAAAATGAGCAATGCACCGTATTCAATTTTGCAGAATGACAAGAACAACGAAATGGACAGATACTCATTAAGCTGTTGTGAGGCGTGGTGTATTCAACTTAAACCAAGATCTGCTGCTAAGAGTAGACAGATGTAAGTCAGATCTTTAAAGGGAAAAGCAGAGCAAGCTCACTTGAAAGAGAGAAGACCAGAAGCAAAGTGAAAGTTAACGTTGCTATGTGGTATGCGGGAGAAACACTACAGGGAATGCAACTCATAGTCATGCAACTCATGTTGCTGCAAATTGTGTGCTACTCTTGGGCATTTATTTTGATATTACCCTTCACGATGGATTCATCTTTTTTTAGATGCTATTTATTTGCACTGCCTTTTGTTCTCCACTAGTGAACTGTAAGTGCCACTAGGGTGGGGACAGCGTCAGCTTCGTTCTCCAGAGCACCCCCAGCACCTAGCACGGCACGTGGCACACACTGGTTGTTGGGTAGGTATACTGGTTGGGTAGATGCTTACAGGAGCTCTGATGGTTTCTCTCTGCAGAGAATTCCCCCAGAAAAGTGGAGGCAGGCAGATTCACCTGATCCAAATGCACACACCTGTGTAACCACCATCCGAATCATTAGCGTCTGCATCTCAGAAGCCCCACCTTGAGTTCTCACTCTGTTGTTGACATTTATGTAAATGGAATCCTACAGCATGATGCACTCTCTGAGTTTGGCTCGTTTGCTCAATGTTTTATTTGTGACAGTACCAGTTAGCCTTTGCTAACTGATGAAACCACCCCAAATCTTAGTGGCTTAAAAAAAGCAACAGTCTTTTCCTCCCGATTCTGTGGGTTGACTGGGCAGGGCCTGCCCTCCCCCTCCAGTGAAGTTGCTGGGCCTCTTCACAACATGGTCGTTGCCAGGCTCTCAGAAGGCAAAGGCCAAAGCCACTAGGCCTCTTGTGAAGGAGTGTGCTTGCTGTCATGGGAGGAGTTGCTGTCTGTGCAACAGTCCACCATAGTGAGATTCATCTCAGAATAAGCCATTTTAGGACTTCCCTGGTGGCGCAATGGTTAAGAATCTGCCTGCCAATGCAGGAGACACGAGCCCTGCAATGTTCGAGCCCTGGTCCGGGAAGATCCCACATGCCGCAGAGCAACTAAGCCCGTGCACCACAGCTACTGAGCCTGCGCTCTAGAGCCCGCGAGCCACAACTACTGAAGCCCGCGGGTCTAGAGCCCGTGCTCCACAACAAGAGAAGCCACCACAGTAAGAAGCCCACGCACCGCAACGAAGAGTAGCCCCCGCTCGCGGCAAATAGAGAAAGGCCGCGCGCAGCAATGAAGAGCCAATGCAGCCAAAAATAAATAAATAATTTTTTAAAAAAAACATTTTAAGGGGCTTCCCTGGTGGCACAGTGGTTGAGAGTCCACCTGCCGATGCAGGGGACACGGGTTCGTGCCCCGGACCGGGAAGATCCCACATGCCGCGGAGCGGCTGGGCCCGTGAGCCATGGCCGCTGAGCCTGCAGGTCCGGAGCCTGTGCTCCGCAACGGGAGAGGCCACAACAGTGAGAGGCCCGCGTACCGCAAAAAAAAAAAAAAAAAACTGACAGTGAGAATTCATCTGGTTAACAGGTATTTATCAAGCACCTGTTTTATGCCAGGGACAAGTCTATGTCCTTACTGATTTCTCTGTCTACTTGTTGTTCTACCAGTTACTGAGAGAGGAATATAGAAATCTCCGATTTTAATTGTAGACTTGCCTATTTTTCATTTCAGTTCTGTCAGTTTTGCTTCATCTATTTTGGAGTTCTTTTGTTTGAATCATATATATTTGTACTTGTTGTAATATATCATCCCAGTGTTGACCCCTTTAATCATTATGAAAGGTCCGCTTTGTCTCTAGTAACGTGCCCAGTATGTTTTCTCTGTCTGTTGTGTTTTTTTTTTTTTTGCGGTACACAGGCCTCTCACTGTTGGGGCCTCTCCCGTTGCGGAGCACAGGCTCCGGACACGCAGGCTCAGCGGCCATGGCTCACGGGCCCAGCCGCTCCGCGACATGTGGGATCTTCCCGGACCAGGGCACAAACGCGTGTCCCCTGCATCGGCAGGCGGACTCTCAACCACTGCACTACCAGGGAAGCCCTGGTTTTTGAAATATTTATTTATTTATTTTATTTTGGCTGCGCCGGGTTTTAGTTGCGGGATGTGGACTTCTTAGTTGCAGCATGCATGCAGGATCTAGTTCCCCAACCAGAGATCGAACCCGGGCCCCCTGCATTGGGAGCACGTCGTCTTTCCCACTGGACCACCAGGGAAGTCTTCTGTCTGTCTGATATTAATACAGCCATTCCAGCTCTCTTGTGCTTACTGTTCACATGGTATATCTTTTTCCATTCCTTTACTTTCAACCTATCTGTGTCTTGGAATTTAAAGTGCTTCTCTTGTAGGCAGGATATAGCTAGTTTCTGCTTTTTTATCCAGTCTGACAATCTCTGCCTTTGATTGGAGTGTTTATTTAGGGCATTCTTTTCTTTTTTTTTTTTTTTTTTTTTTGTGGTACGTGGGCCTCTCACTGTTGTGGCCTCTTCCGTTGCGGAGCACAGGCTCCGGACGCGCACGCTCAGCGGCCATGGCTCACGGGCCCAGCCGCCCCGCGGCATGTGGGATCCTCCTGGACCGGGGCACGAACCCGTGTCCCCTGCATTGGCAGGCGGACTCTCAACCACTGCGCCACCAGGGAAGCCCTAGGGCATTCATATTTTTAAACAGTTTTATCGAGGTGTAATTTACATACCATGAACTTCATCTATTTTAAGCATACAATTTAATGATTTTTAGCAAATTTACAGAGTTGCACTACTGTCCCCACAATTCAATTTTAGAACATCTCCATCACCCCAAAAAGATCCCTTAGGCCCTTTTGTAGTCAATCCCTGTCCACTGTCCCCCTCCCCCACAAGCCCCAAGCAACTAGTAATCTGCTTTCTGTTTCTGTAGATTTGCGTTTTCTGGACATTTCACATAGTATGTAGTCTTTTGCATATGATGGGTTTCATTTAGTATGATATTTTTGAGGTTTAACCATATAGGATATAGCAATAGTTCATTTCTTTTTGTTTCTGAATACTATTCCGTCGTATGGATAGACCACTTGTTTATCCATTCGCTGGCTGATAGACATTTGCATTGTTCTCATTTTTCTGGCTATTATAGATAAGGCTGCTGTGAACATTTGTGTATAAGTCTTTGTGTGGTCATATGTTCTCATTTCTCTTGGGTAGTTACCCAGGAGTGGAATTCCTGGGTTGTATGACAAATTTATGTTTAACTTTTAAAGGAATGGACGAAATGTTTTCCAAAGCAGCTGTACCCATTTTTACATTCCCATCAGCCAAGGTATAAAGGCTCCAGTTTCTCCATATCCTCACCAATGTTTGTTATTTGTGTGTTGTTTTAATTATAGCCATCCTAGTGGGTGTGAAGTGATATTACGCTGTGTTTTTAATTTGTATTCCCCTAATTACTAATGATGTTGAGCATCTTTTTATGTGCTTGCTAGATGCATTCGTTTCCTAGGGCTGCTGTAACAAAGTACTACAAACTGGCTGGCTTAAAACAACAGAAATGTATTGTGTCACAGTTCTGGAAGCTGGGTGTCAGCAGGGCCACACTCTCTCCAGGTTCTGGGGGAGAATCTGTTCCACGCCTTCTTCTTAGCTCCTGGTGTTGCTGGAGGTCCTTTGCGTTCCTTGGCTTGCAGGTGCACTTCTCACCTGTGTGTCTTCGCATCATCTTCTTGTAAGGACACCAGTCACATTGGACTAAGGGCCCACCCTACTCCGGTATGACCTCATCTTAACTAATTACATCTGCAACAACCCTATTTCCAACTAAGGTCACATTCTGAGGCATTGGGGGTAGGATTTCAACATATCTTTTGGGGATACACAGTTCAACCCTAGCCATTTGCATGTCTTCTTTGGTGAAATATCTATTCAGATAGTTTTCCCATTTTAAAAATTGGGTTGTTTGTCTTTTTATTATTGAGTTGTGAGAGTTCTTTATGTATTCTGGATACAAGTCCTTTCTCTGATATATGACTTGCAAATATATTCTCCTGGTGTGTGGCTTGTCTTTTCATTTTCTTAATGGCGTCTTTTGAAGTACAAAAATTTTTTGTTTTTTCTTTCATGGTTTGTGCTTCTGTTGTTGTACCTAAGAGCTCTTTGCCCAACCCACCGTTTATCAGCCTTGGGCGCTGTTGACATTTGGGGCCAGATCATTCTTTGTTGTGGGGACTGTTCCACGTGTTGTGAGATGTTTAACAGCATTTCCGACCTCTACTCATGGGTGCCAGGATTATTCACCCCACTCCAAAGCTGTGACAACCGAAAATGTTTGCTGACATTGCTAAATGTCCTCTAGGAAGCAAAAGCACCTCCACTTAAAAACTATTGGCCTAAACCAATGTTGCAAAGATCTTCTGGAACTTCCCTGGAGGTCCAGTGATTAAGACTCCACACTTCCAATGCAGGGGACATGGGTTCGATTCCTGGTTGGGGAACTAAGGTCCCACATGCCATGATGTGGGCAAAAAAAAGCAGATTTTCTATATTTATTATCAACCCAGTATTGTAAATCTTTGCTTTAAATCGTCATAAATCTTTTAAAGAAATCCGGGGAAAGTGTATATCTATGTATCCACCCACGTATTAATCATCTTCAGTGCCCTTCATGCCATCCTGTGAGGTTACCATCGGACACCATTTCCCTCTCGTTTGAAGTACTGCCTTTAGCATTTCTAGTAATTCAGGTCTGTTAACAACAAATTCTCTCCGTTTTTTAAATCTGGAATTGTCTTTAAATATTTATTTATTTATGTATTTATTTAGCTGCACCAGGTCTTAGTCGCAGCACTCAGGATCTTCGTTTCAGCGTGCAGACTCTTAGTTGCGGCATGCAGGATCTAGTCCCCTGACCAGGGATGGAACCCGGGCCCCCTGATTTGGGAGTGCGGAGTCTTAACCATTGGACCACCGGGAGAGTCCCTGGAATTGTCCTTATTTCACCTTCATTTTTGAAGGACAGTGACACTGGGTATAGACCTCTTGATCAACCAGTTTTTCTCTCTCACTTTGAATATGTCACTGTCTCCTGGCTTCCATTGTTTCTGATGAGAAGCCTGCTATTAATTCTATCTTTTATCATCCTTTCCCTGGATGTGGTGAGTTGTTTTGCCCTTGCTGCTACTTAAGATTTTTATTTTCAATTTTGGTTCTCGGCAATTTGATTATAATGTGTTTGAGTGTAGTTTTCTTTGTATGCATCCTTTTTAGGATTCACTGAGCTTCTTGGGTCTGTAAGTTACAGTTTTCCACCAAATTTGGGAAGTGTTCAGCCATTATTTATTCAAGTATATATTCTGCCCCTTTCTTCTCTCCTCTCCTCCTAGAAATCCAATTACACATATGTTAGAACGCTTGATCTTCTCTGACAGATCTCTGAGGCTTTCTTCATTTTCTTCAGTGTTTTTTCTCTCTGTTCTTTATGCCAGATACTTTGTGTTGATCCATCTTCCAACTGACTGATACTTCTGCCAGTTCATATATATCTGCTATTGAGCCCATCCACTGAATTTTTCATTTCAGTTATTAATCCTTTTCAGCTCTAGAATTCCCATCTGGTTCCTTTTTATAGTGTCCATTTCCCTGTCAAGACTTCCTGTTTTTCACTCATTTTTAGTATATTTTTCTTTAACTTTTGAGCACGTTTTCCTTCAATTCTTTAAACATTTTCATAATAGCTGTTTTGAAGTGTGTGTCTACTAAATCCAACATCTGGGCCCACTCAAAGCGAGTTCTCGGCTTCTTGATATTTCCTGAGCGCAGGTCACATTTTTCTGTTTCTTGGGCCACGTCTAGTAATGCCTTTGTTTGAAAACTAGGCGTTGCAGATAATATGTTGCAATGATTCTGGATTACGTTTTGTTCTCCTGAGTATTGTTTAGTAAGCTGTTAACTTGCCTGGTCTCTAACTGTGAACTCTCTCCCCCAGTGGTGTCTCTGCTTATTACTTCCCCTGCATACTTTTACGGTCAGTCAGAGATTTGGGCGAAGGTTATGTTGACACACCTCAAGTGACCATCTTCTGCCACTTGAATTATGTGTAGGTTGAGGAATGCATTTAAAAGCACAGAAAATTTGCAAGTTTCCCCAAGCTTTTAAATCTCTCTGAGCTCCCTGGGGTTTTCTGTGTGTGTCTGTAGTTTAGCAGTCGGTCGGGGATGCTTGGAGATTTTATTACCCCAGTCCTTCTATGGCTCCCTTGCTTCCGGGTATCCCCCTTCAACTAGCTGCTCTGCTACTTGCCCTCTACCAAGGCCACGCCTTCAGCTGATAAAGCTGTGGGTTTTCACTGCCTGAAATAGACAGGAACTCCCCCAGCCATTGCACCATTCTTGCCCCAAGTGCAGTAGCACTTACCCAGCGAGCAGTTGTGGCCTGCAACTGGTCATTTTCCAGTGTCCTGAAATGATCGTTTTTAATACATTTGTCACATTTTGTGCTTGATCTGTGTAAAGGGGAATTGCCTGACCTCATATTCCATTACCAGAAGCTATCAGGGCGTGGCAGTAAGCGAAACAGATACTCTGTCGGGAGAAAAGCAGACCTTAAACAAGTAAGAAAATAGAAATGTGATATGTCAAACGGTGGTAGGTGCCTTACAGAACAATAAAAGTAGGAAGGGCTTGAGGGGGAAGCCCCGTGGTGGACACCGGGAATAGCAAATGCCAAGGCCCTGAGGTAGAAGCGTATTTGGGGAGCCACAAGAAATGGGGAGGGAATAGGATACGGGGTCACAGAAGGTAGCTAAGGTCAGATCACCTGGAGCCTTGAGAAAGACATTAGCTCTTGTTCTGAGAGAGGAGGGAAGCTGCTGGAAGGTATTAAGTGAAAAGTGACATTATCACTCGTCTTGCCTCAAGGGCTCACTCAGAATGCCCACTGACCGCCTCACAATGAGAACTACAGCTGCCAATGAATTCAGAAAGTCATTGTCAGGGCTTGGCATCCCTGTCCTTGAACCGAGCCTTGAGGCGCTGGGACCAGGGAGCCTGTGGACCTCGTGAGTTTCTAGGCTGAAGAGGCATCTGGGCTTAGCCGAACATCATTCATCTTAGACTCGGGGACCCTTGTTGGGGTCCTGACTCTGCCATGTACAAGACTCCGTTTCTCTAAATGAGCCAACTATCCAGTGTCTAACACATGTGATATATAGTCAGTAATTGGCTCTAACTCAAATGTGGACGTTAACAGAAACTGAGGTTCCTGAACTGCCTGCTTGTCCAGGCCCCGCTACTCCTTCAACAGCACAGTGACCTGGGGCTGTTCCTTCCCCCTTGTACTTTGTCATCATCCTCCAGACACAGTGGTTCATCGTTCTGAAAGTCACTTTCATCTACCCCTTCATTTCCTTTTCTGTTCCACATCCTGGCTTAAGCCTCCGTCTCTTCCCTTCCCAGCCTGTCCTGCATGTGGCCACCAGACCATCTTTCTAAAGCAGGGCTTGGATCAATCATGCGGGGACATGATCTCTTCATTTTTAAATTGGGGGACATTTTAAACTTTCTAGAAAGTCCAGAAAATAACATGACAGCAGTGGATCTATCCGTTCATCCCTCTCCTCTCCCACCTTCCCCAGAATTAACCACCATCCTGAAGCTGGTGTATAAAATTCCATGAGCATTCTGTGCTTCTATAGTATCTTTATGTTTCCATTAACAATATACAATATTGTTTTATGGTTTTTAAATTTACATGAATGGCATAATACTCTATGAATCATTTACCAGCTTTTTCCATTCAACATTACGTGTTAGAGATTTATTGATACCAATACGTGCTGCCCTAGTTCATCCTCTTAACTGCGGTACAAAAGTCTCATCTTTATTAGATACTGCCAAATTGCTCTTCAAGGTGGCCGAATCCATTTACACTTTCACTTGATTCCGTCTTAAAAACATTCCCATGCCCCCTATCACCTAATAAAATTAAGTTGCTAATGGTGGTATTCAAAGGCCCACTCTGTTGAGACCCCAGTCTGCTTTTGTATTTTCTTTCACATTACTTACTTTGTTTCTTCATCTATAAAGATAAAGATAATTACTACCAAATTGTTGTGAGATCAATGAGTTAATCTGTGGCACATAATGGACACACAAAAAAATGATAGTTTCCGTTCCTTCCTTTGTATCTATGTAGTACACACTTGCTCCTTCTGGAGCTATGTGGAAAGAGTCTAATCCAGAAAAGTTGGGGGGTGAGCGGGGGACATGTTAAAGCCAAGACTAGGACGCTCTCTTGATCTCCTGCTATCTTATTGTTGCAGCTCACTGGGGTCTTGGATCACATTCTTGTCTCCTCTCACGGGCGCATTTGATCATGTGTACTGTCCGTGTCCTCATTCCAAGTCCAAGGTGACAGGGGCCAAGCACAGAAGCCTCTCTGTACCCCCGAACAGACCCTAAAAATGACAAATACATGCTGAATGTTAAAACAGCGAGTGTTTGAATCCAAATACAGAGAAAGTGGTTCTGTAATCAGACTGCCTGGGTCTGAGTCCTGCCCCATCTCTTACCAGCCATGTGGCCTGGGGCAAGTTGGTTAACCACTCCAGGCCTCAGTGTTCTCATCTGTAAAGTGCAACTATAAATACCCATTTCTTCAGGTGGTTGTGAGGATCGAATGAAATCATCCCCATAAAGTGCTAGCACAGACGCAGTGCATGTTAGCCAGTTTTGACATTACTGTATCATCATGATCTCCAGGCAGACTAGACTGATGCAGATGAAGGTCTGCTAGAGTAGAGGTTCCTCGTGTGGTACCCGGCCAGAGCTGGAGCCAAGGTTGGTGGGTGGCCAGGATGGAGCTGGGGGTGGAGAGCGGGGAAAGGGGGCCACTGGACGCCCTCAGTGGGTAAAAGGAGGGGAGGGAGGTTGTTCCCAGCACAAACTTCTGGTAACAGCGTGCTTGTGAGGTGTTTCCTAAAAAAACAAATTCAGATTCCTAATCAATCCCCGCAAACGCATTTTCCCCACCGTAGGGAGCTTGAGAAACACTGACAAATCCTTACTTTTCAAATCTCCTTCATCTAGATTCTTTGAGGACTTTGAAGTTCATCTAAACATTTTTTCAGAACTTACGTGATTTATTGAATAATAATTTTTCCTTATGACATTCTTGCTGATGTGTAAGCATATACCCTCATTGTGCCAGGGGCATTTCCAGGTCTGGGGTGGTGGTTTCTGGCTTGTCAGCTAGCCGCCCCCCTCACTCCGGGCTGGGGGGGGACCCACCCAGCCTTGGGGTCTTTTGTTTCCCGGGAGTGCCGCGCCGCCCGCCCCTCTCATCTCTTGAGCACGCTCAGTGACTCTTATTCAGAAGGAACCACAGCGCGGGATACCCGAGTCGTCCTGTCTGCATCCCGCACAGTGTCTGGACACTGCTATGATGTCGTCTTCCTCCCTCTGTCCCACCAAAGCTTTCTACTGTCTTTCACTTCCAGTCCTGTTCAGCCTCCAAGTCTCCTCTGATTCTGTGTGTTCCATATTTTAATACGCTCGGCTTCTCTCAGAGCAACACTGCCGTCGTCTCCATGTGTCTTGCTATTTTCACTTAGACTTCAGGTGAAGTTGAAGCGAGCACACTGAGCAGCGAAAGCAATGGCTTAGAGGAATCAGGGAAGTGAAGGGTGTTGGGCTTTGTCTAGTTTCTATTCGGGGGTTAGTTAATGAACTGAGCTGGTTGTTAAGCCAGCTGTCATTACCCCCAGGAATGTCATTTTGTGGGTAGGGAAGTTGCTGTCTAGAGCAACGCAGCATCGCGACAAGTCCTCCAGGATTCAGAACCTGTTTCCATCCGCAGTCCTGGCACACACTCAAAGAAATCTGCAAAAATGGAAAAGGTCCATTCCGCTAGGGGAAATATGTTGATTACACTGCCTGCCTGGTCACCTTGGTCCACCCTTTCTCTCCCATGTGGAGTGTTTTTTCCTTATTTTTACAAAGAGTGAGATTTCCAATTCAGTGTTCTGAGAAGGTGTCTCAAATTTAAACTGCTGGTAGAAGTCTTATAATTATTTCAAGTGGAAAACACACTCGATACTTTCACTTGTCATATGTAAAACCACTTGAATACATTCTGCTCTCTGCATTATATCTGTAAGAATCTGAGTTTTCAAATGCATTTAGTGGTCAACCTTAGTTTTGTTTTCAGGCCAATTGCTTAGAATCTGGTTTGTCTGGAGTATTATGTATCGAAAGCCTCCAGTTAAGAATCTTGTAGTGTCATAAGATCACCGAGCCGCTATGGGGAAGCTTCGTATTAGAACATCTAAATTCATCTCAGCTCAAGTGCCTTTTTTATGAGGCATTCTTAATTTCTTGAAGTAATCAGTTATCCCTGGGCTCTCCCTTCAGTAATCTGATGCATTCTGCCGAAGTACATAAAGACCAGTAATTTTAGTAAAATTCCTCCCAGCAATGGTATTTAAAACCCACCCTAATGAGACATTTATTCTTGAAGCATTTCCTTATCCATCACCTGCTTACTTCACAGAGTAGATTGCAAAGTATGTTTCCTCTGGAATTCCCAGGCAGCTCGGAAAAGCTGGCAATGCGGCTGCTCACTGTTTTTACACGGTGTGTTCTGCACCCGGGTGCTGCCGCATTCAGCTGCTCACACACACTTAAGTGAGGCAAGGGAAATTCTTCCCACTTAAATTGGGGGAAACTAGTGGAAGTAGTCTCCTCTCTCCCAGAGAGAAGGCTGAAGCTGTAAACTTATCACTGAATGTCTCCTAGGTTTGCCCATTTCAAAAAGTTCTGACACATCCTCAGTCGTTTACACCCACTTGGCCCCAACTGAAGAAGTGGACCCAGTGCCCTGCTATCAGCAGGCATCAGTTTTACAGCCTCTCTCCTTTCGTTTCCCACCACACCTAGTGGTTTCCTCTGCCTTCCCGAAGCTCCCTCTGCGTCTAGTTTCCCAAGTGTTGCTGGAAACAGATTGAATAGTATTGAATTAAGCTCTTGCTTCTCTTTGCTAAGTTGCACTTTCCAGCTCATCGAGTGCAGCCCATTTTCCTTCTGCTCTTTACATTTCAGGGGTCCTAACGATGCCTCCGTTTCCTTTTTGCTGATATCAGTGTTTCTTAGAAAAACTATGACAGTGACTTGTTTGCGTCTATACAGTATATGGCTTTTCAAAATCAGAGAACTTAAGAAATTTCCTTAATCAGTAAGGCATGATTTTAAAAGGGACAGGATTTTAAATGATCTCATTCGCCGGATGGAGAAACTCAGGCATTGACAAGAATCACGTCTAATCAGAGCCTCATTACAAACTTTCTTAACCAGGAACTATCAATTTAATAATGATTTTCACATCCATTTGCTTACATGTATGCATCTTACATCAACGTAATATTCTTGAAAGCACCAAGAGTATTTGCCTGCGTGTTGGCAGTAGAGAAACTGTGGAAGCAGAGGAAGCAAATTCTCCAGGTGGCAAGCAGATCGGCTGAGATGCCCTGGTTCTTCCTCTGACCCTACACTTGCATATGACACTGTGACTTAGGTTGACTTTTATTACAGGGTCGTATATATTAGGGACCAAATGTAGAAACTGGCCTGTGTTTTATGAAGGTTATCAATTACCAATGAATTCAGCTATGAAGTATTTTTAATAAAAAACAGCTTCAACTTGCTTTAAATTTTTAAAAGTTTGAATAATATTTCAGTGAATCTCTTACTAACTTATCTTTGAACGAGTTAATAAATCAAGCTTTAACTTATGATGGAGAATACGTTCGCTGGTTTGTATATTTGCAAGTGAATGCCTTACATATGTACTCGTTGTCGAGAGTAAAGAAGTACTTTTGTGAGTGTTGACTAAGGTTAGCCATTGACCTTTTATTTTTCATTGAAATGGAATGTGGGCATTTGTTTTGTTTCTTAAGGTTTCATATCTCATCCTGGCAGGGAAGTGGTGTATGACCAATACCTCTGTGAAACTGTGATCCATGTGCCCATTTCCAGCTGGAGCCTCCAAAGCTTGGTTCCCTAGGAAAGAGGTGAAATACTACCCCACTGCCCAGAGCGCTTGGCCACTCACGCTGACCACACAGCCCAATGCTTTTGTCCACAAAGAGCAGTCATTTTCCTAAAATAATCATATAATGTACACACTATTTGATCACTAAGATGCTGGTATTGTAGCAAGCTAAACTCTAAGCTAAGGCAGCAGCGTAAATCTTACATGGCTGTCCCAGACCTGACCTCAGGTAGGGCCTCATATAGCATTACCTTTAAGGAACCCCGAGTGAAATTTCAGGATGGCGTGTTCACACGCGCTCGACAGAGCTGCCAACCCAGGTGAAGCAGCAGGAGAAGGCAGCAGCCCTTGCATGGAAAATGAGTCAGGACTAGAGGCTGGACGACCATGAACCTGGTGTTCCAGGTAGGACAAGAGCGGATTCTCCGTCGGTGATTAGATGGGACAGGAAGAGAGAGGACAAGACAGGGGGGTCCGGAACGGTGCCGCGGCCCTCCTCTCCCCTCTCTCTGCCCCATTGAGCTCAATCTCCACCGGGCACTGAGGACCCTCGGGCCTCAGAGGACCCGGTCAGTCCAGCCTGTGCCTCCTCAGAGACCGGCTTCTCTGAGGGGCCCCAGGTGGCTGAGTCAGAAAGATCTGGGCAGAAGGGGACTGGCCCAAGGTTAAAGTCCAGACGCCTGCCTCCAGGCCAGGCTCTCACTGTGGACCTGTCCCTTCTCTCCAGCTCAGATTCCACATCAGACAAAGTAGGTGTAATCAAAGGAACCCACACGGAGTCACTGTGAGAATTAAGGTGAAGTGCTGTGGAAATGTAAGGTGGATTCCTCCATGGTTCTGTGGTCACAGAGCATCAATGAAGTGCTCAAATGTAAGCTGGAGGGAGGCAGTGTCTCCGCAGCAGCCCCTGCCGCGGGTAAGACAGCACGGAGGGTTAGGAAAAGCTCTGGGTTGGACTGGAACATGCCTCTCAGTCTGCTGGTTCTGGTCTGCTTCGGGGGCCACCTAGAATAAGTCGAATCCCCTTTCCCTAAGAAAGCCCATCCTGGGGTGACAGCGTCTAGTGGTGGCAGGTGGCACTGGCTGGGTGGTGGAGAAAGCCCGGGAGACAGGGCTGCGCCCTGGAACGGCCCTACCCAGAGGCAGTCCTCACGGGAATTTGGGCCTCCACATCCCTTGGAAACTGACTCAGATAAACCAAATTCACAAAAGACTGGGGCACCCAAAATGGCTGGAAGTTTGTTTGAAAACAAGGACAGGTACTTGACGTTTGCTTTCTCTTCCTGTTGGCAAGTTTAGAGGAAGCAAGTCACATGTGGTTGAGTGGGTGAGGAATCAGGAGAAGGATTGGTTAGATAATCTCAGGGACGCTTGTCACCCAGGCGTGCAGCCCTGGGGCACCCCCTCTGCCCTGAGACTGGACGGGCACTGGACGGGCATCTCCTCCAGGGCCCCTCCTTCCTGCCATCTCACTTCACAGCAGGCCAGCTCCCTTCACGCGGACACATTCTTTCCTTAGTTTCTACCTCAGTCAGGTGACGGCCTGGTCTGTTTTGTTTTGATCTTTATAATTTAACCTGCAAAGGACAGTGTAATCTCCGAAGCTCTAGCAGGGAGCGGGAAAGAGGACCGCAGCTTCCCCGGCACCATGTACGTCGTTCAGCTGGAGTTTGATTAGACACAGACCCGAGACAGCTCATATATGCTATCATCTTGTTTGTAACTCCTCTCTTTTTGTGTATTTGAAAACTTTTTATTTTGAGACAATTATAGATTGACATAACGATAGAGAAGAATCTTGTGTACCCTTTACCCAATTCCACCCACCGGTAGCATCTTGCAAAGCTACAGCATAACAACCAGGGTGTTAACACTGATGCATTCAAGAGCCAGAAGGTTTCCATTACCACAGGGTCCCTTTACAGCCACAACTCCCATTGCCTCCTTAAAATCTGGCTACCACTAACCTGTTCTCCATTTCCATAGTTTTAGCGTTTCAAGAACGTTGTATAAGTGGAATGATACAGTATGTAACCACTGAGGATTGGCTTTTTTCACACAGTGTATTTCACTGGAGATTCATCCAGGCCCCTGTGTGTCAATAGTTCATGGTGTGGGGCTTCCCTGGTGGCGCAGTGGTTAAGAATCCGCCTGCCAGTGCAGGGGACATGGGTTCGAGCCCTGGTCCGGGAAGATCCCACATGCTGCGGGGCAACTAAGCCCGTGCGCCACAACTACTGAGCCTGCGCTCTAGAGCCCGCAAGCCGCAACTGCTGAGCCCGTGTGCCACAACTACTGAAGCCCGAGCACCTAGAGCCCGTGTTCCTCAACAAGAGGAGCCACCGCAACGAGAAGCCCACGCACCGCAGGGAAGAGTAGCCCCCGCTTGCCACAACTAGAGAAAGCCTGAGCGCAGCAACAAAGACCCAACGCAGCTAAAAATAAATAAATAAAATAAATAAATTTTAAAAAAAATAGTTCGTGGTGTGGCTGGACCACAGTTTGTTTAACATTCTCCTATGGAAGGACATCTGTCATTCCCAGTTTTTGGTTATCACAAATAAAGCTGCTATGAACATTCATGTACAGGTTTTTGTGTGACAGTAAGTTTCCACTTCTCTGGGATAAATGCCTAAGAGCATAATTGTTGGGTCACGTGTAGCTCCATGTCTAGCTTTTTGAGAAGCTGCCGTGCTGTTTGCCGGAGCGGCCGCTCCAGTTCTGTGTTCCCACCAGCAGCGTACGTGTGATGTGCTTTCTCTGCATCCTCACCAGCATTTGATGTTATTCCTGTTTTTAACTTAGCCATTCTGATAGGTGTGGAGTGACTCACTGCGGTTTTAATTTGCATTTTCCTAATGGGTAGTGATGTTGAACATTTTAATGTGTCATCCGCGTGTCCTCGTTAGTGAAATGTCTCTTCATATCTTTGCCCATTTTCTAACTGGATTGTTTGGGGGTTTTACTGTTGAGTTTTGAGTATTCTTTCTATATTTTATATATTTAGATACTAGTCCTTTGTCAGGTATGTGGTTTCCGAATGTTTTCTGCCAGTCTATAGCTTTTCTTTGTGTCCTCTTAACAGGGTCTTTCACACAGCAAAGTTTTTAAATTTTCAATAAAAATCCGATTTATCAAATTTTCCTTTTTATGGACTGTACTCCTGGTATCAAGTATAAGAACGCTTTGCCTTGCCATGGGTCCTGAAGATCTTCTCCTCTTCTAACAATTTGATAGCTTTACATTTAAGTCCATGGTCCATTCTGAGTTAATTTTTATATAAGGTGTGAGAATTAAAGTAAGGTTCTTTTTTTTTTCCCATGCATATCCAGTTACTCCAGCACCACTTGTTTTTGTTTGTTTGTTTGTTTGTTTTAATAACAATGGTTGGCATTTATTAGTCATTTACAGTGTATCTGGCACTTTTCTAATGTACAGTTTTCAGAAGTGTCCTATGAGTTAGATTCTGTTATTACCATGATTTTACAGATAAGGAAACTGAAAGGTAGATGGAAGAAACCGTACAAAGCCCAATGGCAGATGACCATCAGAGCCCATGTTTCTAGCCTATGTGCTCTACTATCTCCCGTATAGAATATTTCACCTTCTCTAGTATTAAGATATTTTATGATAATTTTAGATTTTAAAAGTTTCCCCAGTGATAATTTACTTTTCCACACCAAGAGATCTGTTCCAGTTTGCAGCAATCTAGTCAATAATTCCAAATTTTCATTATTGAATCTTGGGGCAGCACCACTTGTTGAAAAGACTGTCCTTCCTCTGTTGAAATACTTTTTGCACCTTTGTCAAAAATCAGTTGGGCGTATTTGTGTAGGTCTGTTTGAGGTTCTCTGTTTTGTCCAGTTGATCTACATCTCTCTCCCTCTGCCAATACCACATAGTCTTGATTCTGGTAGCTATATAATGTCAACTGGGAAAAAAGTGCACAACCTAGAAGTTGAGAGTTATGTTTTATTCAGGGGCTTTACTGAGGACTGTAGCCTGGGAGACAGCCTCTCAGACAGCTCTGAGGGACTGTTCCAAAGAGGTAAGGGAGGCACTGGATATAATAGGAGCTTTTGCTGGGGAGGAGAATGTAGTTGAACATCAAAAGATTACTACTAATCACAAAAAACCACAAAAAAACGGACATCTCAAGTTAATGATTTTAGTGCTTTTCAGTGTATGGGAAGATGCAAGAGCCTGAGCTCATTGAAATTACCGTTTTGATATTCATCTTAACTATCTAGGGCCAGTACCTTGTTTTTTTCCATCCTGAGTTCCCCTCAGGGTGCACCAGCAGGGGTGGCTGCAGTGGCTGATGACTTTATGGCCACAGCATCCTTTGTTTGCTGAAATGGCAGACGACAGTCTTTGCCTACAATAATAAGTCTTGAAATCAGGTGGACTGGTGCCTCCCATTTTATTCTTCTTTTTCAAAATTGTCTTAGCTCTTCTAGTTCCTTTGCCCCTTCCATATAAATTTTAGAGTAGTCCTGTACCCATCTACAGAAAAATCTTGCTGGGATTTTTATAGAAATTACATTAAACTTGTATATCAACTTGGGGAGAATTGACATTTTAACTATGTTGAGTTTCTAATTCAAGAACAAGTTGATGTCTTTCCATTTATTTAGGCCTCCTTTGATTTCTTTCTTTAGTGTTTTGTAGTTCTCAGCATACAAGTCCTATACATGTTTTGTTAGATTTACACCTAAGTATTTCTTATTTTATTTTTTTGTGTGTGTGTATAAGCAATTGTAAATTATATTGTATTTTTAATCAGAGTCTTAATTTAAGACTAGTATGTAGAAATTGATTTCTGTATGTTCATCTTATATCCTGTGACCTTGCTGAACCCACTTACTAGTTCTTTGAGTTTGGGGAGGTCAATGCCTTAGGATTTTCTACATAGACAATCATGTCATCTGCAAATGAAGACAATTCTATTTCTTCCTTTCTGATCTGTATGCTTCCTATTTTCTTTCTTGCCTTCTTGCTCTGTCTAGAACTCATAACACTAAGAATGGTGAGAGTAGAAATCCTTCCCTTGTTCCCAGTCTTAGGGGGAAGGCATCCAGTCTTTCACCATTAAGTATAATGTTAAATACAGGTTTTCTATAGATGTTCTTTATCAAGTACCCCCCATTCCTATTCTTCTGAGTTTTTGGTCATGAATGGATATTGAATTTTGCCATGCTTTTTCTTCATCCATTAATATAATCATGTGATTTTTTTTCTTCATAAGCCTGTTAATCTGTGGATTACAATGATTAAATTTTAAATACTGAACCAGACTTGCATCACTAGAACAAACCCCACTTGGTCATTGTATATAATTTTTTTTAGCATGTTGATCTATTCTATTTGCCTATATTTTGTTAAGGATGTTTTTTCATTTTCCTTTAACTTGGTTGTTAAGGACTTTTGCATCTTTATTTATGATGGATATTTGTACTCTTTTTATAAAAGTACTGTCATTGTCTGGTTTCGGTACCAGGGTAATACCAGCTTCATAAAATGAATTAGGAATTATTTCTTCCTCTTCCGTTTTTGGAGAACATTGTGTAGAATTGGTGTTAACTTTTTAAAAAGTTTGGTAGAATTCTCCAGTGAAACCATGTGGGCCTGGAGAAGTCTTTGGGGGAATTTTTAAATTAGGAATTCAATTTTCTTAATAATTATAGGATTATTCAAGTCATCTGAGAGGCTTTGTGTTTTTTATCTAAGTTGTCAACTTTATGTACGGTTGCTCATAGTAATCCCTATTATCCTTTTTTTTTTTTCATTTTTTAAAAATCTTTTATTTATATAAGTGTGAACTCTACCTCTGTGGATTTCTACCTGATAATCCATTAATATCCACATTTATTTTCATGCTCACATTGTCCCCATTTGGCCAGTGGAAGTCCCACCAAGTTACCTCTCGTGCATTACATAATTTAATTGTACATTATTTGTTACAAAAAAATTGAACTAATATATCTTTTCAAACAGTGAAAAAGAAAAGTGACAAGGGCCTAAGAGAAGACAGTGGCAAGTAGAAAAGAAATTTAGAAGTATACAGGTGGCGAAAGTGTGATGATTAACTTGGTATGGGCCTATTATCCTTTTGATGTCTGCAGGTCTGTAGTGATAGCTCCTGTTTCATTCCTGATATCAGTAATTTGTGTCTTCTTTTTCTTTGTCAGTCTTGCTACAGGTTTGACAATTTCATTAATCTTTTCAAAGAATCAGCTTTTAGTTTTACCAGTTTTCTCTGTTGCTTTCCTTTTCATCGATATCTGCTCTTCTCTTTCTTACTGCCTTCCTTTTGTTTGCGTTATGTTTACTTTTCTATGCTCTTGAGACTTCCTGTTTTTTAAATTTGTTTCAAGAATGTTTGTGATTGCTCACTGAAGCCATTTTATGATGGTCGCTTTAAAACTTTTTCAGACAATTCTAGCATCTCTGTATCTTGATGTTGGCATCTCTTGATTGTCTCTTAATTCAGTTTGAGAGCACGCTGGTGCCTGGTATGATGAATGATTTTTTATTTAAACCCAGATATTTTGGATACTATGTTATGAAACTTTTGTCTTATTTTAAACCTTCTCTTTTACCCCTGCTGTGGCAGAGGAGCAGGGGCTTCTCCTCATTACTGGTAGGTGTGGGTAGATGTCCACGTTCTGCAGTTGGCCTCTGTTGACACCCCGGGAAGCGGGGGAGGAGACTCCTTGTTGCTGCAGGACAGGGGTGAGAGTTCTCCATCCCTGCTAGGCCGCCACTAACACCTCCCTGACTGGAAGAGGTGGTAGGAATGCCTTGTTACTGGCCCCCACGTGGCCTCCCCGACACCGCAGGAACGTGGTGAAACGTGGCAGTGGTGAACGTCTTGAGTCTCCACCAGGCCTCCTCTGACACCGTCCCTCGTTGCGGGGCAGGGACATCTCATTACTGCAGAGTGGGGGTGGAAGTCCAGGCTCTCCACCTGGTCTCTACTCTCCCCTCCGGGTAGGGGGGCTTCATTACCACCCAGCAAGGACAAAACTCCCCCTCCCTACTTGTCCCTCTCTGATATCACCCCGGTGGGGGTTACTGGGGTGCCTCGTCACAGCCTGGTAAGGGCAGAAGTCTCAGCGCCCTGACGCCCTTGCTGGTGCGGTTGTGGGTGGGATGACAGTGTTTGCTCCGGTGTTTGGTTAGTGTCTAAAAGTTCCGTCGTGCTGGGCTTCCTGTTTCCTGGTTCTTTGGCTAGGCGGAGTAGGCTTTGGGGGACTTTTTTTGTCTTCACCATGCTCGTTTCCGGGTTGCTGGCTTCTTCAGCGCCAAGTCGGGCATCTCTAAGGCAAAAAGTAAACCCAGGGGACTCACCACCTTTTATTCCTTGTGTTTCAGGATACCCAGCCAGTCTGCCCCCTCCTCTCCACCTCTCAGGGTCTCATATTTATTTTGTACGTAATGTCCAGTGTTTTTGGTTGTACTTAGTGGGAGGAACAGGGAAAAATATGTCCACTCCATCTTCCCAGAAGCAAAACAGTTTTTCTCTTTTTGCTGAGTCTTCTTATTGACCGTAAACTGCGGAAGAAGAGCAAGCCTACAATATACAGTTTTGTATCCTCTGTAAGGCCTGCGCACGTGGAGGTGCTTAGTAGTTATTTGTAGACTGGCTGATTTGGCTGTTCACATGGCACCTTGACCTCACAGAGAAAAACATTCTGAGAACTGTAACTAGGAGAGACCCTTCAACAGCATCTTGGGTGAACCTCTTCCCACCTGTGGCCGTGGAAGTGTTCATTGGTGCCCAGCTTCCTAAAGAGGTGGGTTGGCATTTTCCCTTTCATCTTCACGGAGGTTGTGAGCAGAGGGCAGACGGCCCTGGAGAACCTTTGAAATGCAAACCCATGAGCCGCTGCTGTTGGGCTACGGTCTTCCCATTTCATGAGGTGCCCCCTTGGGGAGCCGCCCTCTGGGAACTTGCAGCGAGGGAGGGGTCCAGAGCACTCACCCCGTGTCTCCTTTGAAACAGGAGGACCATGACACTATGGAAGCCGATCTGGACAAAGATGAACTGATCCAGCCCCAGCTTGGAGAGCTCTCAGGCGAGAAGCTGCTGACCACGGAGTACTTGGGAGTAAGTACCGTGTGAAGGGGGCGGGGACCCCGAAATAGAAAGGAGAGAGGGACCATTGATGGACTTAGCATTTGCAGTAACACATAAGGGTTTGGTTTGGTCTGTTACGATACTATGTTTATTAGAAGATATGTGTCAGCCAGCTTGCTTCCAGCGGCCCTGAAGTGCACAGCGGCCCTAGTTACTATCCTAAACAGACCCGCTGCTGGACAGAAGGCGGTTAGAGTATAACTAAAAGGCACACTCCAGAGCCTTCGTAACATCCGAGGGTCAGCCCGTCCTTAGTAGTAATCGTCTGCCCGTCCAGCGTCTTGGTTTTCTCGTGCCTCATCCGTGAGAAGGGAAGACTGCTGCAGCTTTGTCAGTCGTCAGCACACAGGTGATGGCCGGAGCCATCCGAGCAGGTGAGGTCGCCCAATGAGGGAGGCGGAGGGCGGGGCCAAGGGCAGGGGCCGAGCCAGCATGTCAGGCGCAGGAGAAGGAAGACGGGCCCCTGAGAAGGACAGAAAGTGAACAGTCAGAGAGGCTTGAGGAGAACCAGGAGAAACCAGGAGGCAGGGGTGCTTCCGGGTGGGCTGAGTGGTCAGTCAAAACACCAAGAGGCCTGTGGAGCCACACGTCTGTGAGGGGCCGTAATCTGAACTCCCCGCCGACTCCGATGCTCCCGGCACGCCTTGCTACCACCCACCAGCGAGATAGGGAAGGGTGGGAGCCAGGGGAGCTGCCCACTGGCTGGGAGAGGACCGCGGCGTCGAGGGCCCAGGTGTCTCGTGGCGCCTTGATCAGAGAACACACGGGTGAGCAGGTGGGACGCCGCAGGGCAAGGGGTCTGAAGGGAGCAGCAACGGCACAGGATGAGGCCAGTTCAGACTGAAGCCCCGTGACAGATGGCTGGCGCGCAGGAGTGAAGGCCGCTGGTATGAAAAGGAGCCCCTGGAATTTTGAAGCTGCTGGTTGACTGGGTCGCTTACATGGACCCTGAAATCTCCTCAGCTTGGCCAGGTCAGTGTTGGAGCTGGGATGCTGAACAGTTGAAGCGAGGACAGTGACTTGGGAAGGAAAAAGGTGGTGGGTGCAGGTGGCGTGAGCCTTTCCAGGGGCAGGTGGAAGCAGAAAGCACCTGTCCATTCCCATTACTGCCCCGTCCAGGCCCTCATCACCTCACCCTGGGCGCTGGTCTCCCTGGTCACCTGGGCCTGGTCTTCCTCATTGTTCGAGGAGTTTCCAGGGGCCCCAGGCTGGAGTCAGTATATGCTGGCAGAACTTGAAGTTGGAGGACAGCCAAGGGCCCAGGCATGGGGACATTGTTGGCGAGGGTTTTGGAGTTTACTCTGCGTGAGCTGGGAAGCTGTTGGAGGGCGCAGAGCAGGGCAGTGCTCAGTCTGACTTACGTTTTACTATATTAACTTCTATTTTCACTCTGGCTGCTTTGTGGAGAATAGACCACATGGGGCAAGAGATAAAGAAAGGGGGTGATTTAGGAGGCTGGGTGACCACCGGCCCCCAGTCATGGACAAGTGCCTATAGCCCGCCACTGTCCCTAGAAACAGCTCAGGGATCAAAGGAACCTAACTGACTGCGGAGGCTCCATTACGTTAAGTCAAATGGGGAGGTAGGTGCTTGAGAAGGGACGGAAGTGAGGCCATCCAGGTTCCAAACTGCTGATGGAAGTCTTGAGCCCTGACTAGGCCTTTGCTTCCCTTTGGAAGAACACTGGCTTTGTCGGGGAAGGCCTGAGCTCCATTTGACAGGACGTGCATTTTTTTTTTCAATTTATTTATTTTTTATTTTATTTATTTTTGTCTGTGTTGGGTCTTCGTTGCTGCGCGAGGGCTTTCTCTAGTTGTGGTGAGCGGGGGCGACTCTTCGTTGTGGTGCGCGGGCTTCTCACCACGGTGGCTTCTCTTGTTGCGGAGCATGGGCTCTAGGCGTGCAGGCTTCAGTAGTCGTGGCACACAGGCTCAGTAGTTGTGGCTCACGGGCTCTAGAGCGCAGGCTCAGTAGTTGTGGCGCACGGGCTTAGTTGCTCCGCGGCATGTGGGATCTTCCTGGACCAGGGCACAAACCCGTGTCTCCTGCACTGGCAGGCGGATTCTTAACCACTGCGCCACCAGCGAAGCCCTGGACGTGCATTTTTAAAAGCAAGATTCTCATGCTTCATGGGCAGGTGGTGAGGAAAACAGAAGGCAAGTTGGTGGGGCTTCTCTGGAGGATGGTGGCGATGCTGTCGAGAACTCAGCCCTGAGATGCTGGGACTTCCCCACAGACACCACTGCACAAGCACGCGAGGGTCAGCAAGGATGTTCAGACAGAAACCCCAGTACAGCCCCTCCGCTAAATAGCTTTTAGCACCTCTGCACAGTGAAATGCCGCGGGTGAGATCTTATGTTGATGTGGTAAAGATTTTTAACAGCAACAACGAAAACAAGACACCGAACATGCTGGAACTACCAGTTTAATCTTGCAGTTTGGTGAGGCACAAAGTGACAGAGCTTTCAAATCAACCAATAATCCAGCTTAACGGCATCCAGAAATGGTGTCATTTTACCATAGCCTGCAGTTCTAAATCTCCTTCATGCATAGGTACTGTTCTTTCACCAGAAGGAAATATTTAGAAAAGTTCTACACATGCTTGTTTATCTCATTGGTGTCAGTTACTTGTCGGTGGCAATGTGAGTGGTAAGAATGAAGTACAGAAAGAATTCATTATAGGGACGTGAAGACCAAGGTTATTAGCTTCCTAGGGCCGCAGTAACAAATGACCATAAACTGGATGGCTTAAAACCACAGACATGTATTCTCCCACCATTCTGGAGGCCGGCAGTCCACAATCAAGTCATCAGCACAACCACACTCCCTCTGAAGGCTCTAGGGGAGAACCTTTCTTGGTCTTGCACCTTCTGGCAGCTCCAGACCCTCCTTGGCTTGTGGCTGTGGAACTCCAGACTCTGCCTCCTCTCCTCTTCTCTCTTGTCTCTTATGACACTCTTCACTGGATTTAGGATAATCTAGGATGATCTCTTCATGTTAGGATCCCTAATGTAACTACATCTGCAAAGATGTATCCAAATCAGGCCCCGTTCACAGGTTCCCGGGGTTCGTACATGGACAGATCTGTTGGGGGCCACCATTCGACCCACTAGGCCAGGTCACCATAGGATCTCATGTGGAAACACTTTAAAGTTTTATTAGAAAACTTACCGTTGAGCAGTAATCGCTGAGGTTATAGGAACACTGCCCGTTTTGCTGTCTTTGTTCGTTAGATCCTCAGCCGCCCTCAGCCACCCAGTCTTGATTTGAAATGGACAGCCGGCCGGCGCTGTGCGCTCACCTCACCTGCCCACCTTTGGCTCTGGTGGTTCACGCGGGCGTTGTGCACTCATACCTGCTGACTGCTTGTGTCAAACGAGGGAACCTGCCAGAGACAGAAGGCGTTGCATTTCACTAGGGAATGTGCACCCCAAAAGTCACAATTCATGCCTCCCATTCTGGTGTACTAGGTAGACTGTAGATTTTTCAAGATCAGTGGAAAGCTGTTGACTTTTAGAAACTTGTATTCAAAAATTTTTCATCGAACCTGTGCCATTTGCCTAACACACAACAGAATGCTGGCAAAGTTTCTCAAGCTGTTATCTTCCAGAAGTTTACAGAAGATGACACAGAGCAGATAAAAGTGTGCTGTTGATGAGGGATGGGGGGTCGGGGGTTGACGGGTATCGTCCTGTGATGTCAGAGCTGGCCGTCGAAGGTACGTTAAAATAGAGTCTAGGGGCTTCCCTGGTGGCGCAGTTGTTGGGAGTCCACATGCCGATGCAGGGGACACGGGTTCGTGCCCCGGTCTGGGAAGATCCCACATGCCGCGGAGCGGCTGGGCCCGTGAGCCATGGCCGCTGAGCCTGCGCGTCTGGCTCCTGTGCTCCACAACGGGAGAGGCCGCAAAAGTGAGAGGCCGCAACAGTGAGAGGCCCACGTACCACAAAAAAAATGAAAATAAAAAAATAGAGTCTAGGTCCCAGCCCAGACCTCCTTACCATAATCCCAGGAGTGGTAATTGTACACACCAGTGATTTTAAAACTATAATACTAGTTAGGGCGTGAGCGGGGAGGTGCAGTGAGGGCAGCCTGCCAGGGTGTCGAGGGGATGGAAGGGAGCCCTTCCCAGGATGCCTGGACCCATGGCTCCCCGCTTGCTGGGCATTGATGGCCACCCCGCGCCCTGCAAGGCCACACTCGCCGCCTATCCTCACCCCCCCGCAAGTTCAAGCAGATAGCGCCTGCGCACTGCAGAGCCCGGGCCATGAAGAAGCTGGCGAACACAGGGAACTCAGGGAAAGCTTGGGCAGAACAAGCCACTTTTCCTGGGCTTGCCTGAGCGTGGTGGTGGCCACATCACATGTATCTGTTCATTCATAATTCTGGTGAAAACAGCACCCTTCTGTGTTTCTTCTTCAGGCCGTGATCAGCAGCAGATCAAGATTGATGACTTGCCAACTTCTCCTTGCTTGGTTGTTTCTAAATCTTTCAGAATCATCCACATTATGCCGAATAATCGCTTAGTTCTTCCTAGAAAGAGTGCCCTGCTTTAAATATCTTCAGTACCCTGGTAAAGGAGTGTAGATATTCATCATAGGATCTCAGTTGTCTTGTTTTTATTTTGAAGTTTAAACTTACTGTTCAGTTACCTTTAACCACAGTCATAGGTGTGCCTTAAATCAGCTGGGCTCACGTCCTGGGCCGAGTCCTGTGCTGATTGCCTCACACATCTGATTCCATTTATTTAATCTCCTCCCAACAAAGGATGGGGTAAATTCTGCTTGTATTGCGTGTCATAGATGAGGCAGCTAAGGCTGAGAGCGTTGAGGAGCATTCTCAGGTGTTATCTGAGCCTGTTTGCTCTTTACCACTAAGCTCTGCTGCCTTCCGGGAGAACCGTTGATTTTCCAGCGAATTCTGTTCCGTATTTGAAAGTTTAGAGTCTCCAACTGTGTGAAATATTCAGAATTACTCTATGGTCCAATTTTTGAGCATAGACTCAGTTTGGAGGGGGAATGCCTGGTGTCAATGCTAATCACTCCCTTCCCACACTTCCTTTTCTGCCAAGTTGGTTTGGAGATCTCCTAAAGGGCTGGGTAAAGCAGGGGTCCTGGCCCAGCCTCCGGACAGTCTGAGTGTGTGGACCTGGCCCCGGGAATCTGCATCTTTATTACACCCCTCAGTGGTTCTAAAGCCAGCATCTGGGCCATGGAAACATTGCCACGTGGGCAGACCTCAAGGTCAACGGGGCCTCAGCAGGGGAAGTGAGTGCATCTGGCCAGGGGGCAGGGCCAGCCCGCCGGAGACAGGGAAGAAGCTGGGGCGCCTGCAGCTGGCCCTGTTTTACTCGCAGTGAAAACCAAAACCGGAGAAGGAAGGGCCTCAGTTTCCAATTTTTCCTTTTTTTTTTTCCAAATTTGTCTCCACTTTGGGGTTTTTTTCTAATCACTTTTCAACCAATTATTCCTGCTCTGCCTGACTCTGATGATTGAAAAGTCACTTGGAACTAACTAAAAAGTCCATATTCCTATGTGTGAAAACACAGCCAAACAAGCAGGGGGAAGGATCCCCAACCCCCAAAGATTCCAAATCCTTTTCTTTTTCAGTTTGTTTCTGGGATTCTTTTTTCTGATTGCAAAAGAAATACATGCTTATTACTGAAAAGTCAAAAGTAAGCACAGCATAAACAACCACCATAATAATTCTGTCCACCCAGAGATAACCACTGTTCCCTCTATTTTCCTTTCATTTATCTCTGTAACTCATCTTTCCTTTGTCAGTTGGTTTTGAGCTCATCTGCAAGTAGCAGGGAATCCAGCCTTCTCAGACCCCAGGCTCGTCTCTTGCCTTCTTTCACCCAGCCCGTCAGAAGGGAAGATCCAGGTTTTGTGGGCCCTCCAGTTTACAGGGTTTTGCAGGCCTTCTTTAAAACAACGGAATACAAAGTTTAGGTATAAAAGTGAATACTTAGAATGAGACTAAGAAAAATAAATCACAGTCAAATTCAAATTTTAAGAACTGAGAGATTGATAACCAATAAGGACCTACTGTATAACACAGGGAACTATACTCAGTATCTTGTAATAACCTATAATGGAAAAGAATCTAAAAGAGAATAGACATGTGTATAACTGAATCACTTTGCTGTACACCTGAAACTAACACAACATGGTAAATCAACTATAGTTCAATTTTTTTTAAAAAAAGTAGGTAAAGGGAAAAAAAGAAAGAACTGACAGGTATCACAAACAGAAAAATAATAGCTGCTTGCCACGTGCTTCATGGTTTTCTTTCCGTATATTTTTTGTTTTATACTCTTCGATTGCCTCTACATATGTTGCAACGAGTTTGTAATATTTTCTACAGAGAAAGAAAAGAAAATTAGTCCTTCCTGTAATGTATTTGATCAGCTTTGTTTCTTTCTTTCTTTTTTTTTTTTTTTTTTTTGGCGGTACGCGGGCCTCTCACTGTTGTGGTCTCTCCCGTTGCGGAGCACAGGCTTCGGACACGCAGCCTCAGCGGCCATGGCTCACGGGCCCAGCCGCTCCGCGGCATGTGGGATCTTCCCGCACCGGGGCACGAACCCACGTCCCCTGCATCGGCAGGCAGACTCTCAACCACTGCGCCACCAGGGAAGCCCCAGCTTTGTTTCTTATTACTGATAGATTTGAAAATTTTCTTTTGGCTTCACATTTAGTTTTATGGTAATGCTGTGTAAATTTTTAGGATTGTTGTTAAATTTGAGAAAACCATCCTCAAACTTCTTGCATAAAGAAACTGGAAGATTTGGGGGCATTTCAAGTTTTCCTGTGCACTGGCTCTTCATAAATTCTCTGATGGTGTGTGGAATTCTAGAAGCCACTTCCACACCAGACAGCTAGCGATGTTTGGCTATGCACAGAAGTGACTGGGAATCATATTTCCCACTAAACTCAAATTAAAGGTCATCCGGATTCACCGTCCTTTTGGCTAAGTTCTAAATTGCCTTTGGCCATTCCAACACCATGAGGGGGAGTATGGCAAGGGAAGTGAGAGTAGAAAGAAACAGCAGTTTTAAGTGACTGCAACCGAAACATGCTACTTCTGCAAATTTTACAAAAACCATATGAGCACATTGCCAGGGCTCTTTCCGGGGCTGTGAAGCTTTGGTTTCATTAGCTCCATGGGCGCTCTGCCTGGTGCATTGGCCCTTCATTCACATGCTTGTTGCCTCTTGGTCATAAGACGATGGATGCAGCTCCTGGCACAAAACATGATAAAGTCAGGAGGAAGTCAAGCGTGCAGGCCAGCCAAATCCACCCCCTCTACAGTGCTTTTCCCAAAGCTACTGCTGGTGTCCCCCACTTACTTCTTTTTTTTTTTTTTTTATTGGAGTATAATTGCTTTACAATGGTGTGTTAGTTTCTGCTTTATAACAAAATGAATCAGCTATACATATACGTATATCACCATATCTCCTCCCTCTTGTGTCTCCCTCCCAACCTCCCCCCCCACTTACTTCTTACTGGTCAGAACTGGGCCACATGGCCCCTAGCTGCAAGGGAGTCTGGAAAGGTGTTTTTAAGTAGATGCATTTCTGGGCCCACAAAATCAGAGGGCTGTTGGTCAAGAAAGAGGGAATGAGTATTAGGTGGCCAGCTAGCAGTGTCTCCTTCAGCTTCCAGGTTGTTTTCCATGTGTATAGATGGACATATTGTGTGCCTGTATTTTCTTACAAAAATTCATACTGCTCTATAGCATGTCATAATTGCTTTAAGTGATTCACCAATACTCAAAAACTAGTAAATGGGAAATTTTTTACCTAAATTGACATGTTGACCATCTTTTACTACAGAATAAATTACGTTCAGCTAAATCACACGCTGCATTTTTTTCTAATTGTGGTTAAACATGCTGTATTTTTTTAGTATCAGAACCTTTTTTCAAACAGCATCTCCATCCGTAACACAGATGGAAGCTGAGTTCCTTTGGTGAGTAGGGTGGTTGTCAGGAACCCTTTCTCTTCTCTCCCAACAACCCCTGAAGCATTTCTGTGGAAATAGCACATTGTTGGTAGACACACTTTAAGACCTTTCCAGCCCAAAAAGGCTCCTTTGCAAACTGAGGTGCCCAGAGAGTGCCCTGGAGCCCTTGTGGGCCCCTCCGTGGCTCCCCACATGCACAGTGGCTTGCGAGGTGAACAGGAAGCAAGCCCTCTGGAAAGAGCTGCTCTGAGACACCAAGCGCCTAACACAGTCGTTCTGGGCCCTCACACCAACCCTGTTCACCAGAGACCTTTCCTCAGGCCTTCTGACGACACACCGTATGGTTCTGCCCACAGGCCTGACCCAGTTTCCTCATCCACTGGAGAGGACAAATACCACCCGCCTTAGATTGTTTCTTAGGCCTGTGAAGTTTTAGGGAGATGGTGTGGCTGATGGGGTTTTCCAAAGGCTGAAACACTCTCACATATGTGCTGTGTTCTCTCTCCTCTAGGAAGGAGTTGGGAGGGGTGAGCTGGGAGGGACAATGGAACAGGGAGGAGGCAGGGGGCATGGGGGGCTGGCAGCCCACACACTCGCTGTCTCCCTCTCCAGCGCCTAAGACTGAGCCTTCCTATCCTAGCCCTCTGTGGAAGGACCCGGGTGTCTGACTGGCATAATGGAGGGGGAAAGAGAAGCCCCGGGTGGTCCTAAGGTACTGTTGAATATTGGCCTGAAGGGACCTGCTCTGGTGATGGGGGCGGACGTGTGAATTTGACCCTAGGTACTAGACGGGGACAGCGGGACAGAAGGGAAGTCGGAGGAGAAGCAGACAGCAGTGTTGAGTGACGGCAGTTAAAATAGGCTTCTTTTGCAAATTTCACAAGAGCTATTAAGAGAGATGAAGCTGCATATTAGTTCTTATTTGGGAAGCTTAATTACGTTCCATTTCCTCCAAGAGGGTAGGGGCCTCCCCACCCCTCTCACCTGCCTTTCTCCCCTTCACACCCCCTTCCCTCTCCCCCCGCCCGCTGACCAACCCCTCCAGCTGGTAGCTGTCCCCCACAGCAAAGGTGAGGCCTAGTGATGCTCTCCCAGAGGCAATGGGCCTTTTTTTTCTTCTTCCTACCTCAAATACTAGATAAACCCAAATAACTTTTAAGTAAAATCAGGAAATCAAAGATATAATTCCAATTAAAAATTTTTCTTTAACTTTTTATTTGGAAATAATTCCAGATTCACGGGAAGTTGAAAAAGTAGTACAGAGAGGTCCCGTGCACCCTTCACCTGGCGTCCTCAGTGGTGGCTGTAGCATGTATTGAACCAGGAGATTGATGTTGGTACAGTCCACAGACTTCATTCACATTTCACCAATTTTACAGTGATTTCTTTTTTAAACAGTTTTTCTTAATTATTAACATAATATAACCATATTACAGAAAACTCGGAAAATAGAGAGGAAAAAAATGATTCTTGGTTCACTGTCCTGTGCAGCCACTATAATCATTTTAGTGTTCATTTCCTTCCAGTCCTTTTGTGTACTTAGCATAATGAAAAGCATCATTTATGTACAATATTATAACCTGACTTAACAATGTTTTAAATAAACATTTTTCTTCATAGCCTAGTCTTTATCATTGTACATGGCCATGTAATATTTCCAATGAATATGCCATATTTTACTTAATTATTCCCCTATTACTAGACAGTTAGATTGTTCCAGTTTTACTGTGTAATGATTTTGTAACATACAGCTTTATTTAACATTTTCCACATTTTGGATTCTCTCTCTAGGGTTTAACACCCAAGGATATGAACATTTTAATGACTCTTGATATAAAATGCCAAATTACTCTCCAAAAGAGCTGTCTCAAATGTCCATGCCACTGACATTTTAAACTATTGTCAGAAGTGGATGGGGTCATTTCTTTAATTGTCACTCACTTAATAACTGGAGAATCATACACTTTTTGTAAAGTTGTAGTTTCTAGTTACTTATAAAGTTGATCATTTTTTCTTCTCTTTACTGGTGATACTTTTTATTTTGTGACTGGGCTGTTGGACTTCTTTGCCCAGTCATCTACTTAGTGTTTTACTTACTGATTTGTAAGAACTCTTTATCTAATGAAAATCTTAAGCTTTCATCTATTATACGTGCTGCAAATATTTCTTCCCAGTTCATTGTTTACCTGTTAATTTGGTTTATCATTAAATTACTGTGTATGCGGAAATGCTGATTTTTTATGAAACCAAATCTGTCTTTTTTCCCTTCTTACTTTCAAAAGTCAGTCCTCTCCAGGGATGTGATAAGTTACCATATCCAGTTGTTTTCTTCTCCTTTTTCCGTGGTTTGATTTTGTTTTTTTAATTTATACTGCTGAATGGTATAATATGAAAACCTAAGCAGATTTTCCCCGAAATTTTCTGTTCAGCTGAATGATCCGTGTCATGATCCTTCCTCACTTATTTGCAAATCCTCTTATTACCATAGATTATTAAATGTAGTGAGTTAGAATGTCTAGGTCAGCTCTCAACTAGATGATTTCTACAGCTCTGTTTCCTTTTTGCTTCCACCAGATCATGACCAACACGGGGAAGGTGAGGCGGAAGGGGGCGGCCGGCGTGCAGTGGGGCGGCCCTGAGCCCCTGTGCCGGCCCATCACTCCCGGCGGCCACAGGACCGGGTACCCAGCGTAAGTCTGGGTACTAAAGGAGGCGGGGATTTACTTTCTTAAGCTTTGTTTTGATCAACTGCAGTGTAAGATGTACGTATTTTTAAAATTCAAAATAAAATTTCATATCAAAAAGCATTTATCTCTTTATTATTTATCTTTTGGGGATTTTTTGGAAGGAAAGAGGTTGAGTCTCCCTCTTCCCCCCATGTCTCTCAGGGTCTCCAAGCCACTTACAGCCTTTATCCAGGAGAAGGCTGGTGTTGGCCAATGTGATTCTGAAGGAAGGGACCAAAAGGACTAGTGGGTCTACCCAGAAAGGACTCCTGTTCTTTTCTGCAGCCTCTCACCGTAGCACCAGGCCCTTTGTTGGGATGGAGTGTCACAGTTTAAGATGCCGTCAGCTTATTTCTACATGACTCTATAAAGCACCGATATGCATTTTTGGCTGCCAAGCCTTATTCATTCTTCATAGCCTTGCTCCTACCCTGTTTATATAAACAAAACTAGTCTGGTTATCCAGAGCCTCTGGTCTCCCTGGGGACCTGAGGACCTGATCCCTGGGGGCTCTTGGGGAGCCCCAGGCCAGACAGTCCAGCTTGGTCAGGGCAAAGTCTCTTCCGTGGTCTGGGTGGCCTCTTCTGTCCGGAGAGAACGCTGGAGAGAAACAGGTACAAATAAGGGGATTATAGAGAGCAGGGGGAAAACCTACATTTATTCATACAACAGTGGCCATAAGATATTTGAAATGAATGTGACATATTTTACTTAGTTATCCCCTACAGCTGGGCGGTTTGCTTATTTCCAGGTTTGCTCTATAGTAGTCTGTAATGAACAACTCGGCTCCGGGGATACAGCAACAAACAAAACCTCACTGCTGTGACTCCTGTCTCCCTTAGGGACCAAATCTAATCAAATGCTGGCCAACCAGGTCCTTCTTAATTGACACCCCCCAACCTCAGCCCTCGAAGCCCCACGTTCCCCAGGACACTGTGTGCCCCCAGCCTGCATTCTGAGCGCGCTAAATCTCTGTAACAAAGCAGCGCACATATATGCTTTTTTTTTTTTTTTTTTTTGCCTTTTGCTCCATATCCTGCCCTGCCCGTTCATGGCTTGCTACCTCTGCTGGGAAATGTTCCATCTTCGGGCCCCTGACAAACCCCAGCTCAGAGTTCAAGACCGGCTGCCTCTGTCTGCCTCTCTCTTACACACATGCACACATACACAGAGACTTTTCTGCCCCGCACGGCAGTTAGGTGTCTGCTTGTCTTTGCTGCTGGAACTGACATTCAAGAACAGCCGTTTCATGGGGCGCAACCCTAGACAGAGGGGGGACAAACCTGCCGTGCCGGAGCAGGTGGCTGCTATCTCCTCGTTGAAGGGGAGTGAGTGCTGTGCTGCTGTGCCCACACTGCAGAACCTTCCTGGGGATCTGCGGTGAAGGCTGCCGGGAGATGCCACCCCACTTCCTACTTACCTCCCTGTGATGTGCTTGCCCAGGCCCCCTGCCTCTCGCAGGCGCCCACTGCCTCTCGCAGGCGCCCACTGCATGTCTGCTGGGTGAATGAGTCTCCATCGACCCAGGTGCCAGCGGTAGGCACTGCACACACCATTGATAGTGTCCCAGAGAACAAGCTCTTCCCCAGTCCTGTTCCGGCCTAACTCTTGTTGTCACGGCTGACATATGTCACGTCTTTTCTGATGGAATTCATCCCTTTGCTAATCTGCTTCATCCTTGGAAGAAAGCCCAGAAGATTGATACTTTAAATTGTTTGGTTGAAATGTCATGCTCCCGTGTCACCCAAAGCCAAAAGATCCAATTGTGTGTTAGAAAAATAATAGCCATGTTTCACTGCAAATTTATAAGAGCTAACAAGAGTGAGGTAAGGGTACTTCCTCTTTCTTAAAGAGATTCAATATCTGCTAATATCAGTTTAACAAAAGACTTTCAGGTACTTCCACTTCCTGCATTTTTTGTGATGCTACACAGTAGTGACCAGTCAAATATCTCCTATCTGTATTTATTGCTGTTTTTCTTTTTTTCCTCCAGGCTGGAAGACCATCCCATCTCTCCCCAGATGGCCAAACATGCCAGAAACAGCTGCCTCCCTTCTCTGCCAAATGCCCACCGTCCAGTCTGCAAGGGGGTCATGCCTGGTCCTGAGCCTTGCACTTCCTCCTCATGTAAGCATACTGGCAGCATGTGGGGGGCAGCTCTGGGCCTGGGGGCAGCTCTGGGCCTGGGGGCAGCACTGGGCCTGGGGGCAGCTCTGGGCCTGGGGGCAGCACTGGGCCTGGGGGAAGCTCTGGGCCTGGGGGCAGCACTGGGACTGGGGGACAGCTCTGGGCCTGGGGGGCAGCTCTGGGACTGGGGGCAGCACTGGGACTGGGAGGCAGCACTGGGACTGGGGGCAGCACTGGGCCTGGGGGCAGCTCTGGGACTGGGGGCAGCACTGGGACTGGGGGCAGCTCTGGGCCTGGGGGCAGCACTGGGACTGGGGGGCAGCACTGGGACTGGGGGCAGCACTGGGCCTGGGGGCAGCTCTGGGACTGGGGGCAGCACTGGGACTGGGGGCAGCACTGGGACTGGGGGCAGCTCTGGGACTGGTGATGCCTGGAATCTTATGAAGCAGCTGCAGTTACAGACCCAGAAAGGCCGTGGCCTCCCACCTGCTCCTGAGAAGCCCTCTGTTCTCAGCCACTGCTCCGTGTCGTAGAGGCCCACAGGCTTGCGACCACACAGCCAGACCTGACCGTCGGCTTTTCCTCTAGACCCCCTTCTCTCAGAGCACTGTGTCCAGTGCTCACATGTGCAAGCTATCTGAGCAACATTTCTGACTGGGGAAGCTGTGTTTAATGTGAGATTGTTAAGTAGGAATCTCAAAACGATGTAGATCTTTGACCAAAACTTTGGTGCCCCAAACTCTGGTGCTGAGGTGGTCAGCCACGTGTTAGAAGGCTGAATTGAGTCGGAAATGTTGGCTAGGAGCAAAAACTACTGTGGGATCCAAACGCATTTTGAAGTATCCAGTTGAGTTCATCAGAGACTGATGGGGGATAAATGTAGTTTTTAGATGCCAGAAAAAATATATGTGCTTTGAATTAGAAATGTACAAAGTTTTTTTTTTTAATTTTCAAGAGGAAATTAAAAAGATATGAACAGATCAGATAAGACTCTAATATCCATTCAAATAGAAAAACAACAGAGGAGCAGGTCGGATTCCAGTATGAGAAACATCTGCGAGCTTTTATAATCTGCTCACAGTTGGATTCAAATGCTTCTCATCCCCAGTTCAGAGCAATAGACCTGTCACGGCGCCAGAAGAAAGCCAGGTTATTTGGTTACCCCAGCAGAGGATCTCCTGACTATAAGCAGTGTTAGAGGTTTTGCCAGCTTTGATCATCTGTTATTTTACATGGGTTTTGTTAGAGCTGCAGACATTAATATGCCTTCTCTAAAAGACGACTAGCTCAATAATTTATCCAGAGGTCTCTGCTGCCGGGGTGGAGGTTTTAGGTTGTCTAACAATTTTTGCCAGTTTGACCTAATGCCGCTGAGTTTAAAATGATTTCAAGTTCTATAGGCCTGGACTTCCGAACAGTTGCATTTAGGCTAAACTTATTGAGCAGTAACATCCTTGTTTGACCCAAATGACCACCAGGGTGGCCCTCTGTCTTGCACGGATTATAAGTGTGGTCCTGTCCTTTGGAACGATTTCTCATGGTATTATTACCTGTAGGGTGGACGCACTTGAGGCTGTCAGGGACAGAGGTGGCTGAGGGTCAGCGGGTCATGTAGACGTTCTTGTTAGTTTCAAGCACAACTGCTTTTGGCCCTGGCAGGGTCTGGTTCCTTGCAGGAAAACAACGGGCAGCCATCCCTGGGATCGTCAGCCGTTCCCAGTGCCTCTCCCTGCAGAGGCAGCAGCTGCTCACCAGCCCCTCCAGACGGGCCCAGTCACGCTGTCGGGTGCACCCATGAGCCTGCTGTGAACACTGAGGCCGTATTTTTCGGGTCCCATCTTCCACCTGCTCCTGTTCGCTCAGGTCTGGCTGGGAGCCCATCTACTGCGCTCCTGCCTCGGTGGACTCCACTACACTGACCCCCAGTCCGCCCTCACTCCCCCTGCAGACACCAGGCATCTTAGTCTCTCCCCACACCCCCAGGCCGTGTCTCCACCTCAGGCCAGCACCCGTAGTTCTCCGTCACAATCCTTTTCCTTGACAAAAGTTCTCCCCTTGGAGAAGCCAAGCGTCCGGGTCATCGGCATCCCAGGGTCATTTAATGAGCGTGGATTCCGTCTCCGGTGTAGATTCTGTGCTTCCTTCCTTTTGCCCAGCTGCGGCCACCCCGGCCCTCGCCTCATCCGTGGACCAGTGCCAGCTCCCCACCCTGTCTCGCCACCGCCATCTCTTCCTCTTCTCAGCCTCCACGTGAGGTTGCGTGCAAACAGGCTTCAGCCAGTGTGCTTGGAATGCTGCCTTGAGACTGGTTCTGAGGCTGCATCTGGGACTGAGTGCCACGGTTGAGGGAAGGAGGGGACAGCGGTGGGCAGCGGGCCATCCTGACCCTCACCGGCTCCGGTTTCACTCCTTCCCCGACAAGAGCTGATCTGACTTCCTCTTGACCCTACCGTCCTTCCGGTCCTGCCCCCCCAGCCCTTTCTTGCCCGTCTCTTCTGCTCACCTTGTCCCCCCTCATCCCATGCTGGCCTCGCCTGGCCACTCCCCACAGCTCCCCTCACACATGACTTGCTACTGAGTCTGGCTACCCTCATGCTGGGAATTAACACCTCAAGACCCGTGGGAACCCAGCACCGCGGCCCACACGTCGGGTTTGTTCAGGACACCCCGTCACACCTGTGCATTCAGTCAACACTGAAGGCAGGACTCGTGATGAGGAACCTGCGGGATCCTCCAACGGCTTGATCAGTTGAATGCAGGCCCAGAAAGTACATTATTTTTAAGCAAAGGACTCAGCCCCACGGAGCCGAAAGGAAATAGTTCCCAAGAAAAAGAAGCTAAGAATGTGACTTAGAGTGTTGCACGATATTGGCCCGAGGCAAGTTATTCTCATTTCCCCACCAACCAAAACGGGGGTATCAGAATCACATGCCTTGCCAGTGGACCGTGGAGGGACAATGCCAGCCCTGTCTGAAATGGATTAACAGGTGGGAAAGCAGTGGTTGTCCCAGGAAGCCTCAGGTGCACGCACGCACTGCCCTTCTCCTCCCAGATCCCAGCTCTTTCAGTGGAGCTGGTTTTCTTGCGGGGGGTGTGCCGCAGCAGGTGCTCTGAAAGTCTGCAGTGTGGCCTAAGCAGAGGGAATAGGCAAGGACGGAGGGGTGGCTGCTGCTTGGTGACTGAACCGAGAAGACCTCAGAGGGTCTCCGGAGACCCCAGCTTGGCGCCTCCTCCCTCCTGCCAGAGGGCTTTGCCAGCTGTCTCCCACCACCAGTGGCCGGGGAAAGGTCCTGATCCTGGAGGGCTGCCTACCCCTGGGCACCATCTTGTAACACCATTAACTCTCATGGGATTTTCTGTGTGTAGCTCAGCACTCATGTGTGGTTCCACTCAACTATTATTTCATACACCCAAATCTGGTCCCCTGGACTTTATTAAACAGTTACGTCTCCTACATAGGAACGAGTTCCGTTCTGAGATCACGTTCGTAAGTCCAATTTGTTCGTAAATCCAACGAAGCTAGCCTAGGTACCCAGCTAACTAATATGATACTAATAACTATTATAACTAATATAATCAGCTACATAGTACTGTACTGTAATAGGTTTATAATACTTTTCGCACAAATAATACATAAAAAACAAACACAAAAAATAAAGAAAACATCTTTGATCTTACAGTACGGTATCTTGAAAAGTACAGTAGTACAGTACAACAGCTGGCATCCAGGGGCTGGCATCGAATGAACAGGCAAGAAGAGTTACTGACTGGAGGAGGGAGAGGAGGTGGGAGATGGTAGAGCTGAAGGGTCGTCAGCTATAGGAGACAGAGGGCCAGCTGCAATTTCACTCACACCTGACGTGGATGGCACAGGTTCTGGTTCCTTGCTGGATTCAATTCTGTCTACCCTCTTGAAAAAACGATCCAGTGACGTCTGGGTAGTAGCTCTTTTTTCTATCATAGATGACCCGGTAGCACCGGATTGCATTCTGAATGGGTGCTGCAACCATTTGTAGGGGATGCACACACATGGCAATGTACGCCAGAGACGTGAACTAACTTACGTGACTGGACATGCAAATGCACGTTCACGTCTTTGAAAGTTCACAACTTGAAGGTTTGTATGTAGGGGACTTACTGTAAGACCATTGATCAGAGAGCACAGACAAGCAGGCCAGTTGTCCATCGAAGAGCAGATCAGAGAAGGCTGAAATTCTAGTTCCAGTCCCAGTTCTGGGTGGAGACTGTCCAATGTGGACTGTAAATAAAGCCACCCGTTGGGTTCCATACCAGAAACAGAGTCCTTGTTTGGGTCAAAAGAGAGTTATCTGGAAGTCACAGCTGTGCCCCCTTGCTATGGATTTGAGGAAACCTGCAGGGAAGATTTTTTTTTTAATTGAAGTCTAGTTGATTTACAATGTTGCATTAATTTCTGCTCTACAGCAAAGTGATTTAGGTACACATATATATACATTCTTTTTTATATTCTTTTCCATTATGGTTTATCACAGGATATTGAATATCGTTCCCTGTGCTATACAATAGGACCTTGTTTACCTGTTCTATATATACTAGTGTGCACCTGCTGACCCCAAACTTCCATTCCATCCCGTCCCCACCTCCCGCCCCCTTGGCAACCACAAATCTGTTCTCTATGTCTGGGAGTCTGCTTCTGTTTCATAGATAAGTTCATTTGTGTCATATTTTAGATTCCACGTATAAGTGAGTATGTGTTTTTGTACCATATAAGTATGTTATTTGTCTTTCTCTTTCTGACTTACTTCACCTAGTATGATAATCTCTAGGTCCATCCATGCTGCTGCAAATGGCATTATCTCATTCTTTTTTAAGGCTGAGTTGTATTCCATGGTATATATGTACCACGTCTTCTTTATCCATTCATCTGTCAGTGGACATTTAGTGTCTTGGCTGTTGTAAATAATGCTGCTATGAACATAGGGGCGCGTGTATCTTTTTGAATTATAGTTTTGTCTGGATATACGCCCAGGAGTGGAATTGCTAGATCATATGGCAACTCTATTTGTAGTTTTTTTGAGGAAACTCCATTCGTTTTCCATAGTGGCTGCACCAACTTACGTTCCCACCAACAGTGTAGGAGGGTTGCCTTTTCTCCACACCCTCTCCAGCATTTGTTAGAGACTTTTTAATGATGGCCATTCTGACCGGTGTGAAGTGGTATATCATTGTAGTTTTAATTTGCATTTGTCTAATAATTAGCGATGTTTAGCGTCTTTTCATGTGCCTGTTGGCCATCTGTACGTCTTCTTTGGAGACATGTCTGTTTATGTAGGGAAGACGCTTTACATTTAAGATAAAGCAGAGGCCACGTTGCAAAGGTGCTAGAGAGACTTTTTTTTTTTTTAATGAAAGAGCTGAAAAGAGCTTGGATTAAGGAAGCAGTGAATCCAGACTGTCACAGTGTTGCTCTGATGGTGACACGGACCCCTTTGGCTGTAGAACAAGAAGAGGAGAAGCAGGGCTGGAGAAAGAGGGGTCCACGTCATTTGAAATACAGAACAGGCCCGTCCCCAGACCCTTGGGAGGCATCTGCGGCAGTGTCATCTGGGACTTCTCCCATCACTCCCCGTGATCTTGGGGTGACCTAGGTGGCCTTGTCCTTGCTAGGTGGTATTATGGAGGTTCCTGCCCCTGGGGGAAGACAGGGATTCAGGCCTGAAGGGTCCTGGGGCAGCACAGGGCGAAGAGAGCCCCACCTCTGGGGTTGCCAGATTTGGCAAATAAAAATACAGGACACCCAGGTGAACTTGAATTTCAAATAAACACGAAGAGTTTTTGAGGGTGCCTCTGGGCCGCTGTGCATCAGCGCCAAGCAGGGGCCCAGGAGACAATTCTGGCTTTTGTTGGCTTTTCCCTGAGAGGCAGTGGGAGTGTGGGAGGCGACAGGACGGCTGGTCTGTCCTTCTCTGTGCTTCGTGTGCTCCAGCCAGAGCATGCCTGTTGCACCCTCAGGTTATAAGTACATCAAGTGGCCATCTGGAAAGGCCCCGAGCTGCACGAGTAAACAAGTCCCCATCCACAGGCACCGGGGAGCCGTGAGGGACTGGCCCGGGGTGTGTGCTTTTCTCGACTTCAGGGCGCAGCCCAGCAAAGAGCATCCCCAGCAAAGAGCTTCCAGAGCAGAAGTCAACTGAGCTCTCTCCTCTTCCCCAGCCGCCATCGATGCCAAGTCGGGAGAGTGGTTGCCAGCAGGACGTCAGGGAGAGCCTCACCTGCCCCCAGCGGGGGGCCCGAGCCAGCCTAGGGAGGTGCCCTGTGCCCTGGACAGTGGCGAGACCACCAGGTAGGGATGGGGAGGTATCCTGGGGAGGCTCCTCTGAGGCCCAGTGTCTGACGATGGAAGCAAAGGAGCGTTTCGCTGGGCCCTGAAGTGCGGTTCTGAGATCCTCGGGGGACTGTGGTCACCGCGCGTGATAACCTCAGAGCCCAAGGGGAGGGACCTGCCTCAGGAGAGGTATCAGCTGTCAGACCGGAAGGAGAGAAAAACTTACAAACATGCCCAAGAGACTAGTTTTAAGAACTGATAGGTAAACATGTTGGGGAGGGTTTGTGATTCGAAGTAATGTGAGGTCGGTGTCCTATCTTAGCAGTTGGCTTTGGAGGGGAGAAAGATGAACGAGATCAGTAAAATGGTTTGGCTCCGATGTCAGCTTCCTGAAACCGAAACTGGGCCTCCAAGAAGAAAATAAAAGTTCTTTTCTCTCGCTCTTTCCCAACGAGCACAAACTGCTGCTTGACGGGTTACTAGGGGTTCTTTAGAACCTAGAAAGCACTGTTTTTCTTAATCTCTCACAGGCTCCCTCTTTCAGCTCGGAGGAAGCCTGCTCAGGGGGAGGGGCCCGGCTCTGGACTCAGACCCAGCCTGTCTCCCAACCGCCGCCCACCACTTCCTCCTGGTCACAGAACGCCCTGCCGGCTGAGCGTGTCACCATAGACGAGCCAACCTCCTGCACTAAAACACTGGGCTAGAGTCATGGTGAACATGACTACGCCTTGCAGTCTCGGAAGTAGAGGGATCTTGCCACAGTGACTGTCCAGGCCTCCCGCGCCCCACCTTCCTGTAGAACAGGGAAGGACTTCGCTCGCTGTGTCTGCAGGGTCACCCTAACCTCAGTTGTGGTCACGCTCCGGCAGCAGCAGCGGCGCCTCGGGGAGCTGGGTGAGGCAGTGGGAGGGCCCGCATTCCAGGCTCCAGAGAGGCCTGAAGCCACCCACCGCCTGCAGGAGTGGCCAGGGAGTCAGAGATGACCTGCAGAAGCCCTAGCAGAGCCGGCACCCACTGGGGCAGGCAGCGACCCTGCACCTTTCTTTCCTGCTGTGTGGGGATGAGCCGGAAGGACTTTGGAACCTGCACAGGGCAGGGGGGCAGTCCTGGATGTCTCTACCCGGCCGAGGGCGTAAAAGATGGTGAGCCCGAGACCCACTGTGTGGTCACGTGCTCCGTGACTGTCTCCCGCGCTCCTCAAAGACAGAGGCCGTGAGCAGGGTGTTTGTCCCTGTGTTCCCACACCTGGCCCAGGGCAGGAGCTCAAAATAGGCGATGGATGGATCCTCAGGAGAAAGGAAGAGAGAGTGGCTCTCTCTCTGGCTTGACAACTCCTCTCTCTCTGTCTGTAGGGGGGAGGGCAGCCCCTGGCCCTGGAGGAAGATGAGTCGGCTGGGTGGGCCCTCGTTTGCGGCAGAAGGAAGGCCCTTGGAGCTCTGGGCGTGGGTCATTGGTAGACGGAATGATAGCCCTAGCCCTCGTTGCTTAGCCCCAACTTTGAGGTGGTGTAAAGATGATTGCAGCCTCGTGGCTTCCAGCAGCTGGTCTTGCTGTGCAATTGCCTTCCTAGAAAAGCCAGGAGTAAAAATGTTCGGACCTCACCATCCCACACCTCCCCACAGCCAAGTTCTCCTTTTCTTTTTTCTATCCGCTTAGCTTTGAGTAACTGTTAACCAGGCTATGAAAATGCATTTTTCTAAAAAAAGCATTTATCCCAAGAAGAGCCAAGGCCCTCTCCCGGGAAATCTGTCGGTCCAGACCTGGAGGGGCTGACCTGCACCTTGGAACGTGCAGCGTTGCTTTCCAGCCGTCACCTCTGGGAAGGTGAGGGGCCTTGCTACCCAGACTGTCCCGTGGCCTTGCCGACCCATTGGCCGCCAGCCATCTTCGGATTATGACTCAGCAACATTCCAAACACAAGTAGAGATTAAATATCTCCAGAAGCCTTTTATTGCTACTCCCTTCCAACACAATGTTCCTATTGATAAGGGAGATAATATAAGCAGGCCAGTCTTCTTTAATAAGTAATCGCCTACCTTGCAGGCTGCCTCCCAATTTACCAATATATTGAAGTTTACCTCTTACTAGGACCCAGCACCATGTGTTCCTGCAGCAGATTACGTTTTTCTAAATTGTAGGCACCTGCCATCCATGTGCTTTTTCTGCTCTGCCCTCATGCGGCCCCATCTCCTGCCAGACCGTCGCCCGTTCCTGGCTCTGGCTCCTAGCTGCCCAGACTGCTGAGCTCAACATTCTGGGGCGTTAGGGGGCTAGGGGCCACTCAGAGGCCAAGCTGACCCTTACCGACAGACGCCCATCCCCGCCTCCTACAGAGTCCTTTCCAGGGGGTCCTGATGCCATCATCCCTGCAGAGTTCAGTGACAGTGGCCAGCGCCCTCAGTCCACACCGCCACTTCCTGCAGCCCCCCAGGTGGTTTGGGGAACCTCATGGGATGGGGGGCACCTGCCAAGCTGAAGGGCGGCCCCCTGGTGTCTGCCAAAGGCCACTTTCTCCAATGCCAACGGGGGGGAGCCAGCCGAGGGAGCCTCTGCCTGAGGGTGCTCTTCCCCCAGCAGCAACGCTGCCCTGGCCAAAGGTCACGTCCCACGGCAGAGAGGAGGCTGCCTTTTAAGGTGTATTAGTTAGGATTCTCCAGAGAAAGAGAACCAACAGGAAGTGTGTCTATACAGAGATTTCTTTTAAGGAATCGGCTCCCATAGTAGCAGAGACCTGACAAATCCAAAATCCAAAAGTGATCAGATGAGACCCACCCACATTCTGGAGGGCAGTCTGCTTTACCCAAAGGCCACCTCTGAGGAGTTCCCTGGCGGTCCAGTGGTTAGGACTCTGCATTCTCACTGCCAAGGGCTCGGGTTCAATCCGTGGTCGGGAAACTAAGATCCCACAAGCCGCACAGCACGGCCAAAAAAAAAAAAAAAAAAAAGTCCACCTATTGAAATGTTCATCTCATCCAAAAAACACTTGCACAGAAATATCCAGACAATATTTGATCAAATACCTGGGTGCCATGGCCCAGCAATGTTGACCCATAAAATTAACCTGCACGTAAGGGTGTTCACACGCATTGCCAACTCGCTCTCCAAAAAGGATGGGACCCTTTCCTGGTTGCCCTGGGTTGGGAGGTTAGAGATTCCCAGCCCTGCTGCCCAGACTTTTTTCTCCCTTCACGTCTTGCCAACTCACCTCGGCTGCCTCTGACCCTGCAACTTGACCTTGCTGCCCACTGGCTCTAAGGCCCCACGGGGTGAAGCGGGCCAGCCGTTCTGGGCCTGCACGTCTAGCTCCTCCAAATCTGGCCACCCTGTTCCATGACCGTGTGATGGGACATCCCCAGGTAACCCAGGGCTGACCCTGTGCCGTTACCATTGCCGGGAATAGCCCCAGTGCTCACCTGAGTAGTTTTTACTAGTGTCTCTCAAGTATTCCTTCTTAAAGTGTAACGGGGCTACATTTAAAGATGGTCAAGATTTTTATGTTCTGTATATTTTACTGCAATAACAATGATAAAAAATATCAAAATTAGGGAGTTCCCTGGTGGTCTGGGATTCTGGGCTTTCACTGCCATGGCCCGGGTTCAATCCCTGGTCAGGGAACTGAGATCCCACAAGCCACAGGCCAAAAAAAGAAAGAAAAAAAAAATCTATATATCAAAATTAGAACAGCAAAATAGGAGAAAACATCTGAATTAAATAATAGGAAAGGAAAACCACCTCATTAGCCCGTATAAGAAGCTTCTTTGTATGTGGAAGAAGTGTCAGCAATGCATGCCTGCTTTCACACAATTGCAGTCAGACTTACGTGCTACTCTGTATTGCTCTGTTTTCAGCCTTATTCCATTCTCTCTCATACGCCTGAGTAGCCCCCATCTTCATTATTTTTAACGATTGTGTGCTCTTTCATCTGATCTATGTACCGGAATTTATGACGCCTTTGCCCTAAGGTTTTGCTTTTCTTTCATTCACTGGTAATGCATGTGGTGCTCAGAACCCGTGCTGGACACTGGGGCTCAAAGGTCAACTAGACCAAATTGCTGCTCTTAGGGAGTTCACCTGGAGGGACAATATTATGAGTGACATAAAAATAAATTTTGCTTTTTGAAGAAAAAACAATTAAAATTAAAAAAAAAGTAATAGGGCTAAATCTCCTCTATCCTTTTCAACCTGGTATGAAAGATTTCTTGTCTAACGTATGGGCGGTTTTTATGCCAGCCTCTTTTTTTTTTGCTTTATTGGAATATAGTTGATTTACAATGTTGTATTAGTTCCTGCTGTACAGCAAAGTGAATCAGTTATACGTATACATAGATCCACTCCTTTTTAGATTCTTTTCCCATAGAGGCCATTACAGAGTATTGAGTAGAGTCCCCTGTGCTCTACAGTAGGTCCTTATTAGTTATCTATTTTATATATAGTGGTGTATGCCGGTCTTTTTCTAAATTTGAATTTGGAGACTTTTCAGATATTTAAGTTTTATTTTTCTGATTATTAAAGTAATAGATTCTCAATATATAAAAAAAAAAAAGGAGGCATATAGAAATGAATCCAAAAATTATGCAGTTTCCTCCCAAGTCTCACGCCCCAGAGCCGTAACCCCCATTTAGGGGGCACTTTACCACAACTGGGCCCAGAGCACAGCCACCCTACCTTCAGAGCTGTCCTATAGAAAACAGTTTACAGGTGAGGAAACTGAGGCTCCCAAAACGCCAGCAGACTTGGTCACTCTCGTCACCAGCTAGAGAGCAGCACAGCGGGACTGAGAGTCCAGGTCCTTCCAGTGAGCACACCCTCTGGGCCCCCCACCCTCCTTCCCGGCCACTGGATCCCGCACTTCCCACAGACCTCAGTTTCAACCCCCAGCACACACCACACACGCACATGCACACACACACACTCCTCACTGCCCACTGGGAAGCCCTGCAGCCGGTCAGCATCTCCCTGTCCCAGGGGATGCAATGGGGGGACCCCCTCACTCGCCAAGCTCACAGTACCTGCCGTGCGCCCACTGTGTGCAGCCCGCAGATGGAGACACCCACTTATTGAAGGGAAGCTGGACTATAGGAGTACCTGCTACCTGCCGGGAGCGGAGCTGGCGCTGACATCAGCTCATTCAATGGTGACAACAACCCTGGGTGACAACCCGGGACTCCAGTCTTCAGAGTTATTGTCCGGAAAATGGGCGCATAGATAGCAAAGGCCCCAGAAGTCGAGGTGGGAAGAAGAATTGAGCATGTATATAGCTCAATGACAGCCAGAGAGCAAAGGGCTGGGCCGGGAAGTCACATCACTGACCCCAGCTGCGGTGGCTGCAGGTGCCGGAGGAAAGCTGGCTCCTGTCTCTGTGAAGCTGGTCCATTGGGATGGGGTCCTGAGGGTGTCTGGAGGATGGCTGGCTATAAGATCCCACTGGGTTCAGAGCTTGGCCTCACTAACTGCTTGTTATGTGTGTGACCTTGGGAAAGTTTATGAACTTAGAGCCTCAGTTTTAACATCTGAAAAATGGGGTAGTAATGCCTGCCTCACAGGATTGTTTGGGGGCTAAAAGTCACCTTCTCACTGAGGCCTTCTCGGGCTACCCCATCTAAAATCACTTTCCAATTGCTATGATAAATTAGCACACATTTAGTTACCTGAACAAACACAAATTTATTATCTTACAGTTCCCTAGGTTAGAAGTCCTACACGGGTCTCAGTGGGCTGGAATCAAGGTGTCCACTGGACAGGTTACATTCCGGAGGTCTAGGGAAGAATCTCTTTTCTGTCTTTTCTGGCTTCTAGAGGCCTCATGCCCTCCTTGGCTCGTGGCCCCTTCCACCATCCTTCAAGCCAGCAGCGTGTCGTCTCTGTGCCTTTTTTCCGTGGCCATACCTGTTCCTCTGACTCTCTTCTTCTGCCTTTCTCCCACTCTTAAGGACCCTTGTGATTACCTTGGGCCCACCCCAGTAATCTAGGATAATCTCACACCTGCAGCCTTAATTCCCTTTTGTCATGTAAGGTCCCAGGGAGTAGGACATGGACCTAACTGGGGACCATTACTCTGCCAGCCACAGCTTTCCTCGCCATTCGATCTCACAATTTAATACTCTCCCAAGTTCCCTATTCCCTTCCTTGCTTCCTCTCCTCCTTAGCATTGATTCCTCTTTCATCGTCTCCCTCCTGCCCTAAAACGTGAGCTCCGTGGGGCAGGGATTTATGGCTCTGGGTGCCCTGCTCTCCCTCACCCCCACCGCGTGCCCAGGACAGTGCCTGCCTGGCATCTATTAGTGCTTGGAAAGGGGGGTCCTTCCTTCCTCCTGTGACTTCAGATTGCACATTTTGTTCCAGGGAGTTTACACCAGGCTTCGCCTACAAGCCCCGGGCCCCCTGCAGCCCGGAGATCCTGGACCTGAACCCACCCAAGGCCAAGGCATCGGCTCTGGCCCCTCATTTCTCCTCGTGTGGCCCACAGCAGGCCAGCCGCCCCGGCTCCACGGCGTCCGCCACGAGGAGCCTGCAAAGTAAGTCAGCCTGCAGGGAAGGGCGCTGGCCTTCTGCATCTGACTGGTGCCCCTCCCGTGCCCACCGGACCAAGGCCCGCTTCCCCTCCCCGCAGGACCAGGGCCCTAGCCGGTCGCTTCCTCTGCCCCAGGGACCGGGTCTTCACTCGTCTTTCTGTTTATGAAATTGCCCTTGGCCTCAGCGGCTCATACACAGACAGGCGGAATGACACCCTCCAGGCAGTGCCACTCGGAGACAAGATCCCCCTGCGTGGGGCTTGCAGGTCAACCCTGAAATCCGAACCGGCCTTCTGGTGGGAAGCAGCCAGCAGCAGCTCAGGGCGGCCTCGAAATCAGACAGAAGCAGGTGCTTCCTCGCAGGCTGGGCGGAGGGGTCGCCCGAGGGACCGAGGGGGGTGTCCAAGGGCCCCCCTCTGTCCCTGGGGTCCCCCTCCTGCCCTTTTACTAGCGGTAAAGACCGCTTCTCTGTCCCCTGCCTGTCGGCTACTTGACCACACGCCTCCACTCCCCAGCTGAGCCCGTAACTTTCTAAAGGGCTTTACTAAAAATGAGGGAAAACAAAAGAGAAACCGAACGAAAGAACGTCAAGCGGCACAGAATCAGTCACTCTCAGGATGTATGCAGGCCTGCGGCCGGCCCCTTCCCTTCCTGGCGCGGCCCTGGGCGCTCTGGCCAGCCGGGGAGCCGTTGGGCTGGGAGCGTGTAAATGGGCCGAGGCTGGGAAGCCCGCGGGGCCCTCCCCCTTCTTGCAGCGCCCCTCTGCTGGGAAACACACGCGGGGCCCCAGCCCGGCCTCCCCACCGCGGTGCTTCCGCACACAGGTCCGGAGGAAATGCCGGCGAGTACCGGGGTGGGGGGGCGGGGGCGGCGGCCAGGAGAGGGGCAGGCAGGCCGCCCATCCCTGCCCGGCCTCCGGGCTGCAGCAGGCCGGGCGCCCCTGCTCTCGTAACCACGGTGGCAGCACCCGGCCGCGGACGGGCTGGCCGGCGCACGGGGTGGGTAGCAGCAGATACGCGTCCCTCGGCCTCGACAGACCCAGGCGCGCGGCCGGCGGAGCTCACTGAGTCCCCGCACCGGGCAGCCTGCTTCCTGTAAGGAACGAGCGTGGCCGCCCGACTCAGGCCCTGGCCGCAGAGCAGGTGACCCGGGAGGGAAGGTTCTCCTGTTGAAAGGAGGGCTTGTGGGGGACAGACGGGGCTCTGTGCTGAGACCGGCCTGGCGCTGGCAGCTTGCCTAGATTTTCTTCTCCAGGCGGCCAGTCTTCCAGGAAGTGAGGCTGGGTTCTTCCCCGGTGTCACCATCCCGTTGCCCAGTGACCAGCCAACTTCCTGCCCTCAGCCAGCCAGCAGCTGCAGGTGACAGATGTGAAGAGACAGTTGTCAGTGAGCCGCCAGGTGGCTTCAGGGGCTGAGGGGGACAGCCCTCCAGGCATCCAGGACCAGGCCCACCACAGCCCATGCCCCAGGGTCCTGCCACCGCCCTTCCTGCCCGCCCTCCCCCTGGCACCCAGCTGGGGGGGGGGGCAGCACAGCCAAATCCATGAGCCCGTCCATCTCGTCCATCTCGGGAGCTTCTGCGGAGGAGCCGGAGCCAGACATCTCGGCCGGAGACGGGACCCTGGCCTCGGCGGAAACTGGCCCCCTCACCCAGACCGAGTATGAGGGAACAGAAGGGACTGAGAGTAACAGAAACTCATTCTCAAGCCCGCTGCCTGAGCAGCAGACTTCGTATTTTCTTCCTCTTTTAAAATCTGGTAAGAATGTGGTGTGTTCCCCTCTCTGGCTGGGAATATGGCTATTCCAAGGCAGCCCCGTGCTTCTGCACGTGTGTTTTAAGGACTCAGAGCGCTGACCAGTTTAAAGCCATTTCCCTCCCTCCATTAAGACCATAAGCACAAATAGTGCCGCAGGCAGTGTGACTGTCCCCCGCTGGTGGAGGCCTGTACTCGCTTCTTGCCGAGGGTGCCCTCAGGGCCCACGTCTGAGGACAGAGGAAGAAACTTCACTGCAGAGCCAGGAATGTTACTCAAGCTAGTCGCAGGGTCTGTCCTCTTCTAAAACACAAATATTGAAATAAAATTATCAGTATTTAGATGGTACGTGTGTGTGTGAATAAAATCACATGCTGCCCCCCAGGCAGTCCGTCTGCCCTGGCCATGCCCATTAGTGGAGACATTACTGTGGCCCCACTGGACGTAAATAAAGGATAAGCACTGCGTTTTTCATGGGCCTTCTGACTCCTCAGGAGAGCGGGCAGAGAGGTAAACGGGAGAATGTTGGAGCAGGCAAGAGGCCAGGTTGCCCCTGTGATGACTGTAAACACATCATGGGCCAGGACCCTGGGTTAATCTCGCAAGGTCTTGGCAGTGGTGCCAGGCTGGGCACATTAGAACTCTGTGGTCGTGTCACTGGCCCATCTTGATTCTCTGGAAATGCGTGAGCCCCTCTCTGTTCCTGGGGAAGGAGGCTGTGTGGAACACTGCCCTGCCTTCTTGGGAATGTCAGCCTCCAGGTCCTCTGAACTCCTGGCTTGACCTCTGAAGGAATAAAGAGAAAACACGAACACTTCTCTCAGTGTTGTTGATACGGACAAACAGGAGGAGGAGAGACTGGGTCCCTGAAATGGAAGCGCTCCGCGGTGAAACGTTGAAAAGGCAGAGAGTGTTTGCTGATGAACAGCAGAGGAGCATCATGGAAAAATCTCTCCCATTCTCTCCAGCACTGTCCACTCCCTTCAGATTCCTCAGGTGCCACCAACTGGCACAGCCGTGCCCTGCCTTGGCGTGGGAGAAGCCCTGTCTCCAGAATCCAGAGGGAGTGGGCGGCTCATCTGTTACCACCCATAGCCTCCCTGATGCAAGGGGAACTTCTCTTTCTCCTCAAGCCTGCAGATGAGCTCAAGTGCGATTTGTAAATGTCTGGCCATTTGGGATAAAAAAACAATGTGGGCAAACTACACTGAGGTCACCAGCAGTGGTCTGGGCGGTTCCCTGGGGACTAAACATGGCCTCGGCCTCTGGGAGGGCCCTCTTGCAGACACACACTTCCACATCCCAAGGCTGATGGCACAGAAGAGACTTTGTAAAATACCAATGATTTATGCGTAAATATTCTAGCTCTCTGCTGCCCTAATGGGAGGTGGATATAAACACTGTCTACGGGGTGGGGTGCGGGGGGGAAATCAAATATACAAAACCGAAACCAGAACGTTTTCACAGGTCATCTGGAAACCAAATCATGCAGCTCTGAGGATTTGCCCATGAAACCTACTCAGGGAAGACGTGGAGAGGAGTCCACGGAACTTTGGAGAAATGGGCCTTCGGGAAGAGTCCTTCTGCCCCTGAAAGCTGATCCCAGCTCTCTGGTTACTGGCCCCTTAATTTCTCCTGAGTAGGACTTGATCTCATTTGCTTCATTCACAACAAGTGTAAAAGTCCAGCAACTGCTTAAATTATGACCCTTGGTGGGAATATAATAGGCAGGTAGAGGTTTGAGATCTAGTCAGATACCAGGGCTCACGCGGTAGGCTGGAAAGTATTTGGCCCAAATCAAAGGAGCTAAAAAAAAAAAGCACAAGTAAATAAGATTAACACAAAAAATCCATGACAAAGTATCCAACTTATACTAAAAACAGAATCTGGGGTTTCCCTGTTGGCACAGTAGTTAAGAATCTGTCTGCCAATTTAAGGGACAGGGGTTCGAGCCCTGGTCCAGGAAGAGCCCACATGCCGTGGAGCAACTAAGCCCGTGCGCCACAACTACTGAGCCTGCGCTCTAGAGCCCACAAGCCACAACTACTGAGCCCACGTGCCATAACTACTGAAACCTGCGTGCCTAGAGCCCGCGCACAGCTACGAAGAGAAGCCCCCGCTCACCGCAACTAGAGAAAGCCCACGCACAGCACTGAAGATCCAACACAGCCAAAAATAAATAAATTTATTTAAAAAAAACAAACAGGATCTGACCACATGCTTCTGTGGCCCTGCCTTGCTTGCAGAACCTTAATCCCAGCCCCGATTCCGATAAAGCTTTACTTACAAAAATAGGCAGCCAGCCCACGAGCCATAGTTTGCTGAATTGCATTAAAATACCATGTATCTTGAATCCGGGGGCACCGCTTACATTTTGTGTGCGAGGTGAATGCCTCACTGGCCTCGCCTGGGATCTGGGGAGATCCTCCTGGGGCCTCCCAGGGTGCTAATAGTACAGCCTCGTGGCCGAGGGGCTGGGCCTGCCTGCCTGACCATCTTCAGCTCTCCAGACCCTGTGGGGAGTTGTTCTAAGGAGTGACGCAGTTCACTTTTGCACATAACAAACTACCCCCAAAACTTAATGGCATAAAACAACAATTTATTAGCTTCACAACTGTGGGGATCAGCAATGGAGGCTGGACCCAGATGGGCAGCTCTCTCGGGCTTGGATGGACCCAGCTGATCAGAGGGCAGTCAAGGGCCTCACTCATGTCTGGCAGTTGGCTGCGGGCTGGGTCCTGGGTTTATCCTCCAGCAAGTTAGCTCAGGCTCGTTCACATGGTGGTCTCAGGGCAACAGTTGCAGTGAGAGAGATCAAACCCACGTGCTGTTCAGGTTTCTACCTGCGTCACGTTTGCTGCTCTCCCATTGGCCAACACAGGTTACATGGCCAAGGCCAAATCTGTGCAAGAGGGACCGACAAGGACCCAGAAACAAACCCGACAGGTCTGCGACAATCTACCATAGAGAGGGTGTTCAGAACTTACCTCACGCCTCAGAACCAAATCTTTCAGGATGGTTTTTCCACCGTGGCATAAACTTCCCATTTTAATTCAGTTCAACAAACGTATCCTGTGGGGCTGCTCTGCACTGGGTTGTGGAGTGTTGTGATTTTGTTAAATTAACGTTGCTTAGGAGCCCCGGTGAAGGGAAAGTGCAACAGAGAAGTACCTCCGGGGGAGGTACACGGCTCTCCTGGGGTCAGGGACGGGACACACGGGGAGGTCCTGGGAGGTGGGGGAGACTATATATCACTAGGCCCTTGGGGAAGTCCTATCAGGAACTTACTCTTACCTCTGAGCTGCAGGCTGTTCCTGGGCCACGCATTAGCGAGAGGGCTGGGGTCAGTTCAAATCCTCTGCGGCCTCACTGAGCCACACGGCAGATGCTGCAGCAACATCGCAGAGTAGCTTGGCTAAACTCGCAGCAGGAGACAAGCTTCCACTGGCCTGTGAGTTGCTATCCATCTTCTAGGAAGAAGTCCTGGCCTTTGCAGACAGCCACAGTTCAGGGCAGGGCACCAGCACCAGACTGAAGTGATGGGCAGATTTCTAGGAGGAGCTTGTAGAATTCGCAGAAAGTCAGGCCTAGAGAGACCTACACAGACTCGTCTCTTTAAGGTGTCAGTTGAAGCCTGGGAATGGATGGGATCTCAGAGGAGGGAACTGGAGAAATAAGAAAACTAGGGCAGAACCAGGGGTGAGAGAAAGAAGAGTGGCTGGTGCAGGAGACAGTCTCCAGGGAGGAGCCAGGCTGGGAGCACATGCTCCAGAACCCGGGGAGGAAAGCAGTGCGTGGAGGATGCCCACCACGGTCAGAGCTGGAGGAGGGTTGGGCTGCCTGAGGACACCTTCCAGAGAGCGGTGCTGGGCCAGGGGTCAGCCTGGCCCCGGGAAAAAGCTGAGCCAACGAGTTGGATGCTAGAGGCTTTGAGGTCAGTGGGGTCACCTGGAGAAGGACGAGGGGCCAAAGTGATGGCGTGAGCTCTAAGAGGGGCAACTGGAGCACAGGCCACGGAGCAGTGATCTTGAGGAGTGCTGGGTCCAGGCCCTGGGCCAGGTCCCACCTGGGCAGGAGGCAGTGGTGTCCTGTAGTCAGTTTGTGCCCACTCGCTAAATGTTCAGGATTTCTATGAGCTGGTGGTAGCACAGTCATTTTCAAAGCTTAAATTTTATAAACTTAAAATTAAATAATTTCTATTAAAAACAAAGGTAATAAATACTCAAAACTCATCCCTTCCTAGTTTTACTGTTTATATTGTCTACATTCTGGAGGATACATACACCTGTTGTATTTGTAGGAGGGAGATACACTATAATGCCGCCTACTCTGCACCCCTTCACAAGTCTGGGTTCAGTGACATCACTTTGGTAGCTTGAAACTGGCTGTGATGGGGACACTTACACCACAGAAAGTGACAAACGCTACAAACCAGGCTTCCCCCGGGCCCCAGGAGCAGAGCCGGTTGTTAAGGCGTGTGCAAGGTGCAGCCTGGGGCAGAAGGTTGGGTGGGTCAGGGGCAAGTTGGAAGGATCAGGGCAGAGTGTGCCCCCTAGAACGGCAAGGGGGACACGTGGCGGGGACAGGTGGTGGCTACACCACTTCACTTCCAGACCTTTGCCCTGCAGGAGCTGACATGGAGCCTTGCTCCTGGGTCACGTGATAACTGAGGGTGATATCTGGTCACTGGGGGTGCCCTTGAACACTTTCCCTCTTGACACACTGCTGCTGATTGCACTTGCGTTATCTCTGTGCCACCTAGAAACACAGCCGCCATGTGTGCTTAGGGGTACGGCACTGCTGCTGCCTCCCAGTCACGGTGGCGGGCCACCCTCCCAGAGAGTCAGGAGGGCTCCCCAGATACACTCCTAGGGCTTTGTGTTCTGATTCTGAAACACCCAGGTGGGAACACTGACAGGGCTGAGGGGGAGATAAGTGTGGATGCCTTCCTCACGTCAGCGGGTTCCCAGGCTGCACTCAGGCCAGGCTTGAACCCAGGCAACAGCATCTTCAAGGGGGAAGCCAGGCTGAGGGTCCCAGTGACTTACAAGTGCAGAGGGGCAGGGTCTGGGCGTACTGGGGACCTGGCTGCACCGGCAGAAGGCAGGCATAGAGCCTGGATAAATTGCCGAAGCCAGAAGCAAGAAGAGTGCAGGCGGAAGTGGCTGGGACGTGAACTGGGGGACACTAGCGCCAGGCCAAAGGCCAGTCTTCCAGGGCCGCCCTGGGGAGCAGCATGACTGGAGGGCTTGGGGCCTCCTGGGCGCCCCGTGGCCCCGGGGCTTGAGGGTCGATTAATGTTTTGGTGTGGGGTTCCCAGCTGGGCCATCTTCAGGGGGACCCAGTTTCTGAGCCCAAAGCCCCACAGATGAGGCCCTAGTTGCCCAGGGCAGAGGAGCCCAGAGACGGGGGGGAGCGTTGGGCGTGGGCTCCCGGGTAGTGATACAGTGACCAGGACTTTCCGTCCACAAAGGGCATGGAGTAGGGGGCAAGTGGAAAAACACAAAAATCAGGCAAAAGAGAAGGATTTCTGAGCTTTTGGGGGCCCCCGGGGAGGGACACCTGGAAATAGGGAGGTGGGAACCTGGCTCTCACTGGACCACCTTGGAACCCCAAGGAGACCGACTCCCCCATCACCAGAAAGGGGGCCAAGCCAGGCCCGGCCAGTCCCTCCTCTGAGCAGCCAGGGAGCCTGCACCCTTGTTGTCCCGGTGACTGCAGAGCGTAGGGAAGGATGGAGTGACATTTCCATTACAATGACTTCAAGGAGGATCAGGTACTAAGAAAGGTGCAGGGGGGCAGCTGGCAAGGGAGAGCCTTGACCGAGAGGCTGCAGAGGCACCACCAAAGCTGAGGTGTAGGGTGGCGTCTCCCAACAGCGACATGGCTTTAAGGCGTCGTGACTGCCGCACCATCCGTGGGGCCGTCCCACCTGTGTCTGGTATTCCTTGGTGATCAGAAACTCGGGTGCTGCCACGGGATGCCTGAGCAGACCTCCCTCCAAGTAGGGGCCTCTCCTCATCCCGCCCTCACCACATGGTCCCAATGGAGATCCCATTCTCTGCCTTGACCCTGGCCCCCCTGGAGTCATGCGGGGGGGAGGTGGACTTGAGCCACGCCAGTCAGACCTGGGGGCCCCTTTCCCTCTGGCTGGCGAAGCTGAGATGCCGGCCGCGTTCCCTCCTGCAGGAGGAGAGAAGGAGGCACCACTGAGGAGGAAACAGAGGTGAGATCCCTGGACAGAGTCCCGCTTGCAGCCATCTCCAGCAACACCCCGATCCTTCCTGCTCATCTGGGCCAATAAATCACCGATAACTCCCTGCCTTTTTGATTGTGTGTTTAATGATTCTTCGTGTTGGGTGTCACTTACCATCAAGCCTACGATTTGAAGCAGTGACCTACCCGCTTAGACTCAGGCTGCTGGCAGGTTCTGCCGGCCACATCGCTCCCAGCCTTCCTTCAAAACCCACCTTCTCTTAGCGGCTGGGGAAAAGCGTCGCTAGCTCTGCTTCTGATTATTTTCATAGGCAACTGCCCTCCCACCCAGCCACGTGCTCCCCGCTCTGGCCCACAGGAAGTGTGGCCCGATGCTGTGGCTCGTCCCCTTCCGCCTCAGGTCTCTTCAAGGAAACGTCGTTTGGCTGGGTCCCTTGTGATTCTTGAGAGAACAATTTTCCACCTGCACTGTTTTTTCCAAATGGTGAGGGTCCCCTCTGTGATGTGTGTAAATGTAAGACTAGGAGGGGACAAGAGAGGTGACCATGAGGCCGGGTGCGGGGAGTCAGCAAAGGGACCAAGGGTGATGCTGCAGTGCTAAGCTCGCGGTCTGCTGGGGACTAGACTCCCTCCACAGCCTCGGTCGTAAGGGTCAGGGGTCCTGCAAGGATTCGGAGGTCATCATAAGGCAGGAGCAGCAGGAGGCCAAACAAACTGGACCCAAAAGTCAAGGTCATAGTTGTGGTTAAATACATCTTCTCAGAAACTCAGTCTGGCTCAGGGATAAAACACACTGCCATCTTTTTCCTGCACGGTGGTGTGGCTAACAAAAAAGGTTTCTGCCAGAAGGTAAGGTACCGTGACTACTGCCTAGGGGGGGTCAGGCAGGCACTGAAATGCCTTCACTGCTGTTTCTGGCCCCCTGGAATGGCTCTGGCCTTTTCCCCTCTCTCTGTGCCGTGGAGCAGACCTCCCAGTGCTGGGCTCCTGGCTCAGACCCCCCACGCCCTCACTCACGCCTCCATTGGTCAGCTTCTGCTGTTACAGCATCAGATCCAGGCTGGGTTTTCTTTTCTCCTTTGTTGGTTCTCCAACATCTATAATCAGTGGCTCCCCCGTACCTGCAGCGACCCTCCCATGTTAAGGAAAGGTCTTGGGTCCCACTCTCCAGAATCATGGGGCCCCCGGCTCTGAAAATGCTTTTGTCCACTCCTGTCCCTCACCCCACCCCTCACAGACCCGCTTCCTCCCAGCGCTTCTCAGGTCTCATCTTTCTGGGGCTCCTGCGAATCTTCCAGCCCCTGCTCCAGCCGGATGACAGTTCAGGAAGATGGGAGGGCACCAGGGACTTCACCCAGCGACAAGAGGGTCTAAGCAGAAAGGCACGGAGGGAACCTCCCCTCTGTCCTGGCGCCTCTGGCTCCATAAACTGAGAATCGAGATGGTATCCTGTGTCTAAGGTGGGCCTCAAACCAAGACCAAACCGATCCAGAACTGTGGTCCACGCACGACTGGGCCAACATGGCTTGAACCACAAATCCCAGAGAGAGGAAACTTCCAGTCAGAGAAGAAATGATTCCGCCAGGGTCTCCCCTCCCCGTTTTGATGGGGAGAGCAGGATGGGGTGGGGAATGGGAAAAGAGCTGCCACTCAGAAGTGGGGGCTGGGAGGACCCCTGAAGACAAGGCCTCCCTTGGCCCCCTGGCTTCTCTGGAAGTGGATCAGCTCAGTCTTCCACGGCCAAAGGCCTTGCTCTCCTGCAGGGGTCCGTGGGAAATAGGGTGGGAAGGGGCGTTAAGCCCAGCTCTCCCGGTCCTGCTGGAAGCTTCCTTGGTCAAGCAGGACTGGGTGTGAGGTTTCACCTTCCCAAAGCAGCCTTAGCTGAAAGGGAATGGGAAAAGTCAGCACGAAGGCGAGCCTCGCGGTTTCATTCCTTCCATGTCCGAAGCCCGAGGGGGACGCCGCACAGGCGGCAGCTGCCTACAGTCCAGACACCTTTGGCACACAAAGTCACTGTGCCTCTGCCAACCCTGGACAGAATCACATCGTCCCCTTATCCCTGGCTGAGGGATGCTCTCCCACAGTGCCCGGAGCAGGCTGGGGTCTCCACTGGGGCAGGGGTCCAGGCCCCTGAAATGTGTATCACACCGCGTCTGTGTTATCACTTTCTAGGCAGAGTCCGGCTTCCTGAGACCCTGCCCTGTGCTGGGGGGAGGGTAGCAGGACCAGCAGCCAGGTGATGGAGGGGCTGAGCGTATCGCCGGCCCAGGCTGGGGTCAAGGGGCCCACACCCTGGAGAAGGACGGCCCCGCGGACTCCCAGGGAGCGGTTAGCCCCCAGGAGACACAGGCTGCTCCTTCCTCCCTGTCCCTGGCCGACAGCCCACATGTGCCTGCCCTTCCCCACACACCCCCATTCCTCCTTGGGCCTCTGCTGGGACACCAGCTCCCAGGAGGCCTTTCTTACCCCTCCCCCTCCCCCCCCCCCCACCCCGTCACAGCACAGACATCCTGGAGGTTTTTGCCGGGAGCTCTGGGAGGGCAGGGAGGGCCTCTCCCCAGTGTCCTGTGGGGTGGGCACAGCACACCTGAAGGTGCAGGATTCACCGGCGCAGGGCCAGTGGCCTGGAGTCAGCATCCCGAGAGCACCAGGGCCCTGGCTCTCGGTCCAGGGCTCCCCGCTGGAGCTACTCCTGGCTGGGCCTCAACTCTCCTCCCTGCAAACCACAAACACCCTCAGGGAGCCCGTGTCTAGTACTGCTGCTGCTGCTTTTTAACGGTTTTACTGAGGTGTCATCAACATACAATCAACTGTAAATTGTCTAACGTACAATGTGATCAATTCGGATGCGTGTAAACACCCATGAAACCACGCCACAAGCAGCAGAGTGAAGAGACCCATCACCCCCAAAGGCTTCCTCTGGCCTCTTGGAACCTCTCCCGTCTCCTCCCCCCACCTCTAGGTGACTGATTTTTCTGTCATTAAAGGCAGGCTTGTATTTTCCCAACTTTTACGTACACACTAGAATCATACAACAGGTATTCTTTCTGGTCTGGCTTCTTTCACTCAACATAATTATTTTGAGATCTATCCCTGTTGTGGTGTGTATCAGGAATTTAGTCCTTTTTATTACTGAGCAGTGGTCCATTTTATAATATCACCATTGGTTTATTTAGCTACTAAAAATAAAGATGCCGTGAGCATTCAGGTACAAGTGTTTGTAGGGACTAAGGATTGTTTCTCTTTGATAAATACTTAGGAGTGGAATGGCTGGGTCATGTGATAAGTATATGTTTAACTTATTAAGGAACCATCGAACTGTTTTCTGAAGGTGTTGCAACAATTGACATTCCCACCGCCAGTGGACGAGAGTTCCAGGGGCCCCGCATCCTCAGGAACACTCGATGTGCTCAGACTTGGTAATTCAGACCTTCTAATACACTGTAAAAGGATCCCCCCATCTAGTTAATTAACAGCCATCACTTCACAGAGTTATTTATTTATTTATTTGGTGAGAACATTTAAGTTCCACTCTCAGCAAGTCACAAGTATACAATACAGTGTTATCAACTCTAGTCACCATGTTTCACCTCAGATCTTTAGACCTTATTTATCTTTTGTTTTTTGCTGCTGCACTGCACAGCTTGCAGGATTTTAGTTCCCTGACCAGGGATCGAACTCAGGCCCACAGCAGTGGAAAGGCGGAGTTCTAACCACTGGACCGCCAGGGAATTCCCCTTATCTATCTTATAGCTGAAAGTCTGTACCCTTTTATCAACCTCTGCCTATTTCCCCCACCCCCAGCCCCTGGCAACCAATTTTCTGTTTTTATGTGTTTGACTTTTTTCTTAGATTCCACATATAAGTGATAACATGCAGTATTTATCTTTCTCTGTCTGGCTTTTTCACTTAGCATAATGCACTCAAGGTCCATCCATGTTGTCAAAAATGGCAAGATTTGGGCTTCCCTGGTGGCGCAGTGGTTGGGAGTCCACCTGCCGATGCAGGGGACACAGGTTCGTGCCCCGGTCCGGGAAGATCCCACGTGCCATGGAGCAGCTGGGCCCGTGAGCCATGGCCGCTGAGCCCGCATGTTCGGAGCCTGTGCTCCACAACGGGGGAGGCCACAACAGTGAGAGGCCCGCGTACAGCAAAAAAATAAAAAAGAAATAAAAATGGCAAGATTTCCTTCATGGCTGAATAATATTCGTGTGTATGTGTGGGGTGTGTGTGTGTGTGTGTGTGTGTGTGTGTGTGTGTGTGTGTGTGTGTGTGTATCTCACATCTTCTTTATCCATTCATCCATTGACAACCGCTTAGGTTGTTTCCATATCTTGGCTATTGTGAATAATGTTGCAGTAGACATGGGTGTGCAAATATCTCTCTGAAACACTTTTTTCATTCCCTTTGGATATATACCTAGAAATGGGGTTGATGGATCATATGGTAGCTCCTTTTTTAATTTTTTGGAGGAACCTCCATATTATTTTCCATAGTAGCTACACCAATTTACATTCCCACCAAAAGCACACAAGGGTTCCCTTTTCCCCACATTCTCACCAACACTTGTTACCTTTTCCTCTGTCCTATAAGAGCCATCCTAACAGGTATGAGGTGATATCTCATTGCAGTTTTGACTTGCATTTCCCTGATGGTTAGCGATGTTGAGTACATTTTCATGTACCTGTTGACAATTTGGATGTCTTCTTTGAGAAAATGGCCATTTTAAAATCAGATTGTTTGTTTTTTTTGCTGTTGAGTTGTTTGAGTTCGTTATATATTTTGGATATTAACCCCTTATCAGATATATGATTTGCAAATATTTTCTTCCATTCCGCAGGTTGCCATTTCATTTTGTTGATGGTTCCTTTTCTGTGCAGAAACTTTTTAGTTTCATGTAGTTCCACTTGTTAATTTTGCTTTTGTTGCCTTTCCTTTGGTATCAAATCCAAAAAAATCCCAAAAGTTGCCAATACTCATGTCAAGGAGATTACCCCCTATGTCTTTTTCTAGGAGCTTTATGGTTTCAGGTCGTAATCCATACAAGTCTTTAATCCATTTTGAGTTGATTTGGGGTGTGGTATAAGAGAGGGGTCCAGTTTCACTCTTTTGCATGTTGCTAACCAGTTTTCCCAACACCATTTATTGAAGAGACCATACTTTCCCCACTGTATATTCTTGGCCTTGGCTCTTTTGCTGTAAGTTAATTGACTACATATACATAAATTTACTTCTGGGCTCATTATTTGGTTCCATTGATCTTTTGTCTGTTTTTGTGCCAATACCATACTGTTTTGATTACTATAGCTTTGTAATATAATTTGAAACCACAAGTGTAATTCCTCCAACTTTGTTTATCTTTCTCAAGATTGCTTTGGTTATTTGAGGCCTTTTGTGGTTCCATACAAGTTGTAGGGTTGTTTTTTCTATTTCTGTGAAAAATACCTTTGGAATTTTGATAGTAGAGCCCTGGGAGTATAGCCAGTTAAGAACTGTTTGTTTGTTTGTTTGGTATAGTCTGGCTTTCGGGGCTAGGTGTTTGGGGGACTCTTCCCTCGGGTGGAAGTTTTAGAATTTGGCACACTAGACTGGGGTCCAAACCCTCCACCCCTGAGAGAGAAGCTGGGAATTGTGAGTCCCCTCCTGGTACATGTCACTCTACCAGGGGTGGAGTATATGGCAAGAGTGTGTCTCAGCCTTTCCTATCCTTTCAATGTAGGTTTTTTCCCCTATTTTCTCGATGTGTAGTTGTCACTCAGCTAGTTTCTGGGTTTCTTTCAGAAAGAACTGCTCCATGTGTCGACATAGATTTGGTGTGTTCCTGGGAGGAAGTGGGCTCAGGCACCTCCTATGTTGCCACCTTGGACCACAACTCCCTATGTCTATTGACCCTGCCAACCTTCACAAGTATTGACTAAGTCACCATAGAAAATTCTCAGATAAGTCACTCATCCCTGTCTCTCAGGCGCTGGACCTCTCCCCAGTGACATCAGCCCTGCTGGGTGAGGAAGGGGCAAAGCTGGGCCACCTGAGCTTCTGGGCAAAGTCCAGAGTCTTTGCTTGTGGGTGGGTGACAAAAACAACCAACAAAAAATTATTGGCCCCTGTAACCAAATCAGGGGAGGCAGGTGGCACTAGTTCTCAGGCCCTATTTTATCTTCCTAATACTACAGTAACCAATTACCACAAATTTAGCAGCTCAAAATTTATTCTCTCACACGTCAGTAGGTCAGAAGCCCAGGGTGGCTCAGCTAGTTTCTCTGCTCAGAATTTTACAAGGTCAAAATCAAGGTGTTGGGGCTTCCCTGGTGGCTCAGTGGTTGAGCATCCGCCTGCCGATGCAGGGGACGTGGGTTCGTGCCCCGGTCCGGGAAGATCCCACATGCCGCAAAGCGGCTACGCCGGTGAGCCATGGCCGCTGAGCCTGCGCGTCCGGAGCCTGTGCTCCACAACGGGAGAGGCCACAACAGTGAGAGGCCCGTGTACCGCAAAAAAAAAAAAAAAAAAAAAAAATCAAGGTGTTGGTGGGCTCTTATTGGGAGGCTCTGGGAAGAATATGCTTCTAAGCTCATTCACACTGTGGGCAGAATCCAGTTCCTTTTGGCTGCAGGATCGAGGTTCCCGAATCCTTGCTGGCTGTTAACTGGGGGCCACCTGCAGCTCCCAGGGGCCTCTCTGGTCTCTAGGCTCCAAGTGGATCCCTATATTTCACAACCAGTAAAGGCACGTCAAATGCCTCTCACACCTAGAGTCTCTCTGATGCTCCCGTCTGCTTCCAGCCAGAGAAGGTTCTCTGCGTTCAAGGCCTCTCATGATTAGATTGGGCCCACCTGGATAATCCAGGCTAAACACCCTATTTCCAGGTCTAGAACCTTAATTACATCTGGATCCTTTTTGCCTGTTTCCTAATATGGTAACAGGTTCTGAGGGTCAGGGCAGGAACAGCTTTGTGGGAGGGGCAATACTTTGCCAACCACAGGGCCTCTAGATCCAGGATTCCGGCCCTGTTTCTCTGTTTGCTGTGCGTGTTGTTTGTTGTTGTTTGTGAGCGGGGCACAGGGTGCATGAGCACACCACTTCCCCAATATGTTCAGAGCCACGCTCTCAAAAGCCTGGTGACCAGAGAGGAAAGGGGTGTCCCTCCCCAGGTTCCACTCCCCAGGGCAGAGTCCTGACTGGCCCAGTTTAGGTCACAGGCCCACGCCTTGGACCAAGCATGCTGTCAGGGCAGGAGGGGGCATAAGAGACTGACTGGCCCAGCCTGGTTGAGAGCCCACCCTGAGACCAGAGGGAGGAGGTCTGTTACCAAAAGAAGGGAGGGGTGCTGGGTACAAAGCCCAGAACAGATTTGGTGACCATTGTCACATGAAGCCCACTCTTGGACCCCTTCTCCAAGGCTCACGGCTCAGCCCTTTACCGTGCTAACTGCAGTTCTGCAAGGCCCATCGTGTTATTAACCCGTCTTTACCGAGACCCGGTCCCAGCTCTGCCATTCACCAGCAGGCTGACTTTCCTCTGGGCCTCAGTTGTTCCTTCGGTAAAATGGGAATAATGAAACCCCATTTCTGGCCAAGCTCTCTAGGGCTGCTAGGGAAGCAGGTGGGAGGGTATGTGTGTGAAGAAGAGTCTTTGTCAATGTGGAGAGGCCTTTGACCAGAGCCTAGGAGGGACTTCTGGGGCTCTGAGTCTCGGCCAGAGTCTCAGTGGTCCCTCTGGCTCTGGCCCCTCGGTGGTAGCAGCACCAGGCCAACAGCTACCCGGCGGGCTGTGGTAGGAGCAGGGCTGCCCAGAATGCACCTGGCCAGGCTCTGGGCCATGAAAAGGCAGCCATTCAGGGCTTGGACAGGGGCCGGGTGACGAGAGACAGGGAGCCCTGTGCTTCGGAGAGGAGGGAGGCCTCCCGGTGGGGCTGAGCTGCCAGGCCGGGGAGGGCAGGCCGGCTCACAGCCGAGGGGGGGCGCCGGGGAAGGAAGACTAAGCTAGTGTGTTTGAGGCCGAGGGGCTGAAAGGAGGCTGTGTGTGCCCAAGCCGGCCGCCTGGCGGGCGGGGATGTGAGTCATTGATGGCCTGGGGGGAGGGGCACCCAGCTGTCCAGGATGAGAGGGCACAATGCCCACCCTCGTGTGAATGCGTGTCAGTGTGAACTTGAACGTGCGTGCTGGGGGTGGGGCGGGAGCCCTGCAGATCTGTCTGGACCTCCCAAGGCTCCCTGGGGTGGGCACACCCCGTCATCCTCTGAATACGGCTGTGGCGAGACTGGCCTCGTCTGTGCCAGGGTCTCCTCGAGGCAGCCAATGCTGGTAATTCACGCCCTCTGTTACTCAGCCAACGGCATCGGTGCCTCCCCCACCCTGTGCCGCCAGGAGAACAGAAAGGCCTGCCCCTGCTCTTGGTTGTGGTGGGACAGGTGGAGGGGGGACAGACAGACACACATGATGCCAGCCAAGAGAGGGAGCACCTACTCCAAGGAGGGGGACATTTGAGGTGGGTTTTGAAAGATGAGCAGAAGTTCACTCGATGCAGCAGGGGGGAGAGCATTTGAGCAGAAGGAAGCTGGAGCCTTGGTGAAGGAGAGAGGAAGGCCAGGGCAGCTGGAGTAGGGATGGGAGGTAGACTCGGGTGGTGCAAAGGGCCTGTGGTCAGTAGCTGGAGGTTTCTGGAGGTATGGGTGGGCATAGGCTTGAGGACCTGCAGGAGATCAGAAGAGGCCACTCAAGGATGCAGTAGGGAGCTGCCTGGTGCGGAGCCCATTCTCAAAGGCCTGCCGAGCAGGGTTTCGCTGGTAGCAGATGAGCTGGTTGGGGGAAGCCCCTCCCACCTGGACTTGTGTGTGTGTGTGTGAAGGTGTGTGTGCATGTGTGATGAGTATCTGGCTGTGTCTATGGGTGAGTCTAGGTGTGTGTATGTGCCTCTCTCTGTGGAAGTGTGTGTCTCTGTAGGTGTATAAGTGTGTCTGCGTGTATTTCTTACCAGGTGTGCATGTATCTCTTGTGTGTATGAGTGTGTATGACTATGACTGTCATGCCAAACATGCTTGCTTCTGTGTGTGAATGTGTCTGTGTCTGAGTGCTGTGTGTCTCTAAATACGTCCGTGTGTTCATGCCTGTCCCTGGGTGTGTGTGTGTGTGTCTGGGTCTGTCGCTTGCTTGCCTGCGTGGCTCTGTGTGTGTCTGCTGTGAGTGCCCACCACGACCTGCCCACAGCAGCCTGGGGCTCAGCCCAGCTGCCCTGTGTCCAGGGCAGCATCCGGGGAGTGTGCCTCTCGTTCCCGCCCAACTTCTTCACAGGCCGCCCTGACCCTGCTCCTGGGCCTGTTTCAATTGTGGCTTCTCTCTCGTCTGACCAGCTCCACCCACATGTGACTGGCTCCCACCCCTACAAAGGCCAGGGTGGCTGCAGCTGCCCCCAGGCCAGCCAGTGGGGGCCCAGGCACAGGAAAGGAGAGGCCAGCCCCGCAAGGGGGCTGTGCCCATCCCCCCAGTGGCCAGCCTGGAGAGAAGGACTTGTCAGGAAAACATTTACAGACACTTCCCACACAGACACCACCCTTCTTCTTCCTTCTGGGGCCCTCAGGCTTAGGGCTTGTTTCTCAGGGCAGTTTGAGAGTCCAAGGGGGCGTCAGCAGGAGGACTGGCCCGGGCAGCTCTTCCCTTGCCTTCTTGAGAATAGCAGCTTCCTCTAAGGGCTCTGCCCCCTCACAGTTGTTCCGACTACAGCAGCGGACACGTGACCCAGGCCCGGCCGATCATGGCACCCGAACCCCCCAGACACAATCACTGGCCCATCAAACAAGCTTGAGCTACTTGGATTTGGGTGTCTGTCACTTGCAGCCAGAGGGGCCCCGGACAATCCTTGCCTCAGTCGCAGGTCTGAGTCTCCAGGGCGCACGGGACCACCTTGCCTGGTGCTTACCACTCCTCTGTCCCTCCCTGGCTTTCTCAGATCCCATACAAGGGCTGTGGCCACCCTCCCCCCGTCTTCTCAAGCCACTGACTCCGCGGCCGCTTCCTCGACTGCCTCCTACTTCGATGGGAAAAGCGAACTCCTCAGCTCTTCCATCTTGGCCTGATTTCCTCCACACCTGCCTCCCATTAGGTCTTTCCTGTCCCCAGGCTCCCAGGAGGAACTGTCCCTCTGCTGGCCCTTGCCCATGGCTGACCAAAAGAGCTGGAATTGGAGGGCTCAACACCAGTGGCTCCCGAACCTTCCTGTGCATCAGAATCATCTAGGAAAGTGGGAAAATACAATTTCCCAGGTTCCATCAGATTCTCTGCAGGCAGGCCCTGGAATCATGATTTGAAAGCAGCTTCACCGGTTATGGCAATATCACCTTCTTAGTTGTTGAGTCAGTCTTGGCTCCATCAGGATTTGGCCCTAGAAGGGCATCTCGGGCTTCCCTGGAAGCAATGGGGTTGCCCGTTGTGTTGCTCATATGGGGACCCTGCAAGGAGCCCCTTTTACCTTCCTCCCATCTTCTCTCAAGACCCTGTGATCTGGGCTTCTCTTTGGCCCAGTCTTCCTTTGGGTGAGGTGACCTCTCAGACTCCAAGCCAGACCACCCATGCTTCAAAACCCTGTCCCTCCTCCCTGCCCCCTCCCCGAGCCCCCCTTTCAACCCCCATCCCCCCACCTCTCTGCTCACTCCTTTTGGACCTCCTCCTGTTCCTCCCACTCTTTAAAGGGAGGGCCAACCCACAGGAAACACGTTCCCCTGGAAGACTGCAGGGGGGACAGAGTTTGCCTGCGGGGGGCTCCTCCAGTGCCAGTGTGTGCACTGCCCCCCTTGACCAGGAAGCCCCTCCCAGCATGCCCTGCAGGGTGGGTCAGGTTTCTGCTGGGGATGTGGTGGCCTCTGAGGACCAGAGGTAGGTGAGGACAGTGGGCCTCACCCCACACCTCCTGGACAGGTGGTGTGTGACAGTGCAATCAATGCTGCCCCACTTAAAGCACCTATTGCGGAGAAGCACAAAAGCAGACCTCCTACCCCTGCCCAGGAGCCCGAGGGAGAACCACTTTCCATCCCAGGGCAAATTCAAGGACATGCTCATGCTGACCAAGGACTGGCTAACCCTCCAGTTTGATCACTGTAGGTGGGGGGGGGGGCACCCAAGACCAATTACAGAAAGTTCTGGGCCCAGGGCACTGCTCTGCTGGGTTATGGGGCTCATTCAGGCTCGAACAGAGGGGCCTGTGCAGTTTCTTGCCAGGCACACATCTTCACCAAAGAGCGATGGCTTCTGACACTCCAGTGTGAATTAACAGACCCCACGGTGCAAATGTAGATGGCCACCCTCGAAGCACTGGCCGTGGCTGCCCCTGGAGCGTAGACTCCTACTTGGGGAGGATGTGAATTCACACGCTCACACATGCTGCACTTAAGGGACCACAGCCAGGGCCACTCTCCACCCTGCAGCCTTTGCCCAGCTCTGAGCTCCATCCCCTCTCTCCCAAGTGCCCAGAGCTCCTCACACCTTGGCCAGAGGCTGGCCCAGGTCATCCTCTGGTCCTGCAGAGGGCCCTCCACATCTGAGGGCTCAGTAGGCTCTGGGCCCCGGGCTTTCATCCCAGGGGAAACCAGCAGGGTCAGGATCCCAACCAGTTCTGGAGGGTTGGTGGGGCTGATGTGAAAGAAAGTGGGGAGGGGGAGGGGGAAGGGGGAGGGGGAAGGGGGCTCTTGGCGATCTCCCAGGCAGGGCTCACTGAGCTCCCTCTTTCAGGGCAGAACGTCAACCTGAGGGGAGCAGAGGATGGCCATGTGACAGGGACAGCTGACCCACTTCCACCATGCTTGGGACCCACGCCAGCCCCGCCTAACCGGTTGCTTCCTTTCCCCCACCCTCCCTCCAGGGCCCCCTCCACCTCCCGGATCAGTTTCTGCAGCTTCCCTCTGTCTTCAGCCACGGCTGTGGGGCAGGTGACAGATTCCATCTGCAAACTGACCTCTGCCTCCTCAGGGGCCTCACTCGACCACCCCCGTCAAGGCTTGAGACGTCAGCAGGAATCTGCTGCTGGGACTCTGCCCGAAGGGCAGGGGCTGGGACAGGTGGAGTGGGCCAGACTGGGTGAGCTCTGGCACTCCTGAGAGGGACAGGCCCAAGCAGCCCCAGGGGAGCCTGTCAGACTGACGGTGCAAGCTGACCAGGGGCTGGCCTGGCTCCCACCCCAGAGTCGAGCACTGAGTATTTAACTGTCATCCATTTCCCAGGCTGAGTCTGACCGAGGCACAGATCAAATGAATCCATGATGACAAATTGTTCCTCTCAATGGACCAGATTCCACTGGCAAACACTCTGCTGCCTTTGGCGGCGGTCTTCCCATTGTCACCTTTGAACCCTCCTGGGTTCTGGGGCCTATGGATTGGCTCGCCACGTCGCAGGAGGCACTGATCAAGCTTCACATGCGTCATCTCTGTAATTCCGTGCTGCCAGGAAACAGGTCTCAGGGCGATAAGCCACCTGCCCCCGGTGACATGCAGGAAGTGCAGACCCACGGACCCGACACTGCTGCTCCAGTCCCTAACCCTGGGCTCAAATCCCCTTCCCAGAGATCACTGTGTCCACCCCTCATTAGGCTCCTAAAAAGACCCCGCAGCTTCCAGGTGAGAGGTCAGTGCTGAGGCAGGGCGGGCTCTCCTCAGCCAGGCCAGCACTAGCCCTCCATCGAGGCCATACTTGCAGGGCAAAGCAAGAGAACACAGAAGCCTGGGCAGTGAACTACCTGGTGCCCTGCAGGATGGGTGGTCAGTGGGACTGTGGGTGGCCCTCAACAGCAGGCTGACAGGCCAAGGGGGGCTTTGGGCTGCAGATCAGACCTTCTTCCTGCTCTGGTACTTGGGAGGGGCTGTTACTAAGACGCTGGTCCCAGGGTTCTCCTCTGGAGAGGAGAACTGAAAGGCCCTTCACAGTCCCTCCCTGAGGCTTGCAACATCCAGGAAAAATGCTATTGAGTGCTGGCTTTCTCCTACCCCTCCAATGGGCCCTCGAGCCTTAAAGAAAGGGCTCCTCACCGGAGTCTCAGGGGCCTGGGGTCCAGCTGGGGTCCTTAGGCTTCCTACTACCTGCCTCTGACTGTACCTGAAGGCCTCCTGGCCTCCCTGGGTGCCCCTTGGCAGGAAGTTGCTCCCTGTCACTGCTTTCCCTGAGTGAAGGGCAAAAGGGCCTGCCTCCAGAGCCAGGCAGGCTTCCTGGGTTTGCCTACTATGAGACCTGACTCACTGGAGGCAGCACCTCCACTTCCTCCTTTGTAAAGTGGTAATAATAACAGCCTCTAGGACTCAGTCATTTCACGCAGGGGCCTAGACCGTGCTTTGCATATTGCACTGCTTGATGAATGTTAGCTGTTATTTACTGGACTGTGAAATGCTTCTGTTTCACTACTGTGGGCCTTTTTTTTTTTTTTTTTTTTGCGGTACGCAGGCCTCTCACTGCTGTGGCCTCTCCCGTTGCAGAGCACAGGCTCCAGACATGCAGGCTCAGCGGCCATGGCTCACGGGCCCAGCCGCTCCGCGGCACGTGGGATCCTCCTGGACCGGGACACGAACCTGTGTCCCCTGCATCGGCAGGTGGACTCTCAACCACTGCGCCACCAGGGAAGCCCTACTGTGGGCCTTTTTGAGGCCCTACTGTAAGCTCAGTGATGGGACCTCACCATGGAACAAGGCTAGGACAGACATCACCTGTTAGAGGATTCTGGAAGTCACCTGGATGGAACGCCCACCACCCCAGACCCACCCGGGCCAAGAACGCCCCTGTGAGTTCTCTGTCTTTGTGCAGCCCACTCCCTAGGAGTCCCTGGGTGTGTCGTACACAAACAGATTAATAAAGGCTTAGGGACAAAAAAGGTTTCGAGTGAAATACTTGTTGATGGATGAAAAGGAAGTTTGGGCCGGCAGAGAGGCCTTTCCTTGGTGGTGAGGAGGGGCTTCCAGAGGCGAGAAGGACCCCAGAGATGGAGAGGGCTATTGTCCGGGGACACAGAGAAGGTTTCAAGGCTGGGCTGAGCTGAAGCCTGGGCCGGGGTCCCCACTCAGGCAGCCCGGCCTCCCCCTGACCTCTGCGCGGGCTTCTGCTCTCCCAGCCCCAGTCCCTCTCCTCGGTAGACCCAGCCTTAGGTAGCTAGGTGCGGGGGTGGGGGGCGGGGGGTGTTAGGGGAGAGGGCAGAGGGAAACAGAGGGGGGAAAGGAAGCCCTGTCTGCCTCTGCCTCCCCCACCCAGAAAAAGTCCGGACGGGGCCGGAGGGAAATGGCTGGGCCCCGCGCGCCTGGGGAGGTTGGAGGTGGGTGGGGTCCCGGTCCGCAAGAGTCCAGAGGGGCCGGCGACCCCAGGGAAGCCCCGCGTGGGAAACCGCGTCCCTGGGGGCGTGAGTGACCCTCGTGGGCTCCGAAGTCCTGACTCAGCCACTCACGCTCGGGCCGAGTGATCCTGGGCGGCTCCGGGCGCTCCCGGGGCTCGGGCGCCACCCCCGGGAAATGGGTAATTGCCGCCCTGCGCGGGGCTGAGGGCTCGGCGCGCGGCCGCGGGGATGGAGGGCCGGGGGCGCCGAAGGGGTTAAGGTACCTGGGCCAACGCCTACCCTCCCGGCCCCTCCTCCGGCCGCGGGGAAGAGGAAAGCCTCGGCGGGGGCGCGTCCCGGCCTCCGCCCATGCCCGCCCCCGCCCGCCCCCGTCCCGGTGCCCATCCCGGTCCAGGTCCCCGCCCGCCGTCCCCGAGCCGCGGTGCCCAGAGCTGCGATCCGCGCGCCCGGCTCCGCCGCCGCCCTGGACCGGGCCGCCATGTCTCTGTGGTGAGTGGGGCCGTCGGGCCGGGGGACCCGGGCTGGGGGCGCGGGGAGGCATGCCCCGCTGGGTGTCCCGGGCTGGCCTCACTTTCCCGGGCACAGATGGGCTGGCACAGCGGTGGCCGGAGATGCCTGGCTCTGCGCGACGCCTGCACCGGCCGGTCGGCGACCGGGGACCGCGGGGCCCGTGCGCTCAGCCCTCCCCGGCGGCGCCTCTGCTCCCTTACGCCCGGGCACCGAGGCACGCACATCCACTCCCGCACCCGGGGAGTTAGCGACGCAAGGTCTCGCCGGCAGCTGGGTCCCGTCCTCCATTCCGAGGGCCTCCTGCGTCCTGGGCGACCCCCGTCCTCTACCCTCAACCCCCGAGTGGCTCTCCTTCCTCCCGGGGAGCTCGTGCCTCCCGCCTGCCCACCTATCCCCTTCTCCTCTCCTCCCGTTGGGGGCTGGTGCCAGCCTGGGGTGGAGGGGGGTGACCCCCTCTGTACTTCCTCCAGTCCGGCTCCCGACCCGGGGTGTGGACGGCTTTGCCGAAACCCCCAGGGCGGGAAAGCCAGCCCGGAGCACTCCGCTCCCACCCCCTGGGAGGATCCGGTCTTGGGTCACATCCCTGTCCCAGCACCTGAGAGGATCCAGTCTTCCTCCAGGAAATCTTGGGACCCCATGGAAAATTGCTGTCCATGGGGCTCAGCCTTCACTCGCCCCGGGTGCCTGCCGCCTAATCAGCCGGTCCTGAGGCCACTCCAGGCTGCTCTACCTGGTTCCTGTCTCACCACTTTACAGTCTCTCTCCCATATCTCCCCTCTTGGCACTCAGGGCTTTTCTGGCCTGCCCCCCCCCCCCACGCCACCGGAGTCCCCAGCTCCTATGTCTCCACAGGAGAGTACATGGCAGGTGGCCTGGCCACCCCCAGAGTGTGAGCTGAGGAGAGAGGGTCCTGGGGTCCAAGGGCTCAGGGTCCAGGGACTCAGGGCCCTGGCTCTGGCTCTGCGAGCACTCCTGGAAAAGAAAAAACTGATTTCTGCTTCCGAAAGGGGTGTGGTGAGGTTAACTTGTTATGAGGGACCCTGGAGAGTGGGGATACAGCTGCGAGCTGGGGGACTTCACCTCTCCTAGTGGGCATATGGGGGCAGTGGGCATGCTGGGAGATGCTCGCCCCACTTTCAGGCCTCTGTCGACGGGGGGACGGGGGAGGGACAGGCTTCTTCAGGTCCCAAGTTAGAGCCGGCTCCCCAATGTCCCCCACACTTTTTGAGCAGGTGTACTCTCTGATGGTTCACCAGGCTTGCACAAAGCAAAGGGGGTGCCTGAAGGAGAGGTGGGGAGCAGGGCAGAGGTCATCCTCGGGGAATCACAGCATTCCCCCGACTCCATACCCACTGTGTGCCCGGCACTGCAGCTAGCGCTCCAATTGCATGCTATCCTCATTTCGGAAAAGAAGAAATCATGGCTCAGAGAGGTTAAGGGAGACCCACTGGACCTCTCCATTCAGCTTGTAATTAGCGGAACCAAAATCTGAATCCTAGCAGCCTGACTCCACAGTGTTTGTACTTAAGCTCTGTGCTGTGTGGCTCCCCTGGTCCTGGAGGAGGGAGGTCAGGATGAGAGAGGAAGCAGGACCCTCCTCTGACCGCTTAGGGGCCCAGGGACTTGAGTCTGTGTCCAGGGTCCACTTGCCCATCTGGGACTGCACCTCTGTACAAGGGGACTGACTCATCCTTTCTTCTCTCCTCTGTACCATCCTCTCCCCACCTCACTACCCGTCCCCCCACCCAAGGAAGAGAACCATCTACAAGAGTGTGTGCCTGTCGCTGGCCCTGCTTGTGGCTGTAACAGTATTCCAGCGCAGTCTGACCCCCAGCCAGTTTCTGCAGGAGCCCCTGCTACCCACCCTCGGGTTACAGAAGGCCCAGAAACCAAGCGGACACCTGGTGAACCCTGACAGCTTCTGGAAGAACCCGAAGGATGCGGTCACCCTCACACCCATGGTTTCACGGGGGCCCCAGGCCTGGGATGTGACCACCACTAACTGCTCAGCCAATGTAAACTTGACCCACCAGCCCTGGTTCCAGGGCCTGGAGCCACATTTCCAGCAGTTTCTGTTCTATCGCCACTGCCGATACTTCCCCATGCTGCTGAACCATCCAGAGAAGTGCAGCGGCGACGTCTATCTCCTGGTGGTTGTCAAGTCCGTCATCACACAGCACGACCGCCGCGAGGCCATCCGCCAGACCTGGGGCCGCGAGCAGGAGTCGGCGGGCCGGGGCCGCGGCGCCGTGCACACCCTCTTCCTCCTGGGTACAGCCTCCAAGCAGGAGGAGAGGGCCCACTACCAGCAGCTGCTGGCCTACGAGGACCGCATCTATGGGGACATCCTGCAGTGGGACTTTCTTGACAGCTTCTTCAACCTGACCCTCAAGGAGATCCACTTCCTCAAGTGGCTTGACATCTACTGCCCCGACGTACGCTTCATCTTCAAGGGCGACGATGATGTCTTCGTCAACCCCACCAACCTGCTGGAATTTCTGGCTGACCGGCGGCCCCAGGAAGACCTGTTTGTGGGTGACGTCCTTCAGCACGCTCGGCCCATCCGCAGGAAGGATAACAAATACTACATCCCCGGGGCCCTGTACAGCCAGGCCAGCTACCCGCCGTACGCAGGCGGAGGGGGCTTCCTTATGGCCGGGGGCCTGGCCCGGCGCCTGCACCACGCTTGCGACACCCTGGAGCTTTACCCCATCGACGACGTCTTCCTGGGCATGTGCCTGGAGGTGCTGGGTGTGCAGCCCACGGCCCATGAGGGCTTCAAGACGTTTGGCATCTCGCGGAACCGCAACAGCCGCATGAACAAGGAGCCCTGCTTCTTCCGCTCCATGCTCGTCGTGCACAAGCTGCTGCCCACCGAGCTGCTTGCCATGTGGGGTCTGGTGCACGGCAACCTCACTTGCTCCCGCAAGCTCCAGGTGCTCTGACACCGGGCGGGCCGCCAGGGTAGGCCAGGGCGTGTGCCCTCGAGCCCCGGAAGGCATGAGGCTGCAAGTGCGAGGCCAGGGCACAGCCTTTGGTCTCCGCGGGGAGGCGGAGGGGTGGGCCTTACGTGTCCCCAGGTGTGGTGGGGTGCAGGTAGCCAGAGCTGAGGCCCGGGAACGTTTGGAACTGCCCAGACTGGAGACAGTCCTCTGGGGAGCGAGGCCCCTGGCCCCTGGCAGCCCTCCTAACCTGGGTCTGTGGCCTGGCTCCCTCTGACCCGGTGGGAGGCCCTGGTGGCCTCTGGAGGAACCCTGTGCTCAGGTACCTGGGCTGGACCTGCCCCTGGATGGGTCTGCGGCTGCCCTCTCACCTTCACGGAGAAGATTCTCCTTCTCCTGTGAAATGCCTCAGTCTCCCCACGGGCCCAGGCAGCCCTTTCAGGAGAAGCTGAGCCCTGTGCAGGCACACAGGCCCTCTCACGCCCCTGGGTCTCCTGGAGACTGAGCCGCAGAAGGCCCTCAGCACACCCCCGCCCCCCGACCTACCTGGGGTTTGGCTGCCCAGTCTACTCCCAGTTGACTTCACTCCTAGCTGCGTCCTGTGATGCTCCCTCCGGCTCCCGTCTGTCTGGAAGCATGACCGGCCACTCTGACTACCTCAGCGATTCTCAGAACCTCTGGATGGGCTGCAGCCCCACCTCACCCCCTGACGCAGGGCCAAAGAGCAGTGCTCCGGCCCCGGCAGTCACGGTGCTGCCCACCCAGCCCAAGCCGAGGGCCCTCCTGCAGCCCCGTGAGGCCTGGCTCCCCAGCCGGAAACCAGCCGGTTCGACCCTGGAAGTGGACATTCCTTTACTAATGTGAAGTTTTATTTATGAAGAATTTGGAGGGAGAAGGGGCCAGGCCTCGGGAGAAGGTGGTGTTCTTCCCTCCACTTCCCTCATTTCAGCAAGACACGACCTGCCTCGGCCACTCTTCCACCCACAGCCACAACCCTGCCCTGGCACCCCCGTGCCCGTCCCAGCCCCGCTCCAGAACCCTGCCCGACCTGCACGCCTACTTCTGCAGGGCCTAAGCAGACCAGCATTCGCCCCTGTGAAGGGACGGCGTGGCCCTCGTGAGCCGCCCCACTCAGGTTCAGGGGTCCCTGGGGGTGGCTGCAGAAGGATGCCACCTCGTATCAGGATCGAATCACCTGGGAAAAGATTGAGGGGTCGACTCTATTTTCTCAATAAAAGGGGACTGATTTTCTTTCTGGTGTGAAAGTTCCTGTCGCCATCTCCGTCGGAGGGCCTGTCTGGGGCCAAGGTTGCTGGAGATTTCTGAAGACACAGCTCGTTCCTTGTTCTTGGCTGGTGGGTACACAAGGACCCTTTGAAGGACCTTAGAGGGAGCTGAGTGCCAGGATGAAAGCAGAGTCAAGAAAGACGCCCCCTGGGTGGGGAGCGGGGTGCAAGAGAGGCCTGCCACCCGCAGAGTGTTCCCAGCGAGCGCCAGGCCAGAGCCGCCCCGAGGCTGGCGCTGCAGCGAGTGGGGTTGGGTTGGGGGCGTGCAGGGCCTGGTGGGCTTCCTGACGTTCCTTCAGCCAGCCTGGAGCCTAGGTAAGGTTGACAAGCAGCACTGAAACAGTGCCTGTGTGGGGTCTGGTGTGAGCGGGACCGCACTGTGCAGGGAACCTCGGCCTAAACTGCGTACTTCCAGGCTGGCGAGGGCAGCCACCAGCAGGAGAAGGGGCACTGGGGCTGTAGTGGGCAAGACAGCAGCTCCCTGCCTGCGCCCAGTGGGTCACATGCCCTGAGAGGGTCGCTTACTTATTAATGCCCACGCTAGGACTCTCCTCCAGGTGAGTGAGAGGAATGGCTAGATCCTAATGTAATGCGCTGTCTTAGAATGTTAAGAATTTCACGACGGCACAGCAGAGAGTTAAACTGGGCACAGGGCCCTTCTGAGGCGGAGCCTTGTGACTGTACAGGTCGCTAGCCCTGTCTGTCCATCCCTCACCCTCTGAAGCCAGGGGCTGCAGAAAGCAGGGAGGGGCTCTGGGGTCTCTGCCTACCCAGGGCTCAGTCCAGCGAAGCCAAGAGCCATGGAGGGACATCCAGGAGACGGAGGTGGAAGGGCCACTGGACCCAAGGCCCAGGTGGGGGTCCAGAGGCAGCCTTTGTGTTCAGCTGCCACCTGAAGGATGCTGGGCAGGTGGAGGGGAGACAGGTGGGTGCATGCCGAATCAGATAGGAGCCCCTCTGCCGTGCGGTGGGGGGCTGCGGTGGGTGAGGCTGCAGGTGTTGGAACAGGGCTGTGAGAGGGGAAGGCTGCTGGGGATCTCAGGCCTTCTGGGTTGCAGGAGGGTGTTCAGACTCGATCCTGAGAGAGAGGTACGAGGAGCGGGGCGGGGGCCCCTGGCGGCACACCCCTTCTTCTGGACTCGCTCTTTCTCCAGCTGAGCCGCACGCACAGGGAGATCTCAGTGGGAGCAGCAAGTTCCCAGCATGGGAACTTCCTCAGGCTCTGCCCCATGGGGACCCTTGTTCCTGACCCCATTTCAAACCTCAGGGGCCCAGGCTGGGCTGGCAGAGAGGGCTGGGAAAGGGGTGGGGCGCCCGCGTTAGCACCGCGGAAGGAAGGGAGGAAGTGCGGGGAGCCCACCTGAAGGGGCTGGTGTAACAGGACCCCCAGCACAGGGCGGGGAGCACCTGCATCTTGAAGGAGGAGTGGGTGCTCGCCTGTGGTGGAAGGGGAAGGAAGGACAGTCCAGGCTGGGAACACGTGCAGCAGCCCAGAAGTGCAGAAAAGTGGGGCATCGGGTGGGCAGTGCTGGAGATGGGAGGAGCTGGGCGGGGTGTCCTGGTGTTGCACCCCACAATATCTTTCTTCAGTCTTTAGCCGAAAATGGTATTGAAGGTGGTGGCTTGGGCCATTTCGGAAAGTTTTCCTGGGTATCCTCCGTGCATATAAGAGGTATGCATGTTATTTAACTTCTGTTTGTTTTTCTCCTGTTAATGTGTCTTTTATTATAGGGAGGAGTCTCCACCCACAACCTAGAAGGGTAGAGGAAAAATTCTCTTTCCTCCCTACAAAATGCTACCTCTCCCTTTTGGAGCCCACCCACTCCTAAATCATCTGGACCCTCAAGGACATCCTTAGTCCAAAGTGTGTTCCCTGGAAAGTCTGAGCCGCCTTCTTCAGCTGCTGCCTCTCCCCCGACACGGTGACACGGTGACACGGTGGAACATGGTCCCCCGCACCCCAGTCCTGTGCACTCTCAGGCGTTATCTTCCTGGCAGAGGCTGTAGCGGGGCGCACGCTTCAGACACAGAGTGATTCTCTTAATCACCCTCGCTAGCGCTGCCATCCTTCCCCAAAGAGGAGAAGAAGCAAGCTAGGGGTGCTGGGTCCCGAGACTCCCAGTCGGCTACACAGTCTCCTGGGGAGCCCCACAAACGCACTCAGGTTCTCTTCGTCCCTGGGAAGCGACTTTCCAAGCCTTCCCTGACAGTAAATTTTAGTCACTCCTCAATCAGATCCTGGGGAACAGGTAGGGGTGGGGGGAGGTGGGTCTCAAACCCTTTCCTCCCCAAGGGCCCTGAGCTTCAAATGCAAGACACTTCCCCTCCTCCCCAGCCACCAGCCCTGCATTCCTAGGGGCCTTGGGAAGAGGGAGCTTTGTCAGGCCACAGAAGGTCCGGGCAGTGGGTGCTCTCTTTGCCACATTTACATAACTAAAGAGACCACTCAAAGAAACCTCCCCTTAACAAAGAAAGCCTGTTCTGAGGTGACTTACTCTGTCCACCTAAGCTAAGAAGCAGGGAGGGAAGCTTCTGGAACCCTGTTATATATGACGGTCAAGTGAAGCAATGGAGGCTCCCAAGAGTAGGGTCCCACAGGTATCATGTGACAAGGCACTACTTGAACTCAGGTCTCTGCACCTAACCCCTCACCCACTAACTTCCATGTGTATTTGTGGGGTTTTGCCCAAAAGCCCCAAAAGTAGAAAAATGTGATGTCCCATGAGTGATTGGAAATTGGGTATTTTGGGTTTCGGGGAGCCCAGCAGTATTAGCACTGTAAGAAGTCTTTTTTCCAGGTAGTTTTTTCAAATATTGTGAAGAAAAACTTTTCTGTTTCAGCGAAACACTATGCACTGTTTAAAGCACAGCCCCCAAGCTGTCTGCTTCTAGCCCAGTTCATGATCTTGGAGCTATTCTGCACCTTTTTTTAAACTCACAGGAAGTGGGGGAGGGATAAATTGGGAGTTTGGGATTAACATACACACACTACTATATATAAAACAGATAAACAACAAGGACAGCACAGGGAAGTATATTCAATTTCTTGTAATAACCTATAATGGAAAAGAATCTGAAAAAGAATATATCTATATATAGACACACACACAAAACTAAATCACTTTGCTGGACACCTAAAACTAACACAACTTTGTAAATCAACTATACTTCAATTCTAGATTTTTTTTAATAAAAAATTTTAAGAAATACATTGTAAATATAATAATAAAAAAATCGCAGGAAGCGAGAGCTTCCATCAACTTCGCTCCCCCCTATGGAAAAACCAGTTTTGCCTCCGTTTGCAATTCAATTCCTTCTCTCCATATAGATTTGTGCTTTTTGACAAGTCTCCTGTGAACCAGTTACAGCATCCACTTGCCCTCCTATGAATAAAATAAATCTTTACCTCGCGTTCATTTTTATACCTGTAGGAGTCAGGAGTTTCTTTTTCTGAAAAGTATCTTTTACATTTGCTTCTATATTAAAACGAATACAGACACATTATGGAGTAGAATGCAATTTTTGCGTATATTTCTGATACAAAACTTGCATCTCGGAATAAATTTTACACCTTCCAGGTGAGCCTGGAGCTCAGTCCTTTCCGGAGGGGCTCAGCCCCGCTGCGCATCTGAAAAGCAACCTCCCCCCGCCCTCCCCGCCCCCGGGAGCTTTGGAAAAACGCTTGCGTCCAGGGCCCAACCCAGGCCGGTTACATCCGAAGCTCGGGGGCGGGCGCTAGTCTAGGTGTTTTAAACAGTTGGACAGGTGACTCCGGCGGGCGCCCCGGCGGGGATTACCTGACCCTGCAGAGCCGCAGGTGACCGCTCAGGAATCTCCTCGCGCTTTGCTTTTCTCTGGTGCCGAATCTAACAGGAATGCCCGGAATTCCTGCTCCCGCCCCAGGCTGGACAAAGGGTGCGGGCGTCGGAGGGCGGTCAGCCCAACCCGCGACCCAGAGGCCATCGCTGAACCACCTAGGCTTTAGTGGGGACAATCGTGCTTTGCCGTCGGAGGTGGGGGAGGCAGGGGTGGGTGGTGGCGGAATCCACCAGATCCCGGGGACCTGGTTAGGAGGTGAGGAGCGCGGCACCTTCCGGTGAGACCTACCTGCTGGCCCGTGACGCGGCCGTAGAGGGGCGAGGGGCGCACGGCTGCAGGCAGATCCCTCTGCGCCGGCTCCGCAGCAGCGGGCCGTGGGCGGGGCCCTGCGAAGATCCAGGGCGCGGGGCGGGGCCGGAGGGCTGGAGGCGTCCGCGGGGCCAGAGCGATGCCAGGAGAGGGCGGGGAGCGCCCCCAGCCGACCACGTTGGACATCGTGACAATGAGCGGAGGGACGATTAGCTGTTCCGTGAAATCTGTAACTTGGAATACTTGTAGCCCAAGTTATCCGCGGTACCTAAGGCCATGCGTGCCTCAAAAATGCCAGAAATCTCCACGCCAGACTGTACAATAGGAATTGTTTCCTTGTAGTGGGATTCCAGGGGGGTTATCCTTTTCTTTTAGCTTATCTGTATAAAGAAGGCTTTCTACCCTGAGCGTTTATCACTTAGTTGAGGGGTAAAGTTTAGGAGATACACGTAGGCCAATATTCGGACAGACACGGTGGCCTTGGAGGGAGGGAGATGGCTTGGAGGCCCTCAGGGCCACCTTGAGGAATGATTCTTGTTTTACCCACCAAGCATGAGTGCAGCCTCTTGACAGAAATCGCCTTGGCCCTCAGAGGCCTCCTGAGGTCAGAAGGAAGGCCTTAGATACCTGGCAACAGTTTGACTACCTAAGCTCGCCTAGACAACTGATACAATAATCCGCATGCTATAAAAGCCGACGTATAGCCAGCCTTGCTTAGGATAAGTTTGACTGCAAAGGACATAAAATTCAGCTCAAGCTGGTTGAAACTTCATTTTTTTTTTTTTTAATTTATTTATTTGGCTGCGTCGGGTCTTGGTTGTGGCACGCGGGATCCTCATTGCTGCGTGTGGGACCTTCCTTGTGGCATGTGGGATCTTTTCAGTTGCGGCATGCATATGGGATCTAGTTCCCTGACCAGGGATCGAACTCAGGCCCCCTGCATTGTGAGTGTGGAGGCTTAGCCACCGGACCACCAGGGAAGTCTCACGCTGGTTGAAACTTTAAAAGCAATTTGCTGGCTCACATGAGTGAAAGGCCAAGGGCAGCCACCTTCAGGGTTGGTCTGATGCAGCTGCTCATCCAGGATAAAGGCACAGGGCAGCCTCCCCACTTGCCAGATCTGCACTCAGGTTGCAAAAGCTGCATGTTGACCCCCATACTGAACCCATGCAAATGGTCTGGAAAACTTTGAGGCAGGTCTGGGAACAGCTGACCATCCACCACTGCCACCTGCAGTTAGCTGAAACCAGCTGCTGGTTGAAAGGTCAGACTCAAATCAGGCAGCCCAGCACATCCAGACCTAGTCAAACATTTCTTACTAGATTTGTTTTATGTAATTTGAACCTATGTTCTTTGGCACTTAAAAAAATAGAGAGTTACTGGGCTTCCCTGGTGGCGCAGTGGTTGAGAGTCCGCCTGTCGATGCAGGGGACACGGGTTCGTGCCCCGGCCCGGGAAGATCCCACATGCCGCGGAGCGGCTGGGCCCGTGAGCCATGGCCACTGAGCCTGCGCGTCCCGAGCCTGTGCTCCGCAACGGGAGAGGCCACAACAGTGAGAGGCCCGCGTACCGCAAAAAAAATAAAAAATTAAAATTAAAAAAAAAAATAGAGAGTTACTGATAAAAATGTCTCTTTTATAATGAAGACTTATGAGCCATTGTGAATCACAGTACACTCAGCATCCCCTGGTGATGTCCTACCTGCTCCCAGGAACCTTCATATTTGATGAGGTATCACTCTTATAACTACAGTGCACTGTATGTCACAGTTGACCTTAAAATAGGGAGATTATCTGGGTGAGCCCGATCTAATCCCATGAGCCCTTAGAAGCAGAGAGCTTTCTCTTGCCAGCAGGAGAAATTGGAGAGATTCAAAGGAGGAAAAGGATTCCACATACAATAGCTGACTTGGAGATGGAGGTGGCCAAGTGACAAAGTGTGAGGGCAGCTTCTAGAAGCTGAGAGCAGGCCTTGGTTGGCAGCCAGCAAGGAAGTGGGACTGAATCAAAGATTCATATCAGGGCTTCCCTGGTGGCGCAGTGGTTGAGAGTCCGCCTGCCGATGCGGGGGACGTGGGTTCGTGCCCCGGTCCGGGAGGATCCCACATGCCGCGGAGTGGCTGGGCCCGTGAGCCATGGCCGCTGGGCCTGCGCGTCCGGAGCCTGTGCTCCGCAACGGGAGAGGCCACGACAGTGAGAGGCCCGCGTACCGCAAAAAAAAAAAAAAAGATTCATATCAAACTCTGTACCATGCTCAGCACGTACGTCCTTTCTGCACAAGAAAATTTTACCACAGAAATTACCCACAAAAGTAAACCAAATGACAAGAACAATGACAACAATCCTAGCCTCTTTCTTAAATAACTGTGTGCCAAAGAGAAAATAAAAGCTATAAAGGCAGATTGTTTTGAAATCAGGGCTACCACATAATTATGTTTGTGAAGATAACACCAATTTATGTCATTATGACTTCAAAGGTGTTAGGCCTTGGCCCTAAAGCAGTTGAACATTGTGAAATTTAATAACTTTAAATGCATTCATTATCTACGAAAAAAATAATGCAAATAATTGAACTAATATTTCAACTCAAGATTTCAGGGAAAGAACTTTAAAACAGACTAAAGCTGGAGTTCCCTGGTGGCCTGTTGGTTAGAATTCGGAGCTCTCCCTGCTGTGGCCCGGGTTCAATCCCTGGTGGGGAACATCCCACAAGCCACATGGTGTGGCCAAAAAATATTTTTTTAATGAAAAATAAATAAACAGACTAAAGCAAAGCCAGAAAAAGGAAACAATAGAGACACAATAAAAAAGAAAGTTGGGCTTCCCTGGTGGCGCAGTGGTTGAGAGTCCGCCTGCCGATGCAGGGGACAAGGGTTCGTGCCCCGGTCCGGGAAGATCCCACATGCCGCGGAGCGGCTGGGCCCGTGAGCCATGGCCGCTGAGCCTGCGCGTCCGGAGCCTGTGCTCTGCAACGGGAGAGGCCACAACAGTGAGAGGCCCAGGTACCGTAAAAAAAAAAAAAAAAAAAAAAGTTGAATTTAATGAATTTGAAAGCAGTAGAATTGATTAAATAAATCCAAAAGCTGTTCCTTAAGAAAAAAAATTGACGAATCAAGACCACCATGAGATATCACCTCTCACCTGTCAGAATGGCTGTTACCAAAAAAACATCAAATAGCAAGTGTTGGCGAGGAGGTAGAGAAGAGGCAGCACTTGTGCACTGCTGGTGGGAATGTAAACTGTTGCAGCCACCATGAAGAGCAGTATGGAGGTTCCTCAAAAATTAAAAATAGAACTACCATATGTCCAGCAATCCCACTTGTGGGTATGGAGACCATTTCGCTGTTCCTCAGAAACCATTTGATCCAACAAATTTACTTCTAGGAATACACCAAACAGAATTCAAAGCAGGGACTCAAACAGATATTTGTTCATCAGTGTTCATAGCAGCATTATTCACAATAGCCAAAAGGTGGCGATAGCCCAGATGTCCATCAAGATGAATGGATAAACAAAATGTGGTATATGTCCAATGGAATAATATTCAGCCATAAAAAGGAATGAACTTGCAGGACTTCCCTGGCGGTCCAGTGGTTAAGACTCCATGCTTCCATTGCAGGGGGCACGGGTTTGATCCCTGGTTGGGGAACTAAGATCCCACATGCCGCACGGCATGGCCAAAAAAAAAAAAACAAAAAAAGGAATGAACTTGCTACAGAATAGTACATGCTACAACATGGACGAAACTTGAAGACATTATGCTGGGTGAATCAGACACAGAAAAGACAAATATTGTATGAGTCCACTTATATGAGGTCCCTAGACTAGTCAAACTCATAGAGACAGCAGAATAGAGGTTACCAGGGGATGCGGGGAGGGAAGAGTTTGTGTTTAATGGGTGCAGAATTTGTGTGCTGGGGATGATGAAAAAGTCCTGGAGGTGGATAGTGATGATAGTTGCACAACATTGTCTTTGTACTTAATGCCGGTAAAGTGTACACTTTAAAAAGGTTGAAATGGTACATTTTACTACAATAATAGATGAACAGTAGATTATTATTATTTTTTTTTTTTGGCTACTTTGGGTCTTCCTTGCTGCGCGCAGGCTTTCTCTAGTTACGGTGAGCGGGGGCTACTCTTCGTTGCAGGGCACGGACTTCTCATTGCGGTGGCTTCTCTTGTTGCGGAGCACGGGCTCTAGGCACGCGGGCTTCAGTAGTTGCAGCGCCTGGGCTAAGTAGCTGTGGCTCGCGGGCTCTAGAGCGCAGGCTCGGCAGCTGTGGTGCAACGGGTTTAGTTGCTCCATGGCATGTGGGATCATCGTAACATAACATCATCTCTATCCCCTTGTATATCTCCTCTGAATTTCCAGAATCCCTTTCCAGTATGTTCTAGGCTGAATTCTGCCCATGAGGGGCACCCTCACCAGATACAGAAGGCTGAAGGAAGTAGAAGCCATTCCTCTTGAGAAGCAGCTATGGGTAAGCAGCAAAAATCATCGCTGGTGTCTCTCCTTAGCTTCTGGGGTCCCCCTTGCAAGACCCCCACTTCAGTGCTGTGGGCAGCTGAGACCCTTAGTGAAAGCTTCCAGCAGCTCCAGGTGTCCTCCTGGGGAACCCCTGCTTTGTTCCTGCTGGCACCTGGGATCATTGGTGACACGTTCCCTGCCATCCCCTCACTTCCAGTGGCTTCCTGTCCTTTCTTCCCCCAACCCCTCCAATGCTTCTGCAAGTCTCCATTTCCCTGTATTAATCGCTCTCTACTTGAAATACCTGGAGTGGCTTCTGTTTTCCTGATTAAACCTTGACTGATACAAACAGTACAGCTTGTATATCCTTGTTTGTGCTCATGAACCCATGGGCCACTCTAACTGTAGCATAAATTCCTGCAAGTGAAATTTCCAGGTCAATTTAAATTTTGATAGTGTATTATTCAGCTAGTGTTGCCATAACAAAGTACCACATGGGACTTCCCTGGTGGTCCAGTGGTAAAGAATCCACCTTCCAGTGCAGGGGACGCAGGTTCGATCCCTGGTCAGGGAACTAAGATCCCACATTCCGCAGGGCAACTGAGCCCATGCACTCTAGACCCTGCGTGCCTCAGCTAGAGAGCCCGCGTGCCGCAACAAAAGATCCTGCATGCTGCAGGGAAGATCCCAAGTGCCGCAGCTAAGACCCGACGCAGCCACATTAATTAATTAATTAACTTTAAAAAAAAAAAGTGAAGTACCACAGACTGGGTGACTTGAACAACAGAAATTTATTTCCTCACAGTCTGGAGGCCCATAGTCTGAGATCACGGTGACAGCAGGGCTGGTTGCTTCTAAGGCTTCACAGGTGTGTCCAAATTTCCTCTTCTTATAAGGACACCAGTCATAGTGGAGTAGAGCCCACCCTAATGACCTCATTTTAATTTTATTACTTCCGTAAAGACCCCATCTTCAAATACATTCATGTTCTAAAGTACTAGGAGTTATGATTTCAACATATGAACTGGGGCAGGGGATGCACAACTCGGCCCATAACAGATAGCGGCTACCAACCAGCTCTCTCCCCAGAGATTTACCAAACTACATTCCCTACAGTAACGCATAAGTGAGCCCCGCCCCCGCACACCTGCTGACAGAATGGTAGCAAACTTGGCGATCTTTGCCAGTCTAATAGGTAGGAAAGGTACAGAGTGTTGTTTTAACTTGCATTTCTCTTACTCTGAGCGAGGTTAACAGCTGTTTCCTGAGTTTATGACTCATTTGTGTTTCCTTTTCTGAGAATGGTTTGTTCTCAAACTTTGTCCATCTTCCTATTGGTGTAGTTGTCTTTCTCTTATTGATTTGTAGAAGGGCTTCATTAAAGCCATTTATTCAATGTGCTGTGCAAATATTTATCTTTCAATTTTGTTCATAATTTTTCTGCAATGCAATGATATTTTATTTTTATGTAAATTACCCATCTTTTCTTTTATGGCTTCTGGGTTCTATGTCATTCTCAGAAAGTCCTTTCCAACTTTGAAGTTATAAAACAAATTTTCCCATAGTACTTTATTTCATTTTATTTTTTAATTTTTGGCCACGCGGTATGCAGGATAGTTCCCTGACCAGGGATCCAACCTGTGCCCCCTGCCGTGGAAGCGCAGAGTCTTAACCACTGGACCACCAGGGAAGTCCCTCTTCTAGTTCTTTACTATTTCACTTTTCACATCGATACTTTGATCCACCTGGATCTTATTTTAACGTAAGCCACGAGGAACAGTGTTTTCTCTCGGCAGGTATTTATCCAGCTGCCCCGACATCAGTCTGCCTTTCCTGCACCAACCTGAAGTGCTCTATTTATTATCTACGGAGTTCTCCCGTGCACTTGGGTCCTTGCCTTTTAGTCCACAAGGAAATGCAAGGACTCATGGGGGAGCGCCTCCTGCTTAAAATGGAAGGCCCACCCTCCCTCCTCAAAAATCATCATTGGTGTCTTTCCTTAGCTTCTGGGGTCCCTCTTGCAAGAGGGTGCAGCCCCTGCACCCCTCTGAGAGCCCACCTTCCCAAGCCCCTCAGGAACACTCTCTTCTGTGGTCAACATCTAAGTATTGCTTCCCTACCCCTTCTCAGTGGTCGTCCAAATGGACTCAAGTCTCTCACACATTAAAAACAAAAACCCTCCTTCAATTCTGTGATCCTCTTCAGCTACTGCTGTCTTTACTCTGGCCCTCAGACCCCAGGTCTCTGAGAGCATCAGCCACTTACGGTCTCTCATTCCCGTCTCCTGTTCACTCCTCAATCCACTGAATCAGCTTGCACCCCCGTCAGCATAGCGTCGGGAGGGAAGCGAAACCCTGGGCCATGCTCGGTCCTCTGCTCTGTCCTCCCAATTCTGAACCACCACAGGCTCAGTCCACATGGAGCAGGATTCTGGCTGGACAGGACGTGGCTCAGGATATCCACGTCCACATAGAGCCCAGGACAGGGAGGCTGAGGGCAGGAGGTTTGGGAGGTAGCCACCTGTTGCCCTTTCACAAGTGACCAGTCGGCAGTCTGGGTCTCTCCACAGATGCTGCAGTTTGCTTGAAGCTCCTGAAGAACCAGTGGGATCTGCAGGGGAAGTGCCCGGTGATTGCTGGGAGGGTGGCATACAGCACTTCCCATCAGTGGACCGGGCCCTGGGTCCAGCCACCTGCATCAGCATTTTCCCCATTGCCAGTTTGCAGCCTGGAGAAGACTTGTGGGGTCGCTTACAAAGCGGAATGTGCTTATGAAGTCAGAATTGGGATGATCGCCCAACTGAGGGGCAGAGGGCTGAGGTCAGGAGCTGTGTACTAAGGAATTGGGCCTCCCCAAAGAGAAAGATCTGGCCTTGGTCCCTCTGTCCTGGCTCCTGGGAGGGAACTTCCAAGCCCTTGGAATCACCCAAGTAACAGGAGATTATTTGTTATTCATGGTGGACCCCTGGACCACACCAGATATTTTATTCTAAGAAAGTGACTTATCATGTGATATAAGCTCATCCTCCAGGGATAGGAGGTGGGTTGGAGACTATGTGGGCCCTGATTCATTCCTACGTAATGAAACCCCCATCCAAATGAAATGGAAACAGGACCTTGTGGTCCTTGCCCCCCATGTCCTCTGCCTGCCTTTTGCCTGTGGAAAAACTTTAGCCAAAGAACAAGTTTAATCAGAGAAGTGAGAACATGCAGAAACAAAGGAAAACAGTCAAAGGAGACCAAATAATAATAGTTTGGTCATTAAACAAAGTCAAGGACGTTTAGTTCCTCCTCAGGGGCTATAGATACTATTCTGAGCCGTATCCTGCGAGCTGTGTTATAGATACTGAAAGCCCCACCAGGTGGAAGAAGTTAACTACATGATGACCAGACTGTAGCCATGACATAAGCTGCCACAATTCCGAGAACAGACCTCAAGGTGATGGGAACAAACCAACCCTGGAACTGAAGATTAACTGTACTTAAAACAATCAAGATGACGCTTATCAGACCACCGATGGCCTATTTCAAGATGACTGTCAGAGCTGACTGTGCTGTTTCTGCATGTAGCCCCCAGCCTCCGTCTATAAAAGCTCTTGCCCCCTGATTGTCAGTGGGGGAGTCGGCCTTTGGACGGAAGTCCGCCCTCCCCTCCAGTTGCCGACATCCAAAAGAAAGCAAAATTGCTTTTCCACCAACCTGGCCTCTTTATTGGCTTTTGAGCAGCGAGCAGCCGGGCCCCACTTTCGGTTACACACACGCTGGGCACGGAAGCTGAGTGAGCTTTCCAGGCTGGCAAGCCTCAGTGTGCACTCTCACGCATCACGGCTGGGAGGGGTGATGCCACGCATGGCTCCACAGGGACAGGATGGGCAAAGCTCACGTTTGGACGCCCCCCAGACTCCACCTTATGCTTCTCTCCCTATGACTGGTTCTAATTTGTATGCCTCCCTGTAATAAATGTGGCTGTGAGTATAATAGTTTTCAGCGAGTTCTGTGAGTCATTCCAGCAAATGATCAAACTTGAGGGTGGTTGCGAGGACCCTGAAATTTGTAGCCCCCAGATCTAAAGTAAAGGCGGTCCTGAGACCCCTGAACTTGCAGCTGGTGCCTGCAGTCAGGGCAGTCTTGTGGGGACTGTTCCCTCAGAGAGTCCGGTTGGCCAAACTTGTTGCAGCTAGTGTGAGAAGTCTTGGGCAGACGTGGCAGTCTGGAGGGCTCTGCCCTTAACCTAGCAGCTTGGCTACCTCCCAGGCAGGGCTGTTCCGTTCCTACATTTTCCCAGTGGGGCCGCTACAAGTGGCCAACATGCTATCTGACCTTCTCTGTGGCCAGGACCCTGCCCCTAGACTCACAGTCCCTGTTGTCTTAGAGCAGTTGTAAGTGTAGGGCTGGAATCTTTTACTTTTTGTCTTCGCTTTGCCTGATCAAGCGAGCTTGACACAGGGGAGGAGACTGAGGGAAAGACTCGGGGTCGGGGGTTCCTGAGCCCCTTGAAGTCGCTTGCAAGATTCTATGGTTATGGACCTACCGTATAGCACAGGGAACTCTGCTCAATATTCTGTAATGACCTAAATGGGAAAAGAATTTGAAAAAGAATGGATACATGTATACGTATAACTGATCACTTTGCTGTACACCTGAAACTAACATAACATTGTTAATCAACAATATAAAAAAATCCAATATAAAATTTCAAAAAAGATTCTACGTGTATGGGTCTGTGGATTTTTCTGGAGAGGATCCACGGCTTTCCTCAGATTCTCAAAGCAACACTGCAGGTGCCAAGACATGAAGCGCATCCAGATCCATCTGAGATTCACCCTGGGCTCGTGGGCAGGGCTCAAGATGCTAACAAAACACCAAGAGGCTCCAGGAAAGAGATCAGAGGAGGTCTTTGAAGACAAATATGTCCACTTGGGGTAAAGTCATATCCAAATATTTCATCTGATAATTCCTGAGCCGTGTGTCTTGGGATGTGCATAGTTGCGATGTTGGAAAGAGTGTGAACATGCAGTCTCACGCAGGGGGAAGGGCAGAGTTGATCCCAGCTGGGTGACAGCTTTTCCCCAGGCTGGAGCCGGAGATGGAACAATGGGTTCTAGGGAAAATGTGCGGATCTCCCACCTCACACCGGGGACTGGGGGCTGATCGTTCCGGAATGGAACGTCACAGAGCCAGGGCCAAAAGCAGGGCCGCATCCTTACCCAAGAGTGGAGGTGTTGAGACAAAGGTTCTGGCAAAGCTGAAATCTGAGAGTGGGCAAGGTAAGGTGGGGTCAGCTCAGCCTGGAAAAAGCATTGTGCAGGTCAGTCTAGTTACCCTGCGAAGCTCAGTTCTCAGTCACAAAATGGGCACGAGACCTACAATAGAGGGCGCTATCGTGGGGTCCATGGAGCCGTGCGTAAGGGAGTGCCAGCCACTGGAGGTGAATTCAGTCCCAGCCAAGAAGGACCAAGGTCCAACCCCACAGCCTGAAGATGCCAGAAGCAAGTCCCCGTGTCCCCAGGACCTTAAGCTGAAGGGCACGGTGGCCTGGACAGGATGCATTACCAGCCCCGCTTTGTAAGGAGCCTGGCCAGGCAGACCGATCTCACTTTCTAGGATGGTAGAGTGGGCCTGTGTGCACAGACAGGCAGCCAAAGGATCCTCCCAGGTCCGATGAACCAGGGCTTATTGGTTAATTTAACAAAAAGACAAAAGTTGAGCTTGTCCAGACAGAAGGAGGTTTAAAGCCACAGATAGAACAACAGATGAGTCAAGACAAATGGCGTCTGGGGATTCCCTGGCGGTCCAGTGGTTAGGACTCTGTGTTTCCATTGCAGGGGGGCACGGGTTCGATCCCTGGTGGGGGAACTAAGGTCCTGCAAGCCGCGCAGTGCAGCCAAATAAATAAATAAAACGAAATAAAGCCAAATGGTGTACGACCCCTGGGGACACCAGTTTTATCTTCTCTTTTCTTCCCCCCACCCACCTCTAAACTAGACTGCATCCTGAATTCTAGTTTTCTCCAATATTTGGCTACCACTCTTCCAACTCACGTTTCCAATTTTTCTCCCACTTTTGACTTGGCATCATCAAGAAAGAGAGCTGCCCTTTTCCTGAAGCCCCACCAAGTCAACCTGAGAAATCTGACATCTACCCGAGACAGCTGACAATTGCCCCCTCGTTAGACATCCTCATCCTCATGCCTGTTGCTGTGGAAACCACTCAGAAAGTTAACCTGAACGCAGCATCAGAGACATTTCAAACTGCCCAAGATGCTTTGACCCTGACATCTAGAAATCCTCCCGAGTGACTCAGGACTCAGACCCCGGGTTGATCATGTGCTCCAACCATGAACATTTGTTTATTTTTTTATTTTTTATTTTTTATTTTTTTTCGGTATATGGGCCTCTCATTGTTGTGGCCTCTCCCGTTGCGGAGCACAGGCTCAGCGGCCATGGCTCACGGACCCAGCCACTCCACGGCACGTGGGATCTTCCCGCACCGGGGCACGAACCCGTGTCCCCTGCATTGGCAGGCGGACTCTCAACCACTGAGCCACCAGGGAAGCCCAACCATGAACCTTTGTTTTGCTTTAAGGAGAGACTGGTTTCATGAGATGGAGCCATCTACCAATTCAGCTTCTGGGCCTTGAAACTTCGTACAAGGAGTTTTAAAGGCGGGACTGTAGAGGAACAGAATTTGCCACCGCAAAATGTCTCTTGAGCGTGCGGATTATTTCGCATCAAAACCATCAAGATGCCGTTGTATCTTCTGAGGGAGGGACCTTGGAACTGCTCCAGCCAAACTCCCCTCCTTGCAGGCCCCTCCTCCTCAGCACTGGAGGTAACCAGTGTTTTCCGGATGCGATGGCTCAGCCTTGGGGACAACCACCCCTTGAAGAAGAACTGCAGGCGACATGCTGGGTGGGGCCGAAGCAGCAAAGCACTCGGGACTCCTCCTCTGGCCTCTTTAGCGTCTGTGGGACCCTCTCTGCCTTCGGCCCACACCACCTGACTGCCATGGTCGTGTGGTCCTTCTCCGTGAGCCTCGGTTCAGATGTGGTCTTAACCTGGGGGCCATGAGTTCAGGGGAGCCATACACTGGGATGGGAACAAAACCCGCATCTTCATTTTCACCGAGCCTTAAGTTTCCTTTAATTGTAAAAGTGGGCGACAAACCACAGTTATCTTAGCGGTTCTGTGACTGTCACTATCAGTGAGGGTTTTAAGCAGAGAAACAATCAGTAGAAGGTACAGTTAATTCTCATTCTTTGCGGTAGTTATGTTCTATAAAATCGCTGCAACCACTGAATTAGTAAACACTGAAACATTGCTCCTGGGGGAAATTTCATCAACCGATCAATATACAACCTTGCTTATGTGTGTTTCTGTCTAAAGACGCCTAATTTCATATATATGTTGATTTGTTACCATTGAACTCAGAGCCAACATCGCTATAACTCAGCTGTGAACGAAGCTCGTGTAACACACATATTTTCTCCTTTAGGTTCATGATACACAGCTTAGGACACTACACAGCACTTCAGCGCTATGCATGGGGGCCATTTCAAACAGCAAAATCACCAACCAGAAGGACAAAAATGCTAAAACCATGGCACTAAATGTACTGTCAAAAGGACCCTTGCTTGCAGTGTGAGAGCTGAACCAAGAAGGCAGGTCGCCTCACTCGACCTCCGCTAGGAACACGCATGCTGGATGCCTCACAATTTTTGTCTCTCTGTACGTGTCCTGGATGACCGTGGGAACAACCTCGTATGGCCACAAAAGCACCATGAGTATGGATTTGGGGGTTACAAATAAACTTTAGTGAGTGGTTGAATTTGCAAATACAAAATCCAAAAATAATGAGGATCACCTGTATATATTAAGAGATTTATTGTATTGTGAGGAATTGGCTTTCAGGATTATGGGAGTGGGCTCATCCGAAATCCACAGGGCAGGCTGTCGGGAAGGGCAGACTGGAGCTCTCGGACAGGAGCAGACATGCACGAGCAGAATTTCTTTGGGGAATCTTCCACTCTGCTCTTAAAGTCTTTCAACTGTCTGAATTAGGCCCATCCAAATTATCTAGGATAATCTCCTTTACTTAAAGTCAACTGCCTATGGTCTTTCAGCCCATCTACAAAGTATCTTCCCTGCAACACCCAGTTTAGTGTTTGACTGAAGAACCAGGGACGGTAGCCTAGGCAGGCTGACACATCAGAAGACCATCAAAGTCACCGAAAGAAGTCACGTTACAGGAGTGATACTGAAGTATGATAAAGACAATGTATTATCCGGTTTCGCTTTTAATAGCGAGCATGACAGAACACAAAAGCCACAGTGTTTTCTGTACTGAAAAATTCTTGCGAATGGAAGGATGAACCAGCAAAATGGAAATGCCATGGGACGTCTATCCCTTCTGAAAATGCATTTAAAGATGGGGGGGTAAGGGTGTTGTGTAAGGAAAGCTCAATTCAAAGAAGCTGGAACCAGGGAGAGCAGCTGGGTGCTGTGTGACCTCCTAGAGGGGTGGGATAGGGAGGGTGGGATAGGGAGGGTGGGAGGGAGACGCAAGAGGGAGGGGATATGGGGATGTATGTATATCTATAGCTGATTCACTTTGTTATACAGCAGAAACTAAAAAAAAAAAAAAAAAAAAAAAAGCTGGAACACTTCCAGCACTTGGATTTGCTATTTCACAATAAGCTTTTATTGGAGCATCCTCCAAAATTGCTCACCAGTCGCCCAGAGAAAAGTCTCCCACGCTGTCGGGGGGACATGTTACAGTGCCCTGGCACATTCACAGAGATTATCCAGCTGCTTTTTGGATTGGACCAGAAGAAAACACTGGAAGCAGGTTCCTTGTCACATGGTGTGATATGTTCTAGAATAGATGACATTTCTTTTAACATTTTGAAGCAGGTCGCTGGGGAAACAGCAGCTTCACTCTCCTCACTGTGGGCGTGCTGGTGCTACCAAAGAATTCTTACTTTCCGAGTGGCTTTTGCAAACTACAAAGGCTGTGGACATTTTGAAAGCAGTAAAAAGTGTCTTTGCCAAATAAAACTTTGCCTGGGAAGAAAAGCTTCATTCTCTATCCAGCTGGACCTCCTGCAAATCTGATTTTGCAAACTTGGTGATAAAACTCTCCACGCTGTCATCACTCAACGCACGGGCAATAAAGACTTTTGTGACATCTCTGAAAGATGTTTTGTCAACTTTCATAAAAGTCATCAACTTCATCAGAAGCAGGTCTCTCAATGACTGCATTTGCAAACAGCTTGTCAGGAAATGGGAACACAGTCCGTGAAGTGCTTCTCACTGGCTTTCAAAGGACAAGTGCTCTGTTCAGACTAACAGCAGAAGTCTTATTATTTTCTGAAAGAAAAAGAAAGGCCACTTCTGGAAACACTTTGAAGGAAAAGATTTTATCCTCGGGTTGGCTTACTTGACAGGTATTTTTAACTGTATGAATGAGGTGTCTTCCTCTTCGAGGTCCCGGAGTCACCATTTATGCTGCTCCTAAAAAATTTACAAACTGGGACAATAAGAAAGGAAAATATAATACCAATGACATCTTTGCAAATGATCCTGGGCTGGGGACGTGCTCTCTTAGGACAGAGAGCAGACACAAAATGCTCTAACAATCTCTTTGCAAAGAGAAATCTGCCAACACCTGGCAACATTTCATAACTCTTTCAAAAGTTATTTCAGTCTTTAGGGAATCAAAATTGAACCGTGAATCCACAATTCTTTTATTCCTGAGATAATGTGTTCCTGAATTTTGACCTAGCTAAAGATGAACTCATTTTTCTTAGGACAAAAATACTTATGACGAGTAGAGCTTAACTAAAAAAGCCTTGAAGAATTCTGGTATTTTTTGAGAAAAACCTGTCTTCTCCTAGTAAAGCAAGCCCTAGAAGCTTAGATATAGATCTTTGCAAGTCAAGATTTTCAGGACTTATAACACTGAAAAGGAAAACGAATCAACCAGATGTACAAGCACCTGCTGCTTCACCTTGCACTTCTATGTTACGGAGAGGGCATCATTCCTCAAACCTCACGAACCAACCTCTGCTAGCTTTCATACTTTTCTTTCGCAGCTACCTCACCTCCCTCAGCCTTCATAGATTTGAAGAGAGTTGGGGCCTTGACCTGGATTAGGCTTTGGTTTAAGGGAATGTTGTGGCTGGTTTGGTCTTCTATCCAGACCACTGAAACTTTCTCCACATCAGCAATAAGGCTGTTTCACTTTCTTATCATTCATGTGTTGATGAGTAGCACTTTTAGTTTCCTTCATGAACTTTTCTTCTCCATTCACAAGTGGTGCTGGAGGCCTTACCTTTCAGCCTGCCTCAGCCTTCGATGTGTCTTTCTCGCTGAGCTTAATCATTTCTAGCTTTTGATTTAAATTAAGGGACATGTGACTCTTCCTTTCACTTGAACACTTAGATGTCATTGTAGGGTTATTAATTGGCCTAATTTCAATATTGTCTCAGGGAATAGGGAGGCCCAAGGAGAGTGAGAGAGACGGAGGAACCGCCGATAGGGGGAGCGGGCAGAACACACACCTTTATTGATGAAGTTTTCAGTCCTATGTGGGTGTGGTTCGTTGTGCCTCAAAACAATTACAGTAGTAACATCAAAGATCACTGATCACAGGAAATTTCCTGGTGGTGCAGTGGTTAGGACTCCTCGCTTCCGCTGCAGGGGGCTCGGGTTCCATCTCTGGTTGGGGAACTAAGATCCCGCATGCCGCACGGTGTGGCCGAGAAAATAAAAAAGGCAAAGATCACTGATCACAGATCACAGATCACCACCACAAAAATAATAATCATGAGAAAGTTGGAAATATTGCTAGAATTACCATTGAAAAGTTTGAAATATTTCAAGAATATGACACAGAGACACGAAGTAAGCAAATGTTGTTGGAAAAATGACGTGAATAGACTTGCTTGACACAGGTTGCCACAAAACTTCAATTTATAAAAGATGCAACATCTGCAAAGCACAAGTCAAAGCACAGTAAAATAAGGTGTGCCTAGGGAGATCCCTGGTGGCCTAGTGGTTAGGATTCTGGGCTTTCACTGCCGTGGCCCGGGTTCCATCCCTGGTTGGGAAACTGAGATCCCGCAAGCCAGGTGACATGGCCCCCAAAAACAAAAAGGAAACAAGATGTGCCTATACCATTTACATTCTACCAGCAATAGATGAGTTCTAGCTCTATATCCTTGACCACACTTGGCATTGTCAGTGGTTTTAACTTTAGCCACGGTGGTGGGTATGTAGTAGTATCTCACGGCAGTTTTTTTTTTTCATTGCAGTTTTAATTTGTATTTCTCTGATGACGAATCATGTTGAGCACGTTTTTCTGTGCTTTTTTCCTAACCAGATATCTTCCTTTTTAAAGTGTCTGTTCAAGACTTTAGTCTCTTTATTGGGTTGTCTTTTATTACGGATCTTTAATCCTTTATTATTTTGAAAATACATATGTATTGTGAAGTACATATGTACCAGAAATACATATGTATTGTGAAGATTATCAGAAATACATATATATTGTGGATATTTTCTCCTAATCTATGGCTTGTCTTTTCATTTTCTTAACAGTGTCTTCTGATGAGCAGACATTTTAATTTTGATGAAGTCCAATTTATCATTTTTTCCCCATTTATGGTAAATACCATTTGTGTCCTAAGAAATCTTTCCCTATCCTTAAGTCATAAAGACATTCTCCTTTGTTTTCTTCTAGAAGCTTTATAGTTTTAGGTCTTGTATTTAGGCCTGTGATCCATTGTGAATTATTTTCATATATAGGGTGAAGTAAAGTCAAGGTTCATTTTCTAAAATATGAATACCTAGTTTTTTAAAACCCACTTGTTAAAAAGGCTATCTTCTCCCCATTAAATGTCTTAGGACCTTTATCAAAAATCATCTGACTGTGTATATGAGGAATTATTTCTGGACTTTCTAGTCTGTCTCATTTTCTATATATTTATCCTTAAAATAGTAACACAGTGCCCTGATTACTGTAGCTTTATAATAAATTTTGAAATTATTTAGTATAAGTCCTCTGGCTTTCTTTTATTTTTCAAGACCGTTTGGCTATTCTAGTCCCTTGCATTTCCATATAAGTTTTAAAATGATGTTGTTGGGACTTCCCTGGAGGTCCAGTGGTTAAGACTCCGAAATTCCACTGCAGGGGGCACAGGTTCAATCCCTGGTCAGGAAACTAAGATCCCATATGCCGTGCGGCACGGCCCCCTCCAAAAAAACTTATGCTGTCAATTTCTGTAAAAAAGTTTGCTGAGATTATGATGATTGGGTTGAATCTATAAATGTGGAGAAGATCGACATCTTAACAATATTGAGTCTTCCAATCCACAAACATGGTGTATCTCTCCAGTTATTTATTTAATTTCTTTTCACAATGTCCTGCTCATCTTTCATTGAATTTACTTAAGTATTTTGTTTTTATTAATGCAATTATAAATTGTAGTTAAAATGTTTTATATTTTCCAATTGCTTAATGATTTGTTCATAAATACAACTGGTTTTTATATGTTGATCCTTGTTATATAAATCCTTGTAAACTTTATAAAAATTTTTCTTTTTAGTGATAGTATTTTGGACGATTCCTTGTTATTTTGCTACATAGACAATCATATCATGTGTGAATAAAGAACTTTAGTTCTTGCTACCCAATATTTTTCTTTTTTTTTTTTTTGGCCACGCCACGGGCGGCCTGTGGGATCTTAGTTCCCCCACCAGGGATTGAACCCAGGTCCTGGCAGCGAAAGCACCAAGTCCTAACCACTGGACCGCCAGTGAATTCCCTCTTGCTTCCCAATCTTTATGCCTTTTTATTTATTTTCCTTGCCTAATTGCACTGGACTTCCAATACAATATTAAGTAGAAATAATGAGAGCAGACATCCTTGCCTTGTTCATTATCTTAGGGAAAAAATATTCGACATTTCACTATGTAACATGATGTTAGTGGTAGGTTTTTCATAGATGTTCATCAGTTTGTTAAAGGTTGTCAAGCTTTGTTTATTATGAATGTTGATTATTGAATGTTGATAAATTTCTTTTTACTTTTATTTGGACAATTGTATTTTCTCATTTATCCTATAATGTGGTGAATTACATTGACTTTCAAACCTTAATCAACTTTGAATTAAGGATACACCCCACTTGGTCATGATGTATTATCATTTAAATATATTTCTACATTTAACTTGCTAATATTAAAAGGATTTTATGTTTATGTTCATGAAGGATATTGGGGTATTTTTCTTGTAATGTCCTTCTCATACTTTGGTATCAGCACTCATAAAACAGATTGGAAATTCTTCCTTCCTGTATTTTCTGAAATAGGTTAGGATTGGTGTTGTTTCTTCTTTAAACATTTGATAGAATTTATTTACAAAGCCATGTGGGCCTGGGATTTTCTTTGTGGGAAGGTTTTGAATGATGAGTTCAATGTTTTCAGTAGATGTAGGGATTAGCTATTCAGATGTTCCATTTCTTTTTGTGTCAGTCTTGGAAAGTTGTGTTTTCAAAGAATTTGCTCATTTTGTCTAAGTTGTTAAATTTATTGGCTATTTGTCTTTTCATTTCTTTTTTCTTATCAGTCTTGCTATCAATTACACTAATCCTTTTCATCCTTCCAGTGAACCAACTTTTGCCTTGATTTTCCTATATCATTTTCATTCTTATTTTTATTATTCCCTTTTTCTGCTTATTTTGAGATTAATTTTCTTAATTAATTTTCTTAATTTTTTTGTAGTATCATCTAATTTTTCTTTTGATTTCTACTTTGACCCATTCAGAAGGGTTTTTCAGAAGTGCACTTAATGTCCAAATATTTAGGGATTTTCTAGTTGTCTTGTTGTTATCAATTTCTAATTTATTTCTATTGCGCCAGAGAATACGCTACATATGTTTTTCAGTCTGAAATTTCTTGAGCTTTGTTTGGTGGCCTAGAATATTCTGGTGAATGTTCAATGTGCACTTGAATGTGTATCCTCACATTGTTAGGTCTAATTGGCTAAACAGCGTTCAATTCTTCCATCACTACTGATACTTGTCTACTTACTTTATCTATTACTAAGTGAGAAGTGTTAAAATCTGCAACTGTGATTTGCAAATTCGTCGATTTTTCCTTTTAGGTCTGTCCATTTTTGCTTCACATATTGTAAGACTGTTATTAATATACATTTAGGATCGCTATACATTTCTGATAAATTGACCTTTTTTTCATTATGAAACGATGCTCTTTATCTTTGGTTATCCTCCTCGGTTTTTCGTTTTGTTTTGTTTTTTGTTTTTTTGCGGTACGTGGGCCTCTCACTGTTGTGGCCTCTCCCGTTGCGGAGCACAGGCTCCGGACGCGCAGGCTCAGCAGCCATGGCTCACGGGCGCAGCCGCTCCGCGTCATGTGGGATCTTCCCAGACCGGGGCACGAACCCGTGTCCCCTGCATCGACAGGCGGACTCTCAACCACTGCGCCACCAGGGAAGCCCTATCCTCCTCGTTTTGAAATCTACTTTGTCTGACATTGATATAGCCACAACAGATTTCTTACGCCTGGCGTTTTCATGGTATATTCCTTTCCATCTTTTTATGTCAACCTTTTTCTTTGTATTTAATGGGCACCTCTTATAAATAGCTTATAGTTAGTTCTTGTGTTTTTCATCCAGTTTGACAATCTCTACCTTTCGTTTAGTCCATCTTCATTTACTGTAATTATTGGTATGATTGAGTTTAAATAAACTATCATTCCATTATTTGTTTTCTAGTATCCCATCTAATCCTTGTTCTTCTACCTTATTTGGGGTTATTTTTTAACATTTCACGTCTTTCCTTCTTTTTTTTTTTGCGGTACACGGGCCTCTCACTGTTGTGGCCTCTCCCGTTGCGGAGCACAGGCTCCGGACGCGCAGGCTCAGCAGCCATGGCTCACGGGCCCAGCCGCTCCGCGGCACATGGGACCTTCCCGGACCGGGGCACGAACCCGTGTCCCCCACATCAGCAGGCGGACTCTCAACCACTGTGCCACCAGGGAAGCCCACATTTCACATCTTTGGAATTAATATTCCATATTCTCTATTGGCTTGTATTATTTTATTTAATGTTTGCTCTAGGGATTACAATACTCATCTTTAACTTATCACTGCTTACCTTAAATTAACATTATACTAGCTTAAGTGTAATGCTAGAATCTTAAAATCATATAACTTCACTGACCTACTTCCCTTAGTTTCTGCTATTTTTGTCATGTACTTTACTTTTACATATATTATAAACCCCAGAATATATGTGTATGTTTTTTGCCTTAGACAAAGACTACCTTTCAAAGGATAAATTATTTACCATTTCCAGTGCTCTTTATTTCTTCTGGAAGATGCAGTTTACCAGCTGATATCATTCCCCTTCGGCATGAAAACCTTTCTTTAGCATTTTTTGAAATGCAAGTGTACTTACTGGTGATGAGTTCTCCCGGCTTCATTTGTTTGAAAATGACTTATTTCTCCTTTATTTTTGAAGAATACCTTGTAGATTTAGAATTCTAGATTGATATTTTTCCTTTAGCACTTTAAAGATATCATCCATTGTCTTATAATTTTCCTGATGAGACTTAGCCATCATTCCTATAGATGTTCCTTTGCACATAATGGGTCTTTCTTGTCTGGCTTTATCTTTGTTGTTCAGCAATTCAGTTATGATGTGCTGAGGTGTGTATGACTTTCTTCTTGGGTCTGTAGGTTGTTTTTCGTCAATTTAGATATTTTTAAGCCATTACTTTTCTAAGAGATTTATTCCTGCCCACTCATTCTTTCCTCTCCTTCTTGGGATCAATTACACATGATGGACAGTTTGGTATTGTCATTGAGGTTCTGTTCATTTTTCTCCCAACCTTTTTTCTTTGAGCTTCAGTTTGGATCATGTAGGGGAGGAAAAATACCTTTTCCCTCTACCCTTCTAAGTTCTTGGCTGGAGCCCTGTAACAAAAGACAGGTTAAAAAGAGAGAAGCACACAAATTTATTTAATATAGGTCTTACATGATGTGGGAGCCTTCATAAGGAAATGAAAACCTGAAGAAGTGCTTAAACCTTAGTATTTTTATGTTAGATTTGATGAAGGGTGGAGAGTTGTGGAAAAATATGATAGAACCCCCCAAAAAAGGGTATGAACTGAGTGTGGTAAACGGGGGGAAACAGCAAGGCCTGTTCCTTCAAATTCCCTCTTGGTGTCCCTCTGTCTTCAGAGATAAGGGTGATCCTTTCCTCCGGGTATAAGGAGGGCACCTCTCATATGAGGGTTCTATGACTTGCTTCAGGGGAAGCTCTGTAAGTCCTTCCTGCACCTGCTGTTTCTCAAATTCCTTCAGCTTGAAATATTTAATATGCTATGATATCATATTTTGGGGTAGCATGCTTTGACCTCTATATTACTATTGGTCTATCTTCTAGTTTACTGATATTTTCTCCTGCTGCTAAGCCTTTCTAGTGAATTTTTTAATATATTGTTTTCAGTTCTAGGATTTCCATTTGGTTCTCAGTCTCCATCTCTCTCCAGAAATTCCCCATTTCTTCATTTATCTTTTCCTGTAAATTCTTTAACATATTTACAACGATTAAAGTCCTTGCTTACAAATTTCAACATGAGTTGTTTGCTTTTTTCTCGATTTTGGACATTTTCATACTTCACTGCATGTATAGTTAGTTACCTTTTTGTTACTGGACATTATGTATGACATGTTGCAGTTTGGATTGTCACCGTCCCCTGAACACTGTTGGATTTTGTTCTAGTAGGCAATTAAATTCCCAACAGATTCCCCCACTGATTACGTGGGGGCTTTGTTTTAGGCTTTAGGTTTTGTTAGGGCTAGTCTATCTTAGTTTTGCATTTTGCCCTTAGTCCTAGGGTTTAATCCATGGGCCTGGAACGTGCTGTTACTTCTGAAGTATGATTCTTCTGAGTTTCAAAGAAAAGCTTAAGTGTTTATCAAACACCTCTAACTGGGCAGAACTTGAACTTCAAACTTCTCTCCAGCACCAGGTGTGTGCTGGAACCTGTAGCCGGCAATTTCACCTTTCCCTTGTTTTCCCCTGTGCTCGACACTCTTGCTCTGCTCATCAATTTAGGACTCGGCCAAGAATCTGAAGGCAACTTGTGTGCATATTTTATGGCTTTCTTCTCTGTCTCCCTCATCTTCAGGAAAGTTTCCAGACTCAAACTCCAACCTGACTTCTCAGTTTAGTAAGACTCCCTTTCTGCTTAAACTCTATGCCCAAAGGTTCATGCTAATTGGGGTGCAGGGTTGGGTACCCTTGAGGGGAAAGATGGTTAAACATGTATCTCCTCCCGTGTCCTTACCTTCTTTCAAGGATGGTTTCTGCTCCAGTTTCTATCTGGTATTGTTTGGTCTTCAACACCTTCAGAAGTTGATTCTTATATTTTGTCGAGTTTATAATTATCAACAGGAGGGTTAGTCTGTTACAAGCCACTCCATCATTACCAGAACCAAAATCCCTAACTGTATTTTAAATGTAAATACATCTTGTGGAGGGGGAGGTCCAAGAGGGAGGGGATATATGTATACATATAGCTGATTCACTTCACTGTACAATTGTAAAGCAACTACAAATTTAAAAAATGTAAATACATCTTACTTAATGTATTAGTGAACATATACACAATTCTATCACAAATGATGTACTTTAATATTTTAAAAACTTTTTTCTGGGCTTCCCTGGTGGCACAGTGGTTGAGAGTCCGCCTGCTGATGCAGGGGACGCGGGTTCGTACCCCAGTCCGGGAGGATCCCACGTGCCGCGGAGCGGCTGGGCCCGTGAGCCATGGCCGCTGAGCCTGCGCGTCTGGAGCCTGTGCTCCGCAGCGGGAGAGGCCAGGGCAGTGAGAGGCTCGCGTACCGCAAAAAAAAAAAAAAAAATTTTTTTCAATATACTTGATTTCCCTTATAATGCTTTAAAAAAAAAAGCATTTGAAAACATTATTCTGAAAAGGTTTCAAAAGCTTTGCCAGACTCCCAAAAGAACTCCCAACACAAAAATGTTAAGAACTTGAAAAATGTACGTTAAGAACTCCTGGCCTTAGAGTCCCTCCTGCTGCTGCCATAGGTTTCCTGCAGTTGAGGGAAGGAGTTTCTCCAGGATTCCTTCATTACCTACTATGTGTCAGGGACTGTCCTAGGCCCATGAGACAGAACAGTAAATAAAACCCAAGTCCCTCCACTCAGAGGTTGGCAGGAACACGAGTGTTCTTTTCACATTTCCATGTCGAAGGACCAGCAGTAAAGTCTTTCTCCTCCAATGACGGGGTTACCTGATGTGGAGGAACAGCCACTGGCTCACATATATTAATTGGATAAAATCCTGTTGGGAGGCTCTACTCCCAGGTTTATTTGTTCTCATCCCTCTTCATCCTACTGTCACAGAGCCTCCACCCTTTTCCTAACCATGGGAGAAAAGGACGTTGCAGGTGGGCAGGAGGAATGTCAGGTGCTGCAGGGAAGCCATAAACTAGGGGAGGACCAACCACTGGATTTGCAGCCTTTGGTCACTGGCACCCTTAACGAACTCAGTGCTGGGGTGGGGACAGAAGCCACACTACTGGAGGCAAAGTGGGAGGCAGGAGTGTGGTCCTTCTCGAAGTCTGGCAATAAAGGCTAGAGGGAACGGCTAGGCAGGGAGGTAGGCTCAGGAGACAAGCTCTCTTGGGATGAGAAAAGCTTTGGCACTTTTTACATTTTTTTTTTTTTTTTTTTTTTTTTGCGGTGTGCGGGCCTCTCACTTGTCGCGGCCTCTCCCACTGCGGAGCACAGGCTCCGGACGCACAGGCCCAGCGGTCATGGCTCACGGGTCCAGCCGCTTCGCGGCATGTGGGATCCTCCCGGACCGGGGCACGAACCCATGTCCCCTGCATCGGCAGGCGGACTCTCAACCACTGTGCCACCAGGGAAGTAGCTTTGGCACTTTTTAAGGCTGAGGTCAGACAAAGATTGGGTTACAATGAAGTAATTAGTGGGCCAAGTATGGGTAAATGGGACAACTCTGAGATAAGAGCACAGGACAAGCATTCAACAAACTGTAGTTCTTGTACCCAACTACAAAAAGTGGAATCCACTTTTCTGGCGGAGATTCCACACCATCTCTGTGTGCTGAGTGCACTTCCTGCAGATTCCCAGACCCTATCACTACATAGATTGAGTTTGGAGTTGAAGACCCATTGGCCTGAGACAATCTTCGGCTTCCTTCTCGACGCCTGTCAGGTGCCCACATCCTTGTGGATGTGCTGCCACCTGCTGGAAGGATGGTGGAAGTGGCGACAACCATTTGCCGTAGGGAGCTGCTTTCCTAAAATGGCTGCAAAACCCTCACCCAACCCAAACCAGAAACCAGAGGAAGCAGGCAGGCCTAGGATTAAGTCTGCAGGACTCCCTCCGTGCAAGTCCTAGAGCTCTTCTGCCATCGTAAAGGGCAACCACCCTCCATCCTCATCTTCCTTTCACTGGAAGTCGGCATAATACCCCTGGCTGGAATGACTAGTAAGACACAGGGCTGGACTGTTTCCTTCACTTGAAAGAAAAACAGCAGTTAGGAAGAAAGAATCCTATTTTTCTGCTCGTGTCTTGCCCCACAGCCGGTTACAGAGAGGCTGAGGTAAACGCCTGGCACACTACCAGCACCATTGACTGCCAGTGGGTTAGCAAGGTGGGTTCAGACTTATCTCAATGCAGGGCCTACCCTAGGAGCCAAGAACTCCTCCAACTGGGCTGCTAGCAGGGTCAGGTTCAGCCCCCCCTGCCAAAGAGAACCCCCCCCCCATCACCACAGGGTCTTAAAAGTGAATACAAGTATGAATAAGCACTGGCTCTGCCAAGCTGGCAAATGCTAATTCACATTCCTAGATGGCCGAAAAGTGCACTATGCTTTCAGGTTTAAACCCGGAAGACAGCTGCGGGGTAATGGAGAAGGCCCTGCAGACCCAAAGACCAATCTCACAGGCCCCTTCTTCAAATTCCAGTTTGGGACAGACTGAGCTGCTATGAATGACTTAACTTTTCACATGCTCAGCTAAAACTCTACTCAGCGTTGCTTTAAGACGTAACATACTTTAACTCAGGAGTAGCCCTAATGGGCTCCAACTAATTAAACTTTTAATTCTAGAAAAATATAGGCTACCAAGGGTTCATTATTTTGCTTTTAATTTTTATCAGAGTATAGTTGCTTTACAATGTTGTGTTAGTTTCTACTGTACAGCAACGTGAATCAGCTATACGTATACATATATCCCCCTTCTTGTGGATTTCCTTCCCATTTAGGTCACCACAGAGCACCGAGTAGAGTTCCCTGAGCTGTAGGCTCTCCAATGGCTCATTTTAGCTTTTAGGTTTGCCTGACCAGAGGATGTCCCTCTGCTGGCTTGATTTTTCTTCCCAGCAGCACCTAAACTTCCAATCTTCCACCCCTTCAAACCAGGTTATTTGTCCTGGTCTGCGCCTTTAGTACTTACAACGGACTTGACTTGGTTGAGTGGTGCGTGATATGCACAAGGTTTAGATTCCCTCATCCTGCCAGCAAACTCATAACCAGGCCAAAACTAAGCTAATTCAAATCCTTTAGTTTGCCCTCTAGTCTACCAGTACCGGATTTTTCAGTTGGCATTTTCATTCTGTACCATCTTGCGCACCATTTTTCAACTAAATACATCATGTTAATCGCTTGACCTAGGCCTCTCATGTGACCTTTTACTAGAAGTGGGGGGTGGGCAAGGGAATGCTTAACAAGCCAGAATGTCCACGTTCTCATCATAGCGCAAAACCAAAGGCCTTTCTTGTTGGTTTAACCTGAGGGTGCTGGGGGAATTACAAAAGATACCAGGTCCATCGGCTAGACCGGTAGCTTCCTCTCCAGCCTCACAGTGCCAAAGCCTCCGTTTTGGCCCACGCACCCAGCAGGAAGTACACTCATCAGTCGTCGCTCTCGCACCCACCTAAACAAGGCCGGACTAAAGTGCTCCTGGCCCTCTTTCCAAAGCACTTTTTCAGGACACCTGACCCCTCAGGCCTGTTTCTAAGTGGGCTAAGGCCACAGTGGACTTCCAATGAGCCTTTCACGTGACATACACAGGGCTGCAAAAACTTATGGCTGGGATACTTGAAACCAAAGCATAAGCATTTTCACAGGGGGTGAGATCCGGAGTGGCAGAACTGATTTGCCATGCTCCACTCTCAGTGTATTCCAGGAGAAACACTCTAGGACAGGAAGTACAAGTCTGGCACCAGAGTTTAGGACTTTTAATTTGTCCCAAAGTTGCTAAAGCAAAAATCATGATAAAACATTCTGCTTTCCTTTATAACCCACCAACGCAAAAAAACAAAAACAAAACCAAAAAACTCCGTAGGAAAAAAATGGTTTTGTACATGGGAGGAAACAATATAAATTCAAAACTTACAGATAAGGGTTAGCTCTATCACTCATCTCTTTAAAAAGTTTATACGAATATCCAGTCAACACCAACAGGGTTATCTCCCTTGAAATGTTATCTATACGGATTTCCAAGTAGACCACAGGGCTGTATACTGTCTTGGAATGTCCTCAGAAGGCTCTGTCATTGAGCAGGTAACAGAGTAAAAACCTCAGAGTCCTTTCTTTCAAATGGAAGAGGGGAAGACAGGGATAGAAGAAACTATTCGAACTTCGTCTTCTTTCCTTGTGGCTTGTGGTCTCCTCCTCCTCCTCCTCTGCCTCCTCGGAAGCCTCCTCGCCCTGCAGGAAGGCAAGCCGTCACTGAAGAGTGGCTGCAAAGCTGCCAGCCATGCCCTCCCCAGCAGGATGAGTGGGGACTGGTGCAGGAACCAGGGCCTGCAGGCTCAGGTCCAGGAGTGCACTGCCACGGCTACCTGGCACACACAGCTGGGTGGCCACCGCGCCCCTTACCTCCAAAGCCTCCCCGGCCTCGGCCTCCAAATCCACCTCGGCCGCCACCTCGGCCTCCTCCTCGGCCACCGAAGCCACCTCGGCCTCCTCCTCGGCCACCGAAGCCACCTTCACCCTTAGGCTTGGCCCAGTCCAAAGTAACTTTGTTTCCATCGATTTCACCATCTTCCATGGCCTCCTTGGCAGCTTTGGCCTCTTCCTCGCTGTTGAAGTCTACAAAACCAAACCTAAAAACACCAAACGAAATCGCCCATTATAAAGCCAACATGTGGAACAAATGTCAAGTTACTCCCACATATTGGATGGTGACGCTTAGCTGGGGCAAGACCCAGATGAGGGCAGTTCCCTATGGAAAGCTGAAACAGAATGTCCCACAAAACAGCTGAATATACCTCTGTGAAGACAGAAGGCAACAATGCTAGCTCTGTGAATTGTCTCTTCTTCTCGTGCGAATCCTAAACTGTCACCGATCGACAGAAAGGAGCTCAATGAGAAGACGTCTTAGGTGGGAACTCTCCACCTGGTGGACGCCACACGTTCCCTGCATCTTACTTACCCCTTAGAGGATCCAGTCTCCCGGTCAGTGACTATCCTTGCACGAACAGAGCCGTCAAACGACTCCTTTAATGTCTCTTCTGTAGTATCCTCAGACAGACCTTTGACAAACAGAGTTTTGGATGGCTCTGGGAAAGGAAAAATAAAAATTGTACTTTTTATTAAAGTCACAATTTATGACAGCATGCTGGACTTGCATGTTGCAGTCTAGTATCTGACTACTGGCTAAGAATGCTCATCTTAGCAAAAGGTAGTAGCATTTCACCTCGAGTGTCTGGATAAAAGCAACTTGGTCAACTAACGTTTAAAGCGAAGGGCTTAGACCAAATGCCATGTCAAGTTTACACTGATCACCAGAGGAGTTGAGAATCTTTTATGGAAAACAGGAGAAGCAGCGACCCAAGCAAGTGAAAGTAGTTCTAAACCAGGCAGCTACAAACACCATACAAGACAGTAAACCCCTGGCAAATGTGCTGCTCAGTGTTGACTTCGCTGGATCAGAACTTGACTATCTAGAGGACTTTTCTTGAGATTTCATCAGTTATTTCTCAGATAATCAGTCATCATATCCAGTATCATTTACTCAGCAGCAACAGAAACAAACGTTCTAGATCTGAGGACGCAACCACAAACAACATCCTGTTAATGAAGTTAACTTACGGCTTCTTGCATTAGGTTGTCCCCTGGGTCCTTGCAACTCCAGCCTGATGGCTCTGCCCTCAATTTCCCTTTTATTACATGAATTTAAAGCTTCTTTAGCATCTTCAAATGATGCAAATTCTATAAATGCATACCTGAGGATAAAGAGTCAACATTTAGAGTAAGTTACCAAGCACACGGCTCCTCTGATGCCACCAAGCCTTTTTCTTCAAACACTTCAATGGTGCAGCTTCTACTAATGGCCAGAAGAACATGATTTTACCTCCACAAGATACTCTTAAAAGCCTGTAACTGACAACATAAAGATACTAATTATTTTACCCTTTAGATTTGCCACTTTGGTTCTGGGGCACTTTGATAAACGTTGCCTTCTCAAATACTTCCTGAAGAGTTTCTTCCGTTGCACTATAGGAGAGGTTGCTTAAAACCAGGGTTTTTGATTCACCTACAAATAAAGAGATGTCAAATTAAGACTGAAGCAGTAGTTCCCAACGTCAGTCACGGCTATACATTGTTCTTAAAGAATCTCTGTGCTTGGGAGAGTTAACACACCAATGTTGATACAAGTGGAACCCTACCTGGTACTCAACATATCACGTAGCTACTATGTACTGTTACATGCTGCTTCCTTCCACTCCTACTGTTCAGATGTAAGCTGACTACAGCCCTGTGTCTTCCCAGCATATTCTAATTTTTAAATGCACAAGATCTAAGTCCTTTACAGTATAAAACATGCAAAGGAAGCTAGATTTATCTGTGTTCTAGTACAAAAATTTCATATAACCCTCATTCAAGACACTCAATTACAAATACAGGTATAACTTGCTGATCTACATCTCCATCCAATTTATCAGTCAACTTTATAAAGGATAAAGATGCAAAGGATTTCTTTTCCCTCCATCAATTCCAGAACCCTGTAGGAAGCCTATAAATTCTTACCAGTCCAAGTGCTATTCTTTCCACCTCTATGGTCTTGACCTTGACCTTTCTCTCCGGTATAGTACAGGGAAATGGATCGCCCATCTATCTCTGTTCCCTGCTTTTCTTCCAAGGTTTTCTCTGCATCAGCTTCTGTCTTAAATTCAATATAAGCAATCCTACAAAAGGAAAAAACATTAAGAACTCACTTGATTTTTAAAACCATATTAATTCTCTAACACAGATGTTTTTAATCTCAGCAATATGCCCATATTTCAGATGAGTACAATAAAAATGTCCTTTGTTTTATAGTAATTGAAATGTTCCAAGGTTTGTGCCATCTTCCACTTTTCAATTTAAACTTTCCTCCCACTACAGAAAGTTTGCCAAACACTTCTAGAAAATTTGTTCACATTAAGTCCACCTCACTACAATAATCACAATTATTTCCAAAACATTTACTGTAAGCTAGGCACATGTATAGTATTTTATACATCAGCTCATCTTACGATAAAATCACTATTTTATCACTTAATTTAAAGTACATTATCCCCACTGTACAGATGGGTGACTGACATAGGTTACAGAATAATTAATTTGCCCAAAATCACAAACACAGGAAAATTAAATCAACATTTCTTTTATAAATTAGTAAAGTTCATTAATTTTAATGAAACACTGCAGTAGACACAAAACATACCCTTTACTCTTTCCATCCTTGCTGACTAATCTGATCTCCACAGCATCTTCGAACACTTCTTTTAATTCTTCCTGAGTAACTTTATAAGGAAGATTTTTAGCCAAAAGTGTTCTCGCATCTCGTTCTAGATTAAAAAACACAAAAATGAACTGGATGGCTTAAAAGACGATTCTTCCCCCAAAGATCACCAAAGACTGACCAATGTAAAAGTTCTGTTTAAGAAATAATTTTGAGGGACTTCCCTGGCCGTCCAGTGGTTAAGACTCTGCGTTCCCAACGTAGGGGGCACGGGTTGGATCCCTGGTCAGGGAACTAAGATCCTGTGTGCCACACAGCACAGCCAAAAAAATAAAATAAAAAGGTTAAAAATTAAAAAAAAGAGTTTCTACAAGTAGGAGGCACTCTGCTATTATGGAGATATAGCAGTGACAAAACAAACTGCTGTCACAGCTGACAACAAACTATGCACTGAATATTTAAAATACAGCTAAATATTATGTTGTATATAGAAGAGATGTTCAGTATTTTTCAATTAAAAATATCATTAAAAATCAAGAAAGTGTACGGAATTCCCTGGCGGTCCAGTGGTTGGGACTCAGAGCTCCCACTGCAGGGGGGCACGCTTCGATCCCTGGTCGCAGAACTAGCATCCTGCAAGCTGCACGGCATGGCCCAAAAAATTTTTTTTACTTAAAAAAATTAAAAAGATCATAAACACACACTTAAAATGTGACAAGTGCATACAGAGAAGGGTAAAAGATGCAAAAGGAGTAGTTAGGGATCTGCTCTAGGTCCAGTGAGGAAAGGACTCCATTTTTTTTTTTTTAGGACTCTATTAATTTAGGTACATCTAACCAATTATTTTTTGATTAAGTCTAGCAAGCAGTGCCAGGCACTGTTGAAAACATTTAACATTCTAATTCATTTAATCCTCACAACATTATGAGGAAGCCAAAGGAAAAAAAGTTAAACTACTTACCCTGGTTTGTCTACATTAGATTAGATACATAGTCATTAACAAGTATCATCATTACCTAAAGCTTTACATACCTTTCTTACTGTCTTTTCCCTTTGGTTTTTCTAGTTTAATTTCATTGCCAAAGACTTTTAAACCAGTGAGTTCCAAGGCTTTTTCCAGGTCTTCAGCAGATTCAAAATCCACATAGCCAAACTTCCTTTAAGGCGAAGAGGACAAAAAAAATTACAGGTGGGGGGAAAAAACAAAAAAACCCACCAAACAAGAGCCACGTTAACACATATTCTGGGCAAGCAGCAACACTAATATGACGGTGCAAACAAGGATTAAAAAGCACCTATACAATTAATAAAACTGAGTCAGGCTCTTTTAAGCTGAGGCTACAGGCAGGATCTAAGTACCAAGACCTGATGCAAGTTCACCTCTGAGATCTTCATTAGTTACACTGCGCCTTAACAACTGATAGCAGATGACCAAAAAAACGTGTTTAAGCACTAAGATAGGAAAATCCTGTCTGACTAAAAGCATTCACTATTATGGCTTCTCAGGTCTAACAGCTACTTCTAAAATAAGCATCAAATCTCATTATTAGAAACTAGGCTGTGCTGTATCAAAAATTAAGGAAAATTATGGGAATTTCAATTTGGGGGCTTTACAGTTTTATAGTCCAATGATTTAATTCATTAATGTCTAATCTTTGACGACTTTAACATACTCACATTAAGGATAATGGGCTAAGGTTCTAAAAGGGGAAGGAAAAAGCATTAGCAGACCCACGAGTATCGTGCAGAACTACAGCATAGCTCCCCCACACTTACCTAGACACACCAATTCTGACATCAACAACTGCAAGATCATTTTTCGCAAAAAGGTCACTGATACCCGTTTTCAATTCAGGAGCAGATTTACTGAAGTTCAGGTTTCCAACAAAGAGATTGAAAGATGTAGTTGGTTCTGTGGCTGTACAAAAAATTTACTCAAATTAGTCTATTTTCCAGTATATTTGACTATTAGTCAAATTATTTCTGTACATAGCACATCAGCACATTGCAATATAACATCAGGTTTCAGTATTAAGTCCCTTTGTTGTTCATCACTTGTGCTATTAGGTGTTATTTCCCACCTCCCAATTCTCTAAGTTACCTTCCACTTTCTGTTTCTTGGCTTCGGGAGCTGCTTTTTGTTTGGCCATTTCCTTCTTTCGCTTTCCAGGTGCTTCTTTGACAAGTTCTGGTCAAGATATCAAACAATCTATGTCATCCACAAGTAGCCACACATCCTCAAGCATCTCCTTTAAACAAAGCTCATGCCAATGCACTTCAGAACCTGTAACTCGATTACCTTCCTCCTCCTCGTCCTCCTCGTCCTCGTCCTCCTCGTCCTCCTCCTCCTCCTCGTCCTCATCCTCCTCCTCGTCCTCCTCGTCATCTTCCTCATCTTCATCTTCAGCAGTGCTCTTTGCCTTCACAGGAGCAGCTTTTGCTGGACCTTTCTTTCCTTTGGCTGCTGCAGTCTCCATAGCTTCTTCTTCTGAGTCTGAAAGAGAAGCCACCTCGTCAAAAACTCAGAATTATCCCAGTTCTATTCCTAGTCCTAGGAAAAGCCAAAGGAAAATGAATGTAATCTTGTCCATGCCACTGTGCTTAGTTGTTATGGCAAGAATTAACAAATCACTTGGAAGCAAAATTCTACATTGTGAAAAATACAGGATGAGCTATTTGAAGCATGTTACTCAGGAGCAGGCAATCATTCACAGGCACCACAGGTACCACTAGTGCACCACAAGCAGCCCAGAGAAACCCTGGGATGATGCTTGTCTAACCCACCCCAGGTCGTCAGGAGCACAGCATTACCACCCACGCCTCGCCCCTAATGTATCTTGCAAACAGGAGCCCAAGGACTCCCAACACAATGCCTTACCATCCTCATCATCCTCGTCATCCTCATCGTCGTCTTCACCGTCATCCTCGTCATCCTCATCCTCGTCATCCGAGGCAGGAGCAGCAGTTGCTTTCATCACCGCAGGCTCGAATTCATCCTCATCCTCCTCTTCATCCTCCTCCTCCTCCTCTTCACTGTCATCTTCATCTTCCTCATCACTGTCTTCCTTCTTGGCATTCTTGCCGTTCTTTGCTCCCTTGGCTGGAGCGGCTGCTCCCTTCTTACCAGGGGTTGCTACCAATGCTTTGCCCGGTGTGGCTCCCTTTTTGCCAGGTGTTGCTACTGCTTTGGCAGGTGTAACTGTCTTCTTGGCTGGCGTAGCGGCTGTCTTTTTGCCAGGGGTGACAACTGCTTTCTTTGCCGGTGTGGCAACTGCAACCTTTTTTGTTGGGGAAACCATCATCTTCTTTGCTGGAGTTGTGGTAGCCTTTTTGCCTTTTTTCTGAGGAATAACAACCTTAAGAATAAATAAAAACCAACATAGGCCTGTTTCCAAACTCAAGAGAGCCTTGGTCCCATAAATGAATGCTAAATTCTAGCACTGCCTCTAGATGAAGACCACATGCACTAGATGTTAGCAAGTTAAACTACAGGGTCAAGTAACATGTCCTTCTGTACGCTTCAAGTCACAGTTCGGCAGCACACCCTAACACGGACTCTGAAATAGACTGGATGCCACTGCGTGGGCTTAGGCAAAGTTTTAAAACTTAATTTTAAGCCTCAATAGTTTCCCCATCTGAAAATAACTCAACTTTATACGTTGCTTTAAGGATTGAGTTGACATATGTAATTAAAAGCCTTACACATAGAAAGGACTACCTGCTAAGTGTTATTAAATTATTTGGGGCTCTCACAGTGGGTGGAGGAATAAAGTTCACTGAATGCTCATTCTTAGGACCAAAGAGAAAATGAACATCCAATAGTCAAGCTGTACAGTCAATCGTTGCAAAATTAATACAAAGAGTGAACACATTGGCTTGATTAAAAAACTGTCGTTTTATCTACATTTAAGTCACACTCAAAACCACATTTTGTTAACTATTGGTTTTATCAGGTTATGTGTGTCAAAATAAAATATTAAATTCTAAATAAGAAACATGAGCAAATACAGCAATTAGGTGTCTTTGCAGCTAGCCAACAGTAGCTGGGAGTGCTAATTAAGTGCTAACACAATGGGAGGTGGCAACCCTCAATCCACACATTTTAACAGTGTTTAGTATTACCAAGCCCATATAGGATAACAAAGACCAATTAATCCTACTTAGAGACTAGAAGAATCTGTTAAGGCTAACCTCAGACCTAAATATAATGCTCAAAGCTGCCACTCGCAGGACAGTTAACTGTCCAGGCTGTTTCTCCAGCTGGTATGTGGGGCTAATGTGTTCAAAGTGGAAAACTAATAATATATTACTGCATTATATCACACCAAGCCCTGCAGAGGGCACATGAAAACTCCACACCTTTCCTCTCAAGTTCATTAGTCTTATGGTATCTTGACAGGTCAATAAAAACTCTGTGAAACGCTGGACCATTACAACAGGTCATATATGAATGAATATAATCCTATTTTTTGCCAGTATTTTCAGACATCCAATACCACGTGCTTTTAACTCTCCATTTTGTAGTTTAACACAATTCTGCGTTAAACTATATACAATTACCTCTTCTCCACTGCTATCATCCTCTTCATCTTCTGACATTTCCTCATCTTCACTATCTTCTTCTACCTCCTTTGGGGGAGGAGCCATTTTCTTGGGGTCACCTTGATTTTTACCGGCCTAAAACAGACGCATTACACATTACACCTCCCACATTTCAGGCCATTCTTCAGAGTAAAACTGCAATCATCTCCCTCAGAACCCGCTCTTCATACTGTTAAGTATAATTAACGTAAAAACTATTCTTCATACCAATGGTAACACAGGTGAATTCTCAACTTCCCACATATTTCCTGTCAAGTTCTTCAAAATCCAACCTTAGGATAAAAACGCAACTTCAAGAAAACGGCCTCTTCTTGCTGCGTCCTTTAAGCACACCCATTTTAAAAACTATACATCCAGCCAGAATCGAACCTTGCATCGCGGCACAATTTTTCAATAGCGCCTACAATCGGACCACTGTAACAGCTAACAATCCATGGCCCTTCACCTGGGGAAAACCACCTTAAAAAAGCCTTTGGGGTAAGTTGTGGCACCTAATCCCACCACCCTTGTCTGAATTTAAATTAAGGCAGTCTTAAAAAAAAAACAAATCCACGTCTTAACCTTTAGTCTTCCATTAAGTTTTCCTTTCCCAGGTTATCAACCCCGCCCCTTTCATCCCCGGCAGGGCCACGTGGGGGTAAGTCGCAGGCCACCATGTGCGCGCAGCCCTGCGCAAAAAGCACGCGGCAGGGCCTCCTTCCGGAGCCCACCTGCCGCCCGCCCGGAGCTGAGACCCCGTGGGCCGCCGCTCTCCGCCCCAGGACCCGGGGCCCTCAGCAGGCACCAGGACCCACGCGGCGCGGCCCACGTGGCGGGCCGCGAGCCGGGGCACATGCGTCAGGAGGCGGGGCTCCGCTCGGGCCCGTCGCAGGAGTTTGGCCTCATCCGTCCGGGGCCCAGCGCCCCCTTCCCGCGCTCAGCCCCCAAGTCCCTCCCCGCCGCATCGACCATCCGCCGCACCTGCCGAAGCTCTTCACGTCGCTACCACACAGCCAAAAGCCGCGAGACCTCCCAGCTAATCGCGCGAGACTTCCCGCACTATGGCGCCCTCGAAGGCGCCCGGGGTGGTGCGCAGGCCCTCCTCCTGGCGGCGCCGCGCGCGCGCTCCTCGGAAAACAGGCCTTGACGTCCGTGCTCGCGCGGGCAAGGCCTCTTACCTTTGCAAGCTTTACCATGATAGCGGCTTAGGACTGCGGAGTGTGTGGCGAGCGAGTGGCGCAGATGAGCCCAGAAGAAGCGAAGCAACGTCGATGGCGGCCGCTGATCGCAGAGCTCGTACGCTTGGCTGCCAGCTAGAGCTCGAGACTGAGGCGAAAGACTGAGCCTGCCCAGTAATCGCCTCTGGAAAGGCGACGACGGCGCCCTCGTGACTCCGCCGCGACCAACCAGAGTTCGCGTCCCTCCCATAAGCCAATCGCGAGCCTCTACCTGAGAACGGCGCGGGGCGGGGCACGGGCAGGAGTGGGCGGGCAGAGGAGGCCAGAGAAGGGGGGAGGGGATTCGTGGCGGCGGCCTAGGGGCGGGACTCGCTTTGTGCAAGGCCAGCGCTGATTGGGCCGTGAGCGCGCGGTTCCCGGAGTGCCTATCCACGGCCCGCGCTCGCGGCGCCTGCGCCGTGGGACGGACATTTTTGGCGCCGCGTGTTCCCTAATTCCCGGGCGGTGGGGAGCGGTGGTGGTTTTCGGCTCCCCAGTGTGTCTGGGTCTTGTCGACTGTGGAGGTCTTGAGTTTCCTGGGAGGCTTCACGCGCGACCCCGGCCCGCACTCCACGCAGAGCTTCCTGGAGGGAGGAAAGATAAGAGTTTGCCTAGTTTCCTAATTAGCCCGAGACCGTCGGGAATTCAGGGTCCACTGCGTTGAGGGACCACCTTCGTCCCGCCCGCTAACGAACCGGGAGCCAGAAAGTCCCCCTGTCTGCTGGTGACTCCCCCCGGCCCACGTGCCTGACGCTGCCTTCTGAGAGCCGCTGATATAGACAGTTGCGTATGTTTGTGAGGTTTACTGTGAGCCGCGCACAAACATAATATTTAATCTCAAGAAACCTCATGCACTAGGTAATTTTACCAGTGGGAAACACCCTGGTGGTCACTGGATGTTAAAACTGCGGGATGGGGAGAAGAACTTGGTCAGGCCAACCACAGTGCAGGGCCTTTGGCCACTCAAAAGTTCCCTCTTTGTTATTTGGGACTAAAGCAGCTATTTTAAAATGGTGGCTGCTAAATCAGTGTCACCAGATGGTCTAGGAGTCAATCAAAAGAGTCAAAGAAAAGTTCCCTTGTTGGCGGAAGCACAGAAAGTTGCCCTTGCGTTGTGTTTTGCCAATTATTCAGATGGGTCATTGTGGCAAAACTTAATTGGTGTCAAACTTAACCTAGAGCACTTTCTTCAGTTTTGAGCCTGCCCAGGTAGGATGGTTACATCCTGGGCACCTGGTGCCTGGTACAAAACCAAGATACCTTCAGCTGTGATGATATTTCCCTAACTGAACTAATGTTCAGAATCACCTCTGGAGTTTCTAATTAAAGAGGTGTGGCATTGGGCCCAGGATTTTTTTGTTGTTTTTTTTTTTTTTTTTTTTTTTTTTGCGGTACGCGGGCCTTTCACTGTTGTGGCCTCTCCCGTTGCAGAGCACAGCCTCCAGACGCGCAGGCTCAGCGGCCATGGCTCACGGGCCCAGCCGCTCTGCGGCATGGGGGATCTTCCCGGACCGGGGCACGAACCCGTGTCCGCTGCATCGGCAGGCGGACTCTCAACCACTGTGCCACCAGGGAAGCCCCAGGATTTTGTATTTTAACAAGGGCTGGGGGGGATTCTGTGAGCAATCAAGTTATTTTGCAACTCTTCCTAGGAGGCTCCTGTGACTGAGTGAATAGGAAACTCACAGCTACCCACTGGGGCTCTCTGATCAGGAAGGAAGCTGGGGCCAGTTCTCTGGTCTGCACCCTGCTTTCTGATGATCTGTGGAGAGCACCCTGAGGAGGTTCTCATTTTAAACTCTGGGATGGGGACCAAGGGGACACTTACTGGGTGATGGGGGACGGAAAGAACAGCATAAGCCAAGGCATGCTGGAGTAAGACCCCCGTGTTTGCAAGCAGTTTGGCACAGAGCAAGCTTGGGGCACTCATGGGAAGAGGCTGGAGAGAGCAGTGCATGATCAAGTGACGGGGATGAGTTATAGAAATACTGGCGTGGCTGGCTTGTCATTCAGATCTCAGTTTACATCACCTCTTGAGAGGCCTTTCCCCAACCCTCCAATGAAAAGTGCCGCCCAGAGGCTCCCTACCACATCACCCTAACCGAGTCCTCTGCAGGTGCTTACCACTACCTGGCATTTTTCTTGTCTGTTTACTGTCTGTTTGCTCCTTCCCCAGCCACGAGAACGCAGACTTTGTTCTTTGCTATATTCCTGGCGCCTCAAGCATTGCCTGACATAAGTAGTGGTGAAAATTATTTGTTGAATGAATGAAGTATTTAGGTAAAAGGAGCAGTGGAGAAAGCCAGTATAGCTTAGTGTTCAAGTGCCTTGCTTTGGAGCCAGCCTGGGACAGAAAAACAGTAATAGCTAATATACAATACTTACGAAGTTCCAAGCACTATTCCAGTTCTTTATACATAATATATATATAAATTCATTTACTCTTAGAAAAAAATTATCACTATTTTACAGAAACTGGGGCATAGATAAGTTAACTTGTCTAGGGTCACATAGCTAGGAACTAGGATTTAAATTGAGACCCTGCTCTGTCATCCCAGTTTCTTTATAAAATGCGTATAATAATAGTACCTGACATTTGGGTTGCTATGAGTATTAAGTGAGATGTGTAATAAGCCCTCAGTATTAGCTATTGTTATTATTGACAGACTTCGTGACTTGAATAGAGAGGGAGAACAGATCATTTATTTCCATTATCTGTTGAGTGTGTATATGTATGTGGAGTGATACCAGCAGGGCTGCAGGTCTGGGGGGAAGCTCCTGAGTTCAATGTTGGACATGATGCATGCATAAGAAATACCCATCGCTTTAGGCCAGGTGTCCCCAACCCGCAGGGGACCGATACCGGTCTGCGGCCTGTTGGGAACTGGGCCGCACAGCAGGAGGTGAGCGGTGGGTGAGTGAGCGAAGCTTCATCTGCCGCTCCCCGTCGCTCCCATCACCTCCTGAACCATCCTCTCTCCCCACCGCATCCCCCCGTCCGTGGAAAAACTGCCTTCCACAGCCAGTCCCTGGTGCCAAAAAGGTTGGGGACTGCTGCTTTAGGCAGCTGGCTCTATGGAGGTGGTCACACAGCTGCAGACACAGATGGCATGAGGGACCAGCCTAGCATAGCAGCCAGAGTGAGGAGAGGAGAAGGCTGGGCAGACCCAGACCCAGTGGTGGAAAACATCTAGGGTGGGAGAAGGCCCAGAGGCAGAAGCCAAGCTAGAAAAGGGGAGTTTTGGAAGCCAAGGGAAGAAAGGGTTTCAAGAAAAAAGGAAGAAAGAACAGTATCCAATGCCACAAAAAAGTCAAATAAGGTGAGGCCTGAGAGGGTCTACTGGATTTGGTATTAAAAGATGTTGGAGATTTTGGCAAGTGTGATGGGGAAGAAGCCACACTGCTGCAGATGGAAAAGTGGCAGTGCTAAGTGTAGGGCCCCTGGAGGAAGCACTCCTGGGAGAGGGAGTGGTCGCAGCTCAAGCTTCCCCATAGCTTATAGCCTATGGGGAAGGACCCAGTAGAGGGAAAGTTGGAAGCTTAGAAAAGAAACAAGAGGACAAGATTGAGTGAGGATTCCCAAATGAAGGGGCTACCCCTTGGTCCACACCAATTTGAGACTAAAGGTAAGCGTACCTGTGTAACTAACACAGAAGAGTAAGCCAGAATGTAGGCTCGGGGGTGGGGGTGGGGGGCGGAGCTTACTGCCAGGACGGCTTAGTGCCTCTTAAGTGCCCAGACAGTGCCTGGTGCATAAAAGATGCTTAGGAAATGTCCATTCAATGAATGGAGTATGGTGTGACAATTACGATAATTCCTGTCTGCTGGTGTCCTCTTTTGGAAGAATAGGGCCCCCCGTGGCCTCAACTCCCTTCTGTACATACCCCCACCTCCTGCCCCTCTGCTTGGGGTACCCTCTCTGGTTTTGGTTCCACCTCCCGGGGACGACTGTCCCCTGACAGCGCCCAAATCAGGGTCTCTGCAGAGCCTCTTTCCTCCTGGGCTCCAGGCAGCTCCCTTTGGTGTCCTATAGATCTTCAAATTCCAAGCATCACAAACTGAATTCAGCTGCTTCCTCCGCTCTGAACCGCCGTCTTTCATACCTTCTTAAACGAGACACAGCAACTGGCCCTCCCAGTCCAGGGCCGGACACAGTCTTAGACCCGACCGTCCCCCTCAGCCCCCAAGGCAGGGGCTTCCCACAGCCTGGCCCTTGGGAGTCTTTGGAATCGCTCCCCTACTCTTCCCACAGCTTCCTTCTTACTTCGAGCTTCGTCATCCTGCCTAGATTAAGGCAGCAATTCTGAACTGGCCTCCCTGACACCAGTCTTGCTCCCCATCTTAATTTGCGTGTAGCCACATCAGGTTTTTTTTGTTTTATTGGCTGTGCCACGCAGCTTGCAGGATCTTAGTTCCCCGACCAGGGATTGAACCCACACCCTCGGCAATGAAAGCGTGGAGTCCTAACCACTGGACTGCCAGGGAATTCCTGCCACATCAGTTTTTTAAATCTACAGATACAAACACATTCTAATAAATAAAAGATTTCAATGACTTCTCCTACCCGGCACGGTGAACCCCCAGTGCCGCAGCCCACCAATGAAAGCCCACTTCCTGCTGCAGAGAAGGGGACTAAGGTGAGGCGAGCGAGGCATTTGTCTCAGGAACAAGATCTAAGGGGCACCAGAAACTGAGTGATCAAGATAAGTAGTATTTCAGTGCAGTATTTTTTCATTAACGAGAAAAATACACAATGAACACAAAATCGAATTTTAAAAACCCTCAGGATGAAAATTACTGATATTTCTTTGGCCTCAGCCTCCACTATGGCTTACACAACACTATTACTGATCCTGTGTTCATTTAAAACTTGATATTTTGTTCATCATGAATTTCCTTATACTACTTTTGGAAAGACTGACATTCTTAAAATATTCAGTTTTCTCTCCCGGAATATGTGTTTCATGTTTTGCATTAAAACATTGTATTGATTACTGAGTTTTTGGCCTTCAACTTTGTATCCAAGGCAACTGCCTCACTTGTCTCACCCTAGTCCTGGTTCTGTGCCCAGCTGTGACCTCCAGGCTTCAGGCAACTGAACCACTGGCCTTCCCCTAATGGGCCCTCTGGCCTCTGTCCCACCTGCACCCTCTCCTGTGCTCCTTCCCCTGACTGAGACAACCTCCCCCCACCCCTGGCCTCCTGGTTGACCTTCTGACTCAGCCACCTCTTCCTGGAGACCCCCGTTATCTGCAGACTGGGTTGGAAACTCATTTCTACTTGTAAAGCACCAGCTGTCACAGTGCCTTTGGGTGAGTATGCTTCCATGTCTGTTTTCCTACTCTGCAGTGAGTTTCTTGAGGTCCTGTGGGATTTGTACTTTTAACCCTGGGCTCTGCACAGTGTCAGCGAACAGGTGGTGCTCAATAAATGCTGATTCAGGGACTACCCTGGTGGTCCAGTAGTTAAGAATACGCCTTCCAATGCAGGGGACACGGGTTCGATCTCTGGTCAGGGAACAAAGATCCCATATGCCACGGGGCAACTAAGCCCGCACACCCTCAACTAATGAGCACTCGGGCCACAACTAGAGAGCCCACACGCCACAACGACAGAACCCACGTGCCACAACTAGAGAAAAGCCTGCATGCCACAGCAGAGGATCCTGCATGCCACAACTAAGACCCGGTGCAGACAAAAATAAAATAAAATAAATAAATATTAAAAACAAAAAGACATTTGCATTTTATAAATAAATAAATGCTGATTCTGTGAGTGATGCCCACATGACTTACAGCTGTTGGAGGAACCCAGGATTAGCCACAGAGAGCTCAGGAATTCTGATGGGTTTCCAGAGACTGTGGAGAACAAGGCAGCCGCTTCCAGGTCCTCCAGTCTAACCCTAGCCCATGGCCACCTTGCCTGAGCTGGGACACCCTGCCTTTCGTGAATCCCCACTGTCCCCCACTGGACCTTCTTCTCTGTTCCTGTCCATCCCTCCAGTTGTCCTCCTGGGTCTAGGAGGGTCAAAGCTGGGTCTAGGGCCCTGCCTTCATGGAAGATTGAAAGAAGGTAAGATTAAAAGTAGTTGAGAGTCTGGACTTCAGCTTTGTAGATTCAGAAACCTGAACTTTTAAAAGATAATTTATACCTCACACCTATCAGGATGGCTGCTATTAAAAAAAAGCCAGGGGAGGGGCTTCCCTGGTGGCGCAGTGGTTAAGAATCCACCTGCCAGTGCAGGGGACATGGGTTCGAGCCCTGGTCCGGGAAGATCCCACATGCTGCAGAGCACCTGGACCCGTGCGCCACAACTACGGAGCCTGCACTCTAGAGCCCACGAGCCACAGCTACTGAGCCCGCGTGCCACAACTACTGAGGTCCGCGCACCTAGAGCCAGTGCTCCACAAGAAGCCACCGCAATGAGAAGCCCGCGCACTGCAACGAAGTGTAGCCCCTGCTCGCCGCAACTAGAGAAAGCCCGCGTGCAGCAACGAAGACCCAACGCAGCCCAAAAAAATAAATAAATTTATTTTTAAAAAATAATATAAATAAATAAATAAAAATTGTAAAAAGCCGGATGTTCGTAAGGATGTGGAGAAATTTAGAACCCTGTGCACTGCTGGTATAAACGAAAATGGTGCAGCTATTACGGAAAACACTATAGTGGTTCCTCAAAAAATTAAAAACAGAACTACTGTGCAATCCAGAAGTAACACTTCTGGGTATATATCCAAAAGAATTGAAAGCAGGGTCTGAAAGACATCGCATGCCCTTGTTCAACAGCCGTGTTTGGCTATTACTCACAATAGCCAAAGGTCCCAGAGATCCATCAATGAGTGAATGGATAAACACGAGGAAAGGAAATTCTAACTCATGCTACGACATGGATGAACCTTGAAGATATTATGCTACGTGAAATAAGTGACTCACAAAAAAGACACATACTGTATGATTTCACTATATGAGGCACCTAGAGTAGTCAAATTCATAGAGACAGGAAGTAGAATGGTGGTTGCCAGGGGCTGGGAAGAGGGGCAATGCGGAGTTGTTTAATGGGTATAGAGTTTCAGTTTTGCAAGATGAAAAAGTTCTGGAGGTTGCACAACAATGTGAATATACTTAACACTACTGAGCTGTATGCTTAAAAATGTTTAATATGGTAAATTTTATATTATGTTGCCACAATTTTCTAAAAGATTATTTCATTTTTGAATAAGAAATACATCCAAGAAACCAAAAAATATAAAAGAATATACAGTAAAAAGTCTCTCTTGCACTCCTGTCTCCCATTCTCCTGGTTCCTATTCCTCTACCTGCACAGGTAACTGCTTTTAAAAATGTGTTAACCGTAAAGGACAAAAACCATATACTGTACTGACCTCAATAGATGCAGAAAAAGCATTTCACAAACTCCAATAGCCTTTAATGATAAAACACTCAACAAGGAAATAGAAGGGTACTTCCTCAATCTGATAATGGGCATTTACAAAAAACGCACAGCTAACATCATACTCAATAGTGAAAGACTGAAAGTTTTTTCCCTTGAGAATAGGAACTAAACAAAGATGTCTGCTCTTACCACTTCTAGTCAACACTGTACTGGAGGTTATATCCAGGGTGATTTGGGGGAGAAAAAAAGTCATCCAGTTTGGAAAGAGAGAAGTAAAACTATCTCTACGTGCAGATGACATGATCTTATATATAGAAATCCAGTGGGATTCACAAAAAACTATTAGAGCTAATCAAAAGTTCAGCAAGATGGCGGGATACAAGATCCATGTGCAAAAATCAATTATATTTCAATACAATAGCAATGAACAATCAAAAATGGAATTAAGAAAACAATTATGTTAACACTAGCATCAAAAGGAATAAAACACTTAGGAACAAGTTTAACAAGAGTACAAGACTTGTACACTGAAAATTACACTGAAAGAAATCCTGTGTTCATGGATTAGAAAACTTAATTTTGTTAAGATGGCAACATTCCCCAAATTGATCTCAGATTCAACACAATCCCTATCAAAATACCAGCTGCCTGCGTTGTAGAAGTTGACAAGCTGATCCTAAAACTCATATAAAAATTCAAGAGACCCAGAATAGCCAAAACAATCTTGGAAAAGAACAAAGTTGGTAGACACACTTTTTAATTTCAAAACTTACTACAAAGCTACGGTAGTCAAGACTGTGTGGTAGTGGCATAAGAATAGACATACATATCAAAGAAATAGATCTGAAAATCCAGAAATAAACCCATACATTTATAGTCAGTTGATTGTGACAAAGGTGCCAAAATAATTCAGTGGGAAAACAATCTATTCAACAAATGGTGCTGGGGCAATTGGATATCCACATGCGAAAGAATGAAACTGGAGACCTATCTCCTACCATTTACAAAAATTAACTCAAAATGGATCAATGACGTAAATGTAAGAGCTAAAACTATAAAACCTTAGAAGAAAACGTAGGTGGGGACTTCCCTGGTGGCGCAATGGTTAAGAATCCGCCTGCCACTGCAGGGGACACGGGTTTGAGCCCTGGTCTGGGAAGATCCCACATGCCACAGAGCAACTAAGCCCGTGTGCCACAACTACTGAGCCTGCGTTCTAGAGCCCGTGAGCCACAACTACTAAGCCCACGTGCCACAACTACTGAAGCCCACGAGCCTAGAGCCTGTGCTCCACAACAAGAGAAGCCACCTTAATGAGAAGCCCGCACACCACAATGAAGAGTAGCCCCCACTCGCCGCAGCTAGAGAAAGCCCGTTCATGGCAACGAAGACCCAACGCAGCCAAAAATGAAAGAAAAAAGAGACCATAGGCGGAAATCTTCCTGATCTTAGGGTAGGCAATGGTTTCCTAGATATAACACCACAGGCATAAGCAACAAAAGAAAAAAGAGATACACTGGACTTCAGCAAAATAAAAAAAAAAAACTTTTGTGTTGCAAAGTACACTATCAAGGAAGTGAAAAGATAATAGTATATAATGGGAGAAAATATTTGTTAATCATATAAGGGGTTAATATCCAGAATACACAAAGAACTCGTATAGCTCAACAACAAAAACAAAACACCCAATTAAAGAATGGGCAAAGGATTTGAATAAACATTCTCCAAAGAAGATATAACAAATACTGAATAAAGAAAAGATGCTCAACATCATTAGCCAACAAGGTAAATGCAAATCAAAACCACAGCGAGATGCATCTTCACAGCCCCTAGGATGGCAATAATCAAAAAGTCAGCTAATAACAAGTGTTGGTGAGGATGTGGAGAAGTTGGAAGCCTTGTGCACTACTGGTGGGAGTGTAAAATGGTGCAGCTGCTTTGGAAAATTGTCTGGCAGTTCCTCAAAGGGTTAAACATAGAGTTACCATGTAATCCAACAAATCCACTCTTAGGTATACAGCCAGGGGAAATGAGAGCGTGCGTCCATACAAAAACTCACACATGACAAAAAAAACTTGCACATGAGTGTTCACACTCGCATTATTCACAGTAGACAAAAAAGTGAAACAACCTAAACGTCTAACAAATGTTGAATGGATAAACAAAATGTGGTCTCTCCAGGCAATGGAATATTATTCAGCAATAAAAGGAAAGTACTTCTCTGTGCTACAACATGGATGAACTTTGAAAATGTGTTCAGTGAAAGAAGATCCAAAATACCACATATTTTATAATTCCATTTATATGAAGTATCCAACATTAGCAAATCTTTAGAGACAGAAAGGAGATTGGTAGTTTCCAGGGACTAGGGGAAGAGGGAAATGGGGGATGACTGCTGATGGGCATAGGGTCTCTTTCTGAGGTCATGAAAATGTTCTAGAATTAGACAGTTGTGATAGTCGCACAACTTTGTGAAGATGCCAAAATAAAAACCACCAAAACCCCAGAATTGTACATTTAATATAGATCAATGGAACAGGATAGAAAGCCCAGAGATAAACCCACGCACATATGGTCAACTTATCTTTGACAAAGGAGGCAGGAATGTACAGTGGAGAAAGGACAGCCTCTTCAATAAGTGGTGCTGGGAAAACTGGACAGCTACATGTAAGAGTATGAGATTAGATCACTCCCTAACACCATACACAAAAATAAGCTCAAAATGGATTAAAGACCTAAATGTAAGGCCAGAAACTATCAAACTCTTAGAGGAAAACATAGGCAGGACACTCTATGACATAAATCACAGCAAGGTCCTTTTTGACCCACCTCCTAGAGAAATGGAAATAAAAACAAAAGTAAACAAATGGGACCTAATGAAACTTAAAAGCTTTTGCGCAGCAAAGGAAACCATAAAGAAGACCAAAAGACAACCCTCAGAATGGGAGAAAATATTTGCAAATGAAGCAACTGACAAAGGATTAATCTCCAAAATTTATAAGCAGCTCATGCAGCTTAATAACAAAAAAACAAACAGCCCAATCCAAAAATGGGCAGAAGACCTAAATAGACATTTCTCCAAAGAAGATATACAAACTGCCAACAAACACATGAAAGAATGCTCAACATCACTAATCATTAGAGAAATGCAAATCAGAACTACAATGGGATATCATCTCATACCAGTCAGAATGGCCATCATCAAAAAATCTAGAAACAATAAATGCTGGAGAGGGTGTGGAGAAAAGGGAACCCTCTTGCACTGTTGGTGGGAATGTAAATTGATACAGCCACTGTGGAGAACAGTATGGAGGTTCCTTAAAAAACTACAAATAGAACTACCATATGACCCAGCAATCCCACTACTGGGCATATACCCTGAGAAAACCATAATTCAAAAAGAGTCATGTACCAAAATGTTCATTGCAGCTCTATTTACAATAGCCCAGAGATGGAAACAACCTAAGTGTCCATCATCGGATGAATGGATAAAGAAGATGTGGCACATATATACAATGGAATATTACTCAGCCATAAAAAGAAACGAAATTGAGCTATTTGTAATGAGGTGGATGGACCTAGAGTCTGTCGTGCAGAGTGAAGTAAGTCAGAAAGAGAGAGACAAATACCGTATGCTAACACATATATATGGAATTTAAGAAAAAAAAATGTCATGAAAAACCTAGGGGTGAAACAGGAATAAAGACACAGACTTACTAGAGAATGGACTTGAGGCTATGGGGAGGGGGAAGGGTAAACGGTGACAAAGCGAGAGAGAGGCATGGACATATATACACTACCAAACGTAAGGTAGATGGCTAGTGGGAAGCAGCCGCATAGCACAGGGAGATCAGCTCGGTGCTTTGTGACCACCTGGAGGGGTGGGATAGGGAGGGTGGGAGGGAGGGAGACGCAAGCGGGAAGAGATATGGGAACGTGTGTATATATGTGACTGATTCATTTTGTTGTGAAGCTGAAACTAACATAACATTGTAAGGCAATTATACTCCAACAAAGATGTTAAAATTAAAAAAAAAGAGTATACATTATGGTATGTGAATTGTATCACAATTTTAAAATCCATATAAAAATATATTAACCTTCAGGGACAAATACAGCTCTCATTGGACGAGCACCAGCTTCTTTGCAGACCTACGATGGAAGCTGAATCAGAAGGCAGCTTGGCAAACAGGGAAGGCCAGTTGACTACCTTCACAATGTATCTAGCACCCTAACCCTCCTCACCACCTCCGTGCTCCTACGACAGGAAGTTCCACTCCCAACTCCCTGACCCTGCTTTCCAGTCTCACTGGCTTTCTTTGAAATCCCCAGGTCATCCTGCCACACTCTCACTTCCAGGCCCAGGTCTCTTCTCTTCGTCTGAGGACATGAGTGTGACCCTTTGATTCATGTTGCTGCATCTCCAGAGCTCCCCATGAGGGGCGGGGGGTGGGGTGGGGGGTAGAGGTGGGCCTGGCCTGGTGCCTGGCAGAGCAGGAGCTCAGCGAATGTTTCTGGAGCGAACCGGAATTAGGAAGAGCCAACGTTGAGGAGATGCCATCTAGGCTGAGACCATAATGGCCCATGGGATCTGTCAGCTAGATGGGGGAGGGGAGAGTGGCCTGGGCAGATGCAACAGCCTGTGCAAAGGCCCTGGAGAGAGAGGCCTGGTGCCTTTGAACACTCAAGGGAGACTGAAGGGCTTGAGGACTCGTGATCATAGCAGATGGGGCTAGAGACAGATGGAGGTTTGAGGAAATTTTGCATTAGACACCTTTCATCGCAAGCAGCTGCTCAAAACTATTTAAATACACAAGGGGATTCACTGGCTCTCAGCACTGCAACGTGCTGGGTACCCTGACTCTCAGCTCTTCAGGGCTGGCTTGATCCAGTAGCTCAAAGATGTCATCCAGTACTTGCTTCTTTGTCTTTCTTTCCCCATTTCCCCATGTCAGTTTCACGCTCAGACCAGCTTTCATCCTGGTGGCAAAACCTCTTGCTGCAGTTCAAGCAATGACCCTCATGTCTACACACCTTAGTGTCCAGAGGGAGCTAGAAAACGTCTTTTCCAGCAGCCCCGGCCAAAAAGAAGTCCCCTCCACTGTCCTTGGGTTATGGGCCCACTCTGCGGCCAGGTAATGAGGTGATGCTGCCTCTTCCAGCCCCAGGCCCAGGTGGGTCAGCACTTGGGCTAGTGGGTACCCACAGAATCATCAGGGGAGTGCCTAGACAAGAGAAGGGTCATGGGAGGCAACCACAGTAGCCAGGGAACTCAAATTGCTAATTTCCTTTCCTCATCTCCATGGGAGTATCATCTCTACTTTGTGAGGTTGTACAGAACGGAGAGGTTCAAGCGCGACAGTTATGGCCAGTGTGACCTCGGACGGAATGCCCCTCAGGGGCTGTTTTCTCTTCAGTGAAAGGAAGGGTTGGGTCACCTGGAGATCAACAAGCTGCTTTTCCTGCTCCACCCAACGTGCTTCTCTCCGAAGGGAGGCGCAGTGGCCTGACACAGCCAGCAGGTGGCAGCCCTGAAGCATGTCCTGGTTCTGGTGAAGCCTGGGAGTCCTAGTTGCAGAGAAGGAGGCTGGGCCTCCCCAGCCAGATCCTGTGGTCCACTGTGCTTTCTTGGGAACCCAGCTCTCAGGGGGCAGCAGGGCCAGCTTCATAGGCATGCCATCCGCACTTAGAAGGGCCCTGGGATTGGTTTAATGCTCTGCTGTTGCCATCTTGAAACCTTAGTAACTGTTGAACAGGAGCCCTGCATTTTCACTTTGCAGTTGGCCCTAAATTATGGTGCTGGTGGCAGGACTCACATTGCCTCGGGGATCCCCATCACTGCTATTTCCCAGAAATGTGCTGGGCCCTGCCCTTTGCTGTGCTTTCGCTCAGCCTTCCTGGGGCTCCTGATCAGCTCACTGTCTGCTGGGAACCCTGGAAAGGATGGGGCCCTACACAGTGAGGGGGGGAGGATGGGGACCCTATATGGGGAAGATGGGGACCCTAAATGGGGGGAAACTATCTGCTCTGGTCAAGGTCATCGGTGGCCTGGTTGTCACATCCAAGGGAAACGTTCCCCCACCAACCAACTCTTGGTGAGTAAACCTTCTAGGTCTCACCTTACTTGACCCCTTTGGTATTTGACACTCAATTCCTCTATTCCAGAGCGTATCAGGACTCAGCTCAGGGGCCCTCATTCTCCTCTGGACTCTCCCCTCACTGCCCCACAACAATCAGTGTCCCCTAGGCTTCCATTTTTTTAAAAAAGTCACTTATTGAGGGCTTCCCTGGTGGCGCAGTGGTTGGAAGTCCGCCTGCCGATGCAGGGGACACGGGTTCGTGCCCCAGTCCGGGAAGATCCCACATGCCGTGGAGCGGCTATGCCCGTGAGGCGTGGCCGCTGAGCCTGCGCATCCGGAGCCTATGCTCCGCAATGGGAGAGGCCACAGCAGTGAGAGGCCCGCGTATCGCAAAAAAAAAAAAAAAAAAGTCACTTATTGAGGTGTAATTTACATACAGTAAAACTCACTACTTTTAGGTATGCAGTTCAGTGAGTTTCAGTAAACGCATGCAGTCATGATATAATCCAGAGTATTTCCACCCCTCCCAAAATTTCCCACACGCCCTTTGTAGTCAGTTCCCTCCCTCCTCCCACACCCACTCGCTACTAACCACTGATCCACTTCCTGTCTCTGGTTTTGCCCTTTCCAGAGTGTCACATAAGTGGAATCATATAGCAGGTGGGCTTCGGAGCCTGGCATCTTTCACTTAACATCACGCCACACCCTTTTTTTTCATTTTTGGCCACGAGGCATGCGGGATCTTAGTTCCCCGAGACCAGGGATCAAACCCGCACCCCCTGCGCGGAGTCTTAACCACTGGACCACGAGGGAAGTCCCCACACCCATTTTTGAATCTCATTTTTTGGCACTCCCTGCGCAGCCATCATTTAAAACACCATTCAGGAATTCCCTGGCAGTCCAGTGGTTAGGACTCCGCGCTTTCACTGCTGAGGGCCGGTTCAGTCCCCGGTGGGGAAACTGGGATCTCACAAGCTACATGGTGCAGCAAAAGAGAGGGAGGGAGGGAGGGAGGGAGGGAGGAAGGAAGAGCACCACCCTCTGCTGACGGCACACACCCCCTACTCCGGCCCTCTAATAAGCGCTGCCTGAAACTCAACCAGTCACTCAGGCTCCCTCAGACCAGCTCCTCTGCCTTCATTCTCTCCCTCAGTCACCAAACTAGAAATCTGGGAGGCATCTTTGCCTCTTTGTCTGCTGTCCCCCACCTCCAGATGTTGCCCTCCCCAATTAGTCCCCTTCCCTCCAGCTCCTCTGACCCCGCCTTGGTCCAGGCCGACGCCACGGCAGGCTCTCCTGGCTGGTCTCCCTGTCTCCTCACCCTGGCCTTGGCCCTGGCCTCATCCCCATCCATCCTGTACCAGTTCACTAGTGCAGCAAGCAATGGCCTTGGCCAGGATCTGACCTCTGCCTGCCTCTCCGGCCTGACTTCCCTCCACATCCCCTTCTAAGACGGGGGAAACTGTTGAAACAAACCGTCGGTTGAGTAAGCACGGCCACAACATAACAGCCCCAAATGTTTACTAATGATTTCCAAGAAATTGTGACGTGAAAGAAGCAAAGTGCAAAAGCTTTTCTAGCAGGCTACCTACCACGTCAACAAGAGGAACTAGAAAATACACACCATGCAAAAAGAAAAACAGTGATAAATACAGATAAATACAGAGATTGCTTACTTGCCGGGAGAGGCAGGGTGTGAAGGACAGGAGGGGTAGAAGACATAGGGGAAGTGACGCTTCTCTGAGTATCTCTGTGTAGTTCCGACTTTCAGAATCATTACCGTGTTTCATAAATTTTTAAAAAATTTTAATCAGCAAGGAACTGGGAAAGGGGGAGTGGAGACAACCCAAAGTGGAATATAAACAGAAACAAATGAGCCCAACTGTACTACAAATGGAGAGCGTCACGACACGGAGGATGCCGGGGGACGCTCCTCTAAGTGACTTCAGAAAAGGGTATTTGACCATCTATTCTAAGACTAAAGGGAAAAAACTGCACAGTATTGTACTCTACGTAGTAGGTTTGTTTTTCAGAGCTGTGAGTTAGAAATTCAGAAACTGCTTATGTGTATTCTACCACTAAGCAAATAAATATATGGTGACTAACGAGAGCCAGCTTTCTCACTGTCAGAAAAAGGAGTTAGAAATAAGGAAGGGGGGGCTTCTCTGGTGGCGCAGTGGTTAAGAATCCTCCTGCTGGGGTGGGATAGGGAGGATGGGAGGGAGACACAAGAGGGAGGAGATATGCGGATATATGTATATGTACAGCAGATTCACTTTGTTATAAAGCAGAAACTAACACACCATTGTAAAGCAATTATACTCCAATAAAGATGTTAAAAAAAAGAAAAAAGGGGCTTCCCCGGTGGCGCAGTGGTTGAGAGTCCGCCTGCCGATGCGGGGGACATGGATTCGTGCCCCGGTCCGGGAAGATCCCACATGCCACAGAGCGGCTGGGCCCGTGAGCCATGGCCACTGAGCCTGCGTGTCCGGAGCCTGTGCTCCACAACGGGAGAGGCCACAACAGTGAGAGGTCCGCGTACCGCAAAAAAAAAAAAAGAATCTGCCTGCCAATGCAGGGGACACAGGTTCGAGCCCTGGTCCGGGAAGATCCCACATGCCATGGAGCAACTAAGCCTGTGCGCCACAACTACTGAGCCCATGTGCCACAACTACTGAAGCTTGCCCGCCTAGAGACCGTGCTCCACAATGAGAGAAGCCACTGCAATGAGAAGCCCGTGCACCGCAACAAAGAGTAGACCCCGCTCACCGCAACTAGAGAAAGCCCGCGTGCAGCAACAAAGACCCAACACAACCAAAATAAATAAATTTATTTAAAAAAAAAAAAGAAAGAAGGAAGGGGGTAGGCCAAAATAAACACTGTGGTATTGAACTGGAACTAGGGGCATCAGTGTGAGCTCATGGTTTTCAAAATACGTATCAATAGATATAGAAATAGCTTTGGATGTGCATGTGTGTGCACATATGCTTCCTAACTGTCCACTGAGAGGGCCTGAAAGTTGTAACGCCCAACACCAGTGAACTCACCCAGTTCCTGGATCTTGGTATCTAAACCCATTCTCCAATAAAGGGCACCAAGACTCCTTGGAGAAATGGCTATTTCCAGGGCTGCAGCAAGGAAAGTACGAGATGAGCCTCCAACATTTTATGGTGTCAAAAGGGAATGAAGAGCTCAAATAGTAATGGGGACATATTGGGACATGTCAATAGATACAGGAGGCAACCTGAATGTCCCCATGCCGAAGCAGGGGCAATTTGACAGACAAAATAAGTAATGACAGTAATGGATAATAGTTCATAGAATAAGAACCTATAGAATAAAATAAGAATCTGTGAGTCCGTATCAATATAAATACTTGAATGAATGAAGAAATAAAGGAGGAGGAATTCACTGGTAGTCCAGTGGTTAGGACTCTGTGCTTTCACTGCGAGGGCCCAGTTTCAATCCCTGGTTGGGGAGCTAAGATTCCCACAAGCCACACAGTGCAGTCAAATAAATAAATAAGTAAATAAGTAAGTAAATAAATGAAGGAAGGAAGGAAGGGAAGGAGGGAGGGAAGGAGGGAGGGAGAAAGGTGAAGGGAAAAGCCCTTCTCATGGTAGAATTCTAACCCATAAATGTAAAATAAGGAAAACTGAAAACCACCACTTGGCAAATACCCCAGTAATAGCTGTGTCAGGCAAGAATTACCAGTAGACGCTAAAATGAGTGTGGATAAGTAGGATAAGAAATAGGAATATTTAGAGAGCTGCAAAGTCTCTCTACATAAGATACTTATAAACAAGTAATTTTATTTTTTTAATTTTTAAAAAATATTTATTTACTTTTGGCTGCATTGGGTCCTAGTTGCAGTGCACGGGCTCTTCGTTGCAGGGGGCAGGCTTCTCTCTAGCTGTGGCCCACGGGGTCCAGGGCACATGGGCTTTGTAGTTTGCAGCACGCGGGCTCTCTCGTTGAGGTGCACAAGCTCAGTAGTCACGGCACGTGGGCTTAGTTGCTCCGCGGCACACGGGATGTTAGTTCCCTGACCAGGGATCGAACCCACATCCCCTGCATTGGAAGTCAGATTCTTAACCACTGGACCACCAGGGAAGTCCCCAAACGAGTAATTTTACAATGAAGAAACCTGACAGAAATCATCTTAACCAAATGACCAAAGTGAACATCGCCCGGAAAGGGGCAGAGGGACAACGTGTGCCTCCTGATATGATGCACTGAGAAGGATATGACATTTGGGGAGTAAGAACATCACCTAAGTGAAAACAAAACAAGGGGTGACAGGGCAGAGGCAGTCATTCTAAGATGGGTCAGGAGAGGCTTCTCTGAAGTGGCAACATTTAAGCTCTGACCTCAGTGGTCAGAAGATCTGGAGAGGAGTGCTCCCGGTAGCAGGGACAGCTACGTAAAAGGACTCACGGCACAGAAAGAGGGCAAGCGTCCGGCGTGCAGTGAGGAGCGAAGTGGAGAAGAGATCAGGAAGACAGGGAAACGCCTATTACACGGGGCTCTGTGGTCACATGGTAGGTGAGAAGTTTGGGGGATTTTTTCCCTAAATTTTTTGACTGTGGTAAAATACACATAACAAAATTTACCATCTTGACTTGCTTTCAGTGTACAGTTCAATGGTATGAAATACGTTCATAATGTGCAACTACCACCAGCATCCACCTCCAGAACTCGTTTCATCTCATAAAGCTGATACTCCATATCCATGAAACAACAGCTCCCCAGTGCCCCTCCCCACAGGCCCGGCAATCACGGTTCAACTTTCTGTTTCTATGATTTTCAACTACTCTAAGCACCTCAAGTAAGTAGAATCATACTGTATGTTTTTTTGAGACTGGTTTTTTCACTTAGCATAATGTTCTCAAGGTTCATCAATGTTGTAGCAGGTGTCAGAATTTTCTTCCTGTTTAAGGAGGACTAATACTCCATTGTATATATACACCACATTTTGCTTACCCATGAATCCATTGAGAGACACCTGGGTTTTAGTTATTGTGAACATGGGTGTACAAGTATCTCTTAGAGACCATGCTTTCAGTTATTTTGGATATATACCCAGAAGTGGAATTACTGGATCACGTGATTATTTTTTACTCTTTGATTAATCACCATACTGTTCTCCACAGCGGCTGTACTATTTTACATTCCCACCAACAGTGCACAAAGGTTCCAGTTTCTCCACATCCTCACCAACACCTGTTATTTTGTTTGTTGTTGTTGTTATAGTAGCCATCCTAATGAGTGTGGGGTGGTACCTCGTTGTAGTTTCGATTTGCATTTCCCTAATGACGGGTGATGTTGAGCATCTTTTCATATGTTTATTGGCCATTGGTACATCTTCTTTGGAGAAATGTCTATTCATGTCCTTTGCCCATTTTTAATTGTTTGGTTGTTGTTGTTGCTGTTAAGAAGAGTTTGGGTTTTATTATAAATGATTTAAAGAATCGTTGGAGAATGTTAAGCAGGGGGGTAATGTGACCTAATTTGGGTTTATTTTTTGATCACTCTGTTGGGTGGAGAATGTTTTGAAGGCAGAAAGATTAGAGATGGAGAGGCAGGGAGACCAATTAGGGGGCTTTTGCAGAGAAGTTCAAGCAAGAGATGACGATGGTCCCAACAAGAGTGGTACTGTCCACTACCGATGAGACTGTAGAGAAGTGAAAGATTCAAAGCTTAGTTAAGCAGTACAGTCAACAGGATTTAGCAACTAGACAGAAATGGGAAATGAGTAAGTAGAAGGAAGTACAAGACAGCTCCCAGGTTTCTGACTTGAGCCAGAAACTGGATGGATGGCGGCACCATTCACTAAAATAAAGCCAGCCAGGGGAGAACTGGTTTAGAAGCTGGGGAGAGAAATGATGAATTCAATTATCAACACCATACAGTGGCAGGCCTGGAGGATCTCCTAATGGAGAGGTCCAGCACTTACAGGCTGGCATTTAGAAGGAAGTGCTTGGCTGGAGATTCTTCTCTGGAAGCCTCTGCACACAATGGAAGCTGTGGGGGTAGACAGAATCACCCAGGGGACACACAGAATAGAGGTTCTTAACCTGGATATCAAGGTGGGCTTCTGGGATCCGGGGACCTCCTGAAAGTGTAACAAAAATACACATGTAGGTGCACACGTGCATAATTCTTGGAAGAGGGTTGACATCTTTTAACTGATGCTCCAAGAGATCCCTGACTGCCCTCCCCTTTCCCCTCCCCCAAAAGGTTAAAAGCCACTGATACGCTGTGAGGGGGAAAAGTCATCTAAGGAACGTCAACATTTAAGGGACAGAGGAAGGGACAGCCTGAGAAGAAGCATTCAGAGAGGAGGAGAATAACGAAAAGAATGAGATTTCAAAGGGGGAGGAAGGGGTGGTCAGTGGTGTCAAACGTTGCAGGGATTAAGATATGAACTAAAAAGCATCTAGGAGCCTTTGCCGCAGAGGTCCCTGGTGTCCTTGGGAAGAGTCTCAGCAGAACGGCAGGCGGGGAGGGGGGCACCTCCATCACAGGTGCGCAGAGGAGTCAGAGAAGGACTGCAGGCAGCAAATTGGGAGACACTTTCAAGATACATTTAGCTGTAAAAGGAAGGAGAGCAGGACTTCAAAGGCAGATGTGGGTTGAGGGAAAGGCTTTGTTTTGGATTCTGTGGAAACGGAGGCAGCATCAGCAGAAGACTAGTGGCAGCAGACTGGTGAGCTGCTCGTCCAACCTATTCCTTCTTCCTGGATACGCAGCTGCGGTCCAGCTTTCCCTACCTCCCTTGGGACTAGCGGTACGGTCATTTGACCAAGCTCTAGCCAAAGGTAGTAGTGAACACACACCTAGGCCCGCCATACAAAGTCCCCACATTGGACCCTCCTTGTTCTTTCCTATCCACTTGCTGAATGAAGAGATGTCCAATGGCCCAGGACAGAGGCACAAAGTGGAGGAAGCCTAGGTCCCTAAATGATCACATGGAAGGCCATGTGACCAAGAATACTCACTCCCTACTGTGTCATGAGTGAGAAATAAATGATTACTCTGTTGACCTACTAAGAATTTGGAGTCCGTTACAGGAGTGGAGCTGGAGTTAACCTAATACACTGGCAGACAAATCCTTGTACATCCACACAACACTACAACTGTAAAAACGAACAGAGCACCTCTTTGTTATTGATATGATCTCCAAGATACTTTAAATGAAAAAGCAAAAGCAAGGTACTAGTAGGTTACACTTGTATAACCTATTATACACCTGTATAACCTATTAGTTTTTTGTGTAAAAAAAAAATAGGTGGGAAAAATAACGTAAACATGATTCCTTGACCATGCACAACAGTGGAAGGACACAAGAAACCAATAATACTGGTTACTTCCATACAAGGGAGCTAGGTGGCTAGGGGATGGGGGAGGAGGCCTTTCAATTTACACCTGTTAAATTTTGAACTAGTAAACGTGTGTCCTAATTTTAACATTTTAATTAGAAAATTTAAAAGAGTGTGTCAGAGACATGGGCATATTTAAATATTGGTGGAAACAGGGAGATCAGCTCGGTGCTTTGTGACCACCTAGAGGGGTGGGATAGGGAGGGTGGGAGGGAGGGAGAAGCAAGGGGGAAGAGATATGGGCATATATGTATATGTATAGCTGATTCACTTTGTTATAAAGCAGAAACTAACACGTCATTGTAAAGCAATTATACTCCAATAAAGATGTTAAAAAAAAAAGATAACACAAGAAACTAGTAAGATGGAGGAGAGGTGAAGGGTGAACATGAGTGTGGGCTGGAAAGGAAGCAATAATTTTCACCATATACTTTTTTGTATTATTTTGAACGATGTGAATATTCAAAAAGTATTCAATGTTTAAAAAATTCAGAAAACTAAAAAAAAATATTGGTGGAAGGAGCCAGTACAAACAAAAATCCCAGAAGTACAGAAAGGTAGAGGATGGAGGAAAGCCCTACAGAGGCAAGGGATGGAGACCAGAGTACAGGGGGAGGGACTGGCCGTGGGCAAGGAGAAGGCACCTTAGGAAGCGAGGGGGCTACAGATCCTGGCAAGTGTGTAAAGGTGAACAGGAGAGGAGGGGGTCCTTCTCAAATGGCTTTTATTTAGGAGGTGAAGTTACCGAATGAAAAGGAGAGAAGAGTGGTAAATTTGGTTTGACTTGTAGGAAGAAGACGGGGTCATATGGACAACGGGACAAGGGAAATGGAAGACTTTCGGGGAGCACTGATGGCCCAGCCAAGACTGGAGCCATGGGTGAGACTCCGTCCTAAAGTCCCCATCTCCCTCTTTGCTCTGCTGTGGCTGTTCAGCTAAGCTTCTCCTCAGTAGTGGTCCCAGGACCTCCGCTGGAAGACTGCCTTGAGGGTCAGCAGGTGGCATCTGCCTCTGCCTCCCTAGACAACAGGGTAGTTCTCTGGCCTTCGCAGAGCCTGGCAGAATGGAAGAGGAATCCCACCCCTGGAAATCAACCCTGTGGCTCACGTGCTGCCCAGAGAACTCACTCTGGCTGGCAAGGGCCCATCAGTGCACACCTGACACAATCAAACAAACTCAACCGTAAGCTTGGAAGAGCTGATGGATGTTGAGAATTTACTAAGTGAGGGAGTGAGGGGGAAGGCAGCAGAATACATGATGTACTCAACCACATAAAATAATCACAGAAAGTTGACAGAGAAAACATACCTAAATATTTATAGGGGTTACCTCTGGTTGTTGAGATTATAGGTTTTTCCCTTTATTTCTTTTCTTTTTATTTATTTATTATTTTTGGCTGCGTTGGGTCTTCGTTGCTGCACACGGGCTTTCTCTAGTTACAGTGAGCGGGGGCTACTCTTTGTTGCAGTGCGGTGGCTTCTCTTGTTGCGGAGCACGGGCACTAGGCACGCGGGCTTCAGCAGTTGTGGCATGTGGGCTCAGTAATTGTGGCTCACAGGCTACAGAGTGCAGGCTCAGTAGTCGTGGTGCACAGGCTTAGTTGCTCTGCGCCATGTGGGATCTTCCCGGACCAGGGCTCGAACCCGTGTCCCCTGCATTGGCAGGCAGATTCTTAACCACTGCACCACCAGGGAAGCCCTCCCTTTATTTCTTTAGAGTTTCCAAATGTTCTACAGTAAGTACATATCATTTCTATAATGTGACTGATTTTTCAAGATATAGTTTCTGCAACAGTGAGGAGTCCTGTCCCAATTTCACAGTAGAAAAACACCTTTTGGATCACAGACCTCTTTAAGACTCTGAAGGCAGCTATGGGCCTTCTCCCTGGAAAAATGCTCATAAGCTCTTAGACATGTTGATACCCCATTCTGCAGCCCCTTGGGGTGACCAGCATGCCAAAGGAATGCCCATCCCTGTCTGTAAGAGGTAGAACGGCTCCCAGGTCCAGACACAACTGACTGTGAGCTGACCAGCAATATTGAAATTTCAAAAGAAAGGTGTTTAAATGCAAAATGCAAGCACCAAAAAGGAAGTCCAGCGGCCAGAATTGGCTATGCTGCCCCAGCTCTGTCTAAGGAAGTGGTGAGCCCCAGGATCACTGTGGCACGTCTGTCACCCTAGGGGACAGGGCTGCATGAGGCATCTAAACATTCCGTTCATCCAGCTGACTCCCTGGTTCACGTCGCCGGCTCACAAGTGCCTGTTGGGAAAATGTGGCTACTTTTAGGGCACAGGTTTATAAACCTGAATAATCTAAGCGCCAGAAAAGCCAAGTATAGGACAAATAAGCTGCCGGGATATAAGGAAACGTTATTTTATATGTTATAAGGTACAAACATACGATGCCAGAGATTATGCTTTAAATCTGACATTGAAAAAACATAATTTGGAAATAGAAATAATTATTCAAAGTTCCATAATTTATTACTCCTCAGATTTGAAATTCAAAATCTGACACTCCTTTCTTATGCCCCAAGATGTCAATCAACGTCAGGCTGTGAATCCTGTGCTGCACATTCATCTTTGAATCCTTTAACTGGGAGCAACATCTACTTTTCTTTAGTTTCATAGCAGAAAAGAGCTGCTCACAAACATAAATACTTCCAAACATGGACAGAACCTTTGCGCAATGGTTTTTATATTTCGGGTAACCGTTCCCAAGGTGTCTGTAGAATTCTGGGATCCCAACGTCACCATATTTGGCTTTCAGTATACTATTGCACTGCAGTTCAATAACGTCCATTTGTAGCTCTTCATTCACATTATTGATACCAACTGAGAAAGGGGAACTGAACAATATTAGTTCATTCTCATAAAGTTTTCATCAGAGAACGTTTTTTGGAATTCAGCCTTCAACTCTTTAATTTGGTGAATGTAGTTCAGGCCGTCATTTTCATGTTCAAAAACTAATTTCAGTGTAGGAAAGTGGGCCAGATTGTTCCTTGCCAAATGAATCTCCCAACGACACAATTTTGCTAGGAATGAGCCAACTGAATCATACATTTGTGTCACCACTTGAGAACGCCTTTGCAGAGAAATATCCAACATGCTTAGATATGTCATAATGTCAACCAAAAAGGCTAAGTCTCTGACCCAATCTTTGCTTGTAAGCTGAGGCACAGATTTTCCTCTAGAAGACAGGAAAAAGTTAATTTCCTCCAACAATTCAAAAACCTGCCTTAGGACCACACCACAACTCAGCCACTTAAGTTCCATGGAGCAGAACATGCTTCCATATGGTGCATCTAACTCATTAAACAAAGCACCGAACTTTCTGTGGTCCAAGCCATGGGAGCGTATCCAGATTATGTCCATGACATAGTAGTTTTTTAACTACCATTTTTTTTTTTTTTTTTTTTGCTGTAAACGGGCCTCTCACTGTTGTGGCCTCTCCCGTTGCGGAGCACAGGATCCGGACGCGCAGGCTCAGCGGCCATGGCTCACAGGCCCAGCCGCTCAGCGGCATGTGGGATCTTCCCGGACCGGGGCACGAACCCGTGTCCCCTGCATCGGCAGGCAGACTCTCAACCACTGTGCCACCAGGGAAGCCCTTAACTATCATTTTTAACCTTTTAGCACAAAGTGACTCCTGGAGAATGAGGCCATGCACAGACTTTAGTTCCGTGTCTTGGCAAACCTCTGACATTTTTTTTTTTAATAGATTTATTTATTTTTGGCTGCATTGGGTCTTCGTCGCTGCAGGCGGGCTGTCTCTAGTTGCAGTGAGCGGGGGCTACTCTTCATTGCGGTGTGCAGGCTTCTCATTGCCCTGGCTTCTCTTGTTGTGCAGCACGGGCTCCAGGCGTGCGCGCTTCAGTAGTTGTGGCACGCAGGCTCTAGAGAGCAGGCTCAGTAGTTGTGGCGCACAGGCTTAGTTGCTCCACGGCACATGGGATCTTCCTGGACCAGGGCTCGAACCTGTGTCCCCTGCATTGGCAGGCAGATTCTTAACCACTGCGCCACCAGGGAAGCCCAGCCCTGACACTTTAGATTTCAGTTTTGCAAATAGTTCTTTAACACCAACCATCGCAGAGTCACCATCTGCGCTAATACTCACCAATTTTGACCAGTCCACGTTAAATGTTTTAAGACTTTTCTCAACATTCATTTCCTGATGTTGTGCCTGTTATGGGGGCCAGGTCCAGAAGTTCTTCGGTCACATCAAAAGTTTCATTGCCACCACGAATAAATACACCTACGTGGGGGTCGATATTTCCATCCACTCCTTCCTGAGCTGCAATGGAAAAAGCCACAAATGATTCGGCTTTTTCTTGCAACTCGTCCTGCAAGTTCTCGGTCGTGTTGTAAACATGCTGGGCAACAACACTACCAGTCAGTCTTATGTTGGCAAACGCTTGTCTCTGTTCTGGGCACATGATTTCTGCCGCACTCAACAGACAGTCCTTGATAAACTCACCATCTGCAAAAGGTTTGGCTGCCCGGGCAATTTTCTCGCTTAATATGTAACTACATTTCATAGCAGCATCACTTATTTTATTCACATTCAAAAGCAAATCATGTTGAAATTTCAGTCTTTTTTTCAGTTCATTGAATCTTCTATCACACAGCTTTTCTGTAGATTCATCATGGTTCCTACGATGGTTGCTTTCATAATGGTGTCTTAGGTCACATTCTCTTGACACAGACAGACGTTGTTTGCATATTAAATATGAAGGAACGTTCTTCTACCTCCAAAGAAATAAGCTCTCTCCCATTTTTCTTGAAGTCTATGGTTTTCTTGTCTAACTTTCATTTTCCCACTTTTGAAAGAGACAAATGCATAAGGCATATAAAAATATCTTTACCAAGAAGAAAAAAGTATGGCTTTGTGATAAAAAAAAAAAAAGTATTCACTATTTTTTCAAAGTGTCAGCGTGATGTTCGCTCCTTCAGGGTTGGTAAGAACTTCCAGAACAGTGGGGCTATAGCCAGCAGAACAAATGCCACAGCTGAGAGGAAGCAGCTGCCTCTCTCCAGACGCCCGTGGACGTGTAGGGACGCAGCCCCAGGGCCACCAGATTTTCTGATATAGCAAAAGCAGCTGGAAATCCAGTTTTTTATGTGAAATCTCTTGATTTTAAAAAATATTCATGGTAAATTCTATTGTTTTATTTATTTTTTCTGTATAAGCCACCACGTCGAGCAATCAGATTAGGGAGATTAGGTTTGGGGTCTTTAAACCTGAGGAAGTTCCCTGGTGGTCTAGTGGTTAGGATTCAGCCCTTTCACTGCCGTGGCCTGCAAGCCACGCAACAGAGCCAAAATTTTTTTAAAACCAAAAAACCAAAAAACACAACTTGAAGAGAATTAAATATCTAACTCTAAAACCACAGATTTAAGAGCTTGTTGAAACAGAATACTAGAAGATACCCCAAAAGGGGGAACTAAACTGATGTCTCTCAAAGTGCCATGCCTTCTGCAGGCTTCGAGGTTACAGTTAACTAGGATAATACTTATTAGCTTGACAGAATCATGAGGATGACTTACACATTTCTGATAGAGAAACTGTATTTAAAAGTGCCAAGTGGGACTTCCCTGGTGGTGCAGTGGTGAAGAATCCACCTACCAATGCAGGGGACACGGGTTCGAACCCTGGTCCAGGAAGATCCCACGTGCCGCAGAGCAAGTAAGCCCGCGCGCCACAACTACCAAGCCTGCGCTCTACAGCCCGCGAGCCACAACTACTGAGCCCACATGCTGCAACTACAGAAGCCTGCACACTCTAGGGCTCATGTGCTGCAACTAACTGAAGCCCGTGCCCCTAGAGCCTATGCTCTGCAGCAAGAGAAGCCACGACAATGAGAAGCCCACACACTGCAACAAAGAGTAGCCCCCGCCCACCACAAGTAGAGAAAGCCCATGTGCAGCAATGAAGACCCAACGCAGCCAAAAAAAACAAAAAAAAACAAAAAACAAAACAGTGCCAAGTGCCCCTAACCTCATACTGGCCCCTCCCTGGGAAACCTGGCGAGTCTCCATCTACAGAGCTGTCACACCCTTACTTTGCCAGTTGCATTTTTTTCCCTCCCGTCTCTCTCATCTTGGCCTTGGCCTTTTGCTCCGACAAGTTCCAGAACTACAGAAAGCCCACCGATCTCTGTTCCTTGCTTCTCTTCCAAGGCTCTCTCTGCATCGGCCTGTGACTTGAAGTCAATAGAGGCGATCCTGCAATTGTGGGGATAGGGTAGGGGAGAGAAGAAAGAAGTCAACATTTAGTACTCTTCTGTATTGGCTTTCGAATTAGTAATGCACATACAAGATTTGAAATGCACAAGGTAGACAGGATACAGTGACGTCTTCCTTCTGCCCAATTTCTATCCTTAGAGGCAACATGCTGTATAAATAAAAGCAAATGTACACACATACACACACTGTTTTTTTTTAAAAAAAGCTCTACTGAGATATAATTTCCAAATCATAAAATTCACCCATTTAAAGTGTACAAGGGTATATTTACAGAATTCTACAACCATCACCATAATCTAATTTTAGGACAATTAAGCACCCAGCCCCGGTCACTCCTCATCCCCCCCAACTCACTCCCATCCCCCAGCTGTAGGCAATCACTATGCTACTTCCTGTCTCTGTAGATCTACCTATTCTGGACATTTCACATAACTGGGATTATACAAATATGCCATCTTTTGTGTCTGGCTTCTTTCACTTAGCCTAATATTTTTGAGATTCATCTGTGCTGTAGCATGTATCAGTACTTCATTCCTTTTCATGGCTGAGTAACATTACATTGCATGAAAATACTACATTTTGTTTATCCATTCATCAGCTGTTAAGACATTTTGGGTTGTTTCCGGTTTGGGCTATTATGAGTAAAGCTCATACAAACATTTGTAGAAATGTGTGGATATAGGTTTTCACTTCTTGTGGATTCATACCTAATAGGAGAATTGCTGGACTGTATGGCAACTCTATGTTTAACATTTTGAGAAACTGCTAAACCATTTTCCAAAGCAACTGTGCTATTTTACATTCCCACCAGCAATGAGAGAGGGTTCTGATTTCTCCACATCCTTGTCAACACTTCTTATTGTCTTTTTTATTACAGCCACTCTAACAAGTGTGCAGTGGTATCACATCATGGTTTTGTTTCATTTTGGTTTTTCTTAACATCTTTATTGGAGTATAATTGCTTTACAATGTTGTGTTTCTGCTGTATAACAAAGTGAATCAGCTATATGCATACATATATCCCTATATATGCTCCCTCTTGCGTCTCCCTTGCACCCTCCCTATCCCACCCCTCTAGGTGGTCACAAAGCACCGAGCTGATCTCCCTGTGCTATGCAGCTGCTTCCCACTAGCTATCTATTTTACATTTGGTAGTATGTATATGTCAATGCCACTCTCTCACTTCATCCCAGTTTACCCTTGCCCCTCCCCATGTCCTCAAGTCCATCCTCTACGTCTGCATATTTATTCCTGTCCTGCCCCTAGGTTCATCAGAACCATATTTTTTAGATTCCATATATATGTGTTAGCATATGGTATTTGTTTATCTCCTTCTGACTTACTTCACTCTGCATGACAGACTCTAGGTCCATCCACCTCACTACAAATAACTCAATTTCGTTTCCTTTTATGGCTGAAGAGTATTCCATTGTATATATGTGCCACATCTTCTTTATCCATTCATCTGTTGATGGACATTTAGGTTGCTTCCATGTCCTGGCTATTGTAAATAGTGCTGCAATGAACATTGTGGTACATGACTCTTTTTGAATTATGGTTTTCTCATGGTATATGCCCAGTAGTGGGATTGCTGGGTCATATGACAGTTCTATTTTCAGTTTTTTAAGGAACCTCCATACTGTTCTCCATAGTGGCTGTATCAATTTACATTCCCACCAACAGTGCAAGAGGGTTCCCTTTTCTCCACACCCTCTCCAGCATTTATTATTTGTAGATTTTTTGATGATGGCCATTCTGACCGGTATGAGGTGATACTTCATTGTAGGTTTTTTTTAATATAAATTTATTTATTTAATGTATTTCATTTTTGGCTACGTTGGGTCTTCGTTGTTGCATGCGGGCATTTCTCTGGTTATGGCGAGCGGGGGGCTACTCTTCACTGCGGTGCACAGGCTTCTCATTGCGGTGGCTTCTCTTGTTGTGGAGCACTGGCTCTAGGCACATGGGCTTCAGTAGTTGTCGCTCGCAGGCTCTGGAGCGCAGGCTCAGTAGTTGTGACGCACGGGCTTAGCTGCTCCGTGGCATGTGGGATCTTCCCAGACCAGGGCTCGAAGCTGTGTCTCCTGCATTGGCAGGCAGATTCTTAACCACTGTGCGACCAGGGAAGCCCCCTCATTGTAGTTTTGATTTACATTTCTCTAATGATTAGTGATGTTGAGCATCGTTTCATGTGTTTGCTGGCAATCTGTATTATCTTCTTTGGAGAAATATCTATTTAGGTCTTCTCCCCATTATTGCATTGGATTGTTTGTTTTTTTGATATTGAGCTGCATGAGCTGCTTGTATATTTTAGAGATTAATCCTTTGTCAGTTGCTTCATTTGCAAATATCTTCTCCCATTCTGAGGGTTGTCTTTTCGTCTTGTTTATGGTTTCCTTTGCTGCGCAAAAGCTTTGAAGTTTCATTAGGTCCCATTTGTTTTTGTTTTTATTTCCATTTCTCTAGGAGGTGGGTCAGAAAGGATCTTGCTGTGATTTATGTCACAGAGTGTTCTGCCTAAGTTTTCCTCTAAGAGTTTTATAGTGTCTGGCCTTACATTTAGGTCTTTAATGCATTTTGACTTTTTTTGTGTGAATGGTGTTAGGAAGTGTTCTAATTTCATTCTTTTACACGTAGCTGTCCAGTTTTTCCAGCACCACTTATTGAAGAGGCTGTCTTTTCTCCACTGCGTATTCTTGCCTCGTTTATCAAAGATAAGGTGACCGTATGTGCATGGGTTTATCTCTGGGCTTTCTATCCTGTTCCATTGATCTGTATTTCTGTTTTTGTGCCAGTACCATACTGTCGTGATTACTGTAGCTTTGTAGTATGGGAGTACATACTTCCATACTACAAAGTCAGGGAGCCTGATTCCTCCAGCTCCGGTTTTCTTTCTCAAGGTTGCTTTGGCTATTCAGGGTCTTTTGTGTTTCCATACAAATTGTGCAGTTTTTTGTCCTAGTTCTGTGAAAAATGCCATTGGTAGTTTGATATGGACTGCACTGAATCTGTAGATTGCTTTGGGTAGCACAGTCATTTTCACAATGTTGATTCTTCCAATCCAAGAACATGGTATATCTCTCCGTTTGTATCATCTTTAATTTCTTTCATCAGTGTCTTACAGTTTTCTGCATACAGGTCTTTTGTCTCCTTAGGTAGGTTTATTCCTAGGTATTTTATTCTTCTTGTTGCAATGGTAAATGGAAGTGTTTCCTTAATTTCACTTTCAGACTTTTAATCATTAATGTATAGGAATGCAAGAGATTTCTGTGCATTAATTTTGTATCCTGCTACTCTACCAAATTCATTGATTAGCTCTAGTAGTTTGCTGTTAGCATCTTTAGGATTCTCTATGTATAGTATCATGTCATCTGCAAACAGTGACAGTTTTACCTCTTCTTTCCCGATTTGGATTCCTTTTATTTCTTTTTCTTCTCTAACTGCTGTGGCTAACACTTCCAAAACTATGTGGAATAACAGTGGTGAGAATGGGCACCCTTGTCTTGTTCCTGATCGTAGAGGAAATGGTTTGTTTTTCACCACTGAGAACGATGTTGGCTGTGGGTTTGTCACATATGGCCTTTATTATGTTGAGGTAGGTTCCCTCTATGCCTACTTTCTGGGGAGTTTTTATCATAAATGGGTATTGAATTTTGTCAAAAGCTTTTTCTGCATCTATTGAGGTTATCATATGTTTTTTATCCTTCAGTTTCTTAATATGGTTTATCACATTGATTGATTTGCGTATATTGAAGAATCCTTGCATTCCTGGGATAAACCCCACTTGATCATGGTATATGATCCTTTTAATGTGCTGTTGGATTCTGTTTGCTAGTATTTTGTTGAGGATTTTTACATCTATGTTCATCAGTGATATTGGCCTGTAGTTTTCTTTTTCTGTGACATCTTTGTCTGGTTTTGGTATCAGGATGATGGTGGCCTCGTAGAATGAGTCTGGGAGTGTTCCTCCCTCTTCTATGCTTTGGAAGAGTCTGAGAAGGATAGGTGTTAGCTCTTCTCTAAATGTTTGGGAATTCTCCTGTGAAGCCATCTGGTCCTGGGCTTTTGTTTGTTGGAAGATTTTTAATCACTGTTTCAATTTCACTGTTTGTGACTGGTTTGTTTATATTTTCTATTTCTTCTTGGTTCAGTCTCGGAAGGCTGTGCTTTTCTAAGAATTTGTCCATTTCTTCCAAGCTGTCCATTTTATTGGCATATAGTTGCTTGTAGTAATCTCTCATGATCCTTTGTATTTCTGCAGTGTCAGCTGTTACTTCCTCCTTTTTCATTTCTAATTCTGTTGATTTGAGTTTTCTCCCTTGTTTTCTTGATGAGTCTGGCTAATGGTTTATCAATTTTGTTTATCTTCTCAAAGAACCAGCTTTTAGTTTCATTGATCTTTGCCATTGTTTCCTTCATTTTTTAAAAATTTATTTCTGATCTGATCTTTATGATTTCTTTCCTTCTGCTAACTTTGGGGGGTTTTTTGTTCTTTCTCTAGTTGCTTTAGGTGTAAGGTTAGGTTGTTTATTTAAGATTTTCTTGTTTCTTGAGGTAGGATTGTATTGCTATAAACTTCCCTCTTACAACTGCTTTTGCTGCATCCCATAGGTTTTGGGTCGTCGTGTTTTGTCATTTGTTTCTAGGTATTTTTTGATTTCCTCTTTGATTTCTTCAGCGATCTCTTGGTTATTTAGTAGCATATTGTTTAGCCTCCATGTGTTTGTATTTTTTACAGTTTTTTTCCTGTAATTGATATCTAGTCTCATAGCATTGTGATCAGAAAAGATACTTGATATGATTTCAATTTTCTTAAATTTGCCAAGGCTTGATTTGTGACCCTAGATATGGTCTATCCTGGAGAATGTTCCATGAGCACTTGAGAAGAAAGTGTATTCTGTTGTTTTTGGATGGAATGCCCTATAAATATCAATTAAGTCCATCTTGTTTAATGTGCCATTTAAAGCTTGTGTTTCCTTATTTATTTTCATTTTGGATGATCTGTCCATTGGTGAACGTGGGGTGTTAAAAGTCCCCTGCTATTATTGTGTTGCTGTCGATTTCCCATTTTATGGCTGTTAGCATTTTCTTTATGTATTGAGGTGCTCCTGTGTTGGGTGCATAAACATTTACAATTGTTGTATCTTCTGGATTGATCCCTTGATCATTATGTAGTGTCCTTCTTTGTCTCTGGTAATCGTCTTTATTTTAAAGTCAATGAGAATTGCTACACCAGCTTTCTTTTGATTTCCATTTGCATGGAATATCTTTTTCAGTCTGTGTACGTCCCTAGGTCTAAAGTGGGTCTCTTGTAGACAGTATATATACAGGTCTTGTTTTTGTTTCCATTCAGCCAGTCTATATCTTTTGGTGGGAGCATTTAATCCATTTATATTTAAGGTAACTATCGATGTGTATGTTCCTATTACCATTTTCTTAATTGTTTTGGGTTTGTTTTTGTAGGTCTTTTCCTTCTCTTGTGTTCCCTGCCTAGAGAAGTTCCTTTAGCATTTGTTGTAAAGCTGGTTTGGTGGTGCTGAATTCTCTTAACTATGCTTGTCTGTAAAGGTTTTAATTTCTCCGTTCAATCTGAATGAGATCCTTGCTGGGTAGAGTAATCTTGCTTTTAGGTTTTTCCCTTTCATCACTTTAAATATGTCCTGCCACTCCCTCCTGGCTTGCAGAGTTTCTGCTCAAAGATCAGCTGTTAACCTCATGGGGATTCCCTTATATGTTATATGTTGCTTTTGCCTTGTTGCTTTTAATATTTTTTCTTTGTATTTAATTTCTGATAGTTTGATTAATATGTGTCTTGGCGTGTTTCTTTGGTTAATCCTGTATGGGACTCCCCGCGCTTCTTGGACTTGACTATTTCCTTTCCCATGTTAGGGAAGCTTTCGACTATAACCTCTTCAAGTATTTTCTCATACCCTTTCTTTCTTTCTCTCTTCTTCTTCCGGGACCCCTGTGATTCGAGTGTTGGTGCATTTGATGTTGTCCCAGGGTCTCTGAGACTGGCCTCAATTCTTTTCATTCTTTTTTCTTTATTCTGCTCCCTGGCAGTTATTCCCACCATTTTACCTTCCAGGTCACTTATCCATTCTTCTGCCTCAGTTATTCTCCTATTGATTCCTTCCAGGGTACTTTTAATTTCAGTTATTGTGTTGTTCATCACTGTTTGTTTGCTCTTTAGTTCTTCTAGATCCTTGTTAACTGTTTCTTATATTTTCTCCATTCTGTTTCTGAAATTTTGGATCATCTTTACTATCATTACTCTGAATTATAGGTTGCCTATTTCATCTTCTTTATTTGGTTTTGTGGGTTTTTATCTTGCTCCTTCGTCTGTAACATATTTTTCTGTCGTTTCTTTTTTCTTTTTTTTTGATGGGTGGGGCTGTATTCCTGTCTTACTGGTTGTTTGGCCTGAGGCGCCCAGCACTGGAGTTTGCAGGCAGTTGGATAGAGTTGGGTCTTGGTGCTGAGATTAGGACCCATGGGAGGCCTCACTCCAATTAATACTCCCTGGGGTCTGAGGTTCTCTGTTAGTCCAGCAGTTTGGACTCAGAGCTCCCACTACAGGAGCTCAGGCCCGACCTCCAGCCTGGGAACCAATATCCCACAAGCCGGTTGCTAGCAGTTCCTCCCATCCCCTTAGGTGTCCATGATCCCCCAAAGGTGCCTGGTAGGTTCCCTAGTTGTGCGGAGATGCGAATTCCGCGTCCTCCTAGTCCACCATCTTGACTCAGCCCTCCTTCACGTCATGGTTTTGATTTGCACTTCCTCAGTGACTAATGTTGAGCATCTTTCTACATGTTTATTGGCCATTTGTACACCTTGTTTGGAGAAACGGTCATTCAAGTCCTTTCCCCATTTTTTAATTGGGTTTTCTTTTAATTATTGAGCTGTAAGAGTTCTTTATATATCTTTTATATATACAGGTCTCTTTCATATATATGATTTGCAATATTTTCTCCCAGGCTGTAGGGTTTCTTTTGACTTTTTAGATAGTGTCCTCTGAAGTACAAATGTTTTTAATTTTGATAAAGCCCAACTTCTCAATCTTCTCTTTTATTGCTTGTGCAAGACTCTAATCCAAGATCACAAAGATTTACTCCTGTGTTTTGTTCGTCGTTTTCTATTTTAGCTCTTACATTTAGGTCTTTGATCTATTTTGAGTTAATTTGGGGGTATGGTATGCAAGCCCAGCAGAGTGCCCCCAAACCTCCTCACAGTAAACACTGCTAACAATTTGGGATTTATCTTTTCAGACTTGTTTTCTAAATCTGTGGGATTCTTTTCCAGAGATTATGTTCATCAGAATACAGTGGCATAGATTATTTTAGAGTTCACCTACACCAACAAATTTAGCTCAAATGTATCTGTAATCCTGATACCCAATTTTTACCACATTGAGAATCCCTTCAAAATACATTCTATTCCATCCTTTCTAATTTCACCATATTCACCCTCTTAGGCTACCAAAGCCCAGATATATAGTGACAGTGTTTCATTAATTGGCTACAACATAATTCTAACAGACCAAGTTAATGTTCTCTTTTGGTACCTGTCCAGACAAGTCACCAAGGGTGTTATTTTCCTGTAGTCAGCCCTGGAGAGATAGGATGATGATAACCTAGGAGTGGATTCTTCTAATCTTCAATCTTGTACTTGATAGAATAAAGTCTTCATTCCTCTATGACAGCCCTACAGTCTTCTAGAAGCCTTTGGCTATCCATTTATGATGCTTTCTCTGCCTGCTGGTAGAAAGGCTGGATAACTACTTTTTCCTTCTCTAAAATCCGGTATGAGTGATTTGGGAGAATACAATGAAATTCTGTTATCATATATTCTTTTTCAGTACAAGGTACAAAGACATACCTTTCACTCATCCCATCCTTGCTCACCAATCTGATTTGAAAAGTATCCTCAAACACTTCTATTAATTCATGCTGAGTGACTCTGTCAGGCAAGTTCTTGATCAAAAGTGTTTTGGCATTTCCATCTTCATAAACACAAAAAGAGTATTTTTAGTCTGAGTTTAGATCTCATAAGCATCAAGAGTTCTCTAAGAGAGAAAAAATACTTCTCAAAGAGTTGGAGAGTAGTACATATTCCTTCATTTAACAATATTTGGGGACTTCCCTGGTGGTCCAGTGGTAAAGAATCCACCTTCCAATGCAGGGGACGCAGGTTCAATCCCTGGTCGGGGAACTAAGATCCCACATACTGCAGGGCAACTAAGCCCACGTGCTGCAAACTACAGAGCCCACATGCCCTGGAGCCTGCACGCTGCAAGCAGAAAGAGAAAACCTGCATGCCACAACTAGAGAGAAGCCCACGCGTGCCGTAACAAAAAGATCTCTCATGCCTCAACAAAGATCCCATGTGCCATAACTAAGACCTGACACAGCCAAAAAAATAATAATAATAAATAAGGAAGATAAATAAATAAAATATTAAAAAAACCAAACATTTGCACACAGCGTCTGGGTGACAACGGCCTGTGCTACGTGCTGGCTGTGAAAATACGGACTTGGCCTCCACTCTTGAGAACGTAGTCTTGTTGGGGAAAAGGCTAGTAAACAAATAGTCACATAATTACAAACTGTGGTAAGTGTCAGGTAGGAAAAGTAAAAAGGGAAATGAGAACATCAAGTAGAGAAGACTTAACTTAGTCTGGGGGCAAGGGAAAATTTTTCTGATCTGCAGAGGTAACCTTTAAGCTGAGACTCTTGAATGGGTTGTCAATAGCCAGGGGATAAGTCACGAACATTAGGACAGAGAAGGTGAGCCGTGCGGCTAGAGCAGAAGGAGTGAGCACAGCAGAGAGAGTCTGTGCTGTGGAAGTAGGCGACTTGCTAGAAACTGAGGAGTGCTTGCACGGAGTAAGAAAGAATACGATATTCCTGTCTGATGCAGCGTCTTCTAGGTACACAGGTATCTCTGAACAAGTTACCTTGCTTGCATACGTTTCTTTGTTTCCTTTCCCTTTTCGGTTTCTTCCATTTAATTTCATATCCAAGGACGTTTGTCTCACTAAGTTCCAGGGCTTTTTCCTGGTCGTTAGCAGATTTAAAATTCACATAACCAAATCTCCTACAGAGATGCAGCCGAAAAGGGAAAAAAAACACAAGTAGAGTCAAAAGGCATATGCCTTCCAGCTGGCTACTCACACTGGCTGTGAAAGTGGAAATTAGCATTGAGTCAAACGCAGCTGTCAAATTTTACAAATTAAAACCAAGGCTCCCCCAACTGGCAATATCAGCGCCATCAAGTAACCGGAGAGCAGCAGTTCTCACCTGGGGTGAGTCTGACAATACCTGGAGACATCTTTGGCCGTCACAACTGGGGGACTTCTAGCATCTAGTGGGTAGAATCCAGGGATGCTGTTGAACAGTCCCCCCCAACAAGGAATTAGCTGGCCCCAAATTTTAATAGTGCAAGAGTCGAGAAGCCCTCCTCCAGGGCAAGGACTGAGAGTCAGGGCAAACTCACCCGCTGAAATCATTATTAGTTTTCTAACTACTGGCCAGATTTAACCAAAAGCTATAAAAAATGAAACGACACGCTTTTGAATTTCTGTTTTAAGAAACAGCCATTGCACTTGTGAATTGAAACAAAAATATCTTTTTTTTTTTTTTTGGCCATGCCATGCGTCTTGTGGGATCTTTTTTTTAAATAAATTTATTTATTTTTGGCGGTGTTGGGTCTTTGTTGCTGCGCGCGGGCTTTCTCTAGTTGCAGCGAGCGGGGGCTACTCTTCGTTGCGGTGCACGGGCTTCTCATTGCGGTGGCTTCTCTTGCTGTGGAGCATGGACTCTAGGCATGCAGCCTTCAGGAGTTGTGGCACACGGGCTCAGTAGTTATGGCTCGCCGGCTCACACAGGGTCAGTAGTTGTGACGCACTGCCTTAGCTGCTCCGTGGCATGTGGGATCTTCCCGGACCAGGCCTCGAACCTGTGTCCCCTGCACTGGCAGGCGGATTCTTAACCACTGCGCCACCAGGGAAGCCCCAGCTTGTGGGATCTTAGTTACCTGACCAGGGATTGAACCCATGCCCACGGCGGTGAAAGTGCAGAGTCCTAACCACTGGACCACCAGGGAACTCCCAAAAATATCATTCTTAAAATAGAACGTGTTGGCAAACTCAAAGGCTATTAGAGTAAGTTTCTTTTTTTTTTTTTTGGTGGGGGGTGCTGTGCTGGGTCTTCGTTGCTGCCTGCGGGCTTTCTTCTAGTTGCAGCGAGGGGGGACTACTCTTCGTTGCAGTGCACAGGCTTCTCATTGTGGTGGCTTCTCTTGTTGCGGAGCACAGGCTCTAGGTCCACAGGCTTCAGTAGCTGTGGCACACGGGCTCAGTAGTTATGGCTTGCGGGCTCTAAAGTGCAGGCTCAGTAGTTGTGGCGAACGGCTTAGTTGCTCTGCAGCATGTGGGATCCTCCAGGACCAGGGCTCGAACCCGTGTTCCCTGCATTGGCCGGTGGATTCTTAACCACTGCGCCACCAGGGAAGTCCCAAGAATTTTTTTTTAATGCAAAAGGAATGTTTATTTACTACAAACACAACAATATTTCACAATATAGTTAATAAAAAGTGTAAGCAGAGCAATGTGTCAAAAGTTGTGGCATCACCTCTGGAGCCAGAATGCTGGGCTCAAATCCTGACCCTGCCACTTTCTAACTGTGTGATATTCGGTATGTCACTTAACTTCTCTGTGCCTCAATTTCCTCCTTTGTAAAATGGGGATAATGACAATAATTACTGCTGAGAATTGTCTTATGGATTCAATGAGTTAAATAAACAAGGAACAATGCCTGGTAGAATGAGTACTCAATGAATGTTTACTATTATTATTATCTCTTCATTTCTACCTAAGAAATCCTGAGTCCCATAAAATAAGCATGCTCACACCCAAGACGTATGCTTCTGATGAGAAAGAAGTACGAAATGATGAAATTCAATTCAGCAAAAAAGCAGAACTGATACAGAACCTATATTTGCCACCAAAGCTAGGGGTTTCGTGATTAAATCTGTGTTCATTTAAAATAATTCTAGGCAAATAACATTGCTCACAGTTGGAAAATCATGAAAACATGTTTCTGTAAAGACCTGGAAGATCTTGGGATTAGTTTAGTATTTTGGTTGGAAAAATGGGATAGCAAAATTTAATATAATGGATTTATTAAACGAGCCACTGAAGGACTTTAAATACTCATTCTGAACTGCAAGAGGCTGAGGTAATATCTTATAAAGGGCGAAGAACAAGTAACAAAAGGATCTGACAAGAATAATAATTGTTGGGCTGATAAACTCTTAACAACACCCTTAATTTATCAGTGTTTACCTGGACAAGCCAACTCTGACACCAACGACTGCAACGTCATTTTTAGCAAAAAATTCACTAAGACCAGTTTTTAGTTCAGCAACAGTTTTGTTGAAATTCAGGTTTCCAACAAATAGTTTGAAACTTACAGGTGGTTTAGCTGACATACAAAAAGCCAAAGAAAAAGAGAGAGAGAGAGAGAAAGAACTCAAAGAAACAGTTCAGAAAGAATGATGCTAAAAAAAATTTCCATTGAAGAATCTGGCATATTGTAACACCAGGCTGCAAATAAAATCCCTTTGTCCATCATTTGGGCTAACAGAGTTTTGGTTTTTGCCAATATGAAACTCTCCACGTGTCTCTTGTGCTCTAAGATGCAGCAAAGAAGTTACCTTCTAATTTCTGAATTTTGGTTTCAGGGGAAGCATTCTGTTTGGTCATTTCCTCCTTCTGGTTTATCAGGTGCTTTCTTCATAGGCTCTGTGGGCAAAAGCCAGAATACAAATTTTTGTTTCTTTGGGTTTTTGTAAAATAAATTTATTTATTTATTTTGGCTGTGTTGGGTCTTCGTTGCTGCCCGGGCTTTCTCTAGTTGCTGCGTGCGGGGTCTACTCTTTGTCGTGGTGCGCGGGCTTCTCATTGCGGTGGCTTCTCTTGCTGTGGAGCACGGGCTCGAGGCACGCGGGCTCAGTAGTTGTGGCACGCGAGCTCAGTAGTTGTGGCTCACAGGTTCTAGAGAGCAAGCTCAGTAGTCGTGGTGCACGGGCTTAATTGCTCCACGGCATGTGGGATCTTCCCGGACCAGGGCTCGAACCCATGTCCCCTGAGTTGGCAGGCAGATTCTTAACCACTGCGCCACTAGGCAAGTCCCCAGAATATAGTATTTTTAATCGTCTGTCTGTGCCACTAAATGAGTAAAGTGGGAGCCTTTACACTGTCCACAAATACCATACCTACACTGTGCCTATTCTCCACAAGATGCCTGGGTTAGGTCTGGTCAGAATACTTCTAATTGGATTTTTTTTTCTTTTTTGTGGTACGCGGGCCTCTCACTGTTGTGGCCTCTTCCGTTGCGGAGCACAGGCTCTGGACGTGCAGGCTCAGTGGCCATGGCTCACGGGCCCAGCCGCTCTGCAGCACGTGGGATCTTCCTGGACCGGGGCACGAACCCACGTCCCCTGCATGGGCAGGCGGACTCTCAACCACTGTGCCACCAGGGAAGCCCCAGAATACTTTTAAAAGCATTTATAAATTAATTAGGAAAAGTTCTTCAAGTTCCTAAAAGAACTTCAACAGCCCTGTCCCACGGCTTCACTTATAACTCTAATTCCTTAATACTGGCTACCACTTAACAGAACTGGTTTAGGTCATTCTGACCTTCCTCTTCCTCACAGCCTTCGTCATCACCCTTATGGTCCTGCTCGTCTTCCTCTGCCCCCAGGGGAAAGGCTTTTCTCCCCCTGGCCCATGAAGGATACAGGGCTTCTTTTTCAGAATCTAAATGAAAACCCACCCAATCAATTACTGCCACACAGACTTGTTAAGAATGAAAATGACAAGTTGTTCTTTCAGAGAAACTGCTCATAAGTCAGCCTGTATATATAAATCTAAGAAAAAAATTCGCTGTCATTTTAACCTTTTATTTGAAATAATTTAAAATGTATTATTGTATTTTCATAACAATGCTAAGAATTACTGCTTCGGAAGCAATACCATTTGAAATGTTACACAGACGCCATCAGGACAAAAAAATCATTCAGAGTGAAATCTGGGGGACAATTAACCTGCCTGGCTCATAAGCACAAGGAGAGAAAGAGTGTACAATACTCAAAGAGAAAACTCTGATTCTGGTCATGTGGACAGCAGAAGTCAAATGTCCACTGGGACTCCTCAAGCCAAGCCTGGAGAATCGGCCAGGGATGCCAAGGGTGGTATTTCCACAGAACCCTTTCGAGAGCCATGTGCAACGCCACGTAGGGCTGACCCCTGACAGCCACCAGCAGAGATGTCCCCAGAGGGGACTCTTTACACCCCTCAACCTGACACAACTCAGTTCTTACCTTCATCCTCCTCAGGGTTCTCAAGTCACTTCTCATGGTTCTCGAGCAGGGCACTCCTCCTGTCTTTTGGAACCTTGGCCCCTGGGGCTCCCTTCCTGCATGGTGATATTAATTTCTCAGCAAACATGGGAGCCAGAAACTTTTTTTTCTCGATTTTATTTCCTGGAGCAGTAGTAATCTTCCTACCATTTTTCTGAGGGACATCAACCTAGAGGAGGAAGAACAACAATGAAGAGATGTCTCCTCTGTGGCCAGGAGGCGACAGTCACATTGCACAGTCAGCAAGCGCAAGATCTGCTCAGGCCCACGTGTCAACGTCACATTGCACAGTCAGCAAGCGCAAGATCTGCTCAGGCCCACGTGTCAACGTCACATTGCACAGTCAGCAAGCGCAAGATCTGCTCAGGCCCACGTGTCAACGTCACATTGCACAGTCAGCAAGCGCAAGATCTGCTCAGGCCCACGTGTCAACGTCTGTGTTGATTTCTCCAGGATGAATTTCTCAGTGTGCAGTAAAAGAGCTCCCAGCACCAGAATTACCTGGCACGCTTGTCTAAGAAAAAAAGAGAAAAAGAAAATTCTTGTATTTCACTTAGAGCTTCGAAATCAGAATCTCTACAGGGAAGGATCTAGGTTTCTAAAAGTATGCAAGGAAAACATACCAAGTCAACGACTGTTTAGGTGGTTCAGTGTGTCTGTAGTGTCCCAACTCTCTGCATTCAAGTAAAACACCAAAGGTGAGGACCCCCACGCAGGCACCTAAAACATACACAGGAATGAGAGCCAGGCCCCCAAAACTGGACCTCGTGCTTCCTAATTACACCACAGATTCCTATCCCAGAGCTACTAAAAATTGGGCACAGTATTATAAAACTAAATGACTAAAGATGAAAATTTTAGCAGAACACTGAATGAAGTCTCGCCACATACAAAAGGAGAAAATGAAGAACTATGGGCGGTGGATGACCATGTGAAAACACAGTAAGAAGGAAGACATCTACACGCCAAGGAGAGAGGCCTCAGAAGTAACCGAATTGCCAAAAACTTGATCCGGCCTCCTGAACTGAGAGAAAGTAAATTTCTGTTGTTTCAGCCACCCACACATCTGTGATATTTTATTATGGCAGCCAGCAAAAACACAACTGGTGTGTGTGTGTATGTATATGTGTGTATATATACATACACACATACACACATACAGACCTCAACCCACATCACAGGAAGAGATGAGTCACTATAATATGTGATTAGCATTACTGGCTATGAACAATATTTACAGGCAAACAGATGAGGGACCAGTTCATCTGGCACAGGAATGACATGGGATCAGGGAAGGCACGTGAAAGAGACTAGGGTTTGAATTAAATAATTTCAACGAGCCCACAGTAGGGTATGGTTAGCCTAGAAGTTAATCTAACTGTGATACCACCACTATATGCTGCACCAATCAGAGTAAACGGTCACAGGCATCACATTTTAAAGAGGAATGACCAAAGGCTGCCAGTGTGAACAGTCTAGAACCATAACACATGCATCTCAGTTTAAGGAAAATATAATGTGACTACTCCTATTTTCCTCTGAGCTAACACAGTCTGGGTTCCGAAACAAAAGTTGCATTCACCAAGAATTTTTTGGCTCTGATTGGTATAGAGAGTTAATGCACTGTGTTGTGGACATCACAGTACAGTAGGTGCTCTCCTAACTATGTCTACTAACTATGTCTACTTAACTGTGTCACATTAAGCTAGTCTGTGGCTGGATTAAATGGCCATCTCAATTCCAAACAGGATTTACTAACTTGATGCCTATGAAATGCATGCGAAAAGCACATGCAGCTAATGGGCTACTAAGTGGTACTCAGTACACCTAGAAATTTCTGATCCTATAAGCTGAACCGTATCCTTAATAAGCCTCAGTCTTTTGTTCGCAAACCTATATATGACCATTGGAGTTGCAGTTTCATTACATAATAAATGTCATATAAACCAATCAGATTAATGCAAAAAGTTATTGAACCTAGTAAAACAAAGTTGAACGCTTTGGACATACTCAATAAAGCTCAAATTAGGTGTGGGGGTGAGGAACCATAAAAGAATGGGGAAAACAATGTAAAAATGTAGGCGTCTGTTTTCGAATTGCTTTCCTAGCGTTTAAGTTTTGCTTTGTTTTAAAGAAACAAATTTTAAATTGCAAAAGATACACAATGGGTATACTTTATACAAAGATAAGCTACTGCAACAGTGAACTCAAAGTCAAAGACAAAGCCTTAGCCCCATTATCAAAAGATTGGCGATTGAATACCTATCTGTCTCTCCAAAAGAGCTGCTTGGGCGAAGACTGAGAAATGGACCAGAAAAGAGTAGAGGCTTTGGATTCGGCAGAACCAAATGCATAACGCGGGTTCTGTCACTTATTATTTGTCACTTATTAGCTCATGAAACCATGAGCAAGTTAGTCAATGACTAACTCTCTTTTCCTGTCTATAAAATGGAGCTAAGGATCCCTACCTAACGTGGTCACTGTGAGGATGAAATGAGATAGTGCATCAAGTCCTAGCACAGTGGCTGCACAGATGAAGCATTCAATACTCACTAACCGTGTACCCACTCACCCACCGCAATTCTTTTAGGGCCCAACTTAAACCTATCTACATTGGAATACTAATGCAGAGGCTCCCAGCCAGAAACAGAACATACTAGGGACCTAAATATTTGCCGAAAGGATAAATATGGAAACATATGTTTGGTGGACACACAAACTAATAGAATTGAAGGAAGCAATTTTAAGAATCAAGAGATTTTCTTTCAAACCGGTATTTCCAGGCAATCAAAATAACTTTTCAAACAAAGAACACTTTTGTATTCCCCAAATAAACTGCACTTAGTCACAATGTACTTTTCTTTTTGCATAACACTAATATTTAGTTTGCTAATACTTTGTTTGGAATTTTTACATCTATGCTCATGAGAGTGGTCTGTAACGTTCCTTTCTAAAAATGACCTTGTCAGATTTTGGTATTGAGTTTAGGGTGAGCTTGTGAAACTAGTTGGAAAATGTTCACAAAACCACTTTTCAGATCAAACAATGCAGTTTAACTGCTTTCCTCTGGATTTGGATTGTTGACATTAGTAAGTTACTGTGCTGCACACTGTACACATAGTTACCTCATCTCTACTGCCATTGTCCTTATCTTCTGATGTCTCATCTTCCCCATCTTCTATCTCCTCTGGGGAAAGGCTCATTTTCTTCCGTTCACCTTGATTTGTTTTCCTGCTTCAAATGGACAAGATTATTAGGCACATCACAGGGACTTCAACATTCCAGGCTATGCACCTTTTGCCTCTAGTATTCGTGTTAAGTTTCCATTTGCAATAAGTCCGTGTTAGGCCTCGTCCTAGTTATTTTCATTTGGAATCTTTTACTCTCACCAGCTAATATCAAAATATATTGCACAGATAATTTGTGGTATATGTTTGTAGGCTAGGTCTCCCATACCTTCTCTTTTGCCACGATCTAGAAACGAAACTCCTCGAGGTAAAAAAGGAATTCCTCCCTTTTCCTCTCATTCGGCTCCCTTCACCATCGTTTTCAAGTAACTCTGATGCTCTTAAAAATTAGTAATTCCACCACCGACTGCTCAAACGGAAGCACACGGGACCAAAATAAAGCCCCCACAGCGGAACAAAATCAGTACCCACAATTCAAGTGTCTTTACCTCTCCAGACTGAGAACTCACTGTTAACTGGAGCAGCTTCCATCTCTACCCCCATCAAAATTAACAACACAAGTGAGTCTCAAGCCATGACCTTTAACCATCACTTCCCAAATTAACCCGCACAGTGTTGTCCCTGACGAGTACTCCTCCCCTTAAAGCTATCGCTGGTGTAGGGCCCCGCCCACTCAAAGCCCCGCGGGCCACCACGCGCGGCCACCTGCACTACACGCCCGGGAAGAGCCTGCAGCAGCCCGCAAGAGCCAACTGGCTGGCAGTGCCCTCCCAGCAGCCTCCCAGAACTCTAGGCCCAGGCAGAATAGAGCACGGAAGAGAATGACGCCGTCGTGACTCCGCCTCGCCCAATCAGAGCCCGCGCTGCCTTGAGGCCAGTCCCGAGCCGCAATCCTGGGAGGGCGGGCAGTGCGCGAGCCTGGGGGCGGGGTCTCGAGCCGGGGCAGCAAGTGTTGCGCCTGCGCGCAAGGCGGACATTTTGGTTTGGGCGGGCCCGGGAGGCCCCCGAGTGGGTGAGGTGGGCGCTCACCGTGAGTGCAGCGCTTCCGTGGAAAAAGGCACGGGTTCCGCTACATGCGGGGACCCAGGGTCGGTTCCAGGCTTTCACATCCATTAATCCGGTTAGGCAGCCACCCCCTCATTGGGGTGTGTGTTAGTACTCTCGACATTTTCAGCCTAGAAAGAGGCACAGACCTTACAGCGCGAGGTGGAGCGGAGACCAGACGCCGGCAGTCGGCCTCTTGACCCCGGGGAACCTTCCCTCGCTGCCCACCCGCGTCTGAAGCTGCCCTTAAAGCAGTTAGTGATAGTAGTAATGGTCACAGCTAAAACATTAATATCTGTTTTGTGCCAGGCCTTATACCGGTTGCTTTTCATACATTTTATCATGGACTTTTCAAAACAAATCTGTGACTTAGAATCGGTTACTGGTTTCCCAGGCTCACAGAGTGAGGTTAAGGAACTTGTCCGAGGCCATTGATTTGCATCCTCAATTACTTGATATGGTCTCTTATTTTCTTTGAATTAAGCCATCTTTAATATGTTCTCTCTTAACGACCATTAGCACCATTAGGCCCTGTAGTGGGATCAAAATTCTTGGAATAATACCCACATTGGGATTTGAAAATGAGCACTTTGGGTCATGTGTGTGTTTTTGAGGGGTGGGGAAGGGTGACCCTGAGTAAGGGGCCCTGCTTTTGTCCTAGCTTCAGAAAGTCCCAAATTGGGGAGGAAGAAGAGTGAGAAGAACGATTTGCCTACGTATTTTAGATTTGGTACTTGACTGAATATAGTAAAAGAATATTGACCAATAGGATTTATCTCTGGAATGCCAGATGGCGCAAGGTAAGTTAATAATGTCAAACTAAGAGACTAAAGGAAGAAAAATACATATCTTTTAGATAAACCTTATCTGAAAATGTAGAATATTTGATGGCAAAAAGTAAGAAGCATTCTTATTAAAATCTGTAATAAGAACTTGGAATATGAATGTCACTCTTAAGACACAGCAAGATTATTATAGAGCAAAAAAATTATGACAGATTTGGCCATGTTACAGTTTAAAACCTTTGGGTGCAAGAGTCTCTATAAACAAATTTAAAATATAAGGAACAAATTGGGAAGAAATATTTGTAACATATATAATAAAAAGTTAGTATCAGAATATGAAAAACTACAATAAGAAAAAGGCAAACAGGGACTTTCCTGGTGGTCCAGTGGTTAAGACGCTGCGCTTCCAATGCATGGGGGGCTGATTCCATCCCTGGTTAGGGAACTAAGATCCCACATGCCGAAAGTTAAAAAAAAAAAAAAAATCGGCAAACAAATATGGGCAAAGGATATGAAAAGTAGCTTTCAGAAGAAATTTAGATGGCATGAAAAGATAACGAAGAGATGCTCAGCTATACAACCACAGGGAAAATACCATTTAAAACAATAATACAATGCTATTTCGTATCATCAGATTAACGGAAATTAAAACATCAAACAAGCGTTTGGGGATTGTGGGGAAACTGGTGAGAAGGCAAATTGTTACTGTGGAGGAGGAAAAGTATCCTTTTCCTCTACCTGCCTAAATAGTTAGCTGGGGCCCTGTGACAAAAGGCAGATTAGCAAGCGAAAAGCATACGGTTTGATGTGACACAGGAGCCTTCATAAGGAAATGAAGACCTGAAGGATGGGTTAAACCTGAGTGTTTTGCTAGATGTGATGAAGAGTAGAGGGTGTCACAAAATGTGAAAGTAAGGAAAGAAGTGTGAGGTAAGTGTGGTCTTGGTGTTCCTCAGTCTTGGAGAAAAGAATGCTTCTTTCCTCTGGGTAGAGGGAGAGCACCTCTCACGTGAGGGTCTTATGACCTGCTTCAGGGGAAGGTCAGAGTCCTCGCTGCACCTGCTGTGTTACCGATGCATTTGGCTTAAGATAGTCAGTATGCCAAGGTGCTGTATTTTGGGGTAGCATATCCTGAACCCCCTCATTACAAACACCTGGAGAGAAATTTGGCGACTTCCTGTTGAGGTAAAAATTCTCCTTCCTTAAATTTAGGAATTCCATTTTTCTCACCTAGAGATAAGGGATCACGCTGCTGAAGATACAAATATGTGAATCTTTATGTCAAACTTAAAATTTATTATGGACATTTTCAAGCATACATTATTAAGTAGAATATAATTTAATGAATCGCTTTTTACCCATCACCTCAATCACTTCAGTATTTTTGCAATTCTTTTTTCAGCTATTCCCTGCCCCACTTTATTTTTGCTCTCCCTCTCTCCCTTTTTTTTTTGGCTTGAGTATTTTAATGTGAATCCCAGGCATCCTATTATTTTGCCAGTAAACACTTTATTAAGTAGTGATACAGGCTATCAGGATTAATATCATCTAATATCTAGTCTGTGTTCAGTTTTCTGTCTCAAAAATGCCTTTTTGCTGTTAGCGTGTTTGTTTGTTTTTTGCTGTTAGCATGTTTTTTTTGTTTTTTTGTTTTTTTTTTGCGGTACGCGGGCCTCTCACTGCCGTGGCCTCTCCCGCCGCGGAGCACAGGCTCCGGATGCGCAGGCTCAGCGGCCATGGCTCACGGGCCCAGCCGCTCCGTGGCATGTGGGATCTTCCCGGACCGGGGCACGAACCCGTGTCCCCTGCATCGGCAGGAGGACTCCCAACCACTACACCACCAGGGAAGCCCTGTTAGCATGTTTGAATTAGGATTCAAACATTTCCATGCATTACATTTGGTTGATACATCTTTTAAATCTTTTTTACTTTGTAATAGAAACCTCCTTTTAAATACCATTTATCTGTTGAAGAAACCAGGCCATTTGTCTTATAGAATTTGTCCTTATGCTAGATTTGCCTTACACCGCCGAGATGTCTTGAACACGCTCCTCCATCCGCAGTGATCTTGTAAACTGCCAGTTAGATCTGGAGCTTCCTGACATTCAGCTTCAATTTTTTTTTTTGCAAGACTTATGGTTGGTTTTGTGTACTTGTTACATCCTTCTAGGAGGCACTTAATATCTGGTTAAGTCACCACTTCTAGTGATGGTAAACTTGATCTCACAGTTTGGGTATTGTCAGCTTCATCCGTCCATCGTAACCATGGATATTGTACCAGACGGTTCAAGGCAGTTCTCTCACAAAGCAAACGATTGAAAACAGTGTATTATTCATTAATGAGGGGAGGGTATATGTGTGGGAAATGACAGGGATCAAATTGCCAAAATGTTAATAGTGGTTAATTTAGGTGTTGGGAATAAAAGTAGTTTATTTGTATACTTCATTTTTTTGTTTTTTCAAATTTACTAGAATGGAAACACATCCTACCTATGCATGAAGGCCAGACAGACAGGAAGACTGGAGGGAAGGTTCCAAGTGCAAATTCCAGGAAGAGCAACCAGGGAAGTCCAGAGAATGAGAGCAAAGAACTTGGACCGCAGTCTGCTTTGCTATTGTTTTTGCCTGTCCAGTGTCCATTCCTCCTCCTGACGGCCCCTGTTTCCTTTAGGGTCCCCCTCCCCTGGATTCAGTTTTGGGGGAACTGTCATTATAGCTGCTCCGCCCTTCCCTGGCCAAAGCTCAGAGGCCAGTCCAACCCCTTCTCCCAGAACTTTGAGCAGCATCGCCTCCTCCTGGAAACCTTCCCTCCACTGGGGCAGCTGCCTCTCTTCTGTGCCCCCAGACTTGCAGCTGTCAGAACACTTGTATGCCCCCGCTTCCAGCCTTGTACAGTCCCTGGCACGTGGTACTCAGTACATGTTAGCTGAATGAATGATACCCACACTGCTCAGAGCTGATGAAGCTACTTGAATATTAGATTAAAAGACCCCAGGTACTCTTGTAGATGTTCCAGAGAATGTGGCAGCAGCTTCCAGGCCCTCCAGCCTAGCTCTAGCCTGTGGCCACCTCTCCTGAGCCAGGGCACTCTTACCCAGCCAGGTACGGCCTTCCCTGGATCCCCACTGTCCCTCACCTGGGCCGTGGCCTCTATTCCTAAACAGCCCCCCAGTTGTCCTGCCCTGCCTTGTGCAGAAGCTTGAAAGAAGGTGAAGTTGGGGTGTTGCATTTAAAGAGGCCACACAAAGGGACATTTACCTCAGTAACTACCATCCTCAAACTAAACCTCGTAGACTTAGGAACCTGGACGCTGTTTGGAAGGATGCAGCGCTCGGTGTTGGCCTCTGAGTCTCTTATTTGTGTGCAGGCAGGTTGCTCATCCTTTGTTTAGAAATGTCAGTACCTTTCAGTCCAGTCTGACTTTGGCCTAAGGCCAGTCTGACTTTTGAGTCAGGATTTGAACCCAGGCAGCCTGACTCGAGTCCCTGCTCACCACCTTTATACCCTACTGCTTTGTCAGAAGAAGCATACTAAAGTTCTTGTGCTGAAGAGGATTAGACTGTTAGAAAAATGTAAATGTGTTTCTAGGATCAAATTCCTTAAGTGTGTCCTCATCGTTCTTGCCTCTTAAAAAAAGTTTTAAAAACAGAGTGAGAGAGGAGAATGATTAAGTATTACAGACTGTAGTTTGGGGTTTCAAAACAATGATAATATCTGTTCATCTTAGAAATATGTAAAGACAACCACTAGTAGAACAAGCAGAATGTGTAACCTTCCCAGCAGTGGTAGATGGATCTGTTAAGGTTCTGGGTTGCAAACAGCAGCAAACAACTCTGGCCAACTTAAGCAAAAAAGGAATTTATTGAAAGGCTCTTAGTAGCTCAGAACAACAAGAAGGCTGAAAAACCGGCAGAGAAAATGGGCAGAAGCCAAGGCGGGCTGGGCAGCAGGGGCCCCGGGAGCAGCCTGGATGGGATGCTGCTGTTAGCACTGCTGCCCTGGACATGTCTGCCCCTGTTGTCATGGGTCTTAGTATCACTCCCAGTGGAAGTCCCAGGTCAGACCATCCAGCTGCCTGAGTGCAAGTCCTGGGTCACACGGTGGTGTCAGTGATGCGGTGTCCAGAGCCCTTTCAGCTTCTGTGGTAGGAGCCTGGGCTTGGTCTCAAACCAAGAGTCACACACACAGCGATCCCCCTCAATGGGAAGGGAGTGCAAATACTAGGAAGCCCTCCAAAAAGGCAACTCCTCTCTACAGGGAAGACATGGAACAAAGAAGACTCGGTGGACCCACTAGAAGACAAGGATGGGGAAAAGGGAGACACCAAGAAGTGTACAAAATGAGATGGGCTCCCATGTGTCAGGATTGATTTGGAAACGCCATCTGACTATGTAAGAATAGATGTGAAGTGTTGCACACTTTATATTTCCTGAGCAGGTACTTCACAGAAGGAAGGGTGGGCAAATGCAGCTTTGTTTGTTGATGAGACTCATCTTGGTGAGTTCCCAAAGAAAATAAGCCTTTTTTCTGAGAAGGAAAGGGTGATCCCAGTATGTTTCCCTTGGCCCTCAGAAATACTGGCAGAGAGGGTTGTGTGTGATGGACCGTGGGATCTAGGACCCATCAGAAAGGAAGTGAAGATGAGAGGAAGCTGATGGATGGGGAGAAAGCAGAGTGGTCGAGAACTGGGAAGGTTAGATGAGGTTAAAGAATAAATGTATCATTTATAAAGCAGCAGAGCAAGAAGGAGGCAATCATGGTCAAAGAGCTCACACTTCCAGAAATGGAAAAACGCCCAGAGGTTCTGGGAGTCAGGATGTTACCAAGGGGCCAAAAGGCCACGGTGGAGGAGAGTCTCCAGAGCTGCAGGAGAGATCAGGAGCTGATACCAGGGCAGCGGCGGGCCATCCACGGGGACTTAGCATCGCCCAGGGTAATGGCAGGAGTGGAGTAGACGGGAAGTAGAGCGGGCCCAAACTCTCGAACATGGGAGGAGGAGACATCCGTGTGACTGCAGCCAGAGCTAGGACGGGAGGTGACCCGAGTCCCAGACGAGCCAGGACTCCTGTCCCGGGAGTAGCACTGAGCACTCAGGAATGCTGCTGCCCCCTGACCAGTGCAGAAGAGCGAGCTGCAGGGGATGCTGCTTCCAGGACAGAGTGGGATCTTGCTGGCTGGCCTTTCCGCCTCCATCCTTTCTTCTCCAGGGCTGAGCCCATAGCTGCTGCTTCCACTTTCCATGGTAACCAGTGACTCATGACAAGTGGGACCTATCCACTGACATGCCGTGGAGACACCTGAGAGACATCAAATTTACAGAGCCCAGGCCTTCTGATAACTCACATCCCCCGCTTCCCCAACCTGCCTGCTGCTTCTCTGCCCATAGTAGCCCCTTCATAAATACTGACCAGAGCCTCAGGAGCATGTCGTCTCCGTCACTTAAGAGAGGCCCCGGGGAGTCCAGTTTGTCTTTGGGGACAACAGCAGGCTCCAGCCTGAAGTCTGGCCTCAGCTGCTTCCCCCGACGACACCCCAAGGCCGCCTGGGAGCTCATTTCAGAGGTGCCATTGGGCACTCGTAGCTCTGCACAGCCTCTTTTCACAAGCTCCTTTCTCAGATTCCCCCATCCTGTCCTATATGTGGTGGTTACCCTGGAAAGTAAAGCTATGGGTGGCTTTTTAATTTTTTCTTTTCCTTTAGACTTAACCCTTTCTTTAAAAAACACTGTAGTAAAATACATATAAAATTTAAATCTTAACCATTTAGGTGCACAATTCCACATTGTTCAAGCATATTCACATTGCTTTGCCACCAATCTCCAGAACTTTTTCATCTTAAAAAACTGAAACTCTGTGCCCATTAAACAACTCTCTATCTCCCCCTCCCCCTCCCCTAGCAAGGGTGGGTTTTAATTATTTTAAATCGTTTTCATTTTTGCTCATTTGTACTTTCCAATTTTTCTAAAATGAGTATGTATTATTTTTACAACTGAATTTCAAAAACTCCAGGACACTTTTGTACAATCTTCTCCACTTTGCAGTCAGGGGACCTGGGGCCTGAGCTGTGGAGAGTCTGCAGGGAGAACCTGTAGCACCCTGGGTGTCCTGCAGCTCCCCGCAAAGGAGGCCAGGGCTCCTTCTGCTGCAGTCCCCTCTTAGGAGGAGGACAGGTCAGGGGCTGCAGCAGGACAAGTTCTGGCCATTAACTGGGTCCTGACTGAGCACCCAGTTACCCACAGGGACTCGGGATGGAGCTTCGTTTCAGGACTCACGTGTCTCTCTTCTCACCTCGCTGAGTCCCAAGCAGTTCTCGCGGAGTCACTCGTTGCCCTTGGTTGGCCCATGTCTCTTGCCCCCAGAGATTCTCTGGCCAGTCAGGCCCAATTCTCTGCTCACCTCAGGCCCCCAAGCCAACCTGTGAGGAGGTGAAGACAGAGGCAGGCAGGGGCCTCTGCTCACACACAGTCCCTTGGTCGGTGCCAAGCCTTACTTGCTCTAGGACAAGCAAAGCATGTTCCCTGAGTGGCTCTCGAGGGGGTGGGGTGGGGGGCTTGTAGAGGTCAGGGAGGGAGTAAGGGTTGGGGGTTAGTGAGGAGGTAAAGAGTGATTTCCGCCTTGCTAATCTGAGGGATCTGTTTTGTTACAAGCAGGGACTTAGGCACGCGCACAAAACCACAGCTAAAGTGGCAAAGCGCGACACTCTAGGATGTCATGGCCCCTTTCATTTTGCAAGCAGGGCCCGAGGCTTGTAAGGCGAGGCAGTTCGCTTGATGCCGGGACCAGGTGACCGGTGGCTCAGCTGAGACCGGAGCCAGGTCTCCTGGATCCCTGACACACCTGCCGCCTAGTGGCTCCACCGGGTGGAGCTCCCAGAGCAAAACAAGCCGACTGGGGGCCAGGGAGGGGGTCGGGTCAGAATCCCAGGTGCAGGCCAAGAGCTAGAGAGGGACAGAATGGGCCAGATCTTGCAGAAGCTCTGCAAGAAATGGGAAGGAAAGGAAGGGCGCCACGGAAACACGTCAGAAACGGGCTGGGGAGACTCTATCTCCCCAGATAGAGTCTTGCGGTGCGCAGTTATCCGACCACGATGTTCCCCTTCCAGGGGAAGGGCTGGAACTGGGGACCTGAGAGTCTGGAGGACAGACAGCAACCTTACAGTCCTTCTGATCCATGGGTGGGGCAGGATCACTGAGGTGCTGGTCAGGGTTTCTAGGCTGAAGTGGGGACGGGGCACGAAGGGGGACAGGCCACAAAGACATGCTGCAGAGGAGGCAGGTGTGGTCCCCAAAGCTGGGCGTGGCCCTCTGGCCCCTCAGGGTGAAGCTGCCTGAGGCTCCTCTCGGGAGGGGTCCGTCTCTTGCCACCCCTCGGGGCCATCATTCTCAGCCAGGGGCTGGGCCCTGCTGCGGGGGGAGCCCATGTCATACAGGGTGCTGCCCGTGGTCACCCTGCTGAGGCTGTGAGAGCTGCGGCGGGATCTGTGGCGGCGGCACCGGGTCCCCAGGCACAGGGCCTCCCGGAAGGTGTCCTGGAAGCGGCTGGACATGAGGCTGTAGAGCACAGGGTTGGCGGCCGAGCTGAAGTAGAAGAAGACGCCGGAGACGACGTGCACGTACTGGAAGGCCAGGTGCAGGCCCTCGGTCCAGTGGGACACGAGGCTCCACATGAGGCGGTCGATGTGGAACGGGGCCCAGCAGATCCCAAACACCACGACCAGGACAACTGTGGGCAGAAAGGGAGCCTGTTCTCTCCTCTCCCCTCTCACCAGCCACCCACACCCACTGTCCATCTGGAGGTTTCTGGAAGTTTGCCTGTCCTGGCCACACCCCTATAGGAGAGGCTGCTCTCGCCACTGTCACCGACTGGGCAATGGGCGTGCGCCCTGGACCCGGTGTGGACACCCGGGCCAAACTGGCCTGGTCCGATTCTCTCACCGTGGAACTGGACCTAAGTGACAACTGTGTATGCTGAGCCCCAGCGTGACACAGTGCGGCTAAGGCCCACTCTGGGTGCCACTCAGGGGCCACGCCCGCTTATGCATAAGCAGAAAGGAACAGGAGGATGAGGCCCGTGGTCAGACAGCAGTAGCCAGGGAGCTACAGGGAGAGCGAGACAAACACCCCCCGCCACCACGCACTTGCCTGTCTTGGCCCTAGAAGCCTTCCCAGCCCCAGCCCCCAGCTCTCCTGGGTGCCTCTGAAAATCCTGCCCTGCATTACCTCCCCTTTCCTCGACAGCCCCACCCCAAGCCCCAGTAAAAGGCAGGCCAGGCCAGCCAATCCTTCACTCTTTCTCTGGAGCTTCCCTCCAGCCCTGGTTTTCACCCTACCCTCCCTGGGTCTTTGCTATCAGGTCTGTGTTGATTTTTGTTTCTTGTTTCTCATGTTTGCATCTCCAGCTCACAATCCTTCCCCTGCAGTGTCTTCCCCCTTACATTCCAGCATGGTTTTCCTCTTAATCCCGGATTTCAATCAGAACATTGCTTACATCCCCAGCACACAGCCTGATGCACGGTAGGCCCTCAGAAAGAGAAGACAGAAGCAGGAGGGAGAGAAGAAAGCCAGAGCCCCAGGCCAGCAAGCAAGGCAGCCTTAAGGAAACACCCCACTTTCCCAGCGCGAGAGCCATCTCAGATGAGCAGACGCAGCCCGGGTAGGCAGGGCAGTAGAAGGCAGCAGAGGCAGACCCGGGCAGGTGGTCTGTAGTGCAGGAGGCAAGCACAGAGCTCCAGGTCAGTCCCATCTTAGGGGGCTGTACAAGTGACCATAGGCTCTGGGACACTGTTCTGGGGGGGAGGAGAGGAGTGAGTCTCTCTCTGGGAATGCGGCAGTTCCCAGTTAGCTGGCCATAATCCCATGGCTTTGACCAAGGTCTCACCAGCCCTGTCCTGCCCTGGCTCACCCCACCTACCTGATTCAGGCTCTGTGGGACAGGGCAGGATGGGGAGGGAATCAATGACTAGCTTAGCATCAGTTTGCCTGGTTTCCCCAGGGCCACTGTTTTTGAAAAAGCACCAGGCCTAGGCCACCAGAGCCTCAAGCCAGCCGGGCATGCCCTGGTCGGCCCCAATCCACACTTCTGCCCTGATTCTCCTGTGCTCTGTGCACAGACCCTCACAAACATGCCTCCAACCACCTCTTTTAGATCATGATCCTTCCTCTGGTCCCCAGGGAACCACAGACATGGTGTGCAGGAAATTCACTATCTTGCCTTTCCAGCACCCTGTTCCCCTTCTTTTGGGAACTTTGCTCCCCCCGGATCCCCATGTGGGTCTGTGGGGGCTGCTTACCTCAGCATCCTGCCACTCTGGCCCGGTGGCAGGCCATGACCCAAGCCCACCAATCAGAATCCTTCCCTGGGATTTTCCATAGCCACTAAGGGAAGAGGACAGTTAGCTCCTCAGGAAAGGGGAACTCTGTGCCCGTGGTCCTGCCTCCCAGGCTACTTAGGGAAGGACAGAACCAAAACATATTTGGGAGCAAAGATGAGAGACCTGGAGGGTCCAGAGCCCATGAACAGCTCTGTTATCCTGGAGCCTAGCTGCACGCCTCTGCCCTGTCTGTGGTTGGTTCCATGAACAAGGGCTGGCTTCATGGGTGCCACCTGTGCGTTTGCACAGAGCCCTGACCTTTAAACCTTCAAGACGGCAGCTCTGGGATTTCCCTGGTGGCACAGTGGTTAAGAATCCGCCTGCCAATGCAGGGGACATGGGTTCAAGCCCTGGTCTGGGAAGATCCCACATGCCGTGGAGCACCTAAGCCCGTGCGCCACAACTTCTGAGCCGTGCTCTAGAGCCCGAGAGCCACAGCTACTGAGCCCGTGTGCTGCAGCTTACTGAAGCCCACGTGCCTTGAGGCCATGTTCCGCAACAAGAGAAGCCACTGCAATGAGAAGCCCCCACACCACAACGAGGAGTGGCCCCCGCTCGCCGCAACCAGAGAAAGCCCGTGTGCAGCACTGAAGACCCAACGCAGCCAAAAATAAATATAATTAATTAATTGATTAATTAATTATTTTAAAAAAGACAGCTGCTCCACTATTGCTGTCTTGACATTCTTAATGATTTTTTAACAGGGGACCCTGAATTTTCATTTTGCATTGGGCCCCACAAATTATGTAGCTGATCCCACCATGAACCATTAGCATTTACCTCCGGTGTCACTTTCTCAAGGGTAATCTAGAAGAGTATACACACATGCAGTGCATGCACACACACACGGGGGGAGTGGGGGCGGGGGGGTTACTCCGCACCTCACACTCAGCCTCCATCCTAAACCGAAACACTCGGTCCTTTCCCCCAGGCCCCTGGAAGCCCCAGCCCCATACCAGTGCCTGGCTCCGCCCCCCTTCCCAGCAGCAACACTTACACAACATCTTGGTCACCTGTGTCCGACCCCTGTCCTGCAGCAGCTGGAGCCTGCGGCCGTTGCTAGTCCTGGCCCTGCCCTTGGCCTCCTGCCTGCGGATCAGCAGCCGGTCACGCCGCAGCCGCAGCCCGATGAGCAGGTAGAGCACGCTGATGGTGGCCATGGGCAGGCAGAAGAAGAGCAGCGCGGTGACCTGCACGACCAGGTTGTAGAGGGCTCTCTGGTGGACCAAGGTGCACACGGCCGAGTCGGGCACCGTGCCTCGGCAGGGCACGTCCAGCTGCCGAATGCCGTGCAGGCTGGTGTTGGGCAGAGAGCAGAGCAGGGCGAGGCCCCAGATGGCCCCGAGCACGCGGCGCACGTGGGCATGAGTCACTACAGACCTGACGCGCAGCGGGTGCACCACGGCCACGTAGCGCCCTATGCTCAGGGCAGTGACGTTGAGCACCGAGGCCAGGCAGACAGTCTCGAAGAGCAGCGTGCGGAAGTAGCAGCCACCGGGGCCCAGCAGGAAAGGGTAGTTGCGCCACATCTCGTAGAGCTCCAGGGGCAGACCTAGAAGCAGCACCAGCAGGTCCGACACGGCCAGGCTGAAGAGGTAGTAGTTGGTGGGCGTGCGCATGGCCCTGTGGCGCAGGATGACCATGCAGGTCAGCGCGTTGCCCACGGTGCCCACCACGAAGATCAACAGGTACGTGACACAGATGGGCACGAACAGCTCCGTCTGCTGGGGCCCCAGGTACTTGAGTCTGAGCTCCTCATCAGTCAGGTTCAAGTCCTGGGGGTCAAATGGCCCCAGGGCCCTGCTGCCATTGCAGGGCACCGGGGTCCTTGTACCCAGGGACCTGTCTCCAGGGAGGGTGGAGCAATTGAGGCAGAGAGGAGCCTGTGGAACAGAAGAGAGAGAGACACCCAGAAAAGTCACTCAGGGGATCTGGTTCTGTTGTTATTCGTCAAACCAAAGATGCCATCAACACCAAGAAGTCCGATATATCATGTGCCGCTGAGAAGGAAAAACACCGCCATCCATTGTAAGACGCATCACAATTTCATCTTAAAAATGTACATCTTAGGGACTTCCCTGGCAGTCCAGCGGTTAAGACCATGTGCTTCCACTGCAGGGGGCACGGGTTCAATCCCTGGTTGGGGAAATAAGATCTTGCATGCCGCGCGGTGTGGCCAAAAAAAACAAGAACAAGTATATCTTTAAAATGATAAAAAGTGGGACTTCAATTTTAAATTTCACGATCTACTGAAACCTTCGAACAGTGATGGAGACGCTCAAGCATGGGCTATGCCATCAGCAGTCACCCTTTGGGTCTCTCCCCTTTCAAGTCATGGACTTTGGGAGAGACACTCAGTTTGGGCATCTGTAAAATGGGCACAATGCACAGTATCACATGGTCTTTAAGAGCAAGGTCTCTGGAAGCAGCTGCCTGGATTCAAATCCAGCCTCCCCAGTTTCGAACTGTGGGACTATTTGCATGGTGATCTCTCTGTGGCTGTTCCCCTATTACAAGGATCCAGGAATTTAAGACGTGAAAGGCCTGCCTGACACAGGGCCTGCCTGACGCACAGAAGGGCCTGATTACATCAACTCACTGTGAGGACTGAGTCACCGTGGGGATCAAGCAAGGCAGTGAAAAGGCCAAAAACCATGGTGCTGATCCAAAAGTTGGTCCTTGTTTCTGTTTTCTATCACCTGAACTGTTTGAAGTAGGAATATTTGACACCCTTGACACTGCCAGCTCTGGGGTTCCCTCTCCTTCCTCCAGCTCCCATCTCTTTGCCAGTCCACCAGATATAGTAGTTAAGGAACCAGGCCATGGAACTAAACAGACTGGCCTGGGGTCAAATGCTAGCTCTGCTATCCTCTTCTGTGACATGCCCTCACTGTGCCTCAGTCTCCTCACCTGTAAAATGGGTAAGTAGAGCCTACCTCATAGTTTCTGGGAAGATTAAATGAAAGAATAAAGTTCTCAGGAGTGTGCCTGACACATTTCAGGTGCTCAGCTTCAGTGCATAGTGACATGATCCTTATTTCCCACCTGGCAAGGGAAGGACAGTCTAAGGGACATGGGGCAGGGGTTGAACGGGATTCCACTGGGCATGTGTCTTGGTGCGAAAGATCAGGAGCTGCCCTTCTGAGCCTATTCCCCAAGCCCGCCACCACCACCTCCCCTCCCTTCGGAGCAACTGCGGATTTTCAGGCTCGGCTCCTGGATCCTCTCCCTGGATTCTTTTTTCGGCTCCATTTCCTGTCCTCAGATGGGGGGTTGGGGCTCCCGTGGCCCATGTACCTGCGCACCTACCACTCGACTTTCTTTTTCAGGTCCGTCTCTCTCCTAGATCCCAAGTATTCTTAATCCTGAGTATCTTTCTCCTCACCGAAGCCTCCACCCAGAAGCCTCCCCCAGCCTCCCTGCCTCTCTTACACCTAATCCCCGCACTTTGGAATCGGGGGGCATCTTCATCCACTCAAACGTTCCGCCCGCGCCCGCCGCACCCGCACTCCCTACGCCGGCTGTTGCGGGAGCCGGGCGGGGACAGAGGAGATGAGCTGGGAATGCGCAGGCGCCAACCCAGGTTCGAGAGAGGTTCCCTACTCCCCCGAGAAAGGTCGCTGCACCGGAGCCCCCAGCCCCGCGGCGTGCGTGGCCGACAAAAAGACAGAAATACCCTAGAAGGCTGCGAGTTCCCCGGGAAGGGGGGCGTCCCGACGCGCCCTCCGATCCCTACAGCCCTGGGGAGACCCTGCCCGCGCGCTCTTCCAGCCGCGCCCGTGCCCACGCCGGCATCCCGTTCACCTACCATGCAGTCTGCGCCCCGAGAGATCCAGGGGCCGGGAGCCCACCCGCCGAGCGTGGGGCGGGCGTCCGCGGATCGATCGACGGACAGACGCGGCGCCAGAGCGAGCCGACGGGCAGACTGAGGACGGCCAGCGCACTAGCAGCCCGCCGGGTCGCCCCGCCTGTCAGAGGTCGGGGACGCTCTGGCCAGGACCGCCAACAGGGGGCAGTGGTGCCCCTGCAGCCCACCCGGCCGCTGAACCCAGACACGCTCGTCTGGGGCCCCCCGCAGCCACCCAAACCGTAGCGACTGTGTTTCCAAGTGTCTGATGGGGCGCTTGCAGGAACACCCTTACCTCATAGAGCCCTCACAACAACCCATTTTACAGATGAGAAAACTGAGCCTCAGAGAGATGAAGTTCGAATGATCTGGGTCTCACACCATGTCCCTGCGCTCCAGCGTGCTGACTCTTACCTTAATCCCTTATTACGGTGTCCCTCCAGATCCCACCTCCTCCTGCCCCACGTTTCAAATGCACCTCCAAGGAGGTCCCACCAGCCCCTCCAAGTCAACAAGCCCCTAAAGGTCTCACCCCGCCTCCTAGGCTTCACATGGGATTCCTCCCCGTCTATCTCAGTCCCAGGATCGCAGTCTCCACGCCCTCTCCCTTAACGCTCTCTCCCTTCGGGTCCTCCAGCCCCTGGGTCCAGTACTCAGCACCCCACAGGACTGCTGCCGGAACCTCCATTCTTCCTTTGGTCTGGGCTCCCACAGGCCAGTCATCTTCCTGAAACCCTAACCATGGCATTCCTCTTCTTTCTTTTTTTTTTTTTTTTTCCCCCTGTACGCGGGCCTCTCACTGTTGTGGCCTCTCCCGCTGCGGAGCACAGGCTCCGGACGCGCAGGCTCAGCGGCCATGGCTCACGGGCCCAGCCGCTCCGCGGCATGTGGGATCTTCTCGGACAGGGGCATGAACCCATGTCCCCTGCATTGGCAGGCAGACTCTCAACCACTGCGCCACCAGGGAAGCCGCGGCATTCCTCTTCTTGAAAACCTTCTGTAGGGCCCCCCACTCCCTTCTGAAAAAGAACACCAAAGTCTAGTCTGGTTTCGTACCTCCCCACCCCGCTTGCCTTCCTGGTCCCCTGTCACTATGTTCTCCCAGCCCAAATACCTCTCAGCCATTCAAATGTTCCCCCTGCTCCTCTCTCCCTACCGCAGGGGGTCCACAGGAGGGAGGAGACTGTAGAGAGGGAAGAGGCCTCCTCCTCTCCCCCAAACTGTGCACTTGTTCAACCCAGCAGGGGGCACCTTCCCTGCTTGGCCCGCCTCCTCCAACCAGCTCCTTAGCTGAAGTTATTTCATCAGGAACTTGCTAGGGAGCTTAGAAGCGTGGATCTCACAGGCTGAAATGCTGGCTCCTGGGCCTCTTCCCAAGGTTTGATTTACTTATTCTGGGCGAGATCCAGAAATCCTCATTTTTGATACACACACCCTCCAGAGAGCCCCAGGCCCCAGAATCTCGCTGTGAGAAGCACCAGGAAGGCTTAAGTATAAAGCCCCAGGCCCCAGGAAGGCTGCTGTGAGCTGTGTAGAGGGAAGAGACTCAGCCCCTCTGTGCCTTGTAGGACGTGTAACCATCCTTACCACTACTGTGTGCTCGCTGTGAGACGCGGACTGCAAAGATTCAGCCCAGGGCTGGCACAGGGCCAGCACTCAAGACCTTTGGGTGGGATTATCTCTATTTAATGTTAACTGGAGGCAAAACCTTCTTCTCTCAGACTCTCGCTGCCCCACCCCCTCCTCATGAGTCACTGTCCTGGCCTTGGAGACTGGGAGTTAGATCCTGTCCCCCTCACTGCCTTCCCAGGAACTCCACATGTAAACACAGCCCCAGGCACAGAGAGGTTGCAGGCAGCACAGGGACACACGGTGCCCATGTCCCTGGGGGAAAGGATTCTGGGGTGTCCCTGAGACTTAACTACTCAGCCTCAGATGCGTGAGCCTGGCTGGATGGAAACTTCAAGATCGGGGCCGCCATCACATCAGTTGAGCAGTGAGGGGAAGACAGCCCACCATGGGGTCACAGACCGCACTTGGCACGTAATGAGCCTTGTCGACCCCTACCCCCCTCAATGGAACACACCCACGCACACCACTGTGACCACTTCGTACAGACTCTGAGGGCCCGAAACCCACTGTGGACCCTTTGGAGGCGCTCAGAGCCCAGGAAAGGATGGGGAAGGACGTTATCTCTGTCTTCCAGAGGGAGAATGGCTCCCGCCTGTTAGGAATTCCTACAGCTGGCTGCATCTTCACAGCATCAGCAGCCGTCAAACACCATGTCATGCTAAAAGGGTAGCCCCCCAAAAGGAGAGGCCCAGTGGCCATCATGACTGTGGCACTGACCAGAGGACCCTGGGTGTCCCAGCCTCCGGGCTGGAGCTTGAGAGCACCACGGCAGCATGTCCCATCAGAACCCCATGACATCTACTGCCTCCCTCTCCATCCTGAGGTGGCTTCCCCAGGGCCGTGTCGGCCGGGGACTCCCACAAGGCTGAGGCCTGGCCTAGATGGGTGCCAGGTTTTCTGGGTGTATACCTCAGTCTCCTGAGCTTAGCCGGTGGACATCTACCCAGACTTGGGTGCTAGGGGCCCAACTCCACACGACAGCAAATCTGCCAAGCGTGTGCCACTGGGACCTCCGGGAGCCGGTGGCCACACCTCCCAGGTCCTGGAGCGTGTACAGGGCTCACTGGGCCTGAGGCACGTGATGAGTCCCATAGCCCTCCCCGCCCTGCTGACTCCTGGGAGGTCCAGAAACCCCACCCCGCCCTGCTTTACTGCCCTCGGGGATGAGACAAGGAGGATGAGGTGAGCTTGGGGACACTGGGGCGCTGGATGGGACGGAGGGGCAGTTCTGCAGCCTGGGCAAGGGGCACAGCCCGGGACCCACCAGTAATCGGGCTCAGCAAACACGGAGAGCTGGGAACAGCAAACATCCGAGCAGGAGAGTCGCTGTGCTCACCTGGGCACTTTCCCAGGTCAGAGCCCTTTCCACCTGGCTCTGCTCGGCTGGCTCGGAGCCAGGCCATGGCCAGGAGAAAGGAGGAAAGGTCTGGGTCCCACAAGGTGGTGGGGGGCTGGGATGCACCTCAGTAAGCCGTGCGGCTTGTGTGGTCATCAGTACTGCCGAGCCCCCATTCCTGGTTCCGCTCACAGAAACTGGCCTACTCCCAAGAAGAGAGACAGTAAAGGAAGGCAGGCGACAGTGCGGCCTGGATGAGAATCCCCGCTCTGCCAGAGACTGTGCACGCCAGACCCCAGCTTCCTGGTCTGTAAACCAGCAAGAACAGCACCTGTCTGTCAGGGTGCTGTGAGGATTCAGCGGGATAACGTGGGTTAAAACACTTCGGTCTGACACACTCAAGAAATGGTGGTCATAACTCTGCTCAGAATTCTCTGGGAGATACCAGAAAACTGCCAGGAGTCAGGGCTGGTATGGGAGCCGGAAGACAGAGGAGCGTCACTCAGCAGGTTGTGGGGGAAGGTCCCCAGCAAGCTGGGGCGGGAGAGCTGGCCCCAGTGGGAGGGAAGGAGCACACAAAGCTGTGGGGAGCATGGGCAGGCCAGGCCCTGCAGCTGGACCTCGGAGACCTCCGCCTCTCCTGCCCATGAAGAGGCCCACTTGGGACCGTCCGGCCCCTTGCTGCCGAAGGGCCATGAGCTGGTTCTGAGCGACCCCAGTCTCTCAGCTTTTGATATTGGCACAATTTCACACTTCCAGAAAAGTTGAAAGAATACAACCAAGAATTCCTATACACCCTTGACACTAATTCACCAAGTGTTAAAATTTTACATTTCTTAAATCCTTTTCTGTGTGTATGGATATGCATGTATGCAATTCTTCTGGACTCTGTGAGAGTCAGTTGCAAACATAATGCCTCTTTACCACTTAATACTTCAGTTCTGGTTTAGTTTCAAAGTGTTCCATGAATATTATTAATTCTACCTTCCCATAGGAGGTGGCATACCAAGGGGTGAGGGTAGAAGGAACAGCCAGCCTGGCAAGAATAATATCTTTCCACTCAGCACTTTGTGATTATAGAGAGCAGACCACTTCCAGCTGGTCTGATTACCACTTTACCTTTCTTCCCAAGTATTGCCATTCCCAAGGCAGACTGCTTTCAAGCCAATAGATACAAAAGCAGTATTCAAAGTGCTAGCAAAAAGAGGCTCAGGATTACAAAGGAAATAACATTAAATTGGAGAAAATAAATTAAAGAACCTAAAAGCAGTGAAAAAGTGACAACTATTTGTGCGTGTGCGTGAGTCTTTCTAGGGTTATCGCAAGGTAAGTGAAAAGTGCTGGCTGTATCCACCAGGAATCGTTAGACGTGGCGAAGGGCACAAAACACAGGGACACGGAGAGTGTGTTGGGGGTTAGGCATCAGTGTGGGTACAGTTGGCCCAAAGTTAAAGAAGGCCAGGAGTCTGTGCGCTTGAAGGCGGTGTGCCAGAAATGCTGCTGCTGAAATTCTTGTCGCAGGTGATGGTGGGCTCCTGTGCCAGATGAGGATCCTGGTTTGCAAATATCAAAACTGGCTCTGGCTAATTTAGGCAGGGTTTCCTGAAGACCATTAGGTAGCTGAAGACCCCTTGCAGGTGAAAGTGCTGGTGGTGCGGCCCTGTGTCCCCTGGACATAAGCCCCAGTCCAGGACCATGTCCCTACTGCTTTGAGACACTTGATGGACCCCTGCCCCGGGGTGATGCCCCGGATGCTGTGAAGTTGGATCCTACCCCAGCACTCTCACTGTTTGGGACAGGTTTTGACCCCTTCAAGCCTTCTGGGGTGGAGGAAGGCAGATGCCCCGCCCAGAGGGGCATCCACAGCCCCTGGCAGACGTGCTGTTGCCAAGCAACCAAGACAAAGCACACAAGTCTCTGCCACCCAGGGGTCCAAGGCCTCTTCAAATGCACCAGCATCAGAGAGAGGGGCTGGCGCTCACATGGGCACAGGGGAGCCTGGCATTAGGGGTGGGGTGGCTTGTCCCAACAGGCTCACAAGTGTCAACAAAACCTTTTTGGAAAACTACACCCAGGAGAACACGTGTCTGCAAAGAAGATAAGAGATTCCAGTTATGCAAAGTTGGAAGGACCAGTTCACACTCCTATTTGAGGGGGCCACATCCAGGAACTGAAAGTTGAAATCCTTTTTGGTCCATTTGGACCAAAAACATGGCTGACTTGTAAACAGCCTGTCCTCAAGTAGACAATGTCAGTTCTCCTCCCAGCTGCCTTGAGACGGATATTATAACCCAGCAGCCCTCAGCTCTGAAGTTGCCAGGGGTTCTCTCTGGGGAGTGGATTAGGGTAAGAGGAGGGGAGATAATTCTTTTTGTTTTCCGTTAAACAGATTTTTTTCAACAGTCAACATTTGTTTTTCTTATAATAATTATATATGTAGAGATATATATATTTTTTTATTTTAAAATGCAGTTCCTTGCTTAATCCTGGTAGCTTGTCTCGGGCCAAGCCCTTCATTGGGGTCAGGCCTAGCCTGGTCAGAAGCCTTCCAAGGACAGGTGGGGAAGACTTGGACACAGAGATGCACTGCAGCTGGTCACATGCCCTGGTGTCCCCAAGGCCCCCTCCGTATCGCTGCTACTTTGTCACCCCCAACTGTCACTCCCTCCACTGTGTCACCCCTACCACGCACCCAGGATCCCAGGCCCTGTGCGAGGAGCCAGGAGCCACAACACCAGCCTGCTCTGCTCCCTTCTCCTCGCCCCCAGGTACAGGGCCTTCTGCCCTATGGTCCCCCACTCCTGGTCCTGGTGCAGCGGTCGGGATGGAAGGGCAACCTCTGCCCAGGCCCAGTATGGGCACTTCCTGGCCACCAGGGGCAAACAGGGGCTTCTGGCCAGGAGCCTGGACCCAGATCCCATCCCCTGTGTGGTCCCTGTGTCGGCGGGGGATGCATCATGCCTAACAGCGTGGGCCTGTGGGCACTTACAGGCTTTAATATTGCTTCCGTGGGGAGGGCGCCATCCTCTCTATTTCTCCCTACTTCTCACTCCCCGTGCAAAGCCCTGATCTTGACCAACCACATCCCTCATTGAATGACCTAAAAGGACAGCACAGCCTGGCTGAAACCCCTGCTGCCCCGACTGCCTGTGTGAGCTGCAGGGCCTCATTAACCATCTTTCCCCAGCTGCTGTGAGGATGAAATAATTCTTACAGACTCCGGGGTACACGTGGCATTTTTAATGACAAAATACATTCCAGAAAAATTTTGCAAGAATAGTACAAAGGGCTTCCCTGGTGGCGCGGTGGTTGAGAGTCCGCCTGCCGATGCAGGAGACACAGGTTCGTGCCCCGGTCCGGGAAGATCCCACATGCCGCAGAGCGGCTGGGCCCGTGAGCCATGGCCTCTGAGCCTGCACGTCCGGAGCCTGTGCTCCGCAACGGGAGAGGCCACAACAGTGAGAGGCCCGCGTACCGCAAAAAAAAAAAAAAAAAAGAATAGTACAAAAAGGGAATTCCCTGACTGTCCAGTGGTTAGGGCTCCACGCTTTCACTGCTGAGGTCGCGGGTTCGATCCCTGGTCGGGGAACTAGGATGCTGCAAGCTGCACGGTGCAGCCGGGGTAAAAAAAAAAAAAAAAGAAAAGTACAAAAGACTTCTTGTCCTCAACCTTTCGAAAGTAAGTTGTTGGCCTGAAGCTCAGTCTCCCTAAATACTTCAGTACATGTTTCCTGCAAACGGGGAGCCCCTCCTGCATCACCACAACACAGCCATCAACCTCAGGAACTGCACTGAGGCATTACTGCCGGCTAATCCACAAACCCTTTCAAGTTCTGCCAGTTGTCCCAGTCTGGAACAGTTCCTCAATCATCCCTTGACTTCGTGACCTCGACATTTTTTAAGATTACAAGCCAGTTATTTAGTAGGATTTCTCTCAATTAGGGCTTGCTGATGTCTCCTTACGATACATTCAGGTTATACATTTTGGGCGGGAATATCATAGAAAGGGAGATCTGCCCTTTTCATCACATCCTATGAGGTAGCACCCAACTTTGATTGGCCTTGTTACTGAAAATGGTAATTTTATTCCCTTGATTAAGGTGGTACCTGCCAGGGTTCTCCTCTGGAAAGCTACTACGTTTCCTTTTGGGATTAGTTTGTATTTTATGGAAGATACTTTGAGATTGTGTAAATATCCCATTTCTCATCAGACTCTTACCCACTAATTTTAGCATTCATTTATGATTCTTAGATGAATTAATTATTGGTTGCCAAATGGTAATTCTAATTCTATCATTCCTCCATTGATTAGTTGGTACTGTACTGTAAAATAAAAAATTTTCCTCTCACTATATCCTTGTGGACTCAGGATTTCTTATTGTATTCAATGAATAGTAATCCATTATCATTATTTATCATGTTTAAATTGTCCCAGATTTGGCCAGTGGGAACCTCTTCAAGTTGCCTGCTATATCCTTTTCACATGTCTTCATCATAAATATTTCTGTGTTTTCTGGCACAGTCAGATATTCCAGGCTCATCATGTATTTCCCTGCACCAGTCTGGAATCAGCCATTTTCCAAGGAGCTCTGGTTCTTTTTAGCAGAGACTGGAGTTTAGAAACCAAGATCTGGGTGCCATGTGTGCTCATTACTACTAGGGTGTTGCTGCCCCCAGGCCCTCTCAGGAAGCCCAACTAGGGAATACATGTATAAACATAAATATACATGTAGGTAAACATAACACACATATATGCACACATCAATATTTATTTGTATATCTAGCCATAAACATTGAAAAACATGAACGGACATCAGTACCCCTAATTCCAATCCAACGCCACAGCATTCATCTTTAATATCCCTCCCTGACAGTGAGAAATGTGCCTTCTGTTATCTTCAGCATATTTACTTACTAGGTGGACCCCCCTCAGTATGTAACCAATCGTGCCAACCCCTCCTCACCCACTCAAGTCTAGCTCTGAGCCGTCCCTGCCCCCTCCCCTCCTCTAGCTGAGAAGCATGCAGGACACCCTCCTCACTGCACTCAGCTTCCAAGATAGAGGGAAACAAGCTCCCTCACCATGGATGAGTATTACAACATTTCTGGAGGACAAATTGGCAATAGCCACCAAAGTATTGAGATTTATCCCTTTGGCCCTGCAACTTTACCTCCAAAAATTTATGGGAAAGAATAGTAGCTAAAATACAGAGATACGTGTAAGAGGGTATGAGTTATAACTTTGTCTGTAATAATGAAAAATTGGAGACAACCTAAATTTTCTTTATCTTAGCTCCTGAAAGAAGAGTACCCTGCATGCCTCCCAGAGTCATCTGCCTGTAGGACCAGACAACTGGTTTCTAATTGACTTCCTCCAGAGCTCTTAGCTCCCCCTGTACTTCCTGACTGTGTTTGTACAAGAGTCCAGAGGGCTCCTGTGTGCCAGAGAAGGTCTTGGAGTAGAAAGAGGAAGATGCAAAGCATGTGCCTGAGCAGGGACCCTCCCTCCCCAGCTGAGGCTGAAATCAGAGTCAGGCCAAGGGGAGGAGACAGGGGACCCCAAAGACATCTGCTATCTCTGTCAATAGGGAATGGGCACAATAAATGGTGGAACACGCATATTAATTGGCACTGTGCATGCATGTGAAAGATGGAGGCTGATCTACACATGTTGCCCTAGAAAGGCACCCAGACAAGATATGTTGCCAAGAGGAGCCTGTAAGAAACATAGCAGCAGGAAGGGTTGGATCCCAGGCATGTATATTACTAGGTTGTTGTTTTTTTAAAAAAAAAACTAGGGTAGGTTTTTATGCTCAGGAAATTGTTGAAGAACATACAACAATCAGGCAACAGTGATCGTTTCTAGAGAGTGGGATTATAAGGGACTTCTACTTCCTAAGTGATACATTTTTGTGTTGTTTGTATTTTCAGCAATGTATATTGCTTGTATAATCATAAAACAAACAAAAATCAAATAAATAGTTAAAGAAGTCTGTGGAATCTGCTGAAACAGCTGTTGACCAAGTAAGGGATGAACAGATAAGAACGCACAGGCAGGGGAGGGGAGGGATGTTAGCATGAGGGCAAGTGTTGGGTGGTGGTGGGCCTTTCGTCAAGGAAGGAGGACACAGGAGACCTGATGTGGGACGGGTCTGATCACTATAACAGATGAAGTCAGCACCCTGCATTTATCTCCTGTAAACATCTGCAGATACAGCTCATACACAGTGACAATTTCCTGAACCTCTCTCTCCGCCTGAGGGTGTTCTTTAGCATGGTAGTGTCTTCAGGGTTTTCTGGTTTAGGCCAAAAGTGCCAGGGACTTAACTCCCCAGAAACAACCCTCCTATGGAGGGATGGGAATGGATGGATAAATGCCCCACATGGTAGGCAGCTTCCAAGATGGCCCCCAATGAGCCTCGCTTCCTGGTATTCACACCCCGTGTAGTTCCCTCCCACACTGGGTAGGGTTGAACTATGCAATTGCAGAAATGATGGTGTGTGACATCCAAGGCTAGATCATAAAAGCATTGAAGCTTCTGCCCTTCTCTCTTTTGGACCACTTGCTCTTGGTGGAAGCCACCTGCCATGTTATGAGGATACTGAAGCAGCACAGGAGAAGGTGTATGGGGTGAGGAACTAAGGACTCCTGCCAACAACCAGCACTAACTTGTCAGGCAAGGGAGCGAGCCCCCTTGGAAGGGGATCCTCCAGTCCCAGTCAAACCTTCAGATAATTCCAGTCTCATGAGAGACAGTAGCTAGAACCCTGAGCCAGAACCACCAGTTCAGCTGTTCCTGGATTCCTGACCCTTGAAAAAAGTGTGTTATGTAAATGTTTATATTTTTAAGCTGCTAAATTCTGGAGTAATTTGTTATGCAGCAATAGCTAACTGATAATCTCATACACTCCTGGTGGGAATGTAAAACAGAACAGCCACCTTGGAAAACAGTTAGGTGGTTCCTCAAATGATTGAATATAGAGTTACATATGATTCAGCAATTCCACTCCTAGGTGTATTCCCAAGAGAAATGAAAACATTTGTTTACATAAAAACTTGTACACAAATGTTTATAGCAGCATTATTCATGAGAGTCAAAACGTGGAAACAACCCAAATGTCCATCAATGGACAAATGGAGAAACAAAATGTGGTATATTCGTACAATGGAATATTATTCGGCCATAAAAATCAAAGAAGTACAGATACATGCTATAGCTTGACTGTACCTTGAAAAGTGATAGAAGCTGGTCACAAAAATCCATGTATTATATGATTCTATTCATATGAAATGGCCAGAATAGGCAAATCTATAGATACAGAAAGTAGATTAGTGGCTGCTTAGGTTGAGGTGGGGTGGTGGTGGATAGGGGTGACAGTTAAACGTGTGGGATTTCTTTTTGAGGCTATGAAAGTCTTCTAAAATTGACTATGGTTGGTGATGGTTGCACATGTCTGTAAATATACAAAAAAAAATTGAATTGTATACTTTTAATGGGTGAATTGTATGGTATGGCAGTTATATCTTTTTTATATTTAATTAATAAATTTATTTATTTATTTATATTTTTGGCTGTGTTGGGTCTTCATTGCTGCGTGCAGGCTTTCTCTAGCTGTGGTGAGCACGGGCTACTCTTCATTGTGGTGCACAGGCTTCTCATTGCGGTGGCTTCTCTTGTTACGGAGCACGGGCTCTAGGCACGTGGGCTTCAGTAGTTGTAGCACACAGGCTCAGTAGTTGTGCCTCAAGGGCTCTAGAACGCAGGCTCAGTAGTTGTGGCACACGGGCTTAGTTGCTCTGCGGCATGTGGGATCTTCCCAGCCCAGGACTCGAACCCGTGTCCCCTGCATTGGCAGGCGGATCCTTAACCACTGCGCCACCAGGGAAGTCCTGACAGTTATATCGTAATAAAACTTATTTTTTAAAAAAACAGATGACGAATACACCACAGCTTCCTTTCCCCCTGGTGGAACAACTCTGAGGCATGTTCCACAGAGCCTCTCAGAGGGTCCCCAGTAGGACTGAACACTAGTTGCCCAAAGCCAGAGCTGGTCTGTTAATAAACACTGGATTTTCTTTCCTCTCGTCATTGTCTCACTCCTCCACCCCACGCTTTTTGGGATCACATCTCAAATAAACTACTTAACCCAATTCTTGTCTCAAGGTTCGCTTTTGAGGGAACCCAAACGAAAGCGAGCATGTTCTTCAGGTTGAGAGTCAAGGTCCTCCGGGGTGGGGCTGATTCTGAGCCCCAACCATACGGATCTCAGCTGGGGGGACTGCCCACTGGCTGACTGTCCAGGGCAAAGGCTTGAACCAAAGTCCCAAATAGTCGCAGAACTGGCCATCCCCACAGCATGCGTGGCATGAGCCTGGTGTGATGTGCACACATGCTAACACACACACACACACACACACACACACACACTCTTTCAGGCCTGGGAACAGTGGTGGGACCATTAAACAACCAGGGCCTGCCTCTGCGCTTTATCCGAGATAGGGTATGTGGGACGTGTTCATTTCCCCTTGGGCTTATTTTTCCTGTCTCTGTGGCTGGGCGTCATCTGACCACACAAACCACCAAGACAGAGAAGCAGGAGGTTATGAAAGGCTGTGGGATGAGAGTTCAGCAGAGTCTGTGGGAAGGGTCAGACCCTTCGAGTGTGATCTTGAGGTATCTGATTAAGAAAAAGCAAAGATTGCACAGCCAAGACTTGCAATTAGGGAGACAGGAACACCTCTTGAGGTCCCCCAGGCAAAGGGACCAGTGTGGGGAGGCATCTCCTGCCCAGCGAGTCCCAGGTTACTTTGGCAGTGAACTTCACCAACAGTCACTGAGCAAAGGCTGAGAGTCAAACAGCAGAGGGGAGAGGTTTGGGCTCAGCCATGCTTCTCACTCCAGCCTCCAGGCCAAGATTGGGAACCAGGTGCCCAGAACTTTATTCCTTCCCAAATTCAGACATGCTCAGCTCGAGTCAAATGCCTTCATCTTCAAGCAAAAGATAGTTGGTGGATGTTAATATTCCCAACATACACAGAGTTGCCCAGAGCAACAGAGCCAAAGAGCCCAGGTTGGCTCAAAGGTTTCAATATCCATCTACCTATCTATCTATCTATCTATCTATCTATCTATCTATCTATCTATCTATCCATCCATCCATCTACTTACCTACCTATCTATTTATCTATCACCTATCTCCTATTGGTTCTGTTTTTCTAGAGAGCCCTGATTGATGTATCTACTCTCAGTGGAAGGCAAGACGGAGAGGTGCTGAGTGGCGGGATGTCAAAGATAAGGGTACCCCATTCAGGGGGCACGAGTGTCACTCCTGGGGAGACAACCCCCAAGGTCATAGAAAAGCAGGTAAGAGATTTGCTGAGACTTGCCCTGCTGCTCTGCACTCATAAAATGCATCCTTCTGTTGGTTTAACCAAGCTGGCCAGAAAACCAAAAATAACCCCCATAATGCTATCCCAAGACAGCGCTGCAAACGGAAAATTACAGAAGCCACTCAAAGGACTCATGAAGTTCAGGTCCCATAGCCAGCTTGATCATGCCACTGACCTCCTGAAAATCCTCCCAAGGCTCCTAGAATAAACCCCGGCTTAAGTCAGCCTGCAGTTCAGCCTTGCCCAACGCTGTTCACCTTCTGCTTCCCTGTGCTTGGCCAGACCACTCTCTGCCACCTCAGGGCCTTTGCACGTGCTGCTTGCTCTGCTCGTCCTAGCTTCCCCTGGCTCTTTCCCTGGCATCTTCTCATCCTCAGAGCTCTGAGCTGGCTTCCCTGACCACACATTCTGGCATGCCCTCTTCTACTCCCAAACCTTCTGCTACATCCCCTGTTTATGCCCTTCATGGAACTTATTACAGCCTGGAACGATCTTATTTGTTCGTTTTCTTGTTTATTGCGTCTCCTCGATCTGTCTAGAGGGTCCAGGAGAACATGCTCATCTCATTCTCTTCTATCTTCCCGATACCAGGTCATAGGAGAGAGCACCTGATACGTATTCTTTTTTTTTTGGCCATGCCACACACAATTATAGGATCTTAATTCCCTGACCGGAGATCGAACCCATACCCATTGCAGTGGAAGCACTGGGTCCTAACCACTGGACCACCAGGGAATTCCCTTGATACATATTCAATAAATGAATGATCCCTCAGCTCCTAAGCTCATCCATGTTTGGTCAGGAGCCCTTCCCCCCTTCCCACAGTGCCCTGGACCAGCCCCATCATGTCCCTTGGTTGTTGACAGTGCAGCCATGGAATTCAGCTGTGCAGGGGTTTGGGCCCCTCACTGGAGGGTACAGGACTTGGATACCTTGAACAGGGTTGGACCTAAAGAGAAAAACTTGCTGCCAAACAAGATGGAACTGAAATGAGCCCTGAAGAGTGTTCCAGGCGGAGAGAACAACAGGGGAAGTGCTGTCGGGCAGTGCCCTCAGTAACTGACTGGAAGCCAGAGGACCTCCCACTATGAGCCAGGAGGAGAGCCGCGTGAGCTGAGGGCAGAAAGGAGGGCAGGGCCTGAGAGCAGACTCTGGGATCCAGGGAAGGGGCTTCAGTAGGAAAATGCTATGGTCTCGTTCACATGTTGAAAATTCAGAGATTGTTTCTGGACTGAGGGAGTGGGGAGTAGGGGTGAGAGAGGGACATTTTTTACTATAGTATCAGCTACACTAGCAGTATCAGGACAGTATCTAGCAGTGTCAGCTACACTGCTAGATTTTTTTCTTTCCACTCTGTAAAGGTACTGCCTTAAAATTTAAGCAAAAAAACAATTGCTCTGACTGCTAGGTGGAGGCCGGACTGTAAGAGATAGAGGGGATTTGGGTTGGGACCTGCGACAGAGACGCAAGCTGCCCACCTAATATCCATTCTCCTTGCTCGCTCTCTCCTCACTCCCAGATCCTAGTTTCTTTGCTTTTCCAAGTGACCCTTTATACAGTATGTATCCAGCTAAATAATTACATTTCCCAAACAGGAGATACTGTTCAATAGAAATTGTTGAGTGGGACTTATGAGAACATTCTTTTTTTTTTTTTGGCCACGCCATGCAGCATGAGGGATCTTTTTTTTTTTTGTATTTTATTTTATTTATTTCTTTATAGAGCAGGTTCTTTTTTTTTTTTTTTGCGGTACGTAGGCCTCTCACTGTTGTGGCCTCTCCCGTTGCGGAGCACAGGCTCCGGACGCGCAGGCTCAGCAGCTATGGCTCACGGGCCCAGCCACTCCGCGGCATGTGGGATCTTCCCAGACCGGGGCACAAACCCATGTCCCCTGCATTGGCAGGCAGACTCTCAACCACTGCACCACCAGGGAAGCCCGAGCAGGTTCTTATTAGTTATCTATTTTATACATATTATTGTATATATGTCAGTCCCAATCTCCCAATTCATCCCACCACCCCCCCACCCACCACTTTCCCCCCTTTGTGTCCATATGTATGTTGTTTACATCTGTGCCTCTATTTCTGCCCTGCAAACTGGTTCATCTGTACCGTTTTTCTAGGTTCCACATATATGCATTAATATAAGACATTTGTTTTTCTTTTTCTGACTTACTTCACTCTGTATGACAGTCTCTAGATCCATCCAAGTCTCTACAAATGACCCAGTTTCATTCCTTTTTACGGCTGAGTAATACTCCATTGTATATATGTACCACATCTTCTTTATCCATTCATCTGTCGATGGGCATTTAGGTTGCTTCCATAACCTGGCTATTGTAAATAGTGCTGCAATGAACATTGGGGTGCATGTGTCTTTTTGAATTATGGTTTTCTCTGGGTAAATGTCCAGTAGTGGGATTGCTGGGTCATATGGTAATTCTATTTTAGTTTTTTAAGGAACCTCCATTCTTTTCTCCATTAGTGGCTGTATCAATTTACATTCCCACCAACAGTGCAAGAGGGTTCCCTTTTCTCCACACCCTCTCCAGCATTTGTTGTTTGTAGATTTTTTTTTTCTTTTGCGGTACGCGGGCCTCTCACTGTTGTGGCCCCTCCCGTTGCAGAGCACAGGATCCGGACGCGCAGGCTCAGCGGCCATGGCTCACGGGCCCAGCCACTCCGCGGCATGTGGGATCTTCCCAGACCGGGGCACGAACCCGTGTGCCCTGCATCGGCAGGCAGACTCTCAACCACTGCACCACCAGGGAAGCCCCTGGAAGATTTTTAATCACAGTTTCAATTTCATTACTCGTGATTGGTCTGTTCATATTTTCTATTTCTTCCTGGTTGTCTTGGAAGCTTATACCTTTCTAAGAATTCGTCCATTTCTTCCAGGTTGTCCATTTTATTGGCATAGAGTTGCTCGTAGTAGTCTCTTAGGATGCTTTGTATTTCTGCGGTGTCTGTTGTAACTTTTTTTACTGACACCTTTTACAGAAACTCCTTTTTCATTTCTAATTCTATTGATTTGAGTCTTCTCCCTCTTTTTCTTGATGAGTCTGGCTAATGGGTTATCAATTTTGTGTATCTTCTCAAAGAACCAGCTTTTAGTTTTATTGATCTTTGCTACTGTTTTCTTTGTTTCTATTTCATTTATTTCTGCTCTGATCTTTATGATTTCTTTCCTTCTACTAACTTTGGGTTTTGTTTGTTCTTCTTTCTCTAGTTCCTTTAGGTGTAAGATTAGGTTGTTTATTTGAGGTGTTTGTTGTTTCTTGAGGTAGGATTGTATTGCTATAAACTTCCCTCTTAGAACTGCTTTTGCTGCATCCCATAGGTTTTGGATCGTCGTGTTTTCATTATCATTTGTCTCCAGGTATTTTTTGATTTCCTCTTTGATTTCTTCTGTGATCTCTTGGTTTTTTAAGTAACGTATTGTTTAGCCTTCTTGTGTTTGTGCTTTTTACGTTTTTTTCCCTGTAATTGATTTCTAATCTCATAGCATTGTGGTCAGAAAAGATGCTTGATATGACTTCAATTTTCTTAAATTTACTGAAGCTTGATTTGTGACCCAAGATGTGATCTATCCTGGAGAATGTTCTGTGTGCACTTGAGAAGAAAGTGTAATCTGCTGTTTTTGGATGGAATGTGCTATAAATATCAATTAAATCTATCTGGTCTATTGTGTCATTTAAAGCTTGTGTTTCCTTATTAATTTTCTGTCTGGATGATCTGTCCATTGGTGTAAGTGAGGTGTTAAAGTCCCCCACTATTATTGTGTTACTGTCAATTTCCTCTTTTATAGCTGTTAGCAGTTGCCTTATGTATTGAGGTGCTCCTATGTTGGGAGCATATATATTTATAATTGTTATATCTTCTTCTTGGATTGATCCCTTGATCATTATGTAGTGTCCTTCCTTATCTCTTGTAATATTCTTTATTTTAAAGTCTATTCTGATATGAGTATTGCTACTCCAGCTTTCTTTTGATTTCCATTTGCATGGAATATCTTTTTCCATCCCCTCACTTTCAGTCTGTATGTGTCCCTAGGTCTGAAGTGGGTCTCTTGTTGACAGCATATATATGGGTCTTGTTTTTGTATCCATTCAGTGAGCCTGTGTCTTTTGGTTGGAGCACTTAATCCATTCACATTTAAGGTAATTATCAATATGTATGTTCCTAGGACCATTTTCTTAATTGTTTTGGGTTTCTTCTCTTGTGTTTCCCACTTAGAGAAGTTCCTTTAGCGTTTGTTGTAGAGCTGGTTTGGTGGTGCTGAATTTTCTTAGCTTTTGCTTGTCTGTAAAGCTTTTGATTTCTCCATCGAATCTGAATGAGATCCTTGCTGGGTAGAGTAATCTTGGTTGTAGGTTCTTCCCTTTCATCACTTTAAATATGTCATGCCACTCCCTTCTGGCTTGTAGAGTTTCTGCTGAGAAATCAGCTGTTAACCTTATGGGAGTTCCCTTGTACCTTATTTGTCGTTTTTCCCTTGCTTTTAATAATTTTTCTTTGCCTTTAATTTTCACCAATTTGATTACTATGTGTCTCGGCATGTTTCTCCTTGGGTTTATCCTGTATGGGACTCTCTGCACTTCCTGAACTTGAGTGCCTATTTCCTTTCCCATATTAGGGAAGTTTTCGACTATAATCTCTTCAAATATTTTCTCGGGTCCTTTCTCTCTCTCTTCTCCTTCTGGGACCCCTATAATGCGAATGTTGTTGCGTTTAATGTTGTCCCAGAGGTCTCTTAGGCTGTCTTCATTTCTTTTCATTCTTTTTTCTTTATTCTGTTCTGCACCAGTGAGTTCCACCTTTCTGTTTTCCAGGTCACTTATCCGTTCTTCTACCTCAGTTATTCTGCTGTTGATTCCTTCTAGTGTAGCTTTCATTTCAGTTATTGTATTGTTCATCTCTGTTTGTTTGTTCTTTAATTCTTCTAGGTCTTTGTTAAACATGTCTTGCATCTTCTTGATCTTTGCCTCCATTCTTTTCCGAAATCCTGCATCATCTTCACCATCATTATTCTGAATCCTTTTTCTGGAAGGTTGCCTATCTCCACTTCATTTAGTTGTTTTTCTGGGGTTTTATCTTGTTCCTTCATCTGGTACATAGCCCTCTGCCTTTTCACCTTGTCTATCTTTCTGTGAATGTGGTTTTTGTTCCACAGGCTGCAGGATTGTAGTTCTTCTTGCTTCTTCTGTCTGCCCTCTGGTGGATGAGGCTATCTAAGAGGCTTGCGCAAGTTTCCTGATGGGAGGGACTGGTGGTGGGTAGAGCTGGCTGTTGTGGGCAGAGCTCAGTAAAACTTTAATCCACTTGTCTGCTGATGGGGGGTGGGGGGTGGGCTGGGTTCCCTCCCTGTTGGTTGTTTGGCCTGAGTCAACCCAACACTGGAGCCTACCCGGGCTCTTTGGTGGGGCTAACGGCAGACTCTGGGAGGGCTCACACCAAGGAGTACTTCCCAGAACTTCTGCTGCCAGTGTCCTTGTCCTCACGGTGAGACACAGCCACCCCCCACCTCTGCAGGAGACCCTCCAACACTAGCGGGTGGGTCTGGTTCAGTCTCCTATGGGGTCACTGCTTCTTCCCCTGGGGTCCTGATGCGCACACTGCTTTGTGTGTGCCCTCCAAGAGTGGGGTCTCTGTTTCCCCCAGTCCTGTCAAAGTCCTGCAATCAAATCCCACTAGCCTTCAAAGTCTGATTCTCTGGGAATTCCTCCTCCCGTTGCCAGACCCCCAGGTTGGGAAGCCTGATGTGGGGCTCAGAACCTTCACTCCAGTGGGTGGACTTCTGTGGTATAAGTGTTCTCCAGTCTGTGAGTCGCCCCCCCAGCAGTTATGGGATTTGATTTTATTGTGATTGCGCCCCTCCTATCATCCCATTGTGGCTTCTCCTTTGTCTTTGGATGTGGGGTATCTTTTTTGTTGAGTTCCAGCGTCTTCCTGTCGATGATTGTTAATTGTGATTCTGGTGCTCTCGCAAGAGGGAGTCGGTTCTCTAGAACTTTTAATCATTTCTTATATACAGTCTTATTTTCTTGTTCCTCTCTAGCACACAATTTAACAATTGTGCACCATTTTGTCCATTACTTCAGTGTGTATATTTTATCTCCCCAACTGTATGTAGTTGCTCCCTGTTACAAACTGAATGGTGTCCCCACAAAATTCATGTGTTGAAATCCTAACCTCCAGTTAGCATGACTATATATGGAGATAGGATATTTAAAGACATAATTAAGGTTAAATGAGATCACTGGGGTGGGCCCTAATCCAATATGACTGGTGTCCTTATAAGAAGATGAGATTAGGACACAGAGGGAAGGCTGTGCCAAAGACACAGTGAGAAGATGGCCGTCTGCAAGCCAAGGGGAGAGGCCTCAGAAGAAACCAGCCCTGACGACACTTTGATCTTGTGCTTCCAGACCTCGGAACTGTGAGAAATTTCACATCTGTTGTTTAAGCCACCAGCCTCTGGTACTTTGTTATGGCAGCGGCAGGAAACTAATACACTCCAGTCCTGCATTTGTTCCTTACGGTCAGAAACACACGTACTGAGCACCCATGATGCACCAGGCTCACTGGATACACTGATGCCTGATTCTCAGGCCTGCCTGCTTCCCTTTCCTGCTGACTGCTCTGCTTGGCCTGTGGTGGGGCTGTGGGCCAGCCGGTCCCCAGGAGCTGTTTGTAAACGTTCCATCCTCCTCCGCCTCAGTCCCCTAAATAAAGCCATCTCCACCTTGCCAGCTGATCTTCTGCCCTCCCTGTGCATCATGGCCACCTCACTCCCTAGCAGTGGTCCTTACCAAGGTCTCCCATACCCTCCATGGACGGAATCCAGGCTCAGCCCTTCCAAATGGCCTTCCGGACCTGTCCACTGTCTGGTGCTTCCATCATCTTTAACATGAACAAATGGTTCACATCTCCATCTCTGGGGACTAGGCCTGTTCTCCCAGCATGGCTGGGCTTTGACCTCTCCCTGCGCTCACCATCCATCAGCCACCAGATCCTGTTGATTCAGCCTTCAAACTATCTCCCTTGTGGGCCCTTCCACTCCACCCCTGGGGACCCGCTCGGGCAGGGCCCCTTCTCTCCTGAAGGCCCTTCTTAGGAGAACCTGGAGGGTTTGCTGAGGAAGTAAAAGGGAAGAAGGGCAGAGTAACAGCTATAAAGAGGGCAAGGTTCCCCCTCCCCCAATTAGAGGACGGGAGGGAGAGATGGGCAGAGAGGGGAGGGGAGAGAGGAGGTCAGTGGGTCTGAGGGCAGAGGGGCCCCCATCCCCTGTGTCCCAGCAGTGCCCCTGGAGAGCGGCAAGACCAAGAGAGGGATGCCACTAGCCAGGTGCCCCCAGGACGAGGGCCCCGGGGCAGCATCAGATAAGAGACCAAGCCCAAGGGCAGCCCCAAGCTGTGGGGAGCAGCCACCCTCCAGGGTTCAACAGAGAGACAAAAGGAGTCTTGCAGCCACAGGGTGGGTTCTCGACCCTTTGCTCTCCCACCCTGGCCTCAGCTCTGTGGAATGGTGCGCGGAGGCAATGGAGTGGGAGAGGGTGCCCCTGCAAAGGGCTGAGGTGAAACCCATCAGCATGGGGGCTGGGGGCGGAAACTAAGCAAGTAGTCCGAGCGTCATATGCTCTAAAGCTCAGCGATGAACTTGTTTTGGAGATTTCTGACATTCGTAGGCTTGGTTTGTTTGGTTTTTTTCCACTTATTTCCCAGATGAAAAGTACAAAGATGCCTCTGTCTGGTTCCAGACCAGACATCAGGCAGCTCTGAGTCCAGGTTAGGGCTGCAGAGACCTCCCCGAGCAACCAGCCAGGCCCCCAAGCCACACATGCACACCTTCGCCCCCCAAAGGGGAAAGAGGGACACCCTCCTCACTCGGCTCTGCGTCTGGCTGGAGGTGGAGGTGTGTGTGTTGGGTGGAAGGGGGCGCAGTGGGGAGGACCACGGACAGCCAGGGGCTCCTAAGTCTGCCTGCAAAGCAACGTTTTTAATAGCCCCAAATGACTGAAGCCGGCGTGGGGAGGATCAGCGTGAAGACCAGCTGGCAGTCTTCTGTATCCGTCAGAGTCACCGAACTGTTGATTGTAACCCCAGAGTTTCTGAGCCAGCAGGGGTGCGGTGGGGCCCAAGAAATGTGCATTTCTAACAAGGTCCCAGGAGAGGCGGACGCTGCGGGTGAGGACCGCGCCTTGAGAAGAGCTTATGCGGAAGTCTGGCTCCTGGGGTTCTGGCGTCTCGGGCAACCTGGCTTCCAATGGCAGATCTGCCCCCTGCTGGCAAGTGGCCCCTTAGGCCAAAGAAATTGCTTCTTCAGCCTAAATTTCTTCTCTACTAGAGAGATAAATATATTTACCTCCTGAGGTGGTTGTATGGATCAAGTTGAGATAACCTGGGTAAATTATTTAGCACAATTCCTGGCACGTAATAAGACCAGGGAAAAGTTCTCTTTCAATTTGTTGAGGTGTGGGAATTTGGCTGGAAGGAAGCTGCTACTTTGGGGGTGGGTTGTTTTTTGTAAGCCTTAAAGAATTATTTGACTTTTAAAAACATGTACCTGTGCAAACTTGGTTAAAATGAAAATTTAATTTTTAAAATTGCATATCTTTTTTAATATCATTAAAAAAGAGCCCAAAACACTTTAATAGTTTAAAAATGGAAACATCTGTAGACAATTGTATTATTATTTCCAATTATTCACTCTCCCTTCCTGAAAGAGTATTATACAGCCCCACCCACTGCCATGTGACCTGTGGTGCCCCCTGGAGAGGAACTATTCGCCCAGCCCCACTGACTTTGGCCTTGACCCCATGACTGTGTTTGCAAACGGCCTGTGTGTAGACAGGACCTGTAGCACATCAGAGCAGAGACTTTAAGAGCCATTGCTTTTTTCCACCCTCTCGCTTGCTCTTGTCCTCTGCCACAAGGCTGACATGTCCCCCCGGGGGCTGTTCCTTCAGCTTAAACAAAGGAGAATTACAGCCACAGCTGACCCACAGCCAAAAGGTGCCAAGCCAGAGCCAAGCTGTGAAGGAAATGTAAGAGGGTCGAGAAAGGAGCCTTGATGGCCATGAGCTACTGAGATGTGGGGATGCGTTGTTACTGCAGCTATACCTAGTGAAAACTGACTAAAACCATCCTACAAGAGGTGCCTGGCTAAATAAAGTATGGTGTGTCTTAATGATGGGTATGCAGCTATTAAATGTAGTTATATTTTCAATTAAAATTTATATTTAAATATATTCAGCTATTAATATTAAATTTAAGAATATAGGAAATTTCTCAAAGTATCATTTCTAATAAGGGAACAAAGGCAAAATTTCAAACTGAAAGTACAGGATGCCAACTTTGTAAATAAAAATATATCTTGTATATATTGCTTGAGGTAAGTTGGGTGGTAATTTTGCCTAGAAACAAAAGGATTGGGGGGTGGGGGTGGAGTAAAGACACCTAAATGTTAACAGTGATTATCTCAAGGTGGTAGAATTAGGAAGGGTGGTTATTCTCCTTTATGCTCATCTGCACTTTCCAACTCATCCATAATGACGTGTCACGCTTTTATAATTTAGATGAATAGTACGGGTATGTTTAAAAGAAACCATAGCCAACGGCAGCATGGAGGGCAGGGAGCCCTGGGAAGGCAGCAGGGCTCAGGGTCCCAGTGGGTCCTGGAGGGGCACAGAGGTGGGAGTGGAGGGAGACTTCTCATGGTCTCCTTATACCCAAGCACCCCATGCACAGGCTTAAACCTAGCAGCTTTTTTTTTTTTTTTTGCCGTACGCGGGCCTCCCACTGCTGTGGCCTCTCCCGTTGCGGAGCACAGGCTCCGGACGCGCAGGTTCAGCGGCCATGACTCACGGGCCCAGCCGCTCCGCGGCATGTGGGATCCTCCCGGACCGGGGCACGAACCCGTGTCCCCTGCATCGGCAGGAGGACTCCCAACCACTGTGCCACCAGGGAAGCCCAAACCTAGCAGCTTTTAATGTCCTATGAGGATATGTGCAACTTTTTAAAAACAGATTAATTGGCTCCAAATATAAAAATAAAAGTGTGATTTCTGGGTTAGTAAATGTTAATAAAATTTAATAAATGTTTAAATGTCTAAAAATTGTAACCACGCATCAAAAAGTTCAGTGCAGTGACTGCTTAATGGGTACAAGTTGCCATTTGAGGTGATGAAAACGTTCTGGAACTGGATTTATGTTGTGAATGTACTTAATGCTGCTGAATTGTACACTTTCAAATGGTTCAAATGGTAAATTTTATGTTATGTGTATTTGACCACTGCGGGGAAAAGAACCCTCAACTTCAATGAAAGTCAAGCCTTCTGTGATTATATGGAACTCACATTTGATGTGGAATTTGGATGGTCTCAGTGTATCTAATATAATGGGAGTGGGACCCCAAAATAAAATTGCCCCAGAAGAGGCAGTGGTTGGTCATGATCCATATTCTCCTGTCACTGGACACCTTGTGGAGTAACAGAGAATGTGTAGCTTTTAGAGTGGGGGTAGGAGTGAGGTGTGGAGCACAGACCTCTTCCTCTTGCTGTCTCGTGGCTGGGAGAGGTGCCGCCTGCGGAGCCAGGGGCCTGAATAAGGGATGGGCAGCCTCCTGCAATGCCGCAGAATCAGCACTGGGTGGCAGCAGAGAGCCAGCTCAAGAAGAGATGGCACCTGGGAGCTGCCCCACATCCACTGCTTTCTCTCCCCGATTCCCCTGCCCCTGACTCTCCCAAGACACCAAGACTAAGCAAGACAGTCGTTTCAGCTTGATTTTCAGAAGATGGTGCCATTTCTCAAGAGGAAATTGTTTTGCAAGCAAACCTATGTTTTTCACCAACTCCTTCCAGTGGGATATTCAAGAATATTCAAGATAGGTCAGTTTTTACATGTTTGATACATTCCATCATCTGAAACATGTTTCCGATTTCTCTGTAGCCAGTCCATGGCTAATTTCAGGGACTGAACTAATAAAACTCACATCCTGTTTTTGTGGTGTGTCCGTTTAAGATTTTTCACCTGATATTCATCATGCTGATAAGACTAGAAAACTTTAATAGCAAGACTGGTGGCAAAGATGTTTCCCCACAGTACTGAGAAGGTTAGCCTGGTACAGAGAGCAGTGCCCTGAGAAGGCTATTCCTTATAAAGCAGTGACAGTCATATGTCTTTTCTAAGGTGGCTTTACTGCTATGAAAGAAAACACCTCAAAACCAAGAAGTTTAAAGAAAATGTTATTGTTGTTGTTGTTGTTATTATTATTTGGGCTGGGCTCAGCTGGGTAGTTCTTTGGGGGGGGGTATTTATTTATTTATTTATTTATTTATGGCTGCATTGGGTCTTCGTTGCTGTGCGCGGGCTTCTCTCTAGTTGTGGAGAGAAGGGGCTGCTCTTCGTTGCGGTGCGTGGGCTTCTCATTGCGGTGGCTTCTCTTGTTGCGGAGCACGGGCTCTGGGTGCACGGGTTTCAGTAGTTGTCACACGTGGGCTCAGTAGTTGTGGCGTGCGGGCTTAGTTGCTCCACGGCATGTGGGATCTTCCCGGACCAGGGCTCGAATCCGTGTCCCCTGCACTGGCAGGCGGATTCTTAACCACTGCGCCACCAGGGCATTCCCCTGGGTAGTTCTTCTGCTGGTCTCACCTGGGTACACTACGTGGCTGCAGTCAGTAGGCAGGTGGGCTGGGGGCTGAAAGGTCCAGATCCCAGACAGCCCCCACTCACATGTCTGGCATTTGGCTGGGGTGATAAAGGCAACTGGGCCACATGAATCTCATTATCGAGCCGGCCAGGCTTCTTCGCTTGGCAGCCGGGCTCCAAAAGGAGTAAGAGAAGCCAAGCCCCAATGCACAAACACTGTTAAAGCTTCTGCTTGTGTCATGTTTCCTACTGTCCCCTTGACTAATGCAAGTCACATGGCCAAGCCCTGATTCAGGGGCTAGAGAAAATAGACTCCTTCTTTTGACAGGAGGAGCTGCAAAATGTTGTGACCTTCAGAAAATATCTACCACATCTTCTTTCTCCTCTCCTGTCATACCAAGGACATCCTTATACAGGCAGGGATGAATGACAGCCACCTGCCAACTGACAGTGCTCCCTGCCACCCTATATCCCTGGGCTCAAGTTCAAGGCAATTAAATCCGCATCTCCCCAGATCTGGGGGAAAACCAGTCTCACGAAGTAAGATGTTTGGACTAAATTGTGTCCCCTCCACTCCCGGAAACTCATATATTGAAGCTCTAATGTGACTGTACTTAGAGATACCTTTAAAGAGGTAATCGAGGTTAAATGAGGTCAAAAGCATAGGACCCTAGTCCATTAGGACTCATGTTCTTACAAGAAAAGGAAGAGACACTACAGCACTCTCTCTTTCTCTCTCTCTCTCTCTCTCTCTCTCTCTCTCTGCGTGTATGCACAGAGAGGAGACCATGTGAGGACACAGTGAGAAGGCAGCCATCTGCAAGCCAGGAAAAGAGACCTCACCAGAGCCAACCTTGCTGACACCTTGATCTTGGACTTGGAGCCTCCAGACTGCAGCAAACAAATGTCTGTCGTTTAAGCCACTCAGTCTGTGGTATTCTGTTATGACAGCCCAAGCTGACTAATACACAAGTGTTCCTTGGTTAAATACGTTTGGGAAATGTGTGTTCAATACTGATCCCCCTCCTTGAAAATCCATAGGGCTCTGTAGCCTATTAAAGCCTCTGAGAAGTTCCTCAGCAAAGAAACTTCTAGTTTAACACAGTGTTTCCCAAATTTATTTAAACATGAGATCCTTTCCCAACACCTATGATCACCATTGGGAAGGTGTATTTATTTCTAGGATTGTCATAACAAACTACCACAAACTTGATGAACTTATTCTCTCACAGTTCTAGAAACCTAAAGTTAGAAATCAAGGCATCAGCAGGAATGGGTTCCTTCTAGAGGCCCTGAGGGAGAATCTGTTCCATGCCTCTCTCCTAGCCTCTGCTCGCTGCCGGGGACCCTTAGTGTTCTGTCTCCCATCTCCCCTCCATCTTCACATGGCCTCCCTCTCTGTGTCTTGTTCTTAACATCTTCCACTTGGTCTTATAAGGACCCAGTCTTTGGATTTAGGGCCCACCCTAAATCCAGGATGATCTCATCAAGAGATCCTTGACTTAATTATATCTGCAAATTCTAAATAAGGTAACATTCTGAGGTTGCAAGTGGACGTGTCTTTTGGGGGCCATAGTTCAATCCACTACAGAAGCTAAGGGACACCCAAGGTAGCTGGCTGAGTGTGGACATAGAGTCGGGGCGAGTGGGACCCATCTAGGTACCTGCAAGCTGGCGGTCCCTCCCCTCCAGGGGATACATCACACTCTCCCCTTGATGACGCTGGCGCACCAAGTCCTCGTTTCCTAAACTCCTTGCTGACCGTCCTCCGTGAATACATTCCTGTCTGGGACAGGTGGAGACTTTCCGTTCTGTTGTTTAAGCACAAACCCGCCTGGGCCTCCGGCTCTGCTCTTCCTGCTTTGTTCTGGAAGACAGAGCCTGTCTTTCTGGGGAATGTTTGCACAACGCAGTGCTCATTCACGCAGCAATGTGGCAGGCAGGCTCTTACAGGGCTGTGCTTCTAGAGGCTTCCTCCCCAAACCTTTCCAAAGCCCACTTCCTCCATGCCTGTCTCCTGCCCAGAACCCGCCACCACTTCCTCGGCCTCCAGGAGAAAGTGACACCTTCTGCCTCCAGGGAGGGCCTTCCTTCTGGGATGAGCCAGGGTGTTCCCACTGCTTCTCCACAGGGCGTCCTCTTGCTGCCTTGGTGTCTTCCACCTGGATTGCATCCCTGACCACCCTCCCCTCCACTTGTGCATAACTCTGGACCTACAAGCCACTTGGCAGGTGAATTTTAGGGGTCTGCTGGTCCCTGGAATGCAAAAACCAGACACAGCTCCAATCTTAGAGGTGGGGCTCAGGGCACCTGTGCATGTGCAGTTTTCTGGGGAGGGGCCCAAACCTTTCATCACTTCTCCAAATTGTTCCTTCCTGACTAAGGACGTTAAAAGCACTAGCTCAGAGCTAAGGCTCAGTGAGTAACTTCCTTAGAGCAATAACTTTCTGGAAACCCACCTGAGGTGGAAGAACCCCTCTCCCCACTCTTTCTTGTGTTGAGGGGGCCCTGGTGGGAGGAGAGAAGGAACAGCAGTGAGTCCCAGCCCTGGGACGCACAGACCATCCAAACGGGTCAACCACCCACAGGATGTCCCAGGGATGGAGCAAAGCTGGCTCCGTGCAGAGTCACAGCTGCGAGCAGGAGGTGCCCAAGGCTCCGCACCCACGCCAGCGCCCCCCCAACACACCATAGGTGACTAGCAGATCTCAGGAGCTGGGAGGGAGCTGGGGAAACTGAGGGCAAAACCCGTGGCCCCACCGCCATGGTTTGGCCTCTAGCGGCCCTGTTTAGCCCTTCCAACTCCTGGGGACCCACACCTCGGGGAGTGTGCTGGGGACCCACACCTCGGGGAGTGTGCTGGGAACTCACACCTCGGGGAGTGTGCTGGGAACTCACACTTTGGGGAGTGTGCTGGGAGCTCACACCTCGGGGAGTGTGCTGGGAACTCACACACCTTGGGGAGTGTGCTGGGAACTCACACCTTGGGGAGTGTGCTGGGAACTCACACACCTTGGGCAATGTGCTGGGAACTCACACCTTGGGGAGTGTGCTGGGAACTCACACCTTGGGGAGTGTGCTGGGAACCCACACCTCGGGGAGTGTGCTGGGAACCCACACCTCGGGGAGTGTGCTGGGAACTCACACCTTGGGGAGTGTGCTGGGAACTCACACACCTTGGGCAATGTGCTGGGAACTCACACCTTGGGGAGTGTGCTGGGAACTCACACCTTGGGGAGTGTGCTGGGGACCCACACCTCGGGGAGTGTGCTGGGAACTCACACCTTGGGGAGTGTGCTGGGAACTCACACCTTGGGGAGTGTGCTGGGAACTCACACACTTTGCGGAATGTGCTGGGAACTCACACCTTGGGGAGTGTGCTGGGAACTCACACCTTGGGGAGTGTGCTGGGAACTCACACCTTGGGGAGTGTGCTGGGAACTCACACACTTTGGGGAGTGTGCTGGGAACTCACACCTTGGGGAGTGTGCTGGGAACTCACACACTTTGGGGAGTGTGCTGGGAACTCACACTTTGGGGAGTGTGCTGGGAACTCACACTTTGGGGAGTGTGCTGGGAACTCACACCTTGGGGAGTGTGCTGGGAACTCACACCTTGGGGAGTGTGCTGGGAACTCACACTTTGGGGAGTGTGCTGGGAACTCACACCTTGGGGAGTGTGCTGGGAACTCACACCTTGGGGAGTGTGCTGGGAACTCACACTTTGGGGAGTGTGCTGGGAACTCACACACTTTGGGGAGTGTGCTGGGAACTCACACACTTTGCGGAATGTGCTGGGAACTCACACTTCGGGGAGTGTGCTGGGAACACACACACTTTGCGGAATGTGCTGGGAACTCACACTTCGGGGAGTGTGCTGGGAACTCACACACCTTGGGGAGTGTGCTGGGAACTCACACACCTTGGGCAATGTGCTGGGAACTCACACTTCGGGGAGTGTGCTGGGAACTCACACCTTGGAGAGTGTGCTGGGAACTCACACACTTTGCGGAATGTGCTGGGAACTCACACTTCAGGGAGTGTGCTGGGAACTCACACTTCGGGGAGTGTGCTGGGAACTCACACCTTGGGGAGTGTGCTGGGAACTCACACCTTGGGGAGTGTGCTGGGAACTCACACTTCGGGGAGTGTGCTGGGAACTCACACCTTGGGGAGTGTGCTGGGAACTCACACACCTTGGGGAACGTGCTGGGAACTCACACTTTGGGGAATGTGCTGGGAACTCACACTTTGGGGAGTGTGCTGGGAACTCACACACTTTGCGGAATGTGCTGGGAACTCACACTTCGGGGAGTGTGCTGGGAACTCACACTTTGGGGAGTGTGCTGGGAACTCACACTTTGGGGAGTGTGCTGGGAACTCACACCTTGGGGAGTGTGCTGGGAACTCACACACCTTGGGCAATGTGCTGGGAACTCACACTTTGGGGAGTGTGCTGGGAACTCACACCTTGGGGAGTGTGCTGGGAACTCACACACCTTGGGCAATGTGCTGGGAACTCACACTTTGGGGAGTGTGCTGGGAACTCACACACTTTGGGGAGTGTGCTGGGAACTCACACTTTGGGGAGTGTGCTGGGAACTCACACACTTTGGGGAGTGTGCTGGGAACTCACACTTTGGGGAGTGTGCTGGGAACTCACACTTTGGGGAGTGTGCTGGGAACTCACACTTTGGGGAGTGTGCTGGGAACTCACACTTTGGGGAGTGTGCTGGGAACTGACACCTTGGGGAGTGTGCTGGGAACTCACACACCTTGGGCAATGTGCTGGGAACTCACACTTCGGGGAGTGTGCTGGGAACTCACACACTTTGCGGAATGTGCATGGGGCCCACTAGGCCACGTTGTGACCACAGATTTGTGGCTTGTCTCACACATGGGATGGTACATTTTCTGCAGGTAGACACCTGTCTTTTACCTCTTTGTGATTCTATTCGAGGGTCTAATCCTGTGCTCGAGAGCACTGTATCCAGCCGCTCAGGCTGCCAGAACACAGTACACAGATTTGCGGGTGCTTAAACAGCAGAAGTGTGTTTTCTCACAGTTCTGGAAGCAAAAGTCAGGAATCCAGATGTTGGCAGTGTTTACTCCATCTGAGGGTTGTGAAGAAAGGCGCTGTCCCCAGCTGCCCTCCTTGGTTTGTGGATGGCTGTCTTCACATTCGCACGGCGTTCTCCCAGTATGTGTGTCTGGGTCCACATTTCCTCTTCTTAAAAGGACACCCGTCATGTTGAGTTAAGCCTCACCCTAATGATCCCCTGCTAACTTAACGACCTCTTTAAAGGCCCAATCTCCTAATACAGTCACATTCTGAAGGACAGACACCCAGGAGTAATATAAGAAGGACGGATAGAAGGACACATGGGCAGAGGGATAATGGTGTGAATTCCAGCCTCTCGATGCTGGTCTGCCCCAGAGTCCCCTCAGGGCCCCCTCAGGCCACTGCACTGCCACCAACCAGGCCTCTGAGGGGCTTGAGTCCTCTCATAGCAGCCAGCAGGCCAAACCTGAGGGTGGGGAGACACCAGGGTGGACCCTGAAGAGGGGGGCCGGACTAGAAAAGGCATCCAAAGGGCTGGGGCAGTCCAAGGGGGGAGTGTGTGGTGTGGGGGGGGCTGAAGCACCCCTTTGTGTTGGAGATGGAGGTGGGAGAGATGCCCTCTCAGTTCAGTTGCCTTCCCACTCAGAGTGGGTGTTTGGGTGGCCCCAGGAATCCCATTTACATACAGGGCCCAGGCTTCTGGAAGGTTAGGGAGAAGGAATTTACTTTAACTTGCAAATTTGTTCTAATGCATCCAGTAATATTTACTCATTGTTGAAAGGCCAAGTGAATTGTACAAATTTTAAAATGCACAAAAGCTTGAAAGAAAAAACTTGCTGGTGACCCACCACAGCTGAAAGCCTCTGATACGGGCTACTCATTTGTTATTTAAGCGAACCATGTGCTTTTAACTTTTAGAATCTTTTCTTAATGCAGGTACTAGATGTTACTAGAGAAACACCAGAAAACGCAGTCGGCCAAAAAAAAAAAAATGTAAGTCACTTATAATCCCACTACCAAAAGATACCTTGTTTGTTTGGGTTTTTTAATATTTATTTATTTATTTGGCTGCGCCGGGTTTTGCTGCAGCAGGCAGGATCTTAGTTGCCACGTGTGGGATCTTTAGTTGTGGCATGCAGGATCTAGTTCCCTGACCAGGGATCGAATCTGGGCCCCGGCATTGGGAGCGTGGAGTCTTAACCACTGGACCATCAGGGAAGTCCCTATCTTGTTTTTTTTATCTGGTATTTCTTTGACCACTAGTACTTTTGAATATTGTCCCATGGTTATTAGCTATTTACATTTCTTTGGTGAATGGTCTGTTCTCATTCTTTGCCTATTGTGTTATTTGGAATACAATGGTGTCTTATCAATCTGTCTGGGATCTTTATATAGTATAGATATTAACCCTCTGTGGTATCTGTAGCAAATTTTTTTTCCATTTGTGGTTTGTTCTTAAAATTTTTAGATTGTTTTTTGACCTACGTCGATTTTTCCACCTTGGAATTTCTTTACTGGCTTTTATATTTAGAAAGTACTTCTTGGGACTTCCCTGGTGGTGCAGGGGTTAAGAATCCACCTGCCAGTGCAGGGAACACGGGTTCGAGCCCTGGTCCGAGAAGATCCCATATGCTGTGGAGCGACTAAGCCCGTGAGCCACAACTACTGGGCCTGCGCGCTAGAGCCCACGAGCCACAATGACTGAAGCTCGTGCACCTAGAGCCCGTGCTCCGCAACAAGAGAAGCCACCGCAATGAGAAGCCCGCGCACTGCAACGAAGAGTAGCCCCTGCACACCGCAACTAGAGAAAGCCCGGTGCAGCAATGAAGACCCAACACAGCCAAAAATAAATAAATAAATAAAATTAAAAAAAAAAAAAAAAGAAAGCACTTCTTCCCCAAATCAAGTATTTTCAGTTTACTTATGACCTCTCTCTGTCTTCCTTTCTTTGTAGTTACCTCTTTAAGTGAAACTGAGAAACTAACCCAATGCTTTTCCAGCAGTTAACCAATTGTCCCAGCGCCATTTTGTAACTCAGCCCTCCACAGGGTCCTGCGCTGTCCCCAGGGCAGTCTGCTCCAAGTCAACCTACAGGAGAACACCCTCCCCCGGGGCTGCAGTTCCCTGGCTGCCGGAATTCACACAAAACCACTAGCAAACAAGGTGGGATTTTTGATGTGGGGGTGAGGGCTTTACCTTGGAGACCTCAACACAAACAATTTAAACATTCCCTCTAGATATTTCTGTTCACCCCAAGCCTCATCCGCTCCATCCCCAGAGAGACCTGACCTTTCTCCCCTTCTCACTGCAGCCGAGGAACCTCCAACCCCTTACCCCTTCTCTCCCGCAGAGCAGCTGGGCTGTAGGGCCCCTGGCCCAAACCCAGCTCTTTCCAGACTCAGGCTCTCCTCTCTGGGTAACAGCATCCACCTCCCAGAAAGCAGGGTAGCAACATCCTTTGTCATTTGAGAATGCCTTTGGGGTCTCAGCCCCCACCCTATGGGCCTTATTGACCTGCTTCTCCCAAGCGAATCCAGTGTAGCTTCTAAGTAGAATCCCCTGCCACCTGCTGATGGAGCCCAGGTTGCACTGAGTCCTTAAGTGTCTTGAATGGAGGAAGCCGGAGTTCTGGGAAGACACAGAATCTGGGGTCTCCCCTTAGAGGGGCCGCCCTGGGAGCGAGAGCTGGGACGGAGCACCCCGCCCGAGGAGCAGCCGTCAAAGACTCAGGCCCAAGTGGTCTCACTGGCGGGCAGAGGCCACGGGCACCACCCTCATCCTGCACAGGGCTCCGGGGTACATGTGTACGCAGGGCTGCAGGGCTCCGGAAGACTCCAGGCACACGCTCCCGGGAGCAGCTGCGGAAGGCTGGGGAGCGGCCCAATCCCAGTGGCCACCACAAGGTGGCAGCAGCTAGATCAGTGACCATGCTAACGCGTGCTCATCACCGCAAGTGTAGAAAGCCAGTAGGGGACGTCCCTGGGGGTCCAGTGGTTAAGACTGAGCTCTCCCAATGCAGAGGGCCTGAGTTCCATCCCTGGTCAGGGAACTAGAGCCCGCTTGCCACAACTAAGACCCGGTGCAGCCAAATAAATAAAGGTGATTTTATAAAAAGGAAGAAAGCAAGCAAGAAAGCCAGTGGCAACATCAGGTACAGGGGCAGCGGGTGAGGGGTGCTGCCCCAGATATGATCACACAGATTTGTGGGAACAAAGTTCTGACCTGCTCTGTTCAGAGCAGACCGGGGCGCTGGCTCCTCAATGTCACGATCATGCAGTGGTTAAGAGCGTGGGCTTGGGCCAGAAAGCCTGGCTCACACCCCAGCTCTTCCCCTGCCTGAGCTGCAGTTTCCTCATCTGTATAATGGGGTAACAGTACTGGGTGCCTGACAACCACAGAGAGTTATTCTCTCATAGTTTCGGAGGCCCCAAATCTGAAATCAAGGTGTCAGCCGGGCCGCACTCCCCCCGAAGGCTCCGGGCGAGAGCCTCTTGCTTTCTGGGGTTGCCAGGCCTTCCTTGACTTTCATCACTCTGGTCTCTGCCTCCATCTTCACGTGGCCCTCTTCCCTGTATCTGTGTCCTCTCCCTTCTCCTTCTCCCTTGTCGTGTCATTCATACCCACGGGATTTTAATTTATGGAAGTGACTGAATGGTGACACCAAGAGGTCCACATCATTGAAAGAAGAATGTATTACATGTCCTGAGGGAAGGGGCCTGCCCCACCACACAGGACACACTGGAAACGTCAGCGTGTTGGCACGCAGAAGGCAAGGAGTGAGGGGAAGCCACGGGCAGAGCCTTTACTGGAGTTCCTGTGGGGAAGGCGAGGCAGAGTTAACAGTTTAGGATTGGCTGGTGTGAATAATTTCAGCGGGCTTTCGGCTGCAGGGGTGGTCTATTGCTGCCTGGTACCTGGCCCTGGGATGACTTAGGGCAGGGGCAACATGGGCTTGCTGTGTGAGAGTCAGATAAGAGGCTTTGAATCAGCCCGCCTGCTAGGAGAGGAGAGTCCCAGGCGAGCTGACCTGCAGGAGAGAGGTAAATTCTTCGGTCAATAGTTTGGCCTGGTGATGAATGGATGCCAAGTAGACACACAGAATCTAAGGAAACACAATTAAGACTCTCCTCCTCTCTTCTAAACACACTAATCATTGGACTTAGGAGCCACCCTAATTCCAGATGATCTCAAGACCATAAATTATGTCTGCAAAGACTCTTCCAAATGAGATCACATTCAAAGGTTCCAGAGGTTAAGATATAGACATATCTTTTGGGGGGTGGGGTCACAATTCATCCCACTACAGATGCCCATTGGCTGGATTTGTTTATAGTTTTCTGCTCATTAATGTATCTCTCTCTCTCTCTCTGTTTTTCTTTTTTTTTTTTTTTTTTTTTTGCCCCTGCAACAAGGCTTGCAGGATCTTAGTTCCCCAACCAGGGATTGAACCCCAGGCCCACAGCAGTGAAAGCGCAGAGTCCTAACCACTGGACTGCCAGGGAATTCCCATCTGCTCATTAGTGTAGACTCTGGGGGAGGAAAAACAACTTTTGCTTTTTTTGTGGTTGTCTTAAATATTTATTTATTTATCTGGCTGTGCTGGGTCTTGGTTGTGGCATGCGGAATCTTTAGTTGAGGCATGCATGTGGGATCTAGTTCCCTGACAGGGATCAAAGCCTGGTCCCCTGCTTTGGGAACGCAGGGTCTTAGCCACTGGACCACCAGGGAAGTCCCAATTTTTGCTTCTTTTGATGAGAAGCCATGCAGTGCTTCCTCCACTGTGACAGCTTTAGCTGAGTGCCAGTGCCAGGGAGGAATCCAAGGGAGGGCGTAGGAGGGACCCTGTGGAGTGATTTCTGCTTACGATGGAGAGGTCTGAAGCCCAGGCACGAGGGAGGTGACACAGGAGCAGTGGCCATCGTGGTCAGAGGACCCAGGGTGCTCTGAAGGGATAGGATGGTGGGGCCTCCATGGCTCAGGTGCCCTGGATGACTTACCTTAAGGAATAGGCTGCTATTCCTTAAGGTACCTTCGGTTGTTTGTAATGGAAAGCCCTGACTCAATTTGCTGAGACAACTTGGAAACAAATCACCTCCCATCACAGGAAATCTGGTGGCTGAGTGACTGCAGGTACAGTTTGATCAACGCTTTGCCCTACTTTCCTTTGATCCCAACTCCACCATTCTCTGTGTGAGGATTTTTCTCGGGCCAGGTGCCCTCGTGGTCCTAAGAGGCCCAACTAAATATGTTCACCTACAAGAGCAGAGCAGGACCACATTTTCCTGTGTCTCTTTTTTTTTTTTGCGGTACGTGGGCCTCTCACTGTTGTGGCCTCTCCCGTTGCGGAGCACAGGCTCCGGACGCGGAGGTCCAGCGGCCATGGCTCACGGGCCCAGCTGCTCCGCGGCATGTGGGATCTTCCCGGACCGGGGCACGAACCCGCGTCCCCTGCATCAGCAGGCAGATTCTTAACCACTGCACCACCAGGGAAGCCCCATCTTGTTGTTTTTTATCAAAGTTTCATTATGGGGACTTCCCTGCTGGCTCAGTGGTTAAGAATCCGCTTTCCAATGCAGGGGTCACAGGTTCGATCCCTGGTCTGGGAAGATCCCACATGCCGCGGAGCAACTAAGCCTGTGTGCCACAACTACTGAGCCTGCGCTCTACAGTCCGCGTGCCACAACTACTGAGCCCGCGTGTTGCAACTACTGAAGCCCGCGTGCCTAGAGCCCGTGCTCCGCAACGAAAAGCCACTGCAGTGAGAAGCCCGCGCACCACAACAAAGAGTAGCCCCCGCTCGATGCAACTAGAGAAAGCCCACACGCAGCAACAAAGACCCAGCGCAGCCAAAAATAAATAAATTAAATAAATTTTTTTAAAGTTTCATTATGTAGGTAGGATTGAATCAATCATTGATGATTAATTCACTCCACCTCCAGCCCCTCTCCCTGCTCAGAATTGTGGGGATGGGGCTGAAAGTTCCAACCCTGTAACTACATGACTGGCTCCTCTGGTGACCAGATCCCATCCTGAAGCTACCTAGTCACCTCATTAGCATAAACTCAGGTATGGTCAAAAGTTATGAATAACACAAGACACTCCCATCGGGATATTCCAAAGGTTTTGGGAGCTCTGTGCCAGAAACCTAGGACAAGATGCAAGTATATATTTTTCATTATACCACAGGTAAGGACTCTTATTATCCCCATTTCCCAGATGGGGGAACTGAGGAACAGGTGTGAAGTAACTTGCCGTAGGTTACACAGCTAGGTATAGCAACAGCAGGATTTAAACCCGGGCAGCTCAGCTCCAGCTCCACACCAGTTGCCTTGCTGTGTGGGACTCTGGGGAACCATGGAGCGTGGCCTTGAAAGGAACCCTAAGTGTAGCTCCCATGAGAAGGCAGGGCAGACACCCTCCCTGTCGGGGAAACAGAGCGTAATGAGGTACAGTGGGGATGCGGGTAAACAACCAATTTACTGCAGAGAAACAAAGCCTGGATTTGTAGCCACTTTCTGTGGTGTAAATAATCCCACCCAGGAAAGTAATGGATTGGGAGATTGAGATTAACATATACACACTATATATAAAATACAGTATAAAATAGATAACTAACAGAGACCTACTGTATAGGACAGGGAACTCTACTCAATATTCTGTAATAACCTATATGGGAAAAGAATCTGAAAAAGAATGAAGATATATATATAACTGATTCACTTTGCCGTACACCTGAAACTAACACAACACTGTAAATCAACTATACTCCAATAAAAATTTTTTTAAAAATCCCACCCGGGCAGATGTTAAGCTACCAATTTGCCGTCACTGAGTGTGGAGTTGGGAAGAGATGTGCTGGGTTGGCCTGTCCTGCACTGACTGCGACGCCCAGACACCGCGTCAGGTAGAAGCTTCCTCCTATGGTGTGAGTTTAACGCCCACTCAGAGCTGGGCTGAGCAGGCAGCCTTGATTGTCTCTGGCTCATGGGCAGAGCTTTGTAGGAGCCCTCCCCACTGATGGGGAGGCCTGCCCAGGGCCACAGCAGCAGTCCTGACAAGGACATTAGAAAGTCCTCGACCCCTGACCTCACCCTACATCCAGCCCAGTCCTTCTATCCTTTCTGGAGCCTGGGAACCTCCCATGTTTTGTAGCTTAGCTATCCATTTAACCCACTGTGGGCTGTGTTATTACCCAGCATTTCCATGTGTTAGAAGGATGGGAGTGTATATGAATGTGTGTGTGAGTGTGTGTGAGTGTGTGTGTGTGTATAAATGTGAGTGTGCTGGGGTAACAGGCTTCCCACTCATTCGGTCCACCGTATTGCTTAGGGTGATTTTTATTTTTACCGTTATTTACATTTTTTCTTTAATATTCTTTTGGCCACACGTTATGTGGGATATTAGTTCCCCGACAAGGGATCGAACCCACGCCCCCTGCAGTGGAAGCATGGAGTCTTAACCACTGGACTACCAGGGAACTCCATTATTCACTTATTTTTGCTTATATGTATTTTCTGATTTGTTACAATAATCAGAATCTCTTCTGGGCTTTATTTCCTGCCATGCTTTTCCCCAATAAATAGATTTTCTTTAAATACCTGTAATCATCATAGAGCAGGTTTTGTCTGTGTTTCCTGCCCAGCATCCTTTTTGCCTTCTTTTGGTAACAGCACCCCAATTTCCTCTGGGGACCAACTTGACTACCACTTGCAGGCCTTATGTTTCAGTGGAGCTGACCCCATGCCCCATTCCAGGCCTGACCAACCAGGGTTTGGTCCCAAGCTGTATAGATTTCTTCAGAGAAGGCCACGGGAACCCATGAGACTCAGGGCCTGAGGTCTGCCGTAACTAGTGAGGACCAAGGTGTCTGCACTGGCCTGAAGCTGCTAGCAGCCTGCACCCGGAGGAATCTTCCCCAAATTCTACATCGGTGAGAAAGGAGAACCAAGAGAGGGAGAGAGAAGACCGACTCTTGACAGCATCGCTGAACTCTGTGCAGAAACTTTCCCTGAGACTTTAGGTTTCTGTGAACCAAGAACTTTCTTCATTTGGATTATTTTTTGCTCACACCAGTTTGAGTTGATTTCCATTCCTTCCAGCTGAGAGTACTAACACATCTACATAGTGCACATTAAAGATTATATCCTGGTTTAGGGTGACATTATATACAAGCATTTTGCCATGTGTCTATGTAAGCTTTATACAGTGACATAATACTCCATAAGCTGGGTTTACCCTAAAATAAGAATGTCTATTTAATAGGAGCGTCATTGTCTCTATGAGACAGGAGTTGAAAAGAAATCAAAGACAAATTTTTTGAGACGAATTTCCTCTTCCAAATGCTACGTAACAAAGGCAGGCAATTTTTGAACTGAACTAAGAAAAAAAGCTCTTTTAGATATAGTTTCTTTTATAACTGTGTGTATATGTGTGTATTTCAGGTAACAACAGAATTACATTATGTTCTACACCAATATTATTTAATATTTATTTATAAACAGACAATATTTTTGTCCCCAAATTTTAATAATCCTCTCTGCTTTCTGACATGAATCCCTCTTTATTCTCCTCTGTCTTTCCTCAGCACAGATTTTTAAGACATGTGAAACTTAACAAGGGTAAGTATAAAGTGCAACATGCAGAATCAAAAACCGAATTCCAAATGGAAGGTGAGGACAAGGAGTTTGACTTAAGTGCCTATGAAGAGTGCCTGATGGGGCTTCGCTGGTGGCGCAGTGGTTGAGAGTCCGCCTGCCGATGCAGGGGACGCGGGTTCGTGCCCCGGTTCGGGAAGATCCCACATGCCGCGGAGCGGCTGGGCCCGTGAGCCATGGCCGCTGAGCCTGCGTGTCCGGAGCCTGTGCTCCGCAACGGGAGGGGCCACAACAGTGAGAGGCCCGCCTACCGCCAAAAAAAAAAAAAAGAGTGCCTGATGGTTGTAGCGGGTCACAGGCTGTCCATTAGGTGACATCAAGAACTTGCTGTGTACTTAGTTTTTCTAAGTCTCAGTTTCCTCACCTGAAAAGTGGGAGAATAACACCTGTACAGTGCCAGGTACTCAATGGAATATGCCGACCTTGATTTTTAGGACAAGAAGATATCCAAAAAAACACTGAACAACCACCTGACAGGAATCTCATAACTGGGAACTGGATAAGGATTAACTTTAGCTGCATATAATAGAAGACCCAAAAGAACAATAGTTTGAGCATATATGTGATTATTTTCCCTCATGTAAAGGAATTCTGGAGGACAGCAACAGTCTGGTGGCTGGTGTGGCATCTCTAACCACGGGGCCCAGATCCCTTCTATCTTTGTGCTCCACAAATTGTGTGCACTTCGTGTGTCCCTGAAACCTCAAGGTTACCTCATGTATCGAGATGGCTGCTGGTGCTCCAGCCTTCACATTCTTGATAACAGGATGACAAAGGGGAAAGAGCAAAAAGGTGTTCTGATCTTTGAAGGACCCTTTCTAAAGTTCCTCTCAATACTTTCTGCTTACATCTCATTGGCCAGAAGATCTTACCTAGCTGCAAGAGAGACTGGGAAGTATATTCTTTGTCAAAGCACATAGCCACCCTGAATAAAACTGGGTTTCTGATCCTAAAGAAGAAGGGCTACTCAAATGAGCAACGAGCAGTCTTCTCCATGATTCTTTCACAAAGTACAGGATTGTCCCACCCCAGCAAAATTGGGTTTGCCCTGTGACCTCTGAGATGGCCACAGAGTATACATGGGGAGAAGAAATACTTATTGAGCACTGAGCCTGGTGCTGGGAGAAGTGACAGCAACCGTTACCTACTGATGTGGCGGGATTATGGCAGGCTTCTCTCTGCATTAGCCAGTATCCTTAGCACGCCAGTCATTCAATATTTTAATATCCCTTCTGGGTGTAAAATAGTGCTGGAGAGCTTGACTTCTGAAGCCAGACAAGGTTCAAATCCCAGATTCAGTGCTTATTAATAGCGTGCCTTTGAATAAGTCACATATTCCCTCTGAGGCTAAGCTTCCCCGTGTATAAAATGGATATAATAAAGGATCCGCACCTACCTAGAGACGACGGGGTAGTTGGAAGGATTAGATGTTTAGCTCCTTCTCCTGCCCATGATAAGCAGGCATGAAATGTTAGCTGCTAACCCCCAAGGGAAGCACAGACACAACAGACTAGAAACTTCACTCCAACCACCTTCTTAACGAAGAGCGCAAGTAGGTTTATCTGGGTCTACGGGTTTCCAAAGAATACTCGAGGGTTTACAGATCTTTTGTTGTTCTCTGCCCTCCCAGCCTAGTTAAACAGGGAGAAGATGGAGAATGTTTATCCTGAGTCACAGGGTAAAACTCTGTCTTAGCTCATTTGGGCTGCAGAGTCAGTGTCCAGTGAGGACCTGCTTCCTGGTTAATAGATAGCAGTCTTCTCGCTGCATTTCACATGGAGGAGGGGGCCGGGGAGCTCTGTGCTGTCCCTTTTATAAGGGTGTTAATCCCATTCATGAGGGCTCTACCCTCATGATTTAATCACTTCCCAAAGGCCCCACCTCCAAATACTATTACGTTGCGGATTAGCTTTCAACATATAAATTTTGGGGTGGGACACAAACATTCAGTCTGTAACTCCCCACAACCAAAGACAGTCAGGGCTGGGAGCTGCCCAGGCCCTTAGCCTTCACTTGTTCCTACTCACCACTGCTGCGAAACTGTCTCTGCAGAAAGACTGGCCAAATCAGTCACCAGCGTGGACAGAGAGGTGCTGGGAGTGGTCCCTTATAACAGTTATTATAAATCAATACCCGCAGCCCATTCTCTTTCATCAGAGTCACAGCCATCTGGATTCCTTGTGGGCCCTGCACCTGTATATAACCTCCATGCTTTTCCAAGACGTTTGCCTCTCTCTCCTTAGATACCCGCAGGCTTGGCTACGAATAGTCCCATAGACTCAGCCTGCTAGGGCAGCCTCTCCGGAGGCTCAGGACCCTTGCTGTGCAGGTGCCTGTGACATTGCCAGCTTCCACAGCCCCCTGTGACCTCACCACCTGGACAACTCAGCCCAGTGGGGCCATGGCCACTCCCTCAACCAGCACAAGTGACAGAGGGCCTAGATGACCACCACGCCCTCGGGAGAGGCCAGAGCCTCCAGCATCCCCACACATGGTGACAGCAGGTGTACAGACATCCCAACAGTGCGGTCCCCAAGTCAGGTCCCCCTCCTTGCAGATGTCCCAACGGCTCACGACACCGCAGCATCGGCTGAACAGCAGGATGTAGGTCAGGCTTCCAAGCCAGCCACCTTGGGGGCCACGTCAGCGTCTGGGGACAAGGACAAGCGTGAGGCTGCCGCGGGGCATGCCCAGGAGCCCAGGAGCCCACAGCCCTGCTTGCCCCCCTGGCCCCAGGTGCCCTGCACAGGTCCACGGGCTTCTAGAACCTCATGCAGAAAGAGCTGGTGCAAGAGTCGAGTACGGCTCCGAATCCTCAGATTTTCCAACTTTACTCCCTGATTAAGGAAGAGACACCACAAGCGGCAGGCGTCCCAGACAGGGAACAGGAACTAGCTCCATCTACCCCAAGCGCTGCGGTACAGTCCCCGCCAAATGCGGAGGCTCAGCCCGTCGTGAGCACAGCAGATGCCAATGACCAGCTTGACACTCGGGCTGCTGACACTGCTGAAGCTGTTGAGGAGAAACCCAAGGGTCAGGAGGCCTTGAACCCTGGCACTGGTGCTTTGCCATCAGCCCCTGCCTCGCCGGGCCCCGGAGTGGCAGCCGTGGAGAGGAGGCCCCTGGACTCCACGGCCAATGAGAACAACTACATGTGCTCCATGACCAGCTTGCTGGGCGGGGGTGAGGGGTCATCAGCTCCCTGGCAGACATCCTGGTGTGGTCTGATACTGCCATGGGCATGGCCACGGGCACCCTGGCCTCCGGCCACGGCTCCGTGACAGACCTGCTGCACAACACGGGGCCCAGCCTGCACTCCATCTCCAGCATCCTGGGGAGTGCCAGCTCTGCCTCATCCTCCGGGCTGGCAGTGGGGACCAGTCGGCCCTGCACTCCGTCACCCACATGCTGGAACCGGTGGAGCGGAGGACCGTAGAGGGCATCCTCTCGGCCATGCACCACCTCGCCCCACGCCAGGCCCATGCCGGCCCCAACTTGGACAAGGCCCCACGCTCGGCAGCCTCCCGAGACCCCGGGAGCACACATGCCCTACTCTCTCATGCATCCCTACCCTGGACGGCTCTCCCCACACCGGGCAATAACTCACCGGCGAGCGTTTATTTTCCAAGCGCCAGCCTCATACCTTGTCTGTGCAGTGGACACAGGGTGGAGGGACAGGAGGGGGCTAGGGTGTTCTGGAAACAGAAAGGTGTCCCCTGAGGGCTTCTCGGGTTGTCCCATTCATGGGCTGGGGGCCAAAGTGCAGAAAGAGAAGGGACTGGGCAGGCCTGGGAGGCCAGGCATTGCAGGGCTCAGAACTGAAAAAATTGATCTTGGCTGGACCTCTAACCAGGTAAGTGCATTTCTGAGGAAGTAAGATCTGGTCCTTCCCCAGGGCCTACTGGCTTAGCAGGCTCAGGACACCCAGCCAGGCTTTCTGATCGTGGGACTGAGAGTGTGGGGTTGAGAGCCGGGAATGAGACCAGTGTGGGCTCAGACCTCAGCGTGGCAACTGGCCACGGGCCAATCCCTTCACCCTCTGAACCTGCAACTCTCCTCTGTAGAACAAATAACGAGCCCACACCATGAAGATGTTATGGGATGTAAGGGAAACAACACAGGTCCTAAGGCATGATGTCTGGCACTTAGGAAGCTCACATACTTCAGCTGCCATGATTATTATCCTCCAGCAGGCTGGGGACACAGTGGGATTCAGGGATCTATGTAGGGTGACCAACCACCCCGGTTTGCCTGGGGTTCCTGGGATATGGGACTTTCAGATTTAAAACCAAGAAAATCCCAGGGAAAAACCAGGATAAGTTGGTCACCCTAGACCCAGGTCTCTTTCCGTGGTTTTTTTTTTTTTTTTTGGCTGTGTTGGGTCTTTGTTGCTGTGCATGGCTTCCTCTAGTTGTGACGAGCAGGGGTTACTCTTCGTTGCGGTGTGCGAGCTTCTCATTGCGGTGGCTTCTCTTGTTTCGGAGCACGGGCTCTAGACTCATGGGCTTCTGTAGTTGCAGCACATGGGTTCAGTAGTTGTGGCACACGGGCTCTAGGGCGTGCGGGCTTCAGGAGTTGTGGAAAGCCAGCAGCCCACCCTCTGGCTGGACACAGTGCCATGACGGCCACATGACTTGGTGAGTGAAGATCTGGCTGGACATCAGCCCCAACTCGTGCCCTTGGCTGGGTGCCTTATACAGATCACAACCCACACACCTTCATGCTGCAGCCCTGGCTGTGGATTCCTTCATTCATCCATCCCTCATTCCCAGCAGCGTCTCCAAATGGGAGACCTTGGCTGAAGCCAGCCCACTGATGGGTTTGCCCTACACAGTGTTTCTTTTCTTTTTAATATTTACTTATATATTTATTTGGCTGCGCCGGGTCTTAGTTGCGGCACGCAGGATCTTTGCCGTCACTTGCGGGATCTTCGTTGCGGCATGCGGGCTCTTTAGTTGCAGCATGCGGGATCTAGTTCCCTGACCACGGATCGAACCTGGGCCCCCTGCATTGGGAGCGCAGAGTCTTAACCACTGGACCTCCAGGGAAGTCCCCCTACACAGTGTTTCTTAAATTGGGAATTAGTTGCTAACATTTAAAAGCCAGGAGATTTTAAATAAAAACATGGATTTCTGCTTCTCTTGAGAAACCTAGCGGCCTTATTTCTTCTGGGCAACCGGCAGCTGAGCTGCCTACTCTAGAGGGAACTACCTGGCCTGTGTCAGTACTGAGTCGCCTGCCTGATCCCCAGAGGCATGCGTCTACTACCCTACCACCCCTACCCGGCAGATGGCTCCTGTGAGGAGGTCTGATGCCGGGCCCCAAGGGGATGAGAAGACAATCAGGTGTGTCTATCCCCTTCCCTCAAGGAGCTGCCACTTTCTGTAGATGAGACGTGAACTGTCCCCATGTAGTGAAAGCAAAGAATTCAGAGGAGGGAGATTGTCAGTTCAGATCCCAGTATCAGGGCCTCCTTGACTCAGACCTAAAAAGAGAGGAGAGGTGGTGTCCCCGACAGAGGCATGGACAGCAAAAGTCGAGGCAGGCGTGATGGGGGCTTGGTGGGGGAGGGCGGCTGAGCAGCTCAACCTGCCTGGAGCCCAGAGCAGAGCGTGGGAGACAGAGCTGCCAGGGTGGACCTCAAATGCTTTCAACAAATATTTTCTGAACCAGGTAAGTGCCACTATACGCCAGGCACTGCTAGATACTGAGACTGCAAAGGTGAATGAAAGATTGAAACCAGGCTCAACCCAGGTCAGGGGAAGGGCTGAGCCAACTAGCACAACTGCCAAGTGCAGGCGTGTCTGGACCCGGGGCTCAGCCGTGTCCTCAGGGCTCTGTCTTTCCAGTTCAGCCCCTCTGTGCTGGCTCCATTTCCAGGCACTCAGCCACCTTCCTGGAAAGAGAGAGGCCCTTGTTTCCACTGGATCTGGCAGGAGAGTCCCAGGTGAGGACACTGCCAGGCCTGGCTTGGCTCCCATGCTCTCGGCTGAACCAATCACTGAGGCTGTGGGAGTGAAATACCTCGTTACCTGGCCTGGGCCTCATGTCCGCCTTTGAGGCCAGCGTCAGTCCAGAAATGGGGGTTCCTCACGGGAAGGGCTGCTGGACCAACAACATTTTGTGTGTGAAAGCCAGTAGCGTTGTGAAGAGCATGGCTTTGGGGGTCAGGCCACCTTGAATCCTGGCTCTACCTCCTTCTAGCTGTGTTACTTTCATCCCCCCGTGTTTCAGTTTCCTCATCTGTCAAATGACAATACACCTACCGTGTCAGGCTGCTGTGAGGATTCAATGAGTCAGGTGTTTGGAAAGGTGCCTGGCACACAGTTGAGTGCAATATAAGTGTCAGCGATCATTGTGATTATTAGGACAGAAGGGTTCCATGGAGCTGTGTACTAAGAACGGAATTTCCCTGCTTGTTCCTGGCCTTCCTCTTTGCGGTGGGATTAACAATTGTGTTGTCAAAAATGCCTGACAACGCATCTTCTCTGCAGGTGGGACCTGCAGGTAGCCAGGTGCTACTGTACCTGGGCCAAAGGTCAGGGCTGTGCACTCAGGGCTGAGGAATACAACTTGGAGAGTAGTGGGTGCACCTCAGCTCTGGCCAGAGCGAGAAAGCAAAGGCCCAGAGGCAGGAGCTTGGAGAAATGCCCCGTTTTATACGCAAGAGGAAGCAATTCATGAGACACAGGAGCACTCAGCAAGTGGGGGTGGCCCAGCCCATCACGAGCCTGTGAGCCCACCTTGTTGGATGAATAAAAACTGAACAACTATTGAAGCATTGGCGAGAGGCAGCCAGTAGAGACAGAGGTGGTGTGTGAGGGGAAAAAGAATGAGCGGTCGTCAGAATAACAGGGTGGCTGTGTGTAGGGTACCCTTTGGTGTTGAGAATTGAGGCACAACCAACTAATAAATTCACCCCCACAAAGCGGGTGCCTCCGCACCCCTTCTGGTTTACATGTTAGGGTTAACACCTGACAGCCACCAGCGTTTCTCTAGGATCAACAACAGTTGTTTTGGTTGTATGTTCTGCCACTGAGAGATTGGCCAGTAAGCAGAGGTTCTGCTTAAAGAAACATTTAAGCTGACCTAAGAGCCACGGGACGGGCACAACATCCTAACCTCTGAGCCCGGCTGGGGCATGGCTAACAGAAGGAAACCGACAAGTCCTGGGAGATAGCAGAGGAACACTGGGGCTTCAAGGGTAGGGCTTGGCCGAGGAGTCTCCGAGTGGGCAGTATCCACTGAACTTGCACTGGCCCTCCCTGTGGAGTCCTCAAGTGGGCACTGCGGTCCTAGAAGATGGACCATTTCCTCATCTACAAAATGCCTCACAGGGATGCTCTGGTCAAGAATGCATATAAAAAAACAAAAAATAGCATTTAACAGTAGGCATGTGACACGTTAGTTTTCTTCCTTCCTTGTGGTTTTCTGCATTGTCGGTATATTGGGCAGGAGTCTCTTAACGGCAAGTGACAAAAACCCACGGATTTGGTGGACTGGGCAGAGAAGGGCTGAGAAGGAACCGGCTTTCAAGATGCCTGGTGTCAGGGACTCAAAGCTGTCAGGACACCTCCATCATCTATATATTGGGCAGGAGTCTCTTAACGGAAAGTGACAAAAACCCATGGATTTGGTGGGCTGGGCAGAGAAGGGCTGAGAAGAAACCGGCTTTCAAGATGCCTGGTGTCAGGGACTCAAAGCTAGCAGGACGCCTCCATTGTTATGTCCTCTGCCTCCATGGCAACTCTGCCCCTCCCCCAAGCTTCTGCTTCTCGTGGGGAATGAGGTTCCTGGAGGCTCTGGGCCCACAGCCTTGCGCTTTCCAGACCAAGAGGAAAGGTCTGGTTCCCTGCTCCAGTCTGATATTTCCCAAGGGGAAGGACTCTGGTTGGCCCAGGCTGGATCACATGTTGGAAAGGCTTTCCTCAGCCAGTGCCCGTGGTACCTCTCTAAGCAGGCAGTTCTGGGCACCCTGAGCCACACCCCTCCCAGAGACAAAACGAGGGAGCCAGGCAACGTGTCCTCTCCTGGCCCGCCTGGGTTCCCCACAGCAGGTGGCACAGCCCTGACCTCCCTCCGCACCTGCATCTGAAAGCCCTCCCGGTAAATAATAGTCACTTTTCCCACAAAACCAGGCTGGCACTCCGGATGAGATCAGCTCTTTGCACAAGACCACACAGAGCCCAGTCTCAGGTTCTAAGCCCTGCAGAGCGCCCACCGCTACATGTGAGCTTGTCTGTGAACGTTCTGCCCACAATCAGAACTTTCCCTTAACCATGTGCTTTGGAAAGATCTGAGGCATTGTGACGTGTTCTCCCTCCAGCTCCATGGATTGAAAATTATTCCTTTGGAGCTCTGAATTTTAAATATCAATCAATGAGAAAATAGGATTCACCTAAAACACGTGGTTTTGTTTCTGACCACCTGTATTTTATGAGTGCTTCTCAAAATGCAGTCTTTGATGGCCCCTGAACGATTCTGGGCCTCATCTCCCAGTCTGCACTTGGGGATTCAGCACTTTATAATCTGCTACGGTGTGAAATGGAGATGGGCAGGGAGACGCAGCAGCCTCGGAACGACACCCATGCCAGAAACTCCGCGAAGTGCTCAGGTAGGTCCCTCCCTCCCCACTCCCCCCACCCAGGGGTGGCCTGGCCAAACCGCACCCAGCACAGCAGGCACGGAAGTGAATGCCTCAGCACAGACGCCAGGGGAAGGCGCAGGAGTGGAGGAGGGAACCAAGGATGGGAGCAGAGTGGCGTGAGCAGGGCCCAGTGTGTCCTCCGCCAAGGCAGATGGCCTAGCGCGGCTGAGATAGATGTCCTAGGTGGCTGGAGGGGCGGGGAATGGAAACGCCCCGTGCTGCCACCTGCTCCTTGTTTCCAGAGCAGGAACCCAGGTTGGCGCCTGGTGAGAAACACGAAGCAAAAAGGGGTCAATCAGATGGGCGACGGCGAACAAAGGCCCTTCTCTGGGGGAGAAACCCCGGCTGGCCGCGGGGCTCACTCAGGCCGCCACGGGGCCTTCGCCGGCCGGCCCGAGGCCAGGCGGCGTTGTTTCCTCGTCTGGGGCTGGTCCCCTTCCGTCGCGGGGAGGAGCAGCACCGGATCGGAACGGAGGGTGCGGCCAGGAGGGCGAGGGGCGACGAGGGGCGGGGTCATCCACCGCCCTGCCCAGCCCCGCCGTCTCCATGGCGACGGCTACCTCACCGCGGAGACTGGGAGAGCTGCAGAGAGAGTCTTTGCCGGTTGCTGCGCAACGGCCCAGTGACGTCAGGCGATTGAGTTTGGTTCCCAAGGTAACTGACCAGGCAGCTGGGCCCGGAACTATTTGTGTCTGTCCCCAGAGGGTCTGCGGAGCCTGCGGGGTCTGGCGCAGCTGAGGAAATGCGCTCCTGGCCCGCGGGCAGGCGGGAGACGGAACACAGAGGCCCTTTCAGCTCTCGGAGACTGGCGACCCAGGCGGGGCGGGGTGTGCGCCCAAAGCCGGACGCCCCAACTCCGCTCCCTGCCGCTCGGGTTTTTTCCCCCCGCTCCTGCCCGGGTGGCCCCTGGACCGCCAGGCTTTGTCCTACTTATAAACGCCCTGCTGGGTAAGCTCCTTGAAGTAAAGCGCTTCTGTTTGTAGCATCCCGGCCCGCACTGTCACCCTCACTGGCACACAGCGGGCTCTCAGCGCGGCCTCTCCATGGGACTGTGGACGTTCGCTCCCCTTTCAGAGCTGCGAGACGCTTCCAGCACTCAGAACCCCTTGTCAGGTTCTGATCTCGAGCCCTGGTGAGCCGATCAGCAGACCGGCTCCATAATTTGGGGGCCACAATGCAAAAATAAAATGAGGGGCCCCTTGTTCAAAAATGACGGTGGGACAAGGTATGGAACGGGCCCCAGTGCTGCCCACTGAGAGTAAACTGCAAGAGAGTGAAAGTGACAAGCACACGGGTAAACTGAGGCAGGTGGCGTCAGTCACAGAGGAGAGAGGATAAGGTTCAAACCTGGAGCGGCAGAAGGTGAGGGACAAGGCACGACAGGAGCAGAAAGAGTAGCAGGTGTGTAAAGACAAAGCAGTGACCTAAATTTGGGCCTGAGAGCTGGCCCAGGCCCGCCTGGGGGACCCCTCAGAACTCAGCACTGTAACTGGGTCTTGGGACTTAAGTGACACAGTCTATCCAGGCCTCTCAGGCTCCTCCTTCGTTAGGCACCCGTCAAAACAGGGTAACAGCCAAGCCTCTCACAATCTGTCTCCAGGGAGACACTACCACCTCTGCCTGTCCAATGGGCCAAGCCGGGCTGCACTCAGGGCCATGGGTTTATGAACCCAGGCCGCAGAGAACAGGCCAAGCATCGACATCCAGACCAGCTGTTGACCCAGGAGCCAGGGCACACTCTGCCCGTCCCATCAAGCGAGGCATCTGCTCCTTCCCTGTGACTCTTCACGGCTCTTGTCAACAGTCTGACAGCTGACTGGGGGCTCAGAGGGCAGGAGGCATCTGGCATCTCTGAAAGAGCAGCCGCAGGGCTGGCTTTCACGGGCAGTGAACCTCCACAGCCTGATTCTCAGTTGAGAAAGCCTGCAGCCCTCATCCTCTCCTCCCCTCTGGGTGAAGCAGGCTCCATGACCCCAGATTCACACACGGGCCCACCTCCCCACCGCCCAGGTTCCCTGGTCTGTCCCAGATGACCCCTCGGGAATGGGCCCTGGGCCTAGGAACCAAAGCTGTGGAGCAGAACCAGCTACATAATTTATGGGGCCCAAGTGCAAAATGAAAATGCAAGGCCCCTTCTTCAAAAAGTATTAAGAATGTCAGGACAGGGACAGCAAAGCATGAAACCAAGCAGGGAGCCCTGTGGGACTGCACAGATTGCAGGCTCACAAAACCAGGCCAGCTGGTGTGTCCTAGACACCAAGCAAGCCTCCTTCCCGAGCACAGCCCATCTCTTCCCTCTCTCATGGTCCATCTGTTGGCCTCTCCCCGCACTGCCGCTGGCTGCTTCCAGGACCACTGTCCTAACCATCCATTCAACACAATGTGGGCATCTAGAGGGTCCTCAAAGAGGCCCACAAGATATTACCTGGGGTGGGGTTGGGGAGATGTACCCAGTGCTTTCTTTTTTTTTTTAAATAAATTTATTTATTTACTTATTTATTTTTGGCTGCATTGGGTCTTCATTGCACGTGCGGGTTTTCTCTAGTTGCGGCGAGCGGGGGCTACTCTTCGTTGTGGTGCAGAGGCTTCTCATTGCGGTGGCTTCTCTTGTTGTGGAGCGCAGGCTCTAGGCACGTGGGCTTCAGTAGTTGTGGCTCGCGGGCTCTAGAGCGCAGGCTCAGTAGTTGTGGCGCACAGGCTTAGTTGCTCCACGGCATGTGGGATCTTCCCGGACCAGGGCTCGAACCCGTATCCCCTGCATTGGCAGGGGGATTCTTAACCACTGCGCCACCAGGGAAGTCCCCCAGTGCTTTCTTATCAAAGGACCAAAACCACAGAACAGTTCCAGAAACGCTTGTTTCTGCAAATGCTGGATGTCTGATTCTCTATTTTCAGCTGAAGAACACTTGCTCTTGAAAAAATACCTGAGGGTCACCTACATAAGATGATGAAGTATGAAGTGTAGCAGCTGATTGATGATAATCTGGCACTGGTAAACACTAAAACAGTAGACAAGAACGAAAGTCATGGATGTGTTTGTGGCCTCCTGAGGTCTACATCACACCCATGATTCATCCCACTCTGTCCTCAGGGAACCAAGGGAGAGAACTTCTGCCTCAGCCCCTCTGCTTCATCTCCACCCTGGGATCAGGGCCTGCAAATGCCCCTGCTGGACTCCCCGCTCCCTCTGCCAGCCTCTCTGAATCCTACCCTCCTGCCAAAGTGAGTCCCCCCATGTGGGCACTGTGCTGCACCATCCAGGTCCCCTGCAGCCCTGAAGGAGTAGGGTGCCCCCGTGCTGGGAGTACAGGCTGCAGACACAAGGACCCTCAGCTGTCAGCCCTCTCTGGAGATCCCCTCTACTGAAGAAAAGAAAATGCCTTGGCCAAAGCCAAGATCTTCACCTGTTTAAAGCATCCCTCTGCCTACAGTGAAGAGAATGAATTCACCACATGCATCGCCTACTGTTGGGCACATGTTAACCCTTCGGCCTGATAGTTTTAACCTGTAGTTGTGCGAGATAACGTGTCTGCTGCTTGAGGTTGGAACCCAGCCCTTGGACTGTTTGGATCCTTGCATGGCCTTGCACTGAGTAGGTGCTCAATAAATATTTACAGATAGCAATTAGCTGACACTTCTGTTTCTGCAGTGATCTCTGGGAGTCTTGCTTCTCAGACCAGCATCAGTAGCACTTGGGAGCTAGTAGGAAATATGCAATCCCAGACCCCACGCACACCTCCTCAATCATAATCTGTAATTTAACAAGATATCCCAGAAATTCAGATACATGGTAAAGTTTGAGAAGCACTTCTGGCGAGTAGAATAACTAGAGGGCTAGACGAGGAGGTGTGGGAAGTCGGAAGGGAGGCAGGAGGCGAGCTCAGGTGCATATAGAGGGCTCACCTGGGGAGTCTCCCTTAAGAGTGGCGATCACCCTGAGTCACTCAGTCTGAGACGGGACCAGTAATAAAGCTAACTCTCGGGTGCCTTCTATGTGCCAGACACTGGTTTCTCAACCTTTTACAGCCAATAACTACTTTAGTCTCCACAACAGCCCTATAACGTGGTACTATTAGGATCATCGTGTCCATACTGCAGATAGAGAAACCGAGGCCCCGTGCGGTTGAGATTATTCCAGAATCTTCAGCAGGTACACACATTTGGCTGTACCTGGTGTTTAGGGCAGGGTCTGTTCTGATTGGTCGCTGACTGTCCCACTGGTTATTCAAGGTTTTGAACGTCACCCTGGTTACACAGCTGGACGGAAGAGGCAGGATCCAAATCGGCCCGCTATGCTGGAGCCACGCTCCAAACCAACATCCTCTATCCATCTAGTGCCGTCACCACCCAGAAACGGCACACCTCAGGGACGAGTAATGTGTGTCAAAGTGCTGTGTAAGCTGTAAAGCACAGGATAAATGCCAAATGGATTCCTCCGGGGCAGAAGTGAGAGAAGCCTGTTAAAGATGGAGAAGCTGGACTGTGAGAGGGGAGATGATGTGGGGAAGCAGAATTCTTTCTGCTTGCTCTAGGGGGTAACTGAGGCAAGAAGGAAAAGCCTCCCCAAGTGGAGCCCCAGGATCAGCCCACGAAGGCTCTAACTTGCCAGAGACCGTCAGGCACTAAGCAGGTTAGCCCGGATGTGTCCTCATGGAATAACCGAGCGCTCCTGATATCGACCACCAGGGGCCGCTGCTCCCCAACCTTCGTCCCACTGGACCCCACCTGCTCTGTGGAAACTAGGACTTGGAAGGAGTCCTAGTGAACAAGCACCAGGACTTTGAGAACTGGGAAAGGAGGGAAGGCAGATGGAAGGGGTACTTATACCACTTTCCATCCCAATACACCCCTATGGAGAAGCTCTTGTTCCCACTTTACAGATGAGGAATTTGAGGCCCAAAGATGTTAGATAAGATCCCCCAAACCAGGAAGTTAGGTAGAGGTCGAGCTGGGTCATTTGACTCCAACCTCAGTTCCCAAGGGGACCACAGGTAGATGCCAGCTCATTTGACCCTGTCCTGTCGTTGGTGTACCTGCTTCTATTGACCTTGTATTCTGAGAGGTGACTAGAAATCCTACCACAACTGTATTCCCACAATTACAACAGCCAGGCCTCATAAAGGCAGCCTTCTTGAACTTGAACTTTTTGAGGTGGTGGGCTCCTGCTTCATTGCCCTCTGGCCTTCAAGAACCCTCAACTGCCACCCCAGCCGAGCAGCCTCCCCATTCAGGCAGAACCTGAGGTCTCTTCTGCTCCAGAATCTGGCTCTGGGCCCCCAGAAGTATGTCCTATTTTACATCCCCTCTCCACGCCAGGGACCCAATGGGCTCAGCTTTTGCCCCCTGGCACCCCACAGCAGGCAGAAGCACAAATAAACAAGTGGACATTTGAGCCTGTGGCTGGGGCCAAACGAGGCACCAAGGTTTTTTCTCAGCTCCCACCAACTCCTTTTATGGCCTCTGGGTCCAGTTCCTTCTTCATAATAAGTCATAACTGGAAAAGGCCTCAGGAGTCACTGAGTCCAACTTGCGCCAACACTTTCCTTTTCTAAAGAGGAAAAAAAAGTATGCCTCCCGGTCTCCAGGCGGGTTCCTAAGACCAGGACAGGGCGGGAAGCGTCCTGAACGGGAAGGAAACTCCAGCCCTGAGACGGGACCTGGGCACGCACCTGTAATGTAGGGGGAAGGGGGGACCCTAACATCGGCTTCTTCTACGGTCCTCTTCCCCAGCTCCTGAGGTTCTGTCACCTGCCCTGGAAACCGCCTAACGAGCATCTAATCCGCTCCCCCCTCGGTAGGACGCTTTCCTTCCCTCTGTCCTGGGAGCTTGGGAAGCTCGCGTGTCTGGCAGCACGGGCGTGTAAGTGATCATATGTGTACAGAGCGTGTGAGCCGCCACACACGCGTCTGCGCCATTGCCGGGTTGGGGGGGGTGGTCTGTGAGCGCCCCCTAGGGGCCGGCCATCACCCGCTGCCGCAGCTGCGAAGTGGCCGTGCGCAGCGCCGCGTGTACCCGGCGCGCACCAGCCTCGCCACCCTCCCGTCCCGGCCGAGAGCACGGGGTGTGTTGGCTGGCAGGCTGGCGCGCAGCACCCGGAGCCAGGGCGCTTCTGGTTCTCGGTCCCCGGGCCTCCCCTTCCCGCCTGGCATTTTCTGTTTTCCCGGGCCTCCCCTCCGCCCGCGAGGAGCTCTCCGGGGCGGGGTCCGAGAGCAGCCCCGCCCGGGCCGGCCGGCGAAGGTGGCAGGGCTGCTGGGCGCGCGCCGCCCCTCCCTGTCGCCCCCGCCCCCGCCTCGGCGCCCCTATGGGTTTTTCCATGACTGCATCCGGCCCCGGGCCGTCTTTGTTCCCGCCATCCCCAGCCGTGCCTGCGAGCTGGTCCGCCTCTCGCGCGCCGGGGTTTTTCCAAGGCTCAACTGGAGCACTGTGGAGCCGCCTCCCCGCCCCCGGCCTCCTGCGCCCCGGCCGAGCTGCGGCCCCCGCGCGACCCCGAGATCCCCTGCAGGGAGCCGAGCTCTCTTCAGACCCACCGCTCCGTCCGTCCTGTCCCCGCCTCCAAGAGCCGCAGCCCATGAACCCCGTATGTGGGCTCAAAGTTGACCGTCAGCCCTGGCGCTCCCGCGCTTCTTGAGGCGCTTTTGGCGCCCCGAGTCCCTCCCCGGCTTCATGTTGGGGGGCGAGGGTCATGTGTCTGCAGAGCCGGGCCGCCTCTGCCTCCAGCTTGTGTTAGGGCCTCACATTTCTCCCAAGGGGCAGGCGGCGCAGAGGGGCACCCAGGGGCGCCCACACGGTCCGTCACAGCCTGAGGTCGCCATGTGTGATCGCCGTCCCACCGCGCGCCGGTCGCTCCCGGGCAGAGACGCGCCCGCCCCCGCGGGAAAATGGGCACACTCGCGGGCAGTACGCGCTCCAGAGCGCGGGGAACTCCTCTGTGCTCCTGGAGTCCCCTCCCCGCCCCCCGGAAGGAAGGGGAGATAGGCAGAAAAGGGGAGGTGGGAGATGGGGGGGGTTCGAGGGAGTGAGGACAGGCACACAGTCTCCATGAGCCCTGTGGGGACTGTGTGTCTGTAGCCCGATTCTGCACTGAGATGCGTTCATTTCGTATGTGTCTGCGAACCAGCGGAGCCTCCCAGCTATTACCCTGACATGTTGGCGGGAAAAGTGTAAGAAACACGGTGTTTGCTTCCGAGTGAGGCTTGCTAAGTCCTGCCAGAGAAGCCAGACTCCCAGCGTGGCCTCCAGGCTGGGGTACAGGGGTGAGGGGGCGTCTGGGCAGCGGAAGGGGTCCTGGATTAAGAGGGTGTCTGGCTCTGTGGGGTTTTTGGCCTCCCTGGCTGGTCCCCTCCCCACATCCCCGCAGAAGGCAGCCTCACATGGCTAAAGATCAGGGGATGAGGGCGGCAGAAGGGTGCAGGGTAATGGACCCCCAGATCCATGGAGGCCCAAAGCCAGAGGGAGCGTCCCCAGAGTCCTTTGAGTGCCAACTCCTTTCCCCCTCCCTGGTGCATTACTTGTTTCCTAAGCAGCCAACGGGGAGCCCAGCTGTTCTGCAAGGGCGCTTTCTCCAGGTTTGTCTTTGTCAGCTGTGCCCGCTCTTTCCCTCTGTCCAGCCCCTTCCCCTCTTCTCTACTGTCAGAGGCTGAATTTTGCCCACCCCTACCCACTAGTCATCCTGGTACCAGGAAGTCTTGGTCCCTGGGCTCCCTCCTGCTCAGGGGTTAACTCAGATGCCCTTGCCCTTGTGGAGTTGGTAGAAAGTTCCAGAAGCTGAGGCAGAGCCCCTTGCCCTGCACCACAGGGTTTCTACCTGTCCTTGGCGGGGGTCGGCAGTGGGGACAGCAGGTTAGAAAGAGAATCCTGTAGCACTAGCGTTCTGTTTGCTTCTCCTTTGTCCTCAGTTGTCTTGTCCACCACTGACCCTTCAATCTCCATGTTCTTGCTGAGGTTGAGAATCTTAGGCCCTGGTTTTAACCATTATCCCTCAGTTTTCCCATCTATAATCTGGGGTTAATAATGGTGCCTACCCCCCAGAATGGTTATATGGGTTAAATGAATTTATATTAATTTCATTTATGTAAAGAGCCTGGCATATAGCAGATACTAAACAAACATTTGCTATCGTTATTGGATGTTAAGCGACTTGTCCAAGGTCACACAGTCAGTGGCTAAACTTGATGCCAACCCAGGTCACCTGACCTCAGAGCCTAGGCTCTCATACTGTGCTAGTGAAATTTTGCCCTGACAGAATCGGGAAACAGTATTAATATACGTGCTCATCTGTAACGTAGGGGAAAACAATAGTTGCTGGGGGTTAGGAGACATTTTTTCAGGGAAGGGCCACATTCATAACAGTAATGTCTGACCTAGTTCCCACTTTATGGCTGTTAAATTTGTTTTATGCGTTTTTTTAGTTATGTGTGTCAATTGAGAAATTTATGACAATCAGATAATCACCTTGCTGGGGGAAAAGTCTAGGTCTTTCCAGCAGTAATGTGAATCCTATAATGTTTCGTCATTTCATATTTATCAACTTGTCTGTGCCCAACATTGTAGGAGATGCCGTGGAGGCAGGGGGAGCATTCTTAGCAGAACGAACGCTCACTTCACTGTCTTCTTGGGAAAACAGTATGTATGTCTGTGTGACATGACACCCTTAATTGCCAAAAGGAGTAGTTCAATTAACGAATGGTTACTATCTGATGAGGACTTGTGGTGGACAGATCGGGGGTAGCTCCGTAATCCTTCTTCCTGGTTCATGCCCTGAATGTGGGAGGGCGGCATGTACGTGTGGGACTTGTTTTAACCAATAAAATAGGGCGAAGGTGATGAGAGGTATGATTGTGTGCATGTGATTGTGTTACACAAGATTGGAACAACCGTCTTGCTAGGATACCTTCTTCCTTGCTGGCTTTGAAGAAGTGAGCTGCCATGTTGTGGACTGCCTATAGAGAGGGTAAGATACTGAGATACCAGCTGACACCAAGCAAGAACTGACACCTGTAAAGAACTGAATTCTGCTAACAACCACGTGAGCTTGCAAGCAGATTCTTCCCATCAAGCCTCAGATGAGACCTCAGCCCTGGCCAACACCTTCACAGAAGCCCTGCAGAGGAGCTCAGACTCCTGTGAGAAACTGTGAATAGTAAATATGTACTGTCTTAAGATGCTATGTTTGTGTTTATGTTGTTATACAGCAACAGAGAACTAACACATGATCTACTGGGTGAAGAGTCCTCCATGGGACTGTTAAGGGGCACGAAAAAGTATAAGGAACCCAGCACTTCAGGAGCTTCCCAGTAGTCAAGGTGATAAAGGAAACTCAGCATGATTCCACCACTGGACAAAAGGAAAGTAATGTTTCTGAAGAGGCAACGTGGCTCCTGTTCTAAGCAGAATTTGTCTTATGGAACAGTAGAATCTATGACCAGAGCATAGAGTCTGTAGGGTCTGGACCTACCTTTAGTTCAAGATCCTTCTTCATCCTGCCTGACCTCCTGGGACACCATGCCCTCCCATTCACTACCCTCTTCCTGGACTGCCCTTCTCCCTTTTCTGCCTGTTGACTCCTACACTCAAGGACCAGCTTGGTCCTGTGGCCTCTACTGTGAAGCCTTCTTCAGTTCCCTAGCAGAATTAACTGCTTCCTCCTGATTTCCCAAATGTTTGTTGTCAGAGGCATTATGTCATATTATTCATTTCTAATTATGTATTGAGCACCTACTAAGTGTTAGGCCTCCTGTTAGGTGCAAGAGATACAGTCACAAATACAGCCCAGGGCTGTCCTTGGGGCCTACAGCCTGGTGGTGGCATGGCTGTCATGGGCCCATCCGCTCTTCCACTTAGGGCCAGGCCCTCTCTGTATCCTTAGAGCTCAGCACAACACACAGCAGCCACAAGTCTCAATGTTGGTTAAGTGAGTGACGGAGCTAGGCAGGTCTTCCTCTGATTATCTCCTGACGGATTGCCAGCCTCCCCTCTTGACAGGCTTTGGGGGATGAGTTAACTATGAAATATGCCCCCAGAGAGCTAAAGCTGTTGGATATTATGATTTAGTGATGTCCATGGGAACTCAACATTCAGCATGTTGACAGAGAATGTCAGCAGAAACTGACTTAGTTTACCTGTAATTGATGTGGGGCTTTTGGGGCTGATGGTAATTAATCAGTAGGTTCAGCAGCATTTTAAGGTTGCTCAGTTCTCAGCAGTATGGAAGGAGATAGGGAACTTCCTGTGCCAGTGATAAGAGATTTATGCATCTAATTTATCTAAAAAAATGAAGGCCTTGGGAATTCCCTGGCGGTCCAGTGGTTAGGACTCCGTGCTCTCACTGCCGAGGGCCTGGGTTGAGTCCCTATTCGGAGAACTAAGATCCCATGAGCCTCACGGCACAGCCAAAAAAAAAATTAATTAAAAATAAATTTAAGGGACTTCCCTGGTGACGCAGTGGTTGAGAATCCGCTGGCCAATGCAGGGGACATGGGTTCGAGCCCTGGTCTGGGAAGATCCCACATGCCGTGGAGCAACTAAGCCCGTGCGCCACAACTACTGGGCCTGCGCTCTAAAGCCCATGAGCCACAACTACTGAGCTCATGTGCCACAACTACTGAAGCCTGAGCGCTCTAGGGCCCGCATGCTGCAACTACTGAGCCCAGGTGCAGCAACTACTGAAGCCCATGCTCCACAACAAGAGAAGCCACCGCAGTGAGAAGCCCGCACACTGCAACAAAGAGTAGCCCCTGCTCGCCGCAACTAGAGAAAGCCCTCACACAGCAACGAAGACCCAACACAGCCAAAAATTAAATAAATTAATTTTTAAAATAAAAAATGAAGGTCTTTAGCAGCAAGTTAAAAAGAAAGGGGGCCAGGGACTTCCCTGGTGGCGCAGTGGTTGAGAGTCCGCCTGCCGATGCAGGGGACGCGGGTTCATGCCCCGGTCCGGGAAGATCCCACATGCCACGGAGCAGTTGAGCCCGTGAGCCATGGCTGCTGAGCCTGTGTGTCTGGAGCCTGTGCTCCGCAACGGGAAGAGGCCACAGCAGTGAGAAGCCCGCGTACCGCAAAAAAAAATAAAAATAAAGAATCCGCCTGCCAATGCAGGGGACATGGGTTCAAGCGCTGGTCTGGGAAGATCCCACATGCCACGGAGCACTAAGCCCGTGCGCCACGAATAGTGAGCCTGCACTCTGGAGCCCGCAAGCCACAACTACTGAAGCCTGCATGCCTAGAGCCTTTGCTCCACAACAAGAGAAGCCACTGCAATGAGAAGCCTGCGCACCGCAACGAAGAGTAGCCCCCTCTCGCCACAACTAGAGAAAGCCCGTGGGCAGCAACGAAGACCCAACGCAGCCAAAAATAAATTAATTAAATAAAATAAAGTAAATAAAATAGAAAAAGAAAGGGGGCCAAGTAGTGGCCCTGTTAGTCCTTGTTGCTTGTTACCACCCTTAGGTGTTTATAAGGTGGGATATTCAATTCCCTTGTAACTAGTGACAGCCCTACTTGACAAGATTTCAAATGGGGCTGCCTGCCCACACTCTCAGGTGGAGTTTGGAAATGTCTCAGGAACATGGAGGGCACAGACGGTGGCATTCGGGTGTCGCCATGGGGAGCAGCCCACTCCATCCACCCACTGCCCCTCCCCTAATTTCCTGGCCATCGCAGTCAATGTATGGCCCCCTTGTGCTCAGTTTCCTGAGAGCCTCCTTTCCCAAGTATCCAGCCCTCAGGGAAGGATGGGATGCTGCCTCAAGTTCCCCCATCAGCAGGGTCCTGCCAGCCTTTCCTAGGGCTGCCCACCAGGTCCTGCCTCTTGCTGCATCTCGGATGGATTTTCCTGCCTGTGGCCCATCCTTGCACCTGGGGCCTCCATTATCTCTGCTCAGAATTTCCAAGCCACTGCAAAATCCTGCAGTGGGAATGTCCACTCCCCCACCCCGCCTCCTGACACTGACCAGGGCCTCTAGGGGCCTTTTTGCAGTGTGACGAGGTTCCTGGAATCCGCCTGGAGCTGTTCTTCGTTCCCTGGAACTTGTTTACCGCAGCTTCCCCCAGGGAGCTGTGGGAGCCTCTTCCCCGGTGTCGAGGAACCTGTCTCTACTTGTTTCCTCACTGCCCCAGTTTGCCTTCCTTCCCTCCTGGGCAGAGCTGATGTCCCCTTTTAACTTAAGCTGCAGGAGAAGTGGTCTTGGGAATGACCTAAAAAGTCGCCCCATAATCTAAAAGCTCCTCCTGTGAACCTTGTATCCTTTTTCACCAGGTCTCCGCCTCCCCCATCCTCCCTGGAGCTGCACCATCTGGGGTGTCCTATCTTCACACCCATTTTTCTGATCCTTGGGATTTGATGACCCGAATTTTGGCCTGACATCTTGGCTGTGGGCCTGTCATTACTTTGGGTCCCCTCTCAGACTTGGCATGAAGTTCTAGAAGGACTGCGCGCTCCACGCTGTCCATCCTCAGGGCCCTGCCTCTCCTTCATTCCCCAGGACGTTGCTCCACTGAGGCCACTGTGATGACACATCTCCAGGCTCTGATCTCTTCCTCAGCCAGACAGCTGAGCCCAGACAGTTTCCAGCTGATGGTATGGGATTAATAAACACTGTAGGAAGTCTTTATTGTTAAAAAAGAAAGAAAATTCTCTTTTAAAAAAATAGTGATGCACATGATAAAAAATTCGAAAAGCAAACAAGAAACTCTCTCTGCTACCCTTGCTCTCCAATCCCACCCTGCACAGGTAACTATTTTGGGTTTCTTGTTTCTTCCAAACATTTTTTAAGCACTACTCTCCCCACCGCCCAGGCCACCCCACAGAAGGGCCTGATTTGCCAATTTTCCTGGTATAAATACTCCCACCATCGCTGACGTCAAGCTATGTGATGTCAGTGAATGTGGAGTTGAGAAGAAATGCACACGATTGGTGAGGGATGAGAACCACCTCCAGCTCGCCACTGTAAAGTTATATGCACATCATCAAACACACAGCCAGACGCACACAAAGATGTCTTACGTTACATTACATTACACCTTGCTTCTTACGTTGTATTGTACCTAACCAACTTCTCAGTAAGATGAAGCCACGTGTAACAAGCACCGCAGTGGAATGGGTGTCTCCGACCCACCTGCTCCCCATATAAGACTAAAGGCTGGGAAGGTCTGTCCTAGAGTCATTGAGAAGTGCGTGTGGCAGAAAACTATGTAGGGTCATGAGGTAAATTAGGGGGTAAGTGATTTTAAGAAGCTAATTAGTGGAATGTCATTTCTGAAGAATAAAAACTTTGTTTTGAAGAAACAATATCTTAATTTCTAATCGAGTAATTAGGAGTTAATTCAAGACAGGATTTAGACTGCTCTGCCAGGAAAAAAAAAAATCTTCACCTAACTCCTTTTAAAACTTCAAATGATCAAATTTCTCAGCCAGAGAGAATTCAGGAATCTACAAAACCTGGAGAGCGGAGCCTAATGAGGGAGATCACAGGCAGGTATGTGACCGTGAACTTCCCGGGTCCTCTTCAGAAGCCATGGACAGCCCAGGCCGACATCCTCAAATGATCCATCTTGGTGGCTGCCCAGGACCCCCTCCGAGCTCCACTAGGAAACATTTGTTTCCGCTGTGGCCTCTCCCGTTGCGGAGCACAGGCTCCGGACGCGCAGGCTCAGCAGCTATGGCTCACGGGCCCAGCCGCTCCACAGCATGTGGGATCTTCCCGGACTGGGGCACGAACCCGTGTCCCCTGCATCGGCGGGCGGACTCTCAACCCCTGCGCCACCAGGGAAGCCCTTGTTTTTTTTTTAAACGAGCTCTCGAGAAGAGGATTTCGACTCTGGGTTTCTGGTGGCTTCCTCTGTGGTTGGCCTGTCACTCTGCCTCCTGGCACCTCTGTCAGGCATTTTGAGTTCCCAGCAGTCTTTGTCACAAGGAGGGTAATTAGGACTGGTGTCCACCTGGGCTCTTGGTCTGGGTTATTCTCCGAAAGGCTGCTTCTCATCGACAGCTGAAACGGTTTTATGTACCCTTCAGGTGACAGAAGGTGACTCATGGGACACCTGCCATGCTGGCCTCTGTGAACCCCTCCTCTCCCGTCTTAATCCCGGGAGTGGTCGGACGAGGGGGCACAGGGTTGAGCATTAGAAGCGCAAACTATTAGTTTATAGGAAAGGGATAGTTTCTCGTGCCGTCTCATGCTTAGAACTGAGCAAGGGACTCATTCCGAATGCTAAAATATGCAGGCATCAGAGTCCCTAGACTCGTCCCACCGGCCGTTGTTCTGTAGCAGGAGGTTGTGGATGACTCTGCTGACAGTACTCTGGGTTCCCTGTGAAGCAGGTGATGAGCCCCCTTGGGAAGCAATCCTCTGGGCCCCATCTTTTCCAGGGATACATCTCGGGCAAAGCCATCGCCAACGGGCATAGGGGAATATACAGAATGGGCATATACCGCTAACAGGTATACACCAAGTTCAAAAGACTGTCAGGTTGGAACCAGGTAGCTAAGAAATCTCTTTGGCTTAAGATAGCTCCCTGAGGCCAATGGCATTTCAGTCGGTTTAGGGAGCGGCAGGAGGAAAGATGGGTCATTATGAGGGCCAGGTAATCAGAGATGACCTCCCTGCGGTGAGCGAGCCCGCTAGTTTCACTGGATCTTAAAAGCGGGGGCAGGGGGGCGGGGTTAAAAACCTAGAAGGGAGAGAGATTTGGTATCTAAAAGCCACAGGCTGATAAAGAAATGAGGCTTGTCCTGGGAAGAAATGTCAGCCATTGGATTTATCCCTCCATCCTGCCGCTTTCCAGGATACAGTTTTCATTCATTGGCAGGTATGTGTTTCAGAATACCCTTGGGGACAGGAAACACATGGCCATTTATTTTTTTGGCGTTTGGGCCTGATTTACTTGCATCTTCAGTGGTAGACATGCCTCATTCATTTAGGCTGAAGGGTAGTAATGCCGAAGACTTCACTCCTCCCAGCAGAAGCCTCGCTGCACAGCCACGGCCTTGCCTCGGTGGGGAGGGCAGAGCTTCAGGACCGTACCTGGGAAAGGCTCTTCCAGGGCTGGCGCAGATGAAACTCCGCAGAGAGGGAATCTGGGAAGGGGGGGTGGTGGTAGAGCAGAGCACAGAAGGCCCTGGGTGGGTGGTCCTTCAGTCAAGACGGAGGAAAGGTCCCAGCTGCGTAACATTCAACAACAGACTGGGAGCAAAAGAGAGCAACTGGAAATATGGAAGGAAACATCATTTTTTAAAAAAGAGTAAATCTGAAAAAAAACAGATGCTGCTGAGGAAGGGAAATGGGTTCTTTTAAACACAGTTGCCAGGAGGTACTGGGGACTGCATAGCAGTCCTAGTGAACTGAGGGTGTGTATAGCACATGCCATCCGCCCCCTCCACGGGTCTCCCACCAAGGTCTTTGGCACAGGTGCTCCAGAAAACAAGTACAACGATATTACTCTTGGTGGTAGATACAGATGTTTATCCACATTACGTTTTTGTAGCTGTGGTGGGCTGAATAATGGCCCCCAGAGATGTCCGTCCATGTCCTAGTCCCCAGAACCTATGAACATGTTGCCCTATATGGTGAAAGGGACTTTGTATATGTGATTAAGTTGAGGATCTTGCGATAAGGAGATTGTCCTGAATTACCCGAGTGGGCCCAACGTAACCACAGGGGTCCTTATAAGATGGAGGCAGGAGAGTCATCAGAGCCAGCAAGAAGGGACAGGACAGTGGAAGACGAGGGTGGTGGGATGTGCTCTGAAGATGGAAGAAGGGCCCAGGGCTGAGGAATGAAGAAGGTCCCTAGAAGCTGAAAAAAGCAAGAAAACAGATTCTCCCCTGAAGGCTCCAGAAGAACACAGCACCACCAACACCTTAATTTTAGGCTCCTGAACCTCTGGAGCTGTAAGAGAACAAATCTGTGTTGTTTTCAGTCACTAAATTCATGGTAACTTGGTATGGCAGCAGTAGGAAGCTAGTCCAGTACTTCTGGGGGGATGTTCTGTAATTCAAAATTTTGTTTGTTTTCATTTTATGATGCTAAGTTAGGAGACTGGTGATAAGACCTAAGCCCTGTCTTCCTGGCCCTCCCCCTTCACAGGAGATAGAGCTATTTGGGAACTTTGTCAGGTGAGGCCGAGCTGTATGCCCATCTCAAGTGGGCCCTGGGGTTTCTGGAAGGCCTGGTTGTCAGAACGTGTGCAGGGAGCTGGGGGGAGATGCACCCCAAGAGAATGTCCGGAGCTGCTCTCTCCCTCCCCAAAAGCTGCTGTAAGCTCACAGAAGTGTGAGGGTGACTGCTGAGGTGAACTGAGGCTCTGCACAAGGAGCTCCCCAAGACACTCCCGGCCCCTTCATCCACCTCCTGAAGAGGTCATGGAAGGTTTGGGGTCCAGCCCATGTCGCAGGGCTTTGCCTGGGAGTGGAGAGTCCAGATGTTGGATAGCCAGGCCTCTTCCAAGGCCAAAGCGCTTCTGCCCCTATGGGGGAGGGGAATGAACAGCACTGTGCTGACAGGAGCCTCCACCCACTTGACCTGGGTCAGTGCCTCCCCGGGAGGATGCGGCAGGAGGGATGCAGCCTGGGGTCAGCCTGTTGCAGGTGTGATGTACACTATTCAGGCAGGGAGCCCATCGGGTGAAGCAGTTGGGCTCCAGAGGGAGGAGACTGAAAGGAGAGAGGGTTTAAAGGCATGTAAGGATCCAGAAAGAGTTGATGATTTTCAGGAAGAGGAACACCTGTGTGCATTTGTGTGCGTGTGTGTGCACAGATGCACACACAGAGGCCCAGAGTGAGGGGCTGTGGAGGGGAGAGCAGCTGGGAAGAGACAGGGGTGGTCGAGGCCGCAGGCTGCCGGGGAGGCTACAGGGTCCAGATCTGAGCACAGGCAGAAGAGCGGCCTTGGTGGGAGTAAAGATGGTTCTTCTCTCTCCAGATCTTGGAACTAGGTAGCAAATCCATGGACAAGGGTCTGGAAGGACACCCCACCTGCCCGGAGTTACCCTGGGGTGGGACTGGGGAATGGGGAGGGTGAAGGAGCGTCACTCCCTCTGGGTCACCTGAATTGCTTTACAATAACGATGTGCTCCTACATTACTTGTGAAATTAAAAAATAAGCTTAGGGCTTCCCTGGTGGCGCAGTGGTTGAGAGTCCGCCTGCCGATGCAGGGGACACGGGTTCGTGCCCCGGTCTGGGAAGATCCCACATGCCGCGGAGCGGCTGGGCCCGTGAGCCATGGCCGCTGAGCCTGCGCGTCCGGAGCCTGTGCTCTGCAACGGGAGAGGCCACAACAGTGAGAGGCCCGCGTACCGCAAAAAAAAAAAAAAAAAAAAAAAAAACTTAACTATATTAGACCCTCCGAGCAGCACGGACAGTAAGCGCCAGTTGTTGGTCAGGCAGGTGTAGGACTCACCCAGGGGGTGAGCTGAGGGGTGGGATTTGACCAGGTGAAGGGGCACCTGGGGGGAGAGCTGACGAGTAAAGGGAAGGTGTGCTGGGTCGTGAAGGCGGCGAGACCCCCATGGCCTGAGAGGGGTCCCTGTTGGAGAGGAACTGGCCACTGAGGTGATGCAGGCCACTGAGCAGCTGCTTCAGAGTCTCTGGGAGGCTTGTGTACAAGCAGAGACACCAGGGAGTTCCCTGGCGGTCCAATGGTTAAGACTCGGTGCTTTCACTGCCAAGGGCCCGGGTTCAATTCCTAGTCGGGAAACTAAGATCCCACAAGCCACGGGACGCAGAGACATCACACACACACACACACACACACAGAGAGAGAGAGAGAGAGAGAGAGAGAGAGAGAGAGAAGAGGCCTGGCAGGGGCTCAGAATTCCTGTTGGTTTAGTTCCTCCAACGATTCTGATGGTAATGGTAATGGGTCCACCTCTGTAAGGATTCTGCTGGGGGTGGGCGCAGGGGTCCAGGTCTCACCCCCCACCCCAGACCAGGGCAGCTCAGCATTTTTGTTTTGCATGGGGGGCAGCCAACACCTGGGTCTACAGCTAAAAATAAAGTGTGGACACCGCTAGGCTAGAATAAGGGGATGGAAGCCGTTGTGTCACTTTGAAGTAAGCTGGACTGTACTGGGCACGAGCACATTTCTGAGCTGCCAGGCAACACTGGAGATAGCGTGGGCCCTAGGGAAGGAGGGCCAGGATGCGGGGGATGAGGGGGAAAGAAGTGGCCAGGCCAAGAGGCGTTTTAGGAGGAGAATCAGAGGAAATGATGGACCGCTGGGGATGCACAAAGGGCGGTGACAAAGATGAGCCCCGGGCCTGCGCCTCAGAGCTGGCCTTTGTCAGGCAGAGCCGTCCGGAGGCAGCCATATTTGGGGGAAGATTCCAAGTTAGGGGAAGACAGGGAACTGGCAGTTCAAACCCTAGGCCAGGGTAAATCTGCTCTCACGGCCACCTTAAGGATGCAGCTGTGCCGATGGGGAGAAGGTCGCTGGAGAGTCCTGGCCGTATTAGGGAGCACCAGGAGGACAGTGGGAGGAGCGAACGCAGGGAACTCACAGAGGAAAGTTCGGGTGATGGGGCAGTTTTCCATAAAAGGGTTTCTCTGTGTTCCCTTTCCTTTCCAAGAGACCTTCACCGTGCGAAGGCCTGGGACAGCCCAGCACCACGGTGACAGCAGGGTGGGTGATAGGAGAGGCAGAGGGTGTGAGACCCTAATGCAGCCTATTAACCCCTCCCCTCCTGTAAAGGACTTCTCACCCCAGCAGAGGGCTCAGCATCACAGCTCCAGTTACTGGTAATCCAACCGCCAAGCTTCTTCCCAAGAGCCTGCCTCCTGCTCTCTGGCAACTTCCCTCCACACAGCCTCCTTGCCCATCTTATGGGCTTCATTCAACCCAAGGTCCCACACACCTCAGAGCAGGAACTGAAGAGGAAGACCCTTTCCACAGACGACAGGACCAGGGAGGGGCCGCGTTAGCCCTCAGGCTCACCCCGGCTCAGAATATTGATCAACTGAATTTTTCATTAAGATAGTGAAATACAGTATCATGTTCTGGCACACGTGTTCAGAATTTAAATAAATGTAACACAAAACAGGCCCAGGAGCACTGGGTGTACAGTCAAGAAAGTGAGGACAAAATTATAAATGCATTTTTTTCTTTGTGTTTTAACAACAGTACTGCAACAAGCACTTTTGTACGTGCATTTTGGACACCTTAAAGATTCCTTCCAGATAACTTCCAGGTACCGGTTAATTTTAAGGCTTAATTTTCCCTCAAAAAGCTCTTCCAATTATTGGGCATTCCTAGAAGTAATTAATAAGGAAGCCCCTACCCAACAGTGGGGATCCACTTGTTAGTCTGATACATAACAAGGGGAAATGTTATCTCGAAGGGTTTTATTTAGCCTTGCTTTGAGTATTAAGGAAGGCGAAATTTTTCTTCTTATTAACCATTTGTTTCATTCTTTTGACGAATCTGCCTGCTCACATCTCCCAGCTTTTCTTTGCTGCCCTATACTTTGTAAAAGCCTTTGGTGTATTAAGGATATTTGCCTCTGTTGCCACACTTATCTGGAAAATATATTTTTCAAGTTTGTGTTTTCAATTTGTTTTGTTTGTGGTGTTTTGTTTTGTTTGTTTGTTTTTTTGCGGTACGCGGGCCTCTCACTGCTGTGGCCTCTCCCGTTGTGGAGCACAGGCTCCGGACGCGCAGGCTCCGGACGCGCAGGCTCAGTGGCCATGGCTCACGGGCCCAGCCGCTCCGCGGCATGTGGGATCTTCCCGGACCGGGGCACGAACCCGTGTCCCCTGCATCGGCAGGCGGACTCCCAACCACTGCGCCACCAGGGAAGCCCTGTTTGTGGTTTTTGACTTATAGAAAATTTTCGTTAAAAACGTTGAATCTAATAGGGGTTTTTTTTGCTTTAGTTCAGTCTTGGGTGCGGCACTGAGGTATAAGCAGTAAGGACAGAAAGGAATTTTGAGGGAGGGGTGACACTGTCTGGGAGGAGAGACTGAGTGTGGCTCACTAAAGGTAGCTGTTCCACGCCCACCCAGGACTTCCTCCCCGAGGTGAGGGAAGGGAGGGAGGGAAAAAGGGGGAAAGGACAGAGGGAGGAAGGTTCTCGATGGCAGGGCAGGGCCTGGCCAGACCCAGTGTGTAGATCCGTCTCTAGGTGGGTCCCGCCTAGCGATGGGACTGGAGAGAAGCCTGCCTGCCCAGGCCTCTCTCAAAAAACAACACAAAAACCAACACAGGGTCTGAAACGTCCCGGGAAGGGGACAGAATCTACACAAGGGGGTAGTTTTTGGACCCAACTGAGGGCACTGCTGTCCCCTAGACAGGCAGTCTAAACACCACACCGGAAGTTCTGCCTAATCACAAATGAGGCCAGACTGTGAAAACCAGAAGAAGGTCAAATCCTCATTTCAATTCCTAATTAGTGACCGGTGCTGTCCAGAAGGAATCTTTTCCTGTTGTTCACTCTACACTTTCAAAGACTCCAAAGTTGTTACTGTTTTCCTGTTTACCTGGGTGGAATTTTAAGAATCATTTAAAAGTTGGTAAACTTGCCTTTCTCCTACATCCAAAAGCTGAAAAAAATCTCCAGCACAGTTTGTGAATTTTAAATTTAAAACTGTCCTCTAAGTTTTCACACTGTGTGTTTTGTGTTTGCATGGTTGAATTTGAAAACTAAGGTCAGAGGCATTCTTTGCAACTTACTATAGGGACTTCAAAAGATCAATCTCTAGCTAACGTTACAGAAATAGACCGTTTGGTCACTGGCTGATTAAAATGGAAAAGCCAAAGCTTTTCCGAGAGGAAACAAAAGGATGTGACTCTTCTAGACTCGAGAAGAGTGTGTGTGTCACGGAGGTGTGACCAGAAGTTTTGGGGGGCTCGCCTCAGCACTGTCTAAATCTGGGTAAGCGTTTTGGGGGGTGAGTGAGGAGCAGGATCTTCAGTCACACAGCTGTTTCTGACTTGAAGGCTTTCCCTGGGGGCATATTCGTGTGGCAAGACGGTGTGCATGGGGCAGCCTGCTTCAATGCATTCTTCCTGTGCAGAAACAGTTTGCGTGTGTCATCCTAGGGCTGGTGTGTTTCCCTGGGTCTGTTATTCCGTGTTGCCGGGCAACCCAGTGTGTCTGGGTGTGTCCCCTTAGCACGCCGCGCTCTCTCCTGCTAAAGTCTTTGGGTGCAACCTGCGCGTGAGCATCTGGGCTGTGACCACCCCCACGTGAATCGGGTCTGTGACAGCTCCCGTCCTCTGGTCTCAGTGAATAAATGCCCAAAAGCACAAGTGGGGCATGGCTGGGGTTCTCCCAAGCTGCCGACCCTGGAGGTTGGGACTAAAACTGGACGTTTCCATTTGGCCGTAAGTGTGCAGACCCCTCTGTTTGAGTTTTGACTGTTTAAGACCCTAGCAGGACTCTGCTTGTGGCTGAGAGTCTGCAGAGTGGACTGGCCACTCCAGACACTTCTCACCATCCTCCCAGGAAACTTCTGAATTGGATATCTGGAACGAGCCCAAAGTCTCTCTGTACCATGGGCAGTGATCCCTCCAGGCAAAAATGAAATGTCTGGAAATGTAACCAGGCAGACTTGTGAGTGCCTGAAACTGGTTCTAAAGGAATTTTTTAGGAAAAAAAAAAAAAAAAGACTTTAAAAATATTTTGCACAATGAAAGCAACATATTTGGAATAGAGAACTTTCTGGGGTGATTCCTTTAGAATTCTGTTCTATTTTGATCTTCAAGAGATCTATTTTCATACTGTAGAGGTGGAAAAATGGGTTCAGGAAAGGAGCTGATTTGCTCAGGCCACACAGGGAGTGGAGACAGCTGGAACTAGAATGGGGCTCCTGAGGGTCCCTGGAGGGTTTGCCCAGCGTGTTTGTTTCTGTTTACAGCTGTGTGTCTCTGGGCGTGGCCCCCTCGGGGTGGTGTACAAGCAGGCTCTAGGTGTGTCCCATCTTGGAGCAGCTCTGCCAGCCTGGTGATTCTCCACTGCAGGGAAATTCCAGGGGGCAGATCCTGCCTCAGCTGCAGTGAGACATTATTTCCTTGGGAGGAAACCAGCTCTCAGCAGCCAGAAAGGAAACAGTTTCCACTCCGGGAGGGAGGGAGGAGGGAGGAGGCAGGAGGGAGGAGGCAGGAGGGAGGAAGCAGGAGGGCAGGAGGGAGGAGGGCAGGAGGGAGGAGGGAGGAAGCAGGAGGGAGGAGGGAGGAGGGAGGAGGAGGGAGGAAGCAGGAGGGCAGGAGGGCAGGAGGGAGGAGGGAGGAAGCAGGAGGGAGGAGGGAGGAGGGAGGAGGGCAGGAGGCCGGCCTGGAAGGGAGCCGCCCCAGGGCCCATAGGCCCCTGGCTCCTGAAGCCTCCAGACACAGTTTAAATTTAGACCTTCTATTCTGGTCCTTGCAGCCCAGGCCTCACCCTCTAGTTGTAGAACCAGCCAGTTTCCCTAAGCACAACTGCCCCTCTCAGGCAGTGTGTAGTAAGCTCCTCTCCTGGAGGAGTGTCCTAAGAATTGTTTCGTGGCGCTGTGGAATTGTGAGGCAGAGAGGAATGGAAGCAAGATCAAAGGCAGATTAATCCACCACCCTCACTCGCATCGTGGAACCTGGGAGCCCTATGTCCACATCGTGGTCCCCGTTCACCCTCAGACGAGAAGAGGGCTGACCGAGTGCAGCACTATGGGAACGTGCAGGAGGGATGTCAGCATACGCCACCACGGTTCCTATGGTTGTTACCACTTCATCCGGTCTCTGCTGCGCGGATGTCCCCTCCCTGACCAGCCGAATCGGCGCGCCTCTCCCTCTCTGCCCCTCTCCTGCTTCCTTTTCTCCTAGTGTGCACTGTCCCCTGATAACGGCCTGTGTTCCCCTGTCTAGCAGGTTCCTCTCCAGAGTGGAAGGCCCAGGAGAGCAGGGGCTCGGTTTTGCTCAGCGCTGTACCCCCAGCACCCAGAGAAGTGAGCTGTAGTAATAGAGCCCGTGCTCGGTGCCAGGCACTGTATGAGGTGCTTTCAATGCATTATCCAGTCTTATCCTCAGGACAATCCTATGAGGGTTTTTACCCAAGTAGGAGAAGGAAGCCCAGAGAAGTTGAGAATCCTGCCCAAGAACACACAGTTTGACCTTGGCAGCCAGTGTTCCTGCGCGTGCCCTTAACCGCTACACCGACTTGGCCACAGGAACGCGGCCTTGCACATCCTCTGCTGAGGAGACCACCGCTCTCACTCAGCTTTTGCTCGCTGAGCTCCCAGAGCCAGCCTCAGTGATGCTGAGTCAAAACCCTAGCTCTCGCCAGCTCACCGCAGACAGCCTGGCCTTTGAGGGAGAGAAGAGGTGCGTTCATGCGGAGGGATCCAGAATATCCCACTGTGAAGAGTTTTCTTTTTTGGTTTTTGCTTTTTTTCCCTTATCTAAAAGCAGTGCCTCCTCAAAGCACACAACCGTCATAATTCCCCTCCCCAAAAGTTTTGCAACCAGGGAAGACTGACTCTTATCACTGGAGAGACGTCTACCCTGGGTTAAGAAATCACAGAAATAGGGAGGGGGAAGGGGAAGCTGGGACGACGTGAGAGAGTGGCAAGGACTTATATACACTATCAAACGTAAAATAGATAGCTAGTGGGAAGCAGCGGCGTAGCACAGGGAGATCAGCTCCGTGCTTTGTGACCACCTAGAGGGGTGGGATAGGGAGGGTGGGAGGGAGGGAGACGCAAGAGCGAAGAGATATGGGAACATATGTGTATGTTTATACACATATGTTATATGTTTTGTTTTTGCTTTGTTATAAAGCAGAAACTAACACACCATTGTAAAGAAATTATACTCCGATAAAGATGTTAAAAAAAAAAAGAAATCACAGAAATAAATAGTCACAAAACTATCAAATCTCTCATCTATTCTCCCAAGGGCTCTTTCCTAAAAGTCATTTATTTTCTTATAAATGCCTCTTTCCCTCTCCCCTTCCCCTCCTAAGATGATATATAAGCCCCCAATTCTAACCACCTCCTTGAGTCATGTTTTTCTGTGAACTCCCATGCACACATGTGAATTAGACATCTGTCTTTTCTCTTGCTAAACTGTATTTTGCCAGTTTAATTTGCAGGTTCCCAAGTACTGAACCTAAGAAGGTGGAGAAAAAGGTTTATCTCCCAGATAATGCTGAGTTAGATCTGCAGGGAGAAACACTGATGGTGCTGTCCTCCAGATGGGAGGGGGCCTGTGGGCCCCTGGCTGGTTGTGTTTGTTGTTGTTGTTTGTTTGTTTTACTTTTTGGCCGGGCCACAAGGCATGCAGGATCTTAGTTCCCCAAGCAGGGATGGAACCCGTGCCCCTGCAGTGGAAGCGCGGAGTCTTAACCACCTGACCGCCAGGGAAGTCCCAACCCCTGGCTGGTTGTTGATTGTCAGAATGGATTTGTGCTCCTTTTTCTTCTGCCTGGTCCCTGTGCATCAGAGGACACTATAATCTCTGCAGCGGAGTTTCTTTCACACAAAGGTAATATATACTCGAACCTGCTCCCTCAGCCTCATTAACATGCTTCTAGCTGAAAGAAAGGCCCCACCAGGAAGGGCCACTGCCCCAAGCAGAGGGCCAGCTGGTCTCAGAGGGTAAATGGGCGTTACTGTGGGGAATTCCCCACAGTCTGCAGTGCTGCCCTTAGCTCTATGGGCCAGAGGGGATCCGTTTCAGCAGGACTGATTCACACTAATCAAACTCACCAAGCACTGATGTAAAAACCAGAATGCTATCTTCCTATTTTTCAGGTAAGTCTGGCCAACAAGATGCTCACATGGGCAGGTCTGGACAGTCTCTCTCTCTCCCAGTGTATGAATCTGAGAGGAAACTACACCCTGGCAAGAAGGTTGCTGCGTGGGCCTGGGATCTGGAAGGAAAGAGAAGCTGGTAAAGTTTGAGGCTGAGGGACAGGGAAGGAGAGAAACTTACCACATTCTATTTTCAGCTTTTGACTGTTTTCCCATGTGCTCCTGTATCAACTCAAGAAACAATTTGGGTTTTTTTACATTTAGTTATTTATGGCTGCGTTGGGTCTTCGCTGCTGCACATGGGCTTTCTCTAGTTGCATCAAGCGGGGGCTACTCTTCGTTGCAGTGCGCAGGCTTCTCATTGCTGTGGCTTCTCTTGTTGCTGAGCACGGGCTCTAGGCGAGCCAGCTCAGTAGCTGTGGCTCGCGGGCTCTAGAGCACAGGCTCAGTAGTTGTGGCTCACGGGCTTAGTTGCTCCGCAGCATGTGGGACCTTCCCGGACCAGGGATCGAACCTGTGTCCCCTGCATTGGAAGGCGGATTCTTAACCACTGAGCCACCAGGGAAGCCCAACAATTTGTTTTTAAATTTTCGTTTGGCCTGCTATTAAACTGCAGAGGCTTCTGCCTCTAGCTCTCAGACCCAGTTCTGTGCTCTGCTGCTAACCTGACTCCCAGGTCCTCATCATGGATCAGGCAGCACTGCACATCTGTGCCAGGGAACCCGGGACCCTGGCAAGGGAGCAGGTGCGGGCAGCAGCACATGGGGTCCTCCGGAGCGAGTTTGGGGCCCGCATCTTCATGGTCTTCCTCACCATGCCCAGAAGGGACAGGAGGACCCCAAGCCCCTCACCAAAGCCACAAGCGTGCTGTGCGGGCCAACCCCAGCAGATGGCGGTGTGTGGCCAGGCGGCCAAGGAAGGGTGCCAGCCACACACAGCGCACCGGATGCCGGGAGAGAGGCTGGCAGGGTGACTGTGAGGGTGGGCGGTGCCCTGGGCAGGCTGGGCGCACTTAGTCATCTCTGTGCCACAGGCCCCTCTGGAGTCTGGTGAGGCCTCTGGACCCCTCTCAGAGTGAGATTTTTTTTTTAAGCCAGATCCTTTATTTTAACAAAAATTGTACATATATGTGTATATTTCATAAAAAATGACAATTTAAATTAAATGTATGTATGATTAAGACCACCAAACATAATTACAGACTCTTGAGAGGTTAATGTTTATTTCAAAAAGATAGCAAAGGGACTTCCCTGGTGGCACAGTGGTAAAGAATCCGCCTGCCAATGCAGGGGACACAGGTTCAATCCCTGGTCCGGCAATATCCCACATGCCGCGGAGCAACAAAGCCCGTGCGCCACAACCAATGAGCCTGCGCTCTAGAGCCCACAAGCTATAGCTGCTGAGCCCACGTGCCACAACTACTGAAATCTGCACACCTAGAGCCCGTGCTCAGCAACAAGAGAAGCCACCACAATGAGAAGCCCACGCACCGCAACGAAGAGTAGCCCCTGCTCGCTGCAACTAGAGAAAGCCCACACACAGCAACGAAGACCCAACACAGCCAAAAATAAATAAATAAATTTATTTTAAAAAGACAGCAAACATTCTGAAGTATTAAAGTCTATCTTATTAGTGAGAACATTTACTAGGAGTTTTTTTTTTTTTTACCATCTTTATTGGAGTATAATTGCTTTACAATGGTGTGTTAGTTTCTGCTGTATAACAAAATGAATCAGCCATATATCCGCATATCCCCTCCCTCTTGCGCCTCCCTCCCACCCTCCCTATCCCACCTCAGAGTGAGATTTTTAAATGCATAGAGTAAAATACCTAGGGTTACCAAGGAAGCAAAATATACTGAAATACAATGACCACGTGTGATTGGTAATTCTTTATTAATGTATTAAATCAGGACCAGATCTGGTGGTGGGCCTGATAACGACTGTGATTTTTTAAGTCACGATGAAGGTAGACGATATTCAAATTATCTGCACCAACTGCGCTGTGATATGAAAATAGCTGTGACTTCTACTGTGACAAGGTCCCAGGAACCGCCTATACTATTGTGGTGAGATGCTTACAGGCACAATAGAAGGAAATGCTAGATTTCAATTAAAGATTATTGAACATAGACATGGAAATTTTTCCTGTCCAAGTTCACCAACTCCTAGAACTTTAACCACAGGCTAAGAATCTGAGTGAAGATTTGAAGGGGTACCAAATGGGGAAGAAAGGATGGATTTCTAGACCACCTCCCCAAACCAATGTTCATTTTTGCCATTCAAATCAAGTGTCAGAGACCAGAAGGCACAGGAGGGGCAGGGGAGATGAGGAATCCTGGGGGCTGGTCTAGCTGCTGCCAGGACACTTTGCCCCAGCTGGAAACAGGTGTGGAGTTTGCCCCAGCCTCCAGGCCCTCGGTGACAAGAGGAAATCAGGGCTCCCATCCCTCTCATTCCTCTCTCTCCCCTCCAAGGCCACCCCAGTTCACTTCACTGCAGGGGAGACAAAAAAAGAGCCCAGAGCCTCTCTTCCTCCCCTCAGAAGGTGGTTCACTTCCCCTCAATAATGGGCCAACAACAAGGAAGTGGGGGAAGTCCTTCCCCTCTGCTGTGCCTCCACCTGGGGCAGGTGCTGAGAGTCTGAATCTATAAACAGGGAGGCCAGACATTTACATCTGTGGATCTGTGGGCTTGGCATATATATATATATATTTAGTTTGTTTATTTGATTTTCTTTTCCACTTTGTGTTTCAAAAATTTTAGACATACATATAAGTAGCTAAAATGGACTCCTATATTGTACAACTATCGTCCTTTTGCAATACTGGCTTTATTTGTCCCTTTCCAGCATAATAATTATCACTCCCAAAAGTCCTAGCTTGGACAACTACATGGAATATCTGATCCTAGACTGGATTCTACACTGGAGGGAAAAAAAATGCTATTAAGGACATCTTTGGGTCCATTGATAAAATTGGGATATAAACAGTAGAGCAGATAGAAATATTTTGTCAAAGTTATGTTTACTCAAGTTGATTTTTTAAATTGTGGTTATGTAAGACAGTTTCCTTACTCTTAGGAAATAAATAGGAGTAAGGGGCCATGATGTATGCAACCAACTTTCAAATGTTTCAGGGAAAAAGTGTGTGTACACATATGTACATGTAAACATATGTACGTATATGTGAGTATGCACATATTGTATATGTGTATATATATGGAGAGAGAAAGAGAAAGATTGAAAATAGGGAAAATGTTAAAATAGGTGAATGTGAGTAAGAGACGTAGGAGTGTTCTTGCACTATTTGTATTCTTGCAACTTTCTTTAGGTTTGGAATTATTTTCAGAAAAACTTACCAAAAAACATATTAGCAAACCAATGAGAAGCACTACTATGGACAATAAATTTTACAACCATCCTACCTAGGACTCATCTAAAGTCTAAAGTGGCCAACACAGCTTGACTGGGAGGTGGGTCCTGGGATTCAGGGGTTTAAGGAGTTCTGCTTTCACAGTTCCGTGTTTATTCTCTGCCCCACAAACGTCTGCAAGCCTACAGAAAATACCCATAAAACCGGCGCTGTTACTGAGCAAGGGCCCTGGGCCCAGGGCAGCAGGGGCCTGAGACTGGATGTGGCCCTTGGGCAGATGGACAGCTTTGGGGGCCATCCTGATAGGATAGAGCTCTTTGGTCCCAGGTTCGTCCCCACCAGTACCAGTCCTGGAGGCCCTCAAGTGCTGGGGTTCCACAGCCCGATTCCCCCAGTCCCTGTTACGGGGCTGGGGGTACACCAGGGCCCTGGCGCCTGTGCTATGGCCTGCAGCACTTCCTGCTGGGCAGCATCCCAGCACCTCACTGACAGAACGCTGATGCCCACCAGAACAAGAGCCGACTGTCCACGCCCTCACCATCGCCTCGGCTTTCCATAAAGGGGTCTAGGGTCCTTGAGAATTCCAAGGTCCAAGAAAAGATCTCCTGGGCAGAAGCATTCTGCTTCATCACGCATTTTTCCATATCCATCGCTGGGCTGGAATTTAACATATTAACTCTAATCTCCCAGATGTCTTTATGTCAATTCATGTGCCCCCTCCCCCTGCACTCTTCTCCCACCCTTAAAACACATATGCATAATAAAATCAATAGCTACCATTTACTGACACTTTATGTGCATTTGATCATTTAATCGTCCCAAGGAGGTAAGTACTATGATTCCATTCTACACAGTTTAGTAATCATTAACTAAATTCATCCAGCTAGAGAGTTATGGAGCAGATCTGCCAGCACAGGCAGGCCTGGAAGGGGTGGGGCAGGTTGGCTGCACGTGGAAGGCGTCCCCCACCCCAGGACCTGGGAACCCAGAGGTTGAAAAGTCCTCTCTGGAAAGGACACACTGGTGAAGCACGGTCCAGGACTTATGAACCTCCATGACTACAGCTGGGTATCCTGAGTACACACTTGGGAACTGGCTGCTTGGCTTCAAACCTCAGCTTAGCTGATCACTAGCTGGGTGACTTTGGGCAAGTGTCTTAACCTTTCTGGACCTCAGTTTCCTCCTCTGTAAAATGGGGATAATAATTGTACCTCATGGGGTGGCTGTGAGGATGAATGAGTTACACACATACAGATTTTAGGACAGAATTTGTACTTTTTACAAAATGCTGCCTTCTGTGCATCCCTCCCTTAAAGCTGTTAGATCCAAAGGACTCACCCACTTTTTGAAAATCAGTTAATGAGTTCAGCTGATTTTGTTAAAATTTGTTAAAATGCCGATTCTGTAGGTCTGGGGTGGGGCCCGAGACTCTGCATTCCTAACCAGCTCCCAGGCCCACGGCCTCACTTGAGTAGGGAGGGTCTGGAGTACTTGACCTAGAGGGCCCCCTACCCTCCGGATCTTGCTCCTTTGCATTTCCACAGCCTGTCAATATCTATTACAATGTGGCTGCTAGACAGTCCCTGGCGCAATCAGTATGAGCTGGACCACCACGTCCCTTACTCCTGATGGACTGGCAGAGTTTGGGGACAACGTCTTCCTGCTACTAGTGCCAGTTCCCCAGAGGGAGCCTCCTCATCCCACGCCTGGTTCCACGGAGTGGTCTGGGCTGTATGGAGACTGCAGCCCTCCTCTCCATCCCTACCATCCATGAAGTGCCTCAGCGCCTAGGCAAGCATACATTTCTCAACCTGCCCTTCGAACCAGTTTCCCCAGGTCCTTGCAAGATGGCTCCTACCTATTGGGTGTGTCTCCCCCATTCAGTTGTGGAACAAAAGTCATTAGTCAAGTATTGAAAAATGGGAAATGTTGTTGAAGGTACATGGGGAAACATACTCTTCTACTTTTTCATTTGTTGAAAATTTATATAAATATTTTACAATTTAAAGCAGTTTGTTCTCAAGGCAGATGACCTTAAAAGCACATATAAAGAAAAAGTCTCTTGGTTCATCATCACTCATAACAAATTTGAAAGTCTGAAGAACTACAAAATCCTAGATGCCTAAGGAAGGCATAGAAACGGCTATCTTCGATTCATTCCCTCTTATATCAGACCTAGCTGTAATTTCCAGTTTTATAAAGTAGCCCTGTAGCCATTTGGAAGATTCTGGAATAAAGGGCAACGTGCTAAGTAGTCATTAGGGAGCTCTGCACCTGCCAGCCTTTTTTTCCCGCATAGGAACCATTGGACTTTCACAGCAGGTACTTTTCTAAGCCCTTTAAATGCATTAACTCATTTATTCATCAACCCTACAAGAGTTACTACTATTATTCACATTTACGAGAGGGAAATGAAGCTCAAAGAAAGTGACTTGCCGAGGTCACAGAGCCAGTTGGAGGAGAGCCTGGGCAGTCCACTGCTGTTTTAAGAACAGTGTTTTTCATACTGGACCCCAGGGCACTTGTCCCAACGCGGATATGAAAGCCTAACCCTCTAAAGTCTTCTAAGGCATATCCACACGCCGGAGTATTATTCAGCCATAAAAGGGAATGGAGTACTGATACCTGCTACAGCCCTGATGAACTTAAAAACATCACGCTAAGAGAAAGAAGCCAGACACAAAGAGCACACATTGTGGATTCCATTTATATGAAATATCTAGAATAGGCAACTCCACAGAGGCAGGAAGCAGATTCCTGGTGGGGTTGAGGGGAGGGGCAGATGATGGATGACCGCTAAGCAGAGCTGGGTTTCTTTTTGGGGTGATGGCTGCTCAACTTTGTGAATATATTAGAAACAACTGAGTTACATATACTTTTAAAGGGGTAAATTTAATGGTATGTAAGTTATATCTCAAAAAAAAAAAGAAGTCTTTTGAGGATTCTCAAGAATCGGATCCAATGAGGAGAATATTTAACAATTTAGCAAACCAAAGCTGGTGAAGGGTGGCGAAATATGCCACCCCCAAATATGCCACTTGGGCATAAGGATTATTTTGAGCTAAAGGCAACTGAGAAGAAGCAGATACAAGAAAAGCTCTCTGCCCTCCTCCTGTTTGGACATAAATTTGCAGAGATGGAAGGACAGAAGTTAATTAATGGAGACAGCTCTGGACACTTACCAGTCTGGAGATGGCAACAGAGGAAGCTACATGACAAACCTTGTTAAAACCAGCCCTTATCTACTATTAGTTCCCCCGTATCTTTACCTTCCTACAATTTGATCCCCTAGAAACTCAAAAGTCCTTTTCCTTTTTCTTGCCACTTCTCTAAAATTTTATTGGTCTTGTGTTAGGTGCTATATAATAAGCCCAAGTTCTAGGCACCCCCGTTCGAGTTACTCCTCACTGGGTGCTCCCATGTGTATGTGTCATGCACATTTTAATAGACTTCTGTTTATTTTTCCCTTGGTAATCTGTCTTTTGTTAGTTTAGTGTACAAGGCTCCCATCAGAGAACCTAGGATGGGTAGAAGAAAAAGACATTTTTTCTTCTCCTACTCCTGCAGAAACCTATACTGTCTGGCTCCTATCTGTCTGTCTCAATTCCTGTCACTGCCCCCCCGCCGCCCCACCACAATCCGCCCCCATGCCACCTCCCATGCCCAGCCTTTCTGCACTCCTTCAGTTCCTCAACTTTGATCTGCCCTTTCCCTCTTCAGAGTCTAAGGGAATCACTGCTTCCAGGGAGCCTCCCTGGCCTACTGCCTAAGTCAGGGCCACCGCCACCTTGTGGACAGCCTCATCATCCTACACTTACCACCCTGGTCATTTGCTCAGGGTCTGGCTTCCTTGTTCAACTCTAGGCTCCATGAGGGCAGGGATGGGCTGTCTTGTTCACGATTCTATCCCCTGCCACCAGCACCCAAACAGAGGAGGCACTTACAAATCTGCTGAACAGAGACCGCAGGGCCCCGTCACAGAGAGAGCTCTGTGGCTTTCAGAGGGCCCTGCTGCTTTGAGAGGGCAGGGGGCCTTCCCTCTCAGGGTTGCAATTCACCTTGAGCCCCATCCTTACATGGCTCCATTTCACATAGCCCTTTTGTTATTTACTCCAGATAACACACATGCCTGATTCATCAAGCAAGCAACTGACTTGTTTCTCAAGTGAATTTTAAAACTTCTCTTTCCTTGTCTTGATGTTGTTTGGGGTAGAGCTGGTACACAGCTGTGGTCTGCAGGGAGCTATGGTAATGTTTTCTCAAAGGCAACCAGCTAGTTGATCCTGCTTTTTTTTTTTTTTTAATATTTATTTATTTGGCCGCTCCAGGTCTTTTATTTATTTATTTATTTGACTGTGCGGGATCTTAGTTGTGCCCACGGGATCTAGTTCCCTGACCAGGGATCAAACCCGGGTCCCCTGCATTGGGGGCACAGAGTCTTAACCACTGGACCACCAGGGAAGTCCTGCTACTTTCTTAAGAGAGAAGAGCCATCTGCCTTCCCCTCCACTGTTAAGAATAGACAATCTTGGGCTTCCCTGGTGGCACAGTGGTTGAGAATCTGCCTGCTAATGCAGGGGACACAGGTTCGAGCCCTGGTCTGGGAGGATCCCACATGCCGCGGAGCAACTAGGCCCGTGAGCCACAACTACTGAGCCTGCGCGTCTGGAGCCTGTGCTCTGCAACAAGAGAGGCCGCGACAGTGAGAGGCCCGCACACCGCGATGAAGCGTGGCCCCCGCTTGCCACAACTAGAGAAAGCCCTCACACAGAAATGAAGACCCAACACAGCAAAAATGAATAAATTAATTAATAAACTCCTACCGCCAACATCTTCTTAAAAAAAAAGAATAGACAATCTTTCACTAAGCAAGAGAAGCACCTACCATTGATCAGTAATGCTGGGTGTTGGGATCCCTGCCTTGTGAAAGTTTAGACAAATAAGCATGGACTTAATTATAGATCCTATGGACGTGGCGGACCTGGAGACTGAGGTTGCAAAGCAGATGCCTCAAGCTGGATGAAGCATCTCTGCTCCACTGTCCATCAGCTGATGAACTTGGGCGAGACTCATAACCCTCAGTCTCAGCTGCTTCATCTGTAAGTGAGGAATCATTCCTGCCCTGCCCTCTCTACCCTGAAAGGACTCTATTCTGATCTGCAAAACATTCCTCACAGGAGCAAACGGGCTTGGGAAACTCAAGTAAGGCAGTTATGACCTGAGAACATGCTATAGCAGAGAAAGAAAGGACAGAGCAATAAGGAGGTTTTTCCTCCCAAGCCCCAGAAATGATCACGAGTCACGAGAATTCTCTGGGATCACCCGATGCCAACATTCTAGAGCTGGGGGTCTCCTCAGACATCACTTAGTGCAGACACTTCCCTGGCGGTCCCGTGACTGGGGTTAAGACTCTGCGCTCCCGACGCAGGGGGCATGGCCCGGATCCCTGGCCGGGGAACTAAGATGCCGCATGCCACAAGTTGTGGCCAAAAAAAAAAAACCCACCTACTGCTGTCTCCGAATTTCACAGGACCAAGAAGCCCCAGACACCGAGCAACAGGGGCAACAGGAACTTCCGCGGCCCCTCCGGGCCTCGGAGCCTTTTCCATTTGCCCACCTACAGCTCCCCCAGTTAATCAAAAACTGGGCATGTATAACATGAACCAAACTTCTTAAGGCAAAAAAAAAAACACTGGCGGGAGCCATGCCAGCTTATTAAAGAGTGGTTGTCTTGTAAGGTGGGTTCACTACTTTTCCTGCTTTCCTGTACTTTAAGTACTTTTGTGTACTTAACCTCTCTGTGCTGCACTTTTTCCATCTGTACCTGGTTATGAAAATCAAAGCACTTAAAAACAGGACCTGGCATATAAGTAGTCGGTGAATGCCGGCTATTATTTCTTTCGAAATATTCTACCAAGAACATGTATTCCTTGTATGACGAAAAATGGTTTTTAAAATGTTTTATTGCTCTTAACAAACCTCTCTTTAATGGAAAAAAATTTAGTTTTTGTTCATCAGTGTCCTCACCCTTCCCCCAAATCCACAGTCCCAATCTGAAGTAACAAGTTAAAAACTATAGTAATTTGCGGAAGGTGATTTTCTTTTACGAAAAACTATGCGAGTCACATCTCAAAAACTTTCCGAAGAGCTACATCGCCCCGCTTTAGCGCCGACAGAAAAAACAATTTTTGGAGAAGGCCTCGGGCGTTCCCGGAGGCGAGCCCTTGTTCCGCTCTTGGGGAAAGGTGGCTAGCTCCCGCCATTAGGACGCGCGAGGGAAAATGGAGGCTCCCGGCCCGCCCCGCGGCGGCGGCAGCCACGAGCACGGCGCCTGCGCCCTGCGCGCCCACCCCAGCCCGCGAGGCCCTTACGGCTGTTGAGGGCGGGCGAGGGGAGGGGCAGGAGCGCCGCACCGCGCCCCACCCCACGCCCCACCCCGCGCCCGAGCGCGCGGTTCCGGCGAGTCCGGCTCCGGCCTTGCGGTCCGCTCCAGGCCGCTCCGGCCCGCCAGCCGCTCCGTAGGCGCTATCGCGCTCCGTGCTTTCCCTCCGGCCCTTTGTGTCCTGGCGCGCGTCGGAGGAAACGCGGGAACGCGCGCCGCGCTGTGCGCCTGCGCCGGAGGGCGGATGGCGCGCCCTGCCGAGAGTCGGGAATGGGTACCGCTCCCGGACGCCCCGCCCTCTCCCCGCCCCCTAGCCGCCATTTCGTGCTCCGGCGCGCGCGGACACCGCGTGATGGATGCCCGGAAACCAGGACAACAAAGGCCCGAGCTCCAGGGCTACGCGGGCTGCAGGTCCTTCCGCTGCCCGCCGGGCGAAGATGGCGCTCGGAGACTGCAGCTGTGCCCGAGCAGGGGGGGAAATGGACGCTTCTACCTCTTTCGGTTGGCGTCAGGGCCACGCACGGCCTCGTGTGTGCACCATCGGTAGTGTGCACCTTTCCGTGTTTGCTCAACCTCTGGAGCTTGCACAGCCGTAGTATGCCCGAGCTCGTGTTTGCACCCTCTGGCATGCACGAACCCGTGGGTTTCCACGCATTATTGTGTGCACGACCTCGAGAATGTGCTCGCACCTGAGTAGGCGCTCGCACCTGAGTATGCGCACTCTTGCATTTGAACTGCCTGTCTGCTTACACAGGTCCGGGTGTGCACGGACTCGTGTTTGCACCAACCCGGTATGTGTATAGATGCGTGGACTCTTGAATCTGTGTATTCACCAACCTGTTTGCAAGGCCCAGGATGTTTTCAGACCCAGGAGTGCAATCCCAGCCTCCCGCGTCTGAGGCACCCGCGAAAACTATCCCGTTTATGGCCTTAGATTCTTTTCTCTTTTGCTGAGTTTATACGCAACACATAGCCACCTGTCCGCTACCCTATGCTGTTCTTAACCTTTTCCCTGTTGTTTCCGCCCCGTTTATTGGGCTCCTGCTGTGGACCTGACTTTGCGCTGGGGGCATGTGGTGACGACGATGCAGAGCTAGTGAGGGAAACAGAAATGGGCGATTAAGGGCATCATGCTGCAGCTTTGAAGGAGGCGCCTGGTCCAAAAAGGTCAAGAATAGCTTCCTGGAGGAAGCCATAAACCAAGGCCAGCCTAGCCGGTCAGGCCTTAGCTGAAGAGGGTATCAGGGGTCAAGCCCCAAGTTCGGGCTCAGGACTGAAAACTTTATTCTAGGAGGTATTTCGACCGGAGATACCATCAAATTCGCACTTGAGAGAGCACAGGGGGTTGAAGTAAAGTGGGTAGGTGATGGAGAGGAGAGTGTGTGGGAAAAGGAGGCCTCTTTGTGGAGCCCAGGAGGCGAAAGACCTGGGGACCCAGCTCAGCAGGGAAGTGGCCTCCCCAGGGAGGCGATGGGAAGGGAAAGCAGGATGGGGGACTGTGGTCTCTGGTTTACACCTCCTGCTGCTTCTGTGTTGCACACACTCTTCTCCCCAGGGGAGGGGCACAGACTCAAGCCCCAGCACTGCCCTTTACCAGCTGGGCCCCTGCGCAAGCATCTTTGTCACTGGGGATGGAGGGAGATACTGCTTGCAAGAGGACAGTGCAGGCACAGAGGAAGTGTTCAGTGAACATGGGATGCTAGCACTTGAACTGGACCGACTTTACAAGACCCCTTGTCTGGTTCTCCTTTCCCTTCCATCAGAGAACCACCTCATTTGTGTATCTTTCCTATGGTTAGGGATATTCTCCTGTTGTGCTCAGTATTCCTAGGTACATTTTTAATATATTTATTTATTTATTTGTTTTTAATTTTGGCAGTGTTGGGTCTTCGTTGCTGTGCGTGGGCTTTCTCTAGTTGCAGCAAGCAGTGCGCGGGCTTCTTGTTGTCGTGGCTTCTCTTGTTGCAGAGCACGGGCTCTAGAGCACGGGCTCAGTGGTTGTGGTGCAGGGGCTCAGTAGTTGCTCCGCGGCACGTGGGATCTTCCCGGGCCAGGGATCGAACGGGTGTCCCCTGCACTGGCAGGCGGATTCCCAACCACTGCGCCACCAGGGAAGCCCCCTAGGTACATTTTAAGGGTATAAAAGTCCATCTCTTCTAACATTCCCATTGAGAATCCCGCTACACCATGGAGCACCCACACACAAACCCACCCCCCACCCCCCCACTGAATGTCTCATGATGGAGAAAGGGCCACTTCACAGGATAGTCTTTTTAGTGAGACCCAGATCTTTGCAATCTGAAATGGCTTTTATTCCCCATCACCCAAAAGGTACTTTCTGAGCACATGCTGTGTGTTAGGGCTAGGAATATAGCAACCAAACAGTTCCTCCCTCCAGGCGCTTATAGACCCAAATTGCAGGATACCGGGCTCCAAGAGCAGACAGATAGCTCCTTTTTTTTTTTTTTTTATAAATTTATTTATTTTTGGCTGCATTGGGTCTTGGTAGCTGTGTGCGGGCTTTTTCTAGTTGCAGAGAGCGGGGCTACCCTTCGCTGCAGAGCACAGACTTCTCATTGCAGTGGCTTCTCTTGTTGTGGAGCACGGGCTCCAAGCATGTGGGCCTCAGCAGTTGTGGCATGCAGGCTCAGTAGTTGTGGCATGCAGGCTCAGTAGTTGTGGCTCACGGGCTCAGTAGTTGTGGCCCACAGGCTCTAGAGTGCAGGCTCAGTAGTTGTGGCACACGGGCTTAGTTGCTCCGTGGCATGTGGGATCTTCCCAGACCAGGGCTCGAACCCATGTCCCCTGCATCATACTTGATATGTTCATGCTGGAAGTCCATGCAGTGTGTACTACAGCACACTGGGCTGCCCGATGCACCTTGAATTAAAACTGTAGGGGGCTGTGCGGGTGGGGATTGGATGGGCACATGCACCCCCCCCACACACACACACACACACACACGGGGAGTGACCTTGTCAAGCACAGCCTCCCTCTCCCCCACCCTGTTCAGGGCATGGTCCATAGTCCATGCTACTGGGGGTCAGGGGAGCTGACGCATGCTCGGAAGCACCACTTTATGCAGAAAAAACCGGCAGGGGCCCTCCTCAGACGGGGACTGTGGGCACGGAGAACCCCGCCGGCTGTCCTTACGGGTGGGATGGGCTGCCTCTGCCGAGCGCTCTCAGCAGCCGCTTCTGGGCAGCCCTGCTTGCCTGGGAGCTGGGGCCTGCGGATCAGCAGCCATTTGTTGTTCCTGTGTCACTCAGGCTTGGGGCAAGTTCTGCCACCATTTTAATCTACCAGCAGGGCCACAGGCTGGAGCTTCCAAGCCCGAGATCTGATCTCAGTAAACTCTGTGTAACCTGGAAGTAGGTAAGGTAGCCCCACCTCTTCTCCTGCTGAACGGGCAAGCTGTACTGGATCACTGCTCTACATTTCACTCTTCCCAAAGGCCCAAGGATCTGGGTGATGTCACCCTCCCTCAATGGCCCTTTCCTGGAGCATGGGCTCCAGAAGTGGTCTCCCCGCCCCGCTGCCCCTGACCAGGGGCCAGAGCTGCCCCCTCAGAATTCTGTGATGGGCACTGAGTCTGTGCCCAAGAAACACCTGGTGAGGAATTTGTCTAGTTTTCCAAGAATAAACCACAAGGACCTAGAAGGTTCCACCCTTGGGCAGCTTCTTTCCTCCAAAGGGTCACATCTGAGAGAGGAGGGAGCCCTCGGAAAAATGAGACTGTTTGCAGAATGAATGCCACCTTGTGTCTGCCAACTTCCTGCAGAGGCTTGTGGGCTTGTTCTGTGTAAATAACTTAATGGAAAACTCCAGAAGGGGACGCAGCCCATATGAGCCTGACCTTGCCAGCCAGCAGACAGGTTATAAAATGTTTCCTCTCTAAGCTGTGGCTGGGAGTCAGGATGCCTCAGTCACAACCCACAGAAATAAAACAGAACTCTGGGCTCTTGGGGAGGGACAGCTTGCGGGGGGGTTGTGTGGATTTCTTCAGGGAGACCATCGGTCCTCGCTGCCCCCGGCGGGTCTGGGTGGAGACTCCAGGGTGTGGCGCCTCTCAGATTGCAAAGCCAGGTCCTGGTGGTCCCAGTGGTGTCCGGCCCTCTCCCCGCCCCCAACCAAGGCAGCCTCGGGCTCTAGGCAGTTGGCTGGGGGGTAGGGGGCGGAGGATAAGGCTTCCGGCGGCTCTCTTCCCAGCCGGGCGGGGTGCCCCCTCCGGGCAGCCAGGCACGGAGACCGCCGATCACCGCCCCTGCCCGCCCACTTCCCCGCCCTCCGCCGAGGCCAGTCGGGGGCTGGGCGGGTCCCCCAGGGCGGGTCCCCCCGCCCCTCCCAGGGCGGTTCTTCCGGGAGTTAGACCGCCCCAGCCCGGCCCGTCCGGGAGGCAGGCGGGCGGCCGGCCGGGGCGGGGCGGAAGGAGAGGGCGAGCCGAGCCACTGCCCAGAGGCCGCGCCGCCCAGGCACAAACATTGCCTTATGTGGTGGCTCCGAGGGCCAGGGCGGCGCCCGGGGGCTGCCGAGGACGGCCGGACACGCCCCGGGTGAGCGCAGCTCTCGGGATCTCGGCCTCGTCCGGTGGACTAGACAGAGAGGAAAGGCCCCCTGCCCTGTTCTTTTTTCCGCTGGAGCACGTCCCACGTTCCCCTAGGAGGAAGTGGTCACTGCCACTCGGCCGGACCCTCTCTCTCCCCAGCTTCCCCTGCGTTTGTGGGAAAGTGTCCCTGAGGGCTGAGGTTCAGGCAGAGACCTCGGGCCTGGGCGCTGGTGGTGTGGACTGCCTGCCCCCCGGTGCAGGGACCACCTTGGCGCCTCCCAGGTCCGTCCGCACAATGCCCACGATGCAGCACCCTCCGTTGCCTTGGGAGCTGTATTTGGCCGTGGGGGGATAACAGGGTGACTCATGGGAGGGACGGCCCGGGGGTGGGAAGTAGATGAGCTGCGTCGCTGGAAACGCCGTTGGTTTCTGTTCCTCGTTTCTGTTCCAGGTGGGCTTCAGGCTCTCGCCCTCCAGGAGGGCTTGGCCCCAAAACATGGAGAAGGAGCTGCCTTCCCACTGCAAGGGCAGGACTCCAGGGTCCCTGCACTGGGGGCACAGGGACAGTGACCTGCGCAAGCACCCCAGCTTCCCAGAGCCTGATGAGTGCACCCTTGTCTCTGACACCTCCCAGGCCAGGTTCTGGGACGTCTGCTCTGACTCCCTGAATGATCCTGGATTCTTGGGCCAGTATCTCACTTCTCCGGTACTGCAGCCTTTGAGCTGCCTTTGATATCTGACAAGGCAAGTTCCCTATGGGATATTTTTCAAATGGGGCTTTTAGTGGGACGTTCACTTCAGTGAATCTCTAATAGGCCTAATTTCAGGGAGTGTAATTTTTTTTTTTTCAGGGAGTGTAATTTGAGGCTGCATTTGAGAGAGAATCCTCATCCAGCCAGGGAGGCATTTGCCTGCTCTGCACCCTTCCCACCAGGCTGCGCGGGCACCAGCTTCCTGTGACTCCCATCCCTCCTCCGACAGCCCCTTGATCCCTGGCTCCCTGGGCTCTGTTCAGGAGTCTCGGGGCACTCATGCCCAAGCTGCCTTCCCCAGCTATTGTCCTAACTACCCAACACTGGGAAAATCATCTCCAGCCCTGTGCTGGCTCAGCGGGACCAGGCAGGATCCAAGCGCCCCAGTTAGAGGAACATTCTTCTGTGGGACATTAGGTTCCAGGAGCTAAAGAATCCTGTCAGTAGGATGGCAATGGCTGTCCTTTCCCAAGGCACTGAAACAGTACATCAGTGGATAGACTGTCCAGTTTTAAGACTCTCCTTTCACACCGGGGAGAGATCCCTATGGAATCTGAAGAAGGGAGATGGGGAAATGGATACTCAAAAGCACGAGACACTCTGTAATCCGTATGCGGGTGAAAAGGCCAAGTCTTAGATTAGAAGGGATTTTAGTAGTCTCCTCATTCACCCCAAATACCTGAAGCGGAAATCTCTTCTACTGAATTCCTGGATTGCTTCCAGTGACAGGAAACTCACTACTTCAGTGTATTTTTTTTTTAATTAATTAATTAATTAATTTTGGCTGCGCTGGGTCTTTGTTGCTGCATGCGGGCTTTCTCTAGTTGCAGCGAGTGGGGGCTACTTTTTGTTGCGGTGCGTGGGCTTCTCATTGCGGTGGCTTCTCTTGTTGCGGAGCACAGGCTCTAAGCGTGCAGGCTCAGTAGTTGTGGCTCGCGGGCTCTAGAGCACAGGCTCGGTAGTTGTGGCGCACAGGCTTAGTTGCTCCATGGCATGTGGGATCCTCCCAGACCAGGATTTGAACCCATGTCCCCTGCATTGGCAGGCGGATTCTTAACCACTGCGCCACCAGGGAGGTCCCTAGCGTGTTCTATCTTATACAGAGTTGAAATATGCCTTCTTTAACATCCATCTTCAGAACTGTGTGTTCTGTGAAGGCAGGGTCCCTGTGAGTCTTGCTGCCACCCACAGTGCTGGAGCACAGTGGTGTTCAGTGAACGTGTTGTCAGAATGAATGATGAAGCAATATTGAATGTTTGCCCAAGTGCCACCTTGAAACCCTCCACTCTGGGCTAAACCACACCAGCTTTTCCCCCATCCCATATATCATGCGGGTTCCAGAACATTCTTCATCCTTCCCACCAAGCTGCTGCACCCAGGTGGCAGTGTTTCTTCTCAGCTGTGCGCCCCCCGAAGCGAGCAGCGCAGCAGTGGAGTGGGGCGTGTTTCTCTCCCTGTGCGCTCCGTGCTGTCATCCACGCAGCCTGCCCCTGGAAGGCCTTATTTTCAGCATCCTGCCGTGGTCGCTTCTCTCTGAGCCCAAGACTTGTCCTTTGTGCGGCGCGGCTGTGACTTTAACTTTCACAGTTTTAACGAAGAGGAGGGCTGCTTGCTGCACGTGGCAATGGTGCCGCGCCCTGGGAAGGGCCCGTTGTCCCAGATGGCATCTCAGGGGGCAGGGCTGGGGACCGGCAGCCCCCGTGCCCCTGTGCGGGACCTGTTCGTGAGGCCGACACTCTGGTCGTGGGCAGAGAAGATGCCAGAGTGTGACTTTGGCTCAGCAAGCTTTGGGGCTCTCCCCAAGACCCCAAGCTAAGACCCATAATCAGGTGATGAGCAGATCCCTGAGCATGATTGGTGGAGCTCCCCAGGGCCCCAGGGCTTCTGGACGCCGTAGCTCAGCTTTGCCCTCCCACAAAGCCGAACAGGTGCAGGGGAGCTGTCAACACACAGCTAGGGGTTAATATGTGTTTGTTGACTGACTCCTGGATAGCTAGGAAGTGGGGAGCAGTCCTGGGTCAGTGTCCACACCTTGGACACCTGCTCCTTCCCGCCCCCCGTCACCCCTGCAGTTTGGGGCCAGGCCAAAAGCACACCTCCTGCCCTCAGTTTGTGGATCTGAGAAGGGTGGAGAGGGGAGGCTCTGGCCCTGAGGCTGCCTCGGGTGGACTGGGAGTCCTCCTGGGACCAGGCCTGGCCTGAACTTGCGACGGAAGGCAGGTGAAGGTCTACAAAGCCCCCGCAGGAAGGACTCGGGGGGGGGGGGCGTGGGCGTGGGCAGGCTCTGCGCAGAGAGGTTTTCCTCCCCTGAAGCGGCTTTATGGCACCCAGAGTGCCCACCCTCTAGAATGACTGTCAGCTGGGGGGGGGGGGGGATTCCAGATCACCAGGAGCCTGATGGTGGCCTGGCCAGCGGGAGAGGGCACAAGGGCAGGGGGCAGATCACTCCTCCTGCGGACACCCACTGCAGGACCATTGTGACAGAGAGGAAACCCCGGAAACCAACAAGGTCAGTGCAGGGCAACGGAAAGGAAGATAAAATTCACCGGAGTCTGAGAAAGGAAGGCTTGGGGGAGGCCCCTCACAGGTCAGCAGAATCCAGCTCTGTCCTGGCAGAGGGCAGGGAGGGCACTGGGGCCACGGGCCCAGCTTAGCTCCAGGAAGACAACGGCTCAGCCCATCCCCCCCCCCCAGGGCTCGGTGGGGGGCCAGATGTGCCAGGGCGGGCAGGAGCTCACCCAGAAGCCTCCTCTCATCCCCTGCCCGCCACCCAGCTCCCTCTTGATGACACTCTGTTAACCTTTCTCCACTGGGCTGACTCTGAGCGCACGTAGGTGCCTCCCTCCCTGCCTGCTGACAGTGGTATGGATTTGCAGACAGGCTCAGGCCCAGACCTCTGGTCCTGCCCCAGGCCTTAGAGAGCCTGAGAGAGCACCCTGGGACCTTTGGTGGTCCATCCAAGGCAGGCTGTGGGGCAGCGGTGGGGAAGAACCCTGGATGGGCTTTCAGGGCCAGGGTTGAGGTCCAGCTTTGACCCTAACTGGCTGGATGACCTTGGGCAGGTCACTCTGCTCATTGGCCCTCAGTCCCTGGATCCCAGCTCTGCTGGCCAATGTGTAATTGCTCTGATTCTCAGAGGGTGGGCCGTATGAGCCTTGCCCAGTTGGGAAGGAGCAGGGTGGAGAAGGTCAAGGTCAGAGCCTGCGTGAAAAGCAAATGGGAACCCAATATGTAAATCAGTCAGTGTTTGTTCCTTCTCTTCTGACAAGACCCAGGGAGACCCAGATGCCTCAAAGAGTGCCTGTGACCTCGCACCTGGGTGTCCTCGCAGAGAGAAGTGGGCTGGGCACCTGGGGTCATGGTGGCATTGACCATCCCTCCGCTGCCTGAGCCCACGGCCCTTGGTCCCCAGCCCAAGCATTCTGCCCCTTCTGCAGTCACTTGTGTCCTGTGTCATCCCACAGACCGTGGGTGGCATCTGTCCTCACCCCAGGCTCAGAGTGGAATGTCTTTCAGTCTGGGGCTGAGTTGGCCCTGTGGGTCTGGGGGCTCATATGGCAAAGAACTTTGAGGAGCTGGCTGGTCACCCACTAAAGCAGGGACGGCTGTGGCTTTGGGCAGCGGTCTCCCTGGGGCCAAGCTTGAGACCCTGCCTTAAAGGATGCCATGCAGTCACATGAGACTAGGCAGGGTGACACCGGCACTGGGAGAGGGGGTGGTAATGCTGAGGCTGCTGGCCGGTCAGACAGCTGGGCCCCTGGGGCCGCGGGGAGACCCAGATGTTGTCTGTTTTCAGCTCGTTGCTTCCCGAAGTGGGAGGAGGAGACTGGGTAGGCCACAAGGAGGAACCAAAGGACCCCCCCAGGGTTTACTAAGAGTCGGGGAGGGAGAGCAGGGGCCATCTGTTCCCCAGGCTGCAGGCTTCAGGGAGCAGAATGGGCTACAGGGAGGGCCTTCCAAGCACCAGCATGCAGGGCTGCCCCTCAGGCCTCATTCCTCTGGGAATGGGCTCCAGGGGGTCGTGGTTGGGGGCTCAGTGGATTGAGGGGCTGAGAGATACGTTCCAAGACCTGCACAGAGCAAGCCCCTGGGAATTTGGGGGAGGGAGGGAATGAGGCCAGGAAAGGAGGGTCAGTCCCCATGGGAAGATGGGGGGGTCCACCCCAGCTCCTTCCCTCCCCCTGCCTAATAGAGGGCACCAAAAACACCTTGGACCTAGACCACCTGGCATTTTCAAAGCCCCTTCAGGCCCTGGACAAGGACAGGGGTCCCCATTTTACTGAAACTCTTATTTTCCACCCAAATCAATAAGCCTTAGTTCTTGAGGGTCTCTGGAGAGCCTCAGAGGAAGGAGGCACAGGGGGTGGGAGGCTGTCTCTGGGCACTGCCCCTCAGGGCTCTCACCTCTGACCGCCCCACAGCCCTGCCCCAGCTAGAAAGCCCCACCCCGCCCCGTCCCCTGTCCCCACCATCCAGGACCCAGAGAAGAGAACCCCTCCCCACAGGGCATCCCACTTCCTGCCTCTGTCACCTGCACACAGCTCAGATCCCTGTCCCCAAGGAGGAAGCCGAGCTGGCCCTGCTACTGCGCTGGCTCCCCTCCCCCACCCCTTTCCGGCACCGACTCCACATTCGATCTCAATGGCGGCTCCTTCCCGTCGACACTGAAGCCACCAAGTCCCTGCATGTTAACGGGAGTGCCCCGAGCCTGCCCCTTGGCTCCCCTTCCTCTCAGCCACCCTCCTGAAAGAGCTGTCCGTGCCTGCCTCTACTTCCTTCCGGCCTCCTCATTCCTCAGCCCGAGGCCGCCCTGGGACCACTCAGAGGTTTGTCTCTGCAGGGCCATGTCCCGCTCGCCGTGCTCCCCTTCCCTCCTCTTCCCTGCTTCCCCGGCCCTTCCTGTCCTCCTTGCGGGTCCCTCTGTCTGCCTGGGTCTCGGTGCTAGAGTGGCAGAAGCTGTGTGTGTTGGGGGACGGACGAGGGCACTGGCGTCAGACACCCTGGGTTCCACGAGGCCTCGCTGCCTACCAGCTGGGTGGCCGTGGGCAAGTTCCTTCACCCTCTGCGCCTCGGTCTCCTCAGCTGTAAAGTGGGAGGACAACATGGAGGTGACCTGCCAGGTCCCATGAGGGTCTAGAAGCACTTGCCCTCCCTCATTTTGGGCGGGCCCCGGACAGCTGCCTCTCCGAGGAGCTGGAGGGAGTACCAGCTCTGAGCTCTGCCTGCGGGACCCCGGGGAAGTTTCACTGAGGCTGTTCCAGGGCGGCAGACAGTTTGGCTGACCTGGGAATCACACACACACACACACACACACACACACACACACACACACACACACACTCTCACACACACACACACACACACACACGCCATGCTTTACTCTCCCTGAGCCACCACAGGAGTGGGTGCAACTGAGGGGCTCAGTCGTTGGCACAGTAAACCAGGTTCTCCCCTCTGCTGCCACTGCTCCCAAGGAGGTCAACCCCCCCCCCAGCCCACCCCACCACGAAGCCGGAGGCCCCTGGAGCATAAGGGGTGGAGGCTGGCAGCAGATGGGTTAACTCCTGGCTGGGGTCCTGGAAGGGATGCTTCTTAGGGCACACAGCTCTGCCCCTCCACTCCTGGCCTTTCCTTGGTCCCCAAAGCAGCTGGCACCCCTCCCCTCTTCACACATCCCCCCTCCACTCCCTCTGACTGAAGGGGGCACAGGGCTCCCCCAGGTGGCCAAATGTGCCAGGGCCTGAATCTGGGGAGTGTGCAAGGACTCGCTTCAGACATCTTGCCCCTTCAGCCGTATAAATACATCCGCATGGTCAGACCAGGTGTTCCAGTTTGGGGTTCAGAAAATCAGGTCACCTGGATGTGTATTCACGGCTGTATGAAAAAAGCAATGAGTGCAGTCCAGGTGTAAAGTACTTTTAGCCGGGCTGTAGGCAACTGCTGGCAGCCATTCTGAACACCAGTAGAGGATTGTCTGCAAGACCTGTCCTAACACTCTTCTTTGTGTCATGGGTGACAGGACGCAGACATGGGGACAGGAAGCAGAGCATAGAGGCCCAGCTAAGAAGCCAAAAGCACACCAGCACCAGTAATCACTACCATTTATCACGAGCCTTTGGTGTGCCTGTCACCATGCCCCAGGCTTTCCATCCTTCAACTCTTTACTTCTCACAACAACCTAGGAAGTGGCATTATTAATATCCCCATTTAGCAGACGAGGAAACTGAGGCTCGGTGAAGTTGTTTAAATCCCTTGTTTAAAATCACACAGCTAGGTGAAGTCTGAATTTGAACTCAAACATGTCTGACTCCAAATTCCTTGCTCTTACGCAAGCCTGCCTATTCACAGGAAGATAATCTGGCAAAATAACTAGGAGAGACATGAGTATACTCATGAGATGCTCATGAATGAGGGTAGACAACTCCTTCCCACCCCAGGAGCACACACAGCAGGTGCTCGGCAGAAGCAAGTGGAACTACAACAGGCCAGTTATACAAGCACAGTGAATACACATATATGAGAGGAAGGGAGCGTTAAATCATCTTCCCTCCTAGGTGCACAGACAGGCCCAGGGTGACCCAGTATTGGGTACTGTGTCACCTGGACACCATGCCGTACACTAAGATCCAGAAAGTTCCAGGGATGGGCTGCAGCCTTCCCTCGGCTCAGTGGCGGCTGAGGCCCAGCATTCTCAACCCAGACAGGTTTTGGTGATAGACACACACAAGCAGGGGACACACACATGAACACAGGCTCGGTCACACATGCCCCACCAACACATATATCTTCTGAAGACAGAACCTGCTGCCGCCATCTGTTCTGTGCAGACACAGCTGAACTCATGGCCTCTTGGGCACACAGTCCAGCTCCCACTGACAAGCACACACACACACACACACACACACACAGAGCTCTCAGAGAAGGGGAAGAAAGGTCAAGCTGGCTAGGGGCTGGGAATCTTTGCAGCCACAGACATTTGTGCCTAAGCCCTGGGATCAACCCCCCAGGTTGCAGTCTGTTCTCAGGCATGGCCTCCCACCTTCCCGGGTTTGAGACTGTTTCCTGCCTTCCCATTTATTTTAA